>NC_064638.1:1110540651-1111790651 GCF_023864345.2 Schistocerca serialis cubense | reverse complement strand
CCTATGCAGCGTCGTTAGAGGCAATAAAACGGAATTTAAGGCCATTCCATTTCTTATTCAGAAGACAAGTCGCTGCCGTGTCTCCTGCGAGGGCTGGTAGCTACATAATCCGCGTAGGAATCCGCTGAATCTAACAGTGGTATGAGTTCTGTCGAGGATGCTTAATCAGCTAGTAGTGGGAGTAGGTGACATCCTGGTGAGGCGGTTTGTCGCCCTCCGCCGAGGAAGGAACGCCTCATCGATAGCCGTGCTAGGTGACCGTCGCGTGTTTGGTTCAGACGCTGTTTCCGGGAGTGTTGAATTCCTCCCGCTTCACTGACCGCGTTGGTGCATCACGTGGGCAGCGATGTCAGTTGCCATGACGCCCTGAATGCTGAACGTCACCCGCCGGTACGGTAGGCCGCCAGACTCGTGCAACACTGCAGTTATATGGCAGCTTCTGTCCTGAACTGGAACCGTGTTGGTAGGCCGATGGACTATCCATTACTGCTGGCTGCTGCGTTGCTGGACACTGGAGTTCATTAAGCTGTGACTATGGATCGCTGGTCTTCTAGTGAGACAGCAAGTGTGAGACCAACTTTAGAACAATCGCACACACAAGATGTTACAACATTATAAGCAGAGAATCGTATAAGAGCTACATGAACGTCATCTATGCTGCTGATCGAGTGCTCTAGAGTAGGGGGGAGGTTGGATTATTTATGTCGCCTAGAAGACCCTCCGCTCTGCAACATCGTAGTAATGACCGAATCGATTCAGCTCTTCTCGAGTGGTCAACAGTCTTCATTTCTGTTACATGTGCTTAACGAACTTTTACAGTGTGTTTACTGTCTAGTCAAATCCCTGATCCTACATAGAGCCTCTTCCATAATGTTATCAAGGCAATTCGGTCTGCACTCTTCTAATCATTTTCTGGTCAGCTCGCTTTCATTCTCGCTCAAAAGTGCCGAGGTTGCTGTTTTCTTGACGGAGTAACGGTGTGCAAATATTTACGCTTCCCGGCTAGTGGCTGTTGATACTTCCGCGTGATTGAGTAAAGGCGGCAATTCGAACTTAGAAAATTTTACTCTCCTGTTCCCTTTGTTACTTTGTCGCGCAATATGGCTGTGCCCGAAACGCGCCTAGAAGTAAGAATTTTGAACACCGAGTGACCACTTATTCTAGCTACCTATTCAGCAGCGGCATGACTCCTCAACCTGTGTATTTCAAGCAAGTTCGCCGAGAAAGCGTGATACGCCACATGATTTATTGTTTAATAGCTGCTAACATCAGTAACGTAGAAGTAAATATCCTCGGAATAGTGAAGCAACTCAAATCACTTAATAAAACCAAGTCTTATGGTCCAGACTGTGTACCAATTACGTTTCTTTCGCAGTATGCTGATGCATTAGCTCCATACTTAACAATCATATACTACCGTTCGCTCGAAGAAAGATCCGTACCCAAATACTGGAAAGTTGCACAGGTCACACCAATATTCAAGAAAGGTAGTAGGAGTAATCCACTAAATTACAGACCCATATCGTTAACGTCGATATGCAGCAGGATTTTAGAACATATATTGTGTTCGAACATTATGAATTACCTCGAAGGAAACGGTCTATTGACACACAGTCAGCATGAGTTTAGGAAACATCGTTCCATTGAAGCACAAGTATCTCTATATTTACATGAAGTGCTGAGTGCTATTGAAAAGAGATTTCAGATCGATTCCATATTCCTGAATTTCCGGAAGGCTTTTGACACTATACCACACAAGCGGCTCGATTAAAATTGCGTGCTTATGGAATATCGTCTCAGTTATGTGACTGGATTTGCGATTTCCTATCAGAGAGGTCATAGGTCGTAGTAATTGACGGAAAGTCATCGAGTAAAACAGAAGTGATTTCAGGCTTTCCCCATGGTAGTGTTATATGCCCTTTGCTGTTCCTTATCTTTATAAAAGGTTTGGAAGATGATGTGAGCAGCCGTCTTCGGTTGTTTGCAGATGACGCTGTCGTTTATCGACTAATAAAGTCATCACAAGAAGAAAACAAACTGCAAAACGATTTATAAAAAATATCTGAAGGTTGCGAAAAGTGGCAGTTGACACAAAATAACGAAAAGTGTGATGTAATCCACATGAGCGCTAAATAGTCCAGTGAAACTGTCAGAAAAAAATCCTGTACCTTGCAAAAGGTGGGGTAGAAGATTTGATTTTTGTAACTCGTTCATATTGTTGGAAAGGTTAGAAAACCAAGTTTTTCCAACAAAATTTCTCTTGGAAAACTTTCTGCAGTCAAAAACCTTCGAAAATTTCGGACTTTCTTCAGTTTTTTTTCAAAATATCTCAGTTTCATTTGCTCCTATCGCTTTGACGTCTATTTTCTTTTTTAAAGAGCGCAAAGTCCTCTACAAATTTGATTTTTACCATTTTTTTCTACTCCCAATATCTAAGGCGCTACAGCATGTCAAAAAATACCAGTTTTTCAAATTTCGAGCAAAGTGGCAAATTACCTAATTTTTGAACACTGTTATTTCAGTTTCTATTTGTGTGGTATAAACATATTACTCATCATGTTATTCGTTGGAATTTACCATCTCACTCTGCTGCAGGGCCAGGACAAACAGCATCATATTCAGTAACTACGAACACATTCACATCGGATTGCGTGTAGTTTATTTATGTTACAATATGTAATACGATTGCATGCAGGTGCCGTACATTTTCTACAGTTGATTGACGTTAATGATTAGTTATAAGAAAAAGTATGTAGGAATTGTTCTTTAGCGGACAAAAGCGTATTTATTCTTTGGCGGGTGGAAGGCAATTATCTCTAGTGATTGTTCACAGCGCGCTGACAGCTATTACCACACAACAATAAGGGTCCTACAGTTTGGAGTAGCTCCCATTCAGTGTATGTTGTGGTGCTGAAAATCAGTATGTCTGACATGAATTTGTGTTTCATTCGCGAAAAAACTGTGGTGAGTGGTGGATGCAATGTGAAAAAGAAAGGACTGAGCACACTTATCGATTGTAGTGCTAAACGCAGGGAGTCTGCTCATACCCGTTTTTTGAAAACGCTCAGTGAAGTGATGGTGCATGAAGCTTGCTACAAGAAGTACATTAATGAGGGAATGATAGAAGGTAGCCTTCGAAATCCTCAGGAACCAACAGGCGTGCTACGTCGGTCGCAGGGAAAAGTTCAGTTCAAGTTCAATCCTTCTTATGTGCAAAAAAGGAATTCTGATGACTTTTTAACCAAGCAGTTAAGACTGCCATATGCAAAAACGAAATTTTGATGGATGGTACCTTATCCACAAAGTGACTTGGATTCGAAATGTTTGCTTCAAGTCAATAGCCCAAAGCTATGTTTCTTACCTGCAACGTCAATTTGGATCTCAATTTGCTGTTGTATTTTGTGGGTATCCATGTGAGGGAGACAAATGCAGCACAAAGAGTGCTGAGAGGATTCGTAGGTACAAAAAACATTCTTCGGTTCACGTTGTGGTTGAATCAGAGATGGTGAACCAAGTCCCTCAGGACAAGTTCTTGTACAACGAACGAAACAAGATGCATTTGATCACACTTCTTAAAAAGGAATTTCTGGAGTGCAGCATTGAAGTGCACCAGGCACAAGAAGATGCTGACCAATATCCGCTATTTTTGGTCAAGGAAAAATTAAGTGCTGCAATATTGTTGCGAAAAATGAACACCTAACCTCAGCGCTTTGCACGTTCAATAAACCACATGCTACCCGTGAAGAAATAATAACAGCAGGGGAACAGGTTACTATCGCATTGTATAGTGGAGGTGTCAGCAGTTCCCACACACTAGACCATTTGCGGTACCAGCTATTCGCCAAGTCTTCCACAAAAAGCAAGCTGAATCTTGCACGGTTGCCACCTACACTAGATGCTGCACAACATCATTCGTTGCGGACTTACCAACAAGTCCAAAGTTGGATGGGAAACGGGGAACCTCCTGAGAAATGGGGCTGGAATCACAGTGACCACGGTCCAATACCCGTTATAATGAGCCAAGATCCAGCACCTGAAGCACTTCTTCACATTGTTTCAGGCTGTGGCGGAGCGTGCTCCTGCAGAAAAGTGGGTTTGAAATGTTCTTCAATTTGCAAGAAATGTATTGGGGTCAACTGTGAAAACGTGCCAAAATTTTTATATGAAGACAGTGAAGAAAATGTTATGGAGGATGTTGAGGAAACCGCTGACTAAATCAACGAACTTGCTGAGGCTGACTCGTTGTTTAAAGAAGAGGTCAATCTGGGATCAACTCTATGTACCTGGCCCATCAAAACATTGGAAGTGATTCTCATATCTGTCTCAAGTGCGCTAATTTGCGATATTACAAGTATTACACACCCAGAACTGTCAACACTTTTTCGTAACTGACAATGCATTGTAATTGTAATTTTTTTTTTTTTTGTCATCAATCTACTGACTGGTTTGATGCGGCCCGCCACGAATTCCTTTCCTGTGCTAACCTCTTCATCTCAGAGTAGCACTTGCAACCTACGTCCTCAATTATTTGCTTGACGTATTCCAATCTCTGTCTTCCTCCACAGCTTTTGCCCTCTACTGCTCCCTCTAGTACCATGGAAGTCATTCCCTCATGTCTTAGCAGGTCCTATCATCCTGTCCCTTCTCCTTATCAGTGTTTTCCACATATTCCTTTCCTCTCCGGTTCTGCGTAGAACTTCCTCATTCCTTACCTTATCAGTCCACCTAATTTTCAACATTCGTCTATAGCACCACATCTCAAATGCTTCGATTCTCTTCTGTTCCGGTTTTCCCACAGTCCATGTTTCACTACCATACAATGCTGTACTCCAGACGTACATCCTCAGAAATTTCTTCCTCAAATGAAGGCCGGTATTTGATATTAGTAGACTTCTCTTTGCCAGAAATGCCTTTTTTGCCATAGCGAATCTGCTTTTGATGTCCTCCTGGCTCCGTCCGTCATTGGTTATTTTACTGCCTAGGTAGCAGAATTCCTTAACTTCATTGACTTCGTGACCATCAATCCTGCTGTTAAGTTTCTCGCTGTTCTCATTTCTACTACTTCTCATTACCTTCGGCTTTCTCCAATTTACTCTCAAACCATACTGTGTACTCATTAGACTGTTCATTCCATTCAGGAGATCGTTTAATTCTTCTTCACTTTCACTCAGGATAGCAATGCCATCAGCGAATCGTATCATTGATATCCTTTCACCTTGTATTTTAATTCCACTCCTGAACCTTTCATTTATTTCCATCATTGGTTCCTCGATGTACAGATTGAAGAGTAGGGGCGAAAGGCTACAGCCTTGTCTTACGCCCTTCTTAATACTAGCACTTCGTTCTTGATCGTCCACTCTCATTATTCCCTCTTGGTTGTTGTACATATTGTATATGACCCGTATCTCCCTGTAGATTACCCCTACTTTTTTCGGAATCTCGAACAGCTTGCACCATTTTATATCGTCGAACGCTTTTTAGAGGTCAACAAATCCTATGAGGGTGTCTTGATTTTTCTTTAGCCTTGCTTCCATTATCAGCCGTAACGTCAGAATTGCCTCTCTCGTCCCTTTACTTTTCCTAAAGCCAAACTGATCGTCACCTAGCGCATTCTCAATTTTCTTTTCCATTCTTCTGTATATTATTCTTGTAAGCAGCTTCGATGCATGAGCTGTTAAGCTGATTGTGCGATAATTCTCGCACTTGTCAGCTCTTGCCGTATTCGGAATTGTGTAGATGAGGTTTTTCCGTCAGTCAGATGGTATATCGCCAGACTCATATATTCTGCACACCAACGAGAATAGTCGTTTTGTTGCCACTTCCCCCAATGATTTTAGAAATTCTGGTGGAACGTTATCTATCCCTTCTGCCTTATTTGACCGTAAGTCCTCCAAAGCTCTTTTAAATTCCGATTCTAATACTGGATCCCCTATCTCTTCTAAATCGACTCCTGTTTCTTCTTCTATCACATCAGACAAATCATCACCCTCATAGAGGCTTTCAATGTATTCTTTCCACCTATCTGCTCTCTCCTCTGCATTTAACAGTGGAATTCCCGTTGCACTCTTAATGTTACCACCGTTGCTTTTAATGTCACCAAAGGTTGTTTTGACTTTCCTGTATGCTGAGTCTGTCCTTAAGGCAATCATATCTTTTTCGATGTCTTCACATTTTTCCTGCAGCCATTTCGTCTTAGCTTCCCTGCACTTCCTATTTATTTCATTCCTCAGCGACTTGTATTTCTGTATTCCTGGTTTTCCCGGAACATGTTTGTATTTCCTCCTCTCATCAGTCAACTGAAGTATTTCTTCTGTTACCCATGGTTTCTTCGCAGCTACCTTCTTTGTACCTATGCTTTCCTTCCCAACTTCTGTGATGGCCCTTTTTAGAGATGTCCATTCCTCTTCAACTGTACTGCCTACTGCGCTATTCCTTATTGCTGTATCTATAGCGTTAGAGAACTTTAAACGTATCTCGTCATTCCTTAGTACTTCCGTATCCCACTTCTTTGATTCTTCCTGACTAATGTCTTGAACATCAGCCTACTCTTCATCACTACTATATTGTGATCTGAGTCTATATCTGCTCCTGGGTACGCCTTACAATCCAGTATCTGATTTCGGAATCTCTGTCAGTCGCCCATGACTATTAGATTTTCGTTCCCCTTTACATACTGCATTACCCTTTCAGTATCCTCATACACTTTCTCTATCTGTTCATCTTCAGCTTGTCCTAGGGGTGGGAAATTGCCCCTAAAGGCGGAAGAATCAGCAATAATCAACGACATGAGGATGCAGAAGGCAATGGAAACCACTGCATTAAATACACGTAACGTGTATCCACAGGACATGTGGCCTGTAATTGAAGAAGTGGATGTGTGTGATGTCCTTAGGTTAGTTAGGTTTAAGTAGTTCTAAGTTCTAGGGGACTGATGACCACAGATCTAATTGAAATCTTCCCGTATCTCCAGGCCTTTTCCAAGTATACCTCCTCGTCTTGTGATTCTTGAACAGGGTATTCGCTATTACTAGCTGAAACTTGTTACAGAACTCAATTAGTCTTTCTCCTCTTTCATTCCTTGTCCCAAGCCCATATTCTCCTGTAACCTTTTCTTCTACTCCTTCCCCTACAACTGCATTCCAGTCGCCCATGACTATTAGATTTTCGTCCCCCTTTCAGGATCCTCATACACTTTCTCTATCTGTTCATCTTCAGCTTGCGACGTCGGCATGTATACCTGAACTATCGTTGTCGGTGTTGGTCTGCTGTCGATTCTGATTACAACAACCCGGTCGCTGAACTGTTCACCGTAACACACCCTCTGCCCTACCTTCCTATTCATAACTAATCCTACACCTGTTATACCATGCCTCGGGTATGGATGTGTGTGATGTCCTTAGGCTAGTTAGGTTTAAGTAGTTCTAAGTTCTAGGGGACTGATGACCACAGATGTTAAGTCCCATAGTGCTCAGAGCCATTTGAACTGTTATACCATTTTCTGCTGCTGTTGATATTACCCGATACTCATCTGACCAGAAATCCTTGTCTTCCTTCCATTTCACTTCACTGACCCCTACTATATCTAGATTGAGCCTTTGCATTTCCCTTTTCAGATTTTCTAGTTTCCCTACCACGTTCAAGCTTCTGACATTCCATGCCCCGACTCGTAGAAAGTTATCCTTTCGTTGATTATTCAATCTTTTTCTCATGGTAACCTCCCCATTGGCAGTCCCCTCCCGGAGATCCGAATGGGGGACTATTCCGGAATCTTTTGCCAATTTAGAGATCATCATGACACTTCTTCAATTACAGGCCACATGTCCTGTGGATACACGTTACGTGTCTTTAATGCAGTGGTTTCCACTGCATGTCGTTGATTATTGCCGATTCTTCCGCCTTTAGGGGCAATTTCCCACCCCTATGACAAGAGAGTGCCTTAACCTCTATCCGCTCCTCCGCCCTCTTTGACAAGGCCGTTGGGAGAATGAGTCTGACTTCTTACGCCGGAAGTCTTCCGCCGCCAATGCTGATTATTTATCAAAATTTAGGCAGTGGCGGAGATCGAACCCGGGACCGAAGACGTTTTGATTACGAATCAAAGACGCTACCCCTAGACCACGGGTTCTGACTTAATTGAATGGCTTTTATACACAAGAATAATTACCTACCTAATTAGGCTGGCTATTGCAGCTAATAATAGTACAGTTTCCTGAGACAATTTATTTTGTGTGTGTGTGTGTGTGTGTGTGTGTGTGTGTGTGTCTATGTCTCTTAATGATGTATTTTTATATTTATAGTTTTACAAATACCAGGGCTGAGGTGGGCCATAGTAAACTTCAGGTAGTGATGTAACAATCACAATGGTTGGGTGCCAAGCAATCCTCATGTTGCATACAGAGAAATTTAATACTTGAAAGTGAGGTGGTAAATTCCAACATATAACTTGATCTATAATGTATTTATACTACACAAACAGAAACTGAAAAAATAGTGTTCAAAAATAAGGTATCTTTCCACTATGCTCAAAATTTGAAGAATTGGTATTTTTTGAGGCGCTGTAGCGCCTTAGATATTGGGAGTAGAAAAAATAGCAAGAATCAAATTTGTAGAGAATTTTGTGCGCTTTAAAAAAGAAAATAGAAGTTAAAGCGATAGGAGCAAATGAAACTGAGATATTTTTAAAAACGGAAAAAAGGCCAAAATTTTCCAAGTTTTTTGACTGCAGAAAGTTTTCCCAAGCGAAATTTTGTTGGCAAAACTCGGTTTTCTAATATTTACAACCATATGAACGAGTTGAAAAAATAAACTCTTCCACCCCACCTTTTGCAAGGTATGTCTGCAATTTTACTGGAATAAAAAGGAACTTGTTAAACTTCGGTTACACGCTAAATCAGTCTAATCTAAAAGCCGTAAATTCAATTAAATACATAGGTATTACATTTACGAACAACTTAAATTGGAAAGAACACATAGAAAATGTTGTGGGGAAGGCTACCCAAAGACTGCGTTTTATTGGCAGGATACTTAGAAAATGTAGCAGACCTACTAAGGTGACTGCCTACACTACGCTTGTCCGTTCTCTTTTAGAATACTGCTGCACGGTGTGGGATCCTTACCAGCTAGCACTGACATAGTACATTGAAAAAGTTCAAGGAAAGGCAGCACGTATTGTATTACCGCGAAATATGGGAGAGAGTGTCACAGAAATGATACAGGATTTGGGCTGGAAATCATTAAAAGAAAGGCGTTTTTCGTTGCGACGGAATCCTCTCACGAAGTCCCAATCTCCAACTTTCTCCTCCGAATGCGAAAATATTTTGTTGACAGCGACCTACATAGGGGCGGAACGATCACCACGATTAAATAAGTGAAATCAGAGCTCGTATGGAAAGATATAGGTGTTCAGTCTCCCCGTACGCTATATGAGATTGGAATAATAGAGAATTGTGAAGGTGGTTCGATGAACCCTCTGCCAGGCACTTAAATGTGATTTGCAGAGTATCCATGTAGATGTAGATGTAGATGTAGATGTAGATGTAGATGTAGAATCACTGTGTTCGAACGTTTGATCAGAAACTAAAAATTTAAAGGAATTTTACTACAGTTTTCACGAAGATTCTCAGTTTCTGTGTGCACTTTCCCCTGACTTACGTGTACATTTGAGATACTATTACGGCCACTAATAATTAATGGAAAACTTAATACTAAAACCTTTTGTCCGTGATTTGCCTAGAGTTTTTTACTCTTCTAATGTACATTTCGAAGTTACAGCGTCATCACCGTGGTTTGAATTATGTAGAGATCTTTATTGCAACATTAGTATGCCAGAAATGCATACCACTTATTTGATTATTGATTACATAATTACGGTGGACATCACAATGAAGACGCTTATGTTGCAACTGAAGCATTGTCGCTGAAGGCGTAACTTCGAAATGTACTTTGGAGAATAAAACTTCTATTTAAAAGCCGTAGATGTATTTTGCTCCCAACTTTACCATTCATTTCACAGTCTCGGTTATGCTAATGTGCCATGAACTGCGGCACGTTCGTCTTTCCCGCCGCTGGCGGTGCGTGGTGAAACTGATATAGTGTCAGAACATGCGAGAGGTCGCAAGCAGAGCACGTCACTTGCTGGGAACGTCGTCACCGATCGGCGACAGAGAGCCTCTGAGAAGGCTGTCTGTCAGCGAGCAGAACACTACCAGCAGCTTGGAGGGCGAGATCTGCCACCTGGAGAGGCGAAGAAGGAAACGTGTGGCGGAGCAGCGAGGTGGCTTGGCGGAAGAAACGCCGTGGGTGACAGGCGTTTGCTGTCAATACAGGGTGTCGCTACGGCAAGAACGGCGTACGGTGCTGGGCCCGCGAATCGAAGGAATGCAGCGGAACCCGAAGTGAGAGCTGGATGTTCTGGCGTGGTCTCACTGTCGACAGACGACTATGCGTTTCCTGTGATAAGTGTTGGCTGTAGCGCATACGAGTGAGGTACGGCTGTCTTACTTGGGTTGCCTATTGATTAAGAGGTGAAACACAAGAAGGTCGCTGGTGGGCCTAGTGTATTCAGCAGAAAGATTATAAGCTGAAGGAACTGTGGCTACTGAATATTAAGTTGTCTCTGTTGTTAGATCCAGTTGCCTTACCGGATTTTCTGCGTGTGGAAAAGCGTACATACACTTGGCTACATTGTGGGTTTCGTCTTTCTGCTTGTATCCGTTTAGTATTAAGTAGGATGTGGGCATAGGTTGCGTCTTCCTGGAATTTCGTTTTGGGGTGAGATCGGTTATTGAGGGTTCATGTGCTTTCATTGAGTGTTACTTGTGTATCTTAATTCAACTTGATTATAGCCTGAACTAACTTAGAGATTCTGATCTATTGACATTTTGTCTATTGTATTAGGTTCTACTGTGTCATTAAATTGTATATTCATTTGTGACCCATTATTATACATTGATTGATTCCACTGGGCCAAGCAAATTTAATGTGTTTGTGTGTATTAATTCGTAAGACACATTTTGTCTTCCCTAGTGCTAAGTCTAAGGTCGTGACTTATTCTGTATTTGCTCTGGATTGCTTATAAAAATTAATAAACTGAATTATATTTGCCTAAGAAGTTACGAGAACAAAAACCCCAGTCACTTCCCAGTCCCATTAGTTCCTGTGCCACACCGTGTTTAACCCAATTAGTTACAGAAAGGCTATTTACATAAGAGAGGACAGAAATGATAGCGATAGTGATTGTTAAGAAACATAAGGCTTCAGAATGAGATTTTCACTCTACAGCGGAGTGTGCGCTGATATGAAACTTCCTGGCAGATAAAAACTGCGTGCCGGACCGAGACTCGAACTCGGGACCTTCGCCTTTCACGAGCAAGTGCTCTACCAACTGAGCTACCCAAGCACGACTCACGCCCCGTCCTCACCGCTTTACTTCTGTCCGTACCTCGTCTCCTACCTTCCAAACTTCACAGAAGCTCTCCTGCGAACCTTACAGAACTAGCACTCCTGAAAGAAAGGATATTGCGGAGACATGGCTTAGCCACAGCCTGGGGGAAGTTTGGGAGGTAGGAGACGAGGTACTGGCAGAAGTAAAGCTGTGAGGACCGAGGCTGAGTCGCGCTTGGGTAGCTCAGTTGGTAGAGCACTTGCCCGCGAAAGGCAAAGGTCCCGAGTTCGAGTCTCGGTCCGGCACACAGTTTTAATCTGCCAGGAAGTTTCAAGATAAGGCTTGTTGTTTCTACTGAGGGCTGGAGCGACGCCTGAGGGGCAGTTTACTAGAGTCAGGGGCAGTTAAAAATGTGGAAGGGAGAGGTTTACTGAAGAAAAGTGGACCATCAATTCCTTTTCGAAAATTGAAAAAGAGTGTAATTTCTGTGACTCAGTTGTACAGAAAAAGTATAGTAGGTGGCTTTCTTATGTACTGATATAGTAAGGATTTTATGCTTTCTGCTAACGACTATTTCTACTGCTGTTCAAAGAGGAATGTTAAAATTGTGGCTAAGAGGAAGTGTAACGACAGATGGATGGCTCTGAGCACCATGGGACTTAACATCTGAGGTCATCAGTCCCCTAGAACTTAGAACTACTTAAACCTAACTAACCTAAGGACATCACACACATCCATGCCCGAGGCAGGATTCGAACCTGCGACCGTAACAGTCGCGCGGTTCCGGACTGAAGCGCCTAGAACCGCTCGACCACAGCGGCCGGCTTGTAACGACACATCAGATGATAGAGCTAATAGTGTATGTAATAGTCTCTATGATTATTTACAAGTAAACATGATAGTTGTTCGTAGGTAGCAGTGATTTGTCGTTTGAGAATTGTTGGAGAATAATGAAGCACCACGAAACTCAATCATCACCAAAATTAATCGTCAACGTAACAAACAATAGCCTCCTAGTTATCTAAAATCCATGCCCAGCCATCCAAATCAAGGTTTCCCGCAGATTCCTTAACTTAGTTAACACGAGTGCCAGGATTGCTCCTTGGAAATGCACACCCTGTCTAATCTCACTTTGTGCACTGTCTCTAACGAACGCGCCCTTCCGAACATTTTTTTTTTTTCCATTCTTAACGCAGAGCCCTTGGCGTATGAGACTAGCGACATGGCTCACATTTAACAATGCAGCCTAACTTTTACAAAATAAAGAACAAAATGTTGTTTTCGTGAAAACTAAAATTGGTGACATCATTGTTTGAAGCCACTGTATTACACTTTTTTGGTAGCTTTGGCCATTATACAGGGTGGTCCATTGATCGTGATCGGGCAAAATATCTCAAGAAATAAGCGTCAAACGGAAAAAAAGTACAAAGAACGAAACTTGTCTAGCATTAAGGGAGGAAACCATATGGCGCTATAGTTGGCCCGCTGGATGGAGCTGCCATAGGTGAAACGGATATCAACTGCATTTTTTTTAATAGGAACCCCCAGTTTTATTACATATTCGAGTAGTAGTACGTAAAGAAGTATGAATGTTTTAGTTGGACCACTTCTTTCGCTTTGTGATAGATGGCGCTGTAATAATCACAAAGATATGGCTCAGAATTTTATACGAACAGTTGGTAACAGGTAGGTTCCTTAATTTAAAGTACAGAACGTAGGTACGCCTGTACATTTTATTTCGATTGTTACAATGTGATACATGTACCTTTGAGAACTTATCATATCTGAGAACGGATGCTGTTACAGCGTGATTACCTGTAAATACCACATTAACGTAATAAATACTGAAAACGATGGCCGTTAACCTCAATGTATTTGGCAATACGTGTAACGGCATTACTCTCAACAACGAGTAGTCCGCCTTCCGTATTGTTCGTACATGCATTGACAACGCGCTGACGCATGTTGTCAGGCGTTGTCGGTGGATCAGGAGATCAGATATCCTTCAGCTTTCCCCACAGAAAGAAATCCGGTGAACGTGCAGGCCATAGTATGGTGCTTCGACGACCAATCCACCTGTCATGAAATATGTTATTCAATACTGCTTCAGCCGCACGCAAGCTATGTGCCGGACATCCATCATGTTGGAAGTACATCGCCAGTCTGTTATGCAGTGAAACATCTTGCAGTAACATCGGTAGAACATAACGTAGGAAATCAGCATACATTGCACCATTTAGATTGCCATAGATAAAATGGGGGTCAATTATCCTTCCTCCCATAATGCCGCACCATACATTAACCCGCCAAGGTCGCTGATGTTCCACTTGTCGCAGCCATCGTGGATTTTCCGTTGCCCAATAGTGCATATTATGCCGGTTTACGTTACCGCTATTGGTGAATGACGATTCGTCGCTAAATAGAACGCGTGCAAAAAATGTGTCATCGTCCCGTAATTTCTCTCGTGCCCAGTGGCAGAACTGTACACGACGTTCAAAGTCGTTGCCATGCAATTTTTGGTGCATAGAAATATGGTACTATGTTGATGTAGGATTCTCAACACCGACGTTTTTGAGATTCCCGATTCTCGCGCACTTTGTCTGCTGCTGATATGCAAATTAGCCACATCATCATTTGTTGCAGGTCGCCGTCGACGTTTCACATGTGGCTGAACACTTCCTGTATCCTTAAATAACGTCACTATACGGCGAACGGTCCGGACACTTGGGTGATGTCGTCCAGGATACCGAGCAGCATACATAGAATACGCCCGTTGGGCATTTTGATCAATATAGCCATACATCAACACGATGTCGACCTTTACTGCAATTGGTAATCGGCGCATTTTAACAAGGGTAATGTATCACGAAGCAAATACCGTCCGCACTGGCGGAATTTTACGTGATACCACGTAGTTATACATTTGTGACTATTACAGCGCCATTTATCACAAAGCGATAAAAGTGGTCAAACTAAAACATTCATATTTCTTTACGTTCCACACGAATACGAATGAAATAATGTGGGTTCCTATTTAAAAAAAAAAAAAACAGAAAACGCAGTTGATATCCGTTTGACCTATGCAGCGCTATCTAGTGTGCCAACCATAGCGCCATCTGGTTTCCCCCTTCAAGCGAGACGAGTTTCGTTATTTGTAGTTTTTTCGTTTCATGCTTATTTCGTGAGATATTTGGCCCGGTCACTATGAATGAACCACGCTGTATAATAATATAGTCAAAGACAGAAAAGATGCACCACAAAGGATTTACTCTAATGGTGCGGAAATCAGTAGACATGTCATCGCTGGTTCTCGGGGCTCAGTTCGAAGCTGGACTCATCACTGAAGACAATTCTATCCCAGTCAATGAGATTGCGGACGAAAGACATGTCTGGAACGCCCTGGACAGCTGCGGCATACCAATCTGACTGTCGCCCGCCACAGTTGCCATTTCCTTTCAAAGCAGGTCCCCTTTGGTTGTCATCTGCTGCACCCTTACGACAAATTGGTGCATCGACGATATTTCACGGACAGTTTTGTTCCCTCTCATGGCAAGCCATCCTGGGATTACATTTCAGCAACAAAATGGTCGCCCGCACACGGTGAGAGTTTCTACTTCCTGTCTTCGTGCTTGCGAAACCCTCCCTTAGTTAGCAAGGTCACAGGATCTCTCCCCAACTGAGAACGTTTGGAGCACTATGATCAGGAACCTCCAGCTATCTCGGGATTTAGAGACGATTTACCTCAGAAGAACGTCCAACAACTTTATCTCTCAATGTCAGGCGGTGAAGCTGCTTGCATAAGGGCCAGGGGTGGACCAACGCGTTGTTGTCTTGCTCAGTTTAAGAAGCTCGTTCCCTCGGATAATTAATCCAGTTTTACTGAAACTGTAACGATTTGTTTGCCTGTATACATATATTACATCTGCCGATTTCAATCCCATTCGGATAATTAGTTTCCGGTGCCCCACGTTTCTTTTTTCACTGTATTTTTTTCTTTCATTTTTCTTAAAAAAAGAATGAATGACTTAGAAAATATGACGATTTTTCTTGCGAAGATTTTCATTGAAAACTTCAAGATGTGGTATATAATTGTACTTTACATTTCAACAGATATTCAGTTTTACATTACAAAAATTTTCATTTTTTATGAAAGAATTAGGTTTAACAAATATACAAATACTTTCAGATACGGAAAAGTTGCCTCGAGATGATGAACTGTTTGGGAAATATTAAGCAGACACTTAGTGCTACAGATCTGCGCTCCGTTCCGACCTCATTATGTGATGGCAAAAGTTCACTTGGCCATCTACTCCAGTGATGTGTCGTGATTCCACTTTCTTATTTTTTGCTCGTCAGTCTTATAACTGGATTGATGCGGCCCGCCACGACATCCGCTCCTATGTTAGCCTCTTCATCCAGAGTAGCACTTACACTCATGAACCTCTGCTCTTAGTCTTCCAAGGCATTTTTTCCTAAGTGCTGCTCTCTCTAGTACCATGAAACATATTACCTCCTGCCTTAATACGTGCTCTATCATCCTGTTCTTTGTTCTTCCTTCTCAGTGTTCTCCATATTATGTTTCCTTCTCCTGATATTCTGCTCTGAATCTCCTCATTTCACGTCTTAGTTTAGTATAACGTCCGATCGACAACGAGGTCGTTAGGGATTTGATGTCTTATCAATTATAACAAGCCAGGATGAATGATAACTTTTCAGATTGCGGAAATTTGCGATACAACTTTACTGTCAGCTGTGATTGAGCCAATTTTCGGATATTAAGTAAGTGATTCATGTTTATCCATAATTACACAATGAATTAGCACTGTGGCGAAGTTCTATATTGCTCAAAGTTGGCCCGTTAAGCATTCATCAATTAACATGCTCCTACGCTATGCTTCGGAATTTAGTCTTAACATGAATGTCTCTACAAAATACGAAACACAAATATGTTTTTATTTATGAGTAGTAAAACTGACGTAACATCATTCATAACAAATGATTATTAATTTGCAAACTTATATTAGGCAAATCTTGTGACGTGACATATTACGGAAAAATACTTCATTTATTTTCACACTCACGTAAACAACTTTCAAATGCACTATTTTTGTAAAAGTTTTCTACTTACAAAAATACAGTTTTATTCAAATCGGTCTTAAATATGATAAGCATAAATCTTCTCGGTCTATGTATGAGTTACCAGTCGGAATACATGTACGTTTTATACAGGGTGTAAATTTTAAGTTGACAAACCAGAATAACTCGAAAAATAAGCTTCACACGAAAAAACGTGTAGAATCCAAAGCTGATTATTTTCGAGGGGAATATCTGTTCGTGCTAAAATTAGCCCGGCACCCCAGCCCTCTGGGGTTGGGGCGAGAGGCAGCGTTAAAATTTCAAATGGCAACCCCCACTTTCATTGCGTAATCAGATCTACATAAAAAACTACGTCCATTTTGGCTTAAACACTTCTTTTGATTCTTGGCAGTTAGCGCTGTAATTCAAGAAAGTCCATGTTCTCATTTTTGCTTGGAAAATGGTTACGGATAGTTAAAAAATACTTATTAGCTTCGTACATTTTGATTCGCTAAAACTGAAACTCTCCCTCACCCCCCCATAGCGTGGGGTTTGAGAGAGAGAAATTAGTTTTACGAATGTTGACCAAAATATAAATTTCTTCCGCAGATTCCGATAACTTATGTTTGTTTCCGGAGTAAGAAGTCATCGTCATTCTGCCTAGTCAAAGAGGGTGGAGTGCGGAAGGAGGTTCATGGCATTTTTTGTCCTTGGGATCGGAAACTGCCCCTAGACGCGGAAGAATCAGCAATCATCAACGGCATGAGTCTCACCATGATAGCAAATTTGTCCGTCAGTCTAGTTATTCGACGTCTTGTGCTGCCGTTCATGAACAACATTCCAGGGCGTGTTTTCCAACAGGATAACCATCGCCACATACTGCTGTTGTGACTCAGCATGCTCTGTAGAGTGTCAGTTCTTGCCTTGGCCTCCTCAATCACCAGCTCTCCTCCAATGGAACACAGACGGGACATCACTGGACGACAACTCCAGTGTCATCCGTAAACAGCATTAACTGTCCCAGTACTGACCAACCAAGTGCAACAGTCATGGAGCTCCATCCCATAAAATGATACGTGGCATCTGTACAACACAATACAAGCACGTTTGCATGCTTACATTCAGCATTCTGTCGTTAACATCGGTTGTTATTGTACCAGCATTTCACATTTGTAATGACTTATTTCGCGCTGGCGTTAACCTGTGACCTGTGACCTTGTGTAGACATATGTATTCCCGAAATTTCATTACAGTACGTTAACTTTATTTACTGGTATTGGATTGTTTTAATATCAAAAATGATTACCAGTTGCTTTTATGGTACCATATGTGTTAACAATGGATGTGTAACTGAATTAATATTCACTGAGTTCAACGCTTAATGTTAAGCTGTTCGCAAACCCGCTTTTGTCTTCGCAAAATATGACCTCGAAGTCCATAAATGAAAGAAATACTTAAACTAAGTTATAAACACCCTCCAAAATGACACTCGCAAAACTGTGAAAGGAAAACTGTACCAAAGATTAACTACGCAGGATAATCACGTGTCCTGTTACCCTCCGTTAAAAACCAATATAAACCTGTGAACTTAAACAAATAACAGGAAAAACAGTTCTTTGGAAGAGCTTTCTTGAGTTATGAACCATGTAGAGTTCCTCATGAGAGGTAGAGCATCTTTCCCGATGGTAATCTCTGATAATAGGGCCTCAGAATCTCAACTGAGAACAACATTATTGATTTTAAGCCTAATTCGACATCTTTAAGAAAAACAACAGAGCTACTGCGGGTAAAAGTATAGAGGAAATGTCATTAATTCGTACCTGACGTGAAGACGAAGATTGTTGTTACGCCCACATCTGCTGTCTCTAACACCGATCACTTACGATTAGTGAAAGAACTACGAGCGAATCACACTTGATGATTTCGAGGCAAGAAAAAGAGGTAGTCTGTTGTGCAATGTATTAATGCTAAGACACATTTATATAACGATTACTGTTTCTGTAGCTTTGCATCTGTCTTCAGTCACCTCAAGGCATATTGAGACCAAATATAAATGACGGTAGAAATCTCATCATTGAAGGTATGCGATCTCCCAATGTTCATATGGTGTTCGAATCGTCAGAACCATTTTAAATGGATGGTTACAAAATGAAACATCCGATATCAAAGAGCCCACCTATGTATGTAGTTGTACTTCCTAGTTCTAGTATTATTTTATGACCATGGAACGGTTATTTCTCTTCACTTAATATGTTCTCGTAATGAGTTCTGTTGCAATTTTAACCGTTTTATAGGTCACTCTGTATTATTATATTACTAATATTTTATCACTTTTGTATGGTACTTTTAATTTTAATCTTTTTTCGTAAAAGTCCACAGCCTGCACTTTGTAGGAATCGTGTTCCTTTCCTCGCCATCTTTTGCACCCTCTAGCTGCCCTTTATATACTTCTTGTTGGGCGCTGTTCTCTAACACACTACGCGCAGACCCTTCCATTAACAGTACGTCAACTGGGCCCTTTTGTGGCCTGGCCTCCCAAATTCAGGCATACTCGTTCTTCGCTACATGGCTTTTGCGATCATCTGTTGATTTTTCATCACTGGTGAGCCTTTATATTTTTGTATCCAAACGCCGGTTCATAGCGTATAGTTTTCTTGCGGGATCTTATTTGAATTCCTTATTCAGATCCATGCGCACGGCACCAAGTTTTCATGCACACAGCCTACACCTGCTTGGAACTGGAATTGTGGATGTTTCGTTTTGTAACCATCCAATTCAAGCGGTTCTGACAGTTCGAACGCCATCTGAACGTTGGGCGATCAAAAATCTTTAAAGACCAAACGCTAAATTAATTATGTGAGTATTTATTCCTCTACTTTGCTTGTTTAATTGTGATACTATACTTTCTAATTCTCATTATATTTTTAGTACATGTGTACACTTGAGCATGCGATTAAATCGTCACGGAACTGGTCGTATGTGACCCTGTAATAAGGAAACGGTTAAAGCTAATGCATTACCAAAAGTTTTTTTGAAGATTTTAATACTTAAAAAAAATTAAAATATCTCTGTTATGTATCTAAGCTTTGGAGGCCCAAACTATAAAATTATACATATGCAAGACTTCAGATGTCGATCTGGCTCTTACTCAAAACATTAATGGTACGTAAATTTTTTTAAGGAGTAAGCGCTTCTATTTCGTGCATCTCGTTCCAGATATTACCAGTACGCTGTACTCTCTTCTCACGGCCGATCGTATGCCAGGCAGGACGGGCTGTACAAACCGCTGTCATATGTTTCCCTCGTGCGGCAAGAACAAGTAACACAACAATTTTTAAGCAACACATACAGCCCGTCTCAACAGCTAAATTTTTGAAACAGAGTTTCTTATGCTACATCCTTCCTGCACAAACAACAACAGGATGGCTTTCCACATGTCAGATTTGACCACTCCCTGCTCAGACTATCATCTTCAAAGCGCGTATCCAATTATTTGTTGCATGTACCCAAAAGACTGTCTTTTCCTAAAGTTTTTACCCTCTACAATTCCCTCTAGTACCTCTTATGTTATTCCCTGGTGCCTTAACACATATCCAATTACAATGTCCCTCCTTCTTACTGTTTTCAGTACGTTCCTTCCTGAGGAGCATGTTATGTTTTATTTTATCAGTCCATCTGATTTTGACTATTCTTCTGTGGCACCACATCTTAGATACTTGTACTCTTTTCTGTTCCAGGTTTCCCATTTCCCACGATTAACTACCATACTATGCTATGCTTCAAATGTACATTCTCAGGAACTTCTACATCAGATTTAGGACACTGTTTGACGCAATTAGACTTTTCTTAGCCAGAAATGCACTCATCGCTTGTGCTTGTCTGCTCCTCCTTGCTTCGTGTTCAAAGGTAATTTTGCATCCGAGTAAACACATTTCCTGAAATTCGTCAACTTTGTAGTCCTGATATCTTATCATTGACATTCTTTCATCACGATTCTTATCCCCCTACTGAACTTCTTTTATTTTCATCATTGCTTCTTCGATGGATATATTGAACATTAGTAGGTGAAAGACTATACCGCTGTCTAACACCATTTTTAATCCGAGTACACCGTTCTTAGTGTTGTAATCTCATTCTTCCTTCTTGGTTCTCGTATGTATTGTACAAGCACACTTAGTTTTACCACTCTTCTTTTTAATTGCAACGAAGGTTGATTTTAATTTTCTATACGCAGAGTCAAATCCTCAGACCATCTTTTCTTCTTAGATTTCATCACATCTTTCCTGCAGGCATTTCATTTTGGCTGACTTACATTTCCTACTTATTTTACTCCTAATGGATTTAAACTGTGACACTTCTTGTGTTTCCCTGAACATATTTGTATTTCTTTCTTTCGTCGATCAATTGAAGTATAACAGCTGTTACGCAAGGTTTCTACGCAGTTACCTTTCTTGTCTCTATATTTGTCTGTCCGACATCTGTGATTGCGTTTTTCAGATATGTCTACTCCTCTACAACTGAATTCCTGGCTCTGGTGTTCCTTATAGCAGTATCCACAGCTTTAGTGAATTTCAGACGCGTACTTTAGTATCCACCTTCCATCCACATTGATTCTTTCGGGCGATTCTCTTGACCTTCTTCCACTCTTCATCACTACTAAACTGGGACCGCCATTCATTTTTGAGTCATCGGCCTTTTGATTGGGTCGACGCGGCCCGCCATGAATTCCTATCTCGTGCTAATCTGTTCATCTCGGAATAGCACTTCCAACCTACGTCCTCTATTATTCCTGGATGTATTACAATCTCTGTCGTCCTCTACAGGTTTTACCCTCTGAAGGCCCTTCTTTTACCATAGAAGTTATTCCCTGATGTCTTAACGGAAGTCGTAATATCCTGTCTCTTCTTCTTGCCAGTGTTTTCCATACCTTTCTTTGCTCAACCATTATGCGTCGAGTCTCCTCCTTCCATAAAGTATCAGTCAACCTAGTTTTCAGCATTCGTCTGCAGCACCACGTCTCAAATGCTTCGATTCTCTTCTGTCCCGGGTTTTCCCCACACCATTTTTCATTACCATATATGACTGTGCTCCAGATATACTTTCTCTGAAATTGCTTCCTCAAATTAAGGCCTATTTTCGATATTAACAGACTTCTCTTGGAAAGGATCGCAATTTTAGCCAGTGTTAGTTTGCTTTTCATGTCCTCTTTTCTGGGTCCGCCACGGGTTATTTTGCTGCCAAGGTACCTGAATTCCGTACTTTCATCTTCTTCGTGACGATTAGTTCTGATGGTCACGAAGTAAGATGCAGTTCGACAGCTAATGTGTTACATATATATAATTTTACATTTTGGACCTCCACAGCTTAGATATATGACAGAAGTACCATAAAATAATTTTTAAAAAGTACCAAAATCTTCGAAAAAGCTTTTGGTAATCGCATCTGCTTTAACAGTTTCTCATCAATCCTAATGTTAAGTTTCTCGCTGTTCTCATTTCTGTTGTTTCTCATAACTTTCGTCCTTCTTCGAGCCACTCTCAGTCCATATTTTGTAATTATTATTCTGTTTATTTCATTCAGGAGCCTCTCTGTTGCCTTTACCTTCTCTAAAACTAACCTGGTCGTCATCTAACACACTCAATTTTTTCCATTCTTCTGTGTATTATTTTTTCAGCGACTTGGAAGTATCAGCTGTTAAGTTGATTGCGCAATATTTCTCGCACTTGTCGGTCTTACAATCTTCTGAATTTTGCGGAGGATATTTTTCTGAAAGACTGATGGTGTATGGTCAGACACATATATATTCTACAAACCAAAGTGAACAGTCATTTTGTTGCCACTTCCTCTAATGATTTTAGAAACCTTGATGGAATGTTATCTGTCGATTCTGTCTTATTTGAGCTCAAGTCTTCCAAAACTCTTTTAAATTCTGAGTCTAATACTGGATGCCGATTCGCTTATTTCATCTACATCGTCCCTTGTTTCTTCTTTTATAACATCAGACAGTTGTTTTCCCTCACAGATGCCGTCAATGTACTCTTTCCATCCATCTGCTCTCTCCTCTGAAATAAACAGTGCAACTTACATCGCAATCTTAATGTTGCCACCTTTGGTTTTAAATTTTACCGGACCTTTTTTTTAACTTTTCTATATGCCGAGTCAGTCCTTCCGACATTCATATCATTTTCGATTTTTCACGTATTTCATGCAGCCATTTCGCCTCACCTCCTCTGCACTTCCTATTTATTTCATTCCTAAATGACTTGTATTTCTGTATTTCTGAATATATCTGAACGTTTTTGCAGTTCCTTCTGTCATCGATCATCTGAAGTACTTCTCCTGTCATCCTTAATTTCATCACAGTTACCTTCTTTGTACGTATGTTTTCTTTCCAACTTCTATGACCGTCCTCTTTAGTGATGTCCATTCCTCTTCGAGTGTACTGCTTACTGAGCTAATCCTTAATGTTGCATCTATAGCCTCAGAGAACTTCAAACTTGTCACGTTATGCTTTAATACTTCCGTTTCCCATCCGTTTGAGAATTGATACTTCTTGACTAGTCTCTCAAACTACAGCCTATCCTTCAAACTGATCCTGAGAACGAATTACAGTCAAATAACTCATTTCGAAACCTCTGCTTGACTATAATGTAATCGAAATAAAATCTTTCAGTATCTTCTGGCGTTTTCCAAGTATGCCTTATCCTCTTGTGATTCGTGAACAGAGTATTTACTGTTACCATCTGAAATTTCCTGCAGAACTCAATTAGCCTTTCTGCTCTCTCATTACTACTGCCAAGCCCATGTTCTCCCGTTACCCTTTTTTCTACAGCTCCCCCTACAACCACGATTCAGTCTCTCACGACTACTAGATTTTCAACTCACTTTACTCACATCTTCATGAGTTGTTTAAGACATTGGCATTTATGACTGCAGTGTCGGAATTGTTCACAGTAACTCACTCTCTGCCCTAGCATCCTATTCATAATGTATCCTATCCACATATTACCATTTTCTGTGCTGTTGATATTAACCTATATTCGTCTGATCATAAAACCTAATCTTCTTTCTATTTAACTTCACTAACACCCATTACATCTGCTCCCAGCGTTTGAATTTCTCTTCCTAGCTCACCTACTACCTTCAAGCTTGTGTCATTCCTTCCTGTGACTCGTAGAATGTGGCCCAGGAGTTGGTTATTTCATCTTTCCATCAAGATCTCATCGTACTTGGTAGTCCCCTCCCTGAGATCCGAATGGGGATCTAATCCAGAATCTTTTGACGATGGAGAGATCATCATGATGACACCCGTGGTACAGGAAAGCCGGCACGGTAGCTCAGCGGGTTCGGTCAGAGGGCTGGCTAACGAACTAAGAGAAATACTTAGCGACGTTTTTCAATGGGCATGTTGTGGCGTCTCCCTAGACCAAAAGACGGGATCAAAGACAATCAAAATTGGAAAGAAAAATAATAACTTTCTATGAGACGAGGCATGGAATGTCAGATGTTCGAATGTGATATGAAAGACTTTTTTGGGGGGGAGGGGCTTGTTCATCAGTCTTTTGACCGGTTTGATGCGACTCGCCGCGAATTCCTCACATATGCTAACCTTTTCATCTCAGAGCAGCACTTGTAACTTACGTTGAGTTATTTGCTGGATGTATTCCGATCTCCGTCTTCCTCTACACATTCAGCCCTCTACAGCTCCGTCTGGTACCATGGAAGTCATTCCGTCATGTCGTAACAGGTGTCTTATCATCCAGTCCCTTCACCTTATGAGAGTTTTCCACATATTCCTTTATTCAAATGGCTCTGAGCACTAGGGGACCTAACTTCTGAGGTCATCAGTCCCTTAGAACTTAGAACTACTTAAACCTAAGTAACCTAAGGACATCACACACATCCATGCCCGAGGCAGGTTTCGAACCTGCGACCGTAGCGGTCGCTCGGTTCCAGACCATATTCCTTTCTTTTCTGATTCTGCACAGAACCTTCTCATTCAGTCCTACTAATTTTAAACATTTGTCTGTATCACCACACCTCAAATGCTTCTATTCTCTTCTGATCTGGTTTTCCCGCAGTCCACGTTTCACTACCATACAATGCTGTACTAGAGATGTACATTCTCAGAAACTTCTTCTTCAAATTAAGGCCTGTGTTTGATACTAAAAATCTTATCTTGGCCAGGAATGCCAATTTTGCCATTGCCAGTTCTTTTGATGTTCTCCTTGTTGTATCCGTCATTGGTTACTTCACTGCCTAGGTAACAGAATTCCTTAACTTCATCTTCTTCATGACCATTAATCCCGATTTTTTTTAAGTTTCTAGCTGTTCTCATTTCTGATAATTCTCATAGTTTCGTCTTTCTTCGATTTACTCTCAATGCATATTCCATTCTCATTAGATTGTTCACGCCATTCAACGTATCATCTAATTCTTCTTCACCTTCACTCAGGATAGGAATGTCATCAGTGAATTGTATCATTGATAGCCTTTCACCATGAACTTTTAATTCCATTTCTGAATTTTTATTTTATTTTCACCATTGTTTCTTCAATGCACAGATTGAACAGCAGAGGGAAAGGGGGGGCGGGATGGCTACCTCCCTGTCATACACCCTTTTTAATCCGAGCGCTTCGTTTTAGCTCGTTCTTTCATATTATTCTCTCTTGGCATATATTAAATATTACCCTGTAGCTTACCCCCATTTTTCTCTTGGTCCTTTTTAAATTGTTGAATGCTTTTTCCAGGTCGACAAATCCTAAGAACATGTGTTCATTTTTCTTTAGTCTTTCTTCCATTATCAACCGCACTGTCAGAATTCCCTCTCTCGTGCCTTTAGTTTTCCTAAAGCAAAACTGATCGTCATCTAGCACACCGTCAATTTTCTTGTAAATTGTTCTCTATATTATTCTTGTCAGCACCTTGGATGCATGAGCTGTTAAGCTGAATGTATGATAATTCTCGCACTTGTCATCTCTTGTAGTCTTTGGAATTGTGTGGACCATATTTTTCAGGAAGTCAGATGGCATGTCGCTAGGCACATACATTCTACACACCGATGTCAATAGTCGTTTAGTTGCCACTCCCCACAATGATTTCAGAAATTCTGATGGTATGTTATCTATCCCTTCTGCCTTATTTGTTCTTAAGTCTTCGAAAGCTCTTTTAAACCATGCTTCCACGAGGGATGAATGAAAAGTAATGCCTCCGCCCTCTTTAATTGGGATTGGATGGGAATATTTTAATAAATAAACGCAGAAATAATCCTTAGAATGTGATCTATAACTACCAATATTCACTTCTTCACGTAATTGCCAGCCAATTGGATACATTTCTACCAACGATGAACAAGTTTTTTGAAGCTGTCACGGAAGAAGTCGACACTCTGTTTCCGCAACCTCAGTCTCACAGTTCTCTCAATGCCTTCACCAGAAGCATAATGATGTCCCTGTCACGGTTGAATGGAGGAAGGCATCACCTTCATTCTCGTAACGCGAGAGGAGTTCCTGGCAAATTTCAAGACGGTGCCCTTTCATTTCAGGAGTCAGCATCGGGGAACCCATCGTGCACAGATCTTCCGATAGCCAATCAAAGCAATAATGTGACTCACACGTTCTTATGAAACGCCGACTGTGCTTGCAGTTTCTCTGTGAGTGATACGACGATCGTCCTTAATCAATCTCTCAACATTTTGCTTGTGAAACTCGGTGTTTGCTATCACAGGACGTCCAACTCTTTGTTTGTCAAGCAGGTCAGATGTTCCCGACCTAACATCTTTACACACTCGCCCAACGACCCACAGTAGTTACAGCAACAGAATCAGCATAAACTGCTTTCATTCTCTGATGAATCTCCTTTGGCGTGACACCTTCTGCTTCAAGAATTCAATGACTGACCCAACGTTTGCGCAGGGCTCCATACTGTACACTGTGTTAGCAGGCTGTTTAGCTTTTAATGTTGGTAAAGTCACGTACCGATTTGTATGGAAATCACTGACTGTGCTGTGTGAAGTATGTGGCTGGTTTGCATTGTTGGAATATTCGCTATTGTAGTGTTGGGCAGTTGGATGTGAACAGCGCGTAGCGTTCCGCAGTTGTAGGTGAGCCACCAGCAGTGGTGGATGTGGGGAGAGAGATGGCGGAGATTTGAGAGCGGACGATCTGGACGTGTGTCCATCAGAAAGAGTAAATTTGTAATACTGCATATCATGAACTGATATGTATATATGATGACTTTTGAACATTATTAAGGTAAATACATTGTTTGTTCTCTATCAAAATCTTTCATTTGCTAACTATGCCTATCAGTAGTTAGTGCCTTCAGTAGTTAGAAGCTTTTATTTAGCTGGCAGTATTGGCGCTCCCTGTATTGCAGTAGTTCGAGTAATGGAGATTTTTGTGAGGTAAGTGATTCGTGAAAGGTATAGGTTAATGCTAGTCAGGGTCATTCTTTTGTAGGGATTATTGAAAGACAGATTGAGTTGCGATAAAAACATTGTGTGTCAGTTTAGTGTTGATCAGAATAAGTAAAGAGAGAAATGTCTGAGTGCGTTCAGTTGTGCTCAGCTGTTTGAAAATCAAATAACGTAAGAGGTTTATCAGCACAGTAATTCATAAATTTTTCTAAGGAGACGTTTCTTATGAACTTGTAAGTATTCATTTCACTGCACACATTTCTGTTGGTCATAGTATATGCACAATACGTGAGAAGTTGGGACTGTTAGTGTTTGCATGTGTGTTAATAATTCAACAAGGGACTGGTTAACAGCATTGCTGGTTCTAAGGACAATTCCAAAAAGTTTGTGAGTGCACAAGTGGAGGTTTATGGACTCGTTATATTGTCCGCAGGACTCTTCAATGGTGATTGTGCACCTGCACAGTCGCAACAGATGGCTGCTGGCCGTCTCTACAAGGACTACAGTGGGTCTGCATCTTTGATGGCCCACCAATACCATTATTTTTACAAGGACTGCAGTGGGTCTGCACCTCTGGTAGCCCACCAATACCGTAATCTCTAACAGGACTACAGTGGTCTGCTCTGTGATGTCCTTCCTATCAATATTCTTCAAAACTTCGACTGACTCTATTGTATATTTGCTCTGTTGTGGCCCATTACCTGTCTGCATGTCAAGAGTCAGCATTATCTTTCCGTTGGAAGGACAACACTACTTCTTCAAGGCTGCATGGAAATCCACTACTTCCGCGTGCATTTTCTTTTACTGCTCAGACTTTGACAAAAAAAAAAAAAAACTCCAATTACCACTGTGATGAATGATCAGGACTGTCTTTATGGACTTAATGGACTTTCGACCAACTTTGTATCGATAATTGTGTGCAATTTATATATTTATTAGCGTTAATATAAATTTTTTTAACAAATATGTATTGGCCAGTGCCCAAAACAATTTGTAAAATTTTTTGTGGGGAGCGTGGGGGCTATGTGGGTAGGCTGTTTAGGTTTTTATGTTGGTAACGTCACGTAGCGCTCTGTATGAAAATCACTGACTGTGCTGTGTGCTGCCTGTGGCTGGTTTGCATTGTTGGAATATTCGCTATTGTAGTGTTGGGCAGTTGAATGTGAACAGCGCGTAGCGTTGCGCAGTCGGAGGTGAACCGCCAGCAGTGGTGGATGAGCGGAGAGAGATGGCAGCATTTTGAGAACGGACGATCTGGACGTGTGTCCATCTTCTGTCACATGAGACAAATCTTGGCTCTCATAGAGGCTTTCGGTGTATTCTTTCCACCAATCCTCTCTCTCCTCAGCATTTAACAGTGGAATTTCCGTTGCAATCTTAATGTTACCACTCTCAATATTGATGTCACCGAAGGGCATTTGACTTCCTGTATGCTTCCGATAATCATTCCTTCTTTCCAATTCTTCATGTTTTTCATCAACTTTTTCGTCTTATTTCCCCTGAACTTCCTATTTATTTCATTCCTCAGCGACTTGTATCTGTGTATTCCTGAGTTTCCAGGAACTTTTTTCTACTTCCTCTTTTCGCCGATCAACTGAAGTATTTCTTCTGTTACCCATGGTTTCTTTGTACCAATTTTTTTATTTCCGACTACTGTGGTTGCTGTTTTTAGAGATGTCCATTCCTCTTCAACTGTACTGCCCATTGAGCTATTCCTTATTGATGTATCTATAGCCTTAGAGAACTTCAAGAGTATCTCTTCGTTCCTTAGTACTTTCGTGTTCCACTTCTTTGCGTATTGATTCTTCTTGACTAATGTCTTAAACTTCAGCCTACTCTCCATCACTGTTTTATTGTGATCTGATTCTATATCTGCTCCTGTGTACGCCTTAGAATTCAGTATCTGATTTCGGAAACTCTGTCTGACCATGATGTAATTTAACTTAAAACTTCCGATATCACCCAGCCGTTTGCAAGTATACCTCCTCCCCTTGTGATTCGTGAACAGAGTATTCTCTATTACTAGTTGAAATGTGCTACAGAACTAAATTAACTTTTCTCCTCTCTCATTCCTTGTCCCAATCCATTATTCTCCTGTAACATTGTCTTCTACTCCTTCTCCTACAAATGCATTCAAGTCTCACTTTACATACTGTATTTATTACCCTTTAAATGTCCTCATATATTTTCTCTCTCTCTACACCTTCAGCTTACGACGTCGTCATGTGTACCAGAACTATCGTTGTCGGTGTTGGTTTACTGTCGATTCTGATAAGAACAATAAAATCATTGAACTTTTCACAATAACACACTCTCTGCTCTGCCTTCCTATTCATAACGAATCCTACTCCCATTATACCATTTTCCGCTCTTCATATTATCATATACTCATCTGACCAGAAATCCTTGTCTACTTTCCATTTAACTTCACTTACCTCTACTATATCTAGATTGAGCCTTTGCATTTCCTTTTCAGATTTTCTAGCTTCCCTACCACGTTCAAGCTTCGGCGACGTTCCACGCCCCTACTCGTAGAACGCTACTCTGTCGTTGATTATTCATGCTTTTTCTCATAGCCACCTCCTTGTTGGCAGTCCCCTCCCAGAGATCCGAATAGGGACTATTCGGAATCTTTTGCCAATGGAGAGATCTTCTCGACACTTTTTCAGTTATAGACTACACCTCCTGTGGATACACATTACGTATCTACAGTGCAGTGGTTTGCATTGCCTTATGAATCCTCATGCCGTTGATCATTGCTGATTCTTCCACGTTAAAGGGCAGTTTAAAGTTCATGGTTAATTACTTTATTCGTTTTTTTTAATTGCAGAGGGCAACCAGCACTCTGGCCGAACAACCACTGGTACATGAGTGCACAGAAGGTATGAAACCTGAAAATACAAATCTTAAGGCTCTATATAAATATACTGAGGCTCAGAGAAGTGAAGTGGAAGGAAGACAAAGATTTGTGTGTAAACGAATATAGGGTAAAACAAGCAGCAGAAGATAATAGTATAACGTGAATAAGAATCGTTATGAAGAGGAAAGTACGGTATTGAGTGAGTTTCTGTGAACAGTTAGCGATATTGTTGCTCTTATCAGGATCAACAGCAAACCAACACCGACAACGATAGTTCAGGTATATATGCCGACGTCACAAGCTAAAGATGAAGAAGAGAAAGTATTTGACGACATTGAAAGGGAGACGAAAATCTATTTGTGATGGGTTCAGAAATGGTCCAAATGGCTCTAAGCACTATGGTACTTAACATCTGATGTCATCAATCCCCTAGACTTTGAACTACTTAAACCTAACTAACCTAAGGACATCACATACATCCATGCCCGAGGCAGGGTACGAACCTGCGACCGTATTAGCCGTGTGGTTCCGGAATGAAGCGCCTAGAACCGCTTTTGTCATGGGGGACTGGAATGTGGTTATTGGGGAAGGAGTAGAAGAGACGGTTACAGGAGAAAAAGGAATGAGAAGAAATGGAAATGCCGTGTGGCTAGGGGCTCCCGTCGGGTAGACCGTTCGCCTGGTGCAATTCTTTCGAGTTGACGCCACTTCGGCGACTTGCGTGTTGGTGGGAATGAAATGATGATGATAAGGACACCACAAAACCCAGTCCCTGAACGGAGAAAATCTCGTACCCAGCCGGAAATTGAACCCGGGTCATTAGGTATGACATTCCGCCGAGCTGACCACTCAGTTACCAGGGGCGGACGAATGAGAAGATGGGAAGACTAATTGAGTTCTGAAGTAAATTTTAGCTGGTAATAGCGAATACCTTGTTCAATAATCACAAGAGGAAGAGGTATACTTGGAAAACGCCGGGTGATACGGGAAGATTTCAATTAAATTACATCATGGTCAGACAGAGATTCCCAATCCAGATAATGGATTTTAAGGCGATCCCAGTTTAAGAGATTAGTGAGGAATAATCAATGCGCAGAGATGTGTCGTACGGATGTACTAAGGAATGGAGGGATATGCTTGATATTCTCTGAGGCTATGGATACTGGGATAATGAACAGCTCTGTAGTTAGGCGAGTTGAGTAGGATGGACTTCTCTAAAAAGGGTAGTCACAGAAGCTGGAGAGAAAAACATAGGTACAAAGAAGGTAACTCCGAAGAAACAGTGAGTAACAGAAGAGATAATTCCGTTGACAGATGAAAGAAGGAATTACAACAATATGCAGGATAAGGTAGGAGTACAGGAATACAAGTCACTGAGGAACGAAATAAATAGGAAGTGCACGGAAACTAAGGCTATATGACTGCATGGGATGTATGAAGCAATCTTGAATGTCGGAAGGACTGACACAGCATATTGGTAAGCCAAAATACCTTATGGTGAAATTAAAGGCAAGGGTGGTAACATTAAGAGTGCAATGGGACATCCACTATTAAATGCACGGGAGAGAGCGGATAGTTAGTACACTCAAGGTCTCTATGAGAGGGAGGGTTTATCTGATGACGTGACAGAAGAAAGTGCAGTTGACGGGGAAGACGTAGGGTATCCAGTATTAAATTCAGAATGTAAAAGAGCTTTGGAACACTCAACCTCAAATAAGGCAGTAGAGACAGATAACATTCCATTGGAATTTCTAAAATCGTAGGGAGAAGTGACAACAAAACGACTAGTCACATTTAAGTATAGAATGTATGAGACTGGCGATATGCCATGAGACTTTCGGGAAAACATCATCCAAACAATTCCGAAGATACAAAGAGCCAACAGGTGCGTGAATTATCGCACAAACCGCTTAACAGTTCATCAATGCAAGTTGCTGACACGAATAATACACAGAACACTTTGTAGGAATGTTAGGATCTGTTAGATGAGGATCAACTTTGCGTTAGCAAAGATGAAGGCACCAGAATGACAGTTGTAACGTTGGGGTTGATAATGGGAGCACGGCTGACGAAAAATCAAAAGACGTTCATAGGATCAGTCGACTGGAAGAAGCGTGCCACAGTGTAAAATTGTGCAAGAGGTTTTATATTATTAGAAAAATAGGGGTAAGCTGTAGGGAAAGATGGGAAATGTACAATATGTGCACGAATCAATAGTGTACAGTAAGACTGAAAGACCTAGGACGAAGTGCTCGGATTAAATAGAGTGTAAGAAGGCGATGTAGTCTTTCGCCCGTATTGTTTGATCTATACGCGTTATCAGTGACAAGATTTCATAATGACATTTCTATCCTCAGTGAAAGTGAAGAAGAATTACAGGATCTGCTGAACAGCATGGATAGTCTAATTAGTACAGAATGTGGATAGAAAGCAAACGGAAGTAGTGAGAAGTACCACGAATGAGAATATGGCGAAACTTGACATGAAAATCGGTGATCACGAAGTAGATGAAATTAAGGAATTCTACAACCTAGATAGCAAAATAACCGTCCACGGACGGAGCAAGGGCGATATGAAAAGTAGACTATCAGAGGCAAAGAGAGCAATCCTGGATTAGGGGAGTCTACTATTATCAAAACTAGGCCTTAATTTAAGGAAGAATTACTGAGAATTTGCTTTTGGTGCATACCATTGTATGGTAGCGAAACAAGGACTGTGAGAAAACCGGAACAGAAGAGAATCGAAGCATTTGGCATGTAGTGCTACACAAGAATGTCGAAAATTAGGCAGGCTGATGAGGTAAAGAATGAGGAGGTTCTCCGCAGAATCGATGAGGAAAGGAATGTTCGGAAACACTGACAGGAAGAAGGGACAGTATCATAGGATATCTGTTAAGATGTCGGGAAATAACTTGTGTGGAAGTAGAGGGAGTTATAGAGAGTAAGAACTCTATAGAAGAAGACAGTGTTTGGAATATATCCAGCAGATAATTGAGGACGCAGGTTGTAGTTGCTCAGATTAAAAGGGTTGCAGAGGAGAAGAATTCGTGGTGGGTCCCTTGAAAGCTGTCAGAAGAATTGAGACTAAAGAAAGGGAGATCTTCATGACATATTTTTCAATTACAGGCCACATATTCTATGGATACACATTATGTGGCTTTAATGCAGAGGTTTCCATTGCGTTCTGTATCCTTATGCCGTCGATCAATTTCGATTCTTCCACCTTTTAGGACCAGTTTCCCACTTTAAGGACAACAGGGTGCTCTGAACCTCTGTCCGCTCTTCCGCACTCTTTGACAAGGCCATTGGCAGAATGAGAGGGGTTTTTATGTCGGAGTCTTCGTCCGCCATTGCTGATGATTTTCATTAAAAAATTAAGCAGTCGCTGGTTTCGAGCCCAGGACTGAGTCTGTTTAGATTAGTTAGTCAAAGATGCTATAACCCTTTTATTTCCAATCACTTTGTTTGTGATTGTTCTCTTCGTTTCTCACAAGACACGTTTTCTAATTCATCTGTGAATATGTCACTATTTTTTTTATTTATAGAGGCAGCATTGCCAGTCCACGGATGAATCCAGTGAGATTACCATCATTAAGTGTTAGAAAAAGGTTCTGTGTTACACGAAAATGTTAATTGTGAAGAGATCTAAAAGCAAAAAACTGTCAATACCATGATTGATGGGATTGAGATTTAATCTTATCTCACCAGACACCTGAACCATGCTGAAAATAAATGACTCAAGGTCGCAAAAGTATTTCATTTATAAATAATGCACATTGAACTTCATTTGACAGTTGTACATAATCTGATGATGCCTTGATGCCTAACGATGGCATAACTTTGCAAGCGTGACTGTTTTATTTGCAATATAACCATGGAGATGTGTTGATATTTCAGTCGGTCAACGATGGAGCGAATACTGCCCTTGACCATATTCAACTTACACAAGTTTATGCAGCGGAAGCTACGCCTGGACGGTGACGCCAGTTTCAAGAGAAGTTATATTAATAATATATTGTCTTTAGTTAGAAAAACTTTACAAATTTTGAAGAAGTAGAGTATAACACTAGACTTCAATATGACATGAAATATGCTATTCAATACCGGTTCAACCGCACGCGAGCTATATACCGGACATCCTTCATGTTGCAAATACATCGCCATTGAAACACCTTGTAGTAACAACGGTCCCCCCCGTGAACCATGGACCTTGCCGTTGGTGGGGAGGCTTGCGTGCCTCAGCGATACAGATAGCCGTACCGTAGGTGCAACCATAACGGAGGGGTATCTGTTGAGAGGCCAGACAAACGCGTGGTTCCTGAAGAGGGGCAGCAGCCTCTTCAGTAGTTCCAGGGGCAACAGTCTGGATGATTGAGTGATCTGGCCCTGTAACACTAACCAAAACGGCCTTGCTGTGCTGGTACTGCGAACGGCTGAAAGCAAGGGGAAACAACGGCAGTAATTTTTCCCGAGGGCATGCAGCTTTACTGTATGGTTAAACGACGATGGCGTCCTCTTGGGTAAAATATTCCGCAGGTAAAATAGTCCCCCATTCGGATCTCCGGGCGGGGACTACTCAAGAGGAAGTCGTCATCAGGAGAAACAAAACTGGCATTCTACGGAACGGAGCGAGGAATGTCAGATCCCTTAATCGGGCAGATAGGTTAGAAAATTTAAAAAGGGAAATGGATAGGTTTAAGTTAGATATAGTGGGAATTAGTGAATTTCGGTGGCAGGAGGAACAAAACTTTTGGGCAGTTGAATACAGGATTATAAATACAAAATCAGATAGGGTTAATGCAGGAGTAGGTTTAATAATGAATAAAAAAATTGGAGTGCGGGTAAGCTACTACGAACAGCATAGTGAACGCATTATTGTGGCCAAGATAGTCACGAAGCCCACGCCTACTACAGTAGTACAAGTTTATATGCGAACTAGCTCTGCAGATGACGAAGAAATTGAAGAAATATATGACGAAATCAGAAAAATAATTGAGATAGTGAAGGGAGACGAAAATTTAATAGTCATGGGTGACTGGAATTCGGTAGTAGGAAAAGGGAGAGAAGGAAACATAGTAGATGAATATGGACTGGGGCTAAGAAATGAAAGAGGAAGCCGCCTGGTAGAATTTTGCACAGAGGACAACTTGATCATAGCTAACACTTGGTTCAAGAATCATAAAAGAAGGCTGTATACATGGAAGAAGCCTGGAGATACTGACAGGTTTCAGATAGATTATATAATGGTAAGACAGAGATTTAGGAACCCGGTTTTACACTGTAGGACATTTCCAGGGGCAGATGTGGACTATGACCACAATCTATTGGTTATGAACTGTAGACTAAAACTGAAGAAACTGGAAAAAGGTGGAAATTTAAGGAAATGGGACCTGGATAAACTGACTAAACCAGAGGTTGTACAGAGTCTCAGGTAGAGCATAAGGGAGCAATTGACAAGAATGGCGGAAATAAATACGGTAGAAGAAGAATGGGTAGCTTTGAGGGATGAAGTAGGGAAAGCAGCAGAGGATCAAGAAGGTAAAAAGACGAGGGCTAGTAGAAATCCTTGGGTAACAGAAGAAATATTGAATTTAATTGATGAACGGAGTAAATGAAGGAGGCAAAAAGGAATACAAACGTCTCAAAAAGGAGATCGACAGAAAGTGCAAAATGGCTATGCAGGGATGGCTAGAGGACAAATGTAAGGATGTAGAGGCTTATCTCACTATGGGTAAGGTAGATACAGCCTACAGGAAAATTAAAGAGACCTTTGGAGAAAAGAGAACCGCTAGTATGAATATCAAGAGCTCAGATGGAAACCCAGTTCTGAGCCAAGAAGGGAAAGCAGAAAGGTGGAAGGAGTATATAGACTGTCTATACAAGGGCGATGTACTTCGGGGCAATATTATGGAAATGGAAGAGGATGTAGATGAAGATAAAAAGGGAGATATGTTACTGCGTGAAGAGTTCGACAGAGCACTGAAAGAGCTGAGTCGAAACAAGGCCCCGGGAGTAGAAAATATTCCATTACAACTACTGACAGCCTTGGGAGAGCCAGTTCTGAGAAAACTGTACCATATGGTGAGCAAGATGTATGAGACAGGCGAAATTCCCTCAGACTTCAAGAAGAATATAATAATTCCAATCCAAAAGAAAGCAGGTGTTGACAAATGTGAAAATTACCGAACAATCAGTTTAATAAGCCACAGCTGCAAAATACTAACGCGAATTCTTTACATACGAATGGAAAAACTAGTGGAAGCCGACCTCGGGGAAGATCAGTTCCGATTCCGCAGAAATACTGGAACACGTGAGGCAATACTGACACTACGATTTATCTTAGAAAATAGATTAAGGAAAGGCAAACCTACGTTTCTAGCATTTGCAGACTCAGAGAAAGTTTTTGACAATGTTGACTGGAATAAATTCTGAAGGTGTCAGGGGTAAAATACAGGGAGCGAAAGGCTATTTACAATTTGTATAGAAACCAGATGGCAGTTATAAGAGTCGAGGGACATGAAAGGGAATCAGTGGTTGGGGAGGGAGTGAGACAGGGTTGTAGCTTTTCCGCGATGCTATTCAATTTGTATAATTAGCAAGCAGTGAAGGAAACAATAGAAAAATTCGGAGTAGGTATTAAAATCCATGGAGAAGAAATAAAAACATTGAGGTTTGCCGATGACATTATAATTCTGTCAGAGACAGCATAGGACTTAAAAGAGCAGTTGAACGGAATAGACAGTGTCTTGAAAGGAGGGTATAAGATGAACATCAACGAAATCAAAACAAGGATAATGGAATGTAGTCGAATTAAGTCGGGTGATGCTGAGGGAATTATTTTAGGAAATGAAACACTTAAAGTAGTAAAGGAGTTTTGCTATTTGGGGATCAAAATAACTGATGACGGTCGAAGTAGAGAGGATATAAAATGTAGACTGGCAATGGCAAGGAAAGCGTTTCTGAACAAGAGAAATTTGTTAACATCGAGTATTGATTTAAGTGTCAAGAAGTCGTTTCTGAAAGTATTTGTATGGAGTGTAGCCATGTATGGATGTGAAACGTGGACGATAAATAGTTTGGACAAGAGGTGAGTAGAAGCTTTCGAAATGTGGTGCTACAGAAGAATGCAGAAGATTAGATGGGTAGATCACATAACCAATGAGGAGATACTGAATAAGATTGGGGAGAAGAGAGGTTTGTGGCACAACTTGACTAGAAGAAGGGATCAGTTGGTAGGACATGTTCTGAGGTATCAAGGAATCACAAATTTAGCATTGGAGGGCAGCGTGGAGGGTAAAAATTGGAGAGGGGGACCAAGACATGAATACACTAAGCAGATTCAGAAGGATGTAGGTTGCAGTAGGTAGTGGGAGATGAAGATACTTGCACAGGATAGAGTAGCATGGAGAGCTGCATCAAACCAGTCTCAGTACTGAAGACCACAACAACAACAACAGAAATATGGTACCGGTGCAATCGATGTTGATGTAGCATTCTCGACACCGACGTTTTTGAGATTCCTAATTCTCACGCAATTTGTCTGCTACTGATATGCGGATTATCCGCGACAGCAGCTAAAACACCTACTTGGGCATCATCATATGTCGCAGGTCGTGGTTGACGTTTCATATATGGCTTCCTGTTTCCATAAATAACGTAACTATCCGGCTAACAGTCCGGACACTTGGATGATGTCATCCAGGATACCGAGCAGCATACATAGCACACGCCCATTGGGCATTTTGATGACAATAGCCATACATCAACACGTTATCGACCTTTTCCGCAATTGGTAAGCGGTCCCTTTTAACACGGGTAATGTATCACGAAGCAAATACCGTCCGCACTGGCGGAATGTTACTTGATACCACGTACTTACACGTTTGTGACTATTACAGTGCCATCAATCACGAAACGAAAAAAGTGGTCCAACTAAAAGATTCATATATATTTACGTACTACACGAATTTGTAATAAAAAATGGGGGTTCCTATTTTAAAAAACGTAGCTGATATCCGTTTGGCCTATGGCAGCGCCATCTAGCGGGCCAACCATAGCACCATCTGGTTTCCCCCTTCAAGTTGACGAATTTCGTTCTTTGTAGTTGTTTCGTTTGACGCTTATTTCGTGAGATATTTGGCCCGGTCACGATAAATGGACCACCATGTATAGTTCGTTAAATTTCTGATACTTCCGTAAAATTGATGATTCTAATTTCCTCCTGCATTCGCTAACACATCATGTTACTGCGTCCAGTTCATACATGTTTCGTGGTTTTCTGTTGTAAGCCTCTCTCTTTGACCACCATCAGAGAAAAAAAATTTCGTAAGGCATAAGATCAGGGCCGAGGGAGGGCCGTTCATGAACACTGCGTCCTCCAGTCCAATGGCTATTTGCGGACATTATTTGCAAAATGTACAGGTGCCCCGTCCTGGTTAAAGTGAAGCTTGTTTGACTGTGAAATTACTGGCCATACATGATCTTGAAGCATATCCAGGTAACTCTCGCCATTTATTCCGCAGAAAGAAAGAACCAGCAACTTCAGATGAGGTGATGCCTCACCACACTGTCACCATCGGACGCCCCTTTGCTTTTGCAGCACATCGTGTGGGTCTTCAGCTGCTCAATGATGGCAATTTACAAATCATCCACTGTGGAAAACTGCTTCATCAGTCCACATAGTATTCTCAAAACTTCAGGCTATCACCATTTTAACCCAAGAAAATTTCTCCATACACCATGCTTCAGTCACAGACATCAGGAAACAATTGTTGCGCATAATGTGGCTTCCACGGCGTAAAAGTGATATCTTTCTTAAGAACCGTTGCAACTGCGTAACGTGAAAGAACACTTTCATGAGACCCACTACGCAGTGATTTCTTAGGGCTCATCGTGAACATTTCACAAACTCTGTCAAGATTATCTGGTGTCTTCAGAGTTGATGATCCTCCTGATCTTCTTGCATCGGCGACTGTCCCTGTTGTTAGGAATTTGGAATAACAAGTTCTAATCGTTTTGGCATCCATTGTTGCATGGATCCCTAGTTTTGTCTTGTACCAACTAAACTCCACAGACCTCATAACGAGCAGCTATTTTGGCCTGTTCCTCCACAGTCGACACAGGCGGCATTTTCCAACCGAAATAAAAGAAAAAATGATGTCAAACGCAATCTCAGGGGGTGCAGTATGTTAAATAACGTAGTTCTATCAAAATTAGTTCATAAATAAAGGAATTATAAATGTTTATAAATAGGTAGTGACTTATCAGAAACACTGCATACAGAATAAAGTGCCCCTTCTACTTTGAGGTCGGTGATTTGTGCTACTGATGGAATACAGAAATGTCAATGAATTTCGGGAAGCAGTGATCTACTTACTGTCCCAGAGGCACGTGTTTGACAACACAAAGGCTTACAGACGACCTGATCCCTTACGTCAGTCTGTGGCAAGACTCGCGTACCTTACTTGTCGACGCAAACTTCTGTCAATGGGCAGTGCGTCGCACTCTGCCAACCAATCAAAGGGGCATTAGGGCGATCAAGACACCAAGCATTTACAAGATGTGGGCAGTAACCAGATGTCCGTCATGCTTCTGAAGACTCCAGCATCCTTAATAAACGTAAAAATGGTCCGTAGCAGGCTGTAACGCGATGTTTATTTAGTCGTGCGATTACCTAGTTTCGACTAAGCGTCATTGTCAAAAAAATGGTTCAAATGGCTCTGAGCACTATGGGACTCAACTGCTGAGGTCATTAGTCCCCTAGAACTTAGAACTAGTTAAGCCTAACTAACCTAAGGACATCACAAACGTCAATGCCCGAGGCAGGATTCGAACCTGCGACCGTAGCGGTCTTGCGGTTCCAGACTGCAGCGCCTTTAACCTCACGGCCACTTCGGCCGGCTCGTCATTGTCAAGCACATTTGTAACATCTGTGTTTCATGTCATTTTCAAATCACTCTTAACTACACTACTGGCCATTAAAATTGCTACACCACGAAGATGACGTGCTACAGACGCAAACTTTAACTGACCGGAAGAAGATGCTGTGATATGGAAATGATTCACACAAGGTTGGCGCCGGTGGCGACACCTACAACGTGCTGACATGAGGAAATTTTGCAACCGATTTCTCATACACAAACAGCAGTTGACCGGCGTTGCCTGGTGAAACGTTGTTGTGATGCCTCGTGTAAGGAAGAGAAATGCGTACCATCACGTTTCCGACTTTGATAAAGGTCGGATTGTAGCCTATCGCGATTATGGTGTATTGTATCGTGACATTGCTGCTCGCGTTGGTCGAGATCCAATGACTGTTAGCAAAATACGGAATTGGTGGGTTCAGGACGGTAATACGGAACGCCGTGCTGGATCCAAACGGCCTCGTATCACTAGCAGTCGAGATGACAGGCATCATATCCGCATGGCTGTAACGGATCGTGCAACCACGTCTCGATCCCTGAGTCAAAACATGGGGACGATGGCGAGACAACAACCACGTGCACGAACAGTTCGACTACGTTTGCAGCAGCATGGACTATAAGCTCGGAGACCATGTCTGCGGTTATCCTTGACGCTGCATCACAGACAGGAGCGCCTGCGATTGTGTACTCAGCGATGAACCTGGGTGCACGAATGGCAAAACGTCTTTTTTTTCGGATGAATCCAGGTTCGGTTTACACTATCATGATGGCCGCATCTGTGTTTGGCGACATCGCGGGGAACGCACATTGGAAGCGTGTATTCATCATCGCCATACTGGCGTATCACCCGGCGTGATGGTTTGGGGTGCCATTGGTTACACGTCTTGGTCACCTCTTGTTCGCACTGACGGCACTTTGAACAGTGGAATTTACATTTCATATGTGTTACGATTTGTGGCTCTACCCTTTATTCGATCCCTGTGAAACCCTACATTTCGGCAGGATAATGCACGACCGCATGTTGGAGGTTTTGTACGGGCCTTTCTGGATACAGGAAATATTCGACTGCTGCCCTGGCCAGCACATTCTCCAGATCTCTCACAAACTGGAAACGTCTGGTCAATATTGGCCGTGCAACTGTCTCGTCATAATACGCCAGTCACTACTGTTGATAGTGGACTCGCATTCGGGAGGACGACGGTTCAATCCCGCATCCGTCCATCCTGATTTAGGTTCTCCGTAATTTCCCTAAATCGCCCCAGGCAAATGCTGGGATGGTTCCGTTGAAAGGGCACGTCGACTGCCTTCCCCGTCCTTCTCTAATCCAATGAGACCCATGACCTCGCTGTCTGGTCTCCTTCCCCAAACAACCCAACCCAACTACTCTTGATGAACTGTGGTATCGTGTTGAAACTGCATGGGCAGCTGTACCTGTACACGCCATGCAAGCTCTGTTTGACTCAATGCTCAGGCGTATCAAGGCCGTTATTACGACGAGAGGTGGTTGTTCTGGGTACTGATTTCCCGGGATCTATGCACCCAAATTGCGTGAAAATGTAATCACGTGTCAGTTCTAGTATAATATACTTGTCCACTGAATACCCGTTTATCATCTGCATTTTAATGGCCAGTAGTGTACAAGTAAGATGACGTCATATACCTAGTTTTTACTTGTAAGTAAGAGCGATTTGAAAACGACTTGAAATTCAAATGTGCCTGACATTAACGTATTGTCGAAATGATCACGATTAAATAAATGTGGCGTACGGCCTACAATGGACCATGTCCGTGGTTATTAAGCTTATGATGTCTGTGGCCCCTCACAAATACATAATTTTAATTCAGCATCCGCTGGACAGCTCTCATCATCAGCCCGTCATTCGTAGGTCAGGGTCAACGAAGTTCGGCGGAGAGTCAGCGAAGAAGCCAGCAGAGTTCGGCGACGGAGTGCAGTGGACCCGTGTGTCGGGTCACAAAGCGTCCGCCGCGCCCCAGCCGGTCACGCCCCTCTGCGTCCGAGTTCGACGCTGCTGGGCTGCCCGTGGGATGCAGTGAGGTCTTCGCTATTCCGCTGCCGGCTGCGATCTGCAAGACTCCTGCCGCATCTCAAGCTAGCTGCCGGCGCTACTCAACGCCGCTGCCAGCGCCGTGCTTCCCGACAGCGTTCGTGACCTTCAAGGACGACCGCTGAAAGTACACCAAGGCGCAGTGGATCGATGCCCGGCTGTGCCCACCGGAAGAGGTTTCGCTCTGGCTTGTGAGTAACAAAGAGTTTTCGTGAACTCTGATTGCCTTGCTGCGACCATCCTCACCTCGACGGCAGCCGATCGAACCCACAACTCCCACGTGGCAGAGTAACAGTGGTGTCTGACAGACCAGAGGAAATGCCACATACCCCTCTGTAGTGGCACGACTGCTATGCTGAGTATACCAGCTAATATCGTGCGGTAGCGTTCTCGCTTCCCACGCCCGGGTTCCCGGTTTCGATTCCCGGCGGGGTCAGGGAATTTCTCTGCCTCGTGATGACTGGGTGTTGTGTCCTGTCCTTAGATTAGTTAGGTTTAAGTTGTTCTAAGTTCTAGGGGACTGATGACCATAGATGTTAAGTCCCATAGTACTCAGAGCCATTTGAACCATTTGAACCAGTTAATACAAATAGTTAAGTTACAACGCTTGGGCGTGCGCTTCTCTGTGTAAAGTGCGCGGTAAAAGAAAAATGTTTTGCACTGTTCCACTGTTGTTTCATAACTGCAAGATCATTCCTATTCCTTCCTTATTGCTTCAGCTAACACAGTTACAAATTGTGTTGCCATATGACCAAGTGAGCAACTGTAATACAAAACAAAGATTACTAGGTATCAGGACAGCCCACAATGAGGCCGTTGTGTACGAGATAATTAGTAAACGAATAACCAGTTGGCAGGATCTGATACAACCGCACTGTCTAATGCTTTGAGTGGGTCATTAATGTAAGTAGCACCTGTCTGTGGCAACAGATGTTTTAATGAAACAGTCGATATAATTCTTTTGGGTTTGTGACGGCACTGACAAATGTGAAAAAATTTCAAGTTTCGGCTACTATTGCAAGTGATCTTCCTCAGGGTGATTCTTTTGCTAACTGTGACAATGGTCGCGAAAAGCTACTCTTATATATAATGCAAGTTTATTTCATTGTTTTTTTAAACTTAGCAGTGCTTTGGCTTATATTATGTAAGTTCATCTCTGTTTAATTAAAAGAAGATTAATGTGTGATTTAACGGACATACATTTACTTTGGTAACATAAAGACAGCTTTTCTCTACATGTGTACGACGTGCGCTGCTCCGCTTCATGTGTTATGTGAAACTGGGAGCCTGTTAGACGAAAAGAAAACTTTACAATTAATTTGTGAAGTGCGTACTCATTAGGCACGGAAATGTAACAGACTTCGGGTTTCTCAAATACGAGGTACGTCGTTTCTACTCTTGATTCTACTGCCGAACATGAGGAGTCCTGCAGTGTTCCAAAATTATGTTCTAGAAACAAAGAAGGACGAATGACTCTCAATTTAATATGAATTATTTAACCAAACGTTACTTATTTTAAATGATGGTTCTTTTTCCGGAGAGTCTAAGTATTACGCCCTCCAAAATGATATGTACTGGTGTATCCACAGGACATGTGGCCTGTAATTGAAGAAGTGTCATGACGATCTCTCCATTGGCAAAAGATTCCGGAATAGTCCCCCATTCGGATCTCCGGGAGGGGACTGCCAAGGGGGAGGTTACCATGAGAAAAAGTTTGAATAATCAACGAAAGGATAACGTTCTACGAGTCGGGGCGTGGAATGTCAGAAGCTTGAACGTGGTAGGGAAACTAGAAAAACTGAAAAAGGAAATGTAAAGGCTCAATCTAGATATAGTAGGGGTCAGTGAAGTGAAGTGGAAAGAAGACAAGGATTTCTGGTCAGATGAGTATCGGGTAATATCAACAGCAGCAGAAAATGGTATAACAGGTGTAGGATTCGTTACGAATAGGGAGGTAGGGCAGAGGGTGTGTTACTGTGAACAGTTCAGTGACCGGGTTGTTCTAATCAGAATCGACAGCAGACCAACACCGACAACGATAGTTCAGGTGTACATGCCGACGTCGCAAGCTGAAGTTGAACAGATAGAGAAAGTGTATGAGGATATTGAAAGGGTAATGCAGTATGTAAAGGGGGACGAAAATCTAATAGTCATGGGCGACTGAAATGCAGTTGTAGGGGAAAGAGTAGAAGAAAAGGTTACAGGAGAATGTGGGCTTGGGACGAGGAATGAAAGAGGAGAAAGACTAATTGAGTTCTGTAACAAGTTTCAGCTAGTAATAGCGAATACCCTGTTCAAGAATCACAAGAGAAGGAGGTATACTTGGAAAAGGCCGGGAGATACGGGAAGATTTCAATTAGATTACATCATGGTCAGACAGAGATTCCGAAATCAGATACTGTATTGTAAGGCGTACCCAGGAGCAGATATAGACTCAAATCACAATATAGTAGTGATGAAGAGTGGGCTGAAGTTCAAGACATTAGTCAGGAAGAATCAATACGCGAAGAAGTGGGATACGGAAGTACTAAGGAATGACGAGATACGTTTGAATTTCTCTAACGCTATAGATACAGCAATAAGGAATAGCGCAGTAGGCAGTACAGTTGAAGAGGAATGGACATCTCTAAAAAGGGCCATCACAGAAGTTGGGAAGGAAAGCATACGTACAACGAAGGTAGCTGCGAAGAAACCATGGGTAACAGAAGAAATACTTCAGTTGATTGATGAAAGGAGGAAGTACAAACATGTTCCGGGAAAATCAGGAGTACAGAAATACAAGTCGCTGAGGAATGAAATAAATAGGAAGTGCAGGGAAGCTAAGTCGAAATGGCTGCAGAAAAAATGTGAAGACATCGAAAAGATAAGACTGTCGGAAGGACAGACTCAGCATACAGGAAAGTCAAAACAACCTTTGGTGACATTAAAGGCAAAGGTGGTAACATTAAGAGTGCAACGGGAATTCCACTGTTAAAGGCAGAGGAGAGAGCAGATACGTGGAAAAAATACATTGAAAGCCTCTATGAGGGTGAAGATTTGTCTGATGTGATAGAAGAAGAAACAGGAGTCGATTTAGAAGAGATAGGGGATCCAGTAATAGAATCGGAATTTAAAAGAGCTTAGAAGGACTTACGGTCAAATAAGGCAGAAGGGATAGATAACATTCCATCAGAATTTCTAAAATCATTGGGGGAAGTGGCAACAAAACGACTATTCACGTTGGTGTGCAGAATATATGAGTTTGGCGACATACCATCTGACTTTCGGAAAAGCATCATCCACACAATTCCGAAGACGGCAAGAGCTGACAAGTGCGAGAATTATCGCACAATCAGCTTAACAGCTCATGCATCGAAGCTGCTTACAAGAATAATATACAGAAGAATGGAAAAGAAAATTGAGAATGCGCTAGGTGACGATCAGTTTGGCTTTAGGAAAAGTAGAGGGACGAGAGAGGCAATTCTGACGTTACAGCTAATAATGGAAGCAAGGCTAAAGTAAAATCAAGACACTTTCACAGGATTTGTCGACCTGGAAAAAGCGTTCAACAATATGAAATGGTGCAAGCTGTTCGAGATTCCGAAAAAAGTAGGGGTAAGCTGTAGGGAGAGACGGGTCATATACAATACGTACAACAACCAAGACGGAATAATGAGTGGACGATCAAGAACGAAGTGCTCGTATTATCAATCTATACATCGAGGAATCAATGATGGAAATAAAAGAACGGTTCAGGAGTGGTATTAAAATACAAGGTGAAAGGATATCAATGATACGATTCGCTGATGACATTGCTATCCTGAGTGAAAGTGAAGAAGAATTAAATGATCTGCTGAACGGAATGAACAGTCTAATGAGTACACAGTATGGTTTGAGAGTAAATCGGAGAAAGTAAAAGGCAATGAGAAGTAGTATAAATGAGAACAGCGAGAACCTTAACATCAGGATTGATGGTTACGAAGTCAATGAAGTTAAGGAATTCTGCTATCTAGGCAGTAAAATAACCAACGACTGACGGAGCAATGAGGACATCAAAAGCAGACTCGCTATGGCAAGAAAGGCATTTCTGGCCAAGAGAAGTCTACTAATATCAAATACCGGCCTTAATTTGATGAAGAAATTTCTGAGGATGTACGTCTGGAGTACAGCATTGTATGGTAGTGAAACATGGACTGTGGGAAAACCGGAACAGAAGAGAATCTAAGCATTTGAGATGTGGTGCTATAGACGAATGTTGAAAATTAGGTGGACTGATAAGGTACGGAATGAGGAGGCTCTACGCAGAATCGGAGAGGAAAGAAATATGTGGAAAACACTGATAAGGAGAAGGGACAGGATGATAGGGCATCTGCTAAGACATGAGGGAATGACTTCCATGGTACTAGAGGGAGCTGTAGAGGGCAAAAACTGTAGAGGAAGACAGAGATTGGAATAGGTCAAGCAAATAATTGAGGACGTAGGTTGCAAGTGCTACTCTGAGATGAAGAGGTTAGCACAGGAAAGGAATTCGTGGCGGGCCGCATCAAACCAGTCAGTAGACTGATGACAAAAAAGAAAAAAAGAAAAAAAAACGGTATTTGTAATGTACATATGTGATTAAAACAATCATTGTATCAATAATAAATGCTGTTTCATTCGGTATTTTCCCATTCCTAGCATCTGGTGAATTGAATAATGCTCTTCAATTCAGTTGATGTTGGCTCACTTAAGTGCATGTTAAAAGTAGTGTGTCATTATAGTGGCCAGTAGGTGAGCTTAACTGGAATTGATATCTGGTATTCATGAGCAAATGTAATCGGGTTAGAAGGTAGTGAGTACAGCTGTAGATCTATTAACGTTACCAAAGGCGGTGAGGAACGTCGTTGCGGGACGACAGATCACAAACTACTGTAAACTACGTTCTCTACATCACTATCGCAACTAGCCTGGTCATTTTTGGTTTCAATATTCAGATGATGGTTGAATCTGTCATGACAATTGGTACAATTCAACAAGATGAGAGACTTCATTTTAAGAGAAAACAGTTCGTTATTACATGGCGCAGGTGTTGCAGCATTAGCTACTGTTCTAGTTAACCCACTGTGGAGGAGCTTACATTTCTTGGTGTAGAATACTAGACACAGGACTGCAGAAATTACGACCGATGAATGTTTAAGGTTCTGAGTAAGACGAGAAAATGTATTTTGGGTCAGTCACTTACACCATGCACATCTTTTCTTCATGTGGAAGAAGGTGTGGTTATATGACCCCGAATCGATAGCATTATGAATGAAACATGACAACAGAGTTACAGAATCCATCTGAATCAGTCGCTTGACTAGACTGAATTTACTACAACTCTATTTGTATTAAAAAAGAAAAAAGAAAAAATATAACATTGGCTATAATGAAAGCTGCAGATAAAGCTGTTAGGAAGAAAATGAAGTGAAGGAACAAAGTCTGAAATGATACGGAGTCAGAGCACAGAAAATGATGAACTGTATAGTAGCTGTGGAAACACAGTCAACCCAATAACAAGGAAACTGTAGCAAGAATCTTGGGATGGCTTAAAAATTCAATAGAAGGCGGTGTTCGTAGTAGGCAAGTGGTGACTTACAAACTATTGAAACATTTTAATAGTGATGGAAGAGGAACTGCAAATATTAAAATAACTGAAGAAAATTGTGGATGAAGCGTGATAAGGAATTATTGGAAAAGAAAGCCTTAGATAGAAGCAAGTACGCCGAACCATTGATGGTATGCTGCCGCAATTGACCAAATACAAGTAGAGGAAGATAATATAGTCTCGAAAATCTTTAAAAATAAGAAAGCCCCAAGATAACATATACTAAATTTGGAGCTCTTAGATACAGTGGGATGATTCTTAAATTCACGTACGTACATTCAGCGAACCTCGATTGGGAGAGGAAAATCTAAAATGGCTAAAAGATAAAGTAATATCCATTTCTAAGGGAAGTGTTCGACGTCCTTGTGATAATCATCGTTGAAATCGTTTGCTAAATGTGTCGGTGGGAAATATATGGTGAAATACTAAGTGAAAGTTTTAAGATTTTACCACACTCAGTTTCACAGGAAGGAAAGTGTAGTTTCAAAAAAAGGAACATCTTGTAGAGATAGTGGAAATACCTTACAACAGATATTGGAGAAAGGAAGAGAATTTACCTTGTAAACCTACTACATCGTCTTCGTCTATTATGTTAAAGCTCTTGATGTGATAAATAGGAAGCAGTTCTGAAATAGAGGATGATTACACGAAACATTTCATTGAAATCGTCCAAGATATGTAATTAAACACAAAAATGTCTTCAGATCTGGGGCATAAGGTAACGAAAGAAATACTAGGGAACCAAGGAGTACGCTAAGATTGACCGGATGAAGGCTTTCACGACTAAATACATTGCTGCTCTTAAATCCTTCGGGGTGTAAAGTCATGGTCCACGAAACTCTCCTGTTCCTAAAGTTTCGTCCAGAGCTGCGCCGGACATCTTCAGAGGCTTTGCTCCTTCGATGAGTCTTGCCGACTGACGGGTCGGACGAAATACATACTGCAGGAAAAGGGGTGTGGCTCAAATTACACGAGATAAGCGCAGATGCTCCTTGTCAAAGTTAAAACTTAAACATCGATTATCTCTTGTCAAATATAAGAAATTGTTAGTGATTCCGCAGAACTGTTGTCACTATGTCGCCGTATTTTGTGGTCTCTTGTCAGTAGCACTGCAGAATCGCTTAAAGTTTTTTTATCTGTGACAAGACGACATTCGATAGTTACGTTTTATCTTTGAGAAGGATCATCTCTGCTTATCACGTATAACTCCTGCCACGCCCATTTTTCTGCATTATGTATGACGCCTGACCCCTCAGTTGCAAGACTCAAAGGACGAGTGACCCCTCTGAAGATATCCAGCGCAGTTCTGGACGAAATGTTACGAATAAAAGAGTTCATGGACCACGGCATTATACCCTGAAAGATGTTGCAGCCTGTCTGCAATGCTCTTCAATATGTAGCCGAAATAATTAGGAACTAGAAGCGATCTTTTCACCCTGAAATAAAATTGAATAACGATATGTATAAATACTATAATTTTGGTAGATGATCAGTTCTTCCTACAGGGCGATGAAGATGAAATCATTCTTATGCTAAACATCACTTGTAAAAGTTATAATTTTCGTATGTTCAGGTAAAAAAACGAAAGTTATGACTTGGCAAGGATAATATATAATTACAAATGGTTCAAATGGCTCTGAGCACTATGGGACTTAACTGCTGTGGTCATGAGTCCCATAGAACTTAGAACTACTTAAACCTAACTAACCTAAGAACATCACACACATCCATGCCCGAGGCAGGATTCGAACCTGCGACCGTAGCAGTCGCGCGGTTCCGGACTGAGCACCTAGAACCGCTAGACCACCGCGGCCGGCCTATAATTACAGCCCAGATAATAAATGAGGATTAACAAACAGAACAAGTTTCAAGCTTTACTTATCTTAGTGGTGATTTATCCTTTGACGATGGTGACGAATTGGAGAGATATCCTTTTCGATTTTAATACACATGTGTGCAACGTTTCGGCGTACATTGAAGGGTAACCTGGCGACTCAGAGTTTATAACACAATGGTTACAACACAGATGTATTGAAACGAGACGTGGATGAATAAAGCAAATCGTCGAAACCAAATATAATCCTCTTACATGCGTTCCTCACATCAGCGAAATGATATGACTGCTTCAATGATAAAAAGTCCATTGGATTAGATAAGGCAGATATTAAATATATCCTCGTTGTATGAAACAGTTTCCCAAAACAAAAGAAACAGCAAAAACCTAAGTTTAGAATAGAGGACAATAGAATTCTGATGCATGCGCGGAGATGACATACTACTAGGAGGACATATGTTGGTCTCTATCTACGAAGAGGCACCAGGCTAACAGGATAATCTTTGAAGAAGAAGAAGTAAGTGATAAGCATATTAGTTTCAAAGGGTTTATATACGTCTGCCACAAATTTCGTTAAACGAATAGTGCTATTCTTACATACTCCGTGGGAGCACCTCTGTTCGCAGTGTTGAAAAGTAAGAGGTTGAAAACTTCTGTTACGCTGAACGAATCCCGAGAATATACTTGGATGACGCACATGGTTAACCCTTTCGTTTCTGTGCGTGTGTATATACTTGCTGCTGTGCCTTTCCCCAGGTATTGTAGTCGTGTATATGCGCGCCGCTTGGGTTTTCCTACAATGCTACGGACGTCTGAACGCGCTCTGAGCGGCAGTCCTCTCGCTGGTTTGTTGGTTGATGCGGGGGAGACGAACAGCCAGCGAGGTCATCGGTCCCATCAGATCAGGGAAGAACGGGGAAGGAAGTCGGTCGTGCCCTTCCAAAAGAACCATGCTAGCATTTGTCCGAAACGATTTAGGAAAATCACAGGAAACCTAAATTGGGATGCCGGAAGCGGGTTTGAACCGTCGTCCCGCCGAATGTGAGCCCAGCATGGTAATCACTGCGCCGCCTCTCTCAGTAGACTTCTCATTTCTGTAGACGAGTTACCTCCATATCTTGGTGAATAAAAAAGTTTCGAGCAACTATCAAACAACATATGTGCCTCATTACCTGCAGTCACTTGCAAAAAAAATCGTTTCATTGTCTTGTATAGTTTATGAGATATGGAAATTGCTATGAGTACGTGATTTGATATGCGGAATGACTTGAATGGACATGTCATGCGCGTCAGTCCTTCGGAAATGAACGCAATAAGATATCCTTCTACTCTCAATTTGAAATAAAAATTCGATATATTAACTACACTTCATTCACTGCAATGTATGAGCTAAAATGAACCATACGCAAAGTTTACGCAGTGCGTTTTTACCTGTGTGAACTGTTTGAAATTTCGTGCAATGTTTTGCTTTATTTGATGTAGCGCAGTAAGTATGACGCGTAACAAACAAACAAAAAAAAAAAAAAAAAAAAAAAATCAGTTCTCTATCGATTGGCGATATCAGACTTCGAAAAATCAAATTTTTTCACCTAATAGTTTTCGAAAAGTCGGATCATAGGTATATTGGCTTTAACGCCGTCACCCAGCACAAACATCAGCATCTGGCGAGCATTACAGCCATAACAAAAGCTGCTTCAGCAGGGAATGCTAAGAGCACATCCGTAGCAACGAGAGGGGTTAACGTGTCTAATTTCCATATATAGCAGATCCGGGATCTAATCCCGGTCTCGCACATATTTTCATTTCCCTCGACGCATTCATCAAGATACAAATTTGCCGTCTATACCCGTGGAGAAGGATTTCTGCAAACTCTGTGCGAAGGCAGGGCCTGCTGAGCCCGGTGCAGGGACACAGGGAGACAATCGCAGCGCCGTCGAACGCCGGGGGCCCGGCCCTTGCCAGAGGGTCGCAATGAAGACGGATGGACGCAGCGGCGTGGTGCGGCGCGGCGCGGCCGAACAAACAGTATCGACCGCCCCCGCGGGGCTCGCCGCTTGTCGTTGGCGGCGGCGGGGTTGGGCGGCGGGGTACGGCAGTGGGGGCGGCGCGCCGGTCCCCGTGGGCGGCGGCAGAGTCGCCTCCACTCGGCGCGCCTGTCCGGAACACGAGTCGCGCAGCCGCCGCCGGGGCGACGCCGATCCGGCGACAACGTTGTTACGCCCCGGCCCCGAGCCCCCAGCCGCCGGAAGGAATACGAACGCCTGACGGCTGTTCTGGAGGCCCGACTGGCATTCCTGTCGTGACTGGCAACAGAAATTCGCGAAGAGACGTCTCGCGTTCACTACGCGTCCCTGTAAAATTCCCAAGGCAAATGCCTACAACCCTGGCGAAACTCCCAAATTGCAGTTCCAGCACGTGAAAGTTGTCGACGACTCTTGAAGAGATCCTTATAGCTATTGATGAATGCACAGGGGGTAAAGGATATAAGTGCATCTGTTACACCCCACCCGTCATGTATCTGGTTTTGGCGTGTGTTCACATGAACAGAGAGTGCGAAACTGACGCAATATCGGATAACGCAAAGAAAGTAATAAGGTCCTGTGACTCCTGATTGAACTGCGGTGGCAGTGTTGACATTAAATGATTCAGAATTGATCACTTTTAATTAAAAAGGGGTGCACATTGATGTTATATGCAGCTATTGAACACCAGATGCAAATGTTGGACATAAAATTAACTAAGGAAGTGAATTGGGATTTCAACTACTTGATTGAAAACAGATGCAGTCGATTATCACAAATTTATTTTAACTCACGACCTTCAATCATCACATTACATGACTCTCCTGCCAGGCAGTGGCAATAAATTGCGTTTGCGTGGAGTAAAGCTCGATAACTCAAAAGTAATTCCTATCGATTGAACCAGGCGTAGTGCGAAGTGCGAGAAGAATTCTACAGAACAAGGCCCATGAAACCCTCGTGGAAACTTTGCTGACGTGATCCAACAAATTAACCAGTGGCCGGAGCGGGCGCACTATCACCGAATACAGCATGGCGGAGCGGCGTCGTTGTGTGGACATCGGCCGACCTCATGATGCTGCAAGGCTGCGCTCGTCTATTCACTTCTAGCTATCTTGCTCAGTACATAGCTCAACCAAAACTTTCTATCTTCAAGCTCAATCATTCCATTTGCTAAGTCCTAAACTGCAGAGATACTCACTCTTTCTCAGGCAAGCTGAGTAAAGAATGCCACGTCCGTACTCTAGGCAAGCTGGGAATGGAAGACATCTACTGGGACTTCTGTCAGTCCGCTCTTCACCTCGGTTTCCCCTCCAGCAAAATCAGTTATGCCAATTGCAGCGCAAGTCGCATTAATTATGCATCGTTTCCCAGTGCCGACCAATGCCTGCTCTGGGAAGTGAACAAATTCCCACAAAATTTCCCTTCCTCTCAACTTCTTCTATTAAGCTCCCCCCAGGCCACCCATCAAGGTTAGCGTATGCACAAGCACCAAGTTTTCCAGAATTCTGAATCCCAGGAGAGTACTTCAAATTCCTTGGTCCTACGTTCCCGTCGGAGGCCTGCGTATTTCATGCTGTCACTCTTCCCCTGATTTACTTCAGGCTCTGCGGACCGTGAATTCAGCGTGAAGTTGCTATAGTCACGAACACACATATTTTTACCTCTGTTGACTGCTCCACCGTAGCTTTGCGCGGCTTTGTCGCATGTTTCACAGAAAACGGGACGATGGATATTTATCAACAGGTGTACAAGTTCTCCGTCTGTTTCCCAGTACACCAGCATGGAGTCGGGGTCAACCACCCACTCACTGTCACTCATCTGAAGGCGGCTGGAGGCCGCGCCGCGTTACCACTTTCTCAGAGCTTGAGCCGCCCTAAGCTGCCTATTGTCGCTTCCCTTCGCCGTTCCCCAGCCTGCCACGGTCAACTCTAAATGTTTCCCTGGGGTAAACTAACGTCCAGTAAATCGACTCGTTTCCACAAAGTTTTCATGTAGTGTGAATTACTTTAAAACCATCACCCGACATTAATTATTCTGATACATCCACACTATACACTCTACAAGACGCATTGTGCCTTGTCAGTCATTTTTTTGTTCAGCCCTACTGTTCGCTCAACGTGAGTTAAGTGAAAGGCAAAGGTTCCAAGTTCGAGTCTCGGTCTGACACACTGTTTTAAGCTCCTAGGAAGTTTCATATCAGCGCACACTCTGCCGCAGAGTGAAAATTTCATTCTGAGTACTAATGCTGTAAAAAATGTTTCCTTTCTTCCGCCTTTAGCGGTTTCTTGAACGTAAGAAGGGGACTGCACCCTAACAACGGATAACACCGTCATACCACAAGACAACCGCTGGTGACATTTTCGACGCATTCTCCAATCTCGAGCTCTTCCATCACCCCAAATCAAGCCTTTCCAGTCATCCTCTGTACAGTGGTGTGTGTCGCTCTTTACACAACCTCTAGCATCGCGTAACATTGAATATAGAAATGCCTGATAACGAACTTCTCGACCTTTGTCGCATTATTTTTAACTCCCTACCTGAAGCCATTGTGCTACCTAGAATTCTTGTAACATTTTGGAACCCACGAGTGATTCCTCTTTCTGATTTCACTTTTTTACAACTACATCCCGCAATTTCCACGGTACCACTCCTTCAGTATGAGAGGTGTGTACGATTTGGTTTAGCTGCGGTTGCCCCTTCGCGTTTCCACTTCACAGTCACATCACCAACAGTCGACTTGAGCAGTTTTGCAAGTACTGTGAAGCACATGGTTGATTTGTTACTTAAGTGACTTCCAGTGACGAGTCCATGTTCGCAGTCATTGAACCCTCCGCAATGACCAATTCTGGTGTTGCCGGTTCTCTATTGCCGAAACAATACTCCCCGCCTCCTGGTGACTCCATCCCTCATGACATCTACAGGGTGTTACAAAAAGGTACGGCCAAACTATCAAGAAAACATTCCTCACACACAAAGAAAGAAAATATGTTATGTGGACATGTGTCCGGAAACGCTTACTTTCCATGTTAGAGCTCTCTTCAAATCACATTAATCATGGAATGGAAACACACAGTAACAGAACGTACCAGCGTGACTTCAAACACTTTGTTACAGGAAATGTTCAAAATGTCCTCCGTTAGCGAGGATACATGCATCCACCCTCCGTCGCATGGAGTTCCTGATGCGCTGATGCAGCCCTGGAGAATGGCGTATTGTATCACAGCCGTCCACAATACGAGCACGAAGAGTCTCTACATTTGGTATCGGGGTTGCGTAGATAAGAGCTTCCAAATGCCACCATAAATGAAAGTCAAGAGGGTTGAGGTCAGGAAAGCGTGGAGGCCATGGAATTGGTCCGCCTCTACCAATCCATCGGTCACCGAATCTGTTGTTGAGAAGCGTACGAACACTTCGACTGAAATGTGCAGGAGCTCCATCGAGCGTGAACCACGTGTTGTGTCGTACTTGTAAAGGCACATGTTCTAGCAGCAGAGATAGAGTATCCCGTATGAGATCATGATAACGTGCTCCATAGAGCGTAGGTGGAAGAACATGGTGCTCAATCAAGACATCACCAACAATGCCTGCCCAAACGTTCACAGAAAATCTGTATTGATGACGTGATTGCACAATTGCGTGCGGATTCTCGTCAGCCCACACATGTTGATTGTGAAAATTTACAATTTGATGACGTTGGAACGAAGCCTCATCCGTAAAGAGAACATTTGCACTGAAAGGAAGATTGACACATTGTTGGAAGTGTACCCGTGGAGGCCAATCAGCTGCTGATAGTGCCTGCACACGCTGTACATGGTACGGTAACAACTAGTTCTCCTGAAGCACTCTCCATACAGTGACGTGGACAACGTTACCTTGTACAGCAGCAACTTCTCTGACACTGACATTAGGGTTATCGTCAACTGCACGAAGAATTGCCTCGTTCATTGCAGGTGTCCTCGATGTTCTAGGTCTTTCCCAGTCGCGAGTCATAGGCTGCAATGTTCCGTGCTACCTAAGACGCCGATCAATTGCTTCGAACGTCTTCCTGTCGGGACACCTTCGTTCTGGAAATCTGTCTCGATACAAACGTACCGCGCCACGGCTATTGCCCCGTGCTAATCCATACATCAAATGGGGATCTGCCAACTCCGCATTTGTAAACATTGCACTGACTGCAAAAGCACGTTCGTCATGAACACTAACCTGTTGATACTACGTACTGATGTGCTTGATGCTAGTACTGTAGAGCAATGAGTCGCATGTCAACACAAGCACCGAAGTCAACACTACCTTCCTTCAATTGGGCCACCTGGCGGTGAATCGAAGAAGTGCAGTACATACTGACGAAACTAAAATGACCTCTAATATGGAAATTAAGCGTCCCGGACACATGTCCACATAACAACTTTTCTTTATTTGTGTGTGAGGAATGTTTCCTGAAAGTTTGGCCGTACCTTTTTGTAACATCCTGTATAGGTAAATAACACATTACACTGGCGGTGACCGAATTCCTTTAGTCCGGTTGTTGGCAAATATACTAGTATAGAAATGTGAAAGGAAAGCAAAAACTGTTCAGGAGTTTAGGTATTTGGTAGTCATTCTAAGTGCAATGCGAACAAACGAAGAAGGTGTTCTTCATGAAGTGGAAGTTGAAGACGCTATGAACAAGATAGCTATGCTCGTGGGAAAAAAAATCGGGAGAAAGATATTGGTCTAGATGTTCCTGTCATTCACGGAGAATGCTGCCACCTTTCGACCCAAGCATTTAATTATTAACATCAATTACTAGTAGCGTAAAAAATGCTCTGAGTAGATGCTCGGGCGCTGATCACCGCGCAGTTGAGCGCCCCACAAACCAAACATCATCATCATCATCACCTGAGTAGACGCTGGGGTTGGCCCCACGAGATAAAATTAGTAAGACAGAAATTAACAACAGATTGGAATATAAAGGTAGGCTTCCACGGCCACAGAGTAGAAATTTAACAAACCCTCTGTCATGCTAAGGACGAGAAGCTATCATCACACGGTGATTTGTAGATTGTACCGGAAGAGGGTATTAACTGAGCCTTTCCAAGAGAATGAAACGAGGTTGATCAAAGAATACGTGGATGGAGGGAAACAAAAATTCCTATGGCTAGAAGGAACTTAAAACAGGGAAACATAGACGAAAGGAACAAAAGTTTATAGAGTTAGAAGAACATTACAGGTAGACGAGAGGCCACATCGGCAGTGGTTAGTAGAACACGGCAAAAGACATCTGATGTTATAAAAATATATCTCCTAGATCGACCGAAATTTTTTGTGGCTATCAGTTATAAACTGTCCGCCCCTGGTAGTTGAGTGGTCAGGGCGACGAAAAGTCATACCTAACGGCCCGGGTTCGATTCCCGTCTGGGTCGGATATTTTCTTCGCTCAGGGACTGAGTGTTGTGTTGTCCTTATCATCATCATTTTATCCCCATCGACACGCAAGTCGCCGACGTGGCGTCAACTCGGAAGACTTGCATCAGGCGAACAGTCTCGACGGGAGGCCATAGCCACACGGCATTTACATTTTTTTTAGTTACAGACTGCCATAGGAAATTACCTCACATCCATCCTCTCCGCTCTGACTTTTTCATCTAGTCATGACGGGTCTATCATACAACGGCGATAGAGACATGGAAAGTTTATACGCAATCATTCAGTCTGTGTTTATGTATGTGTGTGTGTGTGTGTGTGTGTGTGTGTGTATGTGTGTGTGTGTGTGTGTGTGTGTGTGTGTGTGTGTGTGAGTGAGTGGGTGTGTATGTGTGTGTGTATGTGTGTCGGACCATAAATAAGAGTGAGACGGTTCACTGATGGCATCGTAGTGCTTGCTGAAAGAGAATAAATTGAGATGAGCGCTTAGCAATTGCAGCGTGTAATAGCATCTGAGAGAACAAGTTGGAGCTATCATACTGGTTGTTATGCCACTCCTGATATTAATATATTTTTTTCCTTTATTTGATCTCGTTTTGTTAATAGTACACGACAGTTAGACGAGATAGTTAATACCCTATTCATGCTGTATTTCATTAAAATTTATTATTTATTGGAGAGTTTTTGGATTACTGATAACAATAGTTCAGTCACGTTCAGAAAGAACAGAACACCTTGAACGACTGGAAATAGGACGTACGTATTCACAGGACACGTACTGTAGTATGTTCTGCAGAAATTATTAGCATTTGAACCATGCCGGCCGGCAGGTTCAACGTCACGGTGCAACACAACCTATTCATAAAATGTGCTTGCGGCTATCGTTGACGCTATAACGAAGGTAACGGATCAGTTTCACTTGAGTAGACGTGCAGGATGCCTCGCAGACAATTGAGCGAACCGTGTCGTCTGATCAGTGAAGCTTGAAAGAGGGCGCATTATTGGCATGAGAGAATGTGATGCGTCCATCCGGGAAACTGCTGTTCATGTGGGACGAAATGTTTCGGAGTGCAAAGGGTGTTCAAAAATGGTTCAAATGGCTCTGAGCACTATGGGACTTAACTGCTGTGGTCATGAGTCCCCTAGAACTTAGAACTACTTAAACCTAACTAACCTAAGGACATCACACAGATCCATGCCCGAGGCAGGATTCGAACCTACGACCGTAGTGATCACGCGGTTCCAGACTGAAGCGACTAGAACCGCACGGCCACACCGCCCGTCTGCAAAGGGTGTGTGCAGAATAGTTCATGGATGGCCGTAAACACGATAAGATGGCTTGGGTAGCACCATTTAGATTCCCCCCCCCCTCCCCCACGCGCCCACACCCTCCGACGCGCACCCCCGTGCCCCGAGAAGATCGACCCCTTACACGAATAACATTGCAGGACAGATCTGCTTCCTCCTCGGCTATGCTGCAACAGTGGAACAGTGTAACACATCGTACACTGTCAGGGGTGACAGTCCGTCGCCGTTTATTACGGCATGGGTTACGTGTGCGTAGTCCACTTCTCTGCCTGCCTTTGACTAATGTGCAGAAACACGCTAGACAGCAATGGTGTATGGAATGACGTCACTGGGGAAAGGAATGGCACCAGTTAGCGTTTTCCGACGAATCCAGGTTCCGTTCGGTTGAAAATGACGGCCGCATTTTGGTTCGCCACAGACTGGGCGACCGGCTTCACAGTGACTGCACTTGCACAAGACTTACAGCGCCAGTTCAAAGCTTTAAGGTATGGGGTGATACTGGCTGCAACAACAAATTGAGCAATGTCGGCTCTTTTTCTGAGCTGTTATATCGTTGCTTACTGACGCGACCCGTTTTCCTGTCACGCCACCTGGTGGCACTTCGGTCTTCTTGTAGTTGGCCCTTTGACTAGAGAAAGTTGGAGCCAGGTTATTAACGGACGGTGGCTCAGTAAGAGATAGTAACGTGTAACTGACTTTGCGCGTGCAGTTATGGGGCCTGATCGACGGTCGCTTGTCCAAGTGGGTGGCTACTTGTACGGAGTCGTGTTGGTGTGGAGTGTTGGGCTCTACGCTGGTCCGCCCGATTGACTATCTGGGTTTTGGAGTGACCGTCTGCTGATGTTGTTTGCGTAATGATCACGATGATTTTCCCTGGCAGCCCGGCCTACCTTAGTTTTGGGTAAGGTACTTTTGCTTGTCGATTTTGGCACCTGTGCTCTTTCGCTAACTTACTACCGTTAGGCTGGTTTGCCCGCTGTTCTTCGTCACTCCGTACTCAAGCTACTAAATTCACCTTCGCTCTCTATGTGTGAACTCCAACAATCATTATATATTTGAGTGTATTTAAACTGTGTTTTCCCTTTACTGCAAACTCTTCAGCATTTCGATGATCTTGTCGTTATTGGTTTGATGTGAAATTAATTTGGTTGTAGAATGTTCTAGGGCATATATTAGTGACGACTGAGGTCGAATATCGAGTGTGACTTTAAGGTAGGAAGATCTTAGTTTCCCGATTTGTGCATGAATTGTAACACCGGGTATGGTCGTGATCAGCAAACGCCAGCGGCCCAATGAAAGTTGGCTCGTTTTTCATACTCACGTTGGAAGGTATTGGTAAGATCCAGCACGTCTCTTGAAAGACGGAATTTGTTGTTTACTGCTGCATCTTTTATTACTACTGTGATCTCGTGCTTGGGTTTTAGCGCTCATGGATTTCTTGCTGTGAATTTGTTTTTTGGGGCACTTGTTAACAGTTGGCTGTTTAATCAAATTAATTGTTATGTTTGATCGTTACTGTTAAATGAGTAACCGGTTACTCGCCTTTGTTTTAATAACACAGTGATTGTGACAGATTTTGGCCAGCGTATGGTGCGGTATTTGTACTTAGTATTCTTGTGTTGGGCCTTGGGAATCTGTTTGATGCTCAGTCTTGCATGAATAATATGTCTGTTTATTTGGCCTCCGCTTTCCGAATTCATAGGAGCGAGCGGTCTATGACGCCTTGCCAAGGTTCGCACGGCTGCCCCCGTCGTAGGTTCGAGTCCTTTCTCGGGAATGGATGTGTGTGTTGTTCTTAGCGTAAGTTAGTTTAAGTTAGATAAGCAGTGTGTAAGCCCAGGGGCCGGTGACGTCAGCAGTTTGGTTCCATGGGAACTAACCACAAATTTCCAAAATTTTCTCGAATGGATGGTAGCGTTAGAGCCGCTGGCCCCGCCGATTCACCCGGCGTGGCTAGCCAACGTCGGCTGTGTACGTCTGTGTTCGGCGTGATATGAATCACTGACCGAAATGCTAATCATTTCTGCAGTGCTAACTAATGTACATGCCCTGTGAATAAGAACATGCTATCTTTAGCCTCCATGGAGTTCTGTGTCTTCTGAACGTGAGTGTACATTCGGTTCTTTGGAAGCATTTTCTTCAGGGTAATATTCATGCTTTACGACACATGTAAACTAAGGTGAGACAAAATTTTCTATGAACAAATAGTTGTTTCTCAATTAATATAGTTATTCGAAAGCCTTCAGCCTCCTCTTTTCGATAAATGTTTTATATTTTACAAAACCTTCATACTTCAAGAGCTGTGGACAAAAATTTTTGTGTTCTAAAAAGTTATAATTTTAAATAGCGATTATTTCCGAAATTCAGTACAATAGCTTTACAGCCCTAATTTTTATGTCTCCAAACTATCCACTTTCTTTAAAATGACTTCTTATTTTATTGATATTTAAAATAGAAAATTTTGGCGAGCTTTGAGAATCCTTATCTACATTCCAATCAATCTTAAAAGTATAATTTTAGCCTTTTCCTAACCATCCAGCTGTTAACTAAACAAACTTACGTCACTGTATAATGCGTCTTTATCTGTTTTAATTTTCCTGTTTGCTTCAACATTATGTAATATGAAATAAGTTTGTACTTCAACAAAGTCTAATTTATGATATTTTGCGAGTCCATAAATAAGCTTGTCATGCAAAGAGTGCATCAGTCGCTAGTCAGCAGACATCACGTCCACTGCGCGTGGTGAGTCCCTTTTTAGGTATCAAAACGTAAACACAATGCAAGTCAGTCGGAGGCTAGCTGGATTTTGTTCGTAAACATCACGTGATAACGTTAATATCATGTAGGCAGTATGTATACTGTATAGCTATCAAAATCTACAGTTCGTAACCGAATCGTGTAAATTAATTTGTTAGTCTGACAGCAGAGAACTTCATGATTTGATATTTACTAGTGTAACTTGCTAACTTGGCTCCAATATTTAGAGGCTTGCTTGCTACAAACTAATAATTCAACATGGAACATGGTGCATACACAAATATGAAGAAATCGAAATTAAATAACTGCCGTACGGGCGTATAAATTTAACACATATTCATCAAATTAAATAAAGGTTGGGGGATAAAGACACGAGAGATCGGGAAACGAGCGAAGCTTAGTAACAGGTTAATAAAGCGGCTCCAGAAGGTAAATATTATTGCCCATCACAAACTGTTTGAATACCTGCAGACGCCGAGCCGAGGGGACGCAGCAGCAGCAGCTGTAGCAGCATTTGCCTGATACACAGTAATTTAGTTTCGTTTCGGGTTTTTTCACATACTTCTGCAAAGGGGCGAACTGTACCTGTGTATTATACCCTGTAGACTAGTGGTTAGCAAAGTACTCTTAGTATTTGTTTCTTGCGTTTATATTCATGTGTAAGGCGGCTTCTAAGTATAAATTTCCCGCCGTCAGACCAGCAAGTCAGGCAACTAAGTTTAACTCCCGTGCTAATACATGGCATATAGTCTAGACCAGCGCATTCTAGTTTGCATACATACTATGTGCGGTACCTTTCGGGTAAGCAGAGCATCTAGTAATACACTACTGGCCATTAAAATTGCTACACCACGAAGATGACGTGCCACAGACGTGAAATTTAACCGACTGGAAGAAAATGCTGTGACATGCAAATGATTAGCTTTTCAGAGCATTCACACAAGGTTGGCGCCGGTGGCGACACCTACGACATTCTGACATAAGGAAAGTTTCCAACCGATCTCATACACAAACAGTAGTTGACAGGCGTTGCTCGGTGAAACGTTGTTGTTACGCCTCGTGTCAGGAGGAGAAATTCGTACCATCACGTTTCCGACTTTTATAAAGGTCGGATTTTAGCCTATCGCGATTGCGGTTTATCGTATCGCGACATTGCTGCACACGTTGGTCGAGATCCAATGACTGTTAGCTGAATATGAAATCGATGGGTTCGGGAGGGTAATACGGAACGCCGTGCTGGATCCCAACGGCCTCGTAATACTAGCAGTCGAGATGACAGGCATCTTATCCGCATGGCTGTTACGGATTGTGCAGCCACGTCTCGATCCCAGAGTCAACAGATGAGGACGTTTGCAAGACAACAACCATCTGCACCAACAGTTCGACGACATTTGCAGCAGCATGGACTGTCAGCTCGGAGACCATGTCTGGGGTCACCCTTGACGCTGCATCACAGACAGTAACGCCTGCGATGGTGTACTCAATGACGAGCCTGGGTGCACTAATGGCAAAACGTCATTTTTTCAAATGAATACAGGTTCTGTTTACAGCATCAAGATGGTCGCATCCGTGTTTGGCGACGTCGCAGTGAACGCACATTGGAAGCGTGTATTCGTCATCGCCATACTGGCGTATCACCCGGCATGATGGCAGAGGGTGCCATTGGTTACACGTCTCGGTCACCTCGTCTTCGCGTTGACGGCACTTTGAACAGTGGTCGTTACATTTCAGATGTGTTACGACCCGTGGCTCTACCCTTAATTCGATCCCTGCGAAACCCAACATTTCAGCAGGATAATGTACGACCGCATGTTACAGTTCCTGTACGTGCCTTTCTGGACACACAGAATATTCGACTGCTGCTCCGGCCAGCACATTCTCCAGATCTCTCACCAACTGAAAAGTCCGGTCAATGGTGGCCGAGCAACCGGCTCGTCACAGTACACCAGTCACTACTCTTGATGAACTGTGGTATCGTGTTGAAACTGCATGGGCAGCTGTACCTGTACACGCCATCCAAGCTCTGCTTGACTCAATGCCCAGGCGTATCAAGGCCGTTATTATGGCCAGAGCTGGTTGATCTGGGTACTGATTTCTCAGGATCTATGAACCCAAATTGCGTGAAAATGTAATCACAAGTCAGTTCTACTATAATATATTTATCTAATTAATATCTGTTTATCATCTGCATTTCTTCTTGGTGTAGCAATTTTAATGGCCAGTAGTGTAGGTAACGGTAGATCCATTCACTTCAGTAGAGAATTTTATTTCTGTTAAAGAGTTAGCGGTCTTAGGGCATAGAGAGAAATCTGCAGAGTAGCTTTTAGTGTTTCTTTATTCTCCTCGTTATATTCTGCGTATATTCCAAACGCAGTAGCGCCATTTGAGATCTTATACCTATTTCTACACATTACGATATTTTCTACGAACTGTGCTCGTTCAGAGAGGACTCAAGAATAATTAGCAGCTGTCCGTAAATACCTGGAAGCAGCGTTGGCTACCGTCGACATGTTTCTGGCTAGTGTTCAACATTACGGCGACATCGGATCGCTGTGGCCAAACCTGCGACACCTTTGGTGCCTTGTGAATCCTCTGGCTCCCTAAGCCTTAGCAGCAGGTACAAGGTGCTATCCAATGATAATTCTGAGGCAGCGTGGGATGCCTTTCTTGTTGGGCCAGCGGCCGATTTTCCTCTCAGTCCGGACAAGCAGAGGGTGGGTATGCTTTTCATTGGGAGCTGCAATGTTTGGCGGGTGATGGAGCCCCTCAGGAAAATAGTTGGCAAGGGAGAAAAGAATGCCAGTGCGCCGGGGGTCTCGTCCTTGATGAGGAAGAAGCCCTGCCGGCGGCTATTGAGCGCACTGGAGGAAACCAGCTGCATATAGTGTCACATGTCGGCACGAATGACGCCTGCCGATTGGCTTTTGAGGGTATCCTCGTCTTCTTTTGGCGGCTGGCTGATTTGGTGAAGGCACGTGGAGTGCAGGCTAATCTGTCTACTTGTAGCATCGTATCCAGGGTTGATCATAGTCCCCTGCTTTCGAAAAGAGTGGAATGTTTAAACAAGAGGCCCGAAGATCTGTGATGGTATCGGATGCGAACTTCTCGACCCCCGCAATCGGGTACAGAATTGCAGGGTTCCCCTTAATAGGTCAGGCGTGCACTGTATGCAGGAAGCGGCTGCTAGCGTAGCGGAGTACCTGTGGCGTGAGCACAGGACTTTTTTTTTAGGTTAGAGAAACCTTCCCTTGGGTTCAAAGCCGATTTACATATTAAGTTAGCCAAAATATCTCCAGACAACTTCAACGTTGCAAATCAGAGATAGGAAAGGTTAATATAATTTTAGTAAACTCCAGGAGCATCCAAGGAAAGCTCACAGAATTGGTACCGCTTACTGAAGGTTCTAATACATAGATTGTATTAGGAACAGAAAGTTGGTTGAAATCGGACGTTAATGACAACGAAATCCTAAGTTCAGACTGTAATATTTATGGTACGGACAGGTTAGTCGCCAATGGTTGGTTCAAATGGCTCTGAGCACTATGGGACTTAACTTCTGGGGTTAGCAGTCCCTGAGAACTTAGAACTACTTAAACTTAACTAACCTAAGGACATCACACACATCCATGCCCGAGGCAGGATTCGAACCGGTGGCGCTGTCTTTATTGCGGTAAAGAATCGGATAAAATCTAGCAAGGTTATCACTGATTCCGATTGTGAATTAATCTGGGTCAAGCTAAGTTGGGTTGGGTTGGGTTGTTTTGGGGAAGGAGACCAGACAGCGAAGTCATCGGTCTCATCGGATTTGGGAAGGACGGGGAGGGAAGTCGGCCGTGCCCTTTTAGAGGAACCATCCCGGCATTTGCCTGGAGTGATTTAGGGAAATCACGGAAAATCTAAATCAGGATGGCCGGACGCGGGATTGAACCGTCGTCCTCCTGAATGCGAGTCCAGTGTCTAACCACTGCGTCACCTCGCTCGGTCTCAAGCTAAGTATCAAAGATCAGTCAGAAATGGTAATCGGATGCCTTTGTAGACCGCATGGTTCAGGAGCTCTAGTGGCAGAGCGTACCAGACAGAACTTGCAGAATATCGTTAATAATTTTCCTGATTATGCCGTTGTAACAGGGGGTGACCAAAATTTTCCAGGTATAGACTGGGAGTGTCATGCTATCAAAATTGGTGCCAAAGGCATGGATTTATGTAACATTTTTCTGGATGTCTTGTCCGAAAATTACTGTGAGCAAATACACTCCTGGAAATTGAAATAAGAACACCGTGAATTCATTGTCCCAGGAAGGGGAAACTTTATTGACACATTCCTGGGGTCAGATACATCACATGATCACACTGACAGAACCACACGCACATAGACACAGGCAACAGAGCATGCACAATGTCAGCACTAGTACAGTGTATATCCACCTTTCGCAGCAATGCAGGCAGCTATTCTCCCATGGAGACGATCGTAGAGATGCTGGATGTAGTCCTGTGGAACGGCTTGCCATGCCATTTCCACCTGGCGCCTCAGTTGGACCAGCGTTCGTGCTGGACGTGCAGACCGCTTGAGACGACGCTTCATCCAGTCCCAAACATGCTCAATGGGGGACAGATCCGGAGATCTTGCTGGCCAGGGTAGTTGACTTACACCTTCTAGAGCACGTTGGGTGGCACGGGATACATGCGGACGTGCATTGTCCTGTTGGAACAGCAAGTTCCCTTGCCGGTCTAGGAATGGTAGAACGATGGGTTCGATGACGGTTTGGATGTACCGTGCACTATTCAGTGTCCCCTCGACGATCACCAGTGGTGTACGGCCAGTGTAGGAGATCGCTCCCCACACCATGATGCCGGGTGTTGGCCCTGTGTGCCTCGGTCTTATGCAGTCCTGATTGTGGCGCTCACCTGCACGGCGCCAAACACGCATACGACCATCATTGGCACCAAGGCAGAAGCGACTCTCATCGCTGAAGACGACACGTCTCCATTCGTCCCTCCATTCACGCCTGTCGCGACACCACTGGAGGCGGGCTGCACGATGTTGGGGCGTGAGCGGAAGACGGCCTAACGGTATGCGGGACCGTAGCCCAGCTTCATGGAGACGGTTGCGAATGGTCCTCGCCGATACCCCAGGAGCAACAGTGTCCCTAATTTGCTGGGAAGTGGCGGTGCGGTCCCCTACGGCACTGCGTAGGATCCTACGGTCTTGGCGTGCATCCGTGCATCGCTGCGGTCCGGTCCCAGGTCGACGGGCACGTGCACCTTCCGCCGACCACTGGCGACAACATCAATGTACTGTGGAGACCTCACGCCCTACGTGTTGAGCAATTCGGCGGTACGTCCACCCGGCCTCCCGCATGCCCACTATACGCCCTCGCTCAAAGTCCGTCAACTGCACATACGGTTCACGTCCACGCTGTCGCGGCATGCTACCAGTGTTAAAGACTGCGATGGAGCTCCGTATGCCACGGCAAACTGGCTGACACTGACGGCGGCGGTGCACAAATGCTGCGCAGCTAGCGCCATTCGACGGCCAACACCGCGGTTCCTGGTGTGTCCGCTGTGCCGTGCGTGTGATCATTGCTTGTACAGCCCTCTCGCAGTGTCCGGAGCAAGTATGATGGGTCTGCGACACCGGTGTCAATGTGTTCATTTTTCCATTTCCAGGAGTGTAGTTAGACAACCAACTCATGACGGTAACGTCTTAGACCTCCTGGCAATAAAAGGACCTGAATTTATCGAATCAGTTAACATAGATGAAGGTATCTGTGATCATAAGGCTGTGATATCATCTATGACAAAGGGTCTGACAAAGAATGTTAAGAAAGGTAAGAAGATATTTTTGCTTAGCAAGAGTGACAGGATACAAACTTCACAGTACCTGAACAGACAGCATCAACTATTCGGTGATGAGCACAAAGATTTGGAAAGCAAATGGAAAAAATTCAAAGGAATCGTGCGATGTGCCCTAGACAAATATGTTCCGAGTACCGTCTTAAGGGACTGGAAAGACCCACCATGATATAACAGACGTGTTAGAAAACTGATACGTAAACAAATGGATCACCTCAGATTCAAGAGAAATGAAAACGTAGCTGACAAACAAAAGCTGAATGAAGCGAAAATGAGAGTAACGAGAGAAATGAGAGGAGCGTACAATGACATTGAAAGAAGACCTTTGTCAACCGATCTGGGTAAACATCTTAATAGGTTTTGGTCGTATGTAAATTCAGTAAGTGGGTCAAAATCATATTTTCATTCACTCAGTGACCCTACTGGCACCGAAACGGAAGATGACAGAGAGAAGACCGAAATACTGAATTCGGTCTTCCAAAGTTGTTTCACCGCGAGAGATCGTAACACAATAGAAAAATCGCTTAGCAGTGAAAAAGCGTCAGGACAAGGTTAGATACCTATGACAGTCTACAAATATTATGCGAAAGAACTTGCTGCCCTTCTAGCAATAGATCGCTTGAGCAACGAAGGATACCTAGTGACTGGATGAAAGCGCAAGTCATTCCCGTCATTAAGAATGGTCGTAGGACAGATGGAGATGTTACAGACCTTTATCGTTGCCAGCAATTTGTTACAGGATTATAAAATATGTTTTATGCTCAATAATTATGACGTTCTTGGAGAATGAAAATCTCCGCTATAAAAATCAACGTGGATTCCGCAAAAAGAGGTCCTGAGGAACTCAGCTATCTCTCTGTTCCTGCATGAAAGACACAGTTCCGTAGACAACTGCGCTCAGGTTGATGCCGTGTTCCTTGACTTCAGAAAGGCATTTGACACCGTCCCGCAATGTTGTAACCTCCCCACCGCAATTTTTTTTTTTTTTTTATAAGAAAATATAGCAATACTTAATAGAAATGGGAGCCAAGTGTAACCTCCCCACAAAAATTTTAAAGGAAAATAACGATACTAATTAGAAATGCTGATGGACATGGCTCTATGCGTAACCTGCCCACAATCAAATGTACTGACAATGGCAACAAATGTGAAATTCGCAATCTGACTCAAATATAAATCCTTCAAAAAATTAAAGTCCATTCAGTGACAAAAAAATTCAATTAAACCGAAATATCGGTCTTTGGCCCTGTGTAAAAACAATCAGAATTAAAGTCTTACCTCAGAATAAATGGATGTCACATATCTGCTCTTGTTGTTGCGCACCACTTGGAGGAACTGCATTGCAAATAATAATATTCTCCTTTTTTTTTTTTGTAATTCTAGTGAAATTTTTCTTCAAAAAGAAGTGGAATGAAATGGGAAGTGCAACGAGATCTTTAGTTCAAAAAAAATTAAATTTTTGAGAAAATGCTTTTGAAATACAAAATTATTATTGGGAGACTTGTTGGAGAATAATTACAATAAATAAAATTTTTCATTATCTAATGATTATATTAATTAACAGTATACCTTATTCCTCATCTTGACCATTGTTGCCGACCGCCTACATCACACAACCGCACTGGGCTGCTACTACTGACCGACCGCTCTGCATGACGACTACAGACTGAGTACTGCTCTCAACTAGACAGAGCTACAAGCTCACAACGACTGAACTGACAGACTCGCAACGACTGACTGACTGCTACTCTGCATAGCGACAACTAACTCGCAAAGACTACTACTGACTGAGAACCGCTCGCAACACTCGCGCGGTCAAGCGCATACTCTCTGGTCACAGATGCTACAATGCCTCGCCATCGCTGCTGCGTTACATACGTGTTTCATAACCCTCCACTCGGGGGGCAAAAATTTGGCAGCGATGGTGAGTCATTTGGACTTGCCAAGCGCGGCAAAATTTTTCTTTAATTAACAAAATCCTACAACTTACAGAATATTTAAATGTTGTGCACACGCACTAAGTACAAAATATATCAGACAAGGACAAAATGTGAATACTAAACATAGTAGCAAATCAGAAAAAAGTATATACAAACTTTTTGACAGATAAAGTGCACAGGCACTGAAAAAATTCTTTAGCATATGCAGAACAAATAAACAGACTGGCAAGAATAATTAGATGTAGTACATAAAGTAAATGTTGTGCACACGCACTAAGTACAAAATATATCAGACAAAGACAAAATGTGAGTACAAAACATAGTAGCAAATCAGAAAAGTATATACAAATTATTTGACAGATAACAAAGTGCACAGGCACTGAAAAAATTCTTTAGCATATTCAGAACAAATAAACAGACTGGCAAAAAATATTATGTTGACAAGTGTACATGCACTGAAAAATGTCTTTAGCATTTTCACAACAAATAAACATAATGGCAAAAAAAAAGATTCATGTCCAAAGTGCACATGCACTGAAAAATGTCTTTAGTATTTTCACAACAAATAAACATAATGGCAAAAAAAAAAATTCATGTCCAAAGTGCACATGCACTGAAAAATGTCTTTAGTATTTTCACAACAAATAAACATAATGGCAAAAAAAATTCATGTCCAAAGTGCACATGCACTGAAAAATGTCTTTAGTATTTTCACAACAAATAAACATAATGGCAAACATCATGTCGACCAGTGACATAAGTGTACTCACACTGGAGTTTAGCGAATCGAAAAATGTATAACCTATGAACATAAATGATGTTACCAAAAAAAAATTTTTTCTTTATGTGACAAGAATCAGGATAGGAAAGGGAAGGATTGCATCATGGTTGTAGCACTTTAGATTGCACACAGCTGCTCTGAAAGTCCATATCTTTCCACAGTAGTACAACACCAAGTGACACAACTTGAAGTTCTTTTCCCATCAGAAGTTATCAGTGTAGCCAAGACACTGAACTGTCGTAGTAATGTTCCATGTTTTCATTTTGGCAGTACATTAGGTACACCAAACAGTGGGACCATAATAATGTCTTCATCGCTCATGGTGGTGGACAGCATGTCGTGTCAACACCACACTCTTACAAGGCACACCAACGTAGAATTAGTGCAAAACCAAATATAGTGCTCCATGATCACTGGGATAAACAGGACAAATGGACATTGCAGTAATTCAGGGTAGTCAGCTTATGAGGTGAAGGACATCAAGTCACATAATATTGACAATTACAGTCTTCATTGATAGTTCGTGGCATTCATAGCCCAGTTATTGAACATTTCTGTACCAAGTATGTAGTATTACAGAAAAATGTTCATTAATTGTTTTACATAGAATCAGTAGCCTTCTTTTCCTGGTTACAAAATATTATGAAATAATCGCATTCTTTTCAGTTACAGAGTATAATCAAGAATCATTAACCTTCTCCTAATTACAGTTAATTAATCATTTGTTTTTAATTAATCATTTGTCTAATTACAGTTAATTAATCATTTGTATAATTACAGTTAATTAATCATTTGTCGTTAATTAATCATTTGTCTAATTACAGTTAATTAATCATTTGTCGTTAATTAATCATTTGTCTAATTACAGTTAATTAATTAATCATTTGTCATTTCAATATACTAAGAATTATTAGCCTTAATTAATTACAAAGCATTATTAAACAGTACCATAGTGAATTAATTATGTGTCATTCCAATCTATTAAGAATCATTAGTCTTTTCCTAATTACAAAGCATTATGAAACAGTCACATTCATTTCCAACAACAAAGTATCAACATTGGAAACAAGAGCTAATCAATGGCATAATTAATAACAATTTCGTTGATTGACATTAATTATTGGCACTCAGTGGCCATCAAGTATTGAATAGAATAAAACATAGTTCATCATCCAGTATTATTCAGATCATTACAAAGTCATTATTAAAAATCAGTTAATTACAGTCAAATCATTAGTAATCACAGGCATTACAATAAACAGTGGCAGTTATTAGCTAGTGACAAAGCATTATTTTGAATATAGTCTCATTAAGAGGTCATTACTCGAGTGACATGCTATTCAGAGTTGATCAGTATTATTCAGAATTATCATAAACTAGTGACATTATGTGGGACTGGTAATACATTTTTTGGTAGCAATGCATTGCGTTGGGATCGATAATTAATTGCTGAGGCATAATACTTTTTGCTTTTGACCTATTGCTGCAAATGAGGATAGGTAACGTCATTCGTCATGAGTCAGCTGTAGCAAGATTATGTAACAAGGCAGTACATGTGATCACATTTGTAAATGATAAACACAAATGGGTAAAAAATATAAAAATGCAAGTACTAGAACAGGTATAATAAGTAACAGGTTTAGTAAGTGTCATGAAAAACTTCTCCTGGAAAAAATACAAAAACGGATTATTGACCTGAAAGAAGAAACGCACACTATGCTGAAAAGTAGTGAACTTCGAATTAACAGGTAGTGAAATGTGTATAAAATGTGCTCCATAGCTGTCCTTTCCAAAACTTTCCGTCATCCTACTATGCAATGTAACACCTGCTGTCAAAGCAAACTGCAACAAATACTTAAATAACTACGTAGCATAAATACATAACTTCAACATTATCCTCATCTGTAAAGAAAACTTCATTATCCATATCATCATAACTTCACTATTATCATCATCTGTAAAGAAAAACTTCATTATTCATAATACCATTTTCTTCATCATTATTCATCAGTATTCATTATCATCTGCAAAAAATCACTTCATTACTCATTACATAACTATTCCTTATCTCTAGCATATTTCATCACTAAAACTAAGATGTGTAGTTCTCTCTGACAGCCTGCATCAATCACCTTGTATTCTGAAAGAAAAAATTAGTTAAGACTGCTATTCTGTGATGAGTATAGTATAGTCTTGTTAATGCTTGTTAATCCTGATCCCTTTACTCTTCCTCATAAAGTTATTGCATCTCCTTTCGTTTATTCCGTAGGTGAAATTCCCATTTATGTTAAATTTATTTCTTAGAATCATCATTCCTTTCTGAAATTGATGAACAAAGATTAATGTCTTGCATTTAAATCCTATACCCACTAAATAATGACTGGTTTATGGTGACACAATTAACCATACAGCATAACATGACAGAAAACGTAATATGTCCAAGACATTGACAGTGTTCGGATGCGAAAAAATGTACACAGAATAATACAATGCAGTAGCAAAAAAAAAATGTGAAACAGTCACGATGTTGAGATGTCATAAGGCAAAAAAAAATGTCAAAGTCGACTGGTGTGTGTTATATCTTAACTATTTCATAGTGCATACAAACAAAACTGGAGTACAGTCATATACACAAAAAAATGGAAAATGTGCACGGTCTGATGTGTAACGACAAGAAAAGCGACCTGCTAACCTTACCTTGCCGGGCACTTGTCAAGAAAAAAAAATACGATAATCATCAATAAATAGTCAGGTGAATTAATTGCATTAGTAAATGGCATCATAGTGTGTTGAATCATACAGTGGTTTCACTCAATAAACGGTTTAATGTTTGAGATATGGTGATTGCCTTTCGATTTTCTGGTTCTCAAAGTTTCGACGTGTACAACATTGGGGTGAGGGATACTGCGAATCCGATACGGACCTGCGTATAGAAGTTCAAATTTACTGCACTTACCTTTTAATTTGCTGGATAAATAGTGTGTACGTACTAATATCTTCTGTCCAACGTGAAAGTCGCGGCGTGTACAAACCTGTTTTTGCTGTCTTCTCCGGCGCTCTGCGGCACGTTTGATGTTGTTCAGCGCAATGTCAATTATTTCGTGGTGTCGTAGGCGACGATTTTTGGGGAATTCTATTAATTCTTTAATTTTGTTCGGTGGTTCAACGTTTTTCAGTATAACAGGCGGAGATAGCATAGTGGATTCATTTGGAGTGGAATTAATTACATCTTGGAATGAGAGTATGTGTGTATCCCAATCAATATGTCTTTTGTGGCAGTATATTCTGCACAGCTTACCAATTTCCTTCATTAATCTTTCACAAGGGTTCGAAGAAGCGTGGTACTTGGATATATAGATCGGAGAAATGTTTCTAGCTCGTAACATGCGTGTCCATACACTACTACGAAATTGAGATCCATTATCAGAAATTACTTTCATTACATGCCCTACATGAAATAGAAAATGTTTTACAAATGCTTTCGAAACAGTTTTAGCAGTAGCTTTGCGTAACGGAGTGAAAGTAACAAATTTTGAAGTGAGCTCAACAGCGACAAAAATGTAGCAAAAACCTCTGTTAGTTCTCGGAATCGGACCAAAAATATCTACTGCGGCCATGTGTCTTAATTTCACAGGTATAATGGGATATAAAGGACGAATATGTGAAGTGGTGTCTGATTTAGCTTTCTGGCAAATTTTACAAGACGCTAAAACTCGTCGTATACGTTTTTCCATGTTGGTAAAATAACAGTTCTGTCTCAGTATAAGAAAACATTTTCGTGCTCCGTAATGCGCGTAACTTAAATGAGTGTACCAAATTAGTTTGTTAACCAGTTCGTCAGGAATGCATAATAACCAAATGTTGCTGTCAGGATGAGAGCGGCGAAACAGAATGTCATTGCGTACAGTGTAGTGGTTCCTAATCGTAACATTTTTCCTATCTTGCCAAAGGTGTTTAATTTCTTTCCACACATTGTCCTTATTTTGTTCTTGTGCTATGTCCTGTAATGACGATGAAATAAAATTTTCAAATGCAACCTGCTGAATGTACATGACACTGAAATTTGCTTTGCAGAAGTTGGTTGCTACGTCTTGCTGATTGTTACTGAGAGAACGCGATAGTGCGTCTGCTATAACATTTTGCGTACCGGGAATGTGAACTATTGTAAAATTAAACTCCTGTAAATACAGTTTCCCTCTACTTAATCTATCGTGTGTGAATTTAGCCGAAAGTAAAAATTGTATCGCTCTGTGGTCTGTGTAGACGGTGGTATGTCTGCCATAAAGAAAGTGCCTAAATCTCGTAAAAGCCCATACAACACATAATGTTTCAAGTTCTGTAACGGAGTAATTTCGCTCAGCAGGTGACAGAATGCGGCTTGCAAATGCGATGTTTTTGATTACTATTGAACCATCTTCTTCAATTTCCTGGAAAATATGTACGCCTAAAGCGGTGTTGGAACTGTCGGTGGCAATGGAAAAATTTCTAGTAAGATCTGGATGCGATAAAAGTGGAGCATTCAACAAAGCATGCTTCAAATAACATTCTCGTGAGCAAAATTCTGCTTGTCAAAAGTAATGTTTGCGTTACTGTAGTATGCAATCTGTGCTGTATCTGGTTAAATTCTATCGTACGTGTTATTATTTACGGGAGAATGTTGTGGCATATCCACTGTATGAACTGTTCTGTTATTTCATACTGACGTGTTACGCTATGGATGACACCTATTGTCTGGATCATTCATGATAATGTGTTGTTGCTAATGTTCTTGCTGCTGAAAAGATCGACTGTTATTAAATGTACGCTGAAAATTGTGCTCATCATTTTTACGTCTGTCATGATAGTAATTTCTATACGGCGCATAGCGATGCGAGTTGAAATAGTGTGTTGTCTGTACGTAGTTATTTCTTTGCTGCCATGCGTTACTATTTGTTGGAGCTGGGACTATACGTGCACGCGGCGAAACATTAAAGTTTGGTTGACCTTGTAGACTGCATTGTTGGTTACGTATGCTAAGCGGCTGAATTTCATGCTGTTGTGGTGAAAAGGTCTATTGTTACCAAAAAATGCGTTTGCTGTTAATTTTACACATACTGATGATTACGATTTTTATCTGTTATTTAAGTTCTCGTGATTCTGGAGTGCCTAATGAAAATTGTCACATTCGCTAAAAATTTGTCACATCGAGTTTTCTTTACATATTCTTAATCCTAGATAGAGCAATAGTTAAAGAGCAGTTTTGATAGATATAAAGGATAGTAGAAGAAAAGGCAGCAGTGCAGAAAACTAAAGATGAAACAGCACTACTACAGCTCGGGGCCCTATGCTCGCTACGGCACATATTCATTAAAGCGTAATGAATCCCCTGAGGTCAATTACGCACTGCAAATAATTCTTAGCTTTTGTGTTATAGGCAACGGCGGTACAAATTCAGAAATAAATTGCTGTCCGCATGCAAATTCTAGTTTCTTCATTATAGGCAATGCTGTTGTAAATACAAAAATAAATTGTCGCATCTGGTTCAAAGCTAGCTTCTGCATTACAGGTAATAGCGGTGAATGTACAAAGATAAATTGTCGTATACAGTGCAAAGCGTGTGCCTGAACGCTGTCGTTATTACTTTCTTTACATTTTCTTACAAATGCAAACTGCTTATTATCAACGTTCTCGTCACTGAATTTGAGAACACGTTCGGGTTTGTGTGTGAATCTGTTCGTCTCTGTCATTTCGGTTTTCAAGTTGCGTAGCTTTTCAGATTTTAATTCGCGTGGCTTTTCGGATTTTAAGTCGCGTAGTTGCTGTAAATTGCTCACATTATACACGCTGCGTGAGTCTGACAAATGTTCATAAAGTGGCGTCTGTTGTGGTATGTTATTAACTGACATGTTTTTCATCTCTGTTACTTCTTGTTGTAAATTTGATAACTTCCGACGTAACGTGTTGTTAGATGAATCGATTTCATTAATTGTCAGCTGTAAATTTTGAAATTCAGGTGTTTGGATAAAAGAAACCGGTGCAGTATCGTCTGATTTATTGTCATTAGTATTTTCGATAACATCAATACGACTGGCCAATTCATCACATTTTTCAGTCAGTATTTTAACCTGATCATCGGTTTTAGAATCAGACGCATTAATCTGTTTTTGCAACTTGCGCGTAGTTTCGCTCAGTTTTTTAACATCAGCTTTGATAACATCACAATCCTGTGTTAGATCTAACTGTTCGAATCTATCTGTCACTGTTTGAATATTTACTCTGTGTGTATCTGTTTTTGATTTAAGGTCAGAAATTTCATCCCGTAATTCCGCGTTCAATTGTTCTATGGTATTAATTTTGTCGGACACTGTAGTAATATTATTGTCTACATACGTCTTCGCTTTCGCGAATATTTTACGTTTGTCCTCTTGTCTCTGTGCAGTGATTGTTTCCATGACTTGTCGTTTTACTTTGTTTTGATCCTGAATAAATCTGCGGAAACGCGTATCACTGTTCTGTATGTGCTGATTAAAGCGCTCGTTAATCTGAGTGTTCTGCTGTTCGAATTTCGTGTCTATCTTTGCGTCCATAGTGCGCGAAAGTTCTACCGTCATTGCTCTAAACTCGTCCCGTAATTGTGTAGCTTTTTCAGAGCACTGTTTGGCGACTCCGCTAATTTCGTCTCTGAGTGTATTTGTCGCGGCTGTTTGCATTTCCCTTAATTCTTGCGCAACAGACTTTATTTCTTCGCTATTTTTTTGTGAACAAGCCTCAATTTCCACGCGCAACTGTTCCTTAGTGTCATGGCACTGCGCGGCAACGTCTCTAATTTGTTCACTAAGCTGTCTGTTATCTTCCCTAAGTTGTTTGAAATTTTCATCATTTTTATTAAATTTTTTGTCCTGTTCACTAAATTGTTGTTTGATATCTTCACTAAGTTGTTTGAAATTTTCGTCATTTTTGTTCTTAGACTGTAGCATTATTGTCATAAATTGTTCCAAAGTAACATTACCTACTTTATTCTCACGACTGTTTGATGGTGTATCTACAATTGTCGCGTTTTGTGTGACCATTTGGTCATTCTGTAATTTACAAAAACGTTTATCAGTCGGATGTACATTGTCAGACACTGTTCCGGAATTAAATAAATCCGTCGTACTTTGTGTATCCTGATCACTTTCTTTAGACAAATTTGCCTGTACGTTACTTGAATTTTCCAAATCGGGTGTGTTAAGCTCTGCAGCGCTCATTACCATAGAGCATTCTGCGTCATCAATTGTCGTCAAGTTAACAGACGAGACAATTGAGTTCGTTTGTTCATCATTAAGGTGAAAGTCATCATTAGTGGTTGGAATGCACTGATTGTTAGTGAACGCAGGATTGTCATCATTACGTTGCGTATCACAATTACTATCGGTCACGTTGTTTAAGTCGGTAATTTCATTCACAATACTTCGCGATACACTATTCACAGTCTTTCGTGGCATTTTTACAATAGTCAAAATTTTTCACAAAACAAATAAGCACAATGCAAAAGCAACACACAAATACAACAAAGCAGCAAATTGCCGTTGACCTGTAGAAAGAAAGTCACAATATTGTTAAAAGCGTTGCGCCAAATCCTAATTATCTAAGCAAATAAGAGCAGATATCTGACTGTCGCTCAAAAGACTCTCAACGAAATACGATCCTGGACTGGGTGTCGCCTAGTGTAACCTCCCCACCGCAATTTTTTTTTTTTTTTTTATAAGAAAATATAGCAATACTTAATAGAAATGGGAGCCAAGTGTAACCTCCCCACAAAAATTTTAAAGGAAAATAACGATACTAATTAGAAATGCTGATGGACATGGCTCTATGCGTAACCTGCCCACAATCAAATGTACTGACAATGGCAACAAATGTGAAATTCGCAATCTGACTCAAATATAAATCCTTCAAAAAATTAAAGTCCATTCAGTGACAAAAAAATTCAATTAAACCGAAATATCGGTCTTTGGCCCTGTGTAAAAACAATCAGAATTAAAGTCTTACCTCAGAATAAATGGATGTCACATATCTGCTCTTGTTGTTGCGCACCACTTGGAGGAACTGCATTGCAAATAATAATATTCTCCTTTTTTTTTTTGTAATTCTAGTGAAATTTTTCTTCAAAAAGAAGTGGAATGAAATGGGAAGTGCAACGAGATCTTTAGTTCAAAAAAAATTAAATTTTTGAGAAAATGCTTTTGAAATAAAAAATTATTATTGGGAGACTTGTTGGAGAATAATTACAATAAATAAAATTTTTCATTATCTAATGATTATATTAATTAACAGTATACCTTATTCCTCATCTTGACCATTGTTGCCGACCGCCTACATCACACAACCGCACTGGGCTGCTACTACTGACCGACCGCTCTGCATGACGACTACAGACTGAGTACTGCTCTCAACTAGACAGAGCTACAAGCTCACAACGACTGAACTGACAGACTCGCAACGACTGACTGACTGCTACTCTGCATAGCGACAACTAACTCGCAAAGACTACTACTGACTGAGAACCGCTCGCAACACTCGCGCGGTCAAGCGCATACTCTCTGGTCACAGATGCTACAATGCCTCGCCATCGCTGCTGCGTTACATACGTGTTTCAATGTCATTTAGCGAAAAAAAAAACCGAGCTTATCGAGAATCGGAGCAAATTTGCATCTGGATTCATGACTTCCTTGCAGACAGAACTCATAACTTCGAACAAATTCGACAGATGTAAAGGTAATTTTCGATGTACCTCAAGGACATGTGGAAGGACCGTTACTGTTTACAATATATAGAAATGATCCAGTAGAAAGCGTCGGGTACTCTCGAAGATTGTTCGCAGATGATGCAATTCTCTATAACAAAGTTGCAACCCCACATGATAGTAACGATTTGCAGAATGACCTCCAGAGCACTATTGAATGGTGCAGGCTCTGGCAATTGACCCTGAACGTAAATGAATGTCACATATTGGGCATGCATAGGAAAAGAAATCCACTACTGTATAGCTACACTAGTGATGACAAACCGCTGTAAAGAGTATGTGCCGTTAAATATCTAGGAGTAACTATCCGGAGCGACCTTAAGTGGAATGACCATATGAAACAAATATTTGGAAAAGCTGATGGCAGACTCAGATTCATAGGAAGGATCTTAAGGAAATGTAGGTCATCCACAAAGGAAGTGGCTTATAAGGCACTTGCTCGACCCATTCTTGAGTATTGTTCATCCATCTGTGTTTCCAACCAGATAGGACTGATAGAAGACATAGAGGAGATCCAACCAAGAGCGGCATGGTTCGTCACGGGATCTTTAGTCGGCATGAGAGCATTACGGAGATGCCCAACAAACTTCATTACTAGACGTTACAAGAGAGACGTTGTGCATCAAGGAGAGATTTACTATTGAAATTTCGAGAGAGCACTTTCCGGAAAGAGTCGGACAACATATTACTTCGCCGCACATCCACCTCTTAATAACCATGAGGAGAAAATTCGAGAAATCAGAGCCAGTGCAGAGGCTTACCGACAATCATTCTTCCCACGCACTATTACCAAGTGGAATAGGGTTGGAGGGCTCAATGGCACAAAAAGTACCCTCCGCCGCACACCATTAGGTGTTTTGTGGAGTATGATGTAGATGAGGCATATTGCTGCAGTATTGACAATATCCTTGCCAATATCTTGAGTGCTACAGTCTCTGGTTGTTGTTTCTGTGTTCTAAATGAGGCAAAACAAGACGAAAGAGTGTTATTATTATAATGAATCGAAATTTATGAACCATTGTTGGTATTGTTTGATGTTAGGGCCGATGAGTAAAAAAATTTGTTACTCAGAAAATGCTTGGAACAGTACCCGGCAGCCACAAAGGAAGAAGTTTTTTCATTTATTAATCCAGTTTATGAATTTATGAATAAAAGAATATAAAGAGTTTTATGTGTGTGTACACTTTACTGAGCCGAGTATAATACTTTAGTGCACGTTTTATCCATTACAGATTTGCATAATTATATCTCAAATTCTTTGAAATGGTATTGCATTTGGAAGTTTCAACTCTTCGAAAGAATTTCCAATAGCAAGATATTGTAGCGTAACAGATAAACGCCGACTTGATGGAACTGAGGCTCTCGTCGTAATATCTTGGTTTTTGATGATGATGGTGTGGATGTCCGTAGATCCGGGTCTGGGGGTTAGAACAGGCCTGAGGTATCACTGCCTGTCGTAATAGGTGACTAAAAGGAGTCTCACACTTTTCGGCCCTGTAAGTTAAGGTCCCATTTTATGGTTTGACGTGCCACTTACCAAATTCTACAGAAGGACGCCTTACTTGGTGCATGAGATATTCATAGGGCCATTAGATTCGATCTCTTCAAGCTCTTGTCATGGCTTTGCACCTCCACCTCCAACTCAACTATTAGGGTGGGGACACATGTCATCTTCTTTCGTTGTCTCATGTCCTCTTTCACCCCCACGACAATATTGGATTTCTATGCGCCCAATATCGACCACAGTAGCCAGTCCGTTGTGGTGGGGCTGTCATGTAGCCATTTGTTGGTAGCTCCCTGACAACACAGAGATCCCACTGCTGATACTGAGCTGTAAACTCCCAACGTATGCCAAGGAGTCTTCCTCAGTTATCAGGACTCCTGGCAATGGCCATCATGCCGGTTGGCCTTTGCTGTGGCTGAGTGGCGCCCTTGGGGAGAGCCCCTGATTCAGAATGGGTGATATCAGGGCGGATGACCCGCAATGAAATGGACTAAGTCATGTCTAGTTGGTGAATCCACAGCACCAGCAGTCTCTAAGAAGGGCAAGATCGAATACAATGCCGACAGCTATGGCCCTAAATCGTTTCCCTCCCTTGCTCCACCATGGGAGGAACGTAGGGCTGCAGAACCGTAAGAGCCATATTCGCCTCGGTTTTAAGTCTGTAGTAGAACTGATAGGGACTCGTTTCTACCTATGAAGCCTAAATTTTTCGTTGGATACCTTGAGGATAAGTTTGGAGAAATGACAGCGCTTTCCCAGATGCTAAACGGCGCTGTCTTGATTCAGACTATGTCCATAGCCCAACCCTGAGCTTTACTCGCCTGTAACAAGTTGGGTGATATTTCAGTTTCCGTCACTCCCCATAAAAGGGTCAACATGGTCCAGGGAATCATTTTCCATCGAGATCTCCTATTGCAGTCATACGAGGAGCTTCGCGTCAAGTTAGAACGGTGGGGTGTTCATTTCAACCGGCGCGTTTACAGGGGACCCAAAGACAACACGGTTGCTACCGGTGCCTTCATCTTGGCTTTTGAGGGTGATTCATTGCCAGAAAACGTCAAGGTGACGCTTTACCTCTGTGACGTTAAACCATACGTCCCTCCTCCTATGCAGTGCTTTAAGTGCTGGAAGTTTGGTCACATGTCTTCCAACTGCACCTCCAGCACCACATGTCGAGATTGCAGACGTCCACTGCACCAAGATACTCCATGTGCACCACCTCTCACTTCCATCAGCTGTGGAGAGCACCACTCCCACTGCTCACCAGACTGGCAAGTACTCCAAAAGGAGCGGAAAATCATAAAGACCCTGGACCAGTGACTTACACAGAGGCTAAAAGTAAATTTGAAAGATTACACCCCATTCGGTTGACGTTGATATATGCTGCAGCTACGTCACCATCGCCGTCCCAAGTGCCAGTAGTTCCTCACTCTGTACCATGAACAGTGGGCCCTCCGAGCCACCAGAATACATTCGCCCCCTTGATAGTAGGGGGCAAATCTTCCTACATTGCTCCCAAAGCACCTACTTCGGGAGCTGGGGATCCACACACACGGCAGACATCAGTCCCCTCTCCCCTGCCGGAGAAGCAACAGCCTCCTCTGGCTCCTCTCGTGCGGAAGGGGTTCCTTGGGGCCCCCTCTCCCAAGGCCTCCACTAATGCCATGGCGGACAATCGCCAGTGGCTCAAGGAGCAAAAAGCTGCTGGAAAAAGCTCTTGAAGCTGTGGCTGTTAGGATAAGGACGACCCAGGAAATAACTGTCTGCTGTGTATATCTTCCTCCAGATGGTGCAGTACCCTTGAATGCATTGACTGCACTGATTGATCGCCTCCCTATACCTTTCTTACTTTTGGGTGATCTTAATGCTCTTAACCCCTTGTGAGGTTCACCATGCTTACTGGCTGAGGTTGAGATGTCGAAAATTTACAGTCACAGCTCGAGCTCTACCTCTTAAATTCAGGTGCCCCCTCACATTTCACTGTGGCACATGGCACATAATCGCCCATTGATCTCTTGGTTTGCGTTCCTGACCTTCTCCCATCTACCCACTGGAGAGCACATGACGACCTGTGTGGTAGTGACCACTTCCTCATCTTCCTCTCACTGTCCTGGCGTCAGGCCTGCGGACGCCTGCCCAGATGGGCTTTAAACAAGGCAAACTAGGAAGCCTTCATCTCTGCTGTCACCATTGAACCTCCCCCACATGATAATATGGATGTGGTGGTTGAGGAGGTAACTGCAACGATAGTTTCTGCGGCGGAAAACGTGATCCGTCGTTCTTCTGTGTGCCTTCAGCGAAAAACAGTCTCTTGGTTGTCGCCGGAAGTCGCTGAGGCAATTAAGGAGCGTGAGCGAGCTCTAAAGCTCTCATAATCGGCACCCTTCCCTGGAGGATCTTATAGCCTTTAATCGGTCCATTGCCCGCGTTCGCCAGCTTATCAAAAGACGGAAACAGGAGTGTTGAAAGAGATACCTCTCCACCATTGAGTGCTGTACGTCACCTTCCCATGTCTGGGAAAAGATCAAACGAGTTTTTGAGTACCAGGCCCCAACAGGTGTTCTTGGTGTTAACGTAAATGGCGTGTTATTTACTGACGCAAAAGTGATTGCCGAGCACTTTGCTGGGCACTATGCTCGCGCCTCTGCATCAGAGAATAAAGCCTCCCCCCCCCCCCCCCCCAGCCTTTCACACTCTCAAACAGCGAATGGAAGGGAAAATCCTCTCGTTCATTACATGCCACAGTGAACCCTATAACGCCCCATTTACAGAGTGAGAGCTCCTCAGTGCCCTTGCACATTGTCCCGACACAGCTCCTGGGCCAGATTGGGTCCACAGTCAGATGAATCAACATCACTCGTCTGAACACAAGCGACGTCTCCTCGTAATCTTCAACTGGATCTAATGCAATGGTGGGAGAGCACGAGCATACCAGTGCTCAAACCAGGCAAAAACCCGCTTGATGTGGATAGCTATCGGCCCATTAGCCTCAACAACGTTCTTTGTAAGCTGCTGGAACGTATGGTGTGTCGGTGGTTGGATTGGGTCGTGGAGCCACGTGGCCTACTGGCTCCATGCCAGAGCGGTTTCCACCTGGGTCGCTCTACCACTGATAATCTTATGTCTCTTGAGTCTGCCATCTGGACAGCCTTTTCCAGACGACAACACCTTGTTGCTGTCTTTTTTATTTACGAAAGGCGTATTACACTACCTGGCGACATCATATTCTTGCCACATGATATGAGTGGGCTCTCTGAGGCTTGCTCCCGATTTTTATCCAGAATTTCCTGTCGTTTCGAACTTTCTGTGTCCAAGATGGTGCCTTGCATAGTTTCCCCCAAGTCCAGGAGAATGGCGTCCCGCAGGACTCTGTATGGAGTGTATGTCTATTTTTAGTGGTCATTAACGTACTAGCAGCAGCTTTAGGGCCGTCCGTCTCGCCCTCTCTGGATGTAGACGACTTTGGCATTTCGTACTGCTCCACCAGTGCTGGTGTTGCTGAGCGGCGCCAACAGGGAGCCATCCACAAGGTGCAGTCATGGGCTCTAGCCCACGGCTTCCAGTATTCGGCCTAAAAGTGGTGTGTTGTGCACTTCTGTCAGCGTCGTACCCTTCATCCAGAACCTGAACTTTACCTTACTGACGATTGCCTCACTGTAGTGGAGACATATCGATTTTTAGGACTGATTTTCGACACCCAACTGACCTGGCTTCCTCAACTTCGTCAGCTTAAGCAGAAGTACTGGCAGCACCTCAATGCCTTCCGCTGCCTGAGCAACATCAACTGGGATGCAGATCGCACTATGCTGCTGCAGCTATACACAGCTCTTGTTCAACCCCGACATGCCATTGGGAGTCTGGTTTATGGTTCGGCGGCGCCCTCAGCGTTGCGTATACTGGACACCTTTCACCACTGTGTCGTTCGACTAGCGACGGGAACCTTAGGACGAGTCCGGTGACCAGCGTCCTGGCGGAGGCTGGAGTCCCTCCACTGCAGGCCAGGCGTGCAGAACTGCTCGCCAGTTATCTTGCACATGTTCGTAGTTCTCCTTCACATCTGAATTACTGTCTCCTTTTACCACCCACGGAGGTCCAGGTAAGGGCTTACAATTGCTGTTCGCGTCAGATCCCTTCTATCTGAACTGGAGTCCTTGCCTTTACCACCTATACTCGAAGTCCATTCGCGTACACCTCCATGGAGTACACTTAGACGCGGCTTCGCCTGTACCTTTCACATGGCCCAAAAGGACCCAGATCACCCCGCGGCTCTCTGCTGTCACTTCCTATCGATTCTTGCCATGTACTGAGACAATGAATTGGTTTACACTGACACCTCGATGGCTGATGGTCACGTTGGCTTCGCGCGTGTCCTTGGAGGACATATTGAACAGCATTCCTTGCTCGATGGCTGCAGTGTTTTCACTGCTGAGTTGGTGGCTATATCTCGTGCTCTTGACCACATCCGTTCATGCCCTGGGGAATATTTTCTTCAGTGTACTGCCTACAAGCTGTCTACCAGTGCTACCCACGTCATCCTTTGGTAGCGACCACCCAGGAGTCCATCTATGACCTGGAAAAGTCCGGTCATCCAGTGGTGTTTGTGTTGATCCGAGGACACATCGGAATCCCAGGCAACGAACTTGCTGATGGGCTGGCCAAAAAGGCTATACGGAAATCGCTTATGGACATCGGCATTCCAATAACTCACCTGCGTTCGTTTTTAAACCGCCATGTTTTTCGCTTTGGGAGACGGAATGGCTTAGTCTCAGTACGCACAACAAACTGCATACTATTAAGGAGACTATGGATGTGTGGCAATCCCGCATGCAGGCCTCTCACAGGGACCCTCTGGTTCTCTGTCTGCTCTGCAGAGACCACACTTGTGCGACCCACGGCTACCTCTTGCGCCGTGAAGACTCGCCTCAGTGCCGATGCGGGGCCCAGTTGAAAGTGGCCCAAATTCTGGTGCGATGTCCCACTTTGAGTGCCCTGCGACGAAACCTTCGGTTACCGGACTCGTTGCCGCTAATTTTATCTGACAACGCCTCATCGGCTGATTTATTTGTGAGGGTGGGTTTTATCATTTGATCTAAGCTTTAGCACATGGCCTTTGTCCCTTTGTATCCTACACCGTAGTGCTTTTAGAGTGGAGGTTTTAATGTGTTGCAGAGTGGATGGCTTCTTCTTTTTATTCTCATGTTCACCAAGCCATGGTAATCCGATTTGTCGTTTCAATCTATTGTACCTGTTTCTTGCGTTTCTGTGGTTTTCTTCTCCCCTTTTTTCCATTTAAGTGTTTATTGCTTTTCTGTCGTTCTTGTGATTTTTCCTTTCTCTCCGCTTCGTGTTGCCAGCCTCGGTTTTTTTATCCTCACCCTTGTGACATTGCTTTATTCGGAACAAGGGACCGATGACCTAGCAGTTTGGTCCCTCCCCTCTCTTTTAAACCAAGCAACCAACCATCGTCCGTAGAACTGTGAATCTAAAATTGAGTTTTTTAAATAAATGAGACGGTCAGTTTCAATACATGTCATGCCACAAGAAATATTTTATAGGTGTTGTAAGTAGGCTGTTTAGGTTTTTATGTTGGTAGCGCCACGAAGTGCTCTGTATGAAAATCACTGATGAAAATCACTGACTGTGCTGTGAGCAGTCTGTGGCTGGTTTGCATTGTTGGAATATTTGCTATTGTAGTGATGGCAGTTGGATGTGAGCAGCGCGTAGCGTTGCGCAGTTGGAGGTGAGCCGCCAGCAGTGATGGATGTGGGGAGAGAGATAGCAGAGTTTTGAGAGCGGTCGACCTGGACATGTGTCCATCAGAAAAAGGAAATTTGTGAGACTGGACGTCATGAACTTATATATATATATATATATATATATATATATATATATATATAACTTTTGAACACTATTAAGGTAAATACATTGTTTGTTCTCTATCAAAATCTTTCATTTGCTAACTATGCTTATCAGTAGTTAGTGCCTTCAGTAGTTTGAATCTTTTATTTAGCTGGTAGTATTGGCGCACGCTGTATTGCAGTAGTTCGAGTAACGAAGATTTTTGTGAGGTAAGTTATTCATGAAAGGTATAGCTTATTGTTAGTCAGGGCGATTCTTTTGTAGGGATTATTGAAAGTCAGATTGCGTTGCGCTAAAAAAATATTGTGTGTCAGTTTATTGTTGATCAGAGTAAGTAAAGAGAGAAATGTCTGAGTACGTTCAGTTTTGCTCAGCTGTTTCAAAGTCAAATAACGTAAGATGTTTATCAGCACAGTCATTCTTAATTTTCCTAAGGGGACGTTTCAGTATCACCAATTTTACTATAACGGAGATACTTAATGGCTATTGACGCAATATTTGTTACAGGTAGACTACTCTGATGTTTAGAACCAACAGACATAAATGACATAGCAGTTGCTGAAGCCATAGCATTGTCTCACTAGGATCAGCTAAACGAGAGGTTTCATGGAAGCACAGGAAACCCTATCTATGAGTTTTGCAATGAACAAAAACTCTGTACTCCAGATTCCTGGACTCGTGGGAAGGGGGAGCGAATGCTTATATTTGTAGACAAGCATTTTCAGTGATGTATCAAATGTTGAATTAAACTCACCGTCCGAACAGGCCTTGAACGTCCCAGCGCTACCGACCTGCCGAAGTGTCATTCTCAGCCTACAGGTGTCACTCGATGCGGATATTGGAGGGGTACGTGGTCAGCACACAGCTCTCACGGCCGTATGTCAGTTTACGAGACCGGAGCCGCTACTTCTCAATCAAGTAGCTCCTCAGCTTGCCTCACAAGGGCTGAGTGCACCCCGCTTGCCATCAGCGCTTCGCAGACCGGATGGTCACCCATCCAATTGGTAGCCCAGCCCGACAGCGCTTAACTTCGGTGATCTGACAGGAACCGGTGTTACAACTGCGGCAAGGCCGTTTGTAAATGCTGTGTTACAAGCACGTAAAATACCGCGATAATATTTTCCTAAGTTCATTTTCTCATGATTTCGTCAGTGATTTTTGACGCTCCTTGGACCAGTTTTTCATCCACCATTTTGTTCGGCTAGAAACGAAGTAGAGCAGTTCCCATAACGGTGATGTTTTCATCATCCATTATTGCCAACCTTAGTGTTATTGCACAGTATTATTGACCAGTCTTAGAAGGACTTCGGTAATATTGCATAAAATTACTAAGCAGCTAGGAAACACTTAAAGTTATAACCCGATGAATATAATATAATACACACACGGCTGGATTCTGAATGACTAATCGTGGAAGATGGACAAGGGACTCGTGCAGAGAGTGGAGAACTTCGGAAGCCAAATAGCTACACGAGGGATTGCACAAAAGAGAAAGCTCGAAAAAGTTTCTACTGTGCAAGTATTCGTACCTTATGCCCCGAAAGTGATTCATGAAACTCTATGCTTGGAGCATAAAGCTATGAGTCCGAATCACAGGCCGCAGGGAAGACAAAGCTGAGACTGTTTCAAGCTTTTCACAGTGTTGTTGTTGTTGTGGTCTTCAGTCCTGAGACTGGTTTGATGCAGCTCTCCATGCTAATCTATCCTGTGCTAGCTCCTTCATCTCCCAGTACCTACTGCAACCTACATCCTTCTGAATCTGCTTAGTGTATTCATCTCTTGGTCTACCTCTACGATTTTTGCCCTCCACGCTGCCCTCCAATGCTAAATGTGTGATACCTTGATGCCTCAGGACATGTCCTACCAACCGATCCCTTCTTCTAGTCAAGTTGTGCCACAAACTTCTCATCTCCCCAATCCTATTCAATACCTCCTCATTAGTTACGTGATCTACCCACCTAATCTTCAACATTCTTCTGTAGTACCACATTTCGAAAGCTTCTGTTCTCTTCTTGTCCAAACTATTTATTGTCCATGTTTCACTTCCATACATGGCTACACTCCATACAAATACTTTCAGAAACGACTTCCTGACACTTAAATCTATACTCGATGTTAACAAATTTCTCTTCTTCAGAAACGCTTTGCTTGCCATTGCCAGTCTACATTTTATATCCTCTCTACTTCGACCGTCATCAGTTATTTTGCTCCCCAAATAGCGAAACACCTTTACTACTTTAAGTGTCTCATTTCCTAATCTAGTTCCGTCAGCATCACCCGACTTAATTCGACTACATTCCATTATCCTCGTTTTGCTTTTGTTGATGTTCATCTTATACCCTCCTTTTAAGACACTGTCCATTCCGTTCAACTGCTCTTCCAAGTCCTTTGCTGTCTCTGACAGAATTACAATGTCATCGGCGAACCTCAACGTTTTTATTTCTTCTCCCTGGATTTTAATACCTACTCCTAATTTTTCTTTTGTTTTCTTTACTGCTTGCTCAATATACAGATTGAATAACATCGGGGAGAGGCTACAAACCTGTCTCACTCCCTTCCCATCCACTGCGCCCCTTTCATGTTCCTCGACTCTTATAACTGCCATATGGTTTCTATACAAATTGTAAATAGCCTTTCGCTCCCTGTATTTTACCCCTGCCACCTTTAGAATTTGAAAGAGAGTATTCCAGTCAACATTGTCAAAAGCTTTCTCTAAGACTACAAATGCTAGAAACGTAGGTTTGCCTTTCCTTAATCTCTTTTCTAAGAGAAGTCGTAGGGTCAGTATTGCCTCACGTGTTCCAGTGTTTCTACGGAATCCGAACTGATCTTACCCGAGGTCGGCTTCTACCAGATTTTCCATTCGTCTGTAAATAATTCGTGATAGTATTTTGCAGCTGTGACTTATTAAACTGATCGTTCAGTATTTTCACATCTCTCAACACCTGCTTTCAGTGCTAAGTGGGGTGGTGGTTAGTGTTTAACGTCCCGTCGACAACGAGGTCATTAGAGACGGAGCGCAAGCTCGGGTTAGGGAAGGATTGGGAAGGAAATCGGCCGTGCCCTTTCAAAGGAACCATCCCGGCATTTGCCTGAAACGATTTAGGGAAATCACGGAAAACCTAAATCAGGAGAGCCGGAGACGGGATTGAACCGGCGTCCTCCCGAATGCGAGTCCAGTGTGCTAACCACTGCGCCACCTCGCTCAACACCTGCTTTCTTTGGGATTGGAATTATTATATTCTTCTTGAAGTCTGACGGTATTTCGCCTGTCTCGTACATGTTGCTCACCAGATGATAGAGTTTTGTCAGAACTGGCTCTCCCAAGGCCTTCAGAGGTTCTAATGGAATGTTGTCTACTCCCAGGCCCTTGTTTCGACTCAGGTCAAACTCTTCACGCAGTATCGTATCTCCTATTTCATCTTTATCTACATCCTCTTCCTTTTCCATAATACTCTCCTCAAGTACATTGCCCTTGTATAGACCATCTATATACTCCTTCCACCTTTCTGCTTTCCCCTCTTTGCTTAGAACTGGATTTCCATGTGAGCTCTTGATATTCATAGAAGTGGCTCTCTTTTTTCCAAAGGTCTCTTTAATTTTCCTGTGGGCTGTATCTATCTTATCCCTAGTGAGATAAGCCTCCACGTCCTTACATTTGTCCTCTAGCCATGCCTGCTTAGCCATTTTGCACTTCCTGTCGATTTTATTTTTGAGACGTTTGTATTCCTTTTTGCCTGCTTCATTTACTGAATTTTTATATTTTCTCCTTTCATCAATTAAATTCAATATTTCTTCTGTTGCCCAAGGATTTCTACTAGCCCTCGTCTTTCTACCTACTTGATCCTCTGCTGCCATCACTACTTCATCCCTCAGAGCAACCCATTCGTCTTCTACTGTATTTCTTTCCCCCATTCCTGTCAATTGTTCCCTTATGCCCTCCCTGAAACTCTGTACAACCTCTGGTTTAGTCAGTTTATCCGGGTCCCATCTCCTTAAATTCCCACCTTTTTGCATTTTCTTCAGTTTTAATCTACACTTCATAACCAATAGATTGTGGTCAGAGTCCACATCTGCCCCTGGAAATGTCCTACAGTTTAAAACCTGGTTCCTAAATCTCTGTCTTACCATTATATAATCTATCTGATACCTTTTAGTATCTCCAGGATTCTTCTATGTATACAACCTTCTTTTATGTTTCTTGAACCAAGTGTTAGCTATGATTAAGTTATACTCCGTGAAAAATTCTAACAGACGGCTTCCTCTTTCATTTCTTAGCCCCAATCCATATTCACCTACTATGTTTCCCTGTCTCCCTTTTCCTACTGTCGAATTCCAGTCACCCATGACTATTGAATTTTCGTCTCCCTTGACTACTTGAATAATTTCTTTTATCTCATCACACATTTCTTCAATTTCCTCGTCATCTACAGAGCTAGTTGGCATATAAACTTGTACTACTGTAGTAGGCATGGGCTTCGTGTCTATCTTGGCCGTAGTAATACGTTCACTGTGCTGTTTGTAGTAGCTTACCTGCACTGCTATTTTTTTATTCATTATTAAACCTACTCCTGAATTACCCCTATTTGAATTTGTATTTATTACCCTGTATTCACCTGACCAAAAGTCTTGTTCCTCCTGCCACCGAACTTTACTAATTTCCACTATATCTAACTTTAACGAATCCATTTCCCTTTTTAAATTATCTAACCTACCTGCCCGATTAAGGGATCTGACATTCCATGCTCCGATCCGTAGAATGCCAGTTTACTTTCTCCTGATAACGACGTCCCCTTGAGTAGTCCCCGCCCGGAGATCCGAATGGGGGACTATTTTACCTCCGGAATATTTTACCCAAGAGGACGCCGTCATCATTTAACCTTACAGTAAAGCTGAATGCCCTCGGGATAAATTACGGCTGTAGTTTCCCCTTGCTTTCAGCCGTTCGCTGTACAACAGCAAGGTTGTTTTGGTTAATGTTACAAGGCCAGATCAGTCAATCATCCAGACTGTTGTCCCTGCAACTACTGAAAAGGCTGCTGCACCTCTTCAGGAACCACACGTTTGTCTGACCTCTCAACAGATACCCCTACGGTGTGGCTATCTGTATCGTTGAGGCACGCAAGCCTCCCCACCAACGGCAAGGTCCATGGTTCATGGGTGGGGGGGGGGGGGGTTCAGAGTGTTGTAGTGGACGAACACACGAACTGATCGAGTAAAGTCTTGCAAACGTTCAATATAGGATATAATGTGTCTTACAGGCCAACGAGCACACAATTAGATTCCAAGAAGGAACTGTAGAAAAATGGGATCACGTACCGGCCTAGTTGTTGGTATATAAGGCAGGTTGTCTGTGATATGGCGTGCAACAGATATATTAGCAAGGCACAGCTCTATAGCAGTGAATCAAATAACTTCCGGAAAGTAATCTGAATCAACCCCATATGGCATCTATATTATATGCCATTACTTATTTCAGGAATGGGCACTCAATCAGTAAGCAAGTACTCATTTGCAAATAACGTCTGAAATAAAATTGAAAAGCTTTTGTATCAATTCCGAGATATGATTTCGCTGAAAAATCGTAACTTACGTCAGAAATTTCGTTTATTACCCATCAAAGCTGATATAAGCTACACCAGAATAGAAATGTGAGAACGCCTTAGAGAAGGAGGATATTTCAGTTCTGGAAACGGCTTTATTTTCACTCTAATGTATTCGGGTGAAAAGGAACTGGATATTAAGAAACTTTGGATGCAACGGCAACAAAGATAGGACAATACGCCTTTTCTACTTCTTTTAACCTGTAGATTATTAATGGTAAAGAAGATATTATCCGAAATATGGTAGAAAACTGGACAAGAGAGTATGATTTGCGCTCTGTGGGTTCCGTAAAAATTGAATTATGTTTGTAGTTAACAATAATTTCATGTGACTCAAAGGCTTTGTGTATATCCGCCAATTGGACACCAATTCAGCAACTTGGGTGTCCCTAACATAACCCAGTTATCTAAATGAGAAAAAGGGGACCTGCACCCTAATGTGGAACCCGAGGCACATGATCATTCTGTCGATTTCTCACATCGTTGAGAGGTAAAGGCTAGGTTAAAGCGCGTCTTGTCCCGACTAAGATTCAATGGCGAGTCCTCTAGGTCCTAACGTATGTGCTTTACTCTAGACTAGCAGGTAGTTGAAACGATATATATATATATATATATATATATATATATATATATATATATATATATATATATATATATATATATATATAATACATGAAGATATCTGTAATTAAATGATCTGCCGCAAAAGGCAAACCTAACCTTTGTAAGTAACTGCGATAAAAATCATAAAAATGTTATCACCGAATGTTTGTAACTTGATTCTCACTTGTTTTGAGACATTCATTTTGTCTTCTGCCTTGGCCATCGCTTATGTAATCATTTTTAATTCTTAGTTAATAATAATTGCAGTAATTGGAAATGATATGTTTAGTTTAAAAGTAGTAATTTCCATTTTCACAGCTGACCAACCAAAGCTTCCAGTTTCCGTAAGTACTTGTAACGTTTTCTGCAATAGCGGCTTGCCGATGGGCAACTATCAACCATTTTTTACATCTCACACAGATCGCTACTGACGTAGAAAACTTTTCCAAAGCGCTCAGCTATTATTTCGCTACGAAGTCCGATGTCCAATAACGAATAAAATTTGAGGCATACGTAATAATTAATATTTATGCGTTCGCGTAAAAGAAATTGCGAGCCTGTTATCCTGGCAGCGGACATTGAGTCCGCATATCTACAATCTCAAATAATTTCCTTCATCAATGTAATGTTTTTCTCGGTCCGAGAGGTAGAATTATATAGTTTATCTACAGGTTTTCATCTAGGAAGTTGTGAATATCAAAACGTGTGACATATCTGGTCATATCCTCTGAGTGAAATGACTTAGAAGCTGAAATTAGTCTTATCGCCAAGAGGCGGTATAACTTAGTATTCTAAGTGAATTTCAACTTTATGCCTCTATCCGTTCCTCAGAAAAAGAGGACATAACAGACGAACAGGTAGACAATCATGTAGACAGACGGATAGACAACAAGTTGATTGTGTAAGAGTTCCGCTTGTACCAACTGACGCTCGGAATCCTAAAAAGGGAATCTGTAAATGCTTCTCAAATAAGAGGCGTTCTTGATGTGTATAACATCAACCGCAATGAGAAGTGAAATAATTCCAGATACCTGAAAAACCAATTACTTGCCTCCTAAACATTTGAAAATACGAGAGTAGTTAAAAAAGAAAACAGTCGGAAACTGTAAAATGAAATCTAATGAAGGGACAGTAATGCCGTCGCCTACGGAACAAGATGTCTTCCCTGTAAAAACGCTAGAGTCCCGAACTCACCGCTAGAGGAAAATGGGTGCTTACCCACGACAGGAACGATCACGTCACGCGTAGACCGTCCATTTCGCTCACAAGGGAAATTCCCCACCGCATTCCCCTCAGAGTTAGTGGTAAAATGGCCCAGTGGGTAGCCCGTCAGAAAATGGGCACAGCTCAAGCATCAAAACAGGAAGAATGTGTACTGAGCTGAGGGAAAAAAGCAAAATAGAAACAGTGAACGATCCGAGGATCGATGTGCAATATAGAGCAACTCAAAATAACTACGGCGTTATGGTTAAGTGGATCTCGGTGTTGGAGTACCAAATAGGTGAGCCGTTTTCAAAACTCTATTGCCATTTAATTTTTTTTAATTTTTTATTTTTTTCACAATATTATGAACTGACCGTCTATTCATTAAAATGTTTGCCCTCTTCCTGAAGTCTTGACAAGTGCTGCATTGGTGCATTGGTTGCAGAATATGAGTCATGATGCTGAAATACGTTGCCATCGCAAGTAAACTTGATGAATAGTGAGAGCAGGCGATATACCACATAGACGTAACACAGAAACCAAAAACAACAAATAAACGGGTGAGAACTATGTTACAACAAAGAAATTCAAGAGTCAGAATTTCCGAAACGGAACACAAATTCAAAAATGTTAAAAACAAACGTTTTGACAGAGCACAGAGAAACTGTGTGATTGTGGACCTGTTGTGTTCATTTGTTAGTAGCTTATGTGACAAACTATTATGTTTTCATCATTTCCTTGGGAATCATCACATTCACATTCATATGAACAGATAAATCGGGCAGGGAGGCAAACCTCACTCACTCATCCGGCATACAAATTAGGTGTGTCGATAAGAAATTCCTATCACTTACTGTCACCCGTGTATGAGACACCAGACTTGTTTACCGGGAGAGGATTCGGTTGAGTTGTCGCCTTGTCATCGAACGTTTGCGGTGCCCTTTCGAAATGGTTCAAATGGCTCTGAGCACTATGGGACTCAACTTCTGAGGTCAGTAGTCCCCTAGAACTTAGAACTAGTTAAACCTAACTAACCTAAGGACATCACAAACATCCATGCCCGAGGCAGGATTCGAACCTGCGACCGTAGCGGTCTTGCGGTTCCAGACTGCAGCGCCTTTAACCGCACGGCCACTTCGGCCGGCTGCCCTTTCGAAACCCACTTCCTTTCGACTGCTAATAGAGTAGCTGTGCAGAATCAACTCCATTACAAGTCCCTTCCATACACCTTGCCGTTGCAAACGGACGTTACGTCACGACACGGACACAAATCTGACTACAGCGAACATCGGAAGAAACGCTGGCACGAGGGAACTTTGAACTTGGCTCACCCGCTTTACAGTCTGTAACTGGGTTTCCTCTTTTGATGCTAGTCAATTGTCAGGACGAGCATTACTGCAAAGGGCATTTGATTCTAAACCATTACATCAGGCTGAAAAACACTAAATAAATTACTTTTCCTCTTTTAACAACATGTGGGCAGGGTGGGTTCTTCCTTGGCTCGGGTATGAGGTAGAATGAAACAGCATTTTTACATCAGATAACTTTACTGAAAGTTTTGTACAACGGTTTCCTTACTGGATTGTCCTGGCTGGGAGAGCGGCACCTTTGTCGCTGCGAAGCCTTCTGCTGCGGCAGCGACGGCTTCTGATTACGCCTGGCGGTGTGTATCTCGTGTCGCCGTCTCGCCCAATTGACTGGAGACGCGCATCGTTAGGTGGCCCGTTTAATTATTGAGAACGAAGTCGTGAACCGGATGGTGATACCTTGGATGTGGCGTCCCAGTGTTTCTCTTCTCTATGAAGCCGCGTGTGACAGTGTTGTGCGTCGGCCAGCGGAGCGGCGCGGCTGGGGAAAGCCAGTGTACCGGACTCGAAAAACGGACTCCAACTTAACAGTCTTCGGCTGTCAGATCTACATCACCAGCTCACAGGTGACTGCTGAAGTGAGACCGTCTCCTTCCCGTCCTCACGAGTCATCCGGGTACGTAAAAATCAGTCTTCAAATACCTTCTAACTTCTGCCTTCTGGCGGCGAGGCTGCTGCTTGCTATTCCATTACAGCGGCGGACTTGGTGCTTCTGGGTACGATGTAGTCTCTTCCTGCACGACGGTCTTCAGCTCCGAAACTGAATTGAAAACTACTTCCTCAGGCTCATGGCGTCTCGCGTATTTATTCACTTCAGTTCACTGGAGGTGAACGACTTCACGGTCATTGCCTCTTCTGTCACGTTGAAAAGCTTCTCGAAGAATCTTGTTAACGTCAGCCATTGGCTCTTGGAATGTAGGTGAGGGCCTCTTTGATCACATATGTCAACTGAGAAACACGTGAGCCGGTCGGGCGATGCCCTGACGGCTGAATCGACAGCTTCCGCTTATGTGGGGAGGGCGGTGGCTTCTCTTGAACGTGCTGACTTGCAAGCGCCGGCTGTTGCCACTGCTGCTTTGCCCGCTGTTTGCCAGTGTGCACTTTCCTAAACTAAACTAAGTTTTTAATTTATTTTCTGTTTTCTACTTCACTTTACATTGATTTCACTAATTTATTTATCTATCTTAAGTTCCACTCAACAAGTCCAACACCGTGATGACTTTTTCTTTTCTTTTAATCTCGTGCGGCTAGATGCCGCCTGTCCCTCTAAGAAGAAAAACAACATTTTTTTTATCGTCAGCCTATCCGACACTGCTATATATTCCATTTCTGTTATTTTTATTTTATTTTTTTCTCACAATTGAATAAACGTTCTTCCTCTTTTCGTGCTTCATCTGTGTTCAGTTTTTGATGGGGTTTCCACTGGCCTCCATGAAATGCGAGAGGGTCGCGATGGGGAGCTTTCCCTGTCAGTAGTGTTTAAAAAAGAGAAATAGTCTTCAAAAGGAGAACGAAATGGTGTAGCGCATTTAATTACTGCGGACGGAGTTAGGGAATGGAAATTTACCAAATAATGGCACATGTGTACAAAGAGCACTGCATGTACGTTGCAAGGGTCGAGGCAAGCCAGAAGCTGGTCAAGGAATGACGGATATCGTTGGCCGAAGACGCACGACCTGGAACGTAACAGCCCATTGCCGATACCATTAACTAGCACGTGGCTGCCCTTGTTGTAAAGGACTGGCGAGTTACGGTGGCAGCCATGGTCAGACTGAGCATCGGAATTGCAAGGGACATTTAGTGCTCTCCGTACACTTGTGCCATTCTTCTTTTAGTTTCTTTTTGAATGTCCTAGTGGGATAGAAGACAGGAAAGGGGGGGAGGGGCAGCGGACAATTGTTAATATCTGTTTTCACCTTTCTACTAGGGTTCTGAAAGGAAAAACACTTCCACTTTGTGCAAATCAGTAACCTCAGACATTCCTTTGGATTGTCTCAATTCGTCTGTGTTATTGCCAACACTGACAGTTGGTGTCCTCACTGCCGGGTCAGATGTATGGTAGGCAGGCCGATAAATCGCCGAAGGCCAAAATTCTAGCATCTGATTATTCATGAATGCGTTAACTGTTGAGGTGCGTGGTGTGTGCAGCTAAAGTGATGTTAATTTTATCTTTAAATTATTTTATTTCCATGTGGTTTTAGCACTCCATCTTGAAAGGAGGAAAATAACGGAAATATGGAAATAAATGGGAACGTGGAAGTGAAAATTTTTTCGGATCCACATATATGTAATATTATTTGTTCTTCTGTGTGTAAGATATGTGCTCAGACAGTTTGCGCCTATCTTTTTGAGATACTCTCCAAAATAAAATGTATGCAAACTAAACTAATCAGTGAAATGTAGCAAGACATTCAAAGCTTCATTCCGACCTCCACTAAACTGATCTCTGTCTCCCTCCCTCCCACTCTCTCTCTCTCTCTCTCTCTGTAGTTATCTACCATCACTGACTGCTTCGTCTTATAACGTCATAGTATCCATCTCAAAAAATTCACTATGACGTCGGTATACTCGAAATTCAAAAAAATTCAAGACGGTGGACCAGCTCAATTATCCTGAGTTAGAAATTGTGGGAAATTCGGAATTTAAAATAGCGGCCATAGTGATGGTATTCAAAAATTCTAGATACTATACCTCAGCAGTAAATTCAAAATCCAAGAGCACTTGTACTTTATCCCAGTTGCGCTAAGTTAAAATCAAGGTAGCCAACTTAAAAAATCTATGATGGTCGACCTAAGTGGGAAATTCAGACTCCAACCAACACACTGGCGCTTTAGCCCAGTTACCCTAAGATAAAATGGCGGGAAATTAAATCACTCTCGTCCACTGCGGATTATAACGGAAGACTCTGGTTCTATGTTATTATAATTCACCACAAGGAAATTACTCTGTTACTGCAGCCCACATCCCCCATCAGGGTGGCATCAGCTAAGAATATTATATTACTCCTCAATCTTTTGGCTACAAAACTCTGTTTCCAGCGTACTCTCCGTTCAGTGCGAGAGCTTGTATGTTCACGCGGTACCCCTCTACTGGTCTACTTGGTAGCCAACGCCTTGCTGCATCAGTAACATCCCCCTCATCCACGTACTGCTTCCCGCCCAGTGCATAGATGGAAGTCGAAAGATGCGAGATCGGGGCTGTAGGTTGGATGAGGAATAACAGTCCACTCAAGTTTTGTGAACTCTTCTCGAATGCGCAGATTTGTGTGAGGCCCTATGTTGTCATGGAGAAGAAGTTCGTTAGCATTTTCGTGGCGATGAACATGCTGAAGTCGTTTCTTCATTTTCAGGAGGGTTCGTGCTTCAGCCGGCATGTGGGAGATGGGACAGGTTTGCACAATATTGTTGCGACGATGACAAATGCTTAGCCCAACGACTCACTGTGCTTTTGCTCACTGCTAGCTCTCCATAGACATTCTGCACGTGCCTGCGAATATCTGTGATGCTATGGCTTCCCGGCAAAAGGACTCAATGACTGCTGCCCGTCATAGACGTCATGTTGAAGGTTACATACAACACCGCCGCCTATCGGAACGTCGTGAAAAGATAGGGGCCGAAGCATGAATATACCAAGATGTCCCTCAGAAAATTCCACATTTTTCCTGCCAAAATTGTCCGAGAGAGAGAGAAATGTATTGCACAGCTTATTGAACGTCCCGAACCTCCCGGCATACCACAGACTTCTTGGGGTAATACTGTGGATCTAGATCGATAGAGCAGAAAAAAGTTTTCTTAAAGTAAAAGTGTCTCTGAGACCAAACTAAATTATAGCACTAATAACAAGAAGAAAATAGACCCTGCTGAACACCCTCCAGACTGAGAGATATACGCCTGATCCGGGCCGAGTCCGTCTAGCGGATTAAAGATGAAGATGGTGAGGTGGACAGCGATCCTGTGGTTTTTATGGAGTTTTCCACACCCAGTGAGATAAACAACGGCCAACTTTAAGCCTCAAATACACGCTAAAATATTTCTAAAACGTTCTCGCACTTGCACATTAGATTTACTTCATACGCAGACACATGGGGCAGAGTTGGAGTCAGGGTTCACCATTTGTCCACCTCCTAATATTGCTTCAACCAGTAAAGGAGTACTGAGCCCGCAGAGAAAAGGAACAGGCGAAGAAGAAAAATGAATCCAGAACACATAATGTGGATGAGGCGAATGCTACGACTAGCTAAATCCAGAGTAGTGCAAGATATTTTTGCAGAATCTGTTCTGAAGCATTCAGAGAGAAAATTCTCTCTAGGTGTCTGCGAACTTGTGGACTTCCTTGGATAAAGCCATCTGGTACAATAACACACCGACGGAAAGTAATCGCAACACAAAAACATAGTAATGTTGAGTACCGGAATTTCAGGAATACATTTGTCTGGGTAACACATTTAAGTGATTAACACTGCAAGTTCACGGGTTGATGCAAGTGCTAGATAAGCCATTGCAAAGGTAAAATATTGGTGCATTGATAATAGGTGTAGCCGCCAGGATATTCAATGCAAACATGCAAACGTGCATGCGTTGTGTTGTACGGGGCCGGATGTCATGAAGTACCAGGGATGGTTGTTTGTGGATGACGCTGAAATTGCCGTCCGATGAAGTCCCGTATGTGCTCGGTTGGAGACAGATCTGGTGATCGTTCATGCCAAGGCAACATGTCGATATTCTGTAGAGAATGTTGGGTTACATCAGTTGTATGTGGGCGAGCGTTATACTGATGGACAACGCTCCTGGAATGCTGTTCATGAATTGCAGCACGACAGCTCGAAACACCAGACTGACGTACAGATTTGCAGTCAGGGGCGTTGGATAACCACGAGAGCGCTCATGCTGTCTTACAAAATCGCACAACTAACCACGTCTCCAAGGGTAAGTCCAATCCACCCTGCCCTCCAGTGATTTCTCGGTTGACACCACTGAAGTCGAAAACGGTGGTAGTTTGCGGTCAGTGGCATGCACTCTACAGGGCGTCTGACTCGAAGCAGCCCATTTGTAGTAATTCGTTATGACATTGTGCACGTAACTGCTGCTCAAACTACTGCTGTTGATGCAGTACGATGCACCAGAGCCGTGCCTCCGTAGTACCAAATGGCCATCCGAAGCCCGGTCTTCTTGCGACCGTAGGGTTCTCGTGATCACCGTTTCCAGCACTCATGTACAATGATTACATCTCTGCCACGTCTTTCTGCAATATCACACAAGGGATATCCAGCTTCTCGTAGCGCTATTTCACGACCTCATTCTGCGAGGCGTTGATTATGGTGTCTTCATCGCTTTAAAGGCAGTGTTGACTAACGTCAGCTCACCACGTCCAGTCTCAACGCTAACTACCGCTGACGACCATTTACAGTCTGTATTTAAAATAAACCTAATTTGTGTCCTCATAGTTGTGCTACTATCCCCACTCTTATGCGCCTGGCTGGAATCCGAATAGACATCGTCTTTCAGATATAGAAACAAGCCTACCAAAATTCCTTTTTATTATGCTCAACTCTTTCTTGGCATTGCGATTTTTTTCTTCAGTGTATACATCTTTCCCTGTGATTAGACTGTTCGGTTAGCATCAGTTTTATTGTAACTGACATTGAACATTGTTTTACAACTCTGCGTTTCACTTTGATGATGGCAGCAGCCGCAACGTCGTTTTACACTGATGCACCAAAGAAATTAGTATAGGCACGCGTATTCAAATACAGACATATGTAAACAGGCACAATACGGCGCTGCAGTCGGCAACGACTATGTAAGAGAACAAGTGTCTGGCGCAGTTGTTACATGGGTTATTGCAGCTACAATGGCAGGTGGTCAAGATTTAAGTGACGTTGAACGTGGTGTTATAGTCGCGCAAGAGCGATGGGTCACAGCATCTCCGAGGTAGCGATGAAGTGGGGAATTGCCCGTACGACCATTTCACGAGTGTACATCAAATCTCCGACATCGCTGCGGACGGATAAAGATCCTGCAGGAAGGGGACCAATGACGACTCAAGAGAATGTTCAACCTGACAGAAATGCAACCCTTCCGCAAAGTGCTGCAGGTTTCAGTGTTGGGCCACCAACAAGTGTCAGCGTGCGAACCATTCAACGAAACATCACCGATATGGGCTTTCAGAGCCGAAAGCCCACTCGTGTACCCTTGATGACTGCACGAGACAAAGGTTTACACCTCGCCTGGGCCCGTCTACATAGACATTGGACTGTTGATGACGAGTCTCGTTTCGAATTGTATCATACAGATGGACGTGTGGGGGTGTGGAGACAACCACATGAATCCATGGCCCTGCGTGTCATCAGGGAGTGTTCAATCTGGTGGAGAGTCTGTAGTGGTGTCGAGCATGTGCAGTTGGAATGATATGGGACACGTGATACGTCTAAATACGACTCTGACAAGTGACATGTAGGTATGCATCCTGTCTGAGCATTCCGACGTATTTGGGCAATTCCAGTAGGCCAATGCGACACCCCATACTTCCAGAATTGCTACAGAGTGGCGCCAGGAACACTCTTCTGATTTTAAATACTTCCCTAGCCACCAAATTCCCAAAACATGAAACGTTATTGAGCATATCTGGGATGCCTTGCAACGTGCTGTTTAGAGTAGATCTCCACCCCTCGTTCCCTTACGGATTTATGGACAGTCCTGCAAGATTCATGGCGTAAATTCCCTCCACTACTTCAGACATTAGTAGAGTCCATGCCACGTCGTGTTGCGGCCCTAGTTCGTGCTCGCTGCGGCCCTACACAATATTAGGCAGGTGTACCAGTTTCAATGCCTCTTCAGTGTAAATAAGTAGATTAAGCCGTTTAGCTGCTTTTATTCACGTAAATATTTATACGGTGCCACTCGTGACGACATACTAAATTAAAAACCGGTGCCTATCCACGTGCCTCCTGCCAGCGAGTGCAGCTAGCGCGCAGTCGTTGGCAGCTGGGAGCGGCAGAGCGCGCCGGGCCCCGCAGCCAGTTCTGCGGAGATTAATTGGCTGCATTATGCGCACCCGTTCATCAGAGTGACACCAGGCCCAACAGAAGCGGCGCAGGTACCCGCTGCGACATGGCCGGCAATAATTTGCGACCGTAAATTACACCTGCCCGCACGCTGCTCTTCCTGGTAACTGCCTTCGAGACCTGCATAATGCGACCCGAGAATTAGTGTAATGCTCTTGTTGGCGTGTTTCTGATAGGGGCACCTCCTGCGCAGTGACGAGTGGTCTTCTGACGTTAACGTGATGTACGATAAACCATCAATATCGATAAATTTTCGGAAGTATAACATATCAAACATCGTTACTTTAACGGACCTACATTCTGTTCGCGCGAGGAACGCTGGAAAATGAAGACGCTTATTTTGTTCATAAAAGTTTATCAATAGTTAATATAATGACTATTTTGGGGACCTGTCTGTATATCAAGGCAAAGTTTCCATATCCTGGATTCACAGACTGAAGTGAAGCAATCGAATCTATGGGACGTCATATTGGTGAATGAATGGAAGAGGCATACACAATACTATGTACGAGTACATAACTGTATTTTGCGAAATTCTGCTTCAGTATTTAATCACGAATTTCTTGCAGATTGCTTCATATTTTCACAGGCATATCGCCATTACAATCTGATACATAAAAGATTTTTCTGAAGACCTACACTCTATAGTGATATTGATCACATTTTAAGTGTGATGCCTACAGCCCATAAGTTGTTTACTCTTGCACTGGATCAGGTCAAGTTGGAACTAAGTGGAGTATCATACTACATCAATATTTTATTGAATGACGCTATCTGTTATTTTAACACGCTAGAAGTGGAAAAACACCAGCAATTCTTGGCCTAATTGCTTTAACTACTGATCAAGAACACTTTCCGAGGCCACGCGTAAGTGCTTAAATGTATCCTCCTAGGATTATAAAACTATTGTGAGGTAATTGCAAGATTATGCTTCTCAGAATTCTATCATTACACTTCGTATCATAAAACATGGCTCCAATTCCAGAGTGAACCTCCCAATCTACGGAGTGCCGGATGTCTCGAAACTTCCTCACGTATTAAAATCGTTTACTGATCAGGGACTGAAACCCGTTTGTGCCCTGACAGACTCAACCTTCCAGAATTTCCCGTCTACGTTCAAAATTTGGAAAATTTCCCGCGTAGTCTACCTTGCGAAATAACGATATAACTCCTCCACCTGATCTTGAGTAGGCCTGATGAGCGGCAGATTGCTCCTCAAAACTGAAATGCTTAGTGAAAGTTAGAGAATGGATCTAATCAATACAATTAGTGAAGGAAGGGTGACCCTAGCATTGAATTCCACGTAAATTGAATTGCAGGCACTTTTTTTCTGTCGACCAAATTATTGAAAGGGGGATTTAATAATTACGCGACAGATTAAGTCAGTGGAGGGAAGTGTGGCACTTTCATGTTGCATTTCCATTACGTTACATCAAAAACTTTTGTGGAAAACTCTACAATATTCGTAACAGAATCTCATCCAATCACAAGTGTGTCACAGTTTCAAATCTTAAACGATTTTAACAAATTAAGTGGATACATCTGCACCACTTTGTTAGTATACAAGATGGCAAGCTACAACCTTAGGAAAACAATCAAATAAAGCAATGAGTTTAAAATTCGTAATTTTTGACCCTATATTACTCATGCATAGAAAATACTGCCGTGATATGAATTGCATTAGAACTCCATAGCCGCGCGGGATTAGCCAAGCGGTCTAGGGCGTTGCAGTCGTGAACAGTGTGGCTGGTTCCGGCGGAGGTTCGAGTCCTCCCTCGGGCATGAGTGTGTGTGTTTGTCCTTAGGGTAATTTAGGTTAAGTAGTGTGTAAGGTTAGGGACTGATGACCTTAGCAGTTAAGTCCCATAAGATTTCACACACATTTGAACATTTGAACATTAGAACTCCATAAAACAAATTTTTATGTAGACAAAACGACGTCAAACATGTATTTGCTACAATCAACCATAAGCAAAGTTTACACAGTGCGTATTTACCTTTGCAAAATATTTTAAGTATTGCAAAATGTTTTACTTAATTTGATGCCGTGAAGTAACTATGGCATATAACCAAAAGAAAGTCTGACCTTTATCGAGCAAGGTATCACACTATAAGATGTATAAAAATGAATTTTTTCATATAATATTTTTCTTAAAATTCGATGATAAGTATTTCATAACGGCCAGTCGCGTGCAACCGTCCTTCGGCTATAAAACCCAATAATTCAAGAACGAAATGAGGTATCGCCCTGCTCTCAATTTAAAATAAAATTTCGATATCTTATATAATTTATTGTGATGTATGAGCTAAAATTAGTCCTATCGCCCTGCTCTCAATTTAAAATAAAATTTCGATATCTTATATAATTTATTGTGATGTATGAGCTAAAATTAGTTACAAGTAAAATTTATGCAATGTGTATTTAGCTCTGCAAACTCTTTAAAATTTTGTGCAATTTTTACAAATTTGACGCACCGCAGTGAGTATGACGGATAACGAAAGTAAATTCAATTACTTATCGAATGAAGATACCAGAGTGTAATAAGCGCTAAAATCAAATTTCTTCAACCAATATTTTTCGAAATAGCGGATTGCAGGTATTTCATATCGGTCTGAACGCCGGCTTTCAGTAACAAAAGCGATGCCAACACGGAATGCAGAGAGAAAGTCTGTAGCAGCGAAAGGATTTTGAAAGTTTGATTAGATACAGCAAACCTGCGAGATAGTAGGCACCATGCTCATAAACTCTTGAGACAATCAGTTTGCCTTATGCCAGCAACATCAACTGTTTTCTGGATAATGACCAGAACTTTTCTGGATAACGACCAGACCTCCCAGTACATCCAGCGACATGTTTCTTGGTTCACAACCTCAAACAAGAAACATTAACACAGTGGACCACTTGACAGTGGAAGCCGCATCGGCAATACAGAGCAAAGAATGGAGCACGGTGGAGCGCGTGGAAAGGGTGTCCTCCAGCCTGTAGGTCCCGTCGATGATCGTTACAGGTTGAAACGCGGAGCCGGAAAAACTCCGCTGTTGTCATTCTACAACAGGCAGCTTCGGTTAGCAGTTGTCACAGTCTCGCTGGCCACAGCGTCGGTAGTCCGAATACGTCGCAACAGTCTACATCTACATCTACATGGATACTCTGCAAATAATATCATAATTATTTGTTATTCCAGTCTCATACAGCGTGGAAGAAACGAACACCTATATCTTTCCGTGTGAGCTTTGATTTCACTTACTTTATGGTGACGTTCTTTTCTCCCCATGTACATATGCGTCAACAAAATATTTTAGCTATCGGAAGAGAAAGTTGGTGATCGAAATTTCGTGAGAAGATTCCTGTGCTATGAAAAAAACGCCTTTGTTTTAATGATATCCACCACAAATCCTGTATCATTTCAGTGACACTGTCTACACTATTTCACGACAATACTAAATGTTCAGCCCTTCTTTGAATTTTCTCGATGTAGTCCGTCAGTCCTACCTGGTAACGATCCCACACCACGCAGCAGTATTCTAAAAGCGGACGGACAAGCGTAGTGGAGTCAGTCTCTTTAGCATATCTGATACGTTTTCTAAGTGTCATGCCAATAAAACCAGTCTTTGGTTACTCTTCCCGCAACATTTTCTATGTGTTCTATCGTACTTATATTTCATAGGTATTTAGTTGAATTTACGACCATTAGATTGGACTGATTTATCGTGTAATCGCAGCTTAACCGATTACTTTTAGCACTCATGTTGATGACCTAACACTTTTCGTTATTTAGGGTGAATTGCCAATTTTCGCACCATAGAAATATCTTTTCTAAATCATGTTGCAATATTTTTTGATCTCCTGACGTCTTTACTACTCAATAAACCACAGCGTCATCTGCAAATAACCTAAGACGGCTGCTCATATTATCTACAAAATCGCTTATATAGATAAGGAACAGCAAACAGAAAATGGTTCAAATGGCTCTGAGCACTATGGGACTCAACTGCTGTGGTCATAAGTCCCCTAGAACTTAGAACTACTTAAACCTAACTAACCTAAGGACATCACACGCATCCAGAGCAGCAAACAGTTGATAACACTACCTTGGGGAACGCCAGAAATCACTTCTATTTTACTCGATGACTTTCCGTTAATTACTAAGAAAAGTGACTTCTCCGACAGGAAATCACGAATCCAGGCTCATAATCGAGGCGGTATTCCATACGCACGCCAGCCCCTTGTATGGTACAGTGTCAAAAGCCTTCCGAAAATCCAGGAATACGGAATCAATTTGGAATCCCTTGTCAATGGCCCTCAACACTTCGTGCGAGTAAAGAGCTAGTTGTGCTTCACAAGAACGACGTTTTCTAAATCCATGTTGACTGTGTGTCAATAGACCGTTTTCTTCGAGGTAATTTGCAATGTTCGTACACAAACTATGTTCCAAAGTCCTGCTGCATATCAACGTTAATGATATGGTCCTGTAATTTAGCAGATTACTCCTCCTATCGTTCTTGAATATTTGTGAGACCTGAGCAACTTTGTAATCTATGGGTACGGATCTTTCGTCGAGCGAAAGATTGTATATGATTGTTACGTATGGAGCTATTGTATCAGCACATTCTGAAAGGAACCTAACTGGCATACAGTGTGGACCGGAAGACTTGCCTTTGTTAAGTGATTTCAGCTGCTTCACTACAGCGAGGATATCTACTTCTACGTTACTCATGTTGGCAGGTGTTCTTGATTCGAATTCTGGAATATCTACTTCGTTTCCTTTGACGAAGGAATTTCGGAAGGCTCTGTTTAGTAACTCTGTTTTGGCAGCACTGTCTTCGATAGTATCTCCGTTGCAATCGCGCAGAGAAGGCACTGATTGTTTCTTGCTGCTAACATACTTCGCATACGACCAGAATCTTTTTGAATTTTCTGCCAAGTGTCGAGACAAAGTTTCGTTGCGGAAACTATTATAAGCATCTCGCATTGAAGTCCGCGCTAAATTTCGAGCTTCTGTAAAAGTTTGACAATCTTGGAGGTTTTGCGTCCGTTTAATTTTGGCATGTTTCTTTACATTCTTGCTGCAGCAGTGTTCTGACCCGTTTTGTGTGTCAAGGAGGATCAGTTTCGCCGTTCGTTAATTTATTTGGTATAAATATCTCAACTGATGACGATACCATTTCTTAGAATTCAAGTCACATCTGGTCTACACTAACACTGTTAATTTGGCAGAAGCGGAGATTGTCTCTCAAGAAGACGTCAAGTGAATTTTTATCGGCATTTTTGAATAGGTACAAATTTCGTTAATTTTTGGAGGCTTTGGGGGTTACAACATTAAGTCTCGCTACGACAATCCTGTGTTCACTAATCCCTGTATCAGTTTTGATGCTAGTTATTAACTCACGGTCATTTGTTTCTAAGTGGTCAAGTGTGTTTTCGCAACCGTTTATTTATTGGCGTGGGCTGATGAACTAACTGCTCGAAATAATTTTCAGAGAATGTGTTTAGCACAGTTTCTGATAATGTTTTATGAGTACCTACGGAATTAAACACGTATTTCCGCCAACATATCGAGGCTAAATTAAAGTCATCACCAACTATAATCGTGTCAGTTGGGTACGTGTTTGAAGTCAAACTCAAGTTTTCTTTGAACCTTTTAGCAACTGTATCTTCTGAATTGGGACGTTGGTTAAAGGGATCTAACTATTTTATTCCGGTTACCAACAATGACCTCTGCCCATACAAATTCACAGAAATTTCTATTTAGCGACAAGATAAACTACTACTAACAGCAACAAACACGGCACTACCAACCGTGTTTAGCCTATCCTTTCGGAACACCGTTAGGTTGTTCGTAAAAATTTCGGCTGAGCTTATCTTCGGCCCTTAGCTACCTTTCAGTGCCGATAACTATTTGAGTATCAGTGCTCTCTATTATTTCTTGGAGCTCTGGTACTTTCCCAACACAGCTACGAAAACCTACAACAGTTATACCGATGGTTCCTGTATCCAGGTTCTTCCTGTGTTCGGCTAGCACCCTTCGTGATTGAAGCCTTTCCTGTGTTTTCCCGAGACCCCCTAACCTAAAAAACTGCCCAGTCCACGCCACACAGACCCTGCTGCCCGTGTAGCCGCCTCCTGCGTGTAGTGAACGCCTGACCTACCCGGCAGAACCCGAAACCCAACCACCCTATGACGATATGACAAAATTTAAGTCGACACAAATTGCAAATCGAAAGCTTGACCAGGTCATTCCCAATATTTATTAGAAATGCAAGTGTGCAGAAATTGGTTAAGGACATTACAAGATTTGTAAAGAAGCACAAAAGAAAACATCGAAGTGGAGCATTACACTAACATGTAATAGGCTGTTGTACTGTTGGGAAAGATAATTTAACAGGGAAATGCCTTTGATACAAATTGACTTCCTGGTGTATTAACACTCGAAACTAAACCATTGATTGCATGATTGTGCTATAAAGAGAAAGTAAGTTACTTGCAACTGTATATGTCATGAAAAGCCAGCTTGTGGTATCGATAGCTACGATGCCACAACGTAGGTCCGCTCTGCTAGGTTGGCACTGCGAGAGACACCGACGACAGCGCCCACTAGCCGGTGCTGTCGAGGTCTACCAGCTCCGCGACTGCTTCAGCCCATTTCATCAAATGCACACGACCGGGACACTTCGCAACTCACGTAAAGTTATGTAATATGTTTGCTTATGTTTGTCCACTAGTAAAGGTTCTTTTGCTGTATTGGCAGTACCGACGTAATTTCCGGTTTCCCGTTCCTACCCACGCGCCGCCACAAAGGCGGGATACAAAACAGCTAGTATCTGACTGTAACAGCAGCAGACCAACTGAAGCCACTAGATAATTTCACCATCATATGTGTGGGTGGACGAATAGATTGAGTGTTGAGTGCTGCGCAAGTGAATTTCATCTGTCTATATCTAAGACCCCATACCCCCCAAGAAACATAGAACCTTGCCGTTGGTGGGGAGGCTTCCGTGCCTCAGCGATACAGATAGCCGTACCATAGGTGCAACCACAACAGAGGGGTATCTGTTGAGACGCCAGACAAACGTGTGGTTCCTGAAGAGGGGCAGCAGCCTTTTCAGTAGATGCAGGAGCAACAGTCTGGATGATTGACTGATCTGGCCTTGTAACACTAGTCAGAACTGCCTTGCTGTGCTGGTACTGCGAACGACTGAAAGCAAGGGGAAACTACAGCCGTAATTTTTCCCGAGGGCATGCAGCCTTACTGTATGGTTGAATAATGGAGTCCTCTTGGGTAAAATATGCCAGAGGAAAAATAGTCCCCCATTCGGATTTCCGGGCGGAGACTACTCAGGAGGACGTCGTTATCAGGAGAAAGAGAAAGAAAACTGGCGTTCTACGGATCGGAGCGTGGAATGTCAGATCCCTTAATCGAGCAGGTAGGTTAGAAAATTTAAAAAGGGAAATGGATAGGTTAAAGTTAGATATAGTAGTAATTAGTGAAGTTCCCTGGCAGGAGGAACAGGACTTTTGGTCAGGAGAATACAGGGTTATAAATACAAAATCAAAAAGAGGTATGCAGGAGTCGGTTTAATAATGAATAAAAAATAGGAGTGCGGGTAAGCTACTACAAACAGCATAGTGAACGCATTATTGTGGCCAAGGTAGACACGAAGCCCACGCCTACAACAGTAGTACAAGTTTATATGCCAACTAGCTCTGCAGATGACGAAGAAATTGATGTATGATGAAATAATAGAAATTATTCAGACAGTGAAGGGAGACGAAAATTTAAGAGGCGTGCGTGACTGGAATTGGGCAGTAGGAAAGGGAGGGAAGGAAACGTAGTAGGTGAATATGGATTGGGGCTAAGAAATGAAAGAGGAAACCGTCTGGTAGAATTTTGCACAGAGCATAACTTAATCATAGCTAACACTTGGTTCAAGAATCATAAAAGAAGGTTGTATACATGGAAGAACCCTGGAGATACTAGAAGGTATCAGATAGATTATATAATGGTAAGACAGAGATTTGGAAACCATGTTTTAAATTGTAAGACATTTCCAGAGGCTGGTGTGGACTCTGACCACAATCTATTGGTTGTGAACTGTAGATTAAAACTGAAAAAACTGCAAAAAGGTGGGAATTTAAGGGGATGGGACCTGGATAAACTGACTAAACCAGAGCTTGTACAGAGATTCAGAGAGAGCATAAGGGAACAATTGACAGGAATAGGGGAAATAAATACAGTAGAAGAAGAATGGGTAGCTTTGAGAGATGAAATAGTAAAGGCAGCAGAGGATCAAGTAGGTAAAAAGACGAGGGCTAGTAGAAATCCTAGGGTAACAGAAGAAATATTGAATTTAATTTATGAAAGGAGAAAATATAAAAATGCAGTAAATGAAGCGGGCAAAGAGGAATACAAACGTCTCAAAAATGAGATCGACAGAAAGTGCAAAATGGCTAAGCAGGGATGGCTAGAGGACAACTGTAGGGATGTAGAGGCTTATCTCACTGGGGGTAAGACAGATACTGCCTACAGGAAAATTAAAGAGACCTTTGGAGAATAGAGACCACTTGTATGAATATCAAGAGCTCAGATGGAAACCCAGTCCTAAGCAAAGAAGGGAAAGTAGAAAGGTGGAAGTAGTGGAAGTAGTATATAGAGGGCCTATAGAAGGGCAATGTACTTGAGGACAATATTATGGAAATGGAAGGGGATGTAGATGAGGATGAAATAGGAGATATGATACTGTGTGAAGAGTTTGACAGAGCGCTGAAAGACCTGAGTCGAAACAAGGCCCCGGGAGTAGACAACATTCCATTACAACTACTGACGGCCTTAGGAGAGCCAGTCCTGACAAACTTCTACCATGTGGTGAGCACGATGTATGAGACAGGCGAAATACCCTCAAACTTCAAGAAGAATGTAATAATTTCAATCCCAAAGAAAGCAGGTGTTGACAGATGTGAAAATTACCGAGCTATCAGTTTAATAAGTTACAGCTGCGAAATACTATCACGAATTCTTTACAGAAGAATGGAAAAACTGGTAAAAGCCGACCTCGGGGAAGATCCGTTTGGATTCCGCAGAAATGTTGGAACACGTGAGGCAATACTGACCCTACGACGTCTCTTAGAAGCTAGATTAAGGAAAGGCAAACCTACGTTTCCAGCGTTTGTACAGTTCGAGAAAGCTTTTACGAGGATAATATAATGTACTCGAATTAAATCGGGTGATGCTGCGAGAGTTAAATTAGGAAATGAGACACTTAAAGTAGTAAATGAGTTTTTCTATTTGGGGAGCCAAATAACTGATGATGGTCGAAGTAGAGAGGATATAAAATGTAGTGTGGCAATGGCAAGGAAAGCGTTTCTGAAGAAGAGAAATTTGATAACATCAAGTATACATGTAAGTGTCAGGAAGTCTTTTCTGAAATTATTTGTATGGAGTGTAGCCATGTATGGAAGTAAAACGTGGATGATAAATGCTTTAGACAAGAAGAGAATAGAAGCTTTCGAAATGTGGTGCTACGGAAGAATGCTGAAGATGGGATGAGTAGATCACATAACTAATAAGGGGGTATTGGAAAGAATTGGGGAGAAGAGGAGTTTGTGGCACAACTCGGCTAGAAGAAGGGATCGGTTGGTAGCACACGTACTGAGGCATCAAGAGACATCAATTTAGTATTGGAGGGCAGCGTGGACGGTAAAAATCGTAGAGGGAGACCAAGAAATGAATACACTAAGCAGATTCAGAAGAATGTAGGTTGCAGTAGGTACTGGGAGTTGAAGAAGCTTGTACAGGATAGAGTAGCATGGAACGCTGCATCAAACCAGTCTCAGGGCTGAAGACCACAACAACAACAACAACAACAACATCTAAGACATTTATCAGTCTGTTCTAGCTAAGAATTTTTAGTAAATATTGCGATAAACCTGTGCCAAGCTTTGGACTTGTAATTAGTAAATCCCTTTCAGGAAGTTATTTAACAGTACAAAAATGGTTCAAATGGCTCTTAGCACTATGGGACTTAACATCGATGGTCATCAGTCCCCTAGAACTTAGAACTACTTAAACCTACGTAACCTAAGGACATCACACAACACCCAGTCATCACGAGGCTTTAACAGTACGTTTTGGGATACTGATACCTGGAATTCAATGACAGGACCACCCTGTTTTTGTTAATTACGTTAATAACATCCGCTGCATAACTTTTATTAGTCATTCGAGTCCCGTCGTTTGATCTGTCGCCCAGAAGGCACATTGATGCAGATCAAGTAGAGATATCACATCGGTATGTCGCAAATATCTCACTGAACTTTTTTGTGGAAGGACGAAAGAAGCTTTCCTGCCAAATTAATGAATACATGTATATGAATACTAGAACAGAATGATGGATATGACTAAGTAATACCATGTAAAACTTATCTTACTCTCTCTTTCACTATTCTGAATTTTGACATTTCCATTAGATACTTTGAAACAACGCTGACGAGTTGCTGTACATCCACAGCACATAAATCATATTCTTTTGAAATAGAAAATCCGCATATAGTGCACAGTTTTCCCTTTTGGTGGTAACAGTTCCAATGCCTGTTCTCGATAAACAGCCTGTAAAATGACGTGTATTCTAATTAAACAAGGTGTATAAAGTCAAGATGATTCTCCCAGAAGAAATGCAACATTTACATACTAAGACTCTGTTAACTGTCCGATGGAAAATCTTTCCAACCGTGCCAGCAAGCTATCTAATTTAACTGCTGCAGGAGTTCCTCTCACTCGATTTCTCGGATCTCAAAGAACAAACTTACCAAAACTTCGCGGTCGACGTCAGAGGAAGCGACACGGCAGTGATGCGTCGCGCGTTTCCTTCGTTTCGTGTTTCCTTACTGTATTCCGCCTCACGGTTTGAAACTTTCGACTTAATTACTCTGGCAGCTATGTTTGTGCTGCACAGTATCGCGAGTCATTATAAATTATTGTGTTCATCTCCACTGAGGCTGAGTTTTGTTAAAAGGCTCATAAGAATACAATTTATAGGTATTTTATCCGTATTATGTAGAATGGTGAAACATTTACGGCTACATTTTTTTCGAGAAGAGCAATACATCTCTCAGCTTAGACGAAGATACTTCGTCTCCCTAACCTGCGACCTGTTGCTCCGATATGGTACTGGTTGTTTAAACATGAATGTATATAGGAAGCATTATGGAGAGAAGTTGTTCAATTTTTTTATCAGAATTTTGTATGATCATGACTGCAAGCTTGAAAATGTATTTTCTTTTACAGCTAATGTCAGTATTCTTGACCATGGTATAACTGATGCGTTTTTTAACGTGTGCTACACAGAGAAGGTGAGTACACATATCTCATTTAAAGCTCTTAAAAACTGCTGCAGAGACAATGAGGGGTCGTCTATGATGTTTTTGTACGTTCTGTGGTTGACCGTTGGGTTGAAGCTGTAGAATAGCTTTTTCACAACCTGTGAACTACAGAAAGCACTCTGTAAATTGTGTGAACTGCAGACAGGGTTGAACTGGGGAAATGTGGACTCTGTGGACAGAGGATTAGTCTACCAGTTAAAGTTACCCGCGAGAAACCACGAGGAGGCTGGTTGACTGTCTCCCCTCGAAATTACAACTAAAACATCAATCAACAAACACATCTGTTACCAGCAGACACAGTGGCTGCACCAAAGACTGAGACGGCGTGGAGTTTTGCAGTTATTTATTGAACTTTCTTTATAATTTCTCCCTCGTCGTCGCTGCCCAGCCATGCGGATCCCTCCTCCTGGCTGCTGCTGTATTTTCCGACAATACGCGCAACTCGCGCCGCTGATAGCACTCGGGAGCCTCAGGCCACCAGTGCTCCGCTGAAGCCAGGATGACCTGTGGTTGAGAAGAACTTGCCGCCGCCCGGCGCCCCAGTATGGGCACGTACCACAGAGCCGCGTCGCCGTGAGGTCAGCTTCCAACGCCTGCTGCACAGGCGGCTGGGAAGCCGCCAGTTGCGATGTCTCGTCATGGACAGACCACGTGCCTTGGGGCCGGGTTGCCGTGAAGTCCGGGCGTCAGTCCCCGGCGGCGCCTGTGACCAAGATCGCGCTGCGGCCGGTCCTGCTGGAAGTTCTCGCTGTAGTTAGTCAGCCATGGTGCCGACCGAACTCGGGCCGACCTCCAGAGCTGAAGTTGACATCTGGTGGCGAACAGATGACTCCTGCAAGCTGGAACCGACTTCCGGAATCGTCACCTACGATGATTCGACATTCGGACACGGACCACGTCCATCCTCAGATCCGAACTCCTTCCTAATGGCTTCTGTCTGTTGCTGCCTGCGGTCCACTATTTATATCCAGCAGGAGGACATATTTTATCCTCAGTGGGAACTTTTTGTTATTCCTCCCGCAGTACATTGCAGCGCAACTTAGCGTGCTGGCCTCACTTCACCTTAGTCAGCACTCTCCAAGCTTCGCACGACGCTCGGTCTGTGTGCGTCCTTGCGTCAGCCTGTTGGTAGACTGATGCTGTCAGCAAGGCTATGTGTGCGTGCTTACTTTGCAACGCTTCGGTCGCCGCCAGTGCGGACGGTATTTGCTTCGTGTTACATACCCATGTTAAAATGGGCCGTTTATCAATTGCGGAAAAGGTTGATATCGTGTTGATGTATGGCTATTGTGATCAAAATGCCCATCGGGCGTGTGCTACGTATGATGCTCGGTATCCTGGACGACATCATCCAAGTGTCCGGACCGTTCGCCGGATAGTTACGTTATTTAAGGAAACAGGAACTGTTCAGCCACATGAGAAACGTCAACCACGACCTGCAACAAATTATGATGGACAAGCTGGTGTTTTAGCTGCTGTCGCGGCTAATCCGCACACCAGTAGCAGACAAATTGCGTGAAAATCGGGAATCTCAAAAACGTTGGTGTTGAGAATGGTACATCAACATCGATTGCACCCGTACCATATTTCTATGCACCAGGAATTGCATGGCGACGACTTTGAACGTCTTGTACAGTTCTGCCACTGGGCACAAGAGAAATTACGGGACGATGACAGATTTTTCGCACACGTTCTATTTAGCGACGAAGCGTCATTCACCAACAGCGGTAACGTAAACCAGCATAATATGCACTATTGGGCAACGGAAAATCCACGATGGCTGCGACAAGTGGAACATCAGCGACCCTGGCGGGTTAATGTAGGTGCGGCATTATGGGAGGAAGGATAATTGGCCCACATTTTACCGATGGCAATCTAAATCGAGCAATGTATGCTGATTTCCTACGTAATGTTCTACCGATGTTACTGCAAGATGTTTCACTGCATAACAGAATGGCGGTATACTTCCAACATGATGGATGTCCGGCACATAGCTGGCGTGTGGTTGAAGCGGTATTGAATAGCATATTTCGTGACAGGTGGATCGCTCGTCGAAGCACCATACCATGGCCCGCGCGTTCACCGTATCTGACGTCCCCGGATTGCTTTCTGTGGGGAAAGTTGAAGGATATTTGATATCGTAATCCACAGACAATGCCTGACGACATGCGTCAGCGCATTGTCATTGCATGTGCGAACATTGCGGAAGGCGAACTACTCGCTGTTGAGAGGAATGTAGTTACATGTATTGTCAAATGCATTGAGCTTGACGGCCATCATTTTGAGCATTTATTGCGTTAATGTGGTATTTACAGGTAATCACGCTGTAACAGCATGCGTTCTCAGAAAAGATAAGTTCACAAAGGTACATGTATCACACTGGAACAACCGAAATAAAATGTTCAAACGTACCTACGTTCTGTATTTTAATTTAAAAATTGTGAGCCATATGTTTGTGACTATTACAGCGCCATCTATCACAAAGCGAAAAAAGTGGTCCAACAAAATCATTCATATTTCTTTACGTACTACACGAATATGTAATAAAAAATGGGGGTTCATATTTAAAAAATTATATGTAAAAAATGTCAGTAAATTGTTTACTAAATTGTTTACTTCGTTCACGTGTGTACGAAATTGCAGTGCAATGTAAAAGAAGTCTAAAGCATGTATTGCATGCAGCTGGTAACGCTATCATTATGCTCTTACGTTCAGCATGAAGCGAAGTTTCGTTAAGAAGAACATCTATTGTGCGGCGTACAGGTGGTCATCAGAGTATTTTTAATAAAATGTTTAGTTTAGCGAATGTATCCCATATGATGCAATATAGACCAGTGTAGGTAGAAACATTGTCCGAGGGCATTTATTTTACCACTAAGAAGCACACAGCCTCATACAGGAAAAGATAGTTCAAATCTTCCTTCTGACATTTATATATTTAATATAGTTGTTGCTCTTCACAGCGTATAAGGCCTCTTTATTTCTGAAGAATGAACAGTTGATTTCTCTGTTTCAGGTCACGTAATTCTCGGAGGATACACAGATGTGGTATAGTTTTCCTAAGCCCTTTGTGATACGCTGTATTCGAGTCTGCCGTATTTCCATATATAATATTCGTACGTGAATCTGCGTATAGGTCGTAAGTTAGTTCAAGGAGAAATAAAGCTCTATTCTCGTAGCGCAGGCCTACCTTACTGTATACGACTACGCAGCCTGGTCCGAGACGCCTACTTGACAATCTTGCACCGGGAATAGCATTTCCGGCCACTATGCTCTCTATTCTAGGACATTTCTTGGATTTTCTTACAACAGGTTTCAACGTCAACATTTCAACATCAACATTAACAACCGCTGTATCACGGTAATTGTCTTCACAAGAGCTACGGATGCAGTTATATAATGTACACGGTTCCATTTAAGAAAACATACTTACTTAAATATCTCCGTTGATACTAGCGCTAGAAACATTAACCGAACAAAAAATCCGTGCCGTCGAAGCTCGAACATTTACCTAAAAACCGCGTTTCCACATGGGAAGTCATCCACATAATAAAAGGTGCGTTACGTCCCACGTGACTCAGCCTGTGTGCATGTCGAGTACGTAGTCGGTAAATTTTACTACTGCAGGGTTGTTTTGCAACACGTGCTCCCTGTCACATCGTCATTCGTCATCAAAAGATGCTCATCACGGCTCGTCTTCAGGGTGAGGAGCTTAATATTGTCGTGTTTCTCGTTTGCTGCTGGGCAATTTTGGGTGGACTGGTGATCGTGCGCGATACCTGTTCTACCGTATGCAGTTTTCGTCTTCATGTGTGAGAGTGTCTATATCGACATTCATGATCTTCTCCTAACGTATCAGCTTAGTCGGAATGCACAAAATATCTTAGAGTGTTTTTCTTTTTAATGAGCTGCTCCACATTATACGTTTTATAAGTACAAGCACATCTCAGCGTACCATCCTCCAACTCCCTGTGAAGCCTAAACTTAAATCCGTCCACTAGAAACAGTCGATGTGATCTTTCACTGTCCGTGAAATCTGTGGTTACTTCCATTACTGTTTGAATAGAAAAAAATGTGAAACATCTGAATGAGTAGTTTAGTTATAAGTTACGGTAAGCTACTTTCATAATATAAATTACTTTAAGTTATTTAGATATTATTTATTAGAAGTAGATACGAGTGTCAATGTCAGTATTTGTATTTTCACTTACCTACTGTTAACAGGATAACGGTGCACCCGATAGACTGTCTCTTGGAACGCGATCGGCGGTGTGCTATACACGTGGTTTGTGGTTCTATGGTGGCGCTTCCCGCAGAGGCACGGTACTTCCTGCGTCCAGAGACTGGGCGGCACTAACTCTGTATCTGCCTCTAGCTGCCGCTGCTGAGCTCTTCATTGCCAACTTCTCTGGCTGATTCGATTGCTTTCTTTGTGGTATCGATGGGCGATGATGATGAAGCGGGAAGCTGAAACATCTAAATGTGTAGTGAGTAAATAAAAGTGAACAAAACTGAGTGGATGAGAAGTACGACGAGTTTCTCGAATGTGAGGAAATGAATGCCAGCAGTTCACAAGTTTCAACAGCTAGAGTCGAGGGGCAATTATTGGATTATCGACAAGTCGATAAGCCGGCTCGGTCTGCTGTTCACATGGCAACGTAATGAAGTGGATTCCGGTGTAACGCAGTTCACAGGCTATCCGTTTCCCCGTAGACAATGTTATCATTTCTGTTTTTTCGTAGAATGACGATGGTACGAGGTGAAGCATATAAATATGATGTAGTAGGCAGCCATGGTTCCATTTAAACCTGTCCATGATCCTTACTAACTGCCTTGCTGTCGCTGTCCCAGTTGCAGTTCAGAGCCAGAGCCTCCTTGGCAGCATACCACTAAGGCTTCAGTAAACGCGGAAGGATTCGCCTGTACCAGCTGCCCCTGTGCAAATCGTCGGCCTTTCAGTCTCGTTCCAGTCACTTTCGGTCAGCCCTGAGTCCTTCGAAGGGAATACATCGCTCTTCAATGCTAGTCGCAGTCGCATCCTTAACCAACTGGTCTGCTTCTTCGTTACCCGCAATCCCAGTATAGCCCTTGATCAGCACAAATGAGACCTCAATCGATTCGGTACCAATCCGATACAATTTACTATGCAAGGTAGCATCTCCCCTCTTCCCTTTGACTTTACCAATTGAAGTAAGTGCTTACATGCCCGCCTGGTTAGCCGAGCGGTCTAACGCACGGCTATCCGGAGTGGGAAGGAGCGCCTGGTCCCCAGAACGAATTCGCCAGGTGGACTTGGGTCGAGGTCCGGTGAGCCGGCCAGCCTGTGGATGGTTTTTAGGCGGTTTTTCATCTGCCTCAGTGAATGCGGGCTGGTTCCCTTTATTCCGCTTCAGCTACAGTATGTCGGCGATTGCTGCCCAAACAAGTTATCCACGTACGCTTACACCACCATTACCCTACCACGAAACATAAGGGTTACAATCGTCTGGTCTGAGACGTTCCCTGGGGGTGGGGGGTTCACCGGGGGCCGAACCGCACAATAACCCTGAAAGTATGGTTCGGTGTGGGGCGGCGGAGGGGTGAAGTGGATTGCGGTAGTCGTCGTGGGGTTGTGAACCACTGCAGCTGGGGCGGGGACGGAGCCTCTTCGTCGTCTCTAGGTCCCCGATTAACATACAATACAATACATACAAATGCTTACATCCCGCTGAGCGATTCCCTGAGTATGATGTGTTCATGCCGTAAGTTAGCCCTCTCTCAGTGGCTAGAGTTCATTCGTGGAAATTGATGCCTCTTTCGGTAGACTAAATGGTTCACCCGTTTTATTTTTAGTATTAGCGTAGACACCCGATGGAGCCCTGGTATTCAGACACATTGGTATACATACACGTGGCATCGGGCCAATGTTCGAAATGCTGCTATTGACAACTGGGTTTTCAGTGTAATGCATATTACTGTGTTTTTCTAGCACATGGTTGGTCTATTTATACTCTTGATCGAAGGAGACTAGCAATCCCGTTCTACGAATCAGGTATTGGTATGTGGTCAGTGATAAAAATGTCTCCACAAATGTGGTGTTTATTTATGTATCCACTAACGAGTCCGCAGCTCGTGATCGTGCGGTAGCGTTCTCGCTTCCCACGCCCGGGTTCCCGGGTTCGATTCCCAGCGGGGTCAGTGATTTTCTCTGCCTCGTGATGACTGGGTGTTGTGTGATGTCCTTAGGTTAGTTAGGTTTATGTAGTTCTACGTTCTAGGGGACTGATGACCATAGATGTTAAGTCCCATAGTGCTTAGAGCCATTTGAAATTTGAACGAATTTTCCCAACTCTAAATGACACACTCCTGCTTTTCTTGTGTTTGCTAATCTATAACGATCTGCTATACTCTTTTTCATCTCGAGCCGGATTTGTCGGCAGCTTCGGTTGTCTTTAGTTATTTACTAAGACACCGTACGTCTGAGAACTGCACTGTCACGTCGAAAAATTTTATTCAAGGTATCCATTAAAAGATTTGATAACCACGTGATCAGGACCAAGTTAGCCCACTGCACGTTCACTCACTGTGAAGTGTGGAACAGGAGCACTCTGTTTATTATTTCTTTTTACTGTATGGAGTGTTGGGATCGAGGTCAGAGATGACTCTAGATTGTGTCTGAACTCAACAAGCATGTTAAAATACCCCATACGTGTTTGAATATAGCGTAACAGGGCAGATAGCCTCATTTTTTCCAATACTGTCACAGAACATTTACGAACATATTTAAATTTAATTATCATGTTACACATGTTACGATGAGGTGACAAAAGTCATGGGACAGTGACAAGCACGTACACATATGGTGGTAGTATCGCGTACATAATATATAAAAGGCCAGTGCACTGGTGGAGCTGCGCCCACATTGACCGCACCTTCTCCACCTACGTGATTGCCGCCGACCTCAATATCCACAGCCGTGATCCTGCCGACCTCCAGTGGTGGCATCAGTTTCTCATCACCCTCCAGGGAGACCTGGTTCCCCTGCCTCACCACACCCAACCCGAATCCAACACCACTCCCAATGTGGTCCTTGCCTCTCCCAACCTCCTTGGGCGCATCACCTCAGATGTCCTTGACCTCATTGGCAGTGACCATGCTCCTGTTCTCCTCACTATCTCTAATGGTCGCCATCCCCGCAACGCTACTCGCCCTAACATCCCTCCTAAACTTGTCCATGATTACTCCCGTGCCAACTGGGATGCCTACCAGGACTTCATTCACACCCAGGTTGAAGGCCACGACCTTCCCTCCAATCTCCTGATGACATCTCTCGCACTGCTGCCTTCCTGCACCAGACCTTGTCTGACGACGTCGCCACCCATATCCCCACTAAAGCCATCCACCCTCACCGCCCCGCCCTGCCTCCACAGGCCGTCCTTCTCCTTCGAGAGTCTCGACGCCTCTAGCGCTCTTTTCTCCGCACTCGTGACGGGGATACACTTACCCGTCACCAGCAATTACAACGATACATCCCCAACCTGCTTACTGCGAAGAAACGCCGTGCCTGGCGCCAGACATGTACACAACTCAACGCCACGCTCCCCATAAACTCTTCCTAGTATTGGTCTGCTTTCCACCGCCTTACTAGGAACCGCCCCACCCCCCTGTACCCTCTCCTCCTTGATGACCGTCCCTTTCCTGACAACGTCAGTAAGGCCAACCACTTTGCCTCTCACCTCTCAGATGTTTTTTCCATCCCAGATGATCCCCACTTTGATTATTCCGTCTTCCCTGTCGTCATGGACCGTACGAATACCTCTGTTCCTCCCCTTGCTCCTAGCTTCCAGTACTTGGGCCACACACCACCATCTGAACTCAACACTCCCATCACTACACAGGACATCAGCCTCACACTCCGCACTAAACACAACACTGCTCCCTACATTACCTACCGCCACCTCAAACACTGCCCTCCCTCCTTCCTTTCAGTCCTTGCCACCTTCTACAATGTCATCCTTGCCACTGGCTTCTATCTCAACCTGTGGAAAACCTGCCCGTATCCTTATGTTCTCCAAACCCAACAAGCCTCCATCTGATGCCTCTCCCTATCGTCCTATCTGTCTCACATCGGTGTTCAGCAAGCTCTTGGAATCCATCCTTTCACGACGCATCCATCACCACCTCCGCCAAAACCACCTCCTCCCCAACACCCAATGTGGATTTCAACCTTCCTTCTCTGCCGATGACCACCTCCTCTGCCTCACTCATCTCCTCTCCCGCCAGCTTAACTCCCATTGCTCCGCCATTTTTGTGTCCCTCGACCGTGTCTGGCATCCCGCTCTCCTGTTTAAACTCCAAACCTACGCCCTTCCTATCAACTACATCCATCTGATGGCCTCCTTCCTCTCCCACTGCCCCTCCTATGTTACCATCCATAATGCCAATTCCCACACCTTCTACCCCTCTGCAGGTGTGCCCCAGGGCTCTACCTCCTGTACACGGCAGATATGCCCCAACCCCCGCCCCTCCAGTACACCTCTTGCAATATGCCAATGACACCGCATTCCTTGCCCTCGCTCCTACCCTCCAACGGTCCCAACGCCTTCTCCACAATCACCTTGACCTTTTTGCTGCATGGTGTAACCAGTGGCTCCTGAAAATCAATCCTTCCAAGACCCAGGCAATCATCTTAGGTCATACCACTCGCTCCTTCCAGCTCTTCGACTTCTCCCTTACTGTCTGTGCCCGTCCTGTCCACCTCCCCCCCACCCTCACCTACCTTGGCCTCACCATTGACTGTCACCTCACCTGGATCCCTCATCTCCGCTCCACCCAATCCAAAGCCCACAACCACCTCCAACTCGTCAAACTCCTCTCTGGCCAGACATGGGATTGCACCCCTCTACCATCCTCCACACCTACAAATCCTTAATCCATCCCATCCTCTGTTATGCCAGTCCCACCTGGATATCTGCACCCCCAAATTCTATAAGTCCCTCCAGATCCTTGAGCGTCATGCACTCCGCCTCGCCTTCCATATACGCATCCCATCCCCCACACGGCTCCTCTATGACCTTTCCTTTCCCCCTTCTGCTCTTGTTCCTCGAACATATCCGCATCCTCTACACCTCCCGCCGCCTTGATCCCCCTCACCCCCTGGTTGTTGCTCCTCTCCTCTCCCATCCCTGCCATGCCATGTCTTCACTGTTGTGTCCCCTCTACCCTCCATCTCTACCCTTCATCTCCTTTCCCAAGGTGGCTTCCATCAACTCCCCCTCCTGGATGATGCCCTCTCTCCCTCCATTTATCCCTCCTATCAACTCTGATCTTCACTCCCCCTCATTTCTTCTGTCCTTTTCCCGGACTCCCTCTCTCCCCCCTTCCATCCTCTTTTTCACCCTTCCCCTCTCTCTGCCCCCTTCTCTCCCCGGAGTCCATTTGCATTTCCCTCCTCTGCCTTTTCTCATTCCTTCTCGCGTCTACCCCTTATGAGTCCTCCCCCTCCTTGGTTCCCCCCCTTTTTCGTTTTTTCCTCTCCTCCCTCCTTGTTTTTCCCCCTCCTTCAGGTCCTCCCCCCCATCTGCCCTTGGCTTGGGAATGTCATCTTTGTGCCGCCATTTTCGTGCAGTGTTTTACAGTGATTGTTTTACAGTGAGTGTTCCGTGTTGTGTGTCTTTTGGGAAGTGTTGCGAACGGCCATCATACTGTTGCTGGGTGTGATTTTTTTTATCTCTTACGAACAGAAACCAGACTGTCGCCATGTTTTTTTTAATTGTATGTCTACTATGTTACTTGTCTGATTCCTGTGTATTTTATTAACATTGCCAACCCCTTTGCTCTCTGTTTTAACTTTCCGCATTTTTCCGCCATTTTACACTTTAAGTCACCGTTTTATCGTCTGTTTTTTCTTGTTTCTTTTCTTATTCCGTTTCTAAAAAGTCTGTAGGCTGTAGAGCAGCTTACTAAGCTGCTGCCAGCCCGTCCCCTTCAGGGGGGAATTGAAACTCAATAAAGGAAAAAAAAAGTGGAGCTGCCTTTTGTACTTAGGTGCTTCATGTGGAAAGGTTTCAGACGTGGTTGCACTCGCACGATGGGAGTTAACAGGTTTTGAACGTGGAATGGTAGTAGTAGCTAGACGGATGGGACATTCCACATCGGAAATCGTTAGGGAATTCAATATTCCGAGAAGTGCAGTGTCAAGAGCGTGCTGAAAATACCAAATTTCAGGCATTAGCTCCAACCATGGACAAGGCAGTGGCTGACGGCCTTCACTTAACGACCGAGAGCAGGAGCGTCTGAGCAGGGCTGCCAGTGCTGACAAGCACCTCTGCGTGAAATAAACACAGAAATCAACGTTGAACGAACGACGAAAGCATCCACTAGGACAGTGCTGCGAAACTGGGCGATAATGGGTTATAGGAGCTGATGACCAACGCGATTGTCTTTTTAACAGCATGAAATCGTCTGCAGCGTCTTTCCTGGGCTCGTGACCATTTCGTTTGTACCACACTGGAGAACCGTGGTCTGGTCAGGTGAGTCCCGATCTCCATTGGTAAGTGTTGAGGCAGGTTTCGAGTGTGGCGCCGACCCCACGGAGCCATGGACCCAGGATGTTAACATGGCACTGTCCAAGCTTGTACTGGCCCCATAATTGTGCTGACATGAGATTACACAGAATAGACTGGGTCCTCTTGGCGACTAAACCGATCATTGACGGTAAATCGTTATGTTCGACTACTTGGAGACCATTTGTCACCATTCAGTGATAGACCTTTTATGGTGACAAAGCACCATGTCACCAGGCCACATTTAGTTGGGAATAGTTTGAAGAAAATTCTGGACAGTTCGACCGAAATATTCGGCCACTCAGATCTCCCTGCATTAATCCCACGGAACATCTATAGGACATAATCGAGTGATCGTTTCATGCACAAAATCTTATCCTGCACCGGCAATACTTTGGCAATTATGGCAGCATTGTTCAGTATTTCTGCAGGTTACTTCCAGTGACTGATTGAGTCCCTGCCACGCCGAGCTGCTGTACCACACCGAGCAAAAGGAGTTTCAACACGATGCTACAAGGAATCCCCCGACTTTTGTCACTTCAGTGTAATTTCCGGTGCGTTTACAACTTTATTAGGCTCAGAGGCAAATTTATCAGCAAACTGTTGCACTTCCCTTCAACGCTGATCTGATTAGGACAAAACTTTGCATAAATTGAAGTAAAATATTAAATAACCTCCTTACATAGATTGAATATCAAATGGTTGCTACTAAGGTAATTACTCGTTTCTCTGATAGATATACAGGAAGGTCTATTGATCGTGACCGGGCCAAATCTCTCACAAAATAAGCGTCAAACGAAAAAACTACAAAGAACGAAACTTGTCTAGCTAAAAGGGGGGAAACTAGATGGCGCTATGGTTGGCCCGCTAGATAGCGCTGCCATGGGTCAAACGGATATCAACTGCATTTTTTAAAATAGGAACCCCCATTTTTTATTACATATACGTGTAGTACATAAAGAAATTTGAATGTTTTAGATGGACCACTTTGTCGTTTCGTAATAGATGGCGCTGTAATAGTCACAAACATGTGGCTCACAATTTTAGAGGAACAGTTGGTAACAGTAAGGTTTTTTAAATTAAAATACAGGACGTAGGTCCGTTTGAACATTTTATTTCGGTTGTTCTAATGTGATACATGTACCTTTGTGAACTTATCTTTTCTGAGAACACATGCTGTTACAGCTTGATTACCTGTAAATACCACATTAATGCAATAAATGCTCAAAATGATGGCTGTCAACCTCAATGCATTTTGCAATACGTGTAACGACATTCCTCTCAACAGCGAGTAGTTCGCCTTCCGTAATGTTGCATTGACAATGAGCTGACACATGTTGTCAGGCGTTATCGGTGGATCACGATAGCAAATATCCTTCAACTTTCCGCATAGAAAGATATGAGGGGACGTCAGATCCGGTGAACGTGCGAGCGATGCTACGGTGCTTCGATGGCCAATCCACCTATCATGAAATATGCTATTCAATACCGCTTCAACCGCACGCGACGTATGTGCCGGACATCCATCATGTTGGAAGTAGATCGCCATTCTGTCATGCAGTGAAACATCTTGTAGTAACATCGGTAGAAAATTACGTAGGAAATCAGCATACATTGCACCCTTTAGATTGCCATCGATGCAAATTCGGGCCAATTTCCTTCCTCCTATAATGCCGCACCATATTTAATACGCCAAGTTCGCTGATGTTCCACTTGTCGCAGCCATCGTGGATTTTCCCTTTGCCAATAGTGCATATTATGCCGGTTTACGTTACCGCTGTTGGTGAATGACGCTTTGTAGCTAAATAGAACGCGTGCGAAAAATCTGTCATCGTCCCGTCACTTCCCTTGTGTCCAGTGGCAGAACTGCGTACGACGTTCAAAGTCGTCACTATGCAGTTCCTGGTGCATAGAAATATGGTACGGGTGCAATCGATGTTCATGTAGCATTCTCAACCGACGTTTCTGACATTCCCGATTGTCGCGGAATTTGTCTGCTACTGGTGTGCGGATTAGCCGCGACAGCAGCTAAATCACCTACTTGGGCATCACCATTTGTTGCAGGTCGTGGTTGACGTTTCACATATGGCTGAACACTTCCTGTTTCCTTAAATAACGTAACTATCCGGCGGACGGTGCGGACTCCTGGATGATGTCGTCCAGGATACCGAGCAGCATACATAGCACACGCCCGTTGGGCATTATGATCACAATAGCCATACATCAACACGATATCGAAGTTTTCCGCAATTGGTTAACGGCCCATTTTAACACGGGTAATGTATCACGAAGCAGATACCGTCAGCACTGAAGAAATGTTACGTGATACCACGTACTTATACGTTTGTGGCTATTACAGCGCCATGTGTCACAAAGCGAATAAACTGGTCCAACTAAAACATTCATATTCCTTTACGTACAGCACGAATATGTAATAAAAATGGCGGTTCCTATTTAAAAAAACGCAGTTGATATCCGTTTGACCTATGGCACCGCCATCTAGCGGGGCAAAAATAGCACCATCTGGTTTCCCCCTTCAAGCCAGACGAGTTTCGTTCTTTGTAGTTTTTTCGTTTGATGCTTATTTCGTGAGATATTTGGCCTGGTCACTATCAATGGACTACCCTGTATACGTTGTACATTAATTGACAGAAATTAATGCAATTAAACTACGCTGAGTACACCGGTTGACAGGGAGACAACGTCTTCCCTCAGCATTCCGAGCTTTTTACTCTCATGTTAGCTTTAAATACTTCGTAATAAACACACACGAAGAGGAAAACCAGCGTTATTCTCTTAGCTGGGGCCAGGTCGCCTCACACGGTTTCTAAAGCGGGCAGAGAGAAGGCGCTGCCGCCAGGGCCACTTTGGCTTCAGCCTGGCGGCGGGCGCATCGCCGTGGAGAGGCAAGTGCGCCCTCGGGCGAGATGCCGAGCCGGCGGCAGCGGCGCCGCCCCCGCGCCTCCCAGTAGGAAGCGGAGGCTTAATAAAAGCGCCGCCGGCCCGCCGGGTAACGAGGAGTAGCGGACGAGGCCGGCCGGCCGTCCGCCCCGGGCTGCGAGGCGAGCGCAAACCAGTGTTTACTTGCGCCGGAGCAGGCAGCTGCCGGAAGGCGGGAGGACAGCCTGCCGTCTCCAGGGCAGCAGCGCCCGGGGATTCCCCGCGGGTTGTCGCAGCAGCGCGGCTAGCCGTCCCACTGCGACATGCACTGCGTCACACTTAACTGCTGGCATATATCATAGTTACGACCTCTGTAGCAGAAGTTGCAGTTCCACTAAGTGCTTAAAGTACTTCGACGGTGACGAGTTATAAACAGTCTTTTCTGCAAGCGTTGTTACAGTCTGCCTCTCCTCTTTAAAGGCCGAACTCGGGGAAGTAGTCAGTTCCGTGGTTTACGCGACCTACGTGCTAGATGCTCGCGTCCCTACAACGCGACTTAATGGTTCAAATGGCTCTGAGAACTATGGGACTTAACATCTGTGGTCATCAGTCCCCTAAAACTTAGAACTACTTAAACCTAACTAACCTAAGGACATCACACACATCCATGCTCGAGGCAGGATTCGAACCTGCGACCGTAGCAGTCGCGCGGTTCCCGACTGAGCGCCTAGAACCGCTAGACCATCGCGGCCGGCCAACGCGACTTAACTACACATGTTACCAGAATTTTTACGTTCATGGCACTGAAATCAGAAACTGTGTTGAGGCATCTGTGTTAATCATTTGGTAAGTGTCTGGAAAAAAAATTGTGTGACCACAAACTCGTCCTTTCCCCATTGGTCGTGCTTCACATCACTCCTGATCAACGTCAACACGTGGTGGAACGGAACCTTTGTTCGGATGTATGCTTCATACATCGTAGCATACCATCGCCGAGATCATCGAACCAGACCTGGTCCAGATTATTCCACGCTTCAAAGGCGATTCTCCATAAGTTGTACAGAGTACGTGATCATTATCGAAGTCAGAAAACATCTCGTTTGAATTGAGCCCACACTTGTTAGGTTCGATTCCTTACCGGAGAACAGGCTGGCCACTCGATTCTGGTGATTTCACCATGCTGGAGAGCGTGTTCGCGAGAACAGCACGATGAGCATGCTAGTTGTCACGCGTCAAGATGAAATTAGCCTCAAGATGTTGTAGGTACGTTCCGACTGTTGGTTGCAGAAACTCGTCCCTGTACCGTAGAGCACTGAGATTGCCCTCATCACGAGAGATGTACAACGAGCTCTGTAATGCCGTAACAGAATATTACTCCACAATCACGTTGTTGCACATGTCGGAAGCTGGAAGCAGTATGCGAGGCGTTCAATATTACGGGGTTGTTTTCAAACAAGTTGTTTCCAGTTGTCAGGATACAAACAGATACGAGTTTCGTTCGTAAACGGCACACGACGCCAATCCTGGGGGCCCATAGCGCACATTTTCCTGCTTGTCTGCAATTGACTCCATAATAATGTGAGGTACGAAGCTGTGCTTCCTATGATCATCGTAAATGGGGATCCGCATTATGCAATAGTCTCCTAACAATTCGATGTGATATATGTAGCTTCTTCGAACACCATATCCAGTCGTGGAGCGCTCAATGTTCGTTTGACCCAAACGTCATACTTACGTACACATTGGCGCTACAACCCTTGTTAGCCTCCCGGACAACCTCCGCCCACTCTTCTCTGCTAGCTGCCTTGGTTCTCCACCTTCTAACTCCCGTCCTTCTCAAGTCCTCCTCCACCTTATCTAACTGTCTGGTCCTTGGTCTTCCCATTACGACGTCCACCAGGTTTTCCTTTGAAAGCTTTCTCCACTGTGCTGTCCTCCACTATTCTTTTTACATGTCCCAAACAACGTAGTATACTACTCTTTATTTCAGTCACGATATCTGATTTGTTGTACAACGCTCTGATCTCCTTATTATTTCTGAGTCTCTAAAAACCCCTATCGTTAACTGGCCCGTAGATTTTCCTAAGTATCTTCCTTACCCATGTCACCAACAACTCCTCATCATTTTGTGTCATAGTCCAGGTCTCCTAACCATACATCACGACAGGTCTAACTATTGTACAGTCAGCTTCAGATTCCTGCTATGGCTCCTTGCTTTAAAAACTTTTAACCAGTGCAAAGTAGCTTCTGTTACCAGCTGCAATCCTTGCATGTATTTCGTCTCTCATTTCATAATTCTCAGTTAGCAGTGACCCAACATATTTAAAGCTCTCACAGCGTTTATATTCTTTTCCGTTCAAAATCATGCCTCTTTCTCCTTCACTATAACTTTTCCTATATGTTACCATATACTAGGTCTTTGACTGATTAATTGTCAGCCCCATCTCCGCACCATATCTTTCTACTTTCTCAAGCTTCTCCTACAGGTAATGTTTCCTCCTGGATAACAAATCAGTATCATCCGCATAAGCAAGCTCCGGACTCATACGGTTGTTGCTTTGTGTCTTTCGCATTACACTCTCCAAGGCGACATTAAACAGAATAGTGGAGAGCACATCACCCTGCCCAAGTCCTTGGTTAACTTCAAATGTCTTTGACAAACTGCCCTTGATCTTCACTTTGCATACCGTTCTTCTCAAAGTCATTTGAACTAATGTTATCAGTTTGTTAGGGACTCATGCCTCTTGCATTACCTTCCCAAGTTGATGTCTTTTGATACTATCATAAGCTTGTTTGAAATCAATGAACAGCTGGTGGACATCGATGATATAACATTTTTCAAGGGTCTGTCTAATAGTGAAAATCTGATCTGTAGTGGATCTGTTAGTCCTGAAACCACACTGGTAGTCCCCTATATACTCATCTACGTATGTTCTTAACCGCCCAGCCACGATTTTTTCCAATACTTTATATACTATACAGAGCAGTGCAATTCCTCTGCAATTCCCGCAGTCAGCTTTGTCATGTTTCGGATGTACGGGGCAGAGTATTGTTGTACTCCACTGTTTTGGCATATTTTCTTTCCGCCATATTTTCACTAAAATCTCATGCAAAGTCCTTACTAGTTTTCCTCCACCACATGTTATCATTTCTTCTGTAATATTGTCTTCTCCAGGAGATTTATTGTTTTTAAGAGTTCTGATACGAACTCTAACTTCTTCCAGTGTGGGTTCTGCTACTGATCCCTGGTGCTCTTCATCTCTGTTTACTTCCTGCTCCATCTCTTATTCCGTGCTGGTATCTACACCACCTTTGTTTTCCGATTCTGCATTCTGTAGTTCACTAAAATACTCCACCCATCTGTCTAAAATCTGATCTTTTCCTCCAATCAGAGTTACCTCCTTACCTTTACAGAAAACTGCTCTGGGTTGGAATCCCTTCCTTATATCGTTATAGCCGACCGGAGTGGCCGTGCGGTTCTAGGCGCTACAATCTGGAACCGAGCGACCGCTACGGTCGCAGGTTCGAATCCTGCCTGGGGCATGGATGTGAGTGATGTCCTTAGGTTAGTTAGATTTAATTGGTTCTAAGTTCTAGGCGACTGATGACCTCAGAAGTTAAGTCGCATAGTGCTCAGAACTTCCTTGTTTCTTGAGCAGTATTTCTGTCTTCTAACTCATCAATACACCGATTTTCAAATTCTCTCTTTTTCTACCTACATTCCTTATCTGCTTCATTTCTCTTATCCTGGTAGTCTCCTACAGTACCTATAGTTCTCCTCTAGAGAATTTTTTTTGCCTCATTTTTTCTTCTATCTTCCTCCTACAGTCTTCATCACACCAGCTGTAGGTTCTCGATTGCTTCTTTTTGCCCGGTACAGTTTCAGCTGTCTCATGTATTATTCCTTTAACCGTTTGCCGTCTTTCTTCAATATCCTCTCCTGCCCGCTCTTCAGCATCAGTAAGTCTATTTGTCAAGATAGTTTTTATCGTTGTACTGTATTTTCATCATTTCTTAACTTGGTATCATCAAAACGTGGCACGACAGCTTTCTTGCTCTGTCTGTAATTGGCTGTCCTCTGTCTGTATTTGATTCTTACCAAATAATGATCACTATCTCCAGCTGCACCACGACAGCTATCCACCCCTAATATATCTGAAACATGTCGTCTACTTTTGAGTATGTGATCAATCTGATTTTTTGTGATCCTATCTGGGGAGCTCCATGTAACTTCCCTTACATTCTTCCTTTGCAGCTATGTGCTTTTAATAATCATGTTATTGCTCATGATAAAATCAATTAGTCTGATGCCATTATCATTACAAAATTCATGCAGCCTCTCCTAAGCAGCTGTTTTCCTGCATGTGATTTCTTTTCCTACTTGTGAGTTGAGGTCCCCCATAACCACCTTAACATCATGCTTTGCCACCCTTGTTATTTCCTGCTGCGGTTGCTCATAGAATACATCGTCGTAGGTATCGATTATACTGTGCAGGTATCGAACGTGGATTCTTTGAGCGATGTAAGTTCTGAACACCACCAGTCATTCCGAACCGATTCGATGTCCGCATCATATCACTTTGACTAGGGTGTACTCTTGAAGGAACTTCCATGATTGACAAGCCTCTTAAGCCTAACATGATAATGCGCACCGGATTATTTGTTGCGATGTCCGTGGAATTATGGATGTTCTCTTTGCTCTTCCACAGACGTCGATAATGTGTCCCTACTGGTGCTTTACTTTCAACTGATATGCTGCTATCCATCTGACCGTGCTCTACCCGTAGGTAAAGCCCATGGTAGCTGTGTGTATTTTATAAAAAACGTCAAAAGTGACCTTCCGATCGGTGTAAGATCAGTCACAATAATAACATATCTGTACGAAATATCGGGAAGAAGGGAAACTTTGATTCATGTGTGTAAAACAACTGCATGAAATACTGATCAGCGAACCCAGGTCACTCTTTGCACTACCAACTAAACGAAATTTTCTTGTAAACGGTCGTCAGCCTCAATTAACCTCACGAAAAACTGCTTGGTAATATGAGTTTTCTGAAAATAGGTTGCAGTCCAAGCCACATTTCTTTTTCGTGTTCTACAGCCAAAGACATAACCATTGGTAGGTAGGTGAGTGACAAAATTTTTAAACAGAGATTCATCGTACATTGCAATTTCTCACCAACCGACTGTCAAAATGTTTACTATCTACCACTACAGCAGAGTGGAACAACTACCACAGAGATAGAACTACAAAGGCAACTTCGTTGTCGTAGAAGGAACATTGTGGCCAAAAGGATGTAGCAGCCAGGTTTGAAAATTCTGATCACAAAGTATTTTGAGAAATTTCTTTCGCGAAGGAATAAATTAGTTTCACTAAGATTTGTTCGAAATCACGAGTTTACACCACGACCCACTGACTGGATAAGTACAACGGATGAACAGATAAGAGTAATTCGTGAGAAAAGTAAAGCTGTGGCAGAAGAGGGGCAGCAGCCTTTTCAGTAATTGTAGGGGCAACAGTCTGGATGATTGACTGATCTGGTCTTGTAACAATAACCAAAACGGCCTTGCCGTGCTAGTACAGCGAACAGCGGAAAGCAAGGGGAAACTACAGCCGTAATTTTTCCCGAGGGCATGCAGCTTTACTGTATGGTTAAATGATGATGGGGTCTTCTTGGGTAAAATATTCCGGAGGTAAAATACTCCCCCATTCGGATCTCCGGGCGGGGATTACTCAAGAGGACGTCATTATCAGGAGAAAGAAAACTGGCGTTCTACGGATCGGAGCGTGGCATGTCAGATCCCTTAATCGGGCAGGTAGGTTAGAAAATTTAAAAAGGGAAATGGATACGTTAAAGTTAGATATAGTGGGAATTAGTGAAGTTCGGTGGCAGGAGGAACAAGACTTTTGGTCAGGTGAATACAGGGTTATAAATACAAAATCAAATAGGGGTAATGCAGGAGTAGGTTTAAGAATGAATAAAAAAATAGGAGTGCGGGTAAGCTACTACAAACAGCACAGTGAACGCATTATTGTGGCCAAGATAGACACGAAGCCCATGTCTACTGCGGTAGTTCAAGGTTATATGCCAACTGGCTCTGCAGATGATGATGAAATTGATGAAATGTATGATGAGATAAAAGAAATTATTCAGTTAGTGCAGGGAGAAGAAAATTTAATAGTCATGGGTGACTGGAATTAGGAAAAGGGAGAGAAGGAAACATAGTGGGTGAATATGGATTGGGGGAGAGAAATGAAAGAGGAAACCGTCTGGTAGAATTTTGCACAGAGCATAACTTAATCATAGCTAACACTTGGTTCAAGAATCATAAAAGAAGGTTGTTTACATGGAAGAACCCTGGAGATACTAGAAGGTATCAGATAGATTATATAATGGTAAGACGGAGATTTAGGAACCAGGTTTTAAATTGTAGGACATTTCCAGGGGCAGATGTGGACCACAATCTATTGGTTCTGAACTGTAGATTAAAACTGAAGAAACTGCAAAAAGGTGGGAATTTAAGGAGATGGGACTTGGATAAACTGAAAGAACCAGAGGTTGCACAGAGTTTCAGGGGGAGCATAAGGGAACAATTGACAGGAATGGCGTAAAGAAATACAGTAGATGAAGAATGGATAGCTCTCAGGGATGAAGTAGTGAAGGCAGCAGAGGATCAAGTAGGTAAAAAGACAAGGGCTAGTAGATGTCCTTGGGTAACACAAGAAATATTGAATTTAATTTATGAAAGGAGAAAATATAAAAATGCAGTAAATGAAGCAGGTAAAAAGGAATACAAACGTCTCTAAAATGAGATCGATAGGAAGTGCAAAATGGCTAAGCAGGGACGGATAGAGGACAAATGTAAGAATGTAGAGGCTTATCTCACTAGGGGTAAGATAGATACTGCCTACAGGAAAATGAAAGAGATTTTTGGAGTAAAGAGAGCCACTTGCATGAATATCAAGAGCTTAGATGGAAACCCAGTTCTAAGCAAAGAAGGGAAAGCAGAAAGGTGGAAGGAGTATATCGAGGGTCTATACAAGGGCGGTGTACTTGAGGACAATATTATGGAAATGGAAGAGGATGTAGATGAAGATAAATGGGAGATACGATACTGCGTGAAGAGTTTGACAGAGCACTGAAAGACCGGATTCGAAACAAGGCCCGGGGAGTAGACAACATTCCACAGGTGTTGACAGATGTGAAAATTACCGAACTATCGGTTGAATAAGTCACAGCTGCAAAATACTAACGCGAATTCTTTACAGACGAATGGAAAAACTGGTAGAAGCCGACCTCGGGGAAGATCAGTTTGGATTCCGCAGAAATGTTGGAACACGTGAGGCAATACTGACCCTACGACTTATCTTAGAAAAAAGATTAAGAAAGGCGAACCTACGTTTCTAGCATTTGTAGACTTGGAGAAAGCTTTCGACAATGTTGACTGGAATACTCTCTTTCAAATTCTGAAGGTGGCTGGGGTACAATACAGAGAGCGAAAGGCTATTTACATTGAAAGTGGTAAAGGAGTTTTGCTATTTGGGGAGCAAAATAACTGATGATGGTAGAAGTAGAGAGGATATAAAATGTAGACTGCCAATGGCAAGGAAAGCGTTTCTGAAGAAGAGAAATTTGTTAACATCAAGTATACATGTAAGTGTCAGGAAGTCTTTTCTGAAATTATTTGTATGGAGTGTATCCATGTATGGAAGTAAAGCGTGGATGATAAATGCTTTAGACAAGAAGAGAATAGAAGCTTTCGAAATGTGGTGCTACGGAAGAATGCTGAAGATGGGATGGGTAGATCACATAACTAATGAAGGGGTATTGGAAAGAATTGGGGAGAAGAGGAGTTTGTGGCACAACTCGGCCAGAAGAAGGGATTGGTTGGTAGGACATGTACTGAGGCATCAAGAGACATCAATTTAGCATTGGAGGGCAGCGTGGAGGGTAAAAATCGTAGAGGGAGACCAAGAGATGAATACACTAAGCAGATTCAGAAGGATGTAGGTTGCAGTAAGTACTGGGAGATGAAGAAGCTTGCACAGGATAGAGCAGTATGGAGAGCTGCTTCAAACCAGTCTCAGGACTGAAGACAACAACAACAACAACATGGCAGAAGAAAACTTAGCGACAATGGTCTCCTCTGTTTGAGTATTTCATAAGAACGTTTGTTAACAATTCAGCTTCTTCGGAGTCTTGGAATAGTTAACATAACCTCATTAGCATGTGGCAATCTGTCACCCTGCCATCTACTTCAGTGCTCCTGAAGGTGTAATGGGTCTCTTTATCCCAACGGTTCGACTTCTGCCATATTTAGCAGACGACGAGAAGCACGTGAGCTAAGACGGTTACCCAGCTATCGCCAATACCAGCAGAGCGTTTAGGTCCAGTGCCCTAACTTTGTGAACGTTTGCCTTTGCTTAAGCCTTCACAGGTGTAGACAAGAAATTCTAATTATGTACAACGTAACTCCCTGAGAGATTCTTATTCTATGAACTGCCAGTTAAGATTTGTTATTATCGGTCACTCATAGGAAAGGTTTTGTCACGTAATTTATACTAATTTTCAATGTTTCAATACTAATTTTAAAACGTTAACGTTCCGTAGCCCAACGACAGTAACTGCACGTTAGACCCTTATCGTCTCGCTTTCAGAATTGTATCCAGACTGTACTAAGATGCAATTGGCTTATAGGCACAATAAATAATTATCTAAAACGTTCAATTCTCAATATATTTACGTTAAAGCAGAATTGCAAATATTAAGAGCTGTTACGGAAGAGAGAGAAAATACTCACTGGCTCATTACTACATTATACATTACTGGAGGAAGTACGAATAAATTAATTACCTTCCCAAGAACGGGATTATGTGTAAGCGAAACGAACCACCAGAAGAATCAAGCAGACGAGGTGAACCTGAGACAATGAGATAATAGTCACACATCCTCAAACCAGCTACAGTTAGTTATATGGTATTCAAGTTTCTGTCGCAAAGTCATTACAAACATCTATCGAAGTGGATACCATTGCTCACAAAACCACATCTCAATGTGTAGAACCTGTCACGTAAGTTGTGACTCTGCAAAGGAAGGGCAGAACTGAACGCCCCATAGTTTTGGTATTTCGTAATTTTACGCTTAGTTGTCTGTAGTATCCGGTCAGCATAGATACGGTTGGGGCATAATGGTCGCTAAACAACGAAACAGCAGCATTTGGAACAACAGAACGTTCCTCTTTTGGAGACATTCTGTTTTTGACAACATTTGAAACCATGAGTGCTATAAAAATTATTAAACGTATGACCTAGTGTTACAAGTACGGGAACTGAGCCCGGCAACCCTCTTGTTACAGCTCATTTGAAACACAGCAATGAAACAAGTTATTGGCATTTTTGTACAAGTAAGCCTAAAAAGTCCCTCATTCGATTTCTGGAGGTTTTCGCCTGTGTTTAACATTTTTACCTGTCAATAGAGACGACTGAAATTTGTACACTTCACCAACCCAGTTGGACTACCGAAAATGTACGGTCGAAAACTTACCCTCCTGACTTAACGTCCATAGTCTTCGTACAGGTGACAATTATTGAACTATATGAAAAAATTCTTAATTAGTTACAAACTACGGCGTGTACATACTTTATTCAACATGTAAACGTCACTACAAATATTCAGATTTAGGTTATGACACGTTCGATACGCCTGTCATCAGAGGCGATAATGTAGCGCAGACGAATAACGAAATTCAGCATGACCCGCTGAAGTGTCGGATCTTCGTTACTGTCGATGACCTCCTCAATGGCAGTTTTCAGCTCAGCAATGGTTTTGGGGTTATTGAAGTGCACCTTGTCTTTAACATAGCCCGTTAAAAAGGAGTCGCATGTGTTCAGATCCGGAGAATATGGCGGCCAATCGAGGCCCACGCCAAGGCCAAAATGCGGTCGCCAAAGTGCTCCTCCAGGACATCACTCTCCTGCTTCAATGGGGTCGAGCTCTGTCTTGCATGAACCACATCTAGTCGAAATCAGGGACACTTTGGATAATGGGGATGAAATATAATCTTCCAAAACCTTCAAGTACCGTTCGGCAGTCACCGTGCCGTCAAGGAATATCGCGCCGATTATTCCGTGACTGCCGATTACAGATCACACAGTTACCGGTTGAGGGTGAAGAGACTTCTCGATCGCCAAATTCGGATTCTCAGTCCCCCAAATGCACCAATTTTGCTTATTGACGAACACATCCAAATAAAGTGGTTCGTCGGTAAACCAAACCATGCATGCGTATACTAAGTCCCATCAAACCCCTCGGCCAACCGCGCAGTTTGAACGTCCTAACGCAAACCGTTCAGAAGTTGTGACCAATTTATTTCACGCCTTTCAATAAATGTCACCCTGTATTTTCGTAATTATAGAGGTAATACCTTTGGTTTTATGTGAGAAGAACACATCTACCATATATCCCTAGCCTACAGGCAGGATGTAAGATTTCAGTTTAGTGCAGAAAAGTCACTTCAGCTGGAGAAGTGCTGTTGCTGATTTAAATGGATGAGTGATATACCCGTACAGGAAGCATTCTACTACAGAAAACTCAATGTTAGTGTAGTTAATACATACAACATGATGAGCAGGTACGTAAAATTTTATATATATCATGCGGGAGAGGGCAAGAAAAGTCCGGATGAAGTTTGCTCTTTCATGTTATAGTTACCACGTTCTAGCACGTACCTACACATAGTTTCTGATGGGTGTCTTGGTCAGAACAAAATTAACACTGTTGTTAGATTTCTCCGAACCTTCATTATTACTGGAAGATTAAGAAATTACGCTATTATTTACCAGCAAATGTACATTCTTTCATGCCATGTGATGGTGATTTTGGTGTTATAAAGAGGAAGATTCGTATACCAGTCAGAAACTATGCACTGAGTGAATTCGTAGAATTAATAGTAGCTATGAAGGTATGCGTTTGTGGAAGCTGAAGGAAAGGGTGCTGATGTAAACGATAATGTTATTAATATCTGTTTGAAATTGATTCATGTTTACTATACGAAAAGATTAGAGTTAAGTCATGGACGTAGCTGAGTTCGGCGACTAAGCTTTGTTAGGCCCAGAGAACCAGGAAAGAAATCCATCGCGTTATTATTCAGAGGAATATTCTGCGCACCTTTAAAAACGACCGTCTGGTATGAAATACAGTAAATGTGTGTACATTAAATTGCTACATAAAGTGTAGAAATGGATTCTTATTCAGGGATCATGTAGGAGATGTAGCAGACTGTTATCGACCATAACATAGGGACACATTCCACTGTGGAATAGAGATCGAGCGAATTAGCTGTAACACTTGAAATTTATTTATTATATTCATCTGTCCATACAGCTGGGTTCTTAATGAGTTATGTAAACAAATCTACAAAGTAAACAACTGTATGGGCAAATAAACTTGATAGAAATAAAACATCTTCTGTTGTCCTGTGATCTTCAATTATGTGTAATGTTTTACTGATAATTGTAACGTTTGGTCCGTCTACATAGAACTGAGTAAATTAATTTTATGAAGTGTGTGACATGATAACATTGGTTTAATCACTTGCACAAAGACGAACTACATTTTAGCATAGATGGTGTGCTTCTTTCAGAAGAGATCGAAGGCCAGGAAAACATTTCCTTTAAAAATATCTCGGCAGGAGTAGCAATTCTGAGAACTGCAGTTGTTTCATAGAATGGCCAATTATTTGCGCATCCATGGCAATTAATCCAATTTCCCGGTACCAGAGAGGCCGCCAATTATTTAGAGATTAAGTGTTACAAGGAAATTATTTTTTGCTATGCTGAAGTACCTTGCATAACATAATGTCTTGTCATTTGTATGTATGGTCATTCTTTTCCATTTATATCATTAGCGTTCACTTAAAACTAGTGTTGACTGTATTATTTCAAAGTTCGCTTCAGGCGGAGTAAATTTGTCACTGAACGTAGTTTAATGAAATGTTTTCAGGGTACACAATGAAAATAAAAAGTGTTGCAAAGAGTAGGGTAAAAACTAATTACTGCCATACTAATTATTATGTTTAATTCACTTTTACGTGTAGTTCTCACTTTTATGGGTGTTCTCTTTCGCAAACCAACTCTGAAAGAAAAACTCCAGCAGCTCAAAGGTTATGAATTAAATAAAACTGTTACATTTAGACTCAGCATAGCCAAAATGAAAAATAGAATACTTTAATATATACTAATTCCTGTCTCTTTCCTCTAGTGAGTGTAGCGATTTCAGTTTTGAGTGCAGCATTATAGAATCTGCAAACAAATAAGATCACATGAATGCTGCTGCTCCTGGTCTCAGCACCGGAACTGGCAAGCAAAGCAGATGACACAGCAAAAATGTTTAAACGTTTATGTATCTGGTCTGTGACTATAATGTCTTACTTAGTGCAATAACAGCTATATGATCGTTTAAACATACTCACCGAGCACAGATAGATAATTCGTTCTATCTTCGATTTCAGACATGCTGCAGTTGTTACTTCCCGGAATTTTACATTATAATAAGAGGCAGTCGTATTTTAACTATTTCACTTACGTGTCGGGATTGTTTGCTATTTGTTTAGTCTACTTTGATCATTGGTTTGATGAAGTAACCCGCCCTGAGAGCCGCGTGCATTAGCGTATCGCTTTCGGCATTGGGGGAGGCGAGCCGGCCCCGAATAGAATCCACTCAGTGGGTTAACGACGCCGGTCGGTGTATCGACCAGTTTGGATTATGTTCTAGGTGGTTTACCACATCTGACTAGTTGAATACCGGGTTGGTGCCCCACATCCGTCCATAGTTACACGATTCAGAAACGTTTAGAAAACGTTCTCACATTTCACACGAGATAGCATTAGACCCAGACAGATGGAGCACACAGGTTACCTCAAGAGGAGGGAAGGATGGCGACGGGAAGGGCAACCAGCCAACCTTTACCACCAATATTTCCAAATACAATAAACACCATGTCGAATGTGCGAACATACGAGATAAGATTACGAAAAAGAAGAGTGGTTTGAAGAAGGGCTGATACAGATTTGATGTGGTGCTGAAAGAGATGTCTGCCTCCTCCATGTGTTAATTTATGAGTGAATTGAAAAGGTTTCAGCAAGGTCTGTAGTATTTGAGAACTTGTGTGTTTCCGAGCCTCGTCCTTACCCAACGGTATAATATACCAAGCGAATACTGTGTATGCAGCTGGGAAAAACCAGGGGAAGTTAAAGGTACCATCATAAAATTCAGTCTCCGTCTTTGGTCCCACCAAGTACACTCGCAGTCCATATGAAGTATGCTCATCATCTGCACAATTCTCAAATGTGACAGGGTGTATCGCTTGTGGTGATGATTCCGTTACAACTATATAATCTTCTCCAGCAAATGCAAATGACGCATTGTTACGTGACCGTTTCGTTCCAGAGTTGTTGCATTACTCTATTAAAAAAAAGAATAACTCAAATTTCAATTAATAATCCCCACTGATAAAAGAAACTTACGAATATATCAGTACCAGTGATTGCCAGTTCTTAACTAACGTAGATTACATTTTCATACTGAATTGCATGGATCACCCAAATAAGTGGCCTCTATGTGAGAACGTACTGTGCTGTGCTGTGGGCCAGCAGATGTGTAGCAGGTCACTCTAGCTAACAGGGGGATTGCCCGAGGAAAATTTCTGGAAGTGTCTTGTTGACATCTGTAGGGGATCGACGGAGAGAGTTCTGTGCTTCGAAGAGACGCTCTGGTCACTTGATGCTAAAACTCACAGAGCATATAGTATGTCATGTGGTACCATCACAACAGACTCTGTTTTTAATGAGGTAAGAATCGAAGGAGGTTACGCGCATTTTTGGCAAAGACCTGGAAGAACAAATGGTTCCAATGGCTCTGAGCACTGCTGAGGTCATTAGTCCCCTAGAACTTAGAACTAGTTAAACCTAACTAACCTAAGGACATCACAAACATCCATGCCCGAGGCAGGATTCGAACCTGCGACCGTAGCGATCTTGCGGTTCCAGACTGCAGCGCCTTTAACCGCACGGCCATTTCGGCCGGCCCTGGAAGAACACTTTTGAAAACAATACAGTAGAAAGCAGTGTTTCTTCGAAATACACAGACCACTGAAAACAGCGTGAGGAGCAGGGAAGCTAGGACACCTTTTAAATCATGGGACACGGCCACTGAGATCAGGCCACATAAACATGTTTAACACAACATAAGAACCACAACGATTAGGAAACACAAGCGATTTAGAAGTTAGAGAAACGCAGCTGTACTTAGGGACGTCAGTCCTCATTAGACACAAACAGAGACAGAAAATCTTCTTTTAGCAATCACATTGGGATTTTTAGAATTTATTTTATCCTTACACGCGTTTATTAGAGTCAGACCCTAGATCCCAGGACCAGGCTTGCCAAGGTATAACTTTAGCATTGTCAATGTCGGTCAAAACATTTAGCATGCCCTTCAATGTAGTAGGACCAGGAGTAGAATCAGTGGTGGAGAAACGAAATGCGCACAACGAACTGAACATGTTAACTTCAATGAGCTGCGGGATGGTAAGTCACGGAAGGACACGAAGATGAAAACAGGTCTGGATGAAGTGCTGAATGAAAGAAATACTGTAGAAATAGGACAATTTGATGTAGGCAATGTTGGAGTTTTACCGAGAGCAGAGACAGCAGTGACTATAACCCACGAGAAACCGTTGCAGGACGATGTGAATCGTGAACCGAGCCCACACAAACCAACAACAATTGATCTGGCTACCCTTCCTGAGAAGCATAGTGAGAAGAGAGACGTGGAAGACGATAAAGAAACTTTACAGGCAGGAGAGGTCAGAAAGCATCAGCCGAGAAAAGCAGCAAAAGACGACTGAATGCAGAAAATAGCACCACAGCTCATGGTGGGATGTGGTTTACGAAGATATTTTTTATTGATCATTTCGAAAATCTGTAAGGCAATTATCTGTCGCCTGTTCAAATCTCCAAAGCTTCATATTATGTATTTCACTTTTCCTGAATATTCTTAGTGGTACATTTCTTAAATTCAAAGTGTGTGTTTCTATTTAAGCGGTTAAATCTCGCAATTTTAATTGTAAATGAAAATACAGGTAGTCTGTAGATCAATTTTCGTTTCTTTTGATCAGCCAGCTACACACCTTATTAATGCATTAGCGTCCATTGGTAACCTATCTGGAGGGTAGCAAGTGGCATATCTACGTTTTTGTCAGCTTTTATAATTTACTTCTTAAATTAGTCTTGCTAGGATTTGTAGGATGTGTATATGTTGCATGCGGACGCAGGAGGTGTCGGCCGCAGTTTGGGAACAGCTGAATGGCTTTTGGCTATGGTCACCAACCTTCATGTTGCTGATTCAGGATGTAGCGGTGGCAGAAAATCAGACGGGTCAAATTGGACACCTTAGCCACAAACTTCGTCGGCTCTGTGACAATAGTGGCTGCAAGGTTCTGGACCTGGAAAGTTGTAGGACTACCTTTGGTAAGTGAGAGCTTCGCTACACAAAGAAAGCAGGTATTTCCGTACCAGAGTACTTGTGGAGTGCACAGGGGTTTTTCTGTGCTAAACGGAAGTTTGAGGTACTCTGATGAACATCCGACTATCGATGCGCAAACAATGACATCAGACCGCGTTCAGAGTTTACATGTACATCTACATTTATACTCCGCAAGCCACCCAACGGTGTGTGGCGGAGGGCACTTTACGTGCCACCGTCATTACTTCCCTTTCCTGTTCCACTCGCGTATTGTTCGCGGGAAGATCGACTGCCGGAAAGCCTCCCTGCGCGCTCGAATCTCTCTTAATTTTACATTAGTGATCTCCTCAGGATGTATAAGTAGGGGGAAGCATCATATTCGATACCTCATCCAGAAACGCAGCCTCTCGAAACCTGGACAGCAAGCTACACCGCGATACAGAGCGCCTCTCTTGAAGAGTCTGCCACTTGAGTTTGCTAAACATCTCCGTAACGCTATCACGCTTACCAAATAACCCTGTGACGAATCGAGCCGCTCTTCTTTGGATCTTCTCTATATCCTCTGTCAACCCGACCTGGTACGGATCCCACACTGATGAGCAATACTGAAGTATAGGCCGAACGAGTGTTCTGTAAGCCGCCTCCTTTATTGATGGAGGAGTCAAGACATTTAAAACGGAAAAATTTTATCTGTAAATTGTCCAAATTTTGTAATAAAGTTTCCGAATTTACTGCCCTTCAGACTGTGTCACGTGCTGAAATTATTATTGGGAAAGAGAACTGTATGAAACACGAACGAGTATAGGTTTAAGTGTCAGGAAGTCTTTTCTTAAAGTGTTTGTATGGAGTGTAGCCATGTATGGAAGTGAAACGTAAACGATAAATACTTTAGACAAGAAGAGAATAGAAGCTTTCGAAATGTGGTGCTACAGAAGAATGTTGAAGATTAGATGGGTAGATCATGTAACTAATGACAAGGTACTCAAAGGAATTGGAGATAAGATGAATTTGTGGCACAACTTGTGTAGAAGAAAGGATAGGGTGGTAGGACATGTTCTGAGGCATCAAGGGATCATCAATTTAGTATTGGAGGGCAGTGTAGAGGGTAAAGGTCGTAGAGAGAGACCGTGAGATGAATACACCAAGGAGATTCAGAAGGATGTATGGTGCAGTAGTTACTTGGAAATGAAGAAGCTTGCATAGGATAGAGTAGCACGGAGATATGCATCAAACCAGTCTCTGGACTAAAGACTACAACAACAGCAAGAATGGAAGGGTTCATTACAGTTGATAGAAATATTGTCTGTACTTTCGTCGAAGTTGAACGTGGCAGTGAAATTACCTGATCGTGTATAACAGGTCTTGGTGAAACTGTTCGATATTTTTACCGGTCACGATTCCGCTGTCACAGTTCTAGAACCAATCAAAGAAAGTCTGCGGTTAGTAGGGCGTAGATAGTTGGAGGCGACTTTAACGTATCGCGTGTAGACTGTGGAGTCTAGGGATTCATTGCGGGGCATATGGACAGACCGTCCTGCAAAGCACTTTTGAACTCGTTTTCCGAAAACTATCTCCAGCAGGTATTCGGCAGCCTACACGCCATGGAAATACGTTAAGCCTTGTAGCAAACAGGGAGGCTGGACCTTATCGACGTCATGAGAGAGACTAGGATTAGGGATTATGACGTCATCATAGCGACTATGCTTACGAATGTTAATAAATAGGTTCAGAAACCTAGGGGAATATAGGAAGACCAGGTAAGCGGTCGTTAGCATTTCATTTAGACAATGAACTGACATTATTTATTTACGTTATGAAAAACGGAGAGGAATCACGGGAGAAGTTTCAACAGATTGTAGATCGTTCACTGGAAAACTGTGTGCCTAGTAAGGGGACTGAAGACACAGGAGACACACACCGTAATTTTGCAGTTAAATTCGGAAAATGCTGGGAAAGAAAAGGTTGTTGCAAATGAAGAAAGGCAAAGTTTTGGTACTATGTAAAATTGTTAAGCACGTCTAAGCCTTCAACCGACCACACGTTGACCAGTCTCGTATGGCGGTAGAAGACAGCAAACGAAAGACGATGTTTCAAATTTTGCGTTAAGAAATCGTTCACGCAGGAGAATCGTACAATAATGCCGCCGGTTGACAATCGGACAGAAATCCATACGGATGACATAGAGAAACGTCGAGAAACGGCTGAAAGAGCTGAAAATAAATAATTCGCCAGGTCTGGATGGAATCCCAGATAGGTTTCACAAAGAGTACTCTACGGCATGGGCCCCTTACGTAGCTTGCATTTATCGCAAATCTCTTCACCGGGACAATGTCCCTAGCGACTGGAAAACGCGCGCGTGTCTCCTTTACGTAATAATAGCAGAAGGAGGGACCCACAGAATTGAAGACCCGTATCCTTAAAATCGGTTTGCCGTAGAGATCTTAAACATTTTCCGAGTTCGAATAACGGATTCGATTCCCGGCGGGGTCAGGGATTTTCTCTGCCTCGTGATGGCTGGGTGTTGTGTGCTGTCCTTCGGTTAGTTAGGTTTAAGTAGTTCTAAGTTCTAGGGGTCTTATGACCACAGCAGTTGAGTCCCATAGTGCTCAGAGCCATTTTGAGTTCGAATATTATAAATTTCCTTGAGATGGGAAAGCTTATGGACATAAATCATCATGGTTTTAGAAAGCATCACACATGCGAAACTTAGATTGCCTTTTGCCCACATGATATACTGCTAACCAAGGCTGAAAAGCAACAGGAAGATTCCGTAGTTCTAGATTTCCGAAACGCATTTAACATGGCCGCACCGCAGACTGTTAACGAATGTAGCGCATATGGAATAAGTTCCCAGTAAGTGCGTCACTCGAAGACTTCGCAAGTAATAGAACCCCTACGTTATCCTCGACGGCGAGTGTTCATCAGAAACAAGAATATCGTCAAGAATACCGCAGGGAAGCGTGGTAGGACCGCTGTTATTTTCTATAATTGCTTATAAATGATCTGGTGGATAATGTGGGCTGCAGTCAAGGGTTGTTTACTACAGATGTTGTGTGCAGGAAGGTGACGAAGTTGAGTGACTTTAAGAGAATACAAGATGACTTACATAAAAGTTTTGGTTTTTGTGGTCAATGGCAGACAGCTTTAAGTATAGAAAAATATTTTAATGTGGATGAATAGGAAAAACAAAGCTCTAAAGTGCAGATTCAGCATAAGAAGTGTAGTGCTCGCCGCAGTCAGTACGTTTAAATATCTGGGCATAACGCTGCAAAGCGATATGAAATGAAATGAGCATGCGAGGACTGTGGTAGGGAAGGGTAATGGCCGACTTCGGCTTGTTGGGAGTACGTGTTTCTGAAAAGAACGGAAAATCTGTAAAGGAGACCGCATATAGAACATCGGCACCACGTGGTCCTGAGTAGTACTCGGGGGTATGAGATCACCACCAGGTTGAATTAAAGGCAAATTTAAGCAATACAGTGGCGGGCTGATAGATTTGTTATAATAAGATATGAAACAAATGGAATACGAAGACACTGGGGGAACTCAAAAGCCAACGGCCTTGCTGCAGTTGTAACACCGGTTCCCGTGAGATCACTGAAGTTAAGCGCTTTTGGTCTGGGCTAGCACTTGGATGGGTGACCATCCGGTCTGCCAAGCGTTGTTGGCAAGCGGGGTGCACTCAGCCCTTGTGAAGCAAAATGAGGAGCTACTTGATTGAGAAGTAGCGGCTCCGTTCACGAAAAATGACAATGGCCGGCAGAGCGATGTGCCGACCTCACACCCCTCCAAATCCGCATCCAATGACGCTAATAGGCTGAGGATGACACCTCGGTCGGGCAGTACCGTTAGGACCTTCCGAGACCTGTTACGACGGAGTTTAATTTAGTTTTAGTGGAACTCAAATTGGAATCGCTGATAGGAAGACCACATTTTTTCCGAGGGACGCAGTTGAGAAATCTTAGAGAAACGTTATTTGAATTTGACTGCAGAACGATTTTACTTCCACGAACATAAATTTCGCCTAACGACCACGAAGATAAGACACGGGAAATTTGGGCTCTTACAGAGGTGTACAGATAGTCTTTTTCTCTCATGTTACTCATATTTGCAAGTGGAATAGGAAAGATAACGAATAGCCGTTGAAAGGGTACATTCTTCAACTAACCATGTGGTGACTTGTGGAGTATGTATGTAGATGAAGATGTAGTAGAATATTCAAGAAAATGGAAAAACAATCTAGGATAAAAGCCGCTACCAGAAAATAAATACCAAACCATAGCATCCCATTTAAATTAAAAAAGAAAAAAGCAAGTTGACCTTCTTATGTCTGACGCGAACCCAACTAGCAACAAAAAACCATCATATTATGGCCCTCATTGTCCCAGGCAACACCTGTCCCACAAACTATTCAGCTACTATCGTACTTTCGGAGTTATTCTAGGTGGCAACAGTTAGTGACTCACTCTTTAGACTGTCACCTGTCCCAGTCACTATTACTACCTTTCTTGTAAAATTTCTGCATCAAGACGCTGCCACAGTCCTGAACCACAGTTTAGACTGTTAGTGGTCTGTGACTCTGATGAGAGTATTTTCTGCAGCCGAGGGCTTACACGTCACCCACGGCTAGTTCCTGCCATTTGTTAGTATTCTAAGATTTTTCGCCCTTCTAGGACTCCTGATCTCGCAGGAGTCTGGTTTATACATCCTATGCTTTTTCCTGAGGCACCTCTCCTCGTTAGCACCCTCTGCTCGTAAATGCCAGGTGCTGAAACGTTTATCGTGTGCTCAAACGGAACGCTCAGGTCTATTCCTCCTCGCCTTTCTGCCAGTTGCCAGTTTCTACCCACTCTCCACCAACCTGTCTTCCCCAATTACGGCTAAACTTTCAGGAAACATTCCTCACACACAAATAAAGAAAAGATGTTATGTGGACATGTGTCCGGAAACGCTTAATTTCCATGTTAGAGCTCATTTTAGTTTCGTCAGTATGTACTGTACTTCCTCGATTCACCGCCAGGTGGCCCAATTGAAGGAAGGTAATGTTGACATCGGGGCTTGTGTTGACATGCGACTCATTGTTCTACAGTACTAGCATCAAGCACATCAGTACGTAGCGTCAACAGATTAGTGTTCATCACGAACGTGGTTTTGCAGTCAGTGCAATGTTTACAAATGCGGAGTTGGCAGATGTCCATTTGATGTATGCATTAGCACGGGGCAATAGCTGTCGCGCGGTACGTTTGTATCGAGACAGATTTCCAGAACGAAGGTGTCCCGACAGGAAGACGTTCGAAGCAATTGATTGGCGTCTTAGGGAGCACGGAAGATTCCAGCCTATGACTCGCGACTGGGGAAGACCTAGAACGACGAGGACACCTGCAATGGATGAGGCAATTCTTCGTACAGTTGACGATAAGCCTAATTTCAGCGTCAGAGAAGTTGTTGCTGTACAAGGTAACGTTGACCACGTCACTGTATGGAGAGTGCTACGGGAGAACCAGTTGTTTCCGTACCATGTACAGCGTGTGCAGGCACTATCAGCAGCTGATTGGCCTCCACGGGTGCACTTCTGTATATGGTTCATGCAACAATGTGTCTTTCCTCATTTCAGTGCAAATATTCTCTTTACGGATGAGGCTTCATTCCAACGTGATCAAATTGTAAATTTTCACAATCAACATTTGTGGGCTGACGAGAATCCACACGCAATTGTGCAATCACGTCATCAACACAGATTTTCTGTGAACGTTTGGGCAGGCATTGTTGGTGATGTCTTGATTGGGCCCCATGTTCTTCCACCTACGCTCAATGGAGCACGTTATCATCATGCTAGAACATGTGCCTTTACAAGTACGATACAACATGTGGTTCATGCACGATGGAGCTCCTGCACGTTTCAGTCGAAGTGTTCGTACGCTTCTCAACAACAGATTCGGTGACCGATGGATTGGTAGAGGTGGACCATTTCCATGGCCTCCACGCTCTCCTGACCGCAACCCTCTTGACTTTCATTTATGGGGGCATTTGAAAGCTCTTGTCTACGCAACCCCGGTACCAAATGTAGAGACTCTTCGTGCTCGTATTGTGGACGGCTGTGATACAATACGCCATTCTCCAGAGCTGCATCAGCGCATCAGGGATTCATTGCGACGGAGGGTGGATGCATATATCCTCGCTATCGGAGGACATTTTGAACATTTCCTGTAACAAAGTGTTTGAAGTCACGCTGGTACTTTCTGTTGCTGTGTGTTTCCATTCCATGATTAATGTGATTGGGAGAGAAGTAATAAAATGAGCTCCAACATGGAAAGTAAGCGTTTCCGGACACATGTCCAAATAACATATTTTCTTTCTTTGTGTGTGAGGAATCTTTCCCGAAAATTTGGCCGTACCTTTTTGTAACACATTGTATATATATCACTCGAAGACTTCGCAAGTAATAGAATCCCGTACGTTGTCCTCGACCGTGAGAGTCCATCAGAAACAAGAATATCGTCAAGAATACCGCAGGGAACCGTGGTAGGACCGCTGCTATTTTCTATAATTACTTATAAACGATCTGGTTAAAAAAAAATACCATGTGGCATTATGTGCCTAAATATTAAGTAAATTGTACGCTGAATGAAAATTTTATTGAAAATGTTAAAAGCAAATAAACGAGCGTATAAAAAGCGCACCGCATCTCGTAAGTGCAAGGAAGCATTCTCAGAGATCAGAAGGGACTCATTCATCTACATCTACATCACATTGATACTCCGCAAATCACACTTAAATGCTTGGCATAGGGTTCATCGAACCACCTTCGCATTAATGTTCTATTATTCCCGTCTCGTACAGCGCGCGGAAAAAATGAACATCTATATCTTTCCGTGCGAGCTCTGATTTGCCTTGTTTTATTATGATGATCGTTTCTCCCTATGTCGGTCGGCGCCAACCAAATACTTTCACATCCGGAAGAGAAAGTTGGTGGTTGAAATTTCGTGAGATGATTTCACCGCAAAGAAAAACATCTTTCTTTTGGTGATGTCTACCACAAATCATGTATCATGTACGTGACTCTCTCTCCCCTGCTTCGGGATAATATAAAACGTTCAGCTCTTATGTGAATTTTCTCGATATGCTCAGTTAATCCCATCTGGTAAGGATCCCAGACTGCGCAACGGTACTCTAAATGAGGATAGACAAGCGCAGGGTCGGTAGTCTCTTTACTAGATCTGTTATATTTTCTACGTGTTTTTCCAGTGAAAGGTTTGCCGTCCCCACATCTTTTTCAACGTGTTATTTCCGATTTAAGTTGTTCGTATTTGTAATTCCTAGGTATTTAGTTGAATTTACGGCCTTATATTTCACTGATTTATGACGTAACCGAAGTTTAACGAATTCCTTTCAGCACTGATGTGGATGACCTCACACTTTTCATCATTTAGGATCAATTGCCAATTTTTGCGCCATACAGATATCTTTTCCAAGTATTTTGCAATTTGTTTCTTGTGATGACTTTACTAGACGATAAACGACAGCGTCATCTGCCAGCAACCTAAGACGGCTGCTAAGATTGTCTCCTAAATCGGTTACACAGATAAGGAAAAGCAGAGGCCTAAAGCACTACCCTGTGGAACGCTAGAAATTACTCCTGTTTTACTCGATGACTTGCCATTTTACTACGAACTGTGACCTCTCTGACAGGAAATGACGAATCCTGTCACATAATTGAGATGATATTCCGTAAGTACGCAATTTCACTACTAGCCGCTTGTGTGGTACGTTGTCGAAAACTTTCTGGAGTAGAAATTTATAACAAACTGATACTCCTACACGTATCGACGAAAAATTCAAAACTGTAAACTTTATTGCATGATGGATGAACGTGTGACACTATGGTCTAATTTCACCCTGCAGCAGCAAGGATAGTAAATGGGAGATATGTCGACATCAGTGCTTAAAATCTTGTCCTTTGTACTCAGTTGGATAGTAAGTATGCCTCCCAGGCAAGCTCGTGAACAGAGAATTTGAGACAGGACATGTAGTTGGGTTCAAACAAGCCTGTTGGGGTAATCGGCGAATCGCTCGACATTTGAATTGCAGTAACGCCACTATTCGACAATGTTGGCAGGAATGGATGAACCATGGCCGAACAAAACATCAAGAAGGAAACTGTCGTCCTAGAGCAACGATTGAACGAGAGGACCGAGCGATCGCCATTGAGGCCCTCAGACCCCTAGATTCAGAGGGAATTGCTGCTTCTGTGACCACATAATCCATTAATAGTGGCTCATAGAAAGGGGACTGAGCTCAAGCGCCTCTTGCGCTAACTACACTCCTGGAAATGGAAAAAAGAACACATTGACACCGGTGTGTCAGACCCACCATACTTACTCCGGACACTGCGAGAGGGCTGTACAAGCAATGATCACACGCACGGCACAGCGGACACACCAGGAACCGCGGTGTTGGCCGTCGAATGGCGCTAGCTGCGCAGCATTTGTGCACCGCCGCCGTCAGTGTCAGCCAGTTTGCCGTGGCATACGGAGCTCCATCGCAGTCTTTAACACTGGTAGCATGCCGCGACAGCGTGGACGTGAACCGTATGTGCAGTTGACGGACTTTGAGCGAGGGCGTATAGTGGGCATGCGGGAGGCCGGGTGGACGTACCGCCGAATTGCTCGACACGTGGGGCGTGAGGTCTCCACAGTACATCGATGTTGTCGCCAGCGGTCGGCGGAAGGTGCACGTGCCCGTCGACCTGGGACCGGACCGCAGCGACGCACGGATGCACGCCAAGACCGTAGGATCCTACGCAGTGCCGTAGGGGACCGCACCGCCACTTCCCAGCAAATTAGGGACACTGTTGCTCCTGGGGTATCGGCGAGGACCATTCGCAACCGTCTCCATGAAGCTGGGCTACGGTCCCGCACACCGTTAGGCCGTCTTCCGCTCACGCCCCAACATCGTGCAGCCCGCCTCCAGTGGTGTCGCGACAGGCGTGAATGGAGGGACGAATGGAGACGTGTCGTCTTCAGCGATGAGAGTCGCTTCTGCCTTGGTGCCAATGATGGTCGTATGCGTGTTTGGCGCCGTGCAGGTGAGCGCCACAATCAGGACTGCATACGACCGAGGCACACAGGGCCAACACCCGGCATCATGGTGTGGGGAGCGATCTCCTACACTGGCCGTACACCACTGGTGATCGTCGAGGGGACACTGAATAGTGCACGGTACATCCAAACCGTCATCGAACCCATCGTTCTACCATTCCTAGACCGGCAACGGAACTTGCTGTTCCAACAGGACAATGCACGTCCGCATGTATCCCGTGCACCCAACGTGCTCTAGAAGGTGTAAGTCAACTACCCTGCCCAGCAAGATCTCCGGATCTGTCCCCCATTGAGCATGTTTGGGACTGGATGAAGCGTCGTCTCTCGCGGTCTGCACGTCCAGCACGAACGCTGGTCCAACTGAGGCGCCAGGTGGAAATGGCATGGCAAGCCGTTCCACAGGACTACATCCAGCATCTCTACGATCGTCTCCATGGGAGAATAGCAGCCTGCATTGCTGCGAAAGGTGGATATACACTGTACTAGTGCCGACATTGTTCATGCTCTGTTGCCTGTGTCTATGTGCCTGTGGTTCTGTCAGCGTGATCATGTGATGTATCTGACCCCAGGAATGTGTCAATAAAGTTTCCCCTTCCTGGGACAATGAATTCACGGTGTTCTTATTTCAATTTCCAGGAGTGTATAATTGACCTCTGTGCACCAACAAGCACGTTTACAGCGGTTTCCGGCACTTTCACTCCGGAATCTCATTGACTGAACTACTTCAGTAAAATTGCCCTAAGCGATGAGTTCCGTTTCGAACTGAGCCCCAACTACCAGCGAAGACGTGCCATACGGTCCTATGACGAGGTGGTTCGGGCTGCCATTTCTTTTCACAGCAAGACCCCTTTGGTTGTCATCCACGGAAACCTTACAATGCAGTGGTATGTAGACAATGTTCTACCCATTGTTTTGTTGCCCATCTTGGCAAGTCATTCTGTGCTTACATTTCAGCAAACTAATGCCCGCCTGCACACTGCCAATATTTCTAATGCTTGTCTTCATTCTTGCTAAGCCCTGCCTTGATCAGCAAGGTTGTTGGATCTCTGCCCAATTGAGAATTGGGCAGGGCCGTGAAACTGGCTCGGGATTTTGACGATCCATTGCGCCAGATGGACAGAATTTGGCACGATAGCCCTCAGCAGGACATCCATCAACCGTATCAATCAAAGCCATGCTGAATAACTGCTTACATAAGAGCCAGAGGTGAACCAACGCGTTATTGACTTGCCCAGTTTGTGAAGTTCTTTGTTTTCAATAAGTCATCAAACTTTTTCCGATATTGTAATTATTTGACTGTCTGTTCATGTACATGAAAGCTGCCGGTTTCATTCCCATTCAGATAATACCTTCGTGATGCGTCGTTTTTCTTGCCTCAGAGTATACAACAGATTAAAAGGAATCTTCTTCCAGCATCTAAGTGAACTTGCAAAATAGTGAATATACAACGTATTCTATTATTTCAAAGGAAGTTCATTAAAGTCGCCTATATTTTGAAGGAAGTTATTGTTACCAACACAGTCATAACAAGAAAAAGGAATCTTTGGAGATGGTGACATAGAGTCACAATATGGAAATCTGCAAACAGTAGTGACGTAAGAGAAAGATTCATAAGTGGAAAAAGGAAATCAATGACAGTATGTAATTCTAGACGAAAGTAGGGAAGAATAACACCATTTTAGATGGATGATCAGACTTCTGAGTACACACCTTGATTGAAAGTGTACCAAAGGAAGGCGAAAATATAAAGGAGTAAAAAGAATGTGGCTAGCGACAAACTTAACATCTAAATTGGGACCCATGTAATAGACGAAAGGAAAATAACGCAGATCGGACGAAGCGGAGAAGGTATAAAAACCAGTACAGCTTCCAGTTTACATGGATGCTTTTCATACCCCACAGATGATATTTTTAACTGGAACTGTTGACTTATCATTGAAAAGCAGAGCAATAAAAGAAATCTATTATTATCAGTCAATGGAATTAATCTGAGAAGGAGAGCGATGATAATTTACATATGAGTTATAGCATTGTATGCAAGTGCATTAGGAACAGAGGAAAATCCGGATAAGAGGGGAACAGACATATTTTATTTGTGGTACTAGTATGTATGTTAAATATTAAGTTGACTGAAAATACGAGGTGCATTCAAGTTCTAAGGCCTCCGATTTTTTTTCTCCAGACTGGAAAGAGATAGAAACATTCACACTGTTTTAAAATGAGGCCGCATTCATTGTCAATACGTCCCAGAGACGGCAGCACTGTATGGCAGATGGAATTTTACCGCCAGCGGCGAGAATGAGAACTGTTTTAAATACTTAAAATGGCAACATTTTCCTTTCTTGAACAGTGTGCAATCATTCGTTTTCTGAATTTGCGTGGTGTGAAACCAATTGAAATTCATCGACAGTTGAAGGAGACATGTGGTGATGGAGTTACGGATGTGTTGAAAGTGCGTTCGTGGGTGCGACAGTTTAATGAAGGCAGAACATCATGTGACAACAAACCGAAACAACCTCGGGCTCGCACAAGCCGGTCTGACGACATGATCGAGAAAGTGGAGAGAATTGTTATGGGGGATCGCCGAATGACTGTTGAACAGATCGCCTCCAGAGTTGGCATTTCTGTGGGTTCTGTGCACACAATCCTGCATGACGACCAGAAAATGCGAAAAGTGTCATCCAGGTGGGTGCCACGAATGCTGATGGACGACCACATGGCTGCCCGTGTGGCATGTTGCCAAGCAATGTTGACGTGCAACGACAGCATGAATGGGACTTTCTTTTCGTCGGTTGTGACAATGGATGACACGTGGATGCCATTTTTCAATCCAGAAACAAAGCACCAGTCAGCTCAATGGAAGCACACAGATTGACCACCACCAAATAAAATTTCGGGTAACCGCCAGTGCTGAATAAATAATGGTGTCCATGTTCTGGGACAGCGAGGGCGTAATCCTTACCCATTGCGTTCCAAAGGGCACTACGGTAACAGGTACATCCTACGAAAATATTTTGAAGAACAAATTCCTTCCTGCACTGCAACAAAAACGTCCGGGAAGGGCTGCGCGTGTGCTGTTTCACCAAGACAACGCACCCGCACATCGAGCTAACGTTACGCAACAGTTTCTTCGTGATAACAACTTTGAAGTGATTCCTCATGCTCCCTACTGACCTTACCTGGCTCCTAGTGACTTGGCTTTTTCCAACAATGAAAGACACTCTCTGTGGCTGCACATTCACCAGCCGTGCTGCTATTGCCACAGCGATTTTCCAGTGGTCAAAACAGACTCCTAAAGAGGCCTTCGCCGCTGCCATGGAATCATGGCGTCAGTGTTGAAAAAAATGTGTACGTCTGCAGGGTGATTACGTCGAGAAGTAACGCCAGTTTCATCGATTTTGGGTGAGTAGTTAATTAGAATAAAAATCGGAGGCCTTAGAACTTGAACGCACCTCGTACAGAAAATGCTGAGGTTCTTCGGATTATCATAGAGGAAAAGAACAGGCGGAAAATACTATCTAGAATAAGATACAGGGAGATGGGACTTAAGATATCACGAAATATCGTCTATAGCTAGAGAAGGATCCGTAGAGGATAATAACTGTAGAGCTAGACAGAGATTGGTATATACATAAACAATAACTGAGGTTCCTTTTCCTTACTTTCGAAGGAAGCTAACATTTCTGCCAGAAGTGTGGGAACGTAGCAAACAGTGAACTGAGAGTTCACACGGAGAAATCAGGTGTGCTCACATTACAGACCGCTGTAGCGCAATCCTCCTCCCTCTACACGAGAGGCTTCCATTATCAACTAAATGGAACGAGGGTCCCGCCTTAACGCAGGCAATACGCTCTATTGGTGCTCAGGGCCCTCAGCTAAAGAGACGAAGCAGAGTAGCACCGCTGCTTTAACCGAGAGGTGGGCGAACCTTGTGGGGTACAACAAAATAGTACAACGAGCGAACTACTACTACTACTACTGCTATGTAGATACATGTAAGCCTAACTTGGTAAAAAGCCGAAAGCTACCAGCGACAACTTAAGCCTGAAAATGCACGCAAATACATGATGACATTATATCATCGAAGCAATTTATCAAGAACATTTTAAAAAGAGGAGTGACGGAACAAAAGTGTCTAGAATTAATTATTCCGGGGATCAAACGCACTAACAACTGTGCTCAGGTACAAAAACTTGTAAGCCTCAAGAATGGACGTCAACTGGCTTGAGACGAATGAAAGAGTGGGGCAGTTCCAACTAAGAATCGCAAGCGCCTGCGTGTAGCCTTCTTGCTATAACCAAGTCTACCAAGTGAAACAAAAGACTTTGAAAACTAGTCACAAAACTAAAAACCCACGCACCAAGGAAATATGTATTACAATCAGCCGGCCGGTGTGGCCGTGCGGTTAAAGGCGCTTCAGTCTGGAACCGCGTGACCACTGCGGTCGCAGGTTCGAATCCTGCCTCGGGCATGGATGTGTGTGATGTCCTTAGGTTAGTTAGGTTTAATTAGTTCTAAGTTCTAGGCGACTGATGACCTCAGAAGTAAAGTCGCATAGTGCTCAGAGCCATTTGAACCATTTTTTATTACAATCAGAAACAAAATTTTCGACATTTTTTAAAAAATTGGGACATATTCTAACAATAGTAGGAAACATCGAAATCTCAAGCAGTAAAGAAAAATGCCGTGTCATAGGAGAGACGCCCAACGCACAGCTTACAACGCCATGCCCAGCGAGGGGCAGGAGAGGGCAGTTTGGACAAACAAGTATGAATGTAGCAGAGCTTACTCAGTACATTTGTAGAAAGGCACACGCTGTAATTTTTCTACATCCGTGTATTGCTTTTCTCTCACGGTATGTCACATTTTGATAATTATTTCCGCCGGATTTATATTCCCTAGAATATGTGCGTTTCCTGACAACCAACCACCAACTACATTCTCGTGCCCAGTTGGCGTTCAGATTATTAGAATCTCTAATATCCGCTATTTCTGATCGTTTGTTATTACACCTGTAGCCTTAAAACATCAATATCTGTTAATATTATGATAAACTCTAGATTCTTTGTGGGTTAGACTGCGAAACTGATGACGGTAGCAAAATCTTGGCAGATATCCTGGTCCCTAACATAAACAAGCCACATAAATTGACTGTAATTTTCTGAGCGGACGTATTTTGCTTATTGTATAAGACGTTGTTGATAGTGGGAATCTGTGTGTCAATGATCGTGTTATTTGAACTACCTTAATTAATTTAACGTAGATTTGGATTTCCGATTAGGCACATCTGATTAAGTTGCAATTTATCGTAGTAAAGGTACTACTAACACCTAATTTGCTTAAGACAAATACTGTAAAAAGTTTCACTAATGTTGTCGAATGGTTTGCGAAAGCCGAGAAAACTGGCGGGGAGGGGAGGAGGGAAGGAGGGCTTAACCGTTATTTCTTGACTATCTGGGGAGCTAATATTTTACAGTCTGCGTTCAACTATGTGGCAGAGCGAGTTTAACACGTACTGAACTCGCATTCTGGAGGGAGGCCATTCAAAAGGCCGTCTTACCCTCCAGATTTACGTATTCCATGGTCATTCTGATTCGCTTAAGGTTCAAAATGGTTCAAATGGCTCTAAGCACTATGGGACTTTACATCTGAGGTCATCAGTCCCCTAGATTTACAACTACTTAAACCGAACTAACCTAAGGACACCACACACATCCATGGCCGAGGCAGGATTCGAACCTGCGACAGTAGCAGCAGCGCGATTCCAGACTGAAGCGCCTAGAACCGCTCGGCCACCGCGGTCGGTTCGCTTAAGGTAAATCCAGACACAATTCCCCTGAGAAGGATACAGCCGAATTCCTTGCGCATCCTTCTACAGTCAGAAGTAATGCTCTGTCGCTAAAGAACTCGTCCTTGAGAAGTGTTAAACCTTATTCTTCCTTTATCAGCGTGTCTGATCTGTACGCTTTCATCTCAGTGGCTACATTGTTCTTAGAGATTGGTACAACAACGCCTTCGGAGAATTACCCAATCAGGTTCTCCCTATAGTATATTCTACACGACAGTGACCTGTTCCAAGAAGATAGCCCAAAATATCAAATGGAACACCGAAGAAAGATCGTGTAAATCTGATGCTCTATTATTTCGATAAAAATGGTAACTAATTCATTGGGCGGGCCATGTAGCCCGTATGCCAGTAGAAGTCACTTGTGAAACCGAACACCAGACGCTCCTTAGGACGAGCAAAGAAGCACTGGATGCCCTGTGAACTGAAGATTCCTGGAGGAACAGAGGTCAAAGGAATTGTGACAGCATGTGAAAGACGCGCGTGGTCTGCAGGGCCTGTGATGGCCGAATATGTGTCTATGTTTAAACGCAGACGATTATTTTGCGAAATCGGTTTGATATTCATATTTAATACCTTCGTTTATTACTCCTGTCTGCTTGGCATTTGGTCTGTCCCCTCGAGTAAATCAATATAAATAAACATAAATTGCCTATTTGGCTGGTATTTTTTTCTTTGTTCGTGACTGTTTGTATGAAAGAAAATTTTTGAAAAATCCACCGGAAAAGTCTAAAATCCCGATGGTAGTTCTGCATGAAAATCTCAATGAAAGAAATGACACGGTCGGACTGACTGCATGAAAATCTCAATGAAAGAAATGACACGGTCGGACTGACTGTTCTGCTGTCACATGTTTGAGAACAACAACTTCTCCATTGAATACTGGTATTTAGTTAGAAAGAATACAATTGAAAGCTATATTTCAGTGTGGTATCTGTGGTGATCATATCTTTAGTGTGTTCCAGAGACTTAATTGATGCCAGTGCGTTGTAACTTAGTAGGTTGCGAACATTCAGTTGGTTTCAGTTCGTGGTACATTTCTTTGAAAAAAATAAAATGTCACCAATGAGGCATCGAAATATCACTCAGCGTTCACGCAACGCAGGCCAACTTCACAATACTCGGGTCAATGACACTGAGCCAAAGCGGAGACAGCGTACACCAACAAATCAAATAAATTGTCAAGCGTGATCTATTATGAGTTCGGAACAACGGATACAGACGAGTTCGACTCGCTCACTCAAACAACGCAAAGCTAAGCCACTGAACACACAATACGTACTTGTTAATAAACACTTACTGTTAAACCTGCTGCGAGGAAGAAAGGCTATGCTGTGCTATGAAAATGTACGGTTTTGTTTTCCTCCTCGCAGTCATTTCTAACAGGAAACAGAAAAGTTGTGTTTATGGCTGACTTTATAATGCTACCTCTTTGTAGACTAAAACCACGTGAAATGTTGTGATTAAAGGTACTATACTCACAGATTCAGCAGATGGAATTGTCTCTCTCATAGCGCATGTGCCAATGATTCCAACCGATTAAGTAAATCATTTTTAGTTCTATTCCCAATCAAGGTCCCGTTTGTAATGGCAATAAATAAGGTCAGAGAGAGGTTGGAGGAGGATATGGACAGAGAATGGTAGAGGAAACGGATAGGAAGAGGGGACGGATGATATGGACAGAAAGATGAAGGAGGAGGTGATATATACAGAAAGTGTGCTATGAGATGAGTGGGCGAGGGGAAGGTAATGGGCAGAGATAGGGGGAGGAAGAGGAGATGCTCAAAGGCAGGGAGGAGGAGGAGAGGGATAAATAGAGGGGGGAGAAGAGGTTATAAAATAAACCCAAGTGCCATACATATTTAGAAATTGCGGAGCATTGCCGGCTTCGCTAGTCAGTAATATACAGTAGTTTAGTACCAGAGACTTAATTTTCATCTGTGTCTGAACTTACTTTCCACTGACATCACTCAACCAAATTATTATTTTTTACATCGGCTTTTCTGCTCCTGTTGTAAATGCTTTAGTCAGTTACTTCCGTGTTTGACACTTCTGAAACGTCAGGCACTGATTTTCGATATCTGTATCTACCTCCACCCATCCTAAGCAAACCACTGGGAAGTGCGCGGCAGCGGGTAATTCCCGTTGTACCATTTATCAGGACTTCTTCCCGAACTATTCACGTATGGAATCGGGAAGAATGACGATTTTAATACCTCTGTTCGTGCTGGAATTAATCCAACCTTGTCTTCTTTCTACTGAAGAGGGGTAATTTGAAGCAACCCTTGGTAAAACATCTAACGTTGTTTTGTTACGTGATGGAAGGTGCCTTTAGTGATAATAATTGTAGAGGAAGATGTTTGAAAACTGTATCTTGTCGTACTTCTGACTATGTTTCAGTCGCGTCAGGTGAATAATGAAGCTCTTTTTTTGAGTCGATTCATCTCTGTAGTACAGAAACGCATGCAGCTCTAATCTCGAAGAACTCCCTAAGCTCCTTCGCGATCCCTGCACATTTCGGCTGAGTCCCTTCCATGCTAAAACATTGGAGTTTCACAACGGCGGCAATTACTCGCCAGGCTGACGTATGGCAACGAGCCCGTTGGACTGGTCGTAATCAATTACTCCTGAGTTCAACAAGTGGTCCGATAGACATTGATGAGGAACGGACAGAGAGAACTAATCCATTAAAAAAGATGCCTGGCTCCACTGGCTGATTTTCCAATACCATGGAGAATGGCAAGAAAAAATGATTGTTAGAAGTTTTTTATTTTAGTGATTTAGGAAAGAGCCATGTCCGTCACATCAAACCGCGAGGATAATAAATATATTAATGTGCGTCTCAGGTAAAGGTAAAGATTGGTATCTGTATCACTATAGTGCATCTTAACTTCATAGATATCAGAATGCTGATCGACTGTCGTCTTTCTCTTGTGAGTGTGGCCTATATTCAGTGTCCAATACCGATCACCATCACAACAGAGATTCGATGTAACTTCCACTATTATTTCTAACAGCTCTTTCACTGGCATTGGCCAAAAAATGTGATCAGTGGTCACTAAACAGCTTTCCTTGTATCGCAGTTCGCATCTTACGACACATGAAACTAAAAATTTAACATTTAAAACACTTGTGAAGCCAATATGTAGCATGTATCTTGTCAGTCCTTTTATTGGTTGCTAGGTGCCATAATGTTGGAGCTAATGTAATAAAGCTACAATTTATACGATAATGAATAGAGTGCACCGAGAAAAAGCGACATGTAGTGGGCCATATACGTTGGTGCGCTTGCGTGCGTGCGTGTGTGTGTGTGTGTGTGAGTAATTTAGACATGGAAGCAACGTTGGCATAAACATTGTGCATATGTTTCTGACAAATTTTTGTATACGTTCTTGATATGGAAATATTATAAGTAGCACTCTTTAGATATTTTCGGCAGATATTTTAGATGTGGGAGTGAGATTTTGTAAGTTGATATAACTATTTTGTGTGTGCGTTTGGGTGTGTGTGTTCTAGCGTTAGATGGCGATGTACCACTGTGCAATTCTAGCACATGTATTATTTATCGTAATATATGTCTGTAATTTATATTTGTTATCCATGTCAGTGAATCTCTATGGTAGTATAAATTTAACTGTATATTGTCTGTTTCTTTGTTGCATGAGCATCACAGCTAGGGCCGTCAGTGGTTATTTGAGAGGCATGGTGGCCTTACGTCACCAGATGAAATCGTCACTAGATCGACGGCCGTGTGTCGTGAGATGGAGCCTGGCGCTGCACTCCATTCCTGAGATCACTGTTTTTGCAATGTAAAATAAAAAATAGCTAAAAATTAGAATGTAATTAAAATGTTAAGATAGTACCGACTTTTTCTTGGAGCCAGTCTTGCTTATTTCAACTACTTTTTAAAAGAAGTAAGTTTGTCATCCATTTGTGAAAAATAGTATACTTAATTAACTGAAAAGTGATCAGATAGCAATAAAACCTTTAACATTTTGAATCCAAAAAAGAATAACTGATTAGCATACGGTGAGTAATGCTAGTTGCTATACAGCCCAGTTGCCTTATATCTGGTTCTCTTGGTTACAGATTATCGAAAGTGCACATGTTACGCAAATTGATTGAAATTCTTGGCTGAATGGAAGTAGCTTCGTTTCCGCCGTTAATTCATCGAATTATCGATGGGGAAGAGCCTTAGAATTACTTCAGATGACAAAGCGATCTGTACTATAGTACAACAGATCTATTATGGTGGTGGAGCCTCGGTATCTTAGCATGTAGCACAACTGAGCTTAGGCTGAATACATGAGAGGTAGCACTTTATATGTCACTCTTAAAAACAGGAAAATAACAAAAAATATCTGGAAAAGGAAAATCATCTTCAAGAAAGAAGACCATCAAAAAGGAAAGCACAAGTACGATGACAAAGACACTAGAAGAGATGAAGAAGAAGCCATTTGGGGCGGAAAGGGTTCTTTTTGTCCACATGGCACTATTAATTCGAATTCGACAGCTTTCTGAGATTTCCAACTGCAATCAATTCCTCAAATCGGTGCCATTTCAGTTCGTGGTACTGAAGCAAGTCAACACATGACTATGAGAGGAACTGCAGCATTGCACAGGCACCTTCCAGCTAACAATAGGCAGCGCACGCGTTTGCCACAATTTTGCTAGAGTACAAATATTCTCGAGTCACACTGGCTGATTCGCTACACTTCACTCCGATCAGTAAAACATTCACACTCGTACAACATGTTTCACATGTACACAACATTATAGTTTATGGCTAAGACAACGCTATCATCGAAGGACATCGTACCAGACATAAATTAATGTGGTTCCAGTACCCCGGCTCCGACCATGGTATTCGGGAGGTTTATGTTGGTTGTAAGGCATATGCCTGAACTGGTAAATCTCTCCCGTTTATTCACAATAGGAATCCCCCATTTGATCCACTGTTACCTTGCCTGATCTTTGGCTCATTAGGACCGCGCCTTTCCAATGGACTGGATCTCGAACAGCCCAATCCACTCCTAGGAGTGGAGAATGAAAAGAGTAAAATAAAGAAAATCGATTAACAGAAGCTTTGTTCAGATACTATAAAGTGACTATTAAAATATATTTTGAGTCAGGTATTAGAAGAGAAAGTCATTTCCAGGACCATAGTATAATTCGTGACATATATTTACTATGATGTAATATTCTGGACAAGGAATAAGGGAGAGCAATGGAATTTGTTGCTATTGCTACTAGAAATTTATGGAACATTTTCTTCACCCAGTTGTCAACAGCGCAGGTTTGTTTCACAAAATTCATAACACAGACCTCTATTTGGTTCTTTTATTGCACTGTCGGTTTCCATCATCCCGTGCCTGTATCCGTGTAATTGGAGCATGAGTCACAAATGTAACAACCACAAATATAAAATGTAAGTGACAAGAGCATTACACTGTAGTACTTACGAAACTCAAACCAAAACACTCTGTATATTACGAAAATGGGAACGTAGGAATGCGGCCATTGACACATTCATTGACAAAAATACGTCACTCAGGTTTAAAAATAACATTATTGAGTATTAGAGAGCGTCAAGAAGAGGTGAAATATGGGTAGCTGCGGATTTCACACAACTATCGAAAGATAGCATTGTTAGTAGTCACTTTAATGCAAACGCAGGCCACCATGAGAGAACCGATGACAGGCAGTTGTCAGAGGCAGAGACCCCACACGTTAAGGCAAATGGTGGGAAGAGTACGTCCTTTTATGTTTTTAAGAGCGTTTCCCGAACAATGGATCGTTAAAAGATGGATTTAATTAGTTGTTGGCCACATGGGTGCAGCACCCATGGAACGGGGAGTGTTGTACAGTTAGTAAGAGCGTAGCAGCGACGTGGAGCGCGGCAAAAATGAGAAGCACGCGCTACTGTAGCAGAAAGGAAGGCGAATAATGTTGCTCTCTGGATGTTCATAGTTTAAACCGAACTGTATATTAAGACCAGTCTGAAAGTGCAAAAAACTACGCAGAATGACTCAAAAGGAACATCTCGAGTGCTAGGTCGCAAAAGGACAATGATATTTACGGCACTCGACGCCCCATATATTGTCTATCATACAACCACAACATTGGCTGCTAAAGGCAACACAAGGTGGGACTGAAGGTATCCAGTGGTGAGCACAGCATGAGGCTACGGAGCGAAGATGAACTGCTTGGTCGAAGAGTAACTCACAACAGTTCTTCAGTGTTTGTGATGCTGATACAAAGCAGAACAATGGCAACAATAAACAAAGTAAATATTGCACTATATCTCATCCCTTATGAAAAGTGTATGACTTTTCAATTCGAATCACCTGGAACCACTGCAAAATTCAGCTTCTGGATGTTCGTTTTTTCCGTGGCTATGAAACATATTAGCACACTGCCTGGAGCTACGCCTTAACCCTAGGATGCATATACAGGGCCTCCGAGGCCCTTGTATGTCTTCATTTTTTTTAAAAATCGGTAATTTTTTTTATTTCGAACTGCTTTCCAGTACTCTTTCACTAACACTGTGACATTCCTCCTATCAAGTCCGAACGAGATACCTTTTTAAGTTTCTTGTATAATTCAATACGTTTACCCGTACACTGTGAATGCATAAGCTGGGTTTCAGAAGCCCTCGCACATTTATAAATGTTCTTTAGCCTATATTGCCTTCAACATTTGTTTGGTAGCACTTATTAATTCAACAAAAACTCTAGTGGTATTTGCAACAACAGGAGTGCAAACAGCAGCAGTAGCTGTAGTAGTAACAGTATAACTAAAAAATAATACACACTACTTTCACATATTGGCGATGTCGGTGTAGTATTGATCTTTTTGCTGTCGAATGCTTTATTATTGCATAGTACTGTTATCCTGTGCTGCTCTTGTCGGCCTCATTGTTACTGTGTTTGTTGCTGCAAATTGTTACGAGTATGACTCGTTTAGTGCTGCACAAGCTGCTGTTCGAGAGACACGCCTTGTGCTATGGCTTCGACATGCAAAGCAAGAGAGTCAGTACGTGAAAATGCAGCTAATTTTGAAAGTGTTGTGGCTCAGTGGTTTGAAGAAGATGATTCTTGCGAGGAAGGTAATATTTTTGAAGATGCAGGTAGTGAAGAATCAGCCAATGAATCTGCAGATGTGAATATTGAGGCAGATGACAGTCCTTCCGATAATATCACTTCATCAGTCTGAAAATGAAGAACCACCACAAAAGGTGTAGAAGACAACACATACATTAGTCGGAATGGAACGAATTGGAAATTAGATCCTCCTGCAACTTTTCGTACAGCTGTTCATAATATTGTAAAGAGGGCACCTGGTCCAGCCCGTGGTTTGAAAACCTGTAAACCTAAGGATGCCTGGGACTATTTCATCTCCAAGGAAATACTAGAGGAAATCATCAACTGCACAAATATTGAAGGCAGAAGAGTGGCTGCTTTACGTGATAAAACGTGGAAAAACGTTCCGCTTGTTGAAATGGAGGGTTTTCTTGGTCTTTTACTGCTTTCTGGTGTTGAGAAGAGTTGGGATGTCACTAATAGAGAATTATTCTTGGATGAAAAGGCAAATCCTACATATAAGGCCACCATGTCAGTAAACAGATTCGAAGATATAAGGAGAATGATTAGATTTGATGTCAGGCGCACCCGTGAAGCTCGATCTGCAGATGACAAACTTGCAGCTGTTCGCTGCGTATGGGAACTATTTCTTGACATGTGTAGAAATAGAATGATTCCCAATGATTCGCTCACAGTTGACGAACAGGTAGTCCCATTCCGTGGAAGATGCAGCTTCACCCAGTTTATGCCCTCTAAACTAGCCAAGTATGGGATAAAAATATTTTGGTTATGTGATGCAACATTTGCATATGCTTTAGACGGAATTGTTTACACGGGAAGGAAGCCCCATGAACCTATTCAGAAAAATCTTGGATTGAATGTGGTGAAAGGTCTTGCTAAAAGCATTGAAGGATCATCAAAAATATTACTCATGACAACTTCTTTACTAGTGTGCAGCTGGCAGAAGAGATGCTTCAGAAGGAAATCACAGTGGTGGGAACCATCAAACAAAATAAACCAGAAATTCCTAATGAGATGAAACCATCTGCCTCGAGAGCGATTCATTCCTCTTTGTTTGCATTTGTGGTGACATTACAGTGGTGAGTTAAGTTCCCAAAAAGAAAAAGTTTGTAGTTCTCATTAGCACAATGCATCACAACAGAAACATTGATGAAACTCATGCAAAAAGGAAACCAGATATAATAAAGTTCTACAACTCTACGATGGGTGGAGTAGATCAAATGGACCAGAAAATTCGTTGTTGCACTTGCAAGAGACAAACAAAAAGATGGCCATTTGCATTATGGATGAATATGATGGACTTCGCAGCAATGAACAGTGAAATTTTATTTTCCGCCAACATCTGACATACCATTGTGGAAGAAGTGATAAAAGGCGTTTGTTCGTAAGAGATTTAGCAGAGGAAATGGTAAGACCACTAATGGAACTTCGTATTCAGATCCATAATCTTCCAAAGAAAATCGTTGATGCCATGCAAAGATGTGGTGTTAAAAGTAGGTCATATTGCTGAACCAAGTACCTGTTTCAGGAAAAAGAATAAGATGCATTTATTGTCCATGTAATAAACACTACGACATGCATAAAGTGTAAAACCAATATTTCTAAGGAGCAGAGTGGCGTTCTTTGTGCTTCTTGTTTGTCACATGTTGAAAACTAAGAAAAATGCAATTTTATGCGAACAATGAATAATAACTTTTTGTCAAAATATTGCCTATATACATAATATTATGGATAATGCGTATGTTTTATTTGAAGAAATTGGTTGTAATAAATGTTATAAAATGTAAACTGCAACTTATAAGTGAATTAATAAAATTATTTGTATGTGTTGTATGTAAATGGATGTAACTAATAAAATTCTCTCTTAGAGTTTTTTTTAATTAATAAAATGTTAATCAGGCCCACCAGATCCTGATACTGTATCTTAGGAATCTTTCAATATGACAATAAATTTGACAGAAATAAATTTAACTCCAAAGAATGATTATATGAAAAGAGGAAAATTTTAAATTAGGGCAGGGCCTTGGAGACCCTGCATATGCATTCATATGTGTTTTCGGCACCATGCATCCGAGGGTTAAAGGATGGCCAGTTTCAAGATAAGATCCACGGAAAACTGTTTCGCGTTTGGAAGCAACGTCCTGCGCGGTTTGTAACTCCCAAGGAATTCGCCTTCGATCTTCATGGTACGAACCTCTGTGATCACTGTGGCGCGTCATTTTTCCTTCGGTGCTCATGGTTCAAGTTAACCCTAGGACGCCCAAGCCTTTTTTTCTAACTTGGGTGCCTCAGGGGGGGGGGGGGGGGGGGAGGGGTTCGGTGAGTCCACAGGTATTAAATAAGTTTACTGACGAAAAATTACAACTTTCATCGTGGATGTTGCTGGATGAATATGGTGGTTGCATTGATAGCACAAATGTCGATGAGAGAGTAAAATACAGATAGAGGACATCTCTTGCAGGTGTACATACGCGCCATTTGATCAATGGTATCAATTCCACCTTTAGTGGAATTATAATACGCATTTATCTCGGTTTTATTCTTCTCACCTCCTACAGTGTCTTTATCTTGGTGCATTGTTGATAACTTCAGTAAATTTTTACTTGGTTTCGTTTTTGCTATGTAGGACACCAAAGTTACTGGAGGCCTACCTGATGATGGGTCTGTGAACAAGAACATTGATGAATATAGCTCTCGATTTGATGTGCTCTTCATTATGTCTGGAATAAACTTCCTGTTTGACTGGAGATTTCCTACGGTAGTAACTTTGTAGTCTTGGTACAACTCTTCCACCAAATCCACCGATGTGTAGTATCGGTCTGTAGTAATATTTCGACCAGTTTTTTTCACAGGTGCTACCAGACGTTTGACGACAGCTGCTGAACCCCTTCTTCTTTCGGCAAATTCTGAACATTACCTGCACAGGGTTCCATATTCAAGACGTATCTATCAACTGCATTGGACATCATGCGTATAACGATGCCATACTGGCCCGGTTTATCCTTCATAAATACTTTGAAGGGGCAGCGCCCTCTAAACAAGTTGAGCATCTCATCAATGGTGAGGTGGACCCCTGGTTTATACAATAGTGGAAACCTATCATTCACTTTGTTGAAAACATCACGGATTGCTGTGAAATTGTCTGCCTCAATTCTTAGCTGGCGGGTACTTTTTTCATGAAACCTTATGATTGCAATAAGTTCCTTGAGACGTTCTCTTGCCATATACCCTTGTAAACGGGCCGACCCATTAGGTCTGACCGAAGATCGTGTAGACTGACAGTATTATCCTTATTTGCCCAATAGGTATCAGGATTACTATAAAAGCATACAATTCTCATTAGTCGAAGTAACATTTCGCCTAACTGCCTCTTCATTTGAATGTTTTACTATAACATCCATGATGTCAGGCGTAAGAAGTAACTTCAAGGCTTCCCCAGGTGAATGGCAAACACCAGCTGGAGTTACTTCTGCCTGCTCTCTTACTATATTAGCAACAGACCTCCGAGGAATTCTAGGCTGTGTGGTTACGTACCTTCTTACAGACTTGGCCACAATAACATCCTGATGGTCACTGCCTGAAGCTGCGCTATCTTCATCTTCTCTAACATCCACATCACTTCCCAGTCTGAATCATACTCCATAACACCGTCCTCATATTCACTTTCACTCCCCGAGTCAGAATCTTCATCTAAAATTTCATTCAAAACTCTTTCTAAAGACGAGTCACGTATTCTTCTAGTCATTTCTAAGTCTGGATGTGAACAGTAGGAAGCTGCACTAACTCACTGCAAGTTTACAAGATAAATAACAGCTGACTGACATCAACAATCACTTCCTCTGAATGTAAACCGATTGTTGTGAATATCAAGAATACCAACCAACAGGAAACTAACTTGCATTGTTGTAGAGATGAGAAATACGAAATCCTTCTAAGGGAAATTTTCTATAGCATGGAAGCCCAAGGGGGGGGGGGGGGGTGGTTGTTGGACGCATAATTAGTTTATCTATTTTTTCTTTCAGTGCAGGAATTTTTCTATAAAATATATTGACACTAACATTTGATAAAATAGCAAACAAACAATAACTCAAAGGGAATATGTAGCATGAAAGTTACTTGGGCAAAACTAGGGGACATAAAAAAATTGTGGGTTCAACGAATCCGTTCCCCCCCCCCCCCTTAGGCGTCCTAGGGTTAATGGTTTGTTTTGAACATTTCTTGAATGTCGACGAGGGCCATTTTCTGACGTGTAAAACATATACCACACAGAAGTCTGCTCTCTGCACCTCCCAAACACTCTTCTTCTGTCGCCTTCCTGATGCACGTGGTGAGTCATTAGCAGCAAATATTTTTCCTGTCACAGTTGTTGATACAGTACTATCAAATGAGGCGTACTAAAGATTGAATTTGCACCCTCGCACTGAAGGGGTTCCTTGACAGTATGTATCTGACCAGTGCTTTTGAAAAATGACACAGAGAGGAATAGTGAGTATTAAGGGAAGTGAAAATCCCAAATCTCTTTTGCTTTACAATACTGCGATGAAGTGGATCTAATACATATAACTTTAAATATTTTTGGAAGGAAATTTACTCTATTGACCTTTGAAAAATAGTATACTTATTTAACTGAAATTTGATACTGAAGGAAAGTAGGATCATATGAGCCCATAGTCCATCGAATTATCGGTTGGACAGTGTCTGCAAATTATAGTTACTTCGGATAAGATAGTGATCCGAAATCCAGTAGAGTGTAGCTGTTTTAACTACGCAGCAACGAAAGTTAACTTAATTCTTCGTTGCCTTGCAACTAGTGTGATACAATGATGGAACCGTGCTAGTTGACAATTGCAGCTTAATCTGTAAGTTATATTAGCGGTTTTTGCTTAATATAAAACACAAGTTTACGTGTTACAGTACATATTTGTGCTCTATTTTTAGTGTATGTGTATATTTTTGGTACATAATACGTGTGTCGAAATAATATAAGTTAAATTGACGGTATATTTACATATTTTCGATAAATGATAACGGTCGTTCGGATACTTTGAACATGGCGCTAATTTACGCAGTTTAGCAGAAGCTTACGCATTTTAGATAAATAATATAGACAGCAAAATTCTGTAACTCGTTCCAGAATTGTCTATATCTTTAAGTATTTTCGATAAACAACTTAAGTCGTTTGGATAATTTTTGACATGGTGCCAGTTTACACTATTTTGAATTTGTTAATCTCCCGCCACCCCGACGAAACGGGTTCCGTCATCTTGGACATGTGCTGTATTTATCATCCTTCTGTGTCACAGAACGGCACTGACAATTCCTCATACTTGGGGTATCATATATTGATCTTCGAAAAGTTTTCTGAAGAAGCTATAGCCATACTGCTAAGATGTATATTTATTCTGTGGATGACTGATCTGTTCTCATGCTGTATAGTGTACTGTAATACTGTGTCATAGACTATTACGGAAGTTTAAAGAGTGAATAATATCAGTGGAAGTGTCGACCTTAGCGAAAGCCTCCAACCCAAGACTGGGTTGTCATCAGCTGTATCATATGGTATTAGTGCATTAGATACTGACGAGACAATTGCTGTTACGCAAAGTCGATTAGGCGGGTTCGTAATTGATGAAATTTACTTGGAGCACCAAGGTGAGGAGAGCATCAAAGTGAAAGCTGTGTCTGCAGTGCGTATCACAATTAGTAGTGAAAAATGACAGCCGGCCGCGGTGGTCTAGCGGTTCTAGGCCCTCAGTCCGGAACCGCGGGACTGATACGGTCGCAGGTTCGAATCCTGCCTCGGGCATGTATGTGTGTGATGTCCTTAGGTTAGTTAGGTTTAAGTAGTTTTATGTTCTAGGGGACTGATGACCACAGAGGTTAAGTCCCATAGTGCTCAGAGCCATTTGAACCATTTTTTTTTTAATAATGACAGAGATTAAAGTGTGGGAAGAGAAATGGGCGCTAAATGGTAATGACATGTAATTTAAGTGTAAACTATATCCGCTTTGGTACAATATTAAAAGCTCATACCTGCTAAAATTTTGTTATTGGGAAGTAACTACTCAAAAAGTTAGTCTTTGCAAGATTATTTGCACGTAATGATGGAAGGACGCAGCATAGGCTTACTTAGTGTAAAAATAATAATTTGGAGAAGAAGAAGTGATTTTCTTTGTAGTGGAAGTTGGAGGACTTTAAGAAGGAAACAGAAGCATTGTACTGAGATAGAAGACACAGTATAAGTGGGTGGAGATAGACAGTAAACAGATGGTTCCAGGAAACTGGTACATCGACACTGTTGCAGCAAAACACTATTTCGAGGTGAGACGTGTCTAAAAACTTAACAAAGAAGAGGAGTCGCAAGAGGAGAAGATTTAAAATGGCTCTAACCACTATGGGACTTAACATCTGAGGTCATCAGTCCCCTAGGCTTAGAAATAATTAAACCTAACTAACCTAAGAACATCACACACATCCATGCCCGAGGCAGCATTCGAACCTGCGATAGTAGCAGCAGCGCGGTTCCGGACTCAAGCGCTTAGAACCGCTCGGCCACAGCGGCTGGCGGAGTAGATTTAAAGAAGAAAGCAAAAAGGCAATATTTTCAAGATACAAGATTTATACAGAAACTAGTTCAGAAGTCAAGGGAGGATCAAGACTATCGATACGTAGCTGAAATGAGGACAATAAGCAGATGAATCTGGAAAACCTAAGCATTTTGTGGTGCCACTGAGGCAGTGTACTGAAGAACTATCTGAAAATCTATCATTTTGGATGAGACTGGGGACAGACCGTGAATTATGCCAGTTCTACCGATTCTGTTATACTACCTCTCCAGCTGATATTTCGGCCGCGTATTTTCCGACCACCTTCAGAGGAAGTCGCAAGGCTAACGAGAAGGTGCCACGCCCGACCTTATATACTCCACATCGACGGTACCGCACAGATGCTGTTCAGTAGCAAAGAGGTACACTAATACAAGCACCACCTATTTTTGCGAATCTCAGTCAGCGATGAGAACAAATTAAATGTATTGGGACTTGCTCAGCGGCTAGGCTTAAGCTCCGAGACAGAAACAGTGCGTCAGCATTTGCCGATGATACAGGCCAGCGCCGACGAAGCGGCGCCAGCTGGCAAATAGCGTTACGTGACTAGCTGGACGCTGTATAAGTCTTATAGTACTCAGAGCCATTTGAACCATTTGGACGCTGTAGCCAAACGCATAATAGGATCAAAGTAGCTTTATCACATCACATGATGATGGAAATATACCAAATACGTGGTCAGTCTCCAGTGAGGAGGTGTAGAACATTCTAGAAGCTTTCCGTGACGCACGAAGGTAGTATAAATAAGGGGCCAGAAGGACCCTATTGGCAGTCGAGATCTGCTGAGCATACTGCCACAGAACCTGTGTCGTTCTACGGCAGACTTTGGGGACTTTGTACGATTCGTTAGCCTCGGCTCTGCAACAGCCAGGGAGGTAGATTCCTGAGTAAGAGATTTAACTGACAGAAAGTAGTACAAGATAGTGCCAGTAGGGATTTTCAGTTATCAAACGATAAGGGCTCTTATGAATTCTACCCTGCAACAGTAGCCACTACTCACCGAGTTCCGTATCCTGCAGCGTAGCATTAACTTGCTCCGTCTAGCTGCCAGAGTTGCAGAAGCAGCCCGCACCTACTTCTACTCTTCGAGAAGATCGAACGAGGTAAGACCCCTGAATATAATTCGCGTCAGTCTCACTCCCTCTCGGGACACCCTGTATAGCCGATAACGATCATTTACAAGAGGAGCTCAGGTACCACAAGAACACGTTCTGCCATTCGATTTGCTTATTGATGTATACTCGGCAATGGTAACACCTTAATCAGTTCTCTACAATTTAATTCCATCAACTGCCGGGTAACATGTCTTACCAAAATTAAAACCATTAGCTCTGTTTATAAAATTATCGGGTAAACTATTTTCTACTGTTTTCTTGGAAATGGAATCCTAAAAGGAAAATCTGAATGTTGAAATTTTTATGTCGCTGTAGTTCATCGAATGACCCGAATCTGGATAATATTCCCTCACAGATGACTTGTCTAGCTGTAGCGGGAGTGTGTATTTTCTGTGTTCCTCGCATGAACGGTGCGTGTTGTCTGAGTTCGATGTAACTTATCGCAACTTTCGAAAGGAATCTTAGCCGGCCGCTGTGGCCGATCGGTTCTAGGAATGTCAGTCTGGAACCACGCGCCCGCTACGGTCACAGGTTCGAATCCTGCTTCGGGCATAAATGTGTGTGATGTCCTTAGGTTATATCCATTATAATTATCCGGGCTGTTATGCTGTGGTCGTTTGATTAATTCTGCGTCGATTCCCAACGTTTCGTCTCCGACTGCGGGAGACATCTTCAAGGGGGTCCGTAGCTCGATGGAAGGTCCAACACACGCACTGGCTCGCTACTGACTGCCGCTAAATTCCGTGTCCGCGCGCTCCCACGCCGCGGCGTGACGTCACGTGTTTTGAAAACGTCAGTGCAATTGGCCGCTGTCCGTCGCCGTCGATCGCCGTTGCCATCACCCAGTAGTGGACGGGTGGTAATCTTCTTTAACACCGGCATCCATATACCGTTTAATTTCACGCCCTCCTCCTTTCGGTTGAAATTATTTGGGTGTTTAGCGATTTCGATTACCTCCCTGTAGAGCCTTTCGTGATATCCGCTTGTGGCCGCGAGTACTTGCGTCTCCTCGAAACGGATACTGTGGTTCCCTGGCTGGAAAGCATGCTCCGCAACGGCTGATCGTTCCGTTTCTTCTCTTCTACAATTTCCCTTGTGCTCTTCCAAACGTTTAGAAACAGTTCTTTTGGTGGTACCCACATAAACATCACCACAGCTGCGTGGGATCCTATACACTCCAGCTTTTTCCAATGGTTTGCGAGCGTCCTTGGCCGGCTTAAGGTATTCCTGTATCTTCCTGGTGGGCTTGTAAATTACGGTAATATCTTCCCTATTCTTTCCGTTACATTTTTAATTAACGGCAGGAAAACCTTAGATTTTGCAGTAGCCTGTACGTCAGTATGATTTCTGCGTGCTGCCTCAACGCACGTCTTATTTCGGTGGACGAATATCCGTCCTTCATTAGTGCGTTGTGGAGATGTTCCATCTCAGCGTCGAGCAACTCAGGTTCACAAATACACTCCTGGAAATGGAAAAAAGAACACATTGACACCGGTGTGTCAGACCCACCATACTTGCTCCGGACACTGCGAGAGGGCTGTACAAGCAATGATCACACGCACGGCACAGGGGACACACCAGGAACCGCGGTGTTGGCCGTCGAATGGCGCTAGCTGCGCAGCATTTGTGCACCGCCGCCGTCAGTGTCAGCCAGTTTGCCGTGGCATACGGAGCTCCATCGCAGTCTTTAACACTGGTAGCATGCCGCGACAGCGTGGACGTGAACCGTATGTGCAGTTGACGGACTTTGACCGAGGGCGTATAGTGGGCATGCGGGAGGCCGGGTGGACGTACCGCCGAATTGCTCAACACGTGGGGCGTGAGGTCTCCACAGTACATCGATGTTGTCGCCAGTGGTCGGCGGAAGGTGCACGTGCCCGTCGACCTGGGACCGGACCGCAGCGACGCACGGATGCACGCCAAGACCGTAGGATCCTACGCAGTGCCGTAGGGGACCGCACCGCCACTTCCCAGCAAATTAGGGACACTGTTGCTCCTGGGGTATCGGCGAGGACCATTCGCAACCGTCTCCATGAAGCTGGGCTACGGTCCCGCACACCGTTAGGCCGTCTTCCGCTCACGCCCCAACATCGTGCAGCCCGCCTCCAGTGGTGTCGCGACAGGCGTGAATGGAGGGACGAATGGAGACGTGTCGTCTTCAGCGATGAGAGTCGCTTCTGCCTTGGTGCCAATGATGGTCGTATGCGTGTTTGGCGCCGTGCAGGTGAGCGCCACAATCAGGACTGCATACGACTGAGGCACACAGGGCCAACACCCGGCATCATGGTGTGGGGAGCGATCTCCTACACTGGCCGTACACCACTAGTGATCGTCAAGGGGACACTGAATAGTGCACGGTACATCCAAACCGTCATCGAACCCATCGTTCTACCATTCCTAGACCGGCAAGGGAACTTGCTGTTCCAACAGGACAATGCACGTCCGCATGTATCCCGTGCCACCCAACGTGCTCTAGAAGGTGTAAGTCAACTACCCTGGCCAGCAAGATCTCCGGATCTGTCCCCCATTGAGCATGTTTGGGACTGGATGAAGCGTCGTCTCACGCGGTCTGCACGTCCAGCACGAACGCTGGTCCAACTGAGGCGCCAGGTGGAAATGCCATGGCAAGCCGTTCCACAGGACTACATCCAGCATCTCTACGATCGTCTCCATGGGAGAATAGCAGCCTGCATTGCAGCGAAAGGTGGATATACACTGTACTAGTGCCGACATTGTGCATGCTCTGTTGCCTGTGTCTATGTGCCTGTGGTTCTGTCAGTGTGATCATGTGATGTATCTGACCCCAGGAATGTGTCAATAAAGTTTCCCCTTCCTGGGACAATGAATTCACGGTGTTCTTATTTCAATTTCCAGGAGTGTATTTCTAGCTCTGTCCGCTAACGTCTTGATAACACCCCGCTTCTGTTGTGGGTGGTGGTTCGAATCCCGGTGCAAATAACGGTCCGTGTGCGTAGGTTTGCAGTATACTGAATGGCCCAAACTACCTTTTTCGTCTCTAGAAACAAGCACATCGAGGAAATGTAATTTGCCGTCTACCTCCTCCTCCATTGTAAACTGAATTCTCGTGTTTATACTGTTCAGATGTTCGTGGAACGGGATTAGTTCCTCCCTACCATGTCTCCACAGCACAAACGTGTCATCCACGTATCGGAACCATACATTTGGTTTTTTGCTGGCAGTACCTAAGGCCTGTTCTTCGAATTTCTCCATAAAGAAGTTTGCAATTACGGGACTTAGGGGACTTCCCATAGCCACGCCATCCGTTTGCTCATAAAACTGTTCATTCCACTTGAAATATGTGGTCGTCAAACAACACTTAAACAGTTCTGATATGTCGGCAGGAAAAATTCGACAAACAACCGCGCATGAGATCGCAAGATCTCCTCATTGTACTGACTGGAGTTAAGTCTTCCTGATTCACCAGTACAATTTCATGAAAAAGTGTTCGAGTGGTCAACATAATCCCAGCCCGAACCATTAGGGACCCTCCTCAATATCGATCTCTTTCCACAACGTTTTGGTCCCGCAATCGTGATCCACGTGCTCTCCAAATCCGAATCCGCTGAGAATTTCTCTCCATACCAAATCGGGACTCATCTATGCAAAGAGCACCGTCCAGGTGGCATGTTGACGGCTCCACTCTAGACGTTCAGATCTTCGACGACACTCCATGAGGTAAACAGACAGCAGATCTCCAACAATAAAGGCTACTCTGCTGAAGCCTCCTGTACACCTCTTGCCTTGATACACCGCATCCACAGGATGCTGCGAGGTCAGATGCCAGTTGCCATGCAGTACTAAGATGGTACCGTCGTGCTCTTACAGCCAAATAACGGTCCACGTGGTCGGCCCTGTCCTGGTCGTCGGGATACAGTTTCGATCTCTATAAACTGTCGCCTCATATGAGAAACAACAAAACGAGTCACATTAAGCCATCGGGCTAAATGAGTTTGCGACTCTCCTTCTTCCATTCTTTCTATGGCCCTTCACAGCAGAGAGTCCGAAGGCGTCTTCACTGTGCCATACTGCACCGTCTGCAACTGTGTGCACAGCGATTGTGGATGTGGGACTACACTGCAAACACCACCCCGTTTGGTAGGTGCCTTAACGTCATTGCTGGCGTGGTTGTCCGTTGATGGAAATGCCATCATCCGTGCAGAAGACGGTGGTAACGACATCTGTTGACAGTTTGTACGATTATATCGCGAACTAGACACAGGACAGGGAAACAACAGATTGTTGCCTTAACTTTGGACACCAGTGTAGTTTCACTTCCACAAAGTCACCGGCGTATAAGTAGACACGACTTAATGTAACTTGTAGAACACTTACAAACAAGATTTAAAGTTAAAAAAGGCGAACGAGTTCGATCTTTTAAGCAACTTCTCTAATATCCTGTCGTACTGTACGGCTTTTATCCCGCTCTCATTATACATAAATGAAGATGAGCCATGGAAAGTGAACATCTTCGGCGGTAATTCAGTCGAATACCGCCCTTCGATCTGTGCTCTTCTGGTACCGATCGAAGTGTTAGGTGTTGCAGGTGCCAGCCAGCCAGCCAGCCAGCCAGCCAGCCAGCCAGCCAGCCAGCCAGCCAGCCAGCCAGCCCATCGACGTGCAGCAGCCAGCAGCCAGAGGCCAGCAGCCAGCAGCCAGCAGCCAGCAGCCAGCAGCCAGCAGCGGTCTCTGCCAGTGGCGGTCTCCGCCAGCAGCGGTCCTCGTCGGCAGCCAGCGGCGGTCTACGCCAGCAGCCAGCAGCGTCCCCACCAGCAGCACGCAGCGGTCCTCGCCTATGCCGGCCCCAGTCAGCAGCCAGTGGCCACCAGCCCGCGGCCACCACCCAACATCCAGCATCCAGCGGCGGTCCCGCCACCAACGGTAGCAGCCAGCGGCCAGCGGTGGTCCTAGCTGCCCCCGGCAGCAGCAGCAGAAGCAGCAGCAGCAGCCGCCAAGGCGTCCCCACCAGCCAGCCGGCCGGGTCGCCCGCCCCCCCCCCCCCCCCCAGCGGCAGCAGAGTGGGGCTTAGGCCCCAATCTCCTTCTTCATTCTCCGTCCCTCTCTCCTGTCTCTCTCGTTTGCTCCTTTGTCTAGTACTGTGTTTTTTTCCCCCTTATCATCATGTCCACCCCCACCACCTCTTCTACTGCCACCACCACTGCCATTATCTACACCTCCCCCTCCGCTGCTGCCACTACTATCACGTGGTGTGCTGCTTCACTCCCCCCTCAGTCCATCCCCCCACTCCTCACTCTCTCATCTCCCTCCCTATTTGTCGCCCCGTCCCCGGCTCCTCCCTCCCGCGCCTCCTCTGATCCCTTCCCTCCACTCCCTCCCTCTGCTCCTTCCGTTTCTGCGGCCCCCGTCAGGGTGGTCGCCCGGCGGGCTAATGCCCACGCTCCACTCTCTCCTTCACCTTCATCGTCTTCGTCATCGGCTTCACCATCGCCTTCGCCATCGCCCTCACCGTCTCCGGCGCCGACTCCAGCCCCGGGACCTGCCACTCGTCGCCACATTCCAGTTGTTCCCATCCCCCACACCTCCTCCACCGCCGTCAAGCGCCCCAGCGGCACCCCGGCCTCCTCTGCTCCCACAAAGGCTCCGCCTCGTCCCCCTTACCCCACCCCTGATGCCATGGATGTCTCCCCGCCCGTCCCTGCCCCCTCCTCCTCCACTTCTACCCCCTCCTCCTACCGCCCGGATCTCTCCCTCCTTGAAGCCTGGAACCTCACCCTCTTCCTTCGCCAGCATTGTCCTGGTGCCCCCATCTCCCTCCTCACTCCTCGCCGTGATTCGGTACTCATCTCCTCCCCCAGCCCTACCCTCCACACAGACCTCCTTTCCCGCATCCCTGTCACCCGCTTTGGCCCTCATGCCCCTCTCACCCCTGCTCCTTCGCCACCTCCCTCCCACCAACCCCAACCTCCGCGTCGCCCGCCGACCCTCACCGCCATGATCACTCGGTTCAGTCCAGTGATCACGGAGGAGGAGGTGTTGACGGAGCTTCAGGCCCATCCCCATCTGGAGATGCGTGCAGTTCGCCGCATCCATAACGCTGCCGGCCCCACGTGCCTTATGAGGGTTTTTTCTATGCACGCCCACTCCATAGACCGTCTCCTGAAGGAGGGTGCCCTCCTTTTTAACCAGCGTTATAAAGTTGACCCCTCCCGTTCCCCTCCTCAATCCCTCCGCTGCCAAAGGTGCTTGCGGTATAATGCGCACCCAACATCTGAGTGCCGCGAGGCCCCCACCTGCCCGCACTGTAGGCAAGCCCACTTTTTACGGCAGTGCCCCAATCTCCAGTCCCCCCCTCCTGTAATACCTGTAACCTCCCTCATCCCACCTACTCCCAGAAGTGTAAGGCCCAACCCCCCCCCCTACCACTCCTGAACTCACCGTTCCTGTCCACCCTATGGACGCCCCACCCCTCCCGGCAACTCCCTTCGCCCACCCCGTACCGCTGAGGACATCATCAGTTTCCTCACCATTGTCCTTCAGAATGTTTATCCTCTTCAGCGCCCACACACCCTCCAACAGATCTCCCTCACCACCCGTTCCGTTTTCCACCTCAAAATGTACGCCACCTACTCAAACAACCAGGCCCATTTCACCTTCTCCCGTCTTGACACCCTCGTTTAAAACCCTGTCATGGCACGGCAGCACCGTATCCTTTTCAACAACATCCACTCCCTTCCCGCCAACAAGAACCTCTTCCTACACACCCTTGCCACCCACCACATGGACGCCTTCCTCCTTAATGAAACCTTCCTCCAACCCCACCACACCGTCCACACTTCGCCCTACCTCCTCCACCACTCTGATAATCCCCTCCCAATTGCGCGTGGGAGAGTTGCCATTGGGCACCATCGCCAGATCCCTGTTTGGCTCCAACCTATCCTTCCCGACCCCACCGAACACCTGATCCTTAGTCTCTTCTTCCCCGGCCTTACCGTTACCTGCGCTACTATCTATGTCCGCCCCAACGCCTTTATTCCCTTCGACTTCCTCTCCCACATCGACCGTACCTTCTCCTCCTACGTGATCACCGCCAACCTCAACATCCATTGTCGTTCCGCTGCCCAGTTACGGCAGTGGCATTGGTTCCTTTCCTCCCTTCAAGGCGACCTCATTCCCATCCCCCAGCACATCCGTCCCAAATCCGACTCCACTCCTGATGTTATCCTCTCCTCCCCCAACCTCCTTGGCTGTATAACAGTGGATGTCCTGGAGCCTATTGGTAGCGACCATCTCCCTGTCCTCCACAACGTTTCAGATGGTCGTCGCCCCCGCCCGACCCCCATCATGACCCTCCCCCTAAGTACATCCATGATTATTCCCGTGCCAACTGGAATGCCTACCGGGATACAGTCTCCACCCGGGTCGATAGCCACCCTTTCACCTACCACCACTCCGATGATGTCACCCATGCCGCCTCCTTTCTCCAGCAGACCTTGTCTGAGGCCGTGGAGTCCCACGTCCCTACTGTCGCCATCCACCCCCACCGTCCTACCTTACCCCCACAGGCCGTCCTCCTCCTCTGTGAATCCCGCCGTCTCTACCGTGCCTTCCTCCGCACGCGTGACCCGTCCACACTACGACGCCACCAGGATCTCCAGCGACACATTCGTAATTTCCTCGCGGCTAAGAAATGCCAGGACTGGCGACAGACATGCACCCATTTAACTGCTACCCTACCTATCAACTCGTCCAAGTTCTGGTCAGCCTTCCGTCGCCTTACCGGAACTAAACCCTCCCCTACTATCATCTTCTCCATGATGATCACCCTTTCCCTGACACCCTTAGCAAGGCCAATCACTTTGCCTCCTACCTCTCAGATGTATTTTCCATCCCCGGTTCGATTACTCCCTCTTCCCGGATATCCGCGATCAAACTGACACCTCTGTCCCTCCCCTCGCTCCTAGTTTTCAGTACTTGGACAACATTGCACACACGGAACTCAATGCCCCTATCACTACACAGGATCTCATTGCTACACTCCACACAAAACGCAACACCGCTCCTGGTCACGATCGTGTCACCTACCATCACCTTCGTGAAGCTCCTGTCTCTTTCCTCTCCACCCTGGCCAGGCTCTACAATATAGTCCTGTCCACCGGTTACTACCCTGACCTGTGGAAAACCTCCCGTATCCTCATGTTCCTAAAACCCGGCAAACCGCCGTCCGCTGTCTCCTCCTACCGTCCCATCAGCCTTACCTCGGTCTTCAGCAAGGTCCTGGAATCTATCCTCACCCGACGCATCCACCAGCATCTCCGCCGGCACCGTCTCCTTCCCGTTATCCAGTGTGGCTTTCGGCCATCCTTCTCTTCCGACGACCTTCTCCTTCACCTCACTCATCTCCTTTCCGAACAGCTTAATTCCCGTCGCTCCGCAATCTTCCTCTCCCTGGACCTCGAACGTTCCTATGACCGCATATGGCATTCCGGTCTCCTCTTCAAGCTCCAAACCTTCGCCCTTCCCATTAACTACGTCTGTCTGATCGGCTCCTTTCTCTCCTGCCGTCCTTCCTATGTCACCATCCATAACACAGATTCCTACACCTTTTTCCCCTCCGCCGGTGTGCCCCAAGGCTCCGTCCTCTCCCACCTTCTGTACCTTTTGTACACGGCGGACATGCCGCCGCCGTCACCCCCTGTCCACCTTCTCCAGTTTGCCGATGACACCGCCTTCCTTGCCCTTGCCCCCACCCTGCAGCGCTCCCAACACCTTCTCCAATCCCATCTTGACCGGTTCACCGCTTGGTGCAACCAGTGGTTGCTCAAGGTCAATCCCTCCAAAACCCAGGCGATCATTGTAGGCAAAACCACCCCTTCCTTCCGCCTCCTTGATTTCTACATCACCATCTATGGCCGTCCTATCGCCCTCACTCCCACCCTTAAGTACCTTGGCGTCACCCTCGACCGTTGCCTCTCCTGGACTCCCCACCTCCGGACAATCCAAGCCAAGGCACGCTCCCGACTCAGTCTCCTCAAGCTCCTCTCCGGCTGTACGTGGGGTCTGGACCCCTCCACCACCCTCCACACCTATAAATCCCTCATCCGCCCTATCCTTTGTTATGCCCATCTGGCTTGGATCTCCGCCCACCCTACCTTTTATAAATCCCTCCAAATCCTTGAACGCCATGCTCTCCGCCTCGCCTATTGCATCCGTCTCCCCTCCCCTACGCGGATACTGTACGATCTCATCCTCTTCCCCCACCTCCTCCTTTTCCTTGAAAGGATACAGATCCTGTACACCTCCCGTAAACTCGATCCTCCTCACCCGCTCATCTCCCCGATCCTCTCTCACCCCCGCCCGCTGCCGCGCCTGTATTCCCACGTCCCACCAGGGTCTCCATCTCTCCACACTCCTTACCCTCTCCCAAGGTGGCTTCCGCCAGCTCCCACTCCCTGATGATGTCCTCCTCCCCTCCATCTACCCCTCCTATCAACGTTGACCCTGCCCCACCCCCCACTTCCGGTGTCCTTTCTTTTAGGCACCCTCCCTCCCTTCTCTTCCCTTCCCTTCTCTTTCCTTTTCCCCCGTCCCCTCCCTCCACCACTCTTCCACCGGGCTTCCCCTCCCCCTTCCTCCCTCCCCCCTATCTCCCCTGCCCGTGGCATCTCTGCTCTCCCCTCTCGCTCTCCCACTCCCCTTCCTCCTCCTCCTCTCTTGGCAGGTCCCTGGACTCGCACACGCATAGTGAACATTCGCGCGCCGGAGATCATCGCCATCAGTGTCTCGTGTGTGTGCTTCGTTTTGTGTTTCGCGTTCTTTCGCAGTTCCAACTCCACTGTTCACATGTGCCGTCGCCGTCCTCCATTTTTTGCCCGCCGTTTTTTTGTATTATCTGTATCACCTCTATGTCATGATATTGTTCCACTTATGGCTGAAGAGCAGCGTAATATGCTGCTGACAGCCCGCCTGTATAGGTGATTAAAATTACAATAAAGGAAAAAAAACAAAAAAAAAATGGAAAGCGAACATAGAGAAATTAACAATTCTATAAAAACAATGTGAAATGTATCAGCAGCTAAGTGCGGCATATTTTCACTTTTACGCATATGATTTTATAGTCCACTTAAGTAGAACAATAACAGCTCTTATCTGTGAGAATGATTGAGGCCGATAGTAAAACAAAATTCTATAAAATTTATTGTCGTTCTTCTCGTTAATTTATTTGATTTTTACTGTTCTTTGTATTGCGTAAATGACTACACTGTGGGCTTCTATGAGACTATATTCACGGAATTACAAAGGAATATCTCTTCCTGCAGACGAATCGCTTGAATAATTTCTTATATAACCTTGATGCCGCGCTGTTGCCGAAAATCTCTGGTGTCTTAGCGTTTCAGATGTTCTTTGGTTCATAAGAGGAGGACAAAATAGTTCATGCTACCTTACCAATGAAAATTAATTCTAAAAGAAATAAAAAATAATTTACATTGCAGCTTTGGTCCATAGCCTAGTCGTGGAACTCAAACTGATAAACTTTAGAAGTGTTTTAGAGACGATTTGGGAATCTGCTTGTGTCAGGATAACATGAAGACAAAGTGTTGCATACATTCAACTATGAACGACCGCTCAACGATTCATTTCGAAAGTGCATCGTTCCTTTATTAGCTTTCACTTTGAAATGTCGCTTGCTTTAGTCCCTCCCTCCACTTAAATAGATTCTTTATGCCAGCCTTAAAACAATTAACTTCTCGTGGCGTAATGAATGATCCATTATATTTCGGGCATGCAACCGCGCAAATACTACTTTTGCAACTGATATTTCGGGCACGTAGCATCTGGCCATCTTCAGAGTGAATCGCAAAACTGACGATAACGTATCACGTGGGGCCTTACACACTCCATCCCGTCGATACTGCGCAGGCGATTTAAGATATCGGTCGGTGCAAAAAGACACACGCACTCACGTGTCAGCTATGGTGAAAGCGTTCACACATACTATTCACTTATCGAAGTATATTCGGCGGCGGAAGCACTTTGACGACTTCTCTGCAATTAAATTACACAACGAGCCGGATTCCATCCCTGTTTATTAAGATATCGAGTAATCTAAATTCTATTGCTTTCTCGCAAAAACAGAATTCCAAAAGATATAGACGAATGTTAAAATATTCATGCCACTATAGTTCGCCGAGTGACTCGTATTTATGTAATATTCTGCCATAGCTGACTTGTCTGGCTGTCGTAGGTGTGTGTATCTTCGATGTCCAACGCACTTCTCATGGACGGTGCGTGTTGTCTGACCTTTACATGACTTTTCACAATTTTCGAATGAAATATGATACACACACGCCTTGACAAGCAATAAATCATGATAATGCTCGTCCTCATAGAGCATGGGTGGTTTGTTTATTTATCTATTTGGAAACGGAAGATATTACACGTATGGCGCGGCCTGCTCGCTCTCCCCATTTAAATTCCATAGACAGAGACGGGTTGCATCTTGTCGTCGTCCACCAACTATTCTCCAAGACGTGAGAGTAGCTCTGCAGGAAGAAAGGGCATTACTGCCTCAACATAACATTGATAACATATTTCACAGCATGTTCCGTGTTTATCGAGTCTGTATTGATGCCAGAGATGGTAACACCACATACTGTGCCCATTAACCAGTTGTTCAAAAATGGCTGTAAGCACTATGGGACTTCTGAGGTCATCAGTCCTCTAGACCTAGAACTACTTAAACCTAACTAACCTAAGGACATCACACACATCCATGCCCGGGGCATGATTCGAACCTGCGACCGTAGCAGCAGCGCGGTTCCGGACTGAAGCGCCTTGAACCGTTAGGCTACAGCGGCCGGTTAAGCAGCTGTCAGATTGTGTGTGCTAATCCGTTAAGCTGGAAAGAAACGAAGAACGTTTTGGTGTGCCGTTACTCATGTTGCAGTTGATTATGTTCTATAGTCTTCACATTGTTCCTACTTTACTATCAACTGTTTAAATTGTTTTGTGAAAACATAAACGCAACCTCGCAAAATCTGCGCTTGTTACTTTAATTCTGCACACCAGTGTATGTACCTCTGTACAAAAGGATTATTTCGACGGAAAGTGTTTATTGCTAATTTCATTCAGAAAATAACGTAACGTGCAGATTAATCAGAATACATTAACGGTCCAATTTCTAGAATGATTTTCTCACTTTGTAGCGGAACTTCTGTGAAGTTCGGAAGGTAGAGATACAGGTACAGCCAGTTATAACGCAGGAGGCATCTTGAGTCGTGATTGGGTAGTTCAGTCGGTAAAACAATAGACAAGGGTCCCAGTTCAAGTCCCGATCTGGAACACAGGTTTAAGCTGCCATGAACTTTCAGTAGTTCACTATGCTTGTACAATATTAGCTCCAAACCATAAAGTCACACTTAATATACTCACAGACTACAACACTTTTCAAAAGAATCTAGAGAAAGAGTTTATTTTTCAATAATTGTATATACATAATCTATCATGATTTTATATTGTACATGAATCTATTTTCTTGTAGGCCTGTATGTGAGTATCTTACATCGCCGGTATTAGGTCAAGGTAGGGGTCAGGCTAGCACTGAGTAGATCCTACAGAAGCGTCGGCATACCATTAAAGCTGAAGGTGTGTCACACTGTCGGCTGAACAGCAGCATTGCAGGATGCTGATATACGAACAAGTAGTAAGAGCGCGCCGTACTTTCATCTTTTTGGCCTACTCACTAAGTGAAGAGGTAGCTTCTGGGTAGTTGTCATTGTGATTTGATGCAGTCAGTATTTGGGACTACATCGGAAATGTTCTAGCATATGAGAACAGTAGTGCAGGGTGCATAGGCAAGCAGATATGACTGTATATTATTATACACTGAAGAGTCAAAGAAACTGGTACACCTGGCTAATATCGTGTAGGACCTCGGCGAGTAGGCAGAAGTGCCGTAACGCGACGTGGCATGGACTCAACTAATATCTGAAGTAGTGCTGGAAGGAAATGACACCTTGAATCCTGCAGGGCTGCTCATAAATCTGTAAGAGTACGAGGGGGTGGAGAACTCTTCTGAACAGCATCCCACATATGCTCAACAACATGTCTGGAGAGTTTGCTGGTATCGGAAGTGTTGAAACTCAGAAGACTGTTCCTGGAGCCACTCTGTAGCAATTCTGGACGTGTGAGATGCCGCATTGTCCTGCTAGAATTTTCCAAGTCCGTCGGAATGCACAATGGACATCAATGGATGCAGGTGATCAGACAGGATGCTTACGTACGTGTCACCTGTAGAGTCGTAACTGGACTTATCAGGGGTCCCATATCACTCCAACTGCACATGCCCCATACAATTACAGAGCCTCCACCAGCTTCTAAGGTCCTCTGCCGACATGCAGGGTCCACGAAATCATTAGGTCGTCTCCATACCCGTATTCGTCCATCCGCTCGATACAAGTTGAAGGGAGACTCGTTCAACCAGACTACATGTTTCCACTCATCAACAGTCTAATGTCGGTGCTGACGGGCCCAGGCGAGATGTAAAGCTTTGTGCCGTGCAGTCATCAAGTGTACACGAGTGCGCCTTCTGCTCTGAAAGCCCATACCGACGATATTTCGTTGAATGGGTGGCACACTGACACTTGTTAACGGCCTAGCATTGAAATCTGCCGCAATTTGCGCAAAGGTTGCACTCCTATCATGCTGAACGATTCTCTTCAGTCGTCGTCGATCCTGTTCTTGCAGGATCTTTTTCCGACCGCAGCGATGTCGGAGATTTGATGTTTTGCCGGATTCCTGATATTCACGGTACATTAGTGAAATGGTCGTACGAGAAAATCCTCACTTCATCGCTACCTCGGAGGTGCTGTGACCCACCGCTAATATGCCGACTATGACACTACGTTCAGCCTCACTTAAATCTTGATAGCCTGTCACTGTAGCAGCAGTAACCAATCTAACAACTGCAGCAGACTCTTGCTGTCTTATATAGGCGTTGCCGACATCAGCGCCATATTCTGCCGGCTTACATATCCCTGTATTTCAATATGCATGCCTACGCCAGTTGCTTTGGCGCTTCAGTGTATCATATTATCAAAGTACTGCATACTTTTGGAGAGGGTCTTTGCATGCATACGGGTATCAATACTTCAAAAACAGGTATGGACGTTCTAGCAGAGAGCTAATACCTGTGACACCAAAATCTAATGACTCTGCCACTAATGAGGTAAGAGAGCCACGGCAGGAAGTAAAGAGGAACTCGTTAGCGTTCCGGGAATTTACTGTTCGCGCTTAACACCCACACAGCTCGGTGCCAACGAACTACTGAGACCTGTTTCCTCGGCACGATTAAAAAAGTTTCCCAATACCTAGCTCTCTCTCACTCATCAAAATTAGTTCGGCGAAGTTGGCCGCGTGAAATTAATTTTGTCGCTGAGTCTCTGTAAATCCTAGCGGCGGCGACACTTATTCTGTTTGCTCCCGGTGCTTCAGCAGCAGTGATCGTAACGTACTTAGGCTTCCCAGTTAACGAAACCCAAGTTGACAGTCTCCATCTCCCGAAGCGCAAAAAGTTCGGTGTCGAGCGCGTAACATACTTGCCTGCCAGGCACTAATTGTTCAAATTTTCTACTTACCAAATACAGAATTAAGGCTCCGTCTTATAACGCACCGGCTGCGAGAATGTATAACAGTAACTTGAGAGAAATAGATCTGCGACAGATATCTTTATATCCACTCCTGTTGAAAGGGTCCTGTAGCCACCTTTCATTAGTCCGGTAGCCCATTTTCATTATCATTTCTCTTTCTTTTCCTTGTTTCTCTTTTCTCTTTACTCTCATAGTGGTGTGATTGAATGAATGTGGTTTTGTGTCACGTTGCTAGACGGTGGCGTAGTCTGCTGCAGAAAGTCTGCGATAGTCGTACAGATTCAGCAGCAGTGGTACAGAATAGCCAACTCTCGTAGTGGTCAAGTCGGTAAAGAGGTTTTCGCTACTTGTGAGAAATCCACCTGCGTTAGGTTGGTGCCGGAAATGGCATCTTTGGGTTTTCCGGGCCACGCGGAGCGTGGATGAGGCTGGAGAAGCGGGAGGCGGTCTGCCGCCGGTACGGGAAGCGTCCACAGCTGTGCTCCAGTCGAAGAAGGGTGAGTTAGACTGACCGCGTGGCGCGTTGTTACTTGGCGAGGGGAGAGCTGTTAGCCTTTGGTCTCGTTTTTCAAATCTGGAAGATTGCTTTGCCTTGTCACAGCAAGGAATGCAAAACTTTGGCAGATTTTTCTTTTAGCAAATTTCTGTAGCAGACTTGGATCCGCCGGAAGAGCGCCACACAAAGGTGTCGATAAGAAGTGAGCACTCGCTTCTGAATGAATGTCTGTTTGCCTTCAGCTGTGCCTGTATAAGCTTTCACCTTTCTAAATATTTAGAGCCTTCCCTTCTCGTAAATTTTCCTTACTTTCCGTGTCTTTCGTCCGTGGGGAGCCAACCACGTGGTAGAACATTATAGTTGTTGGGCTACTGGCATCACTAACTGTCCGATCGCATGTTTGTTTTAGAAAATGTTAACATGGTTGTGTGATGTGATATTGTTGCAACTTGCCCACGATACCTCACAAATAGTTACACATGGCTTACCCTGCTCACGGATTTCGGTAAACCAGAGATCTCCTGATGCGCAGTGAGGATTAGTTATTTTCGGTTGGATGTGCTAATTGGTATATTGTCTTCCTGTGATACAGAATTTACGCGAATTTATGATATAGGTGTGCATTTGCTTACATGTTTTGTCTTCTATATGTATTACTGTATAGACATGGTGATTTAGTATTCAATTGTGTTACAAGTGTGGATTGATTCTTGTACTGTGGCGTGTATCGGTGTCATATAGTAAATCTTGGGTGCTTTGTGGGGACTGTGAGTCCATTAGGAGACTTTGGCATTATTCTTGTTGTATTTTGGAGCACAGAGTAACTATCCTTATGATGGAGACGCGTAGCTGTTCAGGGAGCCGCGATCGGAAAAACCTGCCAGACAATAACCCTGAACAAGGACGAGGTCAAAACGTCGAGTCCGACCAGGAACCAAACGTGGAAAACGCAAGTACAAGTGTTGTCCATCCTGAGCCCGCTGAAGTGATTTCGAATCATTCGATAGATGCAAATTCATTACAGACTATGCTACGACAATTACTAGACAGTAATAGGAGACATATCGAGGAAGTGAATAAAAAACAAGCGGAAGAAAATAAGAGACATAGCGAGGAAGTGAATAAAAAACAAGCGAAAGAAAACAGGAGACATATAGAGGAAGTGAATAAAAAACAAGCAGAAGAAAATAGGAGGCATATCGAGGAAGCAAATAAAAGATTAACTAGTGAAATAGTACAGGGTGTTGGGGAGAAACTGGCGATCATTGACCAACGCATCTCCGCCTTAGAAGAGGGGCAGCGAGTCATTAGCAAGCAGGTGATGGAGCAAGAAGAAAGGTTCGCTGGGAATATACGTATGCTAGCAGAACAATGGCAGAGTGAACAAGCGGCTCTTGAGTCCCGAGTAGGACAAAATTCCGCCAGGGATCTCCGCGCGTTAGCAGAACAATGCCAGAGTGACCACTCGGCTCTTGTGTCCCGAATAGAGGACACTGCGGCTAAGTGCCCGGTCCACCTTACCGCGCAAGTAGAAACCCTCAGCCAGGCGATAATAGCTCTCGAGCGAGAGCAAGGGCTTATGCAAACACAAGACACGGCCCACCGAGAGATGCGAAAAGAAATAGCCAGGATCTCAGACGCAGTGGCGCGTAAGTCTGACAATAATAGGGAAAGGATTACCTCGTCATCAGCGGTTGCAGACGAAATACGGCCGATAACGAAATGTCGGCGTGGACAGTGTGAAATAAATATAAAACAAAGACGGGTTACCGAGGGACTACGTGAACGCATGGCCTGTTTAGAACTTCACCTAAAAGGGTTAACGGCCCATGAAGTTGAAAGAAATGAACGAAAGGGCCATTATTCCGACGATGATTCCGGGAACGATGGCGAATTTGTTCATCGTCATGATCACGGATCTCGTACTAGGTGGGAACGGCGCGGATCCCCTCAGGAACGTTCGCCAAGGGAAACTCACGAATTTGACTTTAAACATTTTCTGACCGTGAGGAAGTTTGAAGTCTTCCGTAACTCGGCTACGGGGATTCACCCGCGGGCCTCGTTACAGCAGTTCGAGTTCTCCCTCCCTCCTACGTGGCCCAGTGCGCACAAAATAGAGTATATGTGCGGCTACCTCGAAGGTGAGCCAGCGGCGCGGATGAGGTCAATTGCATGCAATTGCTACACTGTTGGGGAGTTTCGACAACACTTCCTGCACATGCTGCAGGCGAATGAACATCTTGACGATCCTTATGGACCTGCGGAAATTATTCGTATTTGCCTGCGAAAGTTTCCAATGCAGTTGCGGCACGTTATCCTTGCAGGACGATGTAAGGATGACGCAGAGAGTTTTCGCAATCTTCTTTTAGAGCTTCAGTGTGATGCGAATGGCACCACGCAGAATTACGGTCAGAGCGCCTACGAGCAGTGGCCACGCAAGCGAAGCCGCAGCCGTAGAGACAGGTGGCAATACAGACGTAATGGGTCGTCTGAGAGTTACAGAATGCGCGAGCGTTGGCAGCGTCGCGACTCCCCACGGAACGCGGGCAGAACAAACGATGCCAATGGTCATCATTCGCCGAGAGGAAATCAAACACACCCCAGAGAGTTTAGAAGATATGGTAATGAGCAGAGATTTAGGCGCAGATACAGCGGACCTAGGAACGGTAGTAGTGATCGACCACAGAATAATTATCGAACAAGCAACAACAGGGGTGCCGTAAACAGTACAGGTGGTCCGCCAGTGGGTGTTGAAATTCGTCCCGCAAACCCGCGTCACAATCCGCCACATGACCCTGATCAAAGGGATCAATGACTAGCGGCTGACTCGGTTGGCGTCAACGTAATGAGGACCAGTGCTATTGATGTGCATTTGATAGAGGAAGACGATATTTGGGGAAGATTTGTTGAGGGAGGACCACAGTATTGGTGTGCCCGCGGTAAACCCTGTCGTGTCTGCCCCATTTCGCTGATTAGTGAGGCAGCTTTCGGAAGTCTGAGGAAACGGGGAGTTGGCCAACTTTCCAGGTGAGAGGAACCACAGTCAGGGGCGCGATATATGGAAAAAGTGTTAAAATTAAAGTTCAGACTCGAGTAAACTTCGTCTGTCAAGGACATGAGTTTGAATTCAATTTTTTTGTGATGCCGCTAATGAGCGTGGCGATGATATTGGGGATTGACTTCATGAATGCCCACCGCGCCGTAATCGACGTGGCTGGCGGTGTTATGACTATCGTTGTCGGGAGCAACCCTGTCAGTCTAATTTTCGAGGAATGTGTTTTGCGCAAGGAGTCTGAGGTGAGCTGTCTGAAATTTCACGTTAGGACTGAGTCGCGACCTGGGCAGGAGGTTTTGGTCAATCTGATTAGTGACGTAGATTCATAACCTAATGAGTATGGTAGGAACGATGTTTTCACGAACACTGTGAAAAGGTGTATTGCTGGTGCGGGAGCCTCGGAAGCGAATCGTATGGAACTGTGTCGCGTTCTGAGAAGCCATTCCCGAGTATTTTCGGATTCACCGGGGGCAATTGGTGTATTTCTGTACCGATTTACGGTGCGCGAGCATCTTCCTTTCTTCGTTAAGCCCTACCCCATCCCACAGGTGCACAAGAGCAGTGTGGAAGCCGAAATAAGTAGGATGCTGGAGCAGGGTATAATAGAGCGAGCTAGGAGTTCATAAAACTCGCCATTACTCGTTGTGCCAAAGCGGGACATGTCCGTGCGTTTGGTGTTGGACTCGCGGCAAATAAATACGGTAATCATGTCTGAGACAGATAGGCCAGAAGTATTGGAGGAAATGCTGCAAAGGTTTCATGGCGTGAAAGTTTTGTCATCCGTTGACCTCCGAAACAGCTATTGGCAAATTATGCTCGATTCGTCTTGCAGGCAATACACTGCCTTCCTCTGCTATGGGAGTTGCTACCAGTTTAAACGTCTCTCTTTCGGGTTGAATGTTTCTTCAGCCGCCTTCATAAGAGGCCTGAATAGCATACTACCTGACGACCTAAGAGCGCGCGGAACTGTGTATGTGGACGACATTCTAATTGCAGAGAAGTCATGGGAGGAACACAACCGGGTTCTAAATCGATTGCTCGAAGTATTCGAGAAAGCGGATGTGACCGTGAATCTGGACAAATCCCAGTTCGGGCGCGAAAGCATAAAGTTTCTGAGTCATATTGTGTCGGCGGATGGAATTCATCCGGATCCCGAAAAAATTTCAGCAATTGCGGAGTGCGCAACGCCCACGTCAAAGCGTCAGCTCAGGGGTTATTTGGGGCTTTGCAATTTCTACAAGAGATTTATAAATCTCAATGTTTTGTCCACCCCTCGTTTATGTGCACTGACGGGTAAGAACACCGTTTGGATGTGGGACGAACAAGCACAGAGCGAATTTGACGAATTAAAGAATGCACTCGTTAACGCTCCATTGCTCGCCCATCCGGATTTGAATCAGGAGTTTTGCCTGATGACAGATAGTTCACTGACGGGGCTGGGAGCGGTGTTGTTCCAGACGGATGGTGGAAAGGACCCGTCCACCTGGAAAACTATCTCGTTCGCCAGCCGTGTGCTCTCGCGGAGTGAACGGAACTACTCTGTCACGGAGCTCGAAGCCCTGGAGATTGTCTGGGCATTCAAGAAATTTCGTTACTATTTGTTCTGGCGCACGACCATGGTGTACAGCGACCACCGAGCACTACAATTCCTAATGAGCGCCAAAATCAATCACGGTAGACTCGGACGGTGGACGGTGTTCCTCCAGGAATACCACTTCACGATAGAGTACATTCCGGGGCACAAGAACATCATTGCTGATGCTCTATCTCGGATGCCTATCGGGCTCACCCATGCTGAGGATAACGCTATTGATGAAAACAATTTCAGTGTGTTATACCTTCAAAATGTGGCATTCGAGAATTATGTCACTACGTCACTAGGCGGGGCGGAACAAGACAAGGACGAAGTCTTGCGTGACATCAAAGAGAAATGGCATGATAAATCCCACGCGGCCATCAGGCAGTATTATATTATCCGGAATGGCATCCTATTCAAGAGGCGAGCTCTGGATGACTCCAGGTGGCTGTTACCGATTCCGGAGGAACTGGTGAACAAGCTCGTGTGGTACGTGCATTTGAGCTACGGTCACTTTGGTGCGAGGAAATGCTTGGAGAAGCTGCGGGAAACCTGTTACTTTAATAATATGCTTCGGCGTATACGTAAAGTAATTAGGGTATACAAGCCCTGTCAGCAAGCCAAGCCGCCCACTGTGTCGTTTGCCGCACCAATACACCCGATCGTTCCCAATAAACTCAGGGATCTCCCAGCAGTAGATCTATTCGGTCCGCTAGTGCGTTCTAGGAACGGATTTGCGTACATATTTGTGGCAGTAGAGCTGACATCAAAATTCGTCTGCCTCACCCCGCTGCGTAGGGCCACCGGGAAGGCAGTAGCTGCCGCGTTCGCAAATCACTTCTTACGGGAGGTTGGCACTGTGAAGCGTGTGATTTCGGACAACGGGCCACAATTCAGGTCACGTCACTGGGAGCATATGCTTCGGAGAAAGCGAGTGAAACCGATCTTTATCTCCCTTTCCTGCCCTTCAGCAAATCCTTGTGAAAGGTGGATGAAGGAGATTGGAAAATTGTGTAGGTTATACTGCCACCGTGACCACCGGACGTGGGACACGAAACTAGTCGGTTTCCAGAACATATTAAATGAGTTGCCAAATGCCTCGACGATGTTGCCACCGATTCTGGTCCTGAAAAACAAGGAGCCTCCGAGTAAAATAAAAGAGGTGGTTCTCTGGCCAGCAGAACCCAGGTTACGAAGATCTGCAATTGTGGAGCTTGCCCTGAAAAATATAAAGAGTGCCGCTGAGGCTCGGATAAGAACCTACAAAAAGAAGGTGCGGAATATAACTTTTCACGTAGGCCAGAAAGTACTTGAAAGCTCGCACAACCTCTCTAATAAACGGGCTGGGTTGTCAAAGAAGTTCTTCTTCTTATTCAACGGGCCGTACAGAATCAAGCGGATTCCACATCCGAATGCGCTTGAAGTAGAGACACTCCGCTCTCGAAAGTCGAAGGGCCTGCACCACATCTCCAACGTAAAACCTTACGTTGAATAAGAAGCAGAAGATCTTGCCCCTCGGAGGTCGGAATGACGTATGGCCCATATGTTTTTCTCGCATTCATTCTTTCGTGAGTAAAATTACAGTGCATATTTTCCAATGTTTTGATTCACTCTGGTGTGATTAAAATTAAAGTGTATATTTTCTGTGTATTGTAAAGGGTCCACCAATAGATGTGTAGTTATTTCTTCTTGTCATCAGAAAGGAGTAGTGTTGTGCAGCTTCAAATCATCTGAATGTGAATGATTATGAGGCTCATATGAAGCGTTTCCTATTACAGTAAGATGGCTTTCGTTCTTTGATGACTAAAAAGGTATTGGGTGTGTTGGCGTGGCGAGTCAATGGTCGTAAGGTAATTCTTGGTGATAAATTACAGTTTTAGTGCTCTTATTCCCCTTAGGTGAGCATGATTCAGTGAGATTTTTCAAATGTACTGCGATGTTAATGAAGCAACTTGGTGACTTGTAGGTGAAGGACTTGTGTATGAAGGGAGATTAATAGTGTTTGATTTTCAGAGTTGCCATCTTATAAGATATTTGGAAAGTGTAAATTGCCGTCACATACTACTAGGTACGGTTGAGGACATCAGAATGTGAAACCCCAGAAGGCGTATATGGAAACAGCTTATAAACTCAAGCAGCTTGATATTTAATAGAGAATCAATGCGACTACCTCCAAGCTGAAATAACATGACGGTATGTGAGGACCCCTGGGTACATGTGGTGAGTAATTGTGTAATCATTATGAGTATCTTATGACAGCAGTTAAGTTGGGTACTCATGGCCCTGGACAATGGATTTCTTTTGACAGTCTTTTTTTATGTACTTATAGGACGAAGTGTTTATGTGTTTGCTAATAGGATAGGATGATTTTTATTTCCATTTTTATGCCCACTAACCTTTTGCATTAGTCTGATGAGTAGATATTGTAACATTTACCATTCCAGATGTGACTTCAATGAACCTTCTGCGTCTCATTAATCACAACTTATATTATGCAATGTCCATAGAAAAGAAGTCTCGGAAATGTTTCACAGATCAGCAAACGTGTGCTGCAAACCTTGGAGCAGCAGTCAATGAACAACGATATGGTTATTGGTGTTGAAAGGAATATTTTGTTTATAAGTGGGAATTGTAGTCAGGCTATATGGTGATGGTGAATAGTACGAGCTCTGTAGATTGTGTGTGAGGGCGTAGTTAGTAGGTATACTTTTGTGTCTGCAGTTAGCAGCGGCGCCAAATCCTATCCAAACCCTGACCAAATCTTGTACAAGATCTACCCTAAATGATAGACAGCAGTTGTAATGCTGGAGCTATATTTTATTAAAAGGATTTTTTGTTTGTTTGAATATTGGTTATGTAATTTTCCTTATTGTTTTTTTATTAGTAATGTTAAGAAGGCCCTTTTTGTCAAGTTAATTTTGGGCACTATTTCATGTATTGATCAGGAGTAAGAAACTCCGATGATTTTGTGGTAATCTGTATACATGATATTTTGTAACGATCTCTGTGAGCGCAGTTCTTAAGTGGGTGCAAGGCCGCCTAGTGAGCCTCCGCGTCAGAGAGCACAGGGCTTGGTCCACCGGCAGGCGTTGCAGAACCCTGCAGTGGTGCGGCGAGCGGTCACAGCTGTTTCCCCATCAGAGCGGGGGGGGGGGGGGGGGATGCTGGTCTTCCCCCTAGCCCAGGCTCACACCGGGGCCCGCAGGCGTGTCACCACGGCAGCGCCAGCTGATGGCCGGCGTTCCACCCCATGCGCTAGTCATCTGACAAGCGAAAGGGAAAGTATGACGACCGCCAGGCGAGGCCGCCGATCCCTGAGCGCCGCTAGTCCAGACGGCCGCTGCGGTGTGGTAACGCCCACTGCCCGGAGGGACGCGGGTCCCACCACTGACGCATCAGCTGAGACGGTGCAAAGGGGTGATAAGCGGGTCTCAAGCCCGACACCCGCACGAGTTTACGTCGACCTCGATGCGACGGAGAAGAGCACGTATCTCTCCATTGACACGACAGGAGGCAGAGGCGTGTGTCGTAAAACACATTCCTCCGCAACACACGGACGACAACCGCCAAGCCGCCTTCTCGATGATGAGGCAGGGCCCACAGGCGACGATGTCCTGCAAATCTGCAACATCGAACCATTCCACAGTATGCACGCAGAGGGTGGAAACGGGCACGAGGCAACGTCGCGGGGTGCTGTCTAGGATGAACAACCTGGGTTACAACGGACGTTACAATCAACGCCGCTGCGAACTCCCCAGTTCAGTGTTGTGGTCCCCTAGTAGCTTATTCTCCAAGTCGCCTTTAGAAGAGACGCCCACCCCAGCACCTACAGAGAATGCCCAGTGAAACTACCATGTGACGAAACTGAAAAATGACAGCGTGTCAACGATCTGGTTTCTGGATGTGTTGTTGTACTCATGTCTTATTTTCCATAGGTTGTTATTTACCAGCTGTCATTCCATTGGGTTCATTAATGATTTTGTGTCACTATATTTGCTATGCACGTTGAGTTTTGCACTTTCACTTAGATATTTTTATATATGTCTGCACCAGCTGACACTCCTTTGGCTCTTGGTAATGATTTTGCATCGTTGTGTTTGTTTATACATGTATATATTTTGTGTACCTGTTCATCTATGTCTCTATGTTAACTCTGATAATTGGTTAAAGCAATTTTAAAATAATATCTCACGTTTGTTGTCGTAGTAGGTCAGATGACATGATGTTTGTGTACAATATCACGCTTAATGTATTTTGTTCTGTTTGCCTTGCGGACAACATGAGGTCACAATTATTGACTAAAGTCAGACAAAACTCTTTCGGATATAAGAGATCAATCAATTCTTTTGTGCTGGTGTTTGCCTGTTGCAATTGTTGCTCGTTAGGGTATGTTTGTTTCGAAGATTGTTGGCGAATCTCCTAGCATGGCGAGAAAATTCGCGGCACAGTCTTCTCCGGGACGTTTGGGGTGATGAAAGGGTCCTGTAGCCACCTTTCATTAGTCCGGGAGCCCATTTTCATTATCATTTCTCTTTCGTTTCCTTGTTTCTCTTTTCTCTTTACTCTCATAGTGGTGTGATTGAATGAATGTGGTTGTGTGTCACGTTGCTAGACGGTGGCGTAGTCTGCTGCAGAAAGTCTGCGATAGTCATACAGATTCAGCAGCAGTTGCACAGAATAGCCAACTCTCGTAGTGGTCAAGTCGGCAAAGAGGTTTCCGCTACTTGTGAGAAATCCACCTGCGTTAGGTTGGTGCCGGAAATGGCATCTTTGGGTTTTCCGGGCCACGCGGAGCGTGGAAGAGGCTGGAGAAGCGGGAGGCGGTCTGCCGCCGGTACAGGAAGCGTCCACAGCTGTGCTCCAGTCGAAGAAGGGTGAGTTAGACTGACCGCGTGGCGCGTTGTTACTTGGCTAGGGGAGAGCTGTTAGCCTTTGGTCTCGCTTTTCAAATCTGGAAGATTGCTTTGCCTTGTCGCAGCAAGGAATGCAAAACTTTGGCAGATTTTTCTTTTAGCAAATTTCTGTAGCAGACTTGGATCCGCCGGAAGAGCGCCACACAAAGGTGTCGATAAGAAGTGAGCACTCGCTTCTGAATGAATGTCTGTTTGCCTTCAGCTGTGCCTGTATAAGCTTTCACCTTTCTAAATATTTAGAGCCTTGCCTTCTCGTAAATTTTCCTTACTTTCCGTGTCTTTCGTCCGTGGGGAGCCAACCCCGTGGTAGAACATTGTAGTTGTTGGGCTACCGGCATCACTAACTGTCCGATCGCACGTTTGTTTTAGAAAATGTTAACAAGGTTGTATGATGTGATATTGTGGGAATTTGGCACTACACCTAGAAATTGTGCCTCCACAAACCACGTGTTATCAGGAATCGTGTACATGCCTCACATCCTTAGTTTAGGAATAAATGATTTTATCTACAATTTTCTCTTGTGTTCCGAGATTACGTTTTTGCGCCTAAGCCACTCACCTCGTAGCTTTCCCATTAGCACATCCAATGCGTTTCCTTATGCACAGGTCCAGTGATTAGTCTCCTCTTGTATTTTATAACAAATGCTTTAGATTAAGTCATATTTTCAGGTGTGTTGCTGGGAGCTGATCTTATGCAGTGTTCATGCATTTTCTATTTTATTTTAAATGTTTGATTGTCGTGAACAGCGCACGGGCAATACTATTAATTACATCGTATCCGCTGTGAGCGACCTCACAACGTATGCATTTTTGTGAGTCTTTGGTCTGTGATCAAATTAATTTATTTTCCGACTTAACAAAATCTTTGATTAGTTGTATGGTTTGAGTCGTTGGCGACCCTATTCTTCTCACGTTGATTTCATAAGCAATAAGTATTTCCATTCCCAATAATAAGGAATAACCCGTAGTAACCGGTGAGTTACAATGTTTAAAAATACTTTGCCCAGTTTCCACGTGCAAGGTGTGTTGCAAGATTAAAACTTTCACTTGATACAACATGCCTCATTTTCCGCTTCATGGTATGTGAAAAGTGTTGCATATGTTGGTTTCGAACACGTTGAATTAATTTCTCGAACCAGCGACGCTTTTCACAACAATCCCGCCAAACTGTAGTTCGACAATCCGTTGGGCGAAGGTATGAAGTGTGTAACGAGGATCAGAACGTGTCTATAAATTAATTTAATCTACGTTTAGTGAATGTTATCCACTTTCATAACTTCACCTACATGTCATTTACATTAGTTACAAACAACGTTACAGACATACGCCACAACCACAGATCACAAAAAATGTGTGTTTGTCGGAGAGATCCTACAACTCTATACCTACAAACTAGCAACAAATACGAGTTTTCCAATGCCTTGCTATGAGTGCGTTAAATAACATCATTTTCTTATATTTTTATTACAGTTTATCTCTAATACTGTGATGATTATATTGTAATCAGTTTGCACTAGCCAAAAGTATATACTATTTGTCGATGTGATGTTATAACTACATTTGACGGTGTCGATGTTAAGTGATGAAAAAAACATCCAAGTTTTCGTCTGGTCTACTACGTCTAATATTAAGGCGCAGAACGTTTTGAGTAGTCTTAAGTAATTACATTGCTATCATGACGAAAGTTCAAAAGGAAAGTTTTAGTTATTCTCTACCGTTGCTGTCAACTACCAAATGGCTAATGTTTCCTGTGAATGAATATGATGAAGCTTTTTCTGTTACTGTAGCTATGTACGACAACAAAAGACGCATCTACATCTAACAACACGATGAGGATCAGCAGGTGTCGCCATACGACGAACGAGTCATTGTCAGTAGTGCCACATAACATAAGTTCATGAAACACTGCTGATTTCACTGAGTGCGTGTCAAAAGTGTAGGTGCTCCCGCGGCAAAGGTGGGTCGAAGATCCCAAGACGAAAGCCAACAGATAAAGAAAAACCTCAACAATTTTGTACTTTACACTATCACCTTTATCTTTATCAGACACTTATTGTTGATTATATTTATATCTATCACAAAAAAAAAATTGAACCGACTACTCTGGACCGAGCAGCAACGCACCAACATTCGTTAGCGACCACAGCCAAGAATACAAGGTTTCTCAACGTTGAATTTGCAATTTCTTATAAATTGGACAGTACACTACGCAGGAAACTTTGTTGTTCCTCATCAAGGGTCAGTTCACAGCAATAAGCGCACAATGGACGTGTCGTTTCCCCATGGACGATTCGGAGTCCGCAACTAATCGCCAGAACGACGACAGAAAACATCGGAAGGAGTTAATTTTAGAAACTTCGAGAGTTGGCATGAATCGTTATACGATTTCGGTTCTCTGCCTCTGGAGGAGGAGTTAAAGTAAATGGAGATTTTGGCAACATGTGGAACACTTAAGGAGCGGTGTACGTAAAGAAGAAGAATGTATTGGGAGCTCATAAGTTAAGGAAAATGTTGGTGGTTTCTTACAAACGATAATTTCCCGAGGAGTGAAACCCCTTTCGCTAGTAGGACTAAACAGGGTGGCCCACTTAAACCCACGGCCGGAATAGCGGAACGGTTCTAGGCGCTACAGTCTGGAACCGCGCGACCGCTACGGTCGCAGGTTAGAATACTGCCTCAGGCATGGATGTGTGTGATGTCCTTAGGTTAGTTTGGTTTAAGCAGTTCTAAGTTCTAGGGGACTGATGACCTGAGAAGTTCAGTCCCATAGTGTTCAGAGCCATTTGAACCAACTTAAGCGTTTCAGCACAAATTTTTCTGGAATAGCATCAGTTAATGGAAAACGACTTTAATGGGTATGAATGCAAGGCAGGGGCTCATGAAAGTAAATACTACGATACAGTCTGACACGTAAGCAAATATTATTTTAACACCAACTTATGGGTTTGGAAGGACACCCCATTTTATTTCTTACACAATCAATAACGTGAAAACTCATAAAAATAAAGGCGTTGGTTGCACAGCAATTCGTCAATTACATTCCGAGTTATGGTAAAGCGAAGTTGACGCTTGAAACAAACGAGACGCGCCGCTGCTGCACATCCTAAGATGCAAGCGCGAACGCCATATTGCTCGTAATCGTGATGTGATTGACGTAGTGCTATGCGACAAATGTTGTGCTTATTGCTGCTTACTGGAAACAATACAAATGTCTATTCACAAACAGTGAAAAATAAGGAAAAGGCTTACTCGTTCATGCTTTATTGATCTTTACTGCACTACTGAACAGACATAACGGTAACACAGTACCAAATATCGCGGGCCGCGATAAACATAATTAATGGCTGACCAATTATCTAACATGGTGTAAGTTCTTGTACCTCGTTGTACTTCAATTACGTAACGGTACGTGACACGTACATCCAAATGGCTCTGAGCACTATGGGACTTAACATCTGAGGTCATCAGTCCCCTAGAACTTAGAACTACTTAACCTAACTAACCTAAGGACATCACACACATCCATGCCCGAGGCAGGATTCGAATATGCAACCGTAGCAGTCGCGCGGTTCCGGACTGAAGCGCCTAGAGTCGCTCGTCCACAGCGGCTGGCGACACGTACATTACATGCCACCCAACACGTTTGGTGATTTCGTTACAACTTAAATTCGGGGCATGATGAAACGATTGTGCAAATGTACGAAAGTACCGACGAAACAAACATACGTCTTCTCTGAGACACCTTATGTTCGCCGTTCTCACTGCAGAAACCCTACAATATATGTTCGAAGAGATCGCCATTTTCATTTCAACACCGACGTGCACGTTCCAGCACTAATCGACTCATTGCTGTTAGCGTATCTGGTGATTTTTCGACAAATGCTGCGTTAATATGCGCTTTCGCGTTTTCAATTGTTGTTTGCTTTTGACACACCACATTTTTCACATATCTCCAGACAAAAAAATCTCTTGGGTATGAGATCCAGCGATCGCGCTGGAAATATCTGAACAGAGCTGCACGTCCTATCCATCGATTTAATAATTGTTGGTTTAGTATATTGACCGATACTGTTTCGTAGATAAATAACACACGCAAAAGTAAATGGTTCAAATGGCTCTGAGCACTATGGGACTTCACATCTGAGGTCATCAGTCCCCTAGACTTACGAACTACTTAAACCTAGCTAACCTAAGGACATCACACACATCCATGCCCGAAGTAGGATTCGGACGTGCGACCGTAGCGGTCGCGCGGACGCAAGAGTACGTATCAGTGTTTGAGACAGGAAACCCTATAATTACTTTCGGTAATCGTGATAACAGTGAAAGCAGGACTACATACGTGAATCGCATAGCGATTACAACCAACGTGCCGCTCACGCTTGCATTTCGAGATGGGCAATAGCGGCGCATTTCGTTTAATTCAAGAGCCAACTTAGCTTTGCAATTTCGCTTAATATAATTGACGTATTTCAATGCAACCAACGCCATTTTTTGTGATTTTTTGCGTTACTCATTGCGTAAGAAATAAAACGGGTGTCCATTAACAACATGTTTGTTTCGAAAATAATATTTGCTTACGTTTTAGAATGTCTCATAGTACTTTCTTTCATGAGACCCTGCGTTACGTTCACACCCGCGAAAGTCGTTTTTCAGTACCTATTGTTGTTCCAGTAAAATCTGCCCTGAAACGTTTTAAGTGCACCACGCTGTATATGAAACTTATGGAAACCAATTTAACTGGAGAACACATGCTCTCAGTAATACTATCTATTTTCCCAGTCTAGTTGTGAACTTATTCACAAGCCGACTAACCTCTTCTCTTTCCCATCATTTACCTTAATGTAAATCGGCGTGTCACGAGAACATGAAAAGTGCTCCGTGTTGGATGAACTCTCGCAGTAAAGTAAAACGCCATCAGGCATATTTTCCAGGTCGCCGTGCCACTGAGGTCGTAGTCACTTCCACCAACACAGGTACGTGGGAGCCAGACTGTCTGGACGTGCTGGAAACTATGTTAACAATCTCTGAATAAAGTTCTCTTCCTTAGAGTTGCTGAAATTGTAACACACATATCTTCTAAAAACCGATAGCTAATATCATTAGCTTATATATCTTGCTGGATTGTGTAGGAAGTAGGTGATATGCAGTGTCAAAAACAGCGTTCTTGTTATGAGGACATATTGTAACCATCCTTTGGCTGCCTTTTATAGTGACCAGCCCAGCAATATGTCTATGGCTACTGGTTCTTTACGTATATACATTTCATCCACTAAAAACTGGTAAGAAACGTTCTCATTCCCGAAGAATTTACTAGCATTTAAACCCAGCATAAAGTTCTTGAAGTTTGTAATTCTGAAGTTCTTTCCCTTTCGAATGTTTTTCATGTGTTAATTTATCATCATGTGTGCTCGCTGCCCCTTTGGTTGGTATGTCCCCTTCATTAACAGATTATCAATTTTTTCGTAAAATGAACATGTCGCCGGCCGGAGTTGCCGTGCGGTTCTGGGCGCTACAGTCTGGATCCGGGCGACCGCTACGGTCGCAGGTTGGAATCCCGCCTCGGGCATGGATGTGTGTGAGGTCCTTAGGTTAGTTACGTTTAATTAGTTCTAAGTTCTAGGCGACTGATGACCTCAGAAGTTAAGTCGCATACTGCTCAGAGCCATTTGAACCATGAACGTGTCTGTGCCAACAGACAGCAGTGCAGGAATACAGCGCCATCGTCGTCAAATCTGTCTTCCTACTGCTTCCTTTCGTGGCCTAAAGAAGTGCGATTAACAGAGAAATAAGTCTGGACTGTAGAGAGGATGTTCTAGTGTAGTCCAGAACATTTCCTGAATTTTTTGTTAAGTTTGGGCAGCTGTGTAGGGTTAAACGTCGTCATGAAGCAAGATCACATCCAGGACGGGAAATGTTCTCCTTTTCTGACAACATGCTAGCTTTGTCTGGCCCAAAAGTTCCGTTCACACTATGACGTTCATGGAGAAAATTGATGACAAGAACTCCTCTAAAATCAAAAAAGGCTGTTTCAAATATTCTCCAGTCATGCTTGTCCTCGGGTGACATACTGAGTTGCAGTCGCAACAGTTTCTCGTCCTCGTATAACCTGTTTGTGCCATGCGTGGGCCTATACTTGAATTTTAGTCAGGGGTTGTTCCCGAACTGTGCCGCACGTTTTTACGTCCTCTGTTGTGAGATATTTGACTATAATACCTTTGGCAGCAGATAACGGTACCGCTTGCTCTGACATTGCAATTCTGACTAAAGAAATGGTTCGACAACATTTTAAATGTGTGGAAAACTCACTGGACACGAATGAAAAAATGAGCGGAGATCGTGCTGCACTTCATTAACAAAATGGCGCATAAAGCAAAAAATTCGGTTTATATTTCTTTCACTGTCGTACAATATGTTCCATCACCTATTACTTTTTCCACCTGCTTTGTAATAACACGCACGGTTCTCTAGATATATTGCGTGAAAATGTGTGAAGAAGTCTTTTAACGTAATGGTAGTCGAAAGCCCAGTTTCGGCCAGAGTGGCTTGTACCCAGTGCTAAGCAATTCGTCACGTCCGAAATGAATGATGGCATGAGCAGTTGCATGACGTCACGCAAACCTTCGCGCCTTTCTTTCATAACAAGGACTGGCGTGAAAGGAGAATCGTAGAGTGATATCTAAATATAATACTGTCGTTGATGAGAATTCGATAATACTGTTTTCTGAATGCTACGCTTTGATGTTTGTACTTGAAATCTTTTCAGCATACACGGTCCTACCTCTATCAGTTCTATCACATTCAGCAACATATTTTTTGTCCAAGCTATCTTATTCTACTGAGTGGCTTCAAACGAAAATGTGAACTCTTACGATTAAAAGAACTTTCGTGATATTAAGCTGTCACCCATTGTTCTCCCTTCTCTTCTGGTTCCTGTCGCAGAAAATCTACCTTACGAAGTAACGCGAAATATTGCAGTCGTTTACACTTACGGACATCACCATCTATCTCAGAAACATGTAATAATAATCATATGCGTAGGTACTACGGAAGATGGTTCTTCGTGTATGATAATTTACTATTCGCAACAGTTCACAGTTTTATGCCACGAATTTCATATTCTGTGTGAGCACAGCTCTTGGCTGTCAAATCGTTTCATTTGGGTTCTAGTGAATATCGTATTCCTCTGATTACTACACTTATCTTAGTTACGGATCTGAGCAACACAATTCCTTACATAAACCTTCCTCTGTGTAGAGTCCCGTCTGTTTATGATTTACTGAAATAACCATACTTTCGGCCATGTTGAAAAGGCCATCTTCTGGTTGTAAATAATTTACCTGGTGAGTGGTTGCTTCAGTGTGTTACGTTATTAATGTTATCAAAAGACCACCGATATGGAGTTTTTCTGTTAGATGACCGATGGACTGTCACCCGTGGAGAGTGAAATGAGATCCAAGGACACCAGTAAATTTGTTTAAATAATTTCTTTATTCTGGCCCTCAGCCATAGTACATCAGGGACAGCTTGGTGGAGGCATCCAGTTGCCTCTCATGTTAATTTTTTTTTTGTGCTCGGGATCTAAAATCAGTCCCAGCTCCAGCGGTAGTCCTATATTATCCTTAGACTCTCCAAATTATGTGGGGGCGACAAGAGGTTTACCCCACCCCCCTTCCAGCAGACCACTTCCAGCCCGCTGCAAAGCCCCCTGTAGTTCTATTACTTCTCTCTCATATTTCCAAATACTTTCTTCTACAGACAGCAACCATTTTGTCAATACTGCTTTCCTATCTGAGACTTCGACTTCAATTAGTAGTTCCCTGATATTCAGATTGTGTACATCTTCCGCAGCTCTGGTGTACCGCATTACTTCTCCAGTCAGTTGTAATACTCATGTGTTATTTAATACGTCCGTCTCTAAATTTGTAATCTGCGTAGTGTGCGAATCACTCACGGTTTTGCTACTTTTTCCGACTGTTAAGCCCCTCCTACGGTGCAGTTCACCCTTAGAATGTCTTCCAAATCAGCAGTGCCAAATATTGTTTTCATAAGCTGATCTCCAGTGTCGATCCAATCACCCTTCCTTCGCGTATATGGACCAGCCTCGCAGGATACAGTAGCGATGTGCAGCGACAAATTTTCGTCCAAAGCGCTGGGCGAGTTCATTTGTCTGTTCGGAACGATAGGCCTACTGTGTATGCCACCTTTCCGCCAGTCAGTGACGTCAGAATTGACGCTCACGCCCTGCAATCTTTCTCTAACGATTTTATAAAACTATTCAGTAAAAAAATCATTTTTGCTTTATTCATAGCTTTGTATGTCAGGTTTATGATAATTGGCCATCATTTCGTTAACGGTCATAGTTACTGAGAAATTTATGTGCAAGTAAGATTCTGCGCGAAATTCGGAAAGTTTACAACGAAAAATAGGATCCGCTATGATTTTGGGTTTGGTGCTTTTTACCTAATATGTTGCTAGGTAACATACTGTATTTTTATTTAGACGGGTAGGATCTCTATCTGCTCGGATGATGGGTCGGTAGCATCCAATGATACTGCAGAAATATTAAACCACTCACAGTATTTGAGAGATAGAGAGAAGGCGCAGCAGCGTAACGGTAGGGAAGAGCTACAAAATACTGAACTGTGAGGTGAAGAAGCAGAAGAAATTCATGCTTATATTTACGATGAGGATGATGTGCTCTTATCTAAAGTGCCTGTACAGGATGTTGATACTGTACTAATACATTTAGGACAGGAGGTAAGTGAGAATGTAGAGGATAGCCTGTTGGGGGTCGATGAACCCAGTAGCTGTGACCAGTTTTCACTGGAGAAGGAACCCGACGATAATAGTGAAAGTGGTTTAGCTGTAACTAGTGCTATGCCCCGTCTGTAGGCGCAGAATCGCTCAGACTACAGTAATTTGGGTCATGTTCAGCAAACTACATGTAATGAAGTCGTGCGGTGTTTCGATTTAAAATTAATAGACTGACTGGAAAAGGCAGCTGAAAATGTAATTCAGGAAACCCCTACACACTTTTACCTAAATGTAATGAAGACAGATTTCGATCACTTTAGTTGGAGACAAATCCAAAAGGAACTATTGGATGAGTTTGAGGTACCACCTGTACAAACTAGAATAAGCCACCCTATAATAATAGTGAATATGTTGGGTATGAATGTACGTTGTCTCTTAGACAGTGGAAGTTAGGTGAGTGCGATATCTCAGTCCTTCTTTGATGCATTACCTAGTAAAGACAAGCTTACCGTAATGAGGGTATAAGGACCAAGAATGATTGATGCTACTGACAAGGTGTCATAAACGGCAAAGCAAGAAGCTTTACTGCCCTTTAACATTAATGGTAATTTAATTGATCATCCATGCTTAATTGTAAGTAATCTCAGCATTGAGGTTTTAATTGGCATAGATTTCTTGTCAAAATATCAGAATGTTGTTGACTTTGAAAGAAGCCAGTTAAAAATGGTCTTGCCGATAACCGGAGTAATTACGGTACCTTTTATTGATAAACATGTAGTAACTAATGATGAAACTTGGGAGCGGCCTATACGAGTTCTGAAAAATTGGAGATATTGGGACGAAGGTGTTAATCTTAGTAAAAGTAAGCTAAACACAGAAGAACAAGAAGCAATTATTTTGGACAAAATAGAAGCTAAATTGCTGGAAATCGATAAAATTTCAGCTAATCAGAAGAAAGAACTGAGACAGGTTTTAAAAAGGCATCATAAGGTATTTTCAAATCGACCTGGCGTGGTCAAAGGTTATGAATGTCAATTAAAGGTGAAACCTGGCCAAGTGTTTTTCAGGAAGCGATACCAAATACATGTAGCTAGGAAGGAGGCGGTTCGGAAGGAGATACAGAGAATGCTAGAGTGGGGTGTGATTGAAAAAGCGGTCAGTGAGTACAATAATCCTCTTGTTGTTGTACCAAATAGAGACGGGAGTGTCAGATTGGTCTTGGACGCTCGTTGGTTGAATGAAATAGTGGTTAGGTAAAGTGATTGACCGCATAACATGGACGAGTTATTGCAAAAGTTCCGGGGAGTAAAATTCTTAACTTCTATGGACATTACGTGTGGATATTGGAATTTGCCACTGGCGGAAAGTTCAAGGAAGTACACAGCTTTCTTGTACGAAGGAGTTTGTTACCAATACTATGTGGTACCTTTCGGACTTAATATCTCTGTTCGTGCCTTCGTAAGTGTGATGTGCCATGTTTTAGGACCAGCTTTAATTAATAAAATCACAGTCTACGTAGATGATCTGTTAATAGCAACTCCTACCTGGGAAGAACACATAGTTTTATTAGAGGAAGTGTTAGAGGCTATTGAGAGAGGTGGCATGAAACTAAAGATTGAAAAGACAGAGTGCGTTAAAGAGGAAATATGTTTCTTGGGATATATGATAAGTGGAAAAGGTATTCTGCCTGACCCAGGCAAGCCACCAGTCATTGAAAAATTTGAGGCTCCCAGAAGCAAGAAGTAGTTGAGATCGATGTTCGGTCTTTTCGGCTTCTATAGACATTTTGTTAGTGATCAGGCTTTTAATGCGCCCTGTATTCCCCTCCTGCTGAAAAAGAATACCCCTTGGGTTTGGACAGCAGAATGCCAAAAGGCGTTCGAGGTGCTTAAACAATCTTTAATTAATAGTCCTATTTTACATCATCCTGATTTTGAAAAACAATTCTGTATGTCTGTTGATGCTAGTGGCTATGGTATAGCTGTGGAGATATTCCAAGTAGAAATAGAGAACGAACAAGAAGTGCACAAGACTATAGCTTTCGCAAGTCGATCTTTACAGGCAGCAGAGAGAAATTATGGCATCTCAGAACTGGAAGCATTGGCAATTGTATTTGGGGTACAGAAATTTGAGCAGTATCTATTGGGTCACAAGATAACTGTTTACAGTGACCATAAGGCGTTGACCTTTTTAAGGACCTGTAAGTTGAGGAATGCTCGTTTGGTAAGATGGTCATTGTATCTCCAGCAGTTTGACCTTGAGGTTAGATATATTCAAGGGAAAGATAATTTGGTAGCTGATGGGTTATCTAGAAGTGCGGAGCTCTGTGATGACGCGGGAATTACAGCAACAGACCTAAGTGAAGTACGAATGTTTGCGTTGCACGAAGTAAAGGAAGAAAGTGCATTAAAGAGGGTGATTGAGAACTTGAGACGTGAGCAGAATGCAGATGACCAGCTGAAATTAGTAAAGAGCTATTTGGGAGATGCGAGCTATCATAAGGTTTCGCAATACTACTGTCTGCATGAAGGTATTCTGTTTAGGAGGAAAAAGGTAGGTGTTTCTGAGTGGAAGCTGTGCTTTCCCTCACAAGATGTAGACTTACTAATAGACTATGTACACCTGAGGTATGGGCACTACGGTGCAAAGAAGTGCATTGCCAAATTAAAATAGAAGGTTGTGTTCGACAACATGTACCGCCGTGTTGCCAAGCGTCTAGCATCTTGTGTAGAGTGCCAGAAAGTCCGTGCTGCTAAGACCAGAATACAAGGGAATATGCATTCAGTAGAGCCAACTGAAACCCTAGAATTACCGGCTTGTGATTTGTTTGGCCCTCTTCCTGCTTCGAGAGGTGGGCGCACCCATGTTTTTGTTGTTGTGGATGGATTTAGTAAATATGTTAATTAAAAGAGCAAATGCAAAAACGTTGGTAGAAAAGTTGGAAAAACATTTCTTCGTGAACGTTGGCGTTCCGAAGAATTTGGTATCAGACAGTGGACCTCAATTTACTTCTGATAGATTTAAAGAATGTCTGGATAAGGCCGGAGTGAAACATCTGAAAATATCTGCGTATTTCGCCCAAGGATATATAAGTGAACGTATTATGAGAGAATTGAATAGGCTTTGCAGGACTTATTGTGCTCGGAAACACTCAAGTTGGGCAGAGCACATGAAGTATTTTGAGAATGTAATTAACAGCTTAAGGCATGATGCAACTGGTTTTGCGCCTTGCGAATTGATGTTTGGTCAAGAACCGCACAATGTTATTGCAGATATGGTAGAATTCCGTATGCTAACGCAAATATCCACAGACGAGAAGAAGTTAAAGGCTAGGGCAAATATAAGAAAAAGAGCATTGGAAGGAAGAAGCGTCATGACGCAAAAGCTGTACCCATCAGTTTTGAAATAGGTCAGTTAGTCCTTGTCCAAACCAAGGAAAAATCAAAGAAAATAAATGCAGAAACAAAGAAATTCATGTTCGTATGCCAAGGACCTTTCAGGATCATAGGAAAACCAAATGACAATGCATATACCCTAGAGTATCCTAAGAGTAAAAAGCTATTAGGTCTCAGGAACGCGATCGACCTAAATAAGTTCATAGATAGTGAATGCTTTCTGTAGGGAGGAGGTTGTTCTGTAACCTCTACACAGTGTGGCAGCTGTGCAGTCCCAGCAATGTGAGATATTCTTTCCCATTTCAGATTTCACTCTCTCTTCATCTTTTCTATCCACCTAAAATTTCGACCTCTTCTTTCCAACACATTAAATTTTCCGCTATGGTTATCAAGCCAATAATAAACTAATGAATTCTGTAGGGAGGGGGTTGTTCTGTAACCTCTACACAGTGTGGCAGCTGTGCAGTCCCAGCTGTGTGAGATCTTCTTTCCCATTTGAAATCTCACTCTATCTTCATCTTTCCTATCCACCAAAGTTTCGACTCCTTCTTTGCAATACAAAAATTTTCCGTCATGGCTATGAAGCCATGAGTTCTGTAACCATTCTATCCACCGATTAGTGAAGAAAATACCTAATGTGACAAACCTAACAGTGACATAAACAATAGAGAAGTATGATGTAATTAAGATACAAAGGTATTTGAGTAACAAGTATGTATAGAACCCTGGTAATACAGGGTGATTCAAAAAGAATACCACAACTTTAAAAATGTGTATTTAATGAAAGAAACATAATATAACCTTCTGTTATACACCATTACAAAGAGTATTTAAAAAGGTTTTTTTTTTCACTCAAAAACAAGTTCAGAGATGTTCAATATGGCCCCCTCCAGAGACACGAGGAATATCAACCCGATACTCCAAATCGTTCCACACTCTCTGTAGCATATCAGGCGTAACAGTTTGGATAGCTGCTGTTATTTCTCGTTTCAAATCATCAATGGTGGTTGGGAGAGGTGGCCGAAACACCATATCCTTAACATACCCCCATAAGAAAAAATCGCAGGGGGTAAGATCAGGGCTTCTTGGAGGCCAGTGATGACGTGCTCTGTCACGGGCTGCCTGGCGGCCGATCCATCGCCTCGGGTAGTTGACGTTCAGGTAGTTACGGACAGATAAGTGCCAACGTGGTGGCGTCCTATCCTGCTGAAACATGAATTGTTGTGCTTCTTGTTCGAGCTGAGGGAGCAGCCAATTCTCTAACATCTCCAGATACTGTAGTCCAGTTACAGTAGCACCTTCGAAGAAAAAGGGACCAAAAACTTTATTGGCTGAAATGGCGAACAAATGTACAACTAAATGAAACTTTATAGCTCCCTTAATTCGCCGACAGATCTGCTGCTTAGGTCTGCCTTTTGTCGTTGCAGAGTTTTAAATTCCTAAAGTTGTGGTATTCTTTTTGAATCACCCTGTATTATAAGTACAAACTTGTTTTTTTATTGGAAATGGTCCACCAACAATAATATTTAAAAAAGATATACAATTTCGTTTATAAGCAGAATCTGAAGTGGCAATGAGACCTAGTGTATGCATTAGAGCTAACTAATAAATAGTAAGAGAGAGTGCTTAGTGTTATGAAAAATAGACAGATAAGTTGTAAAAATGAACTCACCTTGTGTAGCAAGGAATGGCAGTGTAATAGAATTGAGTAGTGTTTGTGGTTGAGACGTGAAGGACACGTCCCTCAAGTATTTATAAGGTTGGAGCTGGCCATTATTTTGGTGTTGGGTGTGCGGTGACACACCTACATGTATTGAGGTTATGAGTTGGAGGCGTGAATGCGACCCTTTTGTTAGATGAGACAGAGCAGTTCGTGGTGTCCTATAGGTTTAAGGAATTTAGCATTACGCTCGGCCGTAATTACTTAATGCACTTTAGTGGTAGGTCGAGAGAGACTACCTGTGTTTTCAGCATCCAATCAAGTGGAAATGGATTGCAACGTGAGCAAACTGATCAGCTGCAATACGCTATAGATATGAAATAAATGTTCTATCCTATGCGTTAAATGTTAATAGAGTGAGTGTTAAATAAGTACATACTTTAGCAACATAATTGAGTTGTATAATGTCAGACGTGAAACATTATTTATAGCTCAGTATAAATACACTTCGATGAAGTAAATACATAATTGCAGATGTGGAACTGACACAGCAGGAGAGGACCAATAAGTTGATTCAGTAGTCAAGTAAACGTAGTGTGTTTTGAACACTCATAACTGTACTATTACCACAAGTTATTCACATGTACAAAGAGGCTGAGAAGACAACTGCTAATCAAATATACTCATACTATCTCCAAGATTAAGGTAAACGAACATGAGTCAGTTAAGTAAATAAAATACAGATTTGTCAGGAATGTACCGAGCATTGGTTCAGTGTTCCGGCCCAGAAATAATAAATTGAGATTAAATAGGATTTATGATTGTATGCCTTGAGCATAAATTTTCTCTAGTACGTGACTAACAGCGTTTTGAGCCATTTGTTTACAGATTTTATGATAGTTAAGTAACCGCGAGAGTAAAATGGAAAAAGATCAGTTAACTTTGTTCCAGTAACATATTGAAAGATAAAATGTATATATCCCCATTTCATTGTGTTCCACCCTTAGATAATAAGTGAACAGAGTCTGAGGCACTCTTTTTGTTTGTTCTACAGGACAAACCAGATAATGGCAGCCTGGTAGCTGCGTGAAAGCATGGAATGACTTGGACACAACTCACAGTGACCCCTCCCTTTTCCCCATGTAATTTAGAGTGAACGTGAAGGACGCACACCATAGAAACTTCCCCTCCTCCACCCTTGTGAATGGAAGTGTAGAACGCCAGCCAAAGCGGCTACAACCACGTGTGCAAAAATGAAGTTGTCATGATTTGTTAAATTTTCTTTCAGGTTTAGAAAAGATTGCTAAGATATAATTATCTGTTTATGTATCATGAATAATTGTGTTATTTTCTTTGAATTTGTGTATGTAAAATATTTATAGACAATTTAATGGATTTAAGATTTTCATAATTTTACATATTTTCATGTGTTTGTCTGTCTAAGGCAATACGTGTGCCAAAGTGTTTCATTGATATTGCTTAAATTTTGAGTGATAATGTTGCTTAAGAGGCAGTGAACATGCCAGCAATTTAAATAATTGAAGTAGGTAATAAGTTTTCTTTTAATATTTCTATATGTTTACATATCTCCCAATTCCTCAGAGCTATAAGCTGTAGCTATAAATGTATTTCTCAGATGAAGTGGGCACTAGGAATTGTAATTACAGGATTTACGTTTTGCTAATCACTTTCTGGTTGCCAATATTGTAGTTAGAGAGCCAGTGTTGAGAACGGCAAACAACAGCATTAAATAAATAATAGGAACATTTACAATTATTCCACCCGCCGCCCAACACTATGAACGATTGCCGCTCCTTTACATATTCTGATACAGGAAACTAACGTTTAGCTTTAATGAATCTTGGGGCAGTCTTAACACCATCCTTACTTATGGTATAAACTAGGTATGCTCACTCTTCCATCGCAAAATTGCACTTTTCTGTACTCAGTGTTGGCTTCGCCGCTTTTACTCTTAGAAATACTTCCCTTTTTGGATGTGAGGTCCGCCATTTATGCAAAACACCGTTTTTCTCAGTACTCAAACATGTTTCGGCACCACTGTGCCATCATCAGTGGGTTTTCGTTTTTTTTTATTTATTCTGCAATGTCAACATTTTGTTAAACGATTTTAAAATTATGTGCATTTTTACTTCAAACAACAGATCATTTCTTTTTGTAAATACCTTTACAGCTGCCAATGGGATCACCAATCAGTGGCCTCCTAGCTAACATATTCATGAACCACCTGGAGAACAGGATCTTCAGACACATAATAAAACTAGAGAACTGCGAAGTTATATACTAGTACCCTTATGTCGATGACATAATATGCCTAATTGATGAACCACATACACACATAGAACAGCTACACAATGGAATAATCAACTTACACCCAAAAATTAACTTCACATTAGAAACAGAAACTAACAACACATTACACTTTCTAGATCTCACCATACAAAGAACAAACACACACAACTTCACAATATTCGGGAAACCGACTACCCCAAGCACCACCATTCACAACCTATCAAACCACCCATTGACACATAAGCATGCAAACTTTAGATTCATGCTCCACAGATTAAACAGAACACCCATGAAGAAACAGAACTACGCACAAGAACTAAACACAATAAAACAAATAACAGTATAAAATGGTTATCCTACCCATATGCCAGACAAGTTAAATAAAAAAATATGCAAACAGTACAAAAATGAACAAACCACACACACACAAATCCTCACCCAGCACAGAACAACACAAAACACTAACAACGACCACACACAAGACACAACAGAGCAACAACACACACACAAAACCAAATGGCACATACTCACCTACGATAATAAGAATGTTCACAGAATAGGCAACATATTGAAGAAACAGGGACTCCAAATAGGATACAGGACAGAGAACACAACACAGAAAAGGATCAGAACACAAGAAACACCAATGGATAAATTTAACAGATCAGGAATATATGAACTCACATGCAACACTTGTCAGTCAGTATACATAGGACAAACATGCAGAAACTTCAAAACAAGATATTTGGAACATCTCAGAGCTTTAAAAAGCAACAGCTCCCATAGCACGTTTGCTGACCACCTTATAGCCAACAATCATCACCCAACCACAATAGAAATAGACTTCAGAATACTAAAACCCAGCCACAGCCTATTACAGCAAACTGACCATTGAGGAAAACTTCCATATACAGAAGGCAACAGCAGAAGGAAAACAGGTCTTAAACGAATACACTACACTTTGCAAGGGCACACTATTTAACACATTAAAGGAACTTTACAAATAAAAACAGCACAAACAGATAAAGTCTACACACTCACACACACAGACGCACACGCACACGCCCACCCAGCCACACACATACACACACACACACACACACACACACACACACACACACACACACACACACACACACACGAAAAATAGATACACTAAAATCTGCAAAGACGAACCATTTACACACAAAAGGAATACCATATAAAAGACAAGACACACGGTTAAGGAACCACACAGAAAACACACACACACACACACACACACACACACACATGCACACACACACACACACAAAGATAAAATGTTAACAAAATTCACATTTGGCGCCGAACTCTCTGGTGAACAAATGGGCACTGAGTGGGCTGGGACACATAATAAACCACAATCACACTGTGTTATGGTGTAGTGAAAAAGTATTTTACTACGTTATTTGTGGAAAATACTTATTATAGTTACGTATGCATCACAACATCTCAGCATGATGTGGAGAAAGGAAGCGCTTGCCACACGAAAACGTAAGTAAATACGAAAATAGGCGCCGAAAACATCGCGGAAAACTAAATTATATTCTGGAAGATAGGTTAACTCCAAGCAAAAAACTTTCTCATCAACGTCGTTTGGTTGCAGATGACAAGCTACCTCTAGTAATTAACACAAAAGTGATCCAGAAAGTTCATGCACACCAGATGTAAAAGTATTTGCAAAAATAAATGATCTGTTGTTTGAAGTAAAAATGCACATAATTTTATAATAATTTAAGAAAATGTTCACATTGCAGAATAAATAAAAAAATCCACTGATGATGGCACAGTGGTGCCGAAACATGTTTGGGTACTGAGAAAAACTGTGTTTTTCATAACTGGTGGACCTCACATCAAAAATTTTTTAACTGCAAACACGGCCTATACAAGGAGCTGCATATCAGAAGATGAATACTTCCTTTGATCGCCGCGTATGCTGTTCCATGTCACTCCCATAGACGATTATGTGAACGAGATCCACTAAGCATTGCCATGGTTTTTAACTTGTGAGTTGTCATTCCAACAATATCTGGAACGTTGCAGGTGTATTTTTTAATCCGAATGGTATTCTTCTGAATAGGCACTGCCCCAGGGCGCCGAAAACGCTCTTTTGTGTCGATCCTGCAGTGCAGCCTCTATCTGGTGATAACAACTCTTCAGATCCAGTGCTGAAAAATACTTGAATTGCCCTAAAGGAGTCAAGGTTTGATGCTCGGCAAAAGCGAGGAGTCCGTTATCGTTTAGATGTCTCTAATAACCGCGAAACTTATATTTCCGTGATCAATCGGTTAATTTTTGTGCCATGACGACTATTCCTGCCTCCCCCCCCCCCCCCCCCACGCACTGTTACCTTCTTCAAATATTCCATCTTTCAGCTTTTGATCCATATATTTCTCCAAAATTGGTTACAAGTACCTAGGTGTTCTGTATGATCTGCAGTAGACTGGCAATGGCCCGTTTGGAAAAAATAAATCATTAAATTCCAAAACTAATTTTTCCGTCTGTTCCCTATTATTTCACTCTAGATGCTTCACATTTCCTCGCATTGCAGTTTCAATGTAGTCTGGCGATTGTTCATAACCGACTCGCCATATGTCATATTCTTCTTCCTCCAGGACATCTATATTAGCGATAACAATTCCTTTGTCAGTTCTATGTTCTTTGCTCTAAAATTATCTATATAATCAATTACCTTCTTTTAACCCTTTATTTCTTGTATGCGTACCTCTTTTAAGCAACCCGCCTGATATAACACTTCGCTCTCTTCTAACAGTTTCACCACACACAAAATTCCTGTCCACAAGCTGGAATGAACACTGAACCAGAGTGATTTGCCAGTACCGTTAAGTACACAATCGTGCAAAACAATTCTTAGTATGATCGTTCATGGTTTAATGAGTTCGTCTTTCACGACAGACTTCCCTCGCGACGTCGCTGTACTGGCAAAGACTTCACCCAACTGAAATATTTTTGCGTCAAATTCCACACTGTGTTAGTGAAGGTCGACTACGGACAAATGCTGATATAAGAAGTTTAAGCCTAGAATCACCCCGTAGCCCTCACTCACACGTGGCACAATCTCTACACATTGTTTAAATTTAACTGTATTCAGGCAAAAAGACTGTGTCCATAGATCCTAATGGAGTGACATCTTTATCCCCCGCTCCATATAATCAGTACCATGGTGGGTCACATTGCTTACGTTTCACCAGATCACTAGTGGTGACTGACACATGCGCCCCTGTGTCCATTAACATCCTGCAAACCTTTTTTCCTCCTATTCTTCTTATCCCTTAATCGACCTCTGCATACTATTTCGTAGCATCCAGTCTTACTGGTAATGACCGTAGGTGGACCTGGGGTTTCCATTGGCGTTTAACACCTTTTTTTTCCCCGGTCCTCTACTTCTAAAAGTATCATTTCTTCTTAACTTTATTTACCTCACCCGAAGGCTGGTGACACTGCCTCCTTACATGCCCCATTCGTCCACAGCTGAAAGATTTTACACTAACTCCAAACACCATCCGTTTACCCTGCATTCCAGTCGACAAATTGATCTCCTCACACACTATACCTCACTGCGCAGCGCGACAGCTACGGTCGCAGGTTCGAATCCTGCCTCGGGAATAGATGTGTGTGATGTCCTTAGGTTAGTTATGTTTAAGTAATTCTAAGTTCTAGGGGACTGATGACCTGAGATGTTAAGTCCCATAGTGCTCAGAGCCATTTTGAACCTCACTGCACGACTGTGCGCAAAACGTCAGACCCCCTTTCCGTACATATCTTGACAGTTCCACATGTAACCCTGCTAAAGAAGCATCGAGGACCCTCTGCTTATCTTCTTGAAAAATAATTTCATTGAATGCAACATCTTCTTCTTATTCATACGTACATCCATTAATTTTCCTTATCCTATCCGCAAACTGTTCCACAGTTTCCACATTTTTCCTACTTATTACTCTTAATTGCTGCCTATAGTGTCTGGCACTATTTCGTTTCATATATGTCTAAATTACCCATTCATTAAATTCTTCGAATGTTGTGGCTCCCTTAAAAGCTTCCTGTATGCCCTATAAATGGCTCAGCTTCACCTGTTAGTCTCAATTTTGCAACGCTTCATAATTCCTTATCTGATCACCCTTCCATCTCAGCCAGGTTTCTTAGGTCTCTCAGAAATGCCTGCAATTCCTTGATTGTCTTACCAGAAAAAGCAGGAATTAAATTTTGTGACAGACTAATCCACATCTAACTGTGACGATCGCGATGCTACGAACCCACATAGTTCTGTGTTATCCGCTGTTAATTGTGCTACAATTTCCCATAATGTGCATAGTGCTTCATGGTCTGACACGTCTTGAGCTCAGCTTCTGCCGAAGCTTTGTCCTTGACCACACTCACTTTCGGAACTAACTCCCACAAGACAAGAAAACAAAATACGTCAGCGTAATCCTTACGTCTTATCACGTGCCATATGGCCCCAATGGTTACATGCATAACATTTTACTGGAGCTGATTCCATACATGGCGCAGTGGCCCACAAACTTACGCTGTGCACATCTGACAGGCACTAACCAACTGTGATCTCGTTTACCTCCAAAGTTATACAAATCGACTGGTTCTCTACTTGCAATATAATCTACTTTACAAAATGAACGACCTTCAACCTTTTTTCCATGATCAAAACACAATCAAACTTTTTGGAGTCACCATAGACTGTAGATTCAGACTTTGTTCTAAGAAGGTGACGTCAAAGATCTGGCACCAGTGTTGGATGACCCATGGATTATCACCTGCGGAAAGTGAAATGAGATGTCAGGTCCGCAGCAGATTTGTTTAACTGATTTCTTTATTCCGGCCCTGTGCTATAGTACATCAGGAACAGCTTGATGGAGGCATCCAGTTGCCTCTCATGCGAAACGATGGGCGTCCGGCATTCCTGACAGTGCAAAGAGCGGGCCCACGCAAGGTGTCACTCGAATTCCGCTGTAAGCGACGTCTCTGGCTAAGACCATGATTACAATTTGGCAACGTAGCTGACAGTACCACGGAGGTGGCTGTGGCCTCCCTCCAGGGAGTGAGCAGCTCTTTGCTGCGGCAGCTCTCTCGTGAATAAGGGAGGCTGTCCTGTCCCGTAATCGAATAGCGGATCCCGCACTGTGTTTTAGGATGTCGCTCCAGGTGTCACATGCTTATGGTGTAGGCTGTGATACTGAGATGAGAATATTTTAGTAACTGAATGGCTGAGTCCTTATATGCTCCAGATTAGAGTATTTGCCTTATGCCCTAAACAAACGTAAACACTTCTGTGGTGGGAAGAGAGGAAAGGCTTCTGTCCTTCTGCTAGAGTATTGCAGCATCTTCTGTTGCTATACCGCACCCACCTGGTTTGGCTTCGCAACACCTGTCGGCCGAGTTTTGTTTCGCAACGCATGAGAGATTTGCCCCCTGTGGCTGGCTCTAGTGCAACTCACTTCCACTCTGGGGTACTATTTACCGAATATAGTCGATACACTACATTTCTAAGAATTTTAGGCATGAAAATAAATATCCATACAGTTAGAAGTAAAGGCAGGTGGTACATGTCAGACTATTCATGGGTTACATAGCTTGGTGCAAATTAGTAGCTCACTAATAAATTGCTACAAGCTTATAAAGGCTGCGCTTTTCCTACTGTTTGTCATGGAAAAATCTACACCAGTTATGAATGCAGAATTTGTTCAGTCGGCAGTGTACACATCCAAGGCGGTCTTGCAAGATCTCTGGCTGCCTGAAAGACTTTATCAATAATGTCATTCATTTTTTATTAACAGTTCTTTTTAAACAAACAGTCATGTACGTATTACCTTTACGTGTCTCATGTTTCGGACCACCCCATCAGGAGAAACATTAGCACTAACAACATTCATGCTTGCATCACACGCAATGGTAAACAACAGTCAGCGCTACTTTCGTTAAGAGGAAACGTGGAACAGATAATCACATAAATGAAATGGGGACTTCTTAAAATTGTTGATGTTACCTCATGGTTTTCAAGACCTTATAACATGTCAGTGTACACTGCAAAACAACACACCCCAAGGATTCAGTACAATTGAACTTCTACGGAAACTTCTTCATGATGTGCTAATCCTGAGCACCTACAGAGTAATAAGTAATACAAAATACGATTTAGCAAGTATATGGAAGCTGCGGAGTGTCATACATCTGAAATGTGCGCTTTCATATTCGATATTCTTATTTTGCTATTCTTATAAATTAGATTCTTTATTGTGTTAGTATTTGCATACAATCTTTACTGTAACTAAATGTAGTTTAATAATCGTCAATTGGCTACGTATTTATATAGTTGTTTTCCTCCTGAGAAGATTTTTAACAGTCATCGCAAACAGTCTAAGAGGGCTCTTTCATTCGTTATAGTCAGTAACTTCTTCCATTCCATTTTTCAAATGCCGTTTACAGTATGAGACCCCTAACTAAAATTCCCTTTGCCTTCCTATAAATTTGTTCAATATACAAGCTTTTTTTCAAACAGGATAAAAAAAACCTTTGGTGAAATCATTTCTTTTATCAGACAAGAGACGACTGAAAATGTTTTACAAAAATTATAACTCAAATTTTATGCACCACCTCTACAGGCTGATCCTTCTGTAATTTTCAGATCATCCGATCTCCTTTTCTGAAGCGGTAATTTATTTCTGGTGTTTTCCTTTTTTCCGAAAGTTCTCATCAACATTCAGTCTGTAAGTACAAAGGTCTCCGCTGAGATTCCGTAATTAAAGTGTATTGTTTTCATTTCCACTGCTTGTAGGTTTCCTGTGCTGTCCTTACGTTAGTAACTGAGACAAATCTTACACAGAAATTAAATTATTTTCTTGTTGTTGCTCCACCTCGTATTTGACAACTAAAATTTTCTGTAGAACGCTTCACACTCCTCTTCGTCTCTTACATTTATATTGGTTATACTTTTACTGTTTCTCGCTTAATTGTTTTCAGTATACTTGGAGCCACACCCGTGCATAATTGCACTGACGAAATTTCCGCCTGGACATTTATTTAGTTTATTTAGTCACCAAGATCTCACGCAGGTTTACATTATATGTTCAAATTGGGTGGGTTTGATAGTAGTTGTTATAAGAAGTGCGACGGTGGTGTGTAAATGACTAAGATTTTGTAAAATAGGAAGATACATTTCGAATAATATGCATGGAATATTTAAAGATGAATGACATGTCAGCTTGTACGTCTGGAATATTCTGATCTGTAGATGTCTTGTTGTGAATGAAACATATGAACAACACAGCTATAAAAAAAAACCTTACAAAAGGAGTCAGCTCAGTCACACTCAGAGGATGAAACGGAGAAAATGCATCAGTCGAAATCACTCGCCAGAAGCCTAGATGCAATTTGAATCTCTCCTGAGCTTTTTCAACAGGTGTCAGAGATCGACGGCAAAGGTTATGCAGAAAGAAAGACAAGCGACACTCAAGAAGAGGTTACGCACAATATTGCTATTGCTATTGTTGGAGACTTTGAAATAAAAGATTTTCAAGCAAGTAATACAGGTAAGGCATACCAAAATAGCTTTGTTCAGAGGCTGCTGATTAATAAACTGAAAGAAAAGCTGCAACCGTGAAAGCATTGAGATGAATTGCAGAATTTTACGTAAACACCTCAAAAATTAACTATAAAATAGCGAATATAGGAGTTTTGCGTCTCAGAATTGAGCCGTAGCGTCATTAAGTTCATAGACTGTTCTGTCTAACGCCACTAGCTCAAGGGTAGTATCGACTATCTCTCTTCCGCCCCTTTGCCAGTATCTATGAGTAGGAGTTGGTATCTGTGGGTTGTGTCCTCAGAAGCTCCTTGGTTACCGATAATATATACGAGTTCGCTGGCCCGAAGGAGGAGGCACCATGTTTGGGGATTAGCGGTAGTGTCGCAACAAGAGGCGGGCACGAGGTCCGAGTGGCCAGAAGCCACAAGATACGCAAGGATGGACTGCCCAAAGCAAAGATACCGGAACACTTCACCGGGGTCAGCGTAGAGCACAAGCAACAGGCCGACATCCTGTAGGTTGGTTGGCAACATATGTGTCGGATGACCGCTCGTCGCCTGGCTGCGCCTCCTCTACCTGGCTGTCATAGGCACCATTCAGTACACGCCGCGACTCACCCTGGATCCATGGAACTGTTTGCTGATAAAGGGGAGCAACATTCTATAATCCTCGTGGTGGTTGGTGCCATTGTCTACCCGACCTTCTAATTATTGTCTGATATGTACCGGACCCTCAGAGCTTTACTCGGTCGGAACTTTGGTCGTAAATTTAGACCATAGTATTGTACTAGACACTAGTTGTCGTTAGAAAATCTGTTCTGATGTTACATTGTACTTTCTTTCTGCTTTACACCCGATCATTAATGTTTTAATGAATCAGCTCCCGGAACAATTGTACCAAGGCACAGGTTGCTGTTTAACAAAGAGGGGTCTTGTGGATAGATTTAGATGTTAACCGGTTCAATTCCTTGATTGTAATTGAATTTGAGGTAATCTGAACTACCTGTTGTACTAAGCTGTGCGTTCATGTCTTTGAAAGACCGGGTAATTATTTGTGTATTTTCAACGGGATCTTATGATTCCGTCTTGTGGTTACGTCGAGTGAGTTCTCTTGCAATAAGCGCTCATACCGAGCGAGGTGGCGCAGTGGTTAGACACTGGACCCGCATTCGGGAGGACGACGGTTCAATCCCGCCATCCTGATTTAGGTTTTCCGTGATTTCCCTAAATCGCTCCAGGCAAGTGACGGGATGGTTTCTTTGAAAGGGCACGGCCGACTTCCTTCCCCGTTATTCCCTAATCCGATGAGACTGATGACCTCGCTGTCTGGTCTCCTTCCCCAAAAAGAACAACAATAAGTGCTAATACGTAATGTTTTAAAACACTCCTTAGAGCGGCCTTCTTAATTGATAAGCAGTTTAACTTTTGCCATATTAACAGCCAACTGTTGCCAGGGCTTTAGTCAGAATAAGATTGTTAAAAGTCGCACCTTGGTTGCTGATTGAATTGAAAGGGTTGCTCGCTTTGAAGGAAGACTTATCATTGTCATCATTGTTTCCTTATTAGTTAAACCTTCAAGCATAGGTGCGCAGCTTACCCCGAACCTTTCGACATACAGTTTCTAAATTTAAAAAAATGTTCACGTCATGTGTTTGAGCAATTTTAACACTCTTGTGATCAATATTACTTATGTTTTCATGTGTTACAGAAGGGCATTTAATAAGAGAAACTGTGTCCAGTGCTGTAGTAAGCACCGTTGTTTCACCCGATAACGGCGGGGCTGCAGGTCCGAGCCCTTGTAATTATTCTCATGTTCTTTTTGTTTTGATTTCCCTGCCAAAAGTTTATCAATTTCACAAATTTGTCAGCTTGTAAAGGAAACAAATTTATGATAACTTATATTGTTAAATAAACAGGTTGTGCGAAACTAAAGTTTCATTGGTGGATCGTCCCTTTCACCCCTTTCACGTTTTCCTTAATACCAGTAGATAACGTGTCTCACTGGTTGTCTATCCGTTAGCGGAAGCTCTCACGAATTTCATTTCACGCAACTTGCTTCAGTTAAATTTTATACTTTATTCTTTTGGGACACTGTCTAATTATGCTTTTTTGCCCGCACCCGCACCATGGATCCATGTCAGTGTGCCCGTATTTCGTATGTAAATCGGGATCAGCTCGAATATGAACTGAGCATTAGGCAACAAAATGATCACGGAACGGTGGGGGAACTGGCGTCCAGGCTACGGGCGGCGTTGTCAGCACCATTCTCAGAGACTGTGGTATACTCGTATTTCTAAAAAGGAAAAGGAATTCAGCAATCAGTCACAAATCCAATCTCTATTTTACTGGCGATCTAGATTTCAGCTGTTGAACAGCTATCTTCAGTGAAGTAATACCGAGTCATGTACACTCATCAAGCGTGTGACCACTCATATTACTATACTGTGTATTTGTTAAAGTCGTATAGTAAGATGTGTTGCCACCGGCTTGACGAGTCCATATGACTCCATTTAAACGCACAGAAGATACCACTCAGTAGCTGAAATCTAGATCTGCAGTAAAATACGGAGTGGATTGCTGAATTCCTTTTCCTTCTGTGACCTGTTAATATGTTCATTTATAGGCCCTATGAATGTCACCGACCGTTCTTGCCTGTACACTGATGGTGAAACGATTCTGATGCTTTTACTTCATGATCGCTCGACGATTTGCATCGGCTCACACGTGTTTATTGTGGTAATTTACTGTGCCATCGCCTGTGAACCACACCCAGCGCTGCCTGTACTGTCTGTTTCTACGAAGCAGATGGGAATGAGACGACAGATTGTGTCACATCTCAACCGATGTTTGTTTCTGTACATATCGTTATCGGGCTTGTTCTTTTAGCTTTGACTCATACTACCTCCTGTAGGAATAAGTTGCACTTTTTTTTTTTAAAACGCCCTGGACGGAAATGGGAAAAGTTACTTGTACCACCAGTCATGATGAACCCTCATGGTTACGAATACATTCTTATATTCGTTGTGACGTAGGTGAAAACCGTCTCCAAAAGTGTCATTTGAGATGTTCCTTAAGCCATGTCTACTCACGAAGGTTACTGCAGGAGCCAGGTACGAAAGTGTACGTCTTTCCACAGTATCTCAGAGATCCTCTATAGGTGAGAAATCAGGACACGGAACAGGTCAGTCAAGGACTCCGCATACCTTAAGGTGTTACAAGTGTGACTGCAATGTTAAGTCTTGCATTACCCTGCTGGAATATGTCATTTGGTATCCTAACAACGATACCGGGGTTTAAAATAAGTGATAAATCTTGTGAAATAAACTGTCATTTGTTGCCACCTAACCACCAGAGGACGAAAACACAATATTAAATCTGTAATCGGCTCATTTGCAAATTTAGTGCTTTGGTCGTGCACCGTTGCTTTAAGACCTTAGAGAAGCCTCGAGTATTCATACGACCTGCCTAATAGAAGTTCATGAATAGTTTACAAATACACATATACAAATGAACTTCTTACTAAGGAGGTAACAAAAGGAATGATCCCGCATGTTAAAGTTAGTCTATTCACGGGGTTATAGTTCACAGTCAATTTATTCACATCAAACATAAGTTACTTCAAGTGGTAGCCTTGCACCTGCTAATAATTACTCATGGTGAAGCTTTAAGATACGATTTAACTTATATAGCAGAGCAAAGAGAACGTTACCAGATAAAGCGGAATGAAAGCAAAAGAGATTGTGCAGTGCACCGAAGTCAGTCAAACAATTACATTCCTAAAATTCAGTAAGGTCATTGGACACTATGAGTATGCACTAACCAATACACCATAGCAAAACTAAATCACGAACAGATACGCCAGCTCTCTCTGTTCAAGTGTTCTCCAGATCCCAAACTTTTACACTGAAAATTGCTATGTCCCGAAAAGGGGAATAAGGAAATATACCTATCCGCAAACTTTCACTAGAATACACGTGACTCACTGGCTTTTCTAATCTTATCTTGAGGAAGAAAAATCGCGCAACCAAAAAGTCCAAGAATCATGCTCTGCTACCTATTTATCCTTTCCGTCTCGAGATTAATTACTATTATCGAGTATCTTACTTAACTCCCCCTCCCCCAATTCTCTAGTGAATACGAGTATTACAATTTTAAACATTTCAAGCACTATCAAATATTTTTCTTAGAATGTGCAGACAAATATTATCTCATTATAAGTTAAACATTGTAGAATAATTAATTGTAATTTATATTACATCACAGAAACGGAACGACAAGTGCAAATTAAAATCATAACTTTATTTACCTTTCCACTTTCAAGCTACGCTACTCAGACATCCATCTCACAAACACTGAAATATAAAAACATTTATTAAACTAACATTAGCAATTTGGAGTAATGGGATAAATATTTGTTGCTGTTGTTAAGCTATAGGGTGTCTGTGAGAATTCTTAGTTGCTATACACTATCAATAAGTATTAAATAATGTCATTCACAGTAATTTCTATCTGATGCTGTTCGCACCACTGGTCTGGTAAGAACACTAAGCAAGAACAACGCTATTGCAGTCTGGTGGCCATTCTGTCTGTCTCAGAGAACTGCAACTCTGGTCATTTACACAACCGCAGATGGTCTATTCTACATGAAATTATAGTGACATCCATCCATGCCTTCTAGGTGTTTCACTTTTTCTTTTTCTGTCAGACTGTGCTACGTTGATCAGCGGAACTTAGCAACTAATTTGTAGCGAAGTGAAACGTAAGACGCACACCGCAAGAGGAAATACAAACGTAAATCACTGTAGATACGTCAGGGTGAATGTATAAGCAACAGATATCCGTCGTGGTAGGCACTGAAAAGTGACTTCTGCAAATAGTTGTTTTACTATGTTGGTGCATGAGTTCGTAGTGTTTTTGTTTTGCATGTTAGTTTTCCGCTTATTGTGGGTTTATTTATCATTTCATTAATTAAAAGTTCTGGGCTAAGTGGCTGTGGTCGGAAAGTAGAAATTCTTCCTCCTGATATTTCGTTGCCAACTACGAGGACCATTGGCTCACCTCTGAAGATGTTGCCAGCAGTTGGCAATGAAACGTCACGAGGAAGAATTTCTTTTGTTCGACCATGGATCTTAGCCCTGACGTTTTAATTAATGAAGACGCCGGCCGTGAAAGTCTACACGTTATGATCATTACACATTTAATTCTTCATTTGTGTGGTCATAGTGTCCGTAATTGCTTCACAATTCTTGAGGGTATTTTTCTTCTGTAATTGGAGACTACCATAATGAGTGATGTTTTTGCCAGATGCGTTTCTCTTGACGTATAGCATCGTTAGTAGTATGTAATTAAGTTATTTACATTTTGATTTCCTTTTAGATCGAAAAACAGTTCGTTAAGAATGTGTTGATTTCTACTTACGGTGATATTCGCTTGATTTCTCGCTTACACCGGAAAATGCCGTCTGCTAGCACATCGTTGTTTTACTGCGTTAGACGCTGATACAATTGGTCTAAGTTTTGGTTGTTCTGCAGCACTATGCATTTCTTACGTTTTCGCAACACAATTTTATGCACATCACTGTATTCTGTTTTTGTACTTCTAAGTATGTATTGTGGTTTGTGTTTTGTGGTGTTGCCAACGCAACCTTTCCACTATACATTTATTTTTGCACTGAGGATGCGCTCATTCATAAGCTACTGTGCCGGCTGCGGTGGTCTAGCGGTTCTAGGCGCGCAGTCCGGAACCGCGCGACTGCTACGGTCGCAGGTTCGAATCCTGCCTCGGGCATGGATGTGTGTGCTGTCCTTAGGTTAGTTAGGTTTAAGTAGTTCTAAGTTCTAGGGGACTGATGACCACAGTAGTTAAGTCCCACAGTGCTCAGAGCCATAAGCTACTGACTTTACTTGCCCTCAGTTGCTTACTTAAAGAACTTAATGAACCTGTTTCATAATTCTCTCACAGTTGCGCCTGCACAACATGTTAGTGATGTGACATTGTGTAAACGCTGCTGTGTTTCCGTAAAAGAAGCTAATTTTAACATAGGAACAAGGGAAATGTAGGTTTTAATCAAAATTCGCCATTCATGACGCTTCTCTGAAAGTTAACAATCGTTAACAGGGCAGGCGAAAATAAAGAGCAGTTTTTTTTCTTTTTTTGCATTTTCAGAGGAATTCGGTTTCCATACCAACAAAAACAGAGGTGATAGAGGTTTTTGTATGGTCACTACGCAAGTGCGTGAATGTAGGGGCTCCGCTTAATATTTACAATAAATGTGATTGTAAACTTCAGTTTGGAACGGCATTTCACCGCCTGCACGCTATCTCCACCACTACCACTCTTCCCACGCTTGCACTGCCGAATGCGCATCAACCTACCACGGCATTCTGTGCACCCTCTAGAATGTCCTGCACGTTACACAACTTGTAGGGATGACGATGATTATCAGGCAAAGTTCTCCAAACGCTGCTACGACTAGCATTAGCGTACGCTACCTGATTTATGGTTCTCGAACTTTTGTAGTACTCGTTCCTCAGTACCAGGAGTGCGTAGACTCCGAGGTCGACCTCGAGTATGAAGATATCCCTCTAACGTGCGCCTTTCATGGAGACGTCGATCCACAGCAGCAAATGTTCCCCGATTTCGTGTTCGTCTGTTTGGATAACATTCCGAATACAAATGCCATGCTCGTTACATAGTTCCTGTAGTGCCAAAGGCGAAGTGCATACCTGCAGTTTGATTCCACATGAAACGTTGCGTCTCCTATGCATAATAAAGCTTTCAGTAGAACATTTGATTTCGTTTTCAAGTGCATCCATTGTTCCATAACACACTACCTGATGTTCGGTACAACACTTTAGTACGAATTACGTTGAGTTGGAAGGGAAGTACACAAATGACAGCTTACTTCAGATACAGAGCACTGAGTGGGGACAAAGGGAACTAGTACAGAGGGGCCCAAGCGTTACGGCGCGGGTGCCAATGAAAACAAAAGGTACTAACATCCAAACTTACGTATACGTACCGCCACTTATCGCACAACTAGGAGTACAGATGACTTTTAGAGACCGCCTACCGCCGTAAATATGCGTCAAAAACGACTTTTTACATCCAGCCCATCACCCCATAAAATTTCTGTAATTTCTGAAATACACGGGATGTTCACACTTAGTTCAATGGGTAATTCATATGTCAGTGCTTTACGACAGTAAACCAAAGAGTTGCAGTGACCGCTTGTTTTTGTAGTATGTAGAGGACACATTACATTCTTACAGTCAGGATTGATGTGGTACCCATATTTTCATGATCGATTGTATGACCTCTTTTAGTTATCCCTGAATAACATTGGTGTTTCGTTAAAATTTTCGTGATCTTATGGGGAGATTTCCTTCTCTGTAGGGCACCAAGGGTTAACATTATCCTGTTGGGGTATACTAAACAGTTCAGTCACCATTACACAGTCTGTAAGGTAAGGTTGCTTGGCTTAAGTCTCACAATTGGTTTTCCAAACTTCAAAAATATATTAAGTCCAGTAAAATCAAGAATCTTTAAATCATTGGCTATCATAGATTATAATCAGACAATTAAACACCGGTGAGAAGGACAATAAAGAAAACGGCACTGAGAAGCCTCCAGGGAGGTCGGTGTGCCCTCATTCACTTAGGTAAGACAGATGGTGAGCCGAACTATACTTGATCGTCGGAACCCAACCAGGGGAGAGCCACGGACTGACCGACACAACGACTTACTTGCCACCAATCAGTACATGAGAACTCAAACACAAAAGGTGACGAACGTGATAAGTCACAATGAAGTCGTATTAGCTGTCAAAACTACACACCATGTTGGACAGCAACAACATGTGAGGAAAGGACGCTGCTTGAAAATACGTTAGTGGCCAGGCCAGGTAACCGAACACTAACGGCCACAAGGCAGAAAATTCTGATAGAACACTTCAATTGTAGTCAACCAATACAGTTAGTTGCACCACATAGCGGCTAAATTTCAGCAATAGAAACACTTGGTGTCGCTCACAGGAAAACTTCCCCAATAGCGAACCACCTAAAGAACCACACAACATGAATGCACGTGGCTTGGGTAGTTGAAACCACTACTCAACTTTGACGTCCTGGATTGGTGAACCACGAACCTTGTAGTGATCAGACATCTCGACACACGCTCCGACACTGTGCAGCGACCACCAGCGGACCCAGCCGACTGCACCGCGCGGAAATAACTTCCCTGGTCTGCAGCATCTCACCGACTCCCCAGAATGCGGACAACATCTAAAATAGTCGTCAGTGGAACTAACGCCAACTACACACACAACCTGACAAATACTTAAACAAGACCTGCACGATACGTAACAGTAACTATGGACGCACGAGGACACATCGGGAGTCGATGCGCACACACACACAGCCGACTCATGAACGATCGGCGAGCCAAACCGCGTCGTACGGCAGGACGATCGACCGACGACCCACCAAGACTGTGGCCTGGCTCAAGTGATGTGTGGCAGCAATGGTCGGGCGATCCATGTCGACGCAGACGTCACTGCTCTAATCAGACTGCACTATTGTTGCATTGCAGCTCCGCGAATGGCAGGTCAGGACTACGCTCCAGACACATTCCAACTGACTGGTAGCCCGAATTCGCGACCCAAACTGGCTTACGACAGACAACGACTGGGAAGTACTAGCTGTCGAGGAAAGATACTACGAGAGGGGACATATCGATATGCGCTGATAACGCCGCACAGGGTATGGTAAAGCAGCAGCTCAGTGACAGTAGTAATTTAAATTAACGTAGTGAGGTGGAAGTACGTTAAAAACATGGTGTAAAATACATGATGGCGGGAATGCGAGCTACGCACTGTTCAGTGTCCATGTTTCCAGTGGTTTGTTTAGGCCGTGCGCTGTCTGTCAGTTAGGCAGTTAGTCAGCTGGACAAGAAGGAATTCACCCAATCGAATCTTTCCTTGAATTTACCTAATTTGGAAAATAATAAACAAGAAACAATTTCAGTAAGATCATGAATTTATTGAACTGGAATAAATCGGACCTGAATGCTTTGCCAACAATTTCCGAGGAAACAAATGTGAAGAAATTTGTTATCAACATTCACTGGCAGCAACAATGCTCCTGCACGTGGTGAATTTGTCCGTGAATCCTTAAAAATCAATAGAAATTATCGATTTACAAGCCTTGGTGAAACTTTGTGAATCGTTGATGTTTTTTGTTAGATATGTTTTTCTGTAGAATGAAGTATGGAAGGCAGGAGACGAAGTACTGGCGGAATTAAAGCTGTGAGGACGGGTCGTGAGCTGTGCTTGGGTAGCTCAGTCGGCAGAGCACTTGCCCGCCAAGGGCGAAGGTCCCGAGTTAGTGTCTCAGTCCGGTATACAGTTTTAATCTGCCAAGAAATTTCGTGTTTTTCTGTGTTATCTGTGATGCAGTGGAAAACGAATTTACCTTAAACTTTGGTTAAAGCTTCGTTCTTCGATAATATTCGCCCGAAATGTTCTCATTTGGAAGAAATGGTTGTGCTTTTGTATAATCTGCAAGAAATTCTTCGATCGAGGTTGTGGTAACGTAACCTTACTGCCCAAATAACATAATCCTGGCGGTTCGTGTCGTAAACTCAAAGCATTCCAGTGTTGACAAACATTGTCCATTGTTCCGAAGTCAACCAATACATCAGCGACATGCTTGACTGTTGCATCGTTTCTGAACGCCTAACGTTCATTCGAATTGTCACGTTTGGCCGTCTATTCAGTCAAAGTCCCTAATTATTCTGTGCGTAAGCTCCAACTGAGTTAGTCGAACTCGACTCAATCTGTTGTTCCGGAGCCATAATGGATCGCGATCGAGAAATTCTTATTCGAATTGCCTCCAAACGCTGTCTAGCTCTTCGTCAGTGTTACTCACTCGACGATCATGTAGTTGCCATGCGTTGCTCTTACGCCGGCTGGTATTTCCGCACCTCATTGGTGGCATATTTCCAAAGAAATAAACCAGAATTGAAATCAGCTGAATGTTTGCAGCACACCAGATTACCACGTGAAAGAAATTGTCAGCAGAACTGTCAAACTGACATTCAAATTTCTCCCACTGAAGTTTTAACATAAAAATATCATGAAAATGTGCGACTTTTCCGATGTATTTTCCAAACTTTTTCTGTTCAAAAGATGGTTCAAATGGCTCTGAGCACTATGCGACTTAACTTCTGAGGTCATCAGTCGCCTAGAACTTAGAACTAATTAAACCTAACTAACCTAAGGACATAACACACATCCATGCCCGAGGCAGGATTCGAACCTGCGACCGTAGCGGCCGCTCGGTTCCGAACTGTATCGCCTAGAACCGCACGGCTACTTCGGCCGGCCAAACTTTTTCGAGATCGCGCTGTTGTTTGCATGTTGCTTGAGACCAACTGCAATCAGTGGTGTCTGTCAGGTTGGTGGAAGCTATTAGCCGCCTTCTACTCCTTGACGTTAGTTTGGATGTAGTATTATTCTTATTAGTGAAGTAAAAACAGCAGTATTTTCGCCTTGTGGCTGCTAACGCTCCAGTTACCTGCCCTGGATGTTAGCGTCCTTCTCCTGCAGTGTACATTTCCTCATCGTGTTGATGCTGTCTGACATGGCGTCTAGTTCGACAGTTTCTTGAATTGTACTGTGCATATGTTTTTGGTCGGTCAACCTTGGTTCTAGCGTTTCCTTCGGCCTTGGGTGTTTTTCCAATGACGTAGTGCTATCTGCCTCGTTGCCCTTGCCTAAAAATATTCCATCATTATACCAGTGATCGAACGTTAGGTGGATTTGATAGTCGGTTCGTCAGCGCTTAAGCTACCCCTAGTGTGAGCTACCATCCTATTACGTGAGTACAACTCTTGGCTCCCTGTCTCACCACTTACACAGCTGTAATCACCTTCCTCAGGTCTGTGGATCACTCTGTCTTATTTGGAAAAGTTATCATACTTGTTTGAAATTTATCCTAATGTTTTAACATGTTATTGCCTTATCTACTTGTAATTTTGGCCTTCAGCCGTTAATTGTCTGTAACACTGCTTGTGGCCTTCAGCCGACACATTATTTTCGATTTTCTCTTAATAAGGCCTGCAGCCATCACTATAGCCTGTTACAGTTCGTCAAGATTGTTTAAACAGGTTTTAGTACTTTAACATGCGACTGCCTTCCTGACTTGTAATTCAGGCGTTCAAACGTTGAGTATTCTGAGAACTGCTTGTGGCCTTCAGCCCCTAATAATTTTGAATCGTTTCTTAATCAGACCTTCAGCCGTTAATTGTTTGTAACATTGCATGTGGCTTCAGCCGACAAATAGTTTCAATTCTATTTTGATAAGGCCTTCAGCCGTCACTATAACTTCTTACAGTTATTAAGATTGTTAAAAGGGTTTTCGGCATTTTTAACGTGTAATTGTCCACCTTATTGGTAATTCAGGATATCAGCCGTTGTGTATTTTTTAAATTGCTTCTGGCCTTCAGCCGACGAATAATTTTGAACCTTCCTAATTGGGCCTTCAGCCGTTTATTGTGTTTAACATTACTTGTGGCCTTCAGCCGACAATAACTTGCAATTCTTCTAATAAGGTTTTCAGCCACCAGTGTAGTATAATCTTTTTAAAATGATTGTTGAGAGTTATTAAAAAAAATAAAGTGTACGTGTATTCTGTGCAACCAACGGTAACTGATTAAGACCTGTCCACACCTTTCCTGCTTTTCCTAAGTTCTACGTTTCATTTTGTTACTGAAGACAATTAACATTTTATTTCTTTATACATTAACTTAGAAAGTATGATTTTATTTTTCAGTTCAGACGAGCTGGAATATGGACGAGTAGAATATACATTACGACTATCAGCTTTTACTCTACTTTCTTAATGTTCATCACAGTAATCAACAACCAATGTGTCCTAACAGGACTAACAATATAACAGACCTACTGTATGTCAAACTCTTTTTTTTTTTTTTTTTTTTTTTTTGCTGAAGCAAGTAATGGTCAAATTTTGGGTCTGAAACTGATTGTAAAATGATGGTTACTTATACAGCTTACATACTCTGTATCATATAATTTAGAAAGCTATGTTCAAGTCTATCTGACGTATTACTCGTCCCAACCCCTACATAAAAAACACAAACGCTTCAATGTCATGAATAAGTTATACATACATTATGTGATCAAAAGTATCCGGACACAGCCAAAAGCATACGTTATTCGTATTAGTTGCATCGTGCTGCCACCTACTGTCAGATAGTCCATTCCAGTGGCCTCAGGTGTCATTAGACATCGTGAGAGAGCAGAATGGGTGGCTCCGCGGAGCTCACGGACTTCGAGCGTGGTCAGGTGATTGGGTGTCACTTGTGTCATAAGTCTGTACGCGACATTTTCACATTCCTAAACGTCCCTAGGTCCTCTGTGTCCTACGTGATAGTGAAGTGGAAACGTGAAGGGAAACGTACAGCACAAAAGCGTACAGGCCGTCCTCGTCTGTTGACTGACAGAGACCGCAGATAGTTGAAGAGGGTCGTAATTTGTAATAGGCAGACATCTATCCAGACCACCGCACAGCAATTTCCAATAGCATCAGGGTCCACTGCAAGTACTACGACAGTTAGGCGAGATGTGAGAAAACTTGGATTTCATGGTCGAGCGGCTGCTCATAAGCCACACTTTACGCCACTTAATCCCAAACTACGCCTCGCTTGGTGTAAGGAGCTCAAACACTGGACGACTGCTCAGTGGAAAAACCTTGTGTGGAGTGACGAATCACGGTACACAATGTGGCGATCCGATGGCAGGGTGTGGGTATGTCGAATGCCCGGTGAACGTCATCTGCCAGCGTGTGTAGTGCCAACAGTAAAATTCGGAGGTGGTGATGTTATGGTGTGGTTGTGTTTTCCATGGAAGGGGCTTGTACCCCTTATTGTTTTGCGTGACAATATCACAGCACAGACTTACATTGGTGTTTTAAGGACCTTCTTGCTTCCTGTTGAAGAGCAATTCGGGAATGGCCGTTGCATCTTCCAACACGATAGAGCACCTGTTCACAATGCTCGGACTCTGACGGAGTGGTTACACGACAGTAACATTCCTGTAATGGACCGACCTGCACAGAATCCTGACCTGAATCCCATAGAGCACCTTTGGGATGTTTTGGAACGCCGACTTCGTGCCAGGCCTCACCGACCAACATCGATACCTCTCCTCACTGCAGCACTCCGTGAAGAATGGGCTGCCATTGCCCCAGAAACCTTCCAGCACGTGATTGAACGTATGCCAGCGAGATTGGAAGCTGTTATCAAGGCTAAGGGTGGGCCAACACCACATTGCATTCCAGTATTACCGGTGGAGAGCACGTCATTTTCAGCCAGGTGCGCTGCAGTCATGGACTGTACGGCTGGTGCCGGCGGAGGTTCGAGTCCTCCCTCGGCCATGGGTGTGTGTGTTTGTCCTTAGGATAATTTAGGTTAAGTAGTGTGTAAGCTTAGGGACTGATGACCTTAGCAGTTAAGTCCCATAAGATTTCACACACATTTGAACATTTTTTTCAGCCAGGTGTCCGGATACTTTGTATCTTCTTACAATAACATGACAAAGTCTTACTTGTTCTAACTCAACTGAGCATCCATTTGTAACTTGCCACCTCACTTATTTGTAAAGGTGTTAATCTGACCATGGTAACGCATTCCCAGTGAATTTAATTTTTATCCGATTAGTGGAGAGAAGAGCGACCTGTTCTACTCCTGCATTTTATACTTATTTCATTTACAGTATAATGCTTAAAACAGCACCACCAGTATATAAAATACGAAGTGAAAGGAGGTACCACATTACTCAAAGGTTCCATAACAAAATTGACTGAAATAATCCAGAAATTAATTAATACCGTCACCAGTCCAATTGCGCACAGCCTGTCCAATATCTGATCAACAATACGTAACCTTTTGGCTGCACGTGTGGCAACAGAAGGTTTACACATGTTTTTGACAACACAATACGTTACGAAATAATAATGAGTTAGGAAAGAAATTGTCTGGAATTGTCAAAATTCGGATACGTTAATTTGAAAAAACTTTTAAGGCCGTTACAGAAAAGCAAGCAACTGACTGAATGTAACTCTTTTGTTAGCACAACCATTTATTAACCTCAGGTTAACCTCTACTTATTTGTACCAAATTCGTGGACATTGCAAACTAAGTACGTTGAATAGATTTTAACCTTTACTTAGTTGTACCAAGCTCATGGACATTGCAAGCTAAATACGTTGAATGGATTTTAGCCTTTACTTAGTTGTACCAAATTCATGGACATTGCAAGCTAAGTACGTTGAATGGATTTTAACCTTTACTTAGGTGTAACAAATTCAAGGACATTGCAAGCTAAATACGTTGAAAAGACTTTAATAGCTACGAAAATTCACTCGATCTAATAACCAACTGTAGGCTTTCAGCAGAGTGACAACGCCGAAATGCGAACCAAGTCACAACAGAATAGCATGATTACGTTAGACACTGATATGGAATATGTGAACTTAATTTATTCTGCCAGAATTATTTTAATTTTAGTTGCCTTAATTCATGTTGTCTTCACTCAGTAACCAAGAATGACTCTGTCTCTAAATACGATTGAAAAGCACTAATAATTTATTGTGGCTTCGTTATTAATTACTTTTAATCTCTACGGTCTTTATTCTCTGCCAACAACATAGCTTTTCATAACTTCCCCTAAGGACATTAAAGGTTACAGCACCTATCACATTCCTAATGAACACTTTCGAGTAGTACTTAAGGATTTACAGAATAAAACCGGCACAGTACATCATATTTACAGTAAAAATAAAGGGAAAACGTTTTATGTAGCACATTTGTATTATAGGATAACACATTCTGTTGTTCTCTACCTGCTGTGTTGGTTCAAATGGTTCAAATGGCTCTGAGCAGTATGGGACTTAACATCTGAGGTCATCAGTCCCCTAGAACTTAGAACTACTTAAACCTAACTAACCTAAGGACGTCACACACATCCATGCTCGAGGTAGGATTCGAACCTGCGACCGTAGCGGCCGCTCGGTTCCAGAATGAAGCGCCTATAACCGGTCGGCCACACCGGCCGGCACCTGCTCTGTCTCACAGGTTTGCTACAAAGCCTTAGATGAAGTTGGCTCTTATTCTTTCTCTCCTATCGAGTTATCGTGTCTTATTTTTCGTTTGGGTTTTATTATAGCATGCAAACGGTGATAAATCCTTCAACTGTTACGTGCAATGAAAACCTTAGGTGAAGAAGCTGTAGGAGGTGAAAAACTCTAGCTGATGGCAGATGCAGGAATAGATGTAACAAATAACCGTAGACATTATGGAAGGTGCATCTCTGAGAGGAATTCGTGCGGGCCACATCAAACCAGTCAAAAGATTTATGACGAAAAAGGTGAAGTAGAGCGAAATGCTGCAGCTGGTAAGACACTGTTCTCAAAAATTGTTCTCTTTAGATACTATAAACTGTTTTAAAAAAATATTGGGAATTTAATGAAAGTGAGCTAGACGTTAGGATGATCGGTAACATTAGCGCATGGCTTCCACAGAACAGATTACTCCTTAACTGGAACAAACTGCAGTGCATACAGTTTCGTGGCTCGATTACGGCTTAAGTGCAACAAAATGCTGTGGGTAGAGTTTCGTAAATCTGAGAGCAGTCTGGTTTTATTCTCGGTTCCATTGCCTATGTTATCCCACACTCTTCTGGCTACAAACCCCCATTTTGCAACATAATATCCATTCAGCGAGAAGGCCTTAAGCCACCTTAATCGGAGGACGTGTTTCCCCTCATGGTACCGCTCTATTGGTCGACGTCGAAGCCAATGTCTTGGCGCATCCCGCGAAGTGCATCCTTCACTGGGCCAAACAAATAGAAATCGGAAGGTGCCAGATCGGGACTGTGGGGCGGATTATGAAGCTCTAATGGGTTCTGACAGCTCCTCTCGGGTGCACAGACTTGTGTAAGGTCTTGCGTTGTCATGGAGAAGGAAACGTCAGTTTGCATTTTTTTGGCGATGAGTACGGTAAGTCTTTTTTTCCATTTTCCGATGGTAGCACGATACACTTATGAGTTTATTGTTGCACCATGAGGGAGGACATCAAACAGAATAACCCATTCAGAGTTGCAGAAGCCCGTCGCCATGACCTTACCGGTTCAGGGTGCGACTTTGAGCTTACTCTTCGGAAGAGCGGCCGTGTGGCGCCACTATGTGAATTGCCGTTTTGCTTCCGTTTCGAAATGATGAACCAATGTTTCACCTAACGATGTTTGACAAAAAAGTGCCGCGTTCAGTCTTGCAACGCACTAGAAATTCCGCTTAGGTGGTCCGTCGTTGCTCTTTGTGGTCCTCTGTAATGTAGTAGGAGCGCACCTAGGAGTACTCCAACAGGTGTGCGACGGGTATGTCAGCACTATCAACACAGACGTCCAGTTGAACAGCAAGGTGTTTGACTATGATTTGTCGATCACTTGGAATGAGAGTGTCAGCACGTTCCAACAGTGGAAGAGTCACAGCTGTGTGGTCCGGCCGGCACGGGGGAGCTCGGACTGGTTTGCGCGACCTTGTTGCGATGATGACGGACGCCTCCCTCAACGATTCACGGTGCTTTTCACTGCCAGGTCTCCGGAGAGGTAGGTAACTGAGGAGATGGGACTTGGAAATGTTGAAAGAAACCGAGGTTGTTGAGAGTTTCAGATGGAGCATAAGGCAACAGCAGACTAGAACAGTGGAAAGGAATACAGTAGAAGGGGAATAGGTAACTTTGCGAGATGAAATAACGAAGGCAGAAGAGGATCAAATAAGTAAAAAGACAAGGTCTAGTAGAAATCCTCGGAAAGCACAAGAGATACTGAATCTAATGGATGAAAGGCGAAAATTCAAAACCGCAGCTAATGAAGCAGGTGAAAAGGAATACAAACGGTTATGAAATTAGATTGATACGAAGTGCAAAATGCCTAAGCAGGAAATGCTAGAGGACGAAGTTTGAGTGGAATACTCTCTCTGAAATACTGAAGGTAGCAGGGGTAAAATACAGGGAGCTGAATGCTATTTATAATTTGTACAGAAACCAGACGGCACTCATAAGAGTCTAGGGTTATGAAAGGAAAGCAGTTGTTGAGACTGGAGTCAGATAGATTTGTAGCCTATCCCCTATGTTACTAAATCCGTGCACTGAATAAGCAGTAAAAGAAACCAAAGGAAAATTTGGAGTGGGCATTAAAGATCAGGGGTAAGAAATACAAACTTTATGGTTTGCTTATGACACTATAATTCCATCAGGGACAGCAAAAGACTTGGAAGAGCGGTTGAAAGTGTCTTTTGTTGAAAATGAAAGATGAACATCAAGCCGGCCGGAGTGGCGGGCTGTTCTAGGGGCTTCACTCTGGAACTGCACGACCGCTCTGGTAGCAGGTTCGAATCCTGCCACGGGCATGGATGTGTGTCATGTCCTTAGGATAGTTAGGTTTAAGTAGTTCTAAGTTCTAGGGGCCGATAACCTCAGAAGTCAAGTTGCATGATGCTCAGAGCCATTTGAACCATTTTTGAACCATGAACATCAAAACAGTAACAAAACCAAAACAAGGATAACGCAATGCAGTCGAATTGAATAAGGCGATGCTAAGAGAATTAGATTAGGAAACGATAACTTAAAGCAGTAGGTTAGTTTTGCTATTTGGACAACACAATAGTTGGTGATCGCCGAAGTAGAGAGCATATAAAAGATAGACTGGCAAAGGCAAGAAAAGCATTTCTGAAAAGGAGAAATTTGTTAAAATCAAATGTAAGGTCAGGTGTTAGGAAGACTTTTCTGAAGATATTTTTATGAAGTTTTGCCATGTGCGTAGGGGAAACATGGACCATAAACAGTTTAGACTAAAAGAGAATAGAAACTTTCGAAATTTAGTGCTACAGAGAATGTTGAACATTGGTCGTGTTGACCACTTAACTACTGAGAAGACAAGAAATTTGTGGCACAGCTTTACCAAAAGAAGGGATCGACTGACAAGACACACTGTGATACAACAAGAGATACTCGATTTACTATTGGAGGGGAGTATGGGCGGGCGGGGAGGGGGATTGGGGGGGGGGGGAGGTTAATACCGTAGAGGGAGAGCAAGAGATGAATACATTAAGCAAATTCAGAAGGATGTAGGTTGCAGTAGTTATTCGAAGATGAAGAGGCTCGCAAAGGATAGAGTAACAATGAGAGCTGCATCAAACCTGTCTTCGGAGTGAAGACCACATCAACCACCAGGATTTATTATCTCCTATGATATATTAATTTGGCACAAGCGCTCACAGAGAATGTCCTTAGTACAGAAAAGGGCGGTAAGGCAGACTTACTGTGGTAGGCTGCGACTTCGTTTAGGACGTCGTTAACGTATTTCGGAATTCTAACACAACCCCCATCCTCGTACATTTAAGGTAAAGGCGCCAATTTCGTGCCCCAGTCTGTTTTTGGCCTCTGAATACCATGTCTTTAAATCAATTATTTTTACCAAACTTAAAAAATGGTCCTATTTTCATCTCCTACCAGTGAGTTTTGTAAAAGAGGCACTAATTGCTTAAAAACACAAAGTCTGAAATATTTTTATTTGTTCTTTGTGCGTGAGCACTTTTCGTTTTGCCACAAGGAACACTGAATGCAACACACCCATTTTTCCCCATAACTGTCTTGATAAAAAGTTTTTAGACAAATGGGGCACTCCGCATCATCTTAATTGTCCTCGCTTCCACTTGAATCTTGGTATGGGACATCACAGTCGCCATCAGAGTCACTGGATATTTCTAGTTTTGTTTTCCAGTTTTGATTTATTTACCTTTGCTGGCAATGTCTCCGAAATTAGGCCCAACCGTTTTCTCACATTACGATTGGTTTTCTCTTGAGATTGTTGTAGCCTCATCTTGTAAGGTGAGCCTGTAATAAGAGAAGCACTGCCTCGTCGCTTAGATGAAGATGAAAGGATAACAGGCACCGCAGCGATATCTCTCGGGCTAACTGCTGTTAGCTGTGGCATCTGTGTTCTGCTTGAACGTTGAGCTGCTGAAACGGCCGGCTGTATAGCTGTGCTTATTGAAGATTGTTTTTTTGCATGTTGGTCAGGAGCTGAGAAGGCAATCAGCAATCGCCGAAAAGTCTTATAAGCCAAACGCATTCGGATTGTAAGGCAGTTTTCTTAAAACCATTCACAGTAATTTTTACAACCTCTCCCTTTTCAAAGGCTTCTTTGAATAGCTGTGCAATCTGCAGGTTACCAACAATCCTGCCAGTTCTGTTAGATAGCAAATTTTCTATTGCCTGCGCGTAAAATGTTTTAGAAGGAAACATGAACGACATACCGAGAGGCTGCAGTTTTGAAATGGAGTGAGGAGGCAAGTAGATTATGATAACACCATCATCACGAGCAATGTTAATAACGTGCACATTGCGAGAATGTGAACAGTGTCTGTCCAGTATCATCACAATAGGATCTTTCTTTGATGGCTTTTCAACAGAAAAAACTATTTTTTAAAAAGATCACTTGTGATCCAATGAGACTCATTCACTGCTGCTACCGAGCCAGGTGGAGCTCCATCCATCAGATCGTTCTTCATCAGCTTTCTGGGAAAAATCATAAGAGGAGGCACAAATGTAAATGAAGCCGACATGGACAAAACAACCGTACTAGTGCAACTCTCTCTGCAGACGACAGTTCTTCCCTTTCACAGCAAAAATCTTTCTTACTTTATGTTGTACCACTGTTTCGTACACGGTGAACACTTTCTCCAACTCGGGCTTCAAAATAGAGAAAAAGAGCTTAACGCTTTCCTCGTTGAAACCTTGTACCCCAGCTAGTGACAATGATTGCGGCGTTCGTGTAGAAAGTGTTGGATGTCTCTGAAGAAACAGACGCAACCACTTCTGTCCATCTGTGTTTTTGCCCTACTGAAAATGGGTGAGCAACATTGTTGCGTATAGGAAGCTGACAGGCCGTTCACCTAAGGTCATTCACAGTAAGGCCATAGAAATTTTTCTCCATGTCCTTACAATAAGACACTAACTTACCCTCCAACGCACGTGAAAAAACTGTTTTTCTACCAATACCTTTTTCGATTAACTCTTCAGCACTTTTACCTTCTCCTCTCATTATATAATCCTTGAGAGTGGCCCTAGGCAAACTAAATATCTTACTCGCAGCTTTATATACCATTTTCTTGTTTCTCACCGCAGTTATAGCCTATTTCATCGCCTCTTTGTCTCACTTCTTCCTAGGCGGCAGCTGAAACAAAATGAAAAACTGTATTCTAAGTATCGTACCCTGGACGAATCTAGAAACAGATGGGGGGACGAAAATATGAACATCCTACTTACCAATATGGCGGCTTCCTACTCTACGCGAAGTAAACCAAACGCGGCAAAACACTCAGATCATTCACTTTATAGTTTACCCTAAACAGATATGCCAAATACAGCTAAATAAACACATTATAATAATTAGAAAAGAGCATACACAAATAGTATTTCGACAACTTAGCTTTTGACAAATTAGAATACGTTTTCTAAAACGGCCACACAGAGGACAGGACCCATGAAACTTTCACAACTAAAGAAAAATATAACCGTTGAGGTCCCTACCGACAGAACAGAGAACATTGTGGGAACGGAATTAGGCACAGAGACGAAATTTGGCGCCTTTACCTTACTCCATCGTGGCACCCGCTATTTACTATGTTTCCTCAGGCAGAAGAATTCCCATGTTCATTCAGTGAACACTAGACGGAAGAACTATTTACACTTGGATACGGCTTCCTAAGACATCTTAGAAAATGTGTGCACTGCTCAGAAGGTTATATTTTACATAGTTTCCACCAGGCCCTCGAGACCACATCACCTCTAGTCAGGTCGGATATTCTATGGAGCGACTTCGGGTCAGCACACCGCACTCCCGGCCGTTATCGACGATTCGACCTTATTCGACCTTAGAGCCTCTACTTTTCGCTCAAATAGTTCATCAATTGCCTGAGAGCAACCCAGTGCACTTCTTACACCAAGGAGAAATCCCTATCGGTTCCGCGAATCAAACCTGGGTTCCTCACAATTGGGTCTGTCGTGTTGACGACATTTTTGTAGAAAAATGTCAATAATTTTTCCTCTTGCGAAACTAACGTTTTTTTAGTTTATTCATTATTTTATTTTTATTTCATTTTTTTTTTTTATTTTTCATTTAACTTTTATTTATTTTTATAAGTTAGTGGACTCACATGGTGCTAACAACACTGTACATAATACAATTACAATACAAAATGAAACCTGTGGGACTGCGTTGTATTTTATTAGTAAACAATATAATACAGGATACAATCAACCTGAGGGTGCCCTTCTGGTAGTGCAATAGAAGAACGACACCCACTCGAAAGCCTTAGAAAATAGACGCTGTCTGTTCCCAAGACGCCAAAGCGGAGAATCGGGTACATCTTCTCAAAATATACTCTAGTTCAGTTGTCCATTTCAATATTGAAATCTTTGTCCAACAGAATAAATTTCTCTTAACAGATACTACCCATCTGTGGGGGAAATACATGAATGCATTCTTCAAGTAATTAGCAAAGGTCTGACGGTATCTGGAATTGTACTACAACTGATTGTGTGGTTCCTTTAAGAAAGTTCAAAAGTCAAGCACACCTTTCAGAAACTCTCGGGAAAGGTGGTACACAGAAAGTGCTTTGAGACAGTTCATCGCAAGTTTCTTCGCTTGAGGAAGTAGGTCTTAACCTGGAGAAGGAGTATTCCGTGCTCCATCGTCTTGGACGGCACACGGAGAACCATTCCACACCTGATGATTAAATAAATAAACATTCGGGTAGAATAGAGTCACGAGCACCACACGGCCACCTAAACTGAGGTTAACAGTGGCATCAACTGCTCTAGGATATCTCATTTTTGTGTCATCTTTATTCACTTCGTTGTTGACGTGACGGTAAATGCTAATCTGCTCTCTTCCCAATTCTAAGTACCCAGATCGGAGCAAGCGAAGTAACTGAGTACAATAAGTAACATAACGTATTTGGGAAACGATAATTTCATACAAATATTCTCACGTCCAGAAGAAAAAAAAAACTGCGGAAAACCGTGAACGACTATAGATAGGATGTTGACATTCACAGGGCGTGTACATTAGTAGTTTCTGCAAAAATGATTAAAATTTAAGCCATGTCGGCTTGCGGGTTCAAGGTCAGCATCGATATCGCCGCTCAACACCACCTAACGGTAGAATGTCCCTGTGGCTCTCGTTGTCGCCGTAAACCGTAGATAATGCATCAGTGTGACTTGAGCAGACGTGCAGGGTGCCTCGCAGACGCATGCGAGAACCGTATCACCATAACAGTGACTCTGAAAGAGTGCTCATTAGTGGTATGAGAGTATGTGATACATCCATCCAGGAAGCTGCTGTTCGTGTGGGATGAAGTGTTTCGGCACTGCAACGTGCAACAGGTGTCTGCCAAATGGTTCACGGAACGCCGTAGAATTTGACGAGAATGGTCAGATCGCACCATCCAAACCTACACCCTCCCCTCCCCCCCACCCCCCTGTCTCTCCCCCAAGAAGATTAACTGACATCTCATCCGAGTGGCACTAAAGAACAGATCTGTGTCCTCCTCGGCTCTGAAACAGTGTAATACATTGTATATTATCAGGGGTGACAGCCCGTTAATTACGACATGGGTTACGGTGCGCCATCCACTTCTCCATCTACGTTTGACGAATGTGCAGAAACATGCTAGCCGGCAATGGTGCAGGTACGACGTAACTGGGAACAGTGATGGCATCAGATAGTGTTTTCGAAGGAATCTAGGTTCCGTTTGTTTGGGTTCACCGCAGACTGGGGGAGCGGTATCACAGTAACCGCATTCGCACAAGACGTACAGCACCAACCCAAGGCCTCATGGTGTGGGGTACTATTCCGTACAACCACAAATAACAGTCGGTGCGTGTCCAGGACACTGATCGGTGTGGCCTACGTAAATGACATCTTGCAAACCATTGCCATCCCCTTTTTGCACAACACGCCATTTTTCAGCAAGACAATGCACAATTTCATATTGCTGCACTGATTCGTGCTTTCTTGGTGTCATAGGATGTTAGCCTTTTGCCTTGGCCCGCCAGATCAACAGACTCGTCGCCAATCGAACATGTGTGGGAAATGGTGAAACGGCGGGTGTTGCGCTGTGACCCAATGCCATCCACCACAGACGAACTTCGGAACCAATGCAGGATGAATTGCTATACCCCAGGACGCCATCAGGCCTGTAGTGGACTCTGTGCCTACAAGACAACAGGACACATGGCGAAACGAGGTGACTGAAATGCTAAGAATTTCTATGGACCATACTAAAGTACATGTCCTGTGAATATTAACGTCCAATATATAGCCATTCAAAGGGTTCTGTGTTTTCGGAACGTGAACATACATCAAAAATACGTTGGATCTTCTCAAGTAAGAGCTAAGTTCCTTTCCTTTACGTCTTGCCTATGATTTCTTTTCCCTCAATTGATGGGGACTGCCTTCATGTACCAGAAACTGGCAGCAATCTACTAGCAAAATGGCGTTTTTTGTTTCCGTGAGTGAAGAGGCAATTTAAGCCGAGAAGAGGGCGGAGCTCCAACTGAGGAGGATATGAACAGGCCGCCGGAGAGGAAGCGATGCTGCCAACTCCGGGGACGCAAATGCACTGCCGACCATAAGGAGAGACGAGCGTCGGATGTCTTAGGGGACACGCCGTATTACCGCGGATTTCCATCTGGAAAGGGGAAGGCAGGAACGGGAGAGTGAGGTACCGTGCGGAGTAGGGCGCGCGCTGTCAGAAGTGGAGAAGGGAGTGAGGGGGGGGGGGGGGGCACAGCATTCTTTCACAAAAGTTTGGAGGAGGTGCTCTCAACTTATTGCGCTTAATGGCGCCTCTTAAACTTGGACTAACTCTTGGGTGAATAGCCAACGTCGTCCAGGAAAGGCTGTGAAGTGCCGTGACCTCTCGTCTCACAAATTTATGTCGCTTAAATGTCACTCAGTGTTGGCTCAAACATCAACAGCCGTTAGTTTTCTCATTTCGTAACGGGAGTCGGAAATTAATCATATGAGAATAATGTGCCCTAAACGTCTAATCACATTTAGGACCATACTACTAAGCAAACAGAAATATAAGTCATGGAAAGCTATATTGTGGTATCAATACTGTTAATGTAAGACAGGTATAGTTCCGTTTAAAGAAGATATATGCTAACAGCTGTGAATAACAAAGAAGCATCAGGTTAATAATTCATGGTTCCGAAATGTTGATACAAATAATTTGCGGATGAATGGAAAGAAAGCTGAAAACCGACCTAAGGAGAGGAGTTTGTGTTGCAGAGAAATGTAGCAATACAACGTAGATAAGAAAGGCACACCTTCTTTTATAGCATCTGCATAGTTGGAATTAGACTGGATCACCCCCCCCCCCCCTCCCTCCGGAAATTCTTAAGCAGGCAGAAGTAATATACTCGGACCTTAAAGACAAGACAGCTGTTGCAATAGTCGAAGGACGTGAAAGGGAATCGGAAACTGAGAAGGGAATGAGACAGTGCTGTAGCCTATTCATATAGTTATTAAATCTGAGCAGTTATAAATCCGTGAAAAACTTAAGGAGAAACATGGAAAGAGAACTGAAAATCAGGAAGTTGAAACAAAAACTTTGACATTTATCGATAATATTGTAATTCTTTCAGAGACGGGGAAAGACTTGGATGTCGTGACCAGCGGAATGGATAATGTGTTGAAAAAGGTTATAGGATGAGTAGCAACAAAAGTAAAATAAGGGTATGTTACGTAGTGAAACTAAACATGTGATTATAAGGGCATCAGATTAGGAAATCACGCACTGAAGGTAGTAGATGAGTTTCGTTAATTGGGTGCAAAAAAGCTGACAGTGCCCGAAGCGGAGAGGATGTAAAATGGAGACTGTTACGCCAAGGAAAGCGTTTCTGACGAAGGTAAAAATGTTCAAATGCTTGTGAAATCTTATGGGACTTAACTGATAAGGTCAACAGTCCCTAAGCTTACACACTACTTAACCTAAATTATCCTAAGGAGAAACACACACACCCATACCCGAGGGAGGACTCGAAGCTCCGTCGGGATCAGCCGCACTGTCCATGACTGCAGCGCCTGAGACCGCTCGGCTAATCCCGCGCGGCTGACGAAGGTAAATTTGTTAAAATCTGAAGTAAACTTTTGTTAGGATGGTTCTTCTGAAGGTATTTATCTGAAGTCTAATCTGAGAGTCGGGACATAGAACATGTTATCTGCTTTTGCGCACTCTGTGTGTCACTAAGTGCCGCAGTCTGCATGGTGATCAGGAACACTGTGGAGGACAACAGTGTGTGTTAACTCATGCAGTCAGTCGTGTATCGTGTGCCCGAGTCAACCACCCGCTGTGTGCTAATATTTATAAACTGTTCCACATATGATTTTACTTTGGTGTGGAGCCAGATTCATATATAACTTTTTGAAAGATATAATCACCATTTGACTGTGCAACAGGTTTTATTCCACAATCTAGATTTCGGCCTCAGGCCATTTTCAAGTCTCACAACTGCAACGGATTAAAGCACAATAAAACTACAACTGTCAGAAAAATAGCGGGCAAACAGATAAATAAATGTGAGGGCTGCACGATTTGTTGTCTTACTTTCGTATCAAAAATCATTAGACTTCAGCAGAATACAAGTCATTGTCAAAATATGTATCTGCGGTTACATAAACCAATTTTGTCAAAAGCAAATCCGAGAACATTTGTGTAATAGGCTAATTTACTGGCAGTTAGCATTATGAAGGCGTCATGCTAATTGTCAATAAATTATCCTATTACACAAATGTTCTTGCATATACTTGTGACAAAATTGGTTTACTGGCAATTAGCATTATTTATTATAAATGGGTCATGCTGTAACTTATCTCTGAGATTAGACATCGTCAGAATGTTAGTCATGAATGCCTTTAAGGCGACAATGGCGCCGTTATTAACACCTCACTGAGTTTAATGGAGGTCACATAATGGGGCTACAGGAAGTTAGATATTCCTTCTGCGATACTGCGAAAAGACTTGGCAGGAATGTAGCCACTGTAGGGAATAATGGAAGCGGTGCTCAGTCATAAGAAGACAGGGCTCCGGAAAATCTCGTAGCACTACCAAGAGGGAAGGCCATCACGCACGGCTTATGGTTCTGGTGCATCATAACGCAAATGCAGCACCAATTTGAGCAGCAGGTGGCAGCGCAGTGACACAAAGAGCTGTTACAAATATGTTGCTTCAAGGACGGCTCCGAGGTAGAGGCCCTGGAGCGTGTATTCCATTGACCCATAACCACAGCCATTTGCGATTTCAGTGGTGTCAAGCGCGAGCTCATTGTAGGCGGTCAGTTCTATTTTCTGCCTCGGTACCAGATGGCCGTGTGTCGATTGGAAGGAGACCAGTTGATGGCCAGCAACCAGCCTGTCTGTGTGCTAGACACACTTGCCCTACAACTGGAGTTAATGCCTGGAATGCGATTTCGTATGACAGTGGGAGCACTTTGTGGTTTATCGGCAAATTTGTACATCTGTCTGGTGATTCAACCTGTTGTGCTGCCATTCATGAACAGCATTCCAGTGCGTGTTTTCCAATAGGATAACGCTCTTCTACATATTACTGTTGTTGTTACCTGAAGTGCTCTACAGAATGTCGACATGTTGCCTTGACCTGCACGATCACCAGATCTGTCTCCAATCGAGCACATACAGGGCATCATAGGACGGCAGTTCCAGGATCATCCACAAACAACAGTCCCTCTATTGACCAACAGAGTTCAGCAAGCATTGAAATCCATCGCACAAACTTACAGCCGGCACCATACAACCAGTTGGTACACGTCTGCATTTTTGCATTAGATATTTTGCCGATTACATCGGTTATTAATGTACCAGCATTTCACATTTGCAACGGCTCTTCTGGCGCTTAAATTAATCTGTGATCTTCCAATGTTCATTTTCTAAATAGGTTACAAGTACATATGCATTCCCGAAATTTCATTATTCTACAGTAATAATTTTTTGGTGTTGCGCTTTTCTTCTGCCAGTGAAAACCAGGAGACAGTAAATTTCATAAATTCTCTTTTACTATTTTTATTTTACATTATCGGACCTTAAAGAAAGTGTTTTGTTTCTTAATTACCATTTGACTGACAAGATTCTGAAGTTTTGCCTTGTGCAATTAGTAAGATTTTCAATTTGGTGAAATGAAAATAATTAATGCAGTATCATATTTTCTAGCAAGTTCTACTTTTTACTGTAAATAAATCAGTTTTTTTCTGTTGTTCAAATGCTATTCAGTTCTTTCATTCTTTCAGTATGTTCTGTTCTGTTACTTATGCGAAACCTACTTAACTCTTACTTTACTTCAGAATTATTTATTTGCTTTCTCAGAATACATCCTTCTATCTTCCTTAAGAGTTTCATTTCAGCTCACTGAATCGTTCTTTTCTCTTTCTTAGTTATTGTCCAGGTCTTACTTCCGTATGTGAGCATAAATGTTGCTATTAGTTTATAGAATTTTGTCTTTGTGTCATACCTGGCCTTACTAGCTAACTTTCTATGATTAGCGTCTCAAATCATTAGAAACTCATTTTCCTTGTAGGAGATGTCATTATCATATCCATAACTTATATTACACCCTAATAGTCGCAAAGGATATCTTCCATGTAGCATTGTTTTAGAACTTACTGGGTTTTTTACTTTAGAAGTCATAAGTTTTGCTTTCTAGTACTGTCAACTTATAGCATTTGGCTGTTAACTTCAAGAGATGTAGAGCTGTTTGTCAATCATCGTCCATCTTTTGTAGAAGTATTTGGTCATCAGCAAAGACTACAATACTTAAATGTAAGTATTTAGAAATAAATTTTATCCCTGGGGTATCTTCTTGTTTCAATTGTCTAACAATGTCATTAACATAAATAAAAGGGGTGAGACACTGCATCCTAATCGTACTCTTCTGCTAATTGCTAGTCGTCCTATTCCCTCTATGGCTGTATTAATTAAAATTTAGTGATTTAAGCACAAGCTTAAAATCATATATGAAGTCTTCACATAACCTCGTGTTTCCATTATATTCCACAGCATTTATCGGTTCGTCCTACAGAAAGCATTTTCATAATCTACAAATGCATTATGAGCCTCCACATTATGTTCTCGTCTCTTTTCAATTACCTGACGCACTACTGTAATTTTGTCACTACATGATCATCCTTTTCTAAAACGATTTACTCCTTCAGTAAGAGAGACTTACTTCTTCGTAATTTTCGCAAGTATTAGTTCCTTTTTTGTACAGTGATATTACTTCCGCCCTGTCCAAGAGTGGAGTACCATAATTCACTTCCAACGTTTATGTGGAAATGCAACAGCCTCAGTTCTAACATTAACCCTTGAAATTTGATAATTTCTGCATTAGTATTATCAGGTCCCGCTGCTTTTTGAATCTTTCATCTGATTTAATGCTTCTTGTATCTCAGCCAATGGGATGTTTTCTACTTCGTGTATTTCATCAACATTTTCTTGTCCTAGACTGTTTTATCATTGTTTTCTCTCCATCATTCTTGTTATATCCAAGTTTATTTGTCTACCGCGAGTAATCGTGCAGAATCGGTTTGTTAAGTTGTTTCAGGAGTTCATAAACCATCTCTCCTGTACCATTACTGTGTTTAATATCACACTATCGCAGTATTATTAATAGGGTTCTCTGTCTATTTTCCATGTACGATACGCTGCTAGCGGTAAACAACGCTTAGCAACTTGAGTTTTGGGCCCAGCTTCCGGTAATCTGTTCGGATCTTTCATTGTGAAACTCTACTCAGTTTTCAGCTCTCACCAACCATATATCCCTCAGAGCCAGTCGGACAATCCTATGATAATCTCGTGGTGTTCTCCCTCTGTACGTATCGAAGCCTACTCTCAACGTCACACTTCTGGCTTGAGTTCATCTCATCACTACAAGTTCTGTGGTCTCTGCAATACAGCCGCTGGTTCTACGATCTGCGGGTATGTCCTAATGTCAGTAATTCGACTTGTCTCAAAGTCAGAAAGACTGGGAAAAGCTGTACGTGCACATTCTCTGCCAAGATGCGTCACGATCAAAAGATGTGTATGAAATCTTATGGGACTTAACTGCTAAGATCATCAGTTCCTAAGCTTACACACTACTTAACCTAAATTATCCACGCCCGAGGGAGGACTCGAACCTCCGCCGGGACCAGCCGCACAGTCCATGACTGCAGCGCCTTAGACCGCTTGGCCGTCGCGAACCCCATTCGAAAAATTCACACAGCAGCCACCAGGTATCATTCAGTTCTACATACGTAGGAAAGTCTTTCTTCTGTAGAGAGATTAACGTCACACAAGGAAGAAATTTCAATTAATATATCACACAGGCACATAAATACTGGTGTATTAATACGGTAGCGTTCGGTCAACGTGTTTGTGGTGTCAGAGGTCCCACATGCACCAGTGCATCTGACAGTGAGTACAAGCATCTGGGCTGGCCGCTGTAGCCGAGCAGTTCTGGGCGCTCCAGTCCGGAACCACGCGGCTGCTACGGTCGCAGGTTCGAATCCTGCCTCGGGCATGGATGTGTGGGATGTCCTTCAGTTACTTAGGTCTACTTAGTTCTAAGTCTGGGGGACTGATGACCTCAGATGTTAAGTCCCATAGTGCTGGAACAAAAGAGACTAGCGTAGGAGAAGAAAGCATGATGGGCCATATCAAATCAGTAGAGTGATCACATAAAAAATACACTAATGGTATTTACACAGAAATATCTACATCTACATCTACATGATTACTCTGCAATTCACATTTAAGTGCTTGGCACAGGGTTCATCGAACTACAATCATACTATCTCTCTACCATTCCACTCCCGAACAGCGAGCGGAAAAACGAACATCTAAACCTTTCTGTTCGAGCTCTGACTTCCTTTATTTTATTTTGATGATCATTCCTACCTATGGAGGTTGGGCTCAACAAAATATTTTCGCATTCGGAAGAGAAAGATGGTGACTGAAATTTCGTAAATAGATCTCGCCGCGACGAAAAACGTCTTTGCTTTAATGACTTCCATTCCAACTCGCGTATCATATCTGCCACACTCTCTCCCCTATTACGTGATAATACAAAATGAGCTGCCCTGTTTTGCACCCTTTCGATGTCCTCCGTCAATCCCACCTGGTAAGGATCCCACGCCACGCAGCAATATTCTAACAGAGGACGTACGAGTGTAGTGTAAGCTGTCTCTTTAGTGGATTTGTTGCATCTTCTAAGTGTCCTGCCAATGAAACGCAACCTATGGCTCGCCTTCCCCACTTACTTACTTACACTCAGGCAAATTTGCACCTCTCCACATTACTGAGGCAGTATAAGCAAATAAAATCACTAGAGTAAGTGCGGATTTCCATCACAGACATAATAAGCCGCTCTAAAGGCACGAATTGAATACCTAAATGCTGTTTTGTGGGACCTGTAGCATATTTCATTCCAAGAGGTGTTAGTGGAACAATGGTCAGGTTAGTTTAATCGAAGGGGAGGATCTGATCTAGAGACGAAGTGAGACACTGCCGAGATTAAGAGCCACAAACGGCCTTGTACGCGAGAAAGAGCGAGTTAAGGAGGCGAGGGAGTTGAGTGGGAGCGTGAGAGGGGAGCAAAGAAAGAGAGAGGAGGTAAGTGACGGGGGAGGGAGAGGGGCGGTCGACGGGAAGCGCAGCGCGGCCGCAGCCAGAGAGGAAGCGAAGCCCCTGGAGTAAAACATTAGTCACCGGTAATTGTTGGGCGACATAATGACATCATTAGGCGGCCGTAGGCGGTAGGGCTGCGGTCTCCGCGAGCACAAAGGCGCCGCAGCACCGGCCGTTGTATTCTAATTAACAATCTGGCGGAGCGCGAGACAATGGCGCGGGGGGGCGTGGCCCGTAGCCCGTGGCCCCTGGCAGACAGACACTCCGGCGAGGCACGTCCTGCCGGACGGAGCCTCCAGAAGCTGCTGGCTGATGGGGTTGCAGAGCTCACAGGGGTACCGCAAAAAGCCATCTCGGAGCGACAGGTCACTTTCATTTCTATTTTATCCTTTTTCCGAGGTATGACTGTTGGCGCTGTTGTGACGTTCAGTCCGAGGACTGAACAGATTCAATTCTCCACGCTAGTCCATCCCCCGTAAGGCTTCTCATTCCCGCGTAAATACTGCCGCCCACATCCTCGAACATACGTACAGTAGTAAAGTCTTGGTTTCTCTCTGGAGGTCGCAGAACGATGATCAGCATGAAAAAGTCAGGATTTGCCTGCGACTCTAAAATAACCGAATGTTGTGAAGAAGTGGTCTACTTGTGGCCAAAATGGATTAGTGACCACAGTGTGTTTGTAGCTTGACTGAATACCGTAACAGCGAAACCCACCAAAAATAAACACAAAATACATCTATTTAAAAACGGTATTAAATTCGCTTGACAGCTTCCTAAGAGACAGTCTCCACTCCTTCAAATCTACGTAAGCGTAGAACGGATGTGGTTAAAATTCACAGAAATAGTAGCGCTGGCACCTGAGAGATATATACTAAATGATTCATAAGCGATGGTCCTGATCCCCTATGGTGCACAAAACAGGTCAGAACTCTGTTGTAGAAGCAATGAAAAATGCCTGCCAAATTGAAAAGACTACAGAATCTCCGAGATTGACCAAGTTTCACAGAAGCCCAAAATTTAGGGCCAACTTTGACGGGAGATGCTTTTAATAGTTTCTTACAACGACACTCTCTCTCGAAATCTGACAGAAAACCAAAAGAAATTCTGATCGTTTATAAGGAATACCAGCGGCAAGATGCGATAAACACCTTCATTGTGCGATAACAATGGTTACATTATTTATTCCTTCACAAAAGAAGATGAACTAAATATTCAAGAATTCGAATCAAGAAAAACTGCCAACATGAGTAATTTAGAAGCAGGTATTCTCGCTGTAGCGAAACACCTTAAAACACTTAACAGAGGCGATGCCTGTGGTCCACGTTGTGTACCTGAGACGTTCCTTTCAGGGTGTGCTGATACAGTAGCTCCATACTTGCAATCATATACAACCGTTCGATCGTCGAAATACCCCTACCTAAATACGGAAAAATTACAGAAGTGACAACAATGCCCAAGAAAAGATCCACATCTCTAAAGTCAAATTGCCACAGGAATTTGGAACATATACTAACATTATGAATGACATCGTAGAAAACTACTTATCGACAAACAGCCTACACGGATTCAGAAAACATCGTTCTTGTGTAACATAACTATCTCTTTATTCTAACGAAATTTTTAGATTTCCAGAGGGTTTTTCACACCGTCCTCACGAGTGACTTCTAATCAAATTGTGTGACTATGGAGTATCGTCTCAGTTGTGCGAATAGATGGGTGATTTCCTGTCAGAAAGGTCACAGTTCATAGTAACTGACAGAAAATCATCCAGTAAACCAGAAGTAATACCTAGCGTTCCCCAAGCCAGTGTTACAGGCCCCCTGCTGCTTCTGAGCTAATAAACGATTTAGGAGGCAATCAGAGTAGCCCTCTTAGATTGTTTGCAAATGATGCTCACATTTACCGACTTCTAAAGTCATTAGATGACCAAAGAGAACCGAAAAATAATTTATACAGGATATCTGTAAGGTATGAAAAATGGCAGTTGACTCTAAACAACGAAACGTTTGAAGTGATCCACATGAGTACTAAAAGAGATCCACCAGATTTCGGTTACACAATAAATCAAACAAATCTAAAGGTTGTAAACTCACCTAAAAACAATTACGAATAAGTTAAATTGGAACGATCACATAGATAATGTTGTGGGGAAACCAAACCGAAGACTGTGATTTTTTTATCAGAAGAAAATGCAAAAGGTCTGCTAAAGATACTGATTACACTATGCTTGTCAGCCCTCTTCTGGAGTATTGCTGTGCGGTGTGGGTTCCGCATCAAATAGGATTGTCGCAGTATATCTAAAAAATACAAAGAAAGGCAGCTCACTTTGTATTAGCGGGGAATAGGGGAGAGAGTTTCACGGATATGATACACGGGTTGTGGTCGCAGTCATTAAAGGAAAGGCGATTTTCGCTACTTTCAGTGACCAACTTTCTACTGAGTACAAAATTATTTTCTTGGCATCTGCCTATGTAGGGGAGAAATGATCGTCATAAGAAGAGAAGTCAGAGGTCGCAGATAAAGATTTAAGTGTTCGTTTTTCACGCTTGCAGTTCGAGAGTGGAATGGTATAGAAGTAGCTTGAAGGTGGGTCTATGAACCCTGTGTCAGACACCCACTTAACTGTGAATTGCAGAGTAATCATAAAGGTGTACACGTAAATTTAGATGTAAAAATAGTACATGCTGTCCCAAGAATGAGACTCGCGTCACCAGGAAGCATGTACGTTAGCTGCTTTCTGGTCCCTCATATTTAATGGATATTTGTGTAGCATATATTATGCCGATGCCATTAACTGTTATCAGAAATGTTACCGCTTGTAGTACCAATCAGTTTGTACAATTTTTGTTAATGACATCATGTGAGTTTCTGACACGATAACGTAAATAAACGTCCCACACTTCCCTCCATAACTAAACTGAAGAAGCTCTGATGTGTCTGGAGATATCCTATCAACTATTCCGTTCTTTTATGTAACACCTTGGAGACCGACAACTTACAACAATATCGGGCCTAGAAAACCAGCTACTTGTTCCGTTATTTAAAGTGTTACTGCCACGTACATAATTGTTGTATGTTCAATAGTATTACATAATAAAACTGACTAAGTTCTAGATTTATTTTTCATATTTACTATAATTCTTTGAGGGGGTTATCTATTTTAAAATAACGATGACAGCAAGGATAATTAATGTTCCAAGAAGACGTGAGAGGTGAGCTATAGAGCAATTTTTTCACTTGAGCTTTAAACATTTGTTGTGCACTCAACAATCATGATGTATTTGCCGCAGAATTCTAACAAACTGCGAATCCTAACAAGTACATGCACGGACTTACGTCAGTGCGACCGTATTGGCTAAGCCATTAGCAACATCCCCTGTCATATTTACTATGTTGCTTTCGAAATAGTTCTAGATATTGAGAATAGAAGGCAGCACCGGTCAAGCGACAGAAAGCGAAACGTCCGTACATTTTTCTCATACTAAATGGGTCCATTTCTCGAGTGGTAAGTGGCTCACGCGTCGAGAAATTCACTCCCCGACATATAGTCTGGAGCAGTGTTTTGAACACAGCGTTGTGGTCCGTGCTATGATCGCCAAGATCTTGAAGGTGTTAAGTTGTTCCATAAAAGTTCTCTGCTCTCCGATTTGATTCATTATTAGGTCTACAACTTTGTTCCAGCCGTTGCGCAATTGATGACAATAACGGCAACTGTTGGGGCAGGTGTCACACAATAACCAAACTATTAGTAAACTTGTGACTGAATCAGAAAGTTATGCTCGACTGAATATGTCAATTTACGAGCCCAATTCTCATCATCTGTGGGAAGTTCAAATTTTCTGCTTTAACATCAGGAAAGCTGCGGGTGAGTCTTATAAAATACTGGGTGAGACCAATGGTGAGGCAATTCTCGGTGAGAATAATTTCAGTGCTTAAAAAACAGTGACTTTGAGGTAGAAAACCAGTGACCAGTTCACCCTGGTGTACTATGAACTACTCAAACCGAGTGAAAGAGTCACAGGAAATCGTTATCGAAAGCAACTGGTGCGTTTGAGCCGAGCGCTGAAAGACAAACTGCCGCAATACAGCGAAAGACGTGAAAACGTTATTTTGCTACATGACCGTGTTCGACCCAATGTCGTAAAACCCATCAAAACATACTTTGATACGATTAAATGGGAAGTCCTACCCCGGCTGCCGTATTCTTCGGACATTGCGCCCTCTGATGACCAAATTTTACGATCAATGGCACGCGGCTGGCTGGCCAGAACTTCCGGTCATACTATCATCTGCGACAGTGGATCGATTCATTGATCTCCTCAAAAGACAGCCGTTTTTTCCGCCGTGGGATTCGTATGCTGTAAGAAAGATGGGTAAAAGCAGTGGCCAGCGGTGGCAAATGTTTTGAATCGTATTTCTTTTTTTTTAAGTTTTTCACATTGAAGCCGCGAACTCCGAGAATGACGGAAGCAAAGTTTTAGACGTAAGAGCTATAAAACTCGTACATTCTTATGTAGATGCACATGTCAAACTATTGTATTCTCTCATTGTTTGTACAGCTTATTGTCCACGTTTCACTTCCGTACAAGGCTATACGCGGTATGAAAAGAACATAAATATTAAATTTATATCACATGCTAATAAATTTCTCTTTTCCAAAAGATTTTCGTTTCTAGTGCCTGACTACATTTAATATCCTCAATAACTTAACGATGCTGAGAAATGACGCCTTATCCAAACCACAATTTGCTTATTTTCCAACCTTCAATGTGGTTTCTTTGATATTCTGTCTGACATGAGGTTGTCTGTTTTGTGCTGGTAATTCTCAGTTGTGCCGTATGCTCTACAGCTGGTCATAGCTCCTGATGACAATTCGTTTTCCTCTCTTCTCATTTTAGATACACTAGAGGAACTCTTCCGTTATTACTGTTTTAACCATTATACACCCATTCTCTTTATCCCAAAACGCGGCGTATTAGTCGGCAGATCACATACTATCAGCAAAACAACTAACAGAGCCATGCGGGACAAAATAAAAAAATATGTACATTGAAGGCAGCACGGCATGTATTGAAACATGTTTCGTTAAAATATAAGTAAACGCCATGTTGCATGAGGCGGATTGATATTTCAGTTTCTATTGGGCTGCATAGGACTCAAGAAGATCTAAAATACCCAAATTACTATTATTTCATGGTTAGATATTTTTCTGGCCAAATGGCGAAACACATCTGACGCTCTCAACGTCGCTTATTTTAATCATGCTACCTTCCAATACTTGAGATTACTATTGTTAATATTCATCTTCAAATCTTTTCTAAACCATATCTCCTAAACGATTTTTGAAGCCCTTTGCCGTCTCTGACAGAATTCCAATATTATCAGCAAACCAAAATGTTTTTCCCGGCCAGGGTGGCCGAGCGGTTCTAGGCGCTACTGTCTGGAACCGCGCGACCGCTACGGTCGCAGGTTCGAATCCTGCCTCGGGCATGGTTGTGTGTGATGTCCTTAGGTCAGTTAGGTTTAAGTAGTTGTAAGTTCTAGGGGACTGATGACCTCAGAAGTTAAGTCGCATAGTGCTTAGAGCCATTTGAACCATTTTGAACCACAATGTTTTTGTGTTCATCTCCTTGAACAATTCCCTTTCCAAATTTTGTCTTAGTTTCCTTTAATGCTTGCTCAACGCACACTTTTAATACCATCGAGGACTGGTTACAGCCCTGTTCTCGTCTGATGGTTCCCTTTCATATCCCTCGACGCTCAGAACGGATTTATGGTTCATCTACCAGTTGCAGTTACCAGTAGGTGAGAAAACCGGCCTCGCTCGAGTACTTTTTTATAGCTGTGCCCTGGACTACGTACGTGTGAAACTTGTTTTTGATTCACATACCGTCTTTGTACACAATCTTTATAGTAATATGACTAGGAACACGAACAAAGAGGCTGTTTGCTTCTAACAAGGCAGACAGCCCCGCAGGGATGCCATGCGAAAAGAAACTGACACTAAGGTCCACACTTGTGCTTTGCGTATGGTCATGTTATAACATACGCTCACTGGGAATTGTACACGTGTAAAGCGAAATGGTGAACTGTTAGGAATAAGCGGGATTCGGTATGTGAGAATTCGCTCGCCTGCGCCACGTCCCATCAAAATTTCCGCTTCTATCAAGCTACGTTGGAAAGAAGCAACTTTAAGCGTCGTTCCAATACACAATGTAGGTGGATTTAAATTTTGCAACAGGGTAATCGGCACGCCATTTTTGTAATTAATTTTGTGTCATGGAACACCAGACAAGCTTTCAAGAGTTCAACAATCCGGCTGTATAATTGGTAGTCATCTTGCTCCATAACTGTGTTAATAGACACACACTCTATAATTTTTCGCTCGACATGAATAAGTAAGTCCGAACTTGAGGTGTTAATATAGCTCTTTCACAAAGCTAAGCGTTTTCATGAATGGGTGTTTGCATTTCATCACCACAAAAGGAAGAAATTACGTGTTCAAGTGAAAGTCCTATACAGCAAAAATTACCAAGAAGAACAATTTCACCATCATTTTTCGAGATATGTGCCATCGCCAGCTTTTAGCAATGGAACAGAAAAATCCTTTGAATCTGATAAAATAAAGCTACCCTCAAGTTACCTGTGGAAAGCCCATGAAAGTCCGTTTAATAGTTTTGGAGATTAGTGAGTTCAAACAGGCACAACCGTTTTACAATCTTATTATTAGTGTAGACTTTGTTCCCTGCATTTTACGCATGGTAACTGCTGAACGTCTGAAGTTTGTCTTCCAGAAAACAATACCAAACATTTCTCTAAATCTATAAAAGCAATAAATGCAGATGTGACTTTTTTTAAAATCTAGCTTCCTAGATGAGACCTACGGTTAGTATTGTATCAGGTGATATCAAGAAGCCAAATCTTCTCTTGGGTGATCTCCTATCTTTTCTTCCGTTCTCCTGTAAATAAATCAAGTCTGTATTTCCTTACCATGACTGATGGTTCTATAATATTGACATCTGTCGGTGTCTGTCTATTTTGGAACTGGAATTTTTCATTACAATGCATATATTAATAGTTGAGTAGCACTTGCTGCGTTCTCATTTCTGAATAAATAAATTTGTTAGAAGGCAACCTCCCAGAAATCTTTAACTCCTTTGGCGACACCTTGCCTGTCTGAACATCTGTATGCTTTATCCTAAATACTGCCACGAGACAAAGATATCCGACCTACTGAATCACAACCACTTGCAGACAATTCACAAATATTTCGCCGCCAGGTTAATCAGCCTATTTATCTCTGCAGCTGGAATGGAATTCGCAATTATCATATTGTTTCCTCGACGCTCTGCGCTGTGACATCTGCTCCTAATCAGACGGTAATGTGACTCATTTAGTCTTCTAAAATATTTAATTATATCAGTCTCAATCCTGTTTCGTAACTATTATCATATATACTTTATTCAAAAGTAAATAATGCGCTTTCATATACAGGGTGTTTCAAAATTCTTGTTACACACTTCTAGAGGATGTAGAGGCAACTTAGTAGATCAAATTTTACCTAGGAACACATATCCAGAACATCTACATAACATTTACGCGGTTACTCCGCAATTCACACTTAAGTCCCTGGCAGAGGGTTCATCGAACTAGTTTTATACTATTTCTCTACCATTCCAATCTAGAATGGCGCGTGGGAAAAAGGAACACCTAAATCGTTCCATTCGAGCTCTGATACAGATTATTTTATTATGATCATTTCTTCCTACGTAGGTGGGTGTCAACAAAGTATTTTCGCATTCGGAAGAGAAAGTTTGTGATTGAAATTTCGTAAATAGATCTGACTGTAAAGAAAACCGCCTTTGTTTCGGTGACTGCCACCCTACCTCGCGTATCATGTAAGTGACACTCTCACCTTTATTGCGCGATAACACGAAACGAGCTGCACTTATTTGCACTTTTTCGATGTCCTCCGTCAATCCTACCTGGTAAGGATCCCACACCGCGCAGCATTATTCCAGCAGAGGACGGACAAGTGTAATGTAGGCTGTCTCTTTAGTGGGTTTGTCGCATCTTCTAAGTGTTCTGCCAACAAAGCGCAGTCTTCGTTTCGCCTTCCCCACTATATTATCTATGTGGTCTTTCCAATTTAAGTTGCTCTTAAATGTAATTCCTAGGTATTTAGTCGAATTGACAGCCCTTAGATTTGTGCGATTTATCATATACTCAGAATTTATAGCATTTCTTTTAGTATCCGTGTGGATGACCTCACATTTTTCTTTGTTTAGTGCCAATTGACACTTTTCGCACCATACAGAAATTCTCCCGAGATCATTTTGTTGTTGGAATTGATCGTCTGATGATTTTACTAGACGGTAAATTACAGCATCATCTGCAAACAATGCCTCATCCAACGTCGCTACAAAGCATCAAAGTTATAGGCATCGGCGTCCGTAAACAAATGCATAAACAAGGTGATAAAGTGATGACGTGATAAACTTTAAAGGATGGTGTAGTCGGATAAACGTATCAATTTGAGGTAGGGTACCTGGTTGGGAAAAGAACGAGTCGAAAATTACAAGCGAAAATTATTCAGGAACCCCTGGAAGTGTAACACATGTACCGATGCTGTTGTTGCTAAGAATGTAGGATCTGTGAATTTCATAGGTAGTAGCATGGACCAAGGAGAGGAAAAGGTCTAGTAAATATCGGCTTTAAATGAATACCTCACGATCATTGAGCATGTGTTCATCTTTGCTAGTGTAAAAAACATCTCCTCTACCGAACAAGTGCTCATAGCTATTAAGGTATGCATTTTAGAGCCCATGTTTACCAAACTTTTTTATTGTATTGGTCAGTGCTACCAACTCTGAAAATTTCCTACCCTACAATCTTAGCTAAAACAGTACCGGTTTCCGCTTATAACTCTCGACTCATTCGTTCTCTCTTCAGGGATCCTTATCTCAAATTTATATATTTGTCCTTCTCCACCATCCCTGGCAGTCTCTAACATAATCAAGGAATCACACCATATGTACATACATATACAAGCGCCGGTGAATATAACTTTGCCGGTCTGTAGCGTCGTTGGATGACGTTTGCGGATATGGATTCCTATCTACAACCTCTGGAAGTGTGTAACATGAATTGTTAAACACCCTGTATTTACTTTGTCACAAGGGTAATGAGTTTTTCACGTACAACAAGCGAAAATGACTAGCACTCATACACAGGATAACCAATATTGGTATTCATTTAAGTGGTATTAGCCGCAACATGACACCAGAGACACCTTTTCCCCTTCGTGGTAGAGGCCCGACGAACATGTATGGCCGTACTGTTATATTTGACACCCTGCACAAGCATTACAACGGGTACTCGGAGACAAATGCCATATCTAAAGATTAAGACAGCGTCCCTAAGAACTTATTTACAGGGTTTCCTCTTATATATTGAAAAAATCAAACCGTAAAGGTAATCACATGCAAGATACTAATGTGACCAATTTTTCTACGTTTTGAGCCCTTAGGAAGTAGGCTTGAGAGAACCGGCCCTCTAGAGCATCCTCTAGACAGGTATATAAAGTTGCATTTCAGAATCAAGCATGGACATGGACAATGAGCCTGTACCTTTCGACAGATACAAAGAAGAAAGACAGTAACAGTTGGGTACCATGAAAATTGTTTATTGAAATTCTACTGTTGCTAGATCTTTCTGTGGTGTGTCACTATTTCAAAGTGCACAGTGCTGTAAAATTGCGACCAGCCACGGAATTTTAAATTTGCTTCAAAATGAATGAACAGAATATAAGCTATGGTGATAGAATGTGAGGGTCTCATCAGGAATCTTCTCAAAGTAATATGTGAATACTTTGTCAGACTATTTCTCTTTCTGCAGATTAAAGCATATATATTGTAAAATTGTATATGAACAATCAGCCAAGTATGAACCACAGCTAAAAAACAGCAACAATAACAGAAAAAGGAGTGTTTAGTTACATAATCAAAAAATGGTTCAAATGGCTCTGAGCACTATGGGAATTAACATCTATGGTCATCAGTCCCCTAGAACTTAGAACTACTTAAACCTAACTAACCTAAGGACATCACACAACACCCAGTCATCACGAGGCAGAGAGATACGTAATAATTAACAATGACAGTCACAGAACAGGAATCCGAAACAGTGAGAGATAATAGAGACACAGGAGTCTTCAGTAGCGTTGTGAAACAAGAACAGGAAAGATTGAGCGAAGAAGCAATAGAACAGGAAAAAGAACTGATGGACTATGTAAACCATGAAAACAATGAGAAACTAGTAATGACATAAATACCATTCTGACATTTTTAATATAAATGAATAATGAAATAAGGACTAGTTTGCAAAAATTAATGAGCAACTTGAAAACCATAAACAGGAAAGTAAGGACCAGTTCACAGAATTCGGTTATTTGATTGTATCGTTAAAAAATACAGCTCAGCTAAATGATATGAATGAAAAAATTGATGAATTAGATAATTGCCTAGAGTCTGTTGAGTTCAAAATGAAAGAAAGTAAACTTAAATTTAATACTGAAGTCAAAAATATCAAATATGGAATAACAGTAGATAAGAAACAAAACAAAATTGCTATCCAAAAAGTGTATGTGCAAATAGGAACTGTTGATAATAATGTAAACAGTCGAATTTCGACTTTGGAAACCAATGTTGATACTACACTGGCACTTGTTGAAAGCAGTTTCATTCAACAGGTGAAGACAGTAAACAGTAAATTCACAGATAATCGAATAGTAAGTAACAACAAAAGTAGTGCTCTAGCAAGTAGTGTTTCTGTTCTATACAAAAAAGTTGAAGAATTGTCCATTGATGTGGTTAACAGAAATCTTGTTAACAATGTTGGTACCACGTTTTGCAACATTCCAGTGAAAAATCTTCAGGTGAAGGCAATTTACATCCTGTAGACTTTCTGCAGCATGGCAAAAATAACTTTGTATCTAATATCTACAATAAGTATACTAATGATGACACAACCTATGTAGATTTTGAGAAAGGACTTTTAGATAAGTTTCTGTCAGAGAGTCAAAAAGTTAGAATGGAAAGTGAATTTGTCAATTGATCAAATTACTGGGAAGAGCATATTAACATGAAACAGTTTTGGAAGAAATCGACATAAAATGTACCTCATTTGAGCAAATCTTTCAATAAACTCACCCAAATCAATGCCTTGAAAGGGAGGTTAGCAGCTGATGTACAGTAGGATCTATTCTATGGTCCAGGCGACACAATAGACCAGGTTTTGATTTGTATAGAAAAATTAGACAGAATTTTCGAAAAAATAGGGAAATACAACCACAATAGGTACACACATTTTGAAATAGGTAATAACCAAAGTTGCACAGTAATAATCACAACAGGAGGTAACATAGTAACCACTATGGTAACGATCGTCATCAGAAGGAATTCAGTAAAGCAAATGGTGACAATTTCTTGAAAGAAATATGGAAGTAGTTGGAACAGAAGTTGTATTAGAGATGATAATAAAAACACATGAAACAGGACACAGTATTAGTTCAGGAAACGAAACACTAGCTTGGGCCCCATTGTTGGTACACAAGTTAGGGACTCATTAAAGAAATAACAAATGGACCAGGAATTACACTAATACTGACACACAAGAGAAACACTCTAGTGAAGTGATTAGTAGCTGTCTTAAAGATATGCACTATCCTGTTATTATTATTATTATTGTTATTATTACTATATCTGTTGAGAAAGAAGTATGTTCACCAGATAACACAAAACATGTAAATAAGGTAAATGAGCACACAGAAATTTGAAAATAGGGTACAGAAGAAATTAATTTATCAGAGTTATATAACTGGGAGCAGAATTGTCATTTGTCAATTTTGAAGTAACTGATTTTTGTGATGATTCTGGAATTCAGAAACTAATGGGTAGGACCAGATAAGAAAAAACGAATACTGCATTAACTGACAGCAACTTAAATGAAAGTGGGTATTTAAACAGTAATGAAGTAGTGAGTGATGTTATTGGTAACATGTGTGTTGATTTGATGACGACCATCAATATAACGAACTGAAGATAAGTAATAATGAGTATAGTAATGAAGAGGAAAACTATTTTGCTGGTTTTAAAGAAGAATTGGAAGCACTGGGTGTACTCGTAAGTGAGAAATGTTTAGTAGTGGCTGTGATGCTATAAAGGTACCCAAGGATACTGTTAAGGGATTAAGGGCCATTAATGATAATATCACGACGAGCGAAACTATTGATTTAATTACTAGTAAGGAGGCATGTATAGATGACCATACTAATTCAGTTGCCAGTTAGGACAGTGACAGTAGGCTGCTGAATAATATGAATGAAAATGAAATTTTTCTATACAATACGTGGTTAAATAGCGTTGCATCTGAGAAAGATGAAAGTTTGGGAAATATGGTTAACAATCTGCGTTCAATTTCATATCGAGACTGGTAGCGTAAAATTAAATAGTTTGCTATAAAACAACTGAAGTTAGTCTACATGGATTGATGAAATTCTGTGACAGTGATATTGATGTTTCTGTTAATTTAATGAAAGTGTGCCAAGGGAATGAAAATAGTAAGAAAAACAGTGATTTCGTAGGCTTTAGTTTTGAAGAGACAGAAGACGAGCAGTTATATGACGACGTTAGGACAAATGAAAGTATTGATGTTGGATGTCTGTTCATTAAAGTCAGAACAGAATCACGGGAAGGCAGGCGTCTTGTCGACACAGGTACCAAAATTTCGGGAGTGTCGAAATCTTTAGCCCTAGAACAGTCGATTTGGATCTGCATTTATATTCATATAGTTTCTTCCTGAAACATCCGAGAGAAAGTGTTCACGTCGTGCGTGAGGTCTTGTGTGTATAGTTGTTTTTGGGCAGTATTCCAAAAGTATTACCATTGTCAATGGCTTGAATATAATACAGCAAGAAAAAATCTTCCGTCAGTCAAATTTACAGAATTTTATATGACAACGCCGACTCAGACTTCGAAATAAACAGTGATCATGACAGTGTGAAGTAAGTGGTGGTGAAGAGGAAGTAGTTCAACCTTTTGCCAGCACCACTGCACCTACTGTTAATGATTTAAATATAACTCCTGTGACTGATTCAGTTCCGTTCCCTATGCGCTTTTGTAAGGGAAGGGACGACGGAGGAACTAAATGGAGAAACACTTTTCCTACAAAGCGTTCGAACAAGACGTCACAGTGTAGTTACCATACCATTGCCTCGAAGTATTCGAGTGACGATGTATGTACATTCATCATTAGAATCGTGGCCGTTATTTGTTTTAGTAATCCATTGGTTGATTTAGTTCTTGAATTAACTAATATCTATACTGATTCAGTTCAAAACAAATATACAAGTGTCCCAAATCAATCTAGGCCTACAAATTTTGAGGAACTGAAGGCATATTTTGGCCTGCTCATGTAGTTGGAACAGTGCATCACGGTAATATAAATATTGAAGTCTTTTGGAACATGGATGGGACAGGAATAGGAATCTTTCGAGCAAGTATGCCATTGAAAAGGTTCAGATTTTTTACTCTTTGTACTAGGTTTGACAACACCCACATGAGGGAAGAAAGAAAAGCACAAGATAATTTTACTGCATTAAGATCCATTCTTGATATGTTTGTCTTAACTACAATGCATCTTTTGCTCTGTCAGAAAACCTTACTTTGGACGAAATGCTTGGTCCATACAAAGGCAGGCGCAAGTTCAGGATGTATATCCCAAATAAACCTACCAAGTATAGGATCAAAGTTTTCCTTCTGGCTTATCCTAAAACATACTATGTAAAACATTTGGAAGTCTAAGCAGGTGCACAACTGAAAGGACCTAAAAGTCGGTAATAAGGAAGACGATGTTGTTTCGTGTCTTGTAGACCCAGTAAAAATGTCTGGAAGAAATCTGACAATATACAGTTAGTTTCTTTCTTAGCCAATTGTGAAAAAAGTACCACAAGAAAAGAATATTACTGTTGTTGGAACGTTTAAAAATAAGTTTGAAATTCCAGTTCTGTCTTTAGCCAATAAATCTAAAATACAGTACCCAAGTATACTTGGATTTCAGAGAGACATGACATTACTTTCATATGTACCAGAACTTAGCATATCAGTACTTCTTTATTTCGTCAATGAATCATGATGATGAAATTGACACTAGTAGCGACAAAAAGAAAAAAAATCAAGTTTAACAAAGTACTACATCAAAAGAATGTGTGGCTCCATCATATCACTTATGCTATTTGTGTTGAATATACTCTTGTTATAGGTGCAAGGAGGTGGTCTCTGTCTCTTTTTCCTGTTGTTGAACATTGCAGCTTTCAATGGTTACATTGTATTCAAAGCAAAAAAGAAAGTTTCAGCCAGAAGAGAATGCCTAGAATCTAATCTCTCATAACAACATATTTGACAATGTGTGCAATACAACCAAACCTCCAGTGTGAAATTCACAAGCTTGCCTCTAACGTCTCTGGCACCCAAGGACAAAGGATAGTACAAGATCCACAACCAGGGAAGAGAGGAAGAGGCTACAAATGCAATGACAGAAAAACTAAATACTTTTGTTTCCAAGGTGTGGTAATGCTAGGCGCATGCTGAAATGGTTTGCGGTGGCTGTTTTGAAAAAGGATCATTTTAGAAGACGACATCTCACAAACTATTCATTATTTCATGATATTCAAAATTTCTAGTTCTATTGCTAAAATTCAGCATTTCTGCTTCTTAGATCTAAAACTTATTCTCATTTATATTGTATTTCAATCAAATTTAATTGTATTTCCAGATTACTTATATTTATTACTACAGAAAAGTGCATATTTCACTTTATTTACTGTGTAATTAGAAAAGTTAGAATAATGTCACTATAGCATTTTGTACTATCTTAACGAAATAAAAATTCATCGTTTGATGTAAATATACTTTTTGTCACTTCTCGTAAGTGTTTTATTTATTGGGTCCCACAAACCCAGCCTGACCATTCTCTGAAAATATTTTTCGCCTGACCGTTCTAGAGTTAATTAAAAAATTAAAACATACTAACGACTATGTAGAAATACCTGCAATTGGGGTACAAATTAAAAGTGTCACTGGGAAACATAGTCAAATAGTTAAAAGTCAGGCTTTCATAACTTTCATAGCTGAGGAGTAACTTTTACACATGGGTATTTACTATTTCAAAGTCTCAGCAAATATCTTATTCTTGGCACGTCATGGACAGCTAATTTGAATGCATATTTTGGTTTGGTAGGGCAAAAGTTCATTATCAGTACACTTGATGGAGACTGAATTTGTACTAATTTTATAAAATCAGCGGTATCTTATAAGGGGGATTAAATAAGTAGTATACAATTTTCAAAAGACGGTGGATTTGCAGTTAAAGATATGCCAAAATTAGATACAAACAAACTAGAATTTAAAGAACATGTAGACACTAAGGCTTGAGAAGTAAAAGGGTTCAGTAATAATCAGAAACAGGCATTGAACTCTTTATTGTGAGATTGTAGTGAAGTGTTCAGTAATATTCCAGATAGTGAGAGAATTACGGTGTACTTTATAAGTAAAGCCACAATAACCAAAATGGGCACAATAAAGCCCTGTTGTGTATGTATAGGTAAGAGAGCTGCAGCTGGGAAAGAGTTGCATAAGATGGAAGTGTGTGACATCATTGAGAGACGTTTCGGCTCAAATAATAACCAATTAGTCATTGTTTCAAAAAGAGATGGAGGAGTGAGGTTGGTTCTCGATTCCATGCATTTGAAAAAATTTTTGTTCAGCGAAACACATCACCCTAAAATTATAGATGAACTTTTACAGAAATTTAAAAATATGCAGATTATGTCTTGTTTGGATTTAACTTCTGGATTCCATCAGGTACTTTGGCTTCTGAATCATTTAAATTTTACTGCCTTCATTTACAGTGGTAGATGATACCAATACTTTGTAGAACCTTTTGTTTTAAACTCATGTGTAGCTGAATTTATAAGAGCGTTGGATTTTGTACTTGGCCAAGACCTGGTGGGAGTACTTACTGTTTATTCAGATGATATTTTGGTGATTGAACAAAGTAGGGAACAACATTTTGAATTATTGAAGCATATATGCAAAAATTTAGACAAGGACGTGTTACACTGTAACATGATAAATGTAAATTTGCAATGCCTGAACTAAACTTCTAATGACGTGTTATTACTAAGGAAGGAATAATGGCAGATCCAGATAAAACTAATTTCAAATTTTCCAGCACCACATAGTAGAAAACAATTGAAACAATTTTATGGTTTATATAGAACGTTTCGAAAATTTGTGAGTGGGCGTTGTTTGAATACATCCTATTTAAGTAATTTACTTAAAAAGAAAACTAATTGGGTCTGGACCCAAGAACGTCAGAAAGCGTTTGAAAATATTAAGAAATAATTCAGTAATCAAAGTTTATTACACAGACCATATTTCAGCCCACCTTTTAGCTTACATATAGATGGTGGTATGATGGTTTCAGAGAACTGTTTCACGAAAACTAAGTTAAAGGGGAAACCACACATCACACAATTACCTTTGCAAGCAGAATGCTGTTTAAACGTTAGAAATCTTACACAGTTACAGAAAAAGTATTATTAGCTGTTTATTGGACATTTACTTAATTCAGGATCTATTTCTTGGAACATTAAGTAAGTGTATATACAGACCACATAGGAATATATCACAACAGACTTGCGAGATGGGTAATACTTTTTGAACAATCTGATTATGAAATAAAATAGTCTGAATTGCCAAAGCAACTAGTATAGGCAAGCTAATTCAAATACAGAGGTATGTAAACAGACAGAATACGGCGTTGCAGTCGGCAACGCCAACATAAGACAACAAGTGTCTGGCGCAGTTGTTAGATTGGTTACTGCTGCTATAATGGCAGGTTTTCAAGATTTATCAGCTTTTTGTTGGACTGGGTGCTTTGCCAGTCAAATCCGGCATTGGGCTGTTGATGACTGGAAACATGTTGTCTGGTCGGACGAGTCTCGTTTCAAATTGTATCGAGCAGATGGACGTGTTTTGGTATGGAGACAACCTCATGAATCCATGAACATTTCCGCTGACCACCAAACACTACGAACATGAACATTATGGACCATATCTGGAATGTCTTGCAACGTACTCTTCTAAAGAGATATCCACCCCGCTGTATTTTTACGAATTTATGAACAGCCCCGCAGGATTCATGGTGTCAGTTCCCTCCAGAACTACTTAAGACATTACTCGAGTCGATGCCACGTCGTGTTGCGGCATTTCTGCGTGCTCGTGGGGGCCGTGCAGTGTATTAGGCAGGTAGTTTCTTTGGCTCTTCAGTGTATAATAAAGGTACAGACATTGTTGTTGTCAAAGATGCCATTAGCTGGAAGTAATGAAAATTTCGGTCAAAGTGAGGAAAAAGAGTTTAAAATCAGATGTATGAAGGGTATATACGATGAGAAAATTTTTAGGTAAAATGTAACAAAATTCAAACGAACCAAAACTTGGTTTAAACTGCGGGTTAGTAAAGAGTTGTTAAGGCAAAGAGATTATGAAAAATTGGATAGGCATCACAGGGTACGTAAAGGAACACTTTTCAGGAGAACAGATGTGGATCCTAATGAGTGGAAATTATATCGCCAGAGGAGAAACTGGGAAGTTGATTCACTGTAATTATACATGAGAGTTATGGACAGTGTGGTATTAAAAATTTATACAAAAGCTACAATAAAATTTGTTGTAATATGGCTAAAAATGTTGGGAAAGAAGTGTCTGCTTGTGACAGATGTGAAAGAGTCAAGGGAAGTCAACCTGTCAAGGTGAGATGAAAGATATAATACCTGAGAAACCTATGGATTTACTTGCTGTAGATTTTTATGGAAGCTTATAGAAAAGTAAAAATGGTTGTCGTTATATTTTTTATAGCTGATACTTTCTCCAAACGTACAAAATTATGTTCTTTCAGAAGAGTTATATGTAAGGAGATCGTTGCTTGTTGACATAACCAGATTAATTATTTTGTATCATCATTTTTCTAGCTTTTCATGCTTTCAAAACTTTTGAGAGGTAATTGTAATGAAACTGGTTATGGTAAGACAAGATGGGGTGTCGTAAGTTATGAAGAGAACCAGTTTAAATTACTAGTATAGTTTGTCATCGGTTAGATCTCATGGTTGTTATACACTCGCAACACAAACTGTCAGACAACTAGATTTTTTGCATAAGGATCAAGTAAAGTAACATAAGTTCACCTACAAATGACTGTGAACCGCACCCACATGTATACAAAACTCGTCGTGACTTCGCGTCAGAGAGAATATGTGCTATTACTAGCGAGGTTTTGTTCTATGAGAGATGGAATCAAGTCATGTGGAAAAATGTAGTTGCCATGACTGTTACTATATTCATCCCACAGAGAGAGAACACGGCCCATGTCTTGATGGATACCTTTGTAGTTGCCCATGACTTTACCGAGGTACATTACTTTTCGTGAGAAGTTATCTCGCCATAACTTTGTACTTTCTAAGGTGATTATGGACTTTTTAAAAAGATAGACAATGACAGATAGTAATTTGTACCTTGTTTTTGTAGTGTGTGTTCCAAAGACGATTTTGCATGATATACGGTAGTACTTTCTTTGCCGCGTGTTGTTATAGATAAACCTTTATTATTGTTCAGTGCGCGTTTTGAGTGCGAATATGGAGGACGAGTGGAGCTATCGTGGAGGTTCATGGTGATAGTATTGTGAAGTAAAAGTACGGAAGATATATCTATTTAACAACAGAATTCATATTATTCAGTATTCATATTATTTAAGTAAATGGAGCTGAGCATCCTCTAAAAGTTGAATGATCATATAAAATGAATTGTTGGTAAGGCGGGTACCAGGTTGAGATTCATTGGGAGAGTCCTTAGAAAATGTAGTCCATCAACAAAGGAGGTGGCTTACAAAACACTCGTTCCACCAATACTTGAGTATTGCTCATCAGTGTGGGATCCGTACAAGATCGGGTTGTCGGAGGAGATAGAGAAGATCCAAAGAAGAGAGGCGCGTTTCGTTACAGGGTTATTTGGTAAGCGTGATAGCGTTACGGAGATCTTTAGCAAACTCAAGTGGCAGACTCTGGAAGAGAGGCGCTCTCCATCGCGGTGTAGCTTGCTGTCCAGGGTTCGAGAGGGTGCGTTTCTGGATGAGGTATCGAATTTATTGCTTCCCCCTACTTATACTTCCCGAGGAGATCACGAATGTAAAATCAGAGAGATTCGAGCGCGCATGGAGGCTTTCGGCAGTCGTTCTTCCCGCGAACCATACGCGACTGGAACGGAAAAGGGAGGTAATGACAGTGGCACGTAAAGTGCCCTCCGCCACACACCGTTGGGTGGCTTGCGGAGTATAAATGTAGATGTAGATGCAGACCAGTATATAAAGTTGCATTTCAGAATCAAGCATGGATATGGACTATGAGACGACAACCCTCGACGACTACGAGGAAGAACAATAACAGAAGAGTACTATGAAAACTGTTTATTTAAATTCTACCATTGCTACCTCTCTGTAGTGTGTCACTATTTCAGTGAACCAGGTGCTTTGAAATTGTGACCAGCTGTACAATTTTAAACACAGTTCAAAATTAACGAATCGACTTTGCGCTACAAGAGGGTGTTTATAGACTACGAAACCATGATCGACCCAGGCGTGCACCTGCTCGTCCAAAGCAAATTGACGGTTCACAAATGATTTTCACCAGAGCACCAAAAATATGTAAATCTCATGAGGAGAGATCGTGACTGTAAGGAGTATATCTAAAAGCTACCCACAGAAAGTTCTGCAGCGTAGTCGAAACAACATTGGCAACGTGTGGACCCGCCCATACGCTACCGATATAGACGAGAAGGCTGCAGAAGTTTCACTGGGCAGCTCTTACACACTCTTCACACAGTCCGGATTTATATAGTTCTTCGAGCCCTCAAGAAAGACGTTAGTGCCTGTCGGTTTACTTCGGACGAACAGGAGCATGTCTCGGTAAAGTCGTGGGCAACCACAAAGGTATCCATCAAGGCATCGGCTGTCTTCTCCCACAGTGGGATAAGTGTAATAACAGTTATGGCCATTACTTTTTTCCACCTCTCTCGGTTCCATTCGACTATCACACATAGGATAAAATCTCGCTTGTAATCGTGCATATTCTCTCTGACATGATGACACGATGAGTATTGTATGATACTTTACCTGCTCTGTATGGAAGAAATCTCGATGTCTTACGAGAATACCATAGTTATGAGATCCAACCATGGACAAACTATACTACACTAATGGCCATTAAAATTGCTACACCAAGAAGAAATGCAGATGATAAACAGATGTTCAATGGACAAATATATTATACTAGAACTGACATGTGATTACATTTCCACGCAATTTGGTTGCATAGATCCTGAGAAATCAGTACCCAGAACAGCCACCTCTGGCCGAAATAACGGCCTTGATACGCCTGGGCATTGAGTCAAATAGAGCTTGGATGGCGTGTACAGGAACAGCTGCCCATGGAGCTTCAACACGATGCCACAGTTCATCAAGAGTAGTGACTGGCGTATTGTGACGAGCCAGTTGCTCGGCCACCATTGACCAGACTTTTTCAATTGGTGAGAGATATGGAGAATTTGCTGGCCAGGGCAGCAGTCGAACATTTCTGTAACCAGAAAGGCCCGTACAGGACCTGCAACATGCGGTCGTGCATTATCCTGCTGAAATGTAGGGTTTCGCACGGATCGAATGAAGGGTAGAGCCACGGGTCGTAACACATCTGAAATGTAACATGCACTGTTCAAAGTGCCGTCAATGCGAATAAGAGGTGACCGAGACGTGTAACCAATGGCACCCCATACCATCACGCCGGGTGATACGCCAGTATGGCGATAACAAATACACTCTTCCAATCTGTGTTCATCGCGATGTCGTCAAACACGAATGCGATCATCATGATGCTGTAAACAGAACCAGGATTGTTCCGAAAAAATGACGTTTTGCCACTCGTGTTCCCAGGTTCGCCGTTGAGTACACCATTGCAGGCGCTCCTGTCTGTGGTGCAGCGTCAAGGGTAACCGCAGCCATGGTCTCCGAGCTGATAGTCCATGCTGCTGCAAACGTCGTCGAACTGTTCGTGCAGATGGTTGTTGTCTTGCAAACGTCCCCATCTGTTGACTCAGGGATCGAGACCTGACTGCACGATCCGTTACAGCCATGCGGATAAGATGCCTCTCATCTCGACTGCCAGTGATACGAGGCCGTTGGGATCGAGCACGGCGTTCCGTATTACCCTCCTGAACGAACCGATTCCATATTCTGCTAACAGTCATTGGATCTCGACCAACGCGAGCAGCAGTGTCGCGATACGATAAACCGCAATCGCGATAGGCTACAATTCGACCTTCATCAAAGTTGGAAACGTGATGGTACGCATTTCTCCTTCTTAAGGGAGGCATCACAAAACCGTTTCAGCAGGCAACGCCGGTCAACTGAGGTTTGTGTATGAGAAATCGGTTGTACACTATCCTCATGTCAGCACGTTGTAGGTGTCGCCACTTGCTCTGAAAAGCTAATCATTTGCATATCACAGCACCTTCTACCTGTCGGTTAAATTTCGCGTCTGTAGCACGTCATCTTCGTGGTATAGCAATTTTAAAGGCCAGTACTGTAGTTGTTTCAACTGATTCTCTTCATAACTTACGACACCGCATCTTCTGTGATGTCAGAGTTATCGTTTAGTATCGCCAAAATCAGTTTTCAGCCTGCTCTCTGTTTGCAGCTAACGAATATTTGTTGCCCCGCACATAAACCGCACCGATTATAGTTAATGGAGAGGGGAACGAGAAAGGAAGGAGGGAGGTTCGAACGGCGAAGCTTTAAACGCGCGTGGCCGCAACTAATAATTACTGTGCTGCTAAACCGTCGGCGGTAGCCACGGACCCAACTTTAAAACACAGAAACCGTATAAGTGTAATGCGTTCCATTATGAAGTAATTACTGTTTCTGGCTCGCGTGCTCGCCGGCTGCCGAATAATTACCTGCAATAATACGAGATCTTATCGGGATGCCGAGCTGCAGCGGTCACGCCTGGAATGTAACCCCCCTGCCCCTACCCCTCGCTTCCATTCTGAAGCCACTACCGCTTCCTCCCTCGCCGCCGACACGGAGGTCTCGCTTCCTGCACAAAACGCAGGGTTTCGGTTTCATTAAAACGCTCTCTGATTTACGCCATAGAAGTTTTAAACACCGCGCTCCGTGCTGTGCGGGCTACAATTAGCCGTCAGCCTCCCAACACGCTTCAGAAACGCGAGATTAGCGCCTTACCTTATCTGATGGCTTTTTGTCGCTGTTTTCTAGCAAGCCTGCTGTTGCTTTACCTTATGTTATCATGACTAGATATGGCGTGTGCTCTAACTTTCGATGTACGTCACGTAGAGCTGGCAAAGTAGACACGGAATTTACAGTGAAACACTAAATGGCTGACATAACCCATTCCCAGTTTCTGACGGTGTTTTTTGGGTAACATAAATATTGTTTTCTATATTTAATAGAATTAAATTTTGATTGACACATATGAGTCTCAACTTTTTTATCTTCGATAATGATAGAACCTAAAGAAATGGATTAAAATTTGTGATATGGCCAGTACTTGAACTTTCTTTTACTAATCATAAAAATTTATGCAATGTACACATAGACAGCACATAGTTCGTTTCAGTTTTTCCTTTGAAAACTTTCCTCTTTTATTACACTTTCATTCAATATCTTTTCGGTGTTGAGTTTTCGGACATAGGATAGTTTTCGTTGTGTCCGTTTTTGGAACGCTTCCACTCTTTTCGTGAAATTTTAGAGTTAGATTTGTTGACTTCTTTCCTCAGTTTTATTTGACGATTAATGTCAAAAAATTAATAATTTTCTGTCACTAGCGTACAGGTTTCTATATGATACAAATGTATGAAAGTAGTTTGACAGTTTGCACTGTTACTCTTTTCCAGTGGAGTGTAGCGTATTTTTATCTTTCGAGGACTTCATTTCATGATCTGTTGGTCCTTATTTTATGTCGAAGCGCTGACACCTATATTTACCATCGGGACAATGCAAATAAAAATACTTTCTGTCTATAATAGCGGTATAGCTTCAGCTCCTATCATTATCAAACATGCAGTTAAGACTCATATGGCTGACGGAATACGTAACTGCGTAAGATCAATAGTTCACCTACACCTGAGGTACAGGCAGGGTTTACATGTTACGTAGAAAACTGAGGTGCTATTCCAATACCGGAGAGCCTCTGCAATGCTGACGATTTAAAAAGGGGAATGTAGGCTGGAGACATGAACTGAAGTTTGTGCTACGGAAGGCATTGGACTAGGATAGTCTGTACAGCTGTGTTAGCTTCACTGCTGCGTTGGTGTTATGATTAACATTTCTGCATCGTAAGCAGGAGACCCAGGTTCTAGTCCCTGCCATAGCACAAATTTTAATTCATTTCCTCAGCTGCTATCATTATCGAAGAATTATTGACCAAATTTAAACTCTTAAAATTCTGACATAATGTACTCGTTAACACGTATAATCCTACATTAAAGATTTAACGTTGGTTAGACAATATATACGTGCCTAAACCACTGACGCTATGTTCATTCACAATTAGGAACATAAAAACTTCCAACAAACCTTTTAAGAACTTTTTCTCATAGACATCCTCAACATAATAAGTACAGGAAAAACTTTTATCCAAAGTAGGTTTGTTTTCTGTCTTTATATATTTTCATTTCAAGAATGACTGGCTTAAGACACTGTCGCCCATCTTCCAATCTGTTAATCAATACAAATACATTAAAATTCGATTATAGTCCACCATTTTGAAAACCAAACCATTTCTTTCCCCGATTACAATATAGAATGTAAATTAAATACTATACGTCGTAGTTAGAGAGTAACAAGTCCTAACAGAACGATCAGTTCACTGCCGTATATTAAAACCATGGTAACATTTCATGGCTTTATATTAAAATTTTAAAAGACATTTGATTGGTGAATGATGCCCGTAACATTAAAGAGTACTCTATGCACGTAGTATTGGACTTAAAATATAATGCTGAAACAGTAGGCCGTGTTGACAAATGAAGCCTCCGTATTTTAAATGTGAAAAGTCTTAACACTTTTTAAATAAAACAGACGTTACTAACATACTTTATCTTTATTCATCACTTCAACATACTCACTTCCGAGTTACTCCGGAAAAGAGCACATTTCTCCGAACAAGAAACCAATTTTTTGACATCGACACCATAGAATACTTGACTTAGTTGACGGAGCCACAACCCCACCTCTGCTTTCACCGCTTCTTCACTGTCAAAGTGAAGTCCTCGGGGGTGTTTTTTTAAGTTTTGGAAACACATGAAAATTGGATGGGGCCAAGTCGGGACCGTTTGGAGGGCGATCGATGACAGTGAACCCAAGGCTTCGGACTGTTGCAGATGTGCAGCGCTCGTCTGTGGTCTGACGTTTTTATGGAAAAGGAGAGGGTGCTCCATGTGCGGATGAACACACCGAATTCGAACCTAGATTACAGTGCGAATTCTCTCACGTATCGATATATTTATGTTACATGTTGTCGTGTTACACTTTTTAATTCGGGGTCCCTTGGTGGCAGAGGGTTCCAAATATATAGACTGAGTAATAAATATGCAGAATGTCAATAATGTTCTTTCTATTTAAAAATCTTTCAGAGTTTTCACATAAAAAAATTCGAGGCATTACTTTTCAGCAAGTCCTCGAAATCCTTGTATAAAACGTTGGAAGGCATTATACATGAAACGTTAATGAGAAATCCCTAGCTTTATTTGTATGGACTTAACCTTAAAATTTTTGAAAGAAATTTGATTGGTTGAGAAAGCTTGTATCGTTAAAGAGTGTCCTGACCACGTATTAATGGATTTAAAATACAGTACTGAAATAATTTCGATATAAAATATTTCAAAGCCTTATACAAAAGTCATTTTACTAAGGGGAATAATTGAAAATTTTCTTAAAAATATATCCTCTGTTCTTTCCATTGGCGATCGTAGAGGAAAGTGAGTTAAGTGCCTGGCCAATAACAGCGCCATCCTGAGGTTGCCTCGGTTATATTAAAACCGTTGCTGCTGGTGTACAGCCGACCTGTGCATCAGACGCATGGCAATGCGCCCTGTCCAACAAAACGCTGATAAAAACACAACAATTATCTTTAAAGTTTTTATAATTATTAGTATGCGCAACACTATTTTGTTCGTTCAACATTTCACCCATAGATTTTATACAATAGGCATACGGCTCAAGTGCCTCCAACACATTCAAATAAACCTTTTCGGAGCTCTGCGTAGTATCTCCTTTTTTATCTGCTACTGTGAGATCCTCATATTTGCCATTATTTGCTGGTGTACAGCCGACCTGTGCATCAGACGCATGGCAATGCGCCCTGTCCAACAAAACGCTGATAAAAACATAACAATTATCTTTAAAGTTTTTATAATTATTAGTATGCGCAACACTATTTTGTTCGTTCAACATTTCACCCATAGATTTTATACAATAGGCATACGGCTCAAGTGCCTCCAACACATTCAAATAAACCTTTTCGGAGCTCTGCGTAGTATCTCCTTTTTTATCTGCTACTGTGAGATCCTCATATTTGCCATTATTTGCGTGCGACCCAATTGTTGTCCTAATACTATGCCCACAATGTTCCTGGTAGCCAGTCTCTAGTTTCACCCAGGCGGTCCTGAAATATTGAAAGTGTTCAGAATTTTATTATGTTTGTGAATCTACGAATCATTTCAGTACTGAAGCTGAAATCCGTTATTACATGTAGAGAACTTTCTTTAACGATAAAGCGTTTTGCACCATTCCAATTTCTTTTAACATTTAAATAGAAAGCGGAAGCACGCGCTATAGTTTTTATATATGCCAGTGAATTGAGGTTTTATTAGGTTAGTCTACTCTGTAGCAACGAGATAAGGTGCGCTATACAACTTTTGTATTGCAATTAGGTTCAAAAAATGTTTAGTCTCGTACACACTGGATTATAACCCAATTATGATTTATTTCTATTGTTTAAAATACCTCAAGATTTGTGACATTCCCGGAAACCTGTCATTTTGAAACAATAATAGCTATTGACAGAAGGCAAAATAGACTGTAAATTAGATTCGCGAATAATTGCCTGTGGCAAATATGTCCAGTTTTGATAATGAATGTTTATCTCCCACAAATTTTCGCTGTTCATGCAGTCAAACTGCAGCACTGGGCATAACGATTTATTTTATTACTTCCTCACTATTAACTCTGTACCCAACACATGTTTCAGACAATATCCACACATATTACCCTATCCACATATACCACTGAATGTACCAGCAAAATTATATAAGTGTACAACATATCGTTCAGAAGAGTTGAAGTCATAAACAATTAGATGAGTGAAACAATAGTTTTCGCTAAAACGGACCGCAGGTTAGTCAAAGGTTTTTTTTTGTTGTCGAATATTTAAGGAATCAGTAGCGTGGGGGGAGGGGCAGGGGTGGCGAATTTATTGTATTGGTGTAAGACTAAACTTGTAGTAAATATTTCGTAAGTCTAGCTTCATACGTCCTTTTTATTGTGACGAGTTCGTTAATGGCCGCAATATTGTCTAATTAGTTTATGCTAATTAAATTTATAAATGCACTAGAATGTGGCAGTTATAGTCCACTACAATGTCCTTATTTCAACAAAGTAGACTGAATGCGATTATTCTCGATGTAATTTCAATCTAGTTCTCACCTTTCCATCACAGACTAATCACAAAAATGATAATGTGAACATTGTGTGACAACTGCATGGTTATAGTTTTGTTGGTTACTACACTGAGAGGAATGCAACATTTCCTAGCACAGTAGTCGACAACGTCTTATTACGTATGCGCCACATCTTGAATATCTTGAGGGGCCTACACGTGTCCAAATTAATAATTTAAATGTGATAAAGAAAACTGAACAGCCTTTCTTGCTTTCCCAAACACAATGCCAGAAAATAGTTTAAAATGCAATTCTGCAAGAAATTGTTATTTTGAAAGCTCAATTTTGTTTAGGAAAAGAAATACTAAAGTACAGTCTGTACAGGATTTTACAGCAACGCAGAACAGATAATAAATAAGCAGCGGCGTGGTTATTTTTTACTATCTGAAACGAATATTTCAACTTCGTCTTCTACGATGCAATCAACGACCTAGAAAAGTGCAGAACAGTGGAAAGACACTGCTACCTAAAGAACAAGCATTTCTACAGATTCTTACTTGTCATAGGGCGTATGCTGTATGACAAACGTCGAAGAAAGTTGGAACCGGGCTAGCTTTTGTAGCCCCGTCACCATCAAGACCACGAAAAACATAGTTTGCCATGCTGCGCTGTTACTAACATTGCGAAAGTGTCGTAGTTGTCAAAAGTGAAACATGTTGACCGCGTTGGCACTATTGGATCTTGTTTCTAACTGGTAATTTCGATCTATATTCTTTCTGCGAAAAACGAATAACTTGTCTGGTGCTTTAGTCTCCACATATCGAGCGAAACGATGATGAGTATGTGGACAGCATGAAATGGTACTGTGGGTCTCTCGGAGCCTGCTGCTGACTGATTGCTGATCACTGAATCAGTGTGTGACTTTATAAATGGTGAGTTGCAATGAGCTGGCGGTGTACTGGCGCTGTGTGGATTGGCAGGCAGCGTCCGTTTGGAAGCATGTTCTCTGAGCGAACACAGCAGGCACTGTGTGTGCGTGTGCGTGCTTGCATGTGTGTGTGTGTGTGTGTGTGTGTGTGTGTGTGTGTGTGTGTGTGGGTGGGTGGGTGGGTGAGTGGGTGGGTGGGTGCGTGTGCTGACTGAGTTTGAGCTGAACAAGTGGCTCTTGTCTGAGGTTCTGTTTATGCCTACTGTTGGAAGTAAACTACTCTGCCATCTCTGAACAGTAACTGAAGCGTCTTGCATAATGCTTAGGCGTACAGCGTCTTGCACTAGAATGTATTTTTATACCACCAATAAAATAATTTTTTAACAATTCTCGATGCTCTTGCTTAATGCTCTGTTCTCACAGTAACAGAAGTACACAATAACCAAGATTGTCTGATTCTAAAAACATTTCCTCTACAAAGTTGAGTAATGTTCACATTTCTTTCTTTCAGTTTCTGCAATCCTTCATGTCCTGTTGTCAACAAGGTACGTCCCTTAGACAGACTCTATTATACTACTATCTAAAGCTTGAGACGAAAGAAACCCACAGGAAGACAGAGTGCAGGGTCACCTAGAGTATTACTGTTTAAGGAGCCACCTCCTACTCATGTGGCCTCGGGGAACTCCTCCTCGTACAGCAAACTACGCGAACAACCTTTACGGTGGCTGAAAAAGCTGCCTCATGAGTGTTTTGATATGGCCGATCTTGGGCTCCCATGGCTTGCTACAGACCAACAGATTTGGGGCATCAAACTTATTAGTTTTAAAAATGCACTAAACTGAAAAGGCAGCTTTACTATGTCTAAAATATCGCATGCGTGGGAGAGTTTTCGAATGTCATCAAAATTTCCTTCTCTTCTTATACCATTCCCGAATAAATAGCACGAAGAATGTCTGTATTTGCTCTAATATTTCTTGTTTTCTCGTCATCATCATTTTACGGCTTAGTTTACATAGATATAATGAGAAAGGGCTTCATCAAACTATGGAATGAAAAAAAATTCACAATAAAGTCCTATTTATTGCATATTTATTGCAGACTTGCATTAACTTGATCTCAGACATTGATGGGCAATACAAATAATTACAAGCAGCACAAAGGTTAAACGAATCATTAAACATTGAAACGGTACAGTAGTTTCCGCTGTATAAGCAGCAGATTTCGCTGTTCGCTCGCACCTGCAAATACAAACGGAGGCGGCTCCGCCGCCAATTTTATTGCACGACGCGGCTGGCCGCGGGTGCAACAGAACCCGTGTGGACGGGTGGAAAGAAATGTATCAGGATTCGTAATACGTATTTATATGTGTCGTGTATTATGCATTTCTTGTAAGTGAATGTGAATCTGCACATGAACTTTCCTAATCCTCCTCACACCTTTCCCTAAAGCGTGGCCAAATCTTAGCTGGGAAGTTGTTCTGTAGTATGGTAGTGCCAACCTTACGCCTGGGTAGGGGATCAGAGAGATAGCACAGGCAGGTAAAAGTCAAAGACGTTCCAGTGTCACAAGATGTGGGATGGAGAGGTTGGTCACCGCCAAGTCGTTCGACCATCCCCTCCACCGGGGCCTAGGAAGACCTCCGGCTGCCCACGATACTCTGTGTGTGTTACAGAAGATGGGTAAGTGAGCAGACGTGCCCGCAGTGCGTCTGTCTCGATGTCCACGTGTGGAAGAGAGATATTTGAATATTTGCACTAATTATTTTATTTCCAGCCTCGGATTATTTAAGGAAATGAAAGTTCTCGTTTAATTTCCGAAATTTGACCCCTCTGTTTTAATGTATCTGGTCCCCAGTTTGCCCGTTATCCTCCTCACATAGTGGATGTCCCATGTAAAGTATTGGGAGACTGGTGGTATACATTTGGCCAACGCAATTCCGTCTTGCCCGTAGAAATATGCGTGCAGGTTAGTATGTAATGTACCCGAGCTATAAGTTGCAAAATTGTAATATCTGTGAACTGGAACAATTGCTGCAATCGCTGTAAAGTCGAGTGATAATGTTTAAAAGAAATAGGTAATCAATTGTCATAAATCTTTAACATACTCTAAAAATCACAAAGAAGTCAAGTTAAAGGAATTCATTTAAGATAAAAGATGTAGAATGCAGGGACCCACACATCTGCGTGTGAACCCTCCAGACCCTTGCCTAGTATCGTACAGAAAGGGCACGCTCTCTAGGTAGCGCTCTCAACTTCCCCTCCCCAGTTATCCGTTAAGTAATTTGCATTCAGGGCTTGACGACATCAACTTTCATCTGGCGTCCCTAGACAAGGTGGTTTGACGGTAATCTTTCAACATTCACGGTAATACACCGGCATATGTCGATAGAACTGGAATTTAAATGATACGGTTAGCTACGTTCAATGTAAACCGTCAATGACTGATAATTAGTTCAGTGAAAGAAAAGATCCAGAAATATGCAGGGTATCCATAATTAAATTTATCTGTTTATAAAAGCTGTGGAAAGAGAACCACTGCTCAGAATGAAGTCAAATTAGAACGGCATCTTATTGACGCCGTGCCAAACGTCCTGTGACGAAACCAGCTTGGCGAAAACATGGCACTGTAAGCGTGCGTGAGAATATGCGCGCCAGCACACGTGCGGCACGCGGCTGTTCCACAATGTGCGTCCGAGACGCATAACATAACTCTCTGTATGAAGAGAGACAGCGCGCTGCTGACAAAGCTCTTTCATAACAATGGTGATTGTGTCCCAGTAGCCGTGCATGACGTTCCGTATGTCTGATAAGGATCTAAAGAATAACATTACAAAATTCGAAAAGACATGGGAGGAAAGGAGTTGATCCGACGTCTGTCGAAGATGTGGCCACAGCATTGCAATGGGGTCGAGCGGTAATGGCAAACATGCAGTGCACGGGGCATTGGCCGACCGTTGGACATGCCTACGAGCACGGTGCATAAAATATTTCCTTCTGTAAGACAACCGCTTTCGACATGGCTTTTTCATAACGGGCTTTTTTAAAAATTTTACTTACGATAAAACTTTTTCAATGTGCTGATTTTTATCCACCAGACAACTTAGCGCGAGGTCTAGCGTAAAATGCCGGCCAATGTGGCCACGCGATTAAAGGCGCTTCAGTCTGGAACCGCGCGACGGCTACGGTCGAAGGTTCGAATCCTGCCTCGGGCATGGATGTGTGTGATGTCCTTAGGTTAGTTAGGTTCAAGTAGTTTTACGTTCTAGGGGACTGATGACCTCAGATGTTAAGTCCCATAGTGCTCAGAGCCATTTGAACCATTTTTCTAGCGTAAAATAATTTCGTTTCTCAACAAACCGATTTTTAAAGCCTGAAGATGACAGCAAAGTCTGTCGAAATCGGTTGTCTTAAATAAATATTTTATGCTACACTACTGGCCATTAAAATTGCTACACCTAGAAGAAATGCAGATGATATACGGGTATTTATTGGGCAAATATATTATACTAGAACTGACATGTGATTACAGTTTCACGCAATTTGGGTGCACAGATCGTGAGAAATCAGTACCCAGAATAACCACCTTTGGCTCTAATAACGGCCTTGATACGCCTGGGCATTGAGTCAAATAGAGCTTGGATGGCGTTTACCGGTACAGCTGCCCATGTAGCTTCAACACGATACCACAGTTCAGCAACAGTAGTGACTGGCGTATTGTGACGAGCCAGTTGCTCGGCCACCATTGACCAGACGTTTTCTGTTGGTGAGAGAATTGTTTCGCAGGGATCGAATGAAGGGTAGAGCCACTGGTCGTAACACATCTGAAATGTAACGTGCACTGTTTGCCGTCAATGCGAACAAAAGGTGACCGGGACGTGTAACCAATGGCACCCCATACCATCACGCCGTGTGACACACCAGTATGGCGATGACGAATACACGCTTCCAACGTGCGTTCAGCGCGATGTCGCCAGACACGGATGCGACCATCATGATTCTGTAAACAGAACCTGGATTCATCCGAAAAAATGACGTGTTGCCATTCGTGCACCCAGGTTCGTCGTTGAGTACGCTATCGAAAGCGCTCCTGTCTGTGATGCAGCGTCAAGGGTAACCTCAGCCATGGTCTCTGAGCTGATAGTCCATGCTGCTGCAAACGTCGTCGAACTGTTCGCGCAGATGGTTGTTGTCTTACAAACGTCCCCATCTGTTGACTCAGGGATCGAGACGTGGCTGCACGATCCGATACAGCCATGCGGATAAGATGCCTGTCATCTCGACTGCTAGTGATACGAGGCCGTTGGGATCCAGCACGGCGTTACGTATTACCCTCCTCAACCCACCGATTCCATATTCTGGTAACAGTCACTGGATCTCGACCAACGCGAGCAGCAATGTCGCGGTACGATCAACTGCGATCCCAATAGGCTACAATCCAACCTTTGTCAAAGTCGGAAACTTGATATCTATATATATAGTGTCTGTACTTTCGGACATCCATTTCACAACGTATTCTGAACTTGACCTCCGATACATTTCGATTTGTTGCGGAATATGTCGTTACTCGATTCCAACTTGTGGCAAAAAACGGTGGACAGCACATTGAACGTCTCTTGATACATTCTCACGAAACAAGATAATTACATATCAGAGGTCATTTGTCTTTTTATGCCGTTTTTGGCCCAGGGACAATCAAAATTTGACATTATTTTGCTTTTCATATAGGTTTTGGCCTCAGGACAGCTAAAAAACGATTTTCCCATCTGCTGTGGTATAACCTTGCTGCAGTGGATGGATTTACATAACAAACAGTGCCACAACTATGGGCTGTCGAACTTGTGCAGAGTGCACATTGAATAGAACGGATGCTACAATTTGCATCTCAAATCATAGCCGTCGAATTGAGTTTCACCTGTCATTTGTAGCCGACTTCATATATGTTAACACACTTACGGCGCAATCTGTTTGTAAAACGTTCGTTAATTTCTATTTGTTACATGACGTTTCCCCCTGCGTCTATAACATGCTGTTCAAATCTGCTGTCATTTTGAACAATGGTTCTCTGTCTACAGCGTTTTGAAACTGGAACTTTAATAATAGACATCCTGCACATGTAGGTATGGGTTCCCATGTCTGAGTGCGTACTGAGTGTAATTAGCTGACTACGAGAATTACTTCAGAAAAGGGCAACTCTAAATCGCGACAAGCGATGTGGAACGAGTGTTTCTTTCATCAAACGAAGAGATTGGCACAGGAGAGGAATTTGTGATGGGCCGCATCAAACCAGTTGGAAAACTGATGACTTAAAAAAATTAATTAATTAATTAAAAAATGTCGATAACTTCTGACGTTGGTCATCCTTTGTTGTATGGTGGCGCTAGTATTTTCCGCGCGCGTGTGTGTGTGTGTGTGTGTGTGTGTGTGTGTGTGTGAGAGAGAGAGAGAGAGAGAGAGAGAGAGAGAGAGAGAGAGAGAGTGTATGTGTGTATAGGTGTGTATGTATGCGTGTGTGCGTACGTGTGTGGTTCTACTTCGGCATGTGCTCTATATACCAAGGTACTGCACAGCGCTGTCTCGCTGCATTTGTGCCTTAAAACAGCAAGGTGTGCTCCTATTGAAATATTGGCGCCGTCAAAACATAACGCGGCTGCATTCCCATAAGTCGTTTGAACTAATCATACAGGGGAGCAATAGAGGTTACGATTTGTCGGTTAAGACATAGGGTACATTCTCAAATAATTGGGGGATTACGATGTAAGTGCTTCTCTCAGGGACGATGTTGGCACAATCGAGGAATTCATCGCTCGCCACATCATACTAGCCGAAAACTGTAAGAAAAAAGTTGCTCCGACAACCTTTCCTGGCAGCAGAAAACTTCATCATATTCCGGAACTATAAACGACTAACATGCCTTTCACCAGCACTCTTTCAGTGGATTTCTGAAAGATGAATAGATGAGTAGTCTGATAGAAATTTCGAGCCACTATATGAGTCGTGCCTTGACAGATCTGCAAGTCATGGACCTATTGAAAACTCATTTCGTGCAGCTTTAATCTGCAATAACTCCATATTGGTTGTTCATTGGTTTAAGGGCAATGTCAGAATCCCACTACCTAGGACGCAAGATGAATATCTCCGTGTATAGTGGTCTGTGGAGAAGAGGGAGAAGAATTATCTGCGTCCCTGCGAATCAAGAAGGCCGGCTAACACCGGACACAGAAAAGTTAATTCATTGAAAGACTTGTTTACTACCAATGCTACGCGACACGTGGAGTTTTTGTGGAAACATTGTGGCTCTGGAACTTCGAGGCTTCAAAATGGTTCAAAGGCTCTGAGCACTATGGGAACTAACATCTGTGGTCATCAGTCCCCTAGAACTTAGAACTACTTAAACCTAACTAAGCTAAGGATATCACATACATCCACGCCCAAGGCAGGATTCGAATCTGCGACCGTAGCGGTCGCGCGGTTCCAGACTGAAGCTCCTAGAACCGCTCGGCCACACCAGCCGGCGAACTTCGAGGCTATCTAAAGTTGAAACGTCCCCTTTAAACAATTTATACATGACTGTGCTTAAACTGACATACAATATTTTTAGCGCAACGCAATCCGACTTTCAGAAATCCCTACAAAAGAATGGCCCTGACTAACATTAACCTATGCGTTTCACAAATCGCTTACCTCACAAAAATCTTGGTTACTCGGACTACTGCAATACAGCGAGCGCCACTACTGTCAGCTAAATAAAAGATTCAAACTACGGAAGGCACTAACTACTGATAGGCATAGTTAGCAAAATGAAAGATTTTAATAGAGAACAAACAATGTATTTACCTTAATAGTCATAATATATATAGCAGTTCATGACAAATTACAAAACTCCGCCATCTCTCTCCCCACATCCACCACTGCTGGCGGCTCACCTCCAATGGTACGCGCTGTTCACATCCAGCCGCCCCTGCCCAATACTACAATGGCAGACAACAATGCAAACTAGCCACAGACTGCACACAGCACAGCCAGTGATTTTCATACAGAGCGCTACGTAACATTGCCAATAAGAAAACATAAACAGCCTACTTACATAGCCCCCATGCTCCCCACAAAAAATTTTACAAATTGTTTTGGGCAGTGGCCAATAATGACTTGATAAAATTTTTCATAATTGCAATAACAAAGAAATCAAAGGCACACACTTATTGATACAATGTTGGTCAAAAGGTAAAATTTTCTCACAGTCCATAAAGACAGTCATCATCATTCCTCACAGTAAAATTGCAGTGTTTTTCTCAAAGTCTGAGCAGTAGGAGAAAATGCACATGGAAGTAGCGGATTTCCATGCAGTCTTGAAGAAGTAGTGTTGTCCTTCCAAAGGAAAGACTGTGCTGACTCTTGACATTCAGACAGGTAATGGTCCACAACAGAGCAAACCCACAGCAGAGTCAATCGAAGTTTTGAAGAGTATTGGTAGGTCATCACAGAGCAGACCCACTGTAGTCCTGGTAGAGATTACGGTATTGGTGGGCCACCAGAGGCGCAGACCCACTGCAGTCCTTGTAGAAATAATGGTACTGGTGAGTCAGCAAAGACGCAGACCCACTGTAGTCCTTGTAGAGACGGCCAGCAGCCATCTGTTGCAAATGTGCAGGTGCACAATCACCATCGAAGAGTCTTGTGGACAATATAGCAAGTCCATAAACCACCACTTGTTCACTCACAAGGTTTCTGGAATTGTCCTTAGAACCAGCAATGCTGTTATCCAGTCCCTTGCTGAATTATTAACACACGTGCAAACACTAACAGTCCCTACTTCTCACATATTGTCCATATACTATGACCAACAGAAACGTGTGCAGTGAAATGTAACTTACAAGTTAATAATATGATGAGCTGGTGACAATTACAATTTTATAACATGAGAATACAATTACAAAGGTACAAAATACATCACTAAAGAACATAACGATACAAATAACATTTGTGGTACAGGCTTTACAAAAGAATCGAACTAACATATATATCAGTGTTACTGGAATTGTGACATAAGTAAATATATAAAAAATCAGAATAACTTTGGGAACATCAACTTTACACATGAGCATTAAAACAAAACAGAATAAATAATGTCTAAACATATTTACAAGGTAAATAACATATTATTAATGTCAATTATATTTGAGGGTAACAGTATTCCTCATCATAGTGAATGTAGCTTAGTATTAGAAGGAAAAAAAATTCTATGAAACTACACAGAGACAGGAAGAAAACAAATACACAAGGGTACACAAACATATAGGGGGATAACACAAAAGGGAGGGACAGGGTTTGTTTTACTGCAGTACTTTGCATGGAGATCTCCCTTTGTTCATCATTATTCCCAAAAGTACTATCTAAGCCGGCTTTCTGTATTCTGTTCACATCCTCTTTCAAAACAGTTTTTCTCCACTGTACACTACCTTTTTTTTTTTTTTGGCCAAACCATTTTCTTATATCTTCTCAATGCATTTCTTCCAATTCATCATGCTTAGTTTCTTATATAGTCTACCCCCTCTGAAGCTAACTTAAATCTACTGAGCTCAGATGCTAAACTAAGGGACGAGGCAATGCAGCAGCATAAAACAATTAACACAAACAGCAATGACAAAAAAATTCAAATTTGCAAAGCAAGCAGCATTATAGAAATTAGCAAAGCAATTGCAATATTACAACTAATATAAGGCAATGTGCAGCAAACAATAAAAATAAATCATTAGTAAAACTGGCTTAACAGAATAACACAAAGTCAAATTCAGTAACACTATGCCTGGCAAACAGCAGAAGCAAAGGTAATAAATTATATCTAAACATGACAAAGCTCAAGCAGAAAAATATTACAGTAAAGACAACAATGCAGACAAGGGAAACGTCTATTCACATCTTAATGTCTATGTAATTAAAGTGGTGCACCACAAAAACTAATTCTACAAAAAAAATACCAAGTACTTGACAAGAAAAGTATGAATGCAGTTCCTGTGAAGGTAAATGTCTATTTGTGCTCCCTCATTTTTTTTGAAAAAAAATTATTATTTACTCGATCTGTAGACAGAAAATATTTATATTAGTACATCTATAAAATTTTATTTTAACCAATGCTGCAGTGCAGCTAGAAACTAGATATCAAATGAAATAAGCAACTATGTACAAAGCAAAGCATAAGAACATCGTTCAATAGCCATGTGGCATTTCATAAGTAGTAAAAAATTCTCTCAATTCTCGAGAAAGACGCTTGTCATAATCAGGTGTGCAGATGTAAGTATCTTTCCAAGTAAGGAGCGTGTCATATTTGTGGTGCTTTCTACAAAGGAATCTCAATAGCGAGGATAATGGCCTCCCTTTTTTTTTGTTTTTTCTACCTGTGCCTCTGAAATGGCACACACACTAATGGCTTTTTCTCCAGGCGTCTGACACAGCTGGGTGCCCACGACGCATTACGTGCAGGTGGTCACTTAACTTTCTTACGGAAATATTTACGACAGCAGTTTCCGCTACAGTGACAGTCTCACATAAAACATTTCACAGGTCGAGAATTTGCGTTACAAATGTGTAGAAACAAAATCCTATGAAGATAACAGTGTTCAAGAGGTTTTTGTCGGCATTGTGATACATTCACGCATCTACACGCATTTCATAACTCTTAAAGTACGATTCTGGGTTTCCAACATCCTTTTCCACAAATCAGCGGCCCTAACCACTACTCATTATTCCTTATCTTGTTCGTCGACACTTCTTCAATATTTCATCATTACAGATACGTAGCATAATCAAATAACTCATATAGCATCAGCTTATTGATCATAAACATAGCGCAACAGCATAATACACATAGTCATCGTAATAATAACATCATAACACCTCAGTCAACTCTCAAAATCGTCGTAGCTTCCTCCAATAATTTCAAAACCTAAAAAATTCACTGCTCATGTCAAACGTGTCATCTGCCTCAAACGCACTTCAAAAATCATAATCCCATACCAAATACATCATTCAAAGCTCTCATAGTATCACAATGGTTCTGAAAAAATATGAACAGTCTACAAAGTACAGACAAAATACAGTTTCATAAGTCTGCAGTTATCCAGCTGTGTGATTGCGTAAACGTCTGTCACTGACGTAGTATAAAGAATGTTTGTTTCTCTGTCAAATAATCAGATAGCTGTGTAATTTATGTGTTAGAGAAATATGGTACCGCTGTGTAAAGTTGTATAAGCAAATACCACATTAGCTAGGGCTCCTTGTGCTTGCCAAACACATGGTACACAAAGTAGGCATGTACCCCCCTGAGGATTAATGTAATTATACCCTCAGGTGTTACAGATTACAACAATGGAATGAAATGTATTACAGAAAACCTTTGTATTATTGTACTTCAAATATCTTTAAAAATAAATGATTTAAGTACAAAATTAATCACTCAAATACATGTCCTGTAGCGCTAAATGTGCGTCTTGCTGTATGATAATCTCTGTGGAAGTGTCGTAGTTATTGTCCTCTGAAAGCTAAGTTCTGCAGAAGCCAATGTACTTACCTCATGATAAACAAAAGTGAAATGCTTTGCATATAGATATCTTAGTTATTACGCTTATTGCCATGATGAAGAAAGTACTGTGCTGTAACGTATTGTTGTGCTACGGAAAAGGCTGTCTCATTGTAGCTATACCACAAAAGTCACTATTAAACATGTTTTACTTTCCAGAAGAATTCAGAAAAACTGTGCAGATATAAAGCAGATACAGCACAAAAGCAACAATGTAAATTGTGTCACACATTAATAGCGTCGTGATATAATTGTGTAGCTGTCAAAGAAACCAAGTGCTAAGTCATATTTAATACCACAGAAAGTACTTCAAATAAAGAATGTCTTTTCAAGTAAACCAAAATGTTGCATGAAAATCTCATTAGCAGTGCCGGTATATGTTCTAAGTATGTGAGCCTGATAGTTGTTATGTAATCGTGCAACTAATAAGCAAGAATGTACAAATACAACACTGTGTCGTCTGTTCACTATAACAATGCAATCGTAATTTCTGTTTAAAAATGTCCCCTAGGTTCTAGACTGGATATTTAACCTCAAACATTGTTGCATGGTAACAGTTTCTTAAGTCGGACAAAGCATACTAGAAATGTGAAGTCATAAGTTTTATGGCAAAGACAAAGTTAAAAAGCAGATTATCTCTCAATAAATGGTTTTACATGTGAAATGTGGTGTAAACCTTTACTCTTCCTAGTACGCAGAGTTTCAACTTTAACGCAGTTATCATGTGGTATATGTCGGTGAGGAGTGCTAAAATATTTCTTAAGGTTAGCGTCAATGTTATTTTTCTCTGAACCAGCCGGCGCACGCAGCTGCCTGTGGTGCGAGTCATTGTCTGTTCCTTTGTTGGCGCGCGTCGTTATTGGGATTAGGAGACCTAGCTTCTACAAATTTGCCCTGCTCTGTTTGAATCCCGCCAGTTCTGATGAAATTCAGGTCTGTCGTTATGATTATCTCGTCTGTCGTCATGTCGGTAGTTCCTGTAGTTTCTTTCTTGTCGGTTAAGTGGTGGAGAATTTCTCCCTGAATCGTAACTGCGCGCTGGACCGTTACATCTAAAGTTATTCTGTCTCCCTTGATAATAATTATTTTGGTTCCCAAATTGTCTGTTTCTCTGATTGTCTCTGTGATAGTCACTACCGCAGAGAGGTGATCTTTCCCTGTAATTATTACTACTCTGCCAACGGTTGTCATACGGGTGGTGTCTGTTTTGGTCACGATATGTGTTATGAGAATAGCCTTGTCGTGTCCAGCTATTATTTCTTTCATCACGGAATTGTGACAGATGTGACCTGTAATTGTTGTGCTCCTGTTTCCGCATTCCCCGATTGTCAGTGTCAGTTTCCAGTTCTTGTAACAGTCCCTGAAAAGCCTCAATGTCTTCTTTGCAACGTCCTGCTAAAATAATATGTCGTAAATGTTCAGGTAATTTAATTAAGCAAATGCGGATGAGTTCTGAGGAGCTGTATAGGTTTGACAGGTACTGATTCTTGTGCAACATGTCTTCAAAATATTTCACAAGACTGGAGAATTCAGATTGTTCGAAATGTTTCATCATTATGATGCTATATTTTACTCAGTCTTGTGTAGCTTGAGACCAATATGCTGAGAGGAAGGCATGATAAAATTCTCCTTCACTGTGGCAATCGTGAATGACCAATCGCATTCTTACAGCTGGTTCATTCTCTAAGTAGCCACACATAAATTCTAATCTGTGTTCTAACGACCAGTTGGGAGGAAAACAATGAGAGAATTGATGGAGCCACGCTTGTGGATGAATGTCGTTGCCAGAATTCTTAAATGTTTTGAATTTACGTGTAGTAATGAACAGCTTATAGTCAAAGTCATCATGTCGGCGAGTCGCATATCGGTCATTGTTACGTCGTTTCGGCGGTTCCATTTCAAAATTCGGTGCACCTTGCCAATTTCTTTCATAATTTCCGAAATGCGCTGTGTTATTATTTTGTGGCTGTTCCGTATTTCTATGTCCCTCTTCCTGTATTGGGGGGCGAGTGTCCTCTGAAATACGTAATTCTTGTATTACCTGTGTCAGCTGATCTTGTACTTCCCGGATTTCTCTTTGGTGTTGTGTATTAATTTGATTCTGATTTTGTTTGAATTTCCTAATTTGTTCATACTCTTCTGTGTCAGTGAAGGCTACAGGTCTTGTGTCATTCAGATCATCATCTACCTTTGTTGATAAGTTAGTGACCTGTTCCGAAAGTTCAACTACTTTCTCTGATAATGTACTAATTTCCTCCATGTGTCTTTCTACTGTGTCCTTTAAGTTTTCCTGAGTTTTTGCAAGTTGCGTAACCGAATCGGTAGATGCAACTGAGCCAATTTTAGCTTGCAAGGTCTCATGATTTTTATGAACAATAATTTGCAGTTCTTTTGTGGCTGCTTCGTGATTCCGTAATGCATTTTCATGCCGCGAAAAAATAGGTTGAAAATGCTCACAAATTTGTGTTTTTACGTCGTTACAGACTTTTTGACATTTCGATTCGATTTTATGTAACTCAGTAGTCAAATCATCACGTGTTTGTTCAAGGATGGTGTGAAGATTTTGTTCCATTGCGTCTAATTTTTTAAGATTTAGTTCCACTGTGTCTAACTTTTTACGATTTTGTTCCACTGTGTCTAACTTTTGGAGCTTATGCTGTGTTTGTCTCTGATTCTGTTCCATCGTGTCTAACTTTTGAAGATTTTGTTCCATTGTGTCTAACTTTTGCTGTGTTTGTCTCTGATTTTGTTCCATTGTGTCTAACTTTTGAAGATTTTGTTCCATTGTGTCTAATTTTTGTAGCCTTTGTCCCATTTGTTGCATTAACTGTAATAACAATGCACTGGTGTCTGAAACATGTTCCTCAGTGCTTTTCGGCAGTGAAGTTGCACCGGCAACATTCACATTTTGACAAGCAGAAAATGTTTCTTGACTCATTTGAGAAAACGGTGAGATCCCAAAACCTGAGTCTACAGTATTTGCAATATTGTGTTCTGTCATTCCCGATTCCTGAGGCGAGCTGTTGCCGACCGATCGATCGATAATGCTTCCCTGTTCACTACCTGTTTCACTGTGTACACCATTATTTGACGCCCGCTCCATTTCCCTATGCACAGTTACCAAATTACTACTTTGAATGTCTGTTAATTCATTACACAGCGGTGCTGGTAAGCTACACTCGTCGTCACTATTATTTCTCAGTTTACTTTAGAGCCTAGTATTATGTTTTTCACACGACATAATTGTCACAATATTTCACACGATAACACAGAAAAGCACAATTTGAAGAGCAAAATAAAATAACATAGCAATGGAAGTAATGTCTACTTAATTGTAAGCGCAGCTGCGAAATACTTGGTGCAAATCTACATGCATGCCACAACTGTTTTACTGTACAACAATGAAAAACTACAACTACAAAGGAAATTCTCTCTATGATTACGTGCTAGCAATAAACAATAGCTACACTAATTACACAAACTACAAGAAAAAAATCAGAAGATTCCAGTGAGGTATCCTCGGCTAAGGGTCGACATATGAAACGTCCCCTTCGAACAATTTATACATTACTGTGCTTAAACAGACATACAATATTTTTAGCGCAACGTAATCTGACTTTCAGAAATCCCCACAAAAGAATGGCCCTGACTAACATTAACCTATGCGTTTCACAAATCGCTTACCTCACAAAAATCTTGGTTACTCGGACTACTGCAATACAGCGAGCGCCACTACTGCCAGCTAAATAAAAGATTCAAACTACGGACGGCACTAACTACTGATAGGCACAGTTAGCAAAATGAAAGATTTTAATAGAGAACAAACAATGTATTTACCTTAATAGTCATAATATATATAGCAGTTCATGACAAATTACAAAACTCCGCCATCTCTCTCCCCACATCCACCACTGCTGGCGGCTCACCTCCAACGGTACGCGCTGTTCACATCCAGCTGCCCCTGCCCAATACTACAATGGCAGACAACAATGCAAACTAGCCACAGACTGCACACAGCACAGCCAGTGATTTTCATACAGAGCGCTACGTAACATTGCCAATAAGAAAACATAAACAGCCCACTTACAAAGTCACCAAATGGATATGGGTCGGCAGCTACAAAGAGTAATTTTCTTTTAAAGTTAATATTTATGATATAGAAACGACAGCTTTTCTTTGAGTTATCAATCATCTGACTGGTTTGATCCTGAGCCAACATTTTCATCGCAGAGTAGCAACAGCAACCTATATCCTCAGTCATTTATTGAATGTATTCCAGGCTTTGTTTTCTTCCACAGTTTTTAAATTTGCAATGTCCTCTACCAGTCTACTTCTTCTTGTCAGTGGTTTCCATATATTTCTTTCCTCGCAGATTCTTTAGAAGATGCCCTCATTCGTTACATTACTGTCCACCTAATATTCAACTTTTCTGTAATATCAAATCTCGTTTTTGCTTCGATCTTCTTCTTTTCCGGTTTTCTCAGAGTCCATGTTTCACTATCATACAACGATGTGTTCAAGACGTATTTTCTCAGATGTTTCTTTCTCGTGTTAAGGCCTGTGCTTGATACTAGTATTGGCCGGGAATGTCTTTTTTGCAACTGAGAGGCTGTTTATAATGTTCTCCTTGCTCCGTCCATCTTGGGTTATTTTGCTGCCTAAATAGCAGAATTTCTTAACTTCATCTACGTTGTGATCATCAATTCTGACGTTATGCTTCTCTCTGTTCCCATTTCCGCTACTTGTCATTACTATCGTCTTTCTTCGACTTACTGTACATCAGTATTCTGTACTCATTATATTGCTCAGTCCATTCAATAAATCCTGTAATTCTTCTTCTGTTTCAGTGAGGGTAGCAGTGTCATCAGTGACTCTTATTATTAAGATCCTTTCACCTTCTATTTTGATGGCACTGTTGAACCTTTCTTTTATTTCCGTCATTGCTTCTTTGATGTATAGTTTGAACAGTAAGGGCACGTCCTTTTTAATCCGAATGCTTCTTGATCTGACACTTATGATTATTCCCTCTTGGCTCTTCTACGCATGGTATAGTACCAGTCGTTCCCTAATTTTATCATAATTTCGAATATCTTGAATCACTTGACATTATGGAACCATTTTCTGCAGGTAGACAAATCCTATGAAAGTGTCTTGATTTTTCTTTAGTCTTTCTTCCATTGTCAGCCGCAACGTCAAAGCTGCCTCACTAGTTACTTTACCTCTCCTAAAGCCGAACTGATCGTGATCTACCTGATTGTCAGTTTTCTTTTCCATTCTTCTATTTATTATCCTTGTTAGCATCTTTGAGGCGAGAGACATTAAGCTGATTCTGCGATGATTCTCCCACTTGCCGGCTCTTCAATCTTCGGAATTGTCTGGACCATGTCTAACTTTCTGTGTAGTGTCTGTTCTAAGTCGTGTCCCCCTGCCACTTTCGCGCAATGGCGCTCTGAGCGTGGTTTTTAGGGATATCACATCTATAATCTAGATTTAAGTTAAGTTTCATAAAAAAGAGAAAACTATCAAAATGGTCTACAGTGACCCTCAATTACCTTTAATTACTTATCTAACTAGTCGTAAATTACAGTGGCTGATGTGGCTTCTCAATAATTATATAACAGAAAAATCATCGCGTTTCAGATTTTAACTTCAAGTAGCAAATGTGAATACCATGAGATTTAATTAACGATCGACACTAGTATTACGTAGAAAGGGGATGTAACAGATGAGACTTCTGCAGTTCTGAGTGAAGCCTTATGCGCACAAAAATGCGGCATCACGTGCGTTCATTACCTTGTCGGTGTTTAGGCAGTGTCAGAGGCGGCGGGCGGCAGAGCTCCATACAGTTCGCCGTCTCGGAAGCAACTCTTTTATAACTTCTCCTTACTACAATTTACCGAAGCTGGTTTAAAAAAAGCTATCTGGCTGTGTTTTCAACTGACCAATCAGGGTCTCAATGTTAACCTTAAGCTCCGCCTGCAAAAATTCTGTCTATCCACTGAGAAACGTTATACTTTTCGTGGTGGAGCAATGTTTTTAACGTTTGCAACGTAACAGAGACGTGAAAAAGTCTCATGCTAAAACTTGCAGCTGGTGTGGCCCTTTTAGTGTTATCGTAAAATCTATACTGTTCTTCTGGAGGGCTCTATCTTTTAACATGGGCTGGGGGTGGTTTTGGCGGTCGGCGGACGACGTGGGTGTCCATCCCTTATCGTAGGGCCTCCTAGCCTACACGATTCTGCTCTCGGCTTTTGTTCTCGTTTTTCACCTCAGAACTGCGTCTGTTTCCGGCGGGAAGGTATGACATGCATTAAGGCGTTCTTGTGTTAGTCTGTGGTATTCCATTTGCTCACTCATTGATCATATTACTTTGGTTAATTTAATGTCAGGATTTATTCGGAGCTATGTGACATACTGCCAGATTTGCTTATCATGTCAGGGTTTTCATGGAAGGTGTTGGATTTGCCTGACACCTTACATATCACCACCCTTCGAACTTAATTTTTGTATGACGTTAGGCAATGATTGAATCGTTGTCTAAGGCAGTCAAAAATTATTCCTTTATCTAAATTTTGCTGCGTACTGTTCATCCACGTTGTTCTGGTTCTATGCTAGTTTGTACGAGGGCAGTTCAATAAGTAATGCAACACATTTTTTTCTGAAACAGGGGTTGTTTTATTCAGCATTGAAATACACCAGGTTATTCCCCAATCTTTTAGCTACACAACACTATTTTTCAACGTAATCTCCATTCAATACTACGGCCTTACGCCACCTTGAAATGAGGGCCTGTATGCCTGCACGGTACCATTCCACTGGTCGATGTCGGAGCCAACGTCGTACTGCATCAATAACTTCTCCATCATCCGCGTAGTGCCTCCCACGGATTGCGTCCTTCATTGGGCCAAACATATGGAAATCCGACGGTGCGAGATCGGGGCTGTAGGGTGCATGAGGAAGAACAGTCCACTGAAGTTTTGTGAGCTCCTCTCGGGTGCGAAGACTTGTGTGAGGTCTTGCGTTGTCATGAAGAAGGAGAAGTTCGTGCAGATTTTTGTGCCTACGAACACGCTGAAGTCGTTTCTTCAATTTCTGAAGAGTAGCACAATACACTTCAGAGTTGATCGTTTGACCATGGGGAAGGGCATCGAACAGAATAACCCCTTCAGCGTCCCAGAAGACTGTAACCATGACTTTACCGGCTGAGGGTATGGCTTTAAACTTTTTCTTGGTAGCGGAGTGGGTGTGGCACCACTCCATTGATTGCCGTTTTGTTTCAGATTCGAAGTGATGAACCCATGTTTCATCGCCTGTAACAATCTTTGATAAGAAAATGTCACCCTCAGCCACATGACGAGCAAACAATTCCGCACAGATGGTTCTCCTTTGCTCTTTATGGTGTTCGGTTAGACAACGAGGGACCCAGCGGGAACAAACCTTTGAATATCCCAACTGGTGAACAATTGTGACAGCACTACCAACAGAGATGTCAAGTTGAGCACTTGTTTGATGGTGATCCGTCGATCATCTCGAACGAGTGTGTTCGCACGCTCTGCCATTGCAGGAGTCACAGCTGTGCACGGCCGGCCCGCACGCGGGAGATCAGACAGTCTTGCTTGACCTTGCGGCGATGATGACACACGCTTTGCCCAACGACTCACCGCGCTTTTGTCCACTGCCAGATCGCAAGCTCCTATGAATATCTGAGATGCCCTGGTTTTCCGCCAAAAGAAACTCGATCACTGCCCGTTGTTTGCAACGCACATCCGATACAGACGCCATTTTAACAGCTCCGTACAGCGCTGCCACCTGCGGAAGTCAATGAAACTATACGAGACGAAGCGGAAATGTTTGAAAATATTCCACAAGAAATTTCCGGTTTTCTCAACCAAAATTGGCCGAGAAAAAAAATGTGTTGCATTACTTATTGAACTGCCCTCGTATTTATATTTTTAGATTCTACCACATTATTCTCAAAAATATGTTTATATTGACAAGAGAAGAAAATTTTTATGCTATTATCATTATTAATTTTTAATTATTTTCTTTCTTTATTTAAGTGTGAAGTTATTTTTTAAGAAGTTTGTTATCGAAAGTGTGGAGTCTTTCACATTGATTTTCTTAGAAATAATTTTTTTATAAATGTAGTAATTAAGTTAAATCTAACCCTAACACATTTTCTAAATATCACATACAAGTAAAATGTTTTTGTTTCTAGACACTCATTTCAACATATTTACACTAACAAATAAGAATTATTTCCAAGAATTGCTTGACAAAGAAATATACATACACAAGTATTGAGATATTATCCTAACAAATGTTACAAATTTTTAAAAAAAGGCAAAATATCCAACAAGATAATTTTTTATTCTTTGTTTTTATAAGTAGAAAATAAGTAAAATATAGTTATTCTATTATTTTTATGAGGAGAAAATAAGTGGCATATAGTTTTAGTGTTTATTATTCCTTACTTTTGTTCTTTATATACTGTCCATTTCAGAACTAATGACTTATTTTTATCGATAGTCTATTTTTTACTTAAGTTCATAGTCAGTGACTGTTATTTTGTAGATTATTAGCTGTCTGGTGTGCTTAACATATTTAGTTTTTCACATGTTTCTTTTGCACAATTCCTACATCACATAATTTGATTTCACATATTCACAAAATCCTATGAATGTTTAAGCATGAGGTTGGCGAATGTTTTTGCATGAAGGTGATGGATTTGAGCGAGATGGATGTGGGCAAGTATTTGAAGTACAGCTTCGTTCGTCATTCCTTGTTAGCTTTGAAACGGTGTGTTGCTGATGTGGAGGTCCCATAATGAAATGGCGCTGTGAGTGCAGAATCTCATGGTTTACTGGCTTTGTATGCGTGAAAGTCATCGTTATGTGTCGCTGAAAGCGGTCGTTTTTCGCTGTAATACGTCGCAGACAACTAGTTTACAATAGGATAGGGATTTGGGAAGGTATGTCGTCTGTTCTTCACCCATTTTCTTTCTTGGTCTCAATCTTGCCAATCTTCAACTTCTGTTCTTCCTCCTTTTTCTCTGCTTCTTACTTGATTCTTGGTTCTTCTCTGGGCAGGATATGGGAATATTTATTGATAACTAGTCACTTTGAAGTTCTCCTCTTAGTAACAGTTTGATAAATTGTTTCGACATGTCATTTCTACTTTGCGGACATTTTCATCACTTTCGTGCATCAGCGTGCTGTTTAATAGCAGTAGTGTGACTTTTACACATATTTTTTGCTAGTGGTGTCTTGCCCAAGCGGTCTTCTCGTCGGGCCGTTTTTTGCTCACTCCGCTGAGTCGGGGCGTCCCGAGACCCTCCAGGCCTTCCATGTGTCTCTGCAAGGGTTCTGCTTAGCAGCAGATTTTCTGCCCACTTCGGATACAAGGGCCCTCTGTTAGTGTCACTGTCCTTTTAATTCTCTCGACGCTTCTGCCTTGTAGGAATCGTGTCTTGCTAATTACGTCCTTTTCTTTCTTGATACTTCTCTCATTGCAACTTGTGGGTCGTTGCATCTGGTCCTTGCTGGAGTTTTTACCATGGTTCTTACAAAAAGTTTTACTTATAATCATCTAACATATGTCTAGTACCTACATTGTTTTATGCCTTCTTAAAAAGCTTTACAAATTTCGGCGCCCTTTCCATGTCACAATTCTAAGATATTTTGAGTCTTAACTTCTACAAGAATCCTCAAATTCGTTTTCTATTTTTTGTGGAGTGTCGTGGTGTGTAGCATTTTAGTATTTCATGCTGTTAGACTATCTACGCTTTATCCCTTCACCTTAATCTATGGTACTATTGATGTTATTTTTGTTTTTGTTTATATTGAAACTACTTTCTTTTCCCCACCTTCCTCTCTCTTCATTCTTCTTTCTCCTGACGATCTTATCTGCTACATAAAGTTGAAATATTGTGCTAATTATTTACTTGAACTTCTTGAAATTTTTCATCAATTTCTTTATGGACTTCTAACATGAGTTGAGGCGATTGCCCCTTTTTGTGCATACCATTCTAATTCTTCATCCTCTTTATCTCTCATCATTCTTAATTTCTTGTTATAACTGATATTTCTTCTAATTTTAGCTTTTGCTCAAAGAGAAGTGTAACATTCCCGAATGTTACGCTACCTTTCCCCATATCTATTATTGCTTGTCTCTCATTTAAAAAATCTGCACCTATAATCAAATCTACAGTTAGTTTAGGTATAATCACGAAGTTGGCTTCGATCTTTTGACCTTGGCACGAAAGAGATAACCTTGTTTGTCTCGTAACTTCCGCAGCATTGTTTCTAATAGCACGTCTTACTTTAATCTGACATGTTTTCAGAACTGGCAAATCCTCATTGGCATTACACTGCATGAATAAATTTTCTGAGATCGCGGTCAGTTGACTTTCACTATCAGTTACAATATTGACTGGGATATGCTTTACCATGACCTTCACAATTGGTTGAATTTGAAAGAGTGGGTTCTGTTCTTCTTTTTGCATCAACGAATCCTCCACTGAATCATACATGAGTCCTTTCAGGAATTTCCCTTGTGAAATCGAACTTTCTGTAGGATAAGCTTCGACTGCTACTTCTCTCTCTTTTATTTCCTCTTCCCTATTTCTTCCTTCATTTATGCTTTCTTCAACATCCTCTACTTTTTTCTCATCCTCGTCTATCTTCTCCTTCTTCGTCGCTACTTCCACATAATCGCATTTAAATGCTCTAATTATTGCTTCATAACTTCCTTCATTATATTCGTTGGGTTGTGTGCCCACTAGTAACTTATTTTCAACTTCTGTCGTCTGCTCTTTATCCTCATTGAATTCACTTTCCCTGGTTTCCATCTCAAATAGCTCTGCAATACTCATTACTTCGTCCTTTTCTCCTACATTCGTTGTGCATTCATCTTCCTCGTCAGTATTCTTCCAATTAATTTCGTCCCAACACGATATTGTTATTTTCCTGTCTTCATTTTCATCTGGTCCCTGCAGTTTTGCTTCTTTCTTCTTTTCTTCTCGTGATAAAGTATTTAATTCTCTGTTTAAGGTGCTGCAATTGTCCTGGGTCGGTGCATCATTCTCTTTGGCATGGGCGCTTAGCTGTCAATTCGAACGTTTTTCAGGGTTTGGTGGTCTTACCTCCACCTCTTCTATCTGTATTCTCTTTTCTTGTTCCGCTTGTTGATATTGGTTTCTTTGTTGATAATTTGTCGGTCTATTGGATCTCCAATACCCGTTCCGGTTGTCATTGTTCCCTCTGTAATAGTTATTGCCGTTCCTGGGTGAATTATAGTTATTGCCATATTCTCTTCTAAATCCATAACCGTTTTTTTTTTGTTGAAATCTGTTGTTGTTTCTTGGTGCGAAGTTATCACGTGGTTCGCAATTATTGTTTCTTCGTACTGTGTCTTATGGATTCCACTGCTTTTTGCTTTCGTGTTTACGTGCACTTCGTCTTTTTCTTGCGTCATCTTCCGAAAATATAAACTCTAGATCCCTTAGAATTCCTTTAAATGCTTCGACGTCATTGCCTCCACGACCTACTAATGATTGCTGGTATTTCAATGGTAACTTCATTGTGCATAATTTAATCAACTCTCCGTCACTGTATGGTACACCTAAGCATTGATTTTTCTTTGCCATTACTTAGAAAAATGTCACGGGACACTTCTCTCCTGAATTTTCAAAATATGGGTTCTGTAATAATTCGTACTTCACTCTGTTCTGTGCTTTGCTGGACCAATATCGTCAGAGAAACTTGTCTCTGAAATCTTCGTACGATCGGCATGTCGCTGCAACATTCTGCATGGTTGCTGCGACTGTTCCTGACATGTGTGCACATCAAAGTCTAATTTGTGTGCTAGCGTCCAGTGTTCTGGTAATCCTACTCGGAATTGATCAATAAAAGTTCGTGGATGTAATGAGTTTCCTTCTCGAAAGTGTTGAAATTTTCTGACTGTGAGGAAATGATCGTTGTCGTACTTCGTCATAGTTCCATATGAAATTCGAGATTCTTCGCCACTTTTGTTTCTGATCATTTCTCCTGTCGTTCTTTCCGGTTGTGGTAGATCCATTTGATATTGTCCACTGTAACTTTCGCCTACCCTTGCGTAGTATCGTTGGAGTGGTACGCAATAATTTTCTTGCATCGGCTGTGAACGTGTCGCTGAATGCATTGCACTGTACTCTTCGCGACCTGGCTTTCCATTGTCAGGTATTGGTTCGGTATCTTGTCTGGCTAACCTTGCCGCTTGATTGCACGATCCAGACTATCTTGAAACATACATTTGTGGTTCTGCTTGTGTTCTTGGTGCGGTTTGTTCATCAAGAATTTCGAAACGTGTTTGTTGCTGTGCAGGCTGTCTTATTTCACGTATGATACTTTCCGCCTGTGATTGGAATCGCAAATGCGTAATATCTTCGTTAATTGCTTGTTTTTCAGGTGCTGTTATAGATACGGATGTGGTTGCAGACTCAGTGCTTGCTCGATCTTGTTCACTACGCTCTTCAATAGTTTGCAACAACTCTGCTCGCAATTTCTGAAATTGCTGCTTAGTTTGCGCTTCTATTTTCACTATGCGATTATCATATCGTTTCAGCAATGCTTTTGTGATACGTTTGTGTAACACACTGTTTTCAACAATTTCACGCACTGTACCTGCTGCTTGTCTAGTAATTACGTTTATCTGTTTCTCTAGTTTCTTGACTTTTCCCTGGGTGTTGTTAGGTGATCTCGTCCTGAGTGTCATTACGCAATGTTTGTACGTCCACTTGTACCTTGTCAATGTTTGTTCTCAATTGATTGTGACCTGTTATTAAGTTTCCTATCACTTCTCGAGATTCTTTTGCCTCGTCTTCAATATGACTTGGGTGTAACTGAATTTCTTTGTTTTGTTCTTTAATCTCACGCATTTGTCTCGTGGTTTCTGCAATTTGTTTCGTCGTTTTTGCATTCTGAATTTTAATTTGGTTCGCAATTTCTTTATTTTGTCTCGTCATGGTTTCCGTCATTTGTTGTAATAATTCTGCCAGATTGGTGGGTCCTATTGCGTTTTCTTCCGACGTGCTACGCTCTGTACTTTCGCCCAAGTGTTGATTTGCAACCGATTGCATTGAACAGTACGTTGACACGTTTCTGCTCGAATTCCTTGTACTCTGTGGTGAAGGAGCTCTGATTACTTGTACTATGGGTTCTACGTATTCAAGACGCAAGTTAGAATTCTCATCGACTGTCTCTCTACTTTCCTGCTCCTCTGTCGTATGCTGACCTAGGTTTCCTATGCCTTGGCGTATATTATCCTCGTTATGGTGCGTTATCTGTCCTATTTCTCGCGCTACTGCATCGTCTGTTGTACTGTATTCTATTTTCTGTCCATCTTCATGCTGGGTCTCTACCTCAATTCGGTCAATGTCTCGATCTGCTATTGCTAATCTTTCCGAATCCCTTATTTTCTGGCCGGCCGGGGTGGCCGAACGGTTCTAGGCGCTACAGCCTGGAACCGCGCGACCGCTACGGTCGCAGGTTCGAATCCTGCCTCGGGCATGGATTTGTGTGATGTCCTTAGGTTAGTTAGGTTTAAGTAGTTCTAATTTCTAGGGGACTGATGACCTTAGCAGTTAAGTCCCATAGTGCTCAGAGCCATTTTGAACCTTATTTTCTGTTTTAAAAGCAATTCACGCGCACTACTTCACGGCAACATGCGCTCATACGATCGCACACGTTTCATAAACATTTTGCTCACACGACCTGACACTTATTATACCCAAGACTGACAATCCATTCACTTACTTGTTGGGTCAGAACAAACTTGTCAACGATGTATCCGCCACCTGTGCGATTGCATTGGAAAGAAAACTTAATTCTAACAATATTAAAATTCATAACTTAATTATCCTATTGTCTCTGCTAGAATGTCTCAGTTTCTATTGAATACTTTCTTACTATCTATCGCTGCAGCTACTGTTTTCTACTATTTATGCCTTTCCAAAAAAAATTTATTATGAAAAAAAATTTAACAGAATATTTTTTTGATCTAGTTGGGCATGTGGCCGACCTTCAGTCATGGTATTTTACCATCCTGGCAGGGTCACCATTATCTAACATTCTGTGTGGTGTCTGTTTGTTCTAAGTCGTGTCTCCCTACCACTTTTGCACAACGATGCTCTGAGTGTGATTTTTAGGGAATTGACTAGTTTGAACCTTTGACCTGTTGCTTGTAAGGAGACGCCAGACCACACATGACATGTAGGGGACTAGCGATAATATAATCAAATACTTAATGATTTCAGCGTCAGCTTCACTGCACTCCCTGTAAAAGAATCTTAATACTAACTAAATTTAGTGGAAGGGGTTCAAGGCTTTCCTATTTTTAGTTAGCTGGTAAAATAACGTCGAAAAAGCAGTTACGTTTACCATTGGAATTTTTATTCCACGTACAAAACATTGTTTATAGATTGCGCTAGTGTTGAAAGGAAATATTTTAATACAGGATGATTAAAACCAACTGCGTTCAACAAAAATGTGAACGAATAATCCCTGAATGGGTTTCCAAGTTCTACAATGGATCGAAGGATGACCTATGCCATATCACATCTATAATCTAGATTTAAGTTTCATAAAAAAGAGAAAACTATCAAAATGGTCTACAGTTACCCTTAATTATCTTTAATTACTTATCTAACTAGTCGTAAATTACAGTGGCTGATGTGGCTTCTCAATAATTATATAACAGAAAAATCACCGCGTTTCAGATTTTAACTTCAAGTAGCAAATGTATTACATAAAAAGGGGATGTAACAGATGAGACTTCTGCAGTTCTGAGTGAAGCCTTATGCGCACAAAAATGCGGCATTGCGTGCGTTCATTACCTTGTCGGTGTTTAGGCAGCGTCAGGGGGCGGCGGGCGCGGAGCTACAAACAGCTCGTCGTCTCGGAAGCAACTCTTTTATAACTTCTACTTACTACAATTTACCGAAGCTGGTTTAAAAAAAGCTATCTGGCTGTGCTTTCAACTGACCAATCAGGGTCTCAATGTTAACCTTAAGCTCCGCCTACAAAAATTCTGTCTATCCACTGAGGAACGTTATACTTTTCGTGGTGGAGCAATGTTTTTAACGTTTGCAACGTAACAGAGACGCGAAAAAGTCTCACGCTAAAACTTGCAGCTGGTGTGTCCCTTTTAGTGTTATCGTAAGATCTATACTGTTCTTCTGGAGGGCTCTATCTTTTAACATGGGCTGGGGGTGGTTTTGGCGGTCGGCGGACGACGTGGGTGTCCGTCCCTTATCGTAGGGTCTCCTAGCCTACACGATTCTGCTCTCGGCTTCTGTTCTCGTTTCTCCCCTCGGAACTGCGTCTGTTTCACGGTGGGAAGGTATGACATGCATTAAGGCGTTCTTGTGTTAGTCTGTGGTATTCCATTTGCTCACTCGTTGATCGTATTACTTTGGCTAATTTAATGTCAGGATTTATTCGGAGCTATGTGACATACTGCCAGATTTGCTTATCATGTCAGGGTTTTCATGAAAGGTGTTGGATTTGCCTGACACCTTACTCATGTTTTTCCGATAGTCAAAAGATATATCACGAGACTCATACATCAACACAGCTATAGTCACTTTGTTGCCGCTTCTCCCAATGATCTTAGAAATTCTGATAGAGTGTTTTATATCCCTTCTGCCACATTTCACCTTAAGTCGTCCAAAGCACTATTAATTTCTGATTCTAATACTGTATCCCCTATCCCGCCCCCGTCGACTCCTGTTTGTTTTTCCATCACATCATCAGCCACGTCCTCCCTTTCAAAGATGTTTTCAGTGTACTCTTCCTACGTATTCACTCTCTCCTTTGCATTTAACAGTGGAATTCCCATTGTACTCTTCATGTTACCACCCACGCCTGTATTTTCACTGAAGCTCGTTTTGACTTTTCTCTATGATGCTTGAGTCCCTCCACAATCATTTTCTTTTCGGTTTCTTCAAATTTTACTTGCAGCCATTCCTCCCTAACTTCCCTGCATTTACTATTTATTTCACCCGAGCTGGGATTACTGAGCAGGGTGCTCTAAATAGATGTAATCTCTCTAAAGCAGCCTGCTCAGCCAGCCCCGCTTCTGTGATCTAAGTACAATAGATCGAAACCGATCAACAGTCTCAAATAAATTATTAATGCCATCAAGACTGTTTCTAGCAAATTTTATTGATACACCTGAGATGGTTGTTTTCGTAGAACAATGCTCCAGAAAATATTTATCACTTGATGTATGTTTAGAGCAGTGATTTCCATTGCCTTGTGCAATCTCATGTCTTTCATCATTGCTGATTCTTCCACTTTAATGCAGTTTCCCACCCCAAGGGTAAGACATTTTCCTGAACCTCTGTCCGGTCTTCCGCTCTCTTTGACAATTTCGTTGGGTGAATAAGGGTGACTTCCTACGTGGGACGTCTTCTGCCGTCATCGCTGATGACTTCTATTAAAAATATAAGCAATGGGACCGAGGAAGTTTTGAGAACTAATCAAAGACGTTGTCACCCAAAATTACTTGCACTTAGCTCCTTACCCAACTAAGTTTAAGACTAAAAAAGAAAATTAAGGAAACACTGCGTAAATAGTGTGCAAAGAGCGTGCGCTTCCTCGGTATCCATCCAAGATCTTGTGAGCGTTTTGCAGATACGACCAGTAACCAAGCTCCACATTTTCTCCTTTGTCGATGATGTAGTCGATGATAATTCCCTTGAACAATGTAATGACATCGTGTTTTTCGATGGGAGAGTAATAGTCGTCCGGACATAGGAGAGTGCCAGGTTCAATCACGTCGGGTGCGACTCGAAGGTAAGAAGCTACGATATACTGTGTCAGTCACCAAGCGCCGGACGACAACACACGCCTGAAGCGATGTTCATCGGTGTCCAGAAAGTGACAGAGAAAAGTGAGGAGTCAGTTAATCAGATAGCTATGGGCCGGCGCCTCGTAGCATTTTTTTGTTTTGTTGTGGTGACTCGATGGCACGTTACGCTCACGGTGGATGGCAGAAGGTGGGGGTGTATCGTTTCCTATGCTCGTAGCCAATGGAAAGTTGGGTACTTGGTTTCCATCATGGTACGCCGATCTCCCCGCGGAAGGATGGCGTATGAATCATTAGCCTTCCGAGTTCGTGTTGCAGGGAGATCCGATGTCATACAGCTGTATTCCAGAATGATTGTTGATAGATGGGTAACTGTATCGCTGCGTCCTCCACCTACACTAGCGGGGTGTGAGATACCGGCGCCAGAACCCCCAATAGACGACATGTAATGGAGGCATGTTGAGTGATCCTTCGTTTCCAAACTCTGCTCATATAGAGGGCAGTTACCCGAGCCCGGCCGTTAACCAGTCCCAGGCCTCCATCCTACAGGGTGGGGGTGAGTGTGTCGTAACACACTTTAAATATGTGTCCTGTGGACAGGAAATAACCGAAGGCCGTCTGAAGTCTGTGACTTTATCACCGCCTGTAGGAATTGTACGACGTGACCGAGTTTTGGGGAGAAGGAGGAGGTTAACGTTTAAAGTCCCGTAGACAACGAGGTCATTAGGGACAAGTGAGTTTTTACTCTACGTGGAGGTTCAGGTACTCCACACGTTGCAGCTAGTTTAAGTCTCGGAGCAGGTTCCAACGCACCATCAATCATAAAATCTGTAATAACCGTCGATAGTTTACGGCTACCGTCCACACACATCCTTCGTGAACGTGAAACCCAAATACATCAGTTCAGTAACTGACGACAGCGGGCCGACAGCGTCCGCCCCGTGGCCGAGTCCGATATCCGGCCCTCCGATTTATTGATGTTCAGAAGACTGCCTGCAGCCTGTCCATAATGTTCGATATAGTTCAGTACGCTGCAGACTTCATCGGTGGAACGGTCCAGTAGTAGCAGGTCGTCGGCGCACACCATGCAGCGTAAAGCTATTTCCCGCAGTTAGCCTGTGGGTGAGGCCCCTGAGGCGTGGTTCGAGCATGGTTGCAAAATAATTGGTAGAAAGAGGAGAACCTTGCTGCAGAGACCTCTTACTGGGTATTGTCTGAGAGCTGGCTGCTTTCAGAAAGAAACTCAGAATGTCTTTGATCCTTGCCTAAAAATCCATATGGTCCATCACCTGCAGAAGGAAGTTATGGATCACTCTACCGACGGTCCGATTGATATCGGTAGAGACGATTACCGCTCTCAGGCGGCACGCTGCGGCGATCACTATTAAGTCCCTGTAGTCGCTGGTGGTCATTTGTATGTTGGCATCTCCACCTTGCGACGCCTGTTCTAGGCCGTGGATCACTGGTAAAATCTTCTTAAAGAGGCCTACCAAAAGCCTGGCGAAGATCTTGTCATTCTAAGTGACCTATAGTCATTGGCTGATTAAACTTCCGATGTCGTGTGTGCCAGTACGAGAAGTCCTTCGACTGAAGTAGGCGATACTGTGCAGTGCGCGCACATTGTAACCCAACAGGGCATCACGAAGTCACGGAATATCCGATAAAGACTGGCAATCCATCGGGCTCTGGTGACTTACTGACCGCCCCTTTGTCCAAGGCGCCCACCATCTCCTCAAACGAGACTTCCCCCACTAACGCCGTAGCTGTTGCTGTGTCTATAGTAAGTGTCACCTGTTGTAATCCTTCCACAGTGGCCTCGTCATCTACGGTTATTTCCACGTAAAGACGCCGAAAATCTGCACGGCTTCGGTTGTATACGAGAAACCGACTCCAGTCGTAGCGTGTATGATTACCTACTGGAGGTGTCGGCTTGTGTTCTTCGTAATGTGGTGCATAGTGGGTACCTTTGCGGCCGTTCGGTGATGTCATCGCTAACGGCCTACGCCGCCTTTCATCTACATCTACATCTACATTGATACTCCGCAAGCCACCCAACGGTGTGTGGCGGAGGGCACTTTACGTGCCACTGTCATTACCTCCCTTTCCTGTTCCAGTCGCGTATGGTTCGCGGGAAGAACGACTGTCTGAAAGCCTCCGTGCGCGCTCTAATCTCTCTAATTTTACATTCGTGATCTCCTCGGGAGGTATAAGTAGGGGGTAGCAATATATTCGATACCTCATCCAGAAACGCACCCTCTCGAAACCTGGCGAGCAAGCTACACCGCGATGCAGAGCGCCTCTCTTGCAGAGTCTGCCACTTGAGTTTATTAAACATTCCAAATAACCCTGTGACGAAACGCGCCGCTCTTCTTTGGATCTTCTCTATCTCCTCCGTCAGACCGATCTGGTACGGATCCCACACTGATGAGCAATACTCAAGTATAGGTCGAACGAATGTTTTGTAAGCCACCTTCTTTGCTGATGGACTAAATTTTCTAAGCACTCTCCCAATGAATCTCAACCTGGTACCCGCTTTACCAACAATTAATTTTATATGATCATTCCACTTCAAATCGTTCCGCACGCATACTCCCAGATATTTTACAGAAGTAACTGCTACCAGTGTTTGTTCCGCTATCATATAATCATACAATAAAGGATCCTTCTTTCTATGTATTCGCAATACATTACATTTGTCTATGTTAAGGGTCAGTTGCCACTCCCTGCACCAAGTGCCTATCCGCTGCAGATCTTCCTGCATTTCGCTACAATTTTCTAATGCTGCAACTTCTCTGTATACTACAGCATCATCCGCGAAAAGCCGCATGGAACTTCCGACACTATGTACTAGGTCATTTATATATATTGTGAAAAGCAATGGTCCCATAACACTCCCCTGTGGCACGCCAGAGGTTACTTTAACGTCTGTAGACGTCTCTCCATTGATAACAACATGCTGTGTTCTGTTTGCTAAAGACTCTTCAATCCAGCCACACAGCTGGTCTGATATTCCGTAGGCTCTTACTTTGTTTATCAGGCGACAGTGCGGAACTGTATCGAACGCCTTCCGGATGTCAAGAAAAATAGCATCTACCTCGGAGCCTGTATCTAATATTTTCTGGGTCTCATAAACAAATAAAGCGAGTTGGGTCTCACACGATCGCTGTTTCCGGAATCCATGTTGATTCCTACATAGTAGATTCTGGGTTTCCAGAAATGACATGATACTCGAGCAAAAAACATGTTCTAAAATTCTACAAGAGACCGACGTCAGAGATATAGGTCTATAGTTTTGCGCATCTGCTCGACGACTCTTCTTGAAGACTGGGACTATTTGTGATCTTTTCCAATCATTTGGAACCCTCCGTTCCTCTAGAGACTTGCGGTACACGGCTGTTAGAAGGGGGACAAGTTCTTTCGCGTACTCTGTGTAGAATCGAATTGGTATCCCGTCAGGTCCAGTGGACTTTCCTCTATTGCGTGATTCCAGTTGCTTTTCTATTCCTTGGACACTTATTTCGATGTCAGCCATTTTTTCGTTTGTGCGAGGATTTAGAGAAGGAACTGCAGTGCGGTCTTCCTCTGTGACACAGCTTTGGAAAAAGGTGTTTAGTATTTCAGCTTTACGCGTGTCATCCTCTGTTTCAATGCCATCATCATCCCGTAGTGTCTGGATATGCTGTTTCGAGCCACTTACTGATTTAACGTAAGACCAGAACTTCCTAGGATTTTCTGTCAAGTCGGTACATAGAATTTTGCTTTCGAATTCAATGAACGCTTCACGCATAGCCCTCCTTACGCTAACGTTGACATCGTTTAGCTTCTGTTTGTCTGAGAGGTTTTGGCTGTTTTTAAACTTGGAGTGGAGCTCTCTTTGCTTTCGCAGTAGTTTCCTAACTTTGTTGTTGTACCACGGTGGGTTTTTCCCGTCCCTCACAGTTTTACTCGGCACGTACCTGTCTAAAACGCATTTTACGATTGCCTTGAACTTTTTCCATAAACACTCAACATTGTCAGTGTCGGAACAGAAATTTTCGTTTTGATCTGTTAGGTAGTCTGAAATCTGCCTTCTATTACTCTTGCTAAACAGATAAACCTTCCTCCCTTTTTTTAAATTCCTATTAACTTCCATATTCAGGGATGCTGCAACGGCCTTATGATCACTGATTCCCTGTTCTGTACGTACAGAGTCGAAAAGTTCGGGTCTGTTTGTTATCAGTAGGTCCAAGATGTTATCTCCACGAGTCGGATCTCTGTTTAATTGCTCGAGGTAATTTTCGGATAGTGCACTCAGTATAATGTCACTCGATGCTCTGTCCCTACCACCCGTCCTAAACATCTGAGTGTCCCAGTCTATATCTGCTAAATTGAAATCTCCACCTAAGACTATAATATGCTGAGAAAATTAATGTGAAATGTATTCCAAATTTTCTCTCAGTTGTTCTGCCACTAATGCTGCTGAGTCGGGAGGTCGGTAAAAGGAGCCAATTATTAACCTAGATCGGTTGTTTAGTGTAACCTCCACCCATAATAATTCACAGGAACTATCCACTTCTACTTCACTACAGGATAAACTACTACTAACAGCGACGAACACTCCACCACCGGTTGCATGCAATCTATCCTTTCTAAACACCGTCTGTAACTTTGTAAAAATTTCGGCAGAATTTATCTCTGGCTTAAGCCAGCTTTCTGTACCTATAACGATTTCAGCTTCAGTGCTTTCTATCAGCGCTTGAAGTTCCGGTACTTTACCAACGCAGCTTCGACAGTTGACAATTACAATACCGATTGTTGCTTGGTCCCCGCATGTCCTGACTTTGCCCCGCACGTGTTGAGGCTGTTGCCCTTTCTGTACTTGCCCAAGGCCATCTAACCTAAAAAACCGCCCAGCCCACGCAACACAACCCCTGCTACCCGTGTAGCCGCTTATTGCGTGTAGTGGACTCCTGACCTATCCAGCGGAACCCGAAACCCCACCACCCTATGGCGCAAGTCGAGGAATCTGCAGCCCACACGGTCGCAGAACCGTCTCAGCCTCTGATTCAGACCCTCCACTCGGCTCTGTACCAAAGGTCCGCAGTCAGTCCTGTCGACGATGCTGCAGATGGTGAGCTCTGCTTTCATCCCGCTGGCGAGACTGGCAGTCTTCACCAAATCAGATAGCCGCCTGAAGCCAGAGAGGATTTCCTCCGATCCATAGCGACACACATCATTGGTGCCGACATGAGCGACCACCTGCAGATGGGTGCGCCCTGTCCCCTTCATGGCATCCGGAAGGACCCTTTCCACATCTGGAATGACTCCCCCCGGTATGCACATGGAGTGCACATTGGTTTTCTTCCCCTCTCTTGCTGCCATTTCCGTAAGGGGCCCCATTACGCGCCTGACGTTGGAGCTCCCAACTACCAGTAAGCCCACCCTCTGCAACTGCCCGGATCTTGCAGACTGAGGGGCAACCTCTGGAACAGGACAAGCAGCCATGTCAGGCCGAAGATCAGTATCAGCCTGAGACAGAGCCTGAAACCGGTTCGTCAGACAGACTGGAGAGGCTTTCCGTTCAGCCCTCCGGAATGTCTTTCGCCCTCTGCCACACCTTGAAACGACCTCCCACTCTACCACAGGTGAGGGATCAGCCTCAATGCGGGCAGTATCGGGGGCAACCACAGTCGTAGTCCGATCAGGGGATGCGTAGGACGAGCTGGCCGTCCCCGACAAACCCCCATCCGGACCCCCACAGTGATGCCCATTGGCAACAGCCTCAAGCTGTGTGACCGAAGCCAACACTGCCTGAAGCTGGGAGCGGAGGGATGCCAACTCAGCCTGCATCCGAACACAGCAGTTGCAGTCCCTATCCATGCTAAAAACTGTTTTACAAAGAACGTCTGAACTAATCTACAGAGAGCGCAAACAAATCGACAAAATTTAAACGGTTATTAAAATACAAGATTGCCTAGTAAATGCAGTAATGCTGCTACTTGCGCACTGCTGACACTGCTCGGCGGCGGAAGGAGACTAAGCGAACTTACACTATTCAGGTACTAAAACGCGATGCTACACTCTCAAATACTATAATACGCCCGAAATTTATGAATTAAACAATGCAAGTAACAAAAACACGCAAAGAAATTAAGAATTAAACTATGTAACAAATGAGTGAGCTAGGAGTATACGACTTGCTGCTCAGCTGCTTATCCAACGGCGGCAGGGAGCACACTGACTGTGACCAACCGACACTGGCCGTTCAAAACAAAAACAGTAGACAAACGACTACGACTTCGTCAATGGTATACGTGAGCCTTGATTCGGTGTCGTTCTCGTTCTCTGTCCGGCGATGTGGATACAGTGCCGACGTGCCTGAGCGCCGCGTAGTAAAAGTGTAGGATCTGAGTGTGGCCAAACTACATCTTGAGGATTGCACGTTTGGCGCAGAGGAGCCACCAAGCTTAGGTCGAGTGGTATCGGGGTCGACGTAGTTCATAGTTGTCTCACGTTACGGGGATTTGCAGACGGCAGTCCGGGTTCTGGAGGAGTGTTACATTCATCTGCCAAAGGCCGTTACCATGCAAGACTTGTTGAGGGGGGAGCTGCATCGTGCTGATCGTACGGTGGCCACCATTCCCCACGTAAGACCTTGTACACATATTTGTGAACCGGTCAGCTTATCCAGTGACTGGCAAGATGCGTGTGTCCAGAGCTGTCGCCATGTATATATTCCCACATGTTGCACACGTGAAGATTGTATCGTCATACCAAGTTCCGCACTATACGTGTAGTGCGGGATTTGATCCTCGGAATGAAGAACGCAATTAAAATCGCCGGCGAAGACAGCGATGTCACTGGAGTGGAACCTGGACCAGTGATGATGTTTGGTGGTGCCTCGAAAGTACAAAATGGTTCAAATCTGTTCTGAGCGTCGAGGGATATGAAGAGGAACCAGCAGTCGAGAACAGGGCTGTAACCAGTTCAAAATAAAATGGCTCTGAGCACTATGGGACTTAACAACTGAGGTCATCAGTCCCCTAGAACTTAGAACTACTTAAACCTAACTAACCTAAGGACAACACACACATACATGCCCGAGGCAGGATTCGAACCTGCGACCGTAGCGGAGGCGCGGTTCCAGACTGAAGCGCCTTGAACCACTCGGCCATAGAGGCCGGCCTCGAAAGTACATACACATTAATCAATCGTTGTGTTGAGTGCCATGACCGCTAACCCTCGAGCGGAAGGGAAACAGGTGGTGTCATTGGCTTCGGTACTGTCACGCATTAAAATAGCCCTGCTGCTGTCTGTGGAATCACTAGACGTCACATACGTTGCATAGCTATAAAAGGTCGGGTGTGCAATCGTTCTCGCTTCTTGCGGGAATGCGAAGTCAATTCCTGTAGCTCTGTTGTTTCTCTCAGGAGTTGGATATCGGCAAAAGAGCTAACCACGTTGATTTTCATGGTATGCGGGCGGTAAGCATAGCGGTACGGCTGGCGATACGGTGGAGAGAAGTAGACGTCGAGAGTTATACCATAGCACGCCAGCTGCGGTCCTTCCGGCCCTTCCGGATCGGGGTCCTACTCGGTCTCGACGTCCTCGGCCCACGTTGTGGATGCAGTAGTCTGTCCATGTTCCATAACATCGTGGTGATTGACGGGTGGCAGACGTGCTTCACCCTCCCTGCCGTTGGATCTGCAGGAGTGGAGTCAGTGGCAATGGTGCCAGCATCATGGTCGGCGTTCTGCAGGATCAGTTCTTGTTCGTCCTGGGAGTGGGAGTTGCCGTTTCCCGACACGGTACTGCGACGTCGCTTTCGGCGTTTTCATGAACTCTGTTTCCTTTTGTATCCTTCCGTGTCGAACAATGGCGTTGACTCAAGATTCGCAGACATAAAGTGGTAAGTGAATCGACTTAAGTATTCGGTGGTATTGAAGGCGTTGTACGGAGTTCTGCAACTTGCCAGGCTGAGTTATCGGCGAGTCGTCTATATGCGGAGGGTGGTTCTGGTACTGCAAAGTCTGTTGCGTCTGGACAGACGAAGATGTGAGCGCAGCCTCTTAAGTTTCTGGGTGGATGGTGTCGATGGAGGTGTCACGTCCAACGCGGAAGTTGTCTGATCCGACGTTGGCGTCACTCGAAAACTCCGCTGCCGTATCCGGAATACGTTGTAAGTTGGCTGTCACGAATAACTATGGCTCAAAAGTATCCTATTTCGAGGTATGGTGGTCCGTGTCAGCGGAGTTTATTGTGCGCCTGGCGTACTCAGCCCGGCTTTCTTCTTAAACCGGATCCGTTTTTCTGCATTTTTTCTTAAAACGTGCCGCATGGGCGGCCCTTCGCCACTACGTCTGCCGCCGGGAGTTCGAAGGGAATTTCGAATGTGCGAACGGTCCGCAGTACCATTGCTGCATGGTTAAGCTAGACGTTGCCAGCTATTCAGTCTGCGTGGCATAAGCGGCATCCGTGTTTCATGTCTCGAAGAACCTGTCGCATGTAGCGTCGTTAATAGGTCTCACGTAGACCATGTAACTTACGATCGCAAACTGGATGTCGACGGCCGGGATCTTCGCCTCTCTCTTTGAAAATTGCTCAACATCGAGTACTTTTGATCTATGCTTTTGATCTATGCTTTTGATCTAGCAAAGTCGTTTCTAAAAGCGAATTTCAATGTGGATTTTCTGCATTGATATGCCGTGATCTTGTGGCACTACGGCTTCACGATCGTGTCGAACGAAGGAAGAAAACAAGGCGAACGTACTCGCGGCTGCTCTTCTCGGCTGCTAAAGCCAGCTGCACCTAAACCACGACGGCTATTCAAATGGAGGAGCAATCAAGGCGGCAGTGTAGGGGGGATTCTGGAGAATGGTGTGAACATGTCGCTGTGAATGTTTATGAGCGTACCAGTCAAGGCGTGAAGAGGCCGATTGTGTTTTGGGGGACGGGATTTAAAATGGACTGCATTTTGTCGGTGTGAGACTGGTGTTGCCCACCCAGTTCTGGAGTACAGCGAGCGATATTTTGGCAAACAGTGGGTGTATTGCCGAAGAAAGGGGCTGGAAATTATAACTGGAGTGGCATAAAGCAGAGAGACGCCGTCTGGATAACTCGGGGTACAACGTTGAAGGGAACTCGTAGCTAACTTACGGGTCAGAGGAAGGAACTCTGGTCTGTAAAGGACTGAAATACCCGTAGCTTTTGTCACTGTGACTTGTGTCCAGGAGAAACTATGAGTCACAGCAAAGTTTTAGCGATTGCTTCAGTTAAGATACGATGCAAAAGAATTGCTGAGCATTCACATAGTAATATACTTTCGTTATTAAATTTAATAAAACCGTTTCACTCTAAATATACATTGACTTTGATTAGTAGTTAGTCTTTTGTTTCTTTAAAGTGTTGTCAGGTATTTTGTGTTGTCGCTGTCTTCCAGGGTGTTTTACAATACAGTACTTCTGTGTGGCAGATGTAAGTGAATAGAAAGCCTTTTAATTTTATTTTATTTTTCTTGTGCTCTTTTCTGTGTTTTTTCTTTAGTTCACAGGTCCTTTGAAGGAATGTAGGTTTTCGGTGAGTGATCAGTAAGAAGGGCCTAATAATTTACAGTTAGTGCTCTAGTTTCACGAGGTCAACATTTTGTAGTCTGGCTGGCAATTCAGTTATTTACAGCTACTAGTGTAGGAGATTTAGTCTTAAAGGCAACAGAGGATGACCAAACGTTATTTTGGGTGACCACGTAAAGAGGTGAAACGTCAGTTTGTCCATGGAAGACAAGAGCCCCAGTACGAGTTTTGAACCAATACAGGGTTTTAACCCGTATGAGTATTTTATAACGGAGTTCCGTACATCGCAGCGAAGGATTACGTATGTTTTCGTTCTGTTTACCTGCCTAATAGCAACACACTGATACTACCCAGACTATCCAAGCACACACAACGAATATGCAATGTGCTCATCTACTTTGTAGACTTTCATACAGTCATTTACAATGACTTGACAAAATTTGTAGGGTACCTCCTAATATCATGTCGGACTTAGTTACGCAGCGTGGTGCAGCAACTGGACGTGGTAAGAACACAGTCAGTCGTCAGATTTCCTCTGCAGAAATATTGAGCCATGCTGCCTCTATAGTCGTCCATAATTGAGAAAGTGTCGGCGGAGCAGTATTTTGTACAAGAACTGATCTATCGTCTGGGTACCATAAATGTTCTATGGGAGTCATGTCGGGCGATCTGGCTGGCCAAAACATTCCCTCAAGTTATACGGAATGTTCTGACATGGCGTTTGAGGACATGAACTCCATAAATATCAAAAATGGTTCAAATGGCTCTGAGCACTATGGGACTTAACAGCTGAGGTCATCAGTCCCCTAGAACCTAGAACTACTTAAACCTAACTAACAGAAGGACATCACACACATTCATGCCCGAGGCAGGATTTGATCCTGCGACCGTAGCTGTCGCGGGGTTCCAGACTGAAGCGCCTAGAACCGCTCGGCCACATAGGCCGGCTGTTCGAAGCCAATCATCACATTTTACCAACTGAAGTCGATAATCATCTGACCAGGTCACGGTTTCCCAGTGGCCTAGGGTGTAACCGATATGGTCTCGAGCCGGGGAGAATCGCTGCATTCCATGTCGCACCGTTGCAAGTGACACTCGCGACGGTCGTCTGCTGCCGCAGTCCTTTGACGCCAGACGTCGGCGTACTGTTGTAACTGATACGTTCGTCGTACATCCGACATTGATTTCTGTGGTTATTTCATGCAGCGTTGTTTGCCTTTTAGCAGTCACAACTCTACCCAAACGCCGCTGCTCTTGGTCGTTAAGCGAAGGCCGTCAGCCTTTGCATTGTCCGTCGTGAGAGGTAATGCCTGAAATTTGGTATTCTCAGCACACTCTTGACACTGGGGATCTAGGAATATTGAATTCCCTAACGATTTCCGAAATGGACGTCCTCTGCGTCTAGCTCCAGCTACCATTCCGCGTTCCAAGTTTGTTAATTCCCTTCATGCGGCCATAATCGCGTCGGAAACCATTTCTCATGCATAACTGAGTACAAATGAGAAATTCGTTAATGCACTGCCGTTTTATGCCTTGCGTACGTGGTACTAGCGCATTTTGCGTATGTGCATATTGCTGTTCCACGAGTTTTCTCATCTCATTTTAAATACGTATGGCGCTAATTTACTTAGTTGAGTTTCATACGGTCATTTACTATTACTTGAATGAATATTTATTACGGTACGACGCCCACGCTATGGATGACTACACCTGCTTTCAGCATTTCTCATTTCTACGTGTTTTAAAACAGTATTTTTGAAGAATATAAGTGAAAGTAAACAGAATACAGGCTGTATATGGCAATACACGCATAATGACGGGATTTACAGGAACAATAGGTTTCACTGCTATGGTACCATTAAGTGTAAATAATTAATTGATGCACTAACATCACCGACGTACGAACTAAAAACATGCACATAAAACCTTCTGGATGTACAAAAAGTGAATTAAGCCCTCGCACGGAAACACGGAGTGACAATGATCCGGCTTACCACGACGGGGTGCCCCGCGCACTGCAGAGCGTTGAAAGATGTAAATACAGGCCGCAGAACGGCGCATTCCGGCCTCCGCGCCGACACTATCGCGTCGCGTTACGGCGCGGCTAATGTGAGCGAGCGCCGGCCTGCTCCCGTTATGCCACTGTGCGGTGACATCGTTACCAGCCGACATTGTTATTGACTGCATCACGACACGGCCAGCGCCCGGCCACAAAATGAAGCCCCAGCCCCGGTTTACGCAGCCAAATTAAATACCCGCTTTCGTTTCAAACGGAATACGTGTCTACATCACTGCTGCTGTAGCACCAAGCATTCGTACAAAGTGATGTCTCAGAATAAACAAGTTTGAATAACGTATTTGTGAAATAAAGGATTTGTGCCACAGTTTCTTACATATCTAACCTTTCTATCGCATAAAATGATGTCTTAGGATATATTAAATGGCCATTTATGGGTAATGGTTAACCAGAAAATGATTTTCAAACAGGATCTGGGGGTAGTTAGCCAGTGTGGAACTCTCGTGTCTACTGTAAGTTCCGTGTACCAAAAATTTGGCCGGCCGAAGTGGCCGTGCGGTTAAAGGCGCTGCAGTCTAGAACCGCAAGACCGCTACGGTCGCAGGTTCGAATCCTGCCTCGGGCATGGTTGTTTGTGATGTCCTTAGGTTAGTTAGGTTTAACTAGTTCTAAGTTCTAGGGGACTAATGACCTCAGCAGTTGAGTCCCATAGTGCTCAGAGCCATTTGAACCAGCCAAAAATTTGCTAGTTTGTCACCCAGTTTGATTGAAATAGAGAAAATTTAATACAACAAAAAGCAACTGAATTTATCACTGAATTCGTAAGCAGTACTAATGTGTTAGTACTAATAAAGTGCATCAAGTCAATAGATGGAATGAGCATGTGAAAAAAATTCAAACACAAGCAATAAATCAAATAATTCAGAGTATGCAGGAGGTTAAGCCTCAATAAAATGTAAGTTAATCAGACAAAAATCTCGAAATAAAACGCCTGCCATTTGCGATCCAGAAACACCAAGTTGGATGTATGAAAACAATGTTACAATAGCTGATGCTTTTTTTTTTTTTTTTTTTTTTTTGAGAAACAGTCATTACAGTTTAACACAGTCTATTGAAATAAACCGTCACATTAAAAACTCACAAAGTAATTTTAAACTATAATTCATCATTGCCTGTCTTTATATTATTATTATATTTAGTGTTGAGGTATATTGCAGATTGACACACAGAAGAACAGAGATAAGAAAAGTTTCGGATGTCACACTAAGTCAAAGGCTCAGAGGTTACTATCCACAGCTACAACTAAATTATTGTGAATACGAATACTATGGAACATTTTCCAACGAAGAAATTTATGAACGTCATCTTTCAAAGAAACTAACGCATGTTGAGGTGAAACACTGCCATATGCTGTAATATTCAACAACAAAGCGAAATTACTAAGACTCGTGAAGACATCAAGAACACCAAATATGTAAAACACGTAGACACAAGAATAATTAAGTATCACACGGAATTTAGAATAAAATTTCTAGAAGATGGTACTGAAGTTACACGCAATGAAATTATCACCACATGGAAAAGCATAGTTACGCTACCTTAAGGTTGGAACGAAATAAAAAGCAAAACTAATGAAACACATACTCACAGGAAAAGTTCACACAGTTATAACAAAAGTCAGACTATTGAATTTTTAAACCTGTGCTGGAGTAACGAGCTCCCTGCACCACATCTTCTAGTTACACAAAGCAAGAACCACAAAATACGATAAATACAGAAAAATATACTTGTGACTACACTCTAAAAATATAAGGACTCGACTACCAAACTTGTAACTGAAGTAGCATATCAAATTCGTTGCAAGGTGTCATACAGAAACACACCTTACATTGAATTCCTGAAACAATTCCAGTTAACTGATATGTCACACGACATAGTTACATATGTGTGAATTTTATTGATAGACAAAGTGAAGCGAATAAACAAACCACGAATAAACAAGCCGCAATAATTGTACGCAAGTAAATTCCTCAACCTGAGCTATGAGACGCAGTTCTGAGGAAACGGAGAATTTTATGACGGCACGCCATCTCATGTGGCTGAAAGTCTTGCCACGGGACACCTAGCAGACACAATGAGAAATGAGAGCTGCAGCTGCTTCGTAGGCCATCACCAAAATCAGATCTTGTCCCTGCTTTTAACAATGACCCTTCGGAAAGCCTTTCTACAGGAACACAGTTGGGAATCGCAGATAAACGTCCGTAGAAATCTAACTCAAAACATTGGTGACTCACTGTACCCACCTGCGTAACAACTTACATGAAAGAAAAGGCTGCTTATCTCAGTATTACGTAGCGGAACTTAAACTCTGCCATACGAAAGAAACTATACATGTGATAGGCTACAAAACACTGTAGTGGGTGGAGATATAACAAGTACGAATGCCCCGACAGGCCAGAAAGAAAACGCATGGCCACCAGCTTAGTCATAGGCAAATTGCAGATAGAGTAATATGTTTCTTCTCTTGTAGAAAATCGTCAAGTGTTTGAGCAAGGCGACTCACTCTGCACTGAGACGATTGTGCGAGACATTATGGGAATACTTGTTCACAGGCTCGTCTTAACTCGTAAGGAGTTAATGTGCAAAGTCTCCTATTTCAGAGAATCGCACTGATCACTGACAGTTAATGCTTGCGAGCGATTTGAAGGCAACGACGTACACCCTATTCCAGCCAAATAGCTTGTACCATGTCAATTAACTTAGCTAGGGAATAAACAGGATTCTCAGCATCACCAAAGACGAAGGGAATGTATCAGACTGGTGTTTAACAGTCGAGAGAGGTTTAGAATAGATTGTCAGGTTCACGGCTCTCGACGACAACAGCCACTGCCGCTGCCGATGCAAGGTGAACATGGGCTCGCACTATATCAGCACGTGATATTCAATTGACGCTCAGAACTGAGGTTATCTCCGTCTCTCCTATTTTTCTATACACTCAACTATGACCTATAGTTAAACATATTCACAATTGTCTGGCGTAATTGAAGCAGAAACGCGAGATATCCGATTTAACGCAAAGGACTGATCAGCCTCTGTAGAGTACTTTAAAGTATGAAATTTTTTGAATTCTTTTAATTGTGTGCTTCTTTTTGATTGATCGTTATCGGGACCCATTCAGTTTCGGATATTTGCATTGTGCATCTGAACTTAATTGACATCTCTGGCCCCAAACGTATTTAATTTTTTTGTATTTTTATCGACCCCCAGACTTGGTAATCAACCTTCTTACCATTAAAGAAACTTATAATAGTTAGGAATTTCGCTTCACAGTTGTGAACACCCAGTATCAATACTTTACCATCTTGTACATAATTTTGCTAGCATTGCTATGTCATGAAGTCATACTTAGAGTAAAAATAAACCTTAATAACGAAAATCTAAGATTTTCACTTTTGCTAACATATAGTTACACCTGAATCCGTACACTAATTTTTGTCAATGATAACGTTTTCTTTACAGGGAGTGTAGTGGAACCGACTTTTAAATAATTGTCTGATTACATCACTGTCCGTACTGCTGCACTCTTCTGAACTCTGCGTGTGTGAGATGGTATCTTCCTACCGTGCAGGCCGTAGATTTAACACCAAATTTCTAAAACACTCACAGAGCGTCCTTGCGAAACTGTGGTAGGAAGATAGATCAAACCAGCCTTCCACGTTTTAGATAACGGCGACTCTGCCAATACTGTAAAATACCATGGTAAGGTGGTCAACCATAATTACTAGAAAAAAATATACACTTAAAAATATTTGTAATAAATTTTTGTAATACATTTTTGTGTTGTATCAACCAATGGTAAATATTAGTGGCTACTGACAAGTCATTACGGAAATAGAGACGTGCAATTCACTGAGAGACATACGCAGTATCCCATAGTATAGGTGTAACGCCATTGTTGGCTTAAGTTTTTCTGGTAAGTGCACAGGTGGCTGATACAGCGTTGATAAGTTGGTTCTACCCCAACTGGTAACTGACGGTCGTACAGTGTTGTCATTGTGTCAAAGGAACTACGAACACTAGATGAATGGCGCAGGTAGTAAGTTTGTGAAGCATGGGGGCGCGTCAGTGAAAATTGCGAAAACGGGAATCAGAGAGATTAGCAATCGCAGATCGGGACCTAGACCGAATTGAGGTTGACACTCAGCAGGATAACGTACGGGAACCTCACTATAGAATAACACATGACAGACACAGTGCCTCAAGAAACAGATCAGGAGGAGCAGCAAGACGTAAATACAGAGCAACAAGGCGCCATAAGCGGCGACCAACATAATGCAGAGGTGCAGGAATATGGGGAACATCTTGAATATGTAGAACTCATAAGACCTTCCTCACACCAAGTAAAGGCAATAGAAGTCTAAATGTGTCACCGCAAGGTTCACTGCATTTAGAAGTGAACAGACACGAGAATGTAAACGCAGAACAAAGCGCATTGGAGGAAAAGGTAGTGGACCCATTAATTTGTCGGAAATTCTCCAGCAATTAACGCGCACCATAACGATACAAAATAGAGATGAAAAAAACAGACGAAACAACTGCAACAGCACATACGTGAGAAGAATGTAGAAACAACGAAACAACTGTTTGAGATCAAAAGACAGTTACGTCACATAGAGGAGAGGCAAAAGGATCAGACATTGACAACCTCGAAGTGGACGTGCAAACATTGCATGACGACATACAGACCGAAATCAAATCATTATGTGATGAAAACAAAACATGACGTGATAATACAGTGAAATTGCAAAGATAACCAAACAGGTTAATGCAATTACACGCCGAGCAGCGGGCACAGCATGACAAATAGTTGAAGGTATTGTGTTACAAAAACGCATCACGAAAGCCGTTCTCAAGAGGTACGATACTTGCATAGTGAGAATAGAAGAGAAGACGAAGAATCAATTCGAAATACTCAGAGAAGAACTTTTGCGAACTATATAAAAACGAAGCGATCAAGATCATAGAAGTTCTGAATCCGTAACGACATCTGAGGCAGTAGTACTACCAGAAAGGCAAGAAGTTTCACGAGGAATGAAATACGATTTCACGTAAATACAACTCCAATCACAGGAGGAGAAGAAATTAGGCGATAGCCGACCACCTGTGATGCCACAAGCACGTTTCGAAACTTACGAAGAGCAGACGGCACCACGAAGACATCGGATACCGCAAGCATACTTTTCGGAACAATTTGGACCACATGATGAAGCGGCAAGATTAACCAGGCAAGACACCGAGCCCATGCGTGACAGGGAAATGCAAGGGTGCGGCGGTTAGAACGTAGCGCATACCAACTCTCGCGCAGAGCCGATGGAAGAAAGTCATTGCGTTCCATTGCAACGATATCATGCAACACTAGGCGAAAGTTACAGTGGAAAATATGCAATGGATTTACCACAACCTGGAATGATCGGGAACACAGTTACGAGGGCTCTCGAGTTTTGTAGTGTACTATGACGAGGTACGACAAGGAACATTTCCTCACTGTGAGGAAGTTTCAGCATTTCCGTGAAGGAAACTTATTGAATGCACGAACCTTCAATGACCACTTCAGAGTAGGACTACCAGAACATTGGACATTAGCACACATACTAGACTTTATATGTGCCCGTATGTCTGGAACAGCTGCAGAAACGATGCAAAAATACAGCAGGTACATGTCGATCATATGAAGACTTCAGAGATAAGTTTCCCTTATGTTACTGGTCGACTGAAGCGCAATATAGGGTGAAGTATGAACTATTACAAAATCCATACTTCGAGAATCCCGGAGAGAAGAGCCCTGTAAAGGGTTTCAAAGGAACGGCAAAGAAACACCAGTTTTGGGATGTGTCATACAGAGATGGAGAACCGATTAAATTGTGTACCATGGAGCTACCTACAAAATACCAACAGTCATTGGTAGCGCGTTGAAGCAATGACGTGAAAGCTTTCAAAGGAATTTAGCGAGAATTAGAATTCACATCCTCGATAGACGAGGCAAGAAAAAAGCGAAACCCGCGTGCAAACGTGAATGAAAGACCGGGAAATGCGCCAGAGACCGCACAAAGGAATGTCAAATGGTAGAAATGGCTCTGAGCACTATGGGACTTAACTGCTGAGGTCATCAGTGCCCTAGAACTTAGAACTATTTAAACCTAACTAACCTAAGGACAGCACACACACCCATGCCGTAGGCAGGATTCGACCCTGCGACCGTAGCGGTCGCATGGTTACAGACAGTAGCGCCTAAAACCGCTCGGCCAAAAGGAATGTCAGATATTACGAACCACTTGATAACTTCGCGCAGTGAAGTGACAATAGATTCCAACAAAGAAACGGGTATGGGTACGGAACAAGAAACTGCAAAGGTTATCCAACCAGGAATGGCAATAACCATTACCGTGGGGGAATATCGGTAATCGCAGTGGATACTGGAGGAAAAACAGGCCGACAAATTACCAGCGACTAAACTGTGTCACCAAGTCGGATAAAGACAGGAAGGACCAAAAGATGACGTGGAGATAAGGCCACCAAACCCCAGTAAACGTTCGAATTGACGACAGAGCGACCAAGTTAAGGAGAACGGCGCACCTATCCAAGTAAGCAGCAGCAACATAATAAGAGAAATATACACCTTATCACTAGAGGTGAAAGATGAAGGAATAGAACCGAGTGGGACAGAAGAAGTCGAGATACCGCAAACAGCAGGTTGGACAGGAATTAGTTGGGAGGATTTCGCAAAAAACTAACTACCTGAACAAAATGAAGCAAGTATAACGGAAGTAGAGCTAAGAGGTAAAGTAATTAGCACTGCAGTGTTATTTAATACTGAAACTAGGAACAGCCGATTCCAAGAGGATAACGTACAGCCGATAGAAATAAACATTTTGTCACGACAGGTAATAAATGAGGAAGTAGGATCACGGGGACCAAACGAAGGCAGGAAAACAAGAACATCATGCTGAGGAGAAACTAATTTTGAGGATACCGACGAAGAAAACGAAGCACCAGAGGTAGGCAAAACGGGAGAAGAGAATAAAAACGAAGTAATTAGAATTGCAGAGTTATTTGAGGTTGAGAACAGAGAAAACGAACTCAAGGAGAATAATGAGCAGTCGACGGAGGTTGAAAATAAATTAGAATTGGGCACAGGTTCCAATGTGTGCAATGATGGAAGCTACAGAGATATAACAAGTGCATTTAAGTGCGATTATTTGGGTGCTTCCACGAAGAAAGATGAGGCAGATGTAGTGAGTTGAGGGAGGACAAAGTTAAATGTCAAGATGACAGAACAGGGAGAAATATTGGCCGAGGCATATCCGACAGAAGGTACAAATTCACAAGTAAAAATTCTGAAACGATCCACATATGATTCAATAGAGGATACTTTAATGCTGGAAGATGAGGAAGAACAGAGCAAACCGGTCGAGATTCAATCAGTTGTGAAGGTCGAGGTAGCGAAAATGTAACCATAGCGGAAGCGAGCTAACCGCAATTTCCGAGACCTTATTTAACCGTAATGCTAACAAAAAATTGCCGACCTTCAAAACGAAGAAGATTAAAGTGACGGGTCTCATCAAAAATCATACTGCGGATGTCAATAAACAAACAACTTGCGCATCCCTCTCATACAATTATAGTTGGTGATGACTTCAATCTACCCTCGATATGCTGGAAAAATTATACGTTTAAAGGCGGAGGCAGGCAGAAAACGTCATCCGAAATTGTACTGAATGCTTTCTCAGAAAATTATTTTGAACGATTATTTCATGAGCCCACTAGAAGCGTAAATGGTTGCGAAAGCATACTTGACCTTTTAGCAACAAATAATCCTGGACAAATAGTGAGTATTGTGACAAATATAGGGATTAGCGGCCACAAGGCAGTTGCTGCTAGGCTGAATACCGTAACACCTTCAACCATCAAGAAGAAACGCAAAGTATATCTATTTAAAAAAATCTGATAAAACTGCTCTTAAAGCCTTCTTAAGAGACAGTCTTCACTCCTTCCGATCTGATCATGTAAGTACAGAAAAGATGTGGAATGTTTTCAAAGAGATAGTATCGACAGCGATTGAGAGATATATACCACATAAATTAAAAAGTGATGGTACTGATTCCCCATGCTACACAAAACCAGTCAGATCGCTGTTGCAGAAGCAGTGAAAAGAGCATGCCAAAATTTAAAAGAACACAAAATCCCCAAGATTGGCAAAGTTTTACAGAAGTTCGAAACATGGAGCGTACTTCAATGCGAGATGCTTTTAATAATTTCCACAACAAAATTTTGTCTCGAAATCTGGCAGAGAGATTCTGGTCATACATAAAGCACGCCAGTGGCAAGACACAATCAATACCTTCACTGCGCAATAAAAACGGTGAAGTCACTGACGACAGTGCCACTAAAGCAGAGTTATTAAACACGGTTTTCCGAAACTACTTCACCAAAGAAGTTGAAGGAAATATTCCTGAATTCCAATCAAGAACAACTGCCAAGACGAGAAACATAGAAGTAGATATCTTCGGAATAACAAAGAACCTTAAATCACTTAATAAAGGCAAGGCCTCCGGTCCAGATTGTATACCAGTCAGGTTCCTCTCAGAGTATGCTGATAAAATAGCTCCATATTTAGCAGTTATATACAACCACTCGCTCACAGAAAGATCCGTACCTAAAGACTGGAAAATTGCTCAAGTCGCACCAATACCCAAATAGGGAAGTAGAATTAATCCGCTGAATTACAGGCCTATATCACTAACGTCGATTTGCAGTAGGGTTTTGGAACATGTACTGTATTCGAACATTATGAAGTACCTCGAAGAAAACGACTTATTGACACGTAGTCAGCACGGATTCAGAAAATATCGTTCTTGTGAAACACAACTAGCTATTAATACTCTTTAAAGTAGTAAGTTCTATCGACAGGGGATGTCAAATTGACTCCATATTTTTAGATTTTCAGAAGGCTTTCGACACCGCTCCTCACAAGCGTCTTCTAACCAAACTATGTGCAACGGAGCATCGCCTCAGCTGTGCGACTGGATTCCTGATTTCCTGTCAGAAAGGTCCCAGTACGTAGTAATAGACGGAAAGTCATCGAGTAAAACAGAAGTAATATCCAGCGTTCCCCACGGAAGTGATATAGGCCCTCTATTGATCCTGATCTATATTAGCGACAATCTGAGTAGATGTCTTAGATTGTTTGCAGACGATGCTCTCACTTACCGTCTTGTAAAGTCATCAGATGATCAAAACGACTGGCAAAATGATTTAGATAAGATATCTGTATGGTCCGAAAAGTTGCAATTGACCATTTATAACGAAAAATGTGAAGTTATTCACATCAGCTGAATTTCGATTACGCGGTATGTCACACAAATCTGAAGGCTGTAATTTCCACTAAATACTTAGGGATTAAATTTACAAATAACCTAAATTGGCACGATCACATAGATAATATTGTGGGTAGAGCAAACCAAAGACTGCGATTCATTTGCAGAACACTTAAAAGGTGTAAGAGGTCTACTAAAGAGACTGCTTACACCACACTTCTTGTCCGCAGCTCGTGGTCGTGCGGTAGCGTTCTCGCTTCCCACGCCCGGGTTCCCGGGTTCGATTCCCGGCGGGATCAGGGATTTTCTCTGCCTCGTGATGACTTGGTGTTGTGTGCTGTCCTTAGGTTAGTTAGGTTTAAGTAGTTCTAAGTTCTAGGGGACTGATGACCATAAATGTTAAGTCCCATAGTGCTCAGAGCCATTTGAACCACGCTTCTCCGCCCTATTCTGGAGTATTGCTGTGCGGCGTTGGATCCGCATCAGGTGGGACTCACAGATGACATCGAAAAAGTACAAAGAAGGGCAGCTCGTTTTGTATTATGGCGAAATAGGGGAGATAGTGTCACAGACATGATACGTGAATTGGAGTGGCAATCATTAAAACATAGGCGTTTCTCGTTGCGACGGGATATTCTCTTGCAATTTCAATCACCAGTTTTTTCCTCCGATTGCGAAAACATTCTGTTGGCACACACCTACATAGGGAGAAATGATCATCACGATAAAATATGAGAATTGAGGGCTCGCACAGAAAAATTTAAGTGCTCGTTTTTCCCGCATGCCGTTCGAGAGTGGAACGGTAGAGAGACAGCTTGAAAGTGGTTCATTGAACCCTCTGACAGGCACTTTATTGTGAATAGCAGAGTAATCACGTAGATGTAGATGTTACTTATAATACGTCTTGATTGCAAAACTGTTTATTCACATGACCAGTTACTCCTGTAACCGAAATTGCAGATCTGAATATGGTTCTAGAGGAACCGAAACCGGTCATGTGAATAAACACTTTTGCAATCAAGACGGATTATAAGTAACACTTGTCATTTGTAGTCGACCACTATTAAATATGATGCTTACAGCGCCATCTATTGCTACATTTTGTAACTATTTATTTTCCTTCTGCCATACGTTTTCCCCCTTGTCCGTTAATATCCCGTTGCAATTTGACGTCATTCTTACCAGTGGTGTTATTTATACAGCGTTTCGAAAGTTTAACTTTATAATTAACTTTTATAATTAATCACCCTGTACTTTCACCAAAGAAGACGAAGTTAATGTTCCAAATACAGGTCAAGAGCAACTGCCAATATGAGTAACTTAGAAATAGATATCCTCTGTACAGCGAAACAGTTTATATCACTTAATAAAGGCAAGTCTCCCGGTCCTGACTGTATACCGAACAGGGTATTTCGGAATATGCTGGTATAATAGGTTCATACTTATCAGTCACACACAACTGTTCGCTCGATAAAAGATCCCTACCTAAGGACTGGGAAGTAGTACAAATGACACCAAAACTCAAGATAGGAAACAACAATTATCCAGTGAATTATAGACCCGTACATTGTCGTAAATTAGCAGTAGGAATCCGAAAAAATATACTATATTCGAACATTATGATCTAACTTGAAGCAAACTGTCTGGTGATATATCGCATGGATTAATAAAATACGGCTCTTTTGAAACTCAACTAGTTCTTTATTCACTCGAAATAATGAGTACTTTTGCAGGGTATATCAAACTGTTCGAATATTTCAGAAATGGGCAGGGAGACGAGCTATCAGTGGGTGCAATTTTCCGCTCCTTAGCTACAGAGGCTAAACATTTTTAAACATGAGGAGATGAGTGGTTATAGACTGCCAGAGATAAGGTCTCCTGGAAATGTGGCATTGGACGGAAATGGTAATGTAAAGGTAAACAAAGTAATATGTAATATTTCTGTTTCCATGTTTCTGTATAAGTGTGAGATCTTTTGAAGAGATAATGCAAATATTTTTACGCTACTCGTCACCTACAATGCTGTGTGTTGTCAATAGGTGTACAAAGATGATATGATATGGAGCTCATAATAATTGTTGTCGCCCAAATATACTCTCTATGATACACGCACAGATATTCTTACTTATGAATATTTTCACGCCAATGACCTGAGTTCACACGTAAACAGCATATTAGAACATTATTTTGTGACAATTTATGTGAAGAATGTTAACATTAGTAAAAATTGACGTAATTTACAATATTTCACAATGCACAGCGCTTCGCACTCGTATGGTGTTACTGTTTTTATACAGAGGAAAGACTTATTCTCGACGATGAGATACATACGTGCCGGAGGATTTAATATCTGACATATGTGCTGAAGCAAAATGTCAGTGATGTATTTTATTTTCACCATTATTGTAATGTACTACTGTGTTCATGACATGATTGTGGAGTCTGTGCTTCATTTTTGCATTCCTTTAGCTTCTTCAGTACCACTTGAAAATAGCCAAAAGGCCGAAGTTACAATTGTAAATAATTAATACAGCCAACGGCGAATATGGTGTCCTTTAAAAAAATTCTTGATATCTTTTGATGCTGCTGACATCCCCAGGCTTACAATGCCTCTCTAAGCGGAATGTGTGACTGCGTCGCCACAGAATGCGATCACACCCCCTTGGAGCGCAGTGCACCGCTATTTTGGCTTTCATGTGCAAGGTGGAACCAATAAGAACCGTTCCAAATCATTTGACGGAATTTGAACCTGATCCGAAGCAGTAAAGTGTAGTAATGCTTTTTCAGTCTTCCTGTTTCGCCCCCTCCCATGGCGTGAATGCAGTGGGGTCTAACACTGACACATACATGAATATAATGGTAAAGGATTCCTCTAAGGCCATAAACACTCTTGGAAATGGAAAAAAGAACACATTGACACCGGTGTGTCAGACCCACCATACTTGCTCCGGACACTGCGAGAGGGCTGTACAAGCAATGATCACACGGACGGCACAGCGGACACACCAGGAACCGCGGTGTTGGCCGTCGAATGGCGCTAGCTGCGCAGCATTTGTGCACCGCCGCCGTCAGTGTCACCCAGTTTGCCGTGGCATACGGAGCTCAATCGCAGTCTTTAACACTGGTAGCAAGCCGCGACAGCGTGGACGTGAACCGTATGTGCAGTTGACGGACTTTGAGCGAGGGCGTATAGTGGGCATGCGGGAGGCCGGGTGGACGTACCGCCGAATTGCTCAACACGTGGGGCGTGAGGTCTCCACAGTACATCGATGTTGTCGCCAGTGGTCGGCGGAAGGTGCACGTGCCCGTCGACCTGGGACCGGACCGCAGCGACGCACGGATGCACGCCAAGACCGTAGGATCCTACGCAGTGCCGTAGGGGACCGCACCGCCACTTCCCAGCAAATTAGGGACACTGTTGCTCCTGGGGTATCGGCGAGGACCATTCGCAACCGTCTCCATGAAGCTGGGCTACGGTCCCGCACACCGTTAGGCCGTCTTCCGCTCATGCCCCAACATCGTGCAGCCCGCCTCTAGTGGTGTCGCGACAGGCGTGAATGGAGGGACGAATGGAGACGTGTCGTCTTCAGCGATGAGAGTCGCTTCTGCCTTGGTGCCAATGATGGTCGTATGCGTGTTTGGCGCCGTGTAGGTGAGCGCCACAATCAGGACTGCATACGACCGAGGCACACAGGGCCAACACCCGGCATCATGGTGTGCGGAGCGATCTCCTACACTGGCCGTACACCACTGGTGATCGTCGAGGGGACACTGAATAGTGCACGGTACATCCAAACCGTCATCGAACCCATCGTTCTACCATTCCTAGACCGGCAAGGGAACTTGCTGTTCCAACAGGACAATGCACGTCCGCATGTATCCCGTGCCACCCAACGTGCTCTAGAAGGTGTACGTCAACTACCCTGGCCAGCAAGATCTCCGGATCTGTCCCCCATTGAGCATGTTTGGGACTGGATGATGAGTCGTCTCACGCGGTCTGCACGTCCAGCACGAACGCTGGTCCAACTGAGGCGCCAGGTGGAAATGGCATGGCAAGCCGTTCCACAGGACTACATCCAGCATCTCTACGATCGTTTCCATGGGAGAATAGCAGCCTGCATTGCTGCGAAAGGTGGATATACACTGTACTAGTGCCGACATTGTGCATGCTCTGTTGCCTGTGTCTATGTGCCTGTGGTTCTGTCAGTGTGATCATGTGATGTATCTGACCCCAGGAATGTGTCAATAAAGTTTCCCCTTCCTGGGACAATGAATTCACGGTGTTCTTATTTCAATTTCCAGGAGTGTAGTTTACCAGTCTTCTCAGAGCACCCTCACACATTCATTCATAATTTTTGAAATGTGCCTTCACAGAGAAAGTAGCCCAGGGCGCCTGCAGGCAGCCAACCACTAATACATCCTTGCAATGCCAGTTACCTCCCTGCAGGGATCTAGGGCTAATTAGCAGGCATGTTGGGTGCATGCCACGAATGGCATTGCCAAACGTGGAGCGGCGGTGGTGGTGGTGGTTGGGGGATGTGCTCTTAGACGTATCCTTTCCCATTGTATTCATACACCTGTCAATGATACATCCGTCCGTGGTCATGCCACAGACATGAGTGAAATGAGCACCGTTTGCCTGCTTCGGATAACGTTCAAAGTTCTCGAATAATTTTGAACGGTTCCTACCGATTCCAACCTTTATACGAGATCAAAAATTGTAGTCATGCTGCACTCTAAAGGGGTGCGATCCCGTTCAGTGGGAATGTCCTTAGAGACATGTCCTTAGAGAGGCGTTGAAACATCCAGGGGTATCATCAGCGTCGAATATTGTCAAGGACGTCGTCCTGTTGCTCATCACACTACGCAGGAATCAACGTCCAGAGGAAAGATGTGATTTCATTGACGATCTTTATGCCTCTTCCTCAGGGCTTTTGGGTTTTTAATTTTATTTCTTATTTTTGATCGGTGATGTATCTGAAATGTTTTCCTCGACAACTTGTAAGGAAACTGTGTGCTTTGAACGCTGAGTATCGCCATTCTGTCCTCCAGCTGTGGCGTCAAGACAAGGGGTGTGACACGTGCACGGCGGCACTGAGCCGAATCGTAGTCATATTTGGTGCCAGTGTGACGTCATTGACCCACCTTACATGTGACGTGAACATCTGAGCTGTTACCTTTCTTCGCATCTGGTGACACCTTGCTGTTTGAAGTGTCATCGAGACCGACGGTGACGTCACAGGGCGACATGCTCTTCACCCCTACATAGAAACGATGTAGGCACTTTCGAGCCTAATTTTAAGCATATGCATTGCAATGAGACTTAGTTACGGAGTTCCGAAGAAGTGTTCCTTTCTGGTGCTACGTGTAGATTACACAAGCTGGTGTTTTGAAAATTTTCTGAAAATGATTTCCCAAAAACATGTGTTCTAGAATCAATACAATTACGAACATTATTGTCATTTTGTTCAGTCACATCAGGATTTTTCACAATATAAGACGTTTCATTTTAAGCATCTATATCTATGTGCTGTAAAAGTACTTATAAAATAAATAAAATAAAATAAAATAAAATATTAATTATTTTTATCTGTCTGATTGGCTCTCCTATGAGTCGTCAGGTTTTGATTATTCGGTATCAGACGCTTGACAATGGCTTTTTCGTAAAGGCAATGTTACTCGTAGTTGACCGTGAAATAAAACTGAAATAATCGGACTTCGTAATTAAATCGTTTCCAAAGACTGCTGCGGTAGGTGCGGACTCATAATCTAAATCTCAATATTACAATAATTTGCCAGCCATGCCAAAACGTCGTACAGAGGTGATTGTCTACTAAACAAAAAATTACACAGTTAGTTAAATCAGATATATTCAATGAATAAGCCTACAGTTCATAATCCTACTTACTTTTATAAATATAAATTCTTTACAGAATCGAGTGCCTAGTATGGTTGCAATTTTCTATATCATGAAATATGGCGGTGTGCCAGACAATAAACTAAAATACGTGCTTCTCGCACCACTTCAACGAGAGCTCATCCTTTTTTTTTTAATCAAACATACGACTAACGAAAATGTACTTTTGTTTTATCAGCGACACAGCGCTGCAGTTGTGTGCCATAGGCTTTATTTATTTGTCACTGATTATTTATTTAATTAATATCTCGCGTTTCCGAGGAAACTCACGCTCGGCATGCAAATGTGCCTTTATATTGCCCCCTGAATTGCGAGGCGAAAGGACACACCTGCAGGCGAGCAATTCACCTAAAGGCACAAGAAAATCTAAGTTATCTACAACTATTTACATGACGTACATTATACACATTATATACAAAATTTGAATGACGTGCGCCGAAAAAGTTCTTATGTTGGCAAAACAGAGTGCGCGCATGCGCAGAAGCGTCTGTGTAACTACGGCACTGCCGTTATTTCGTAAATTTAGATCACGCGGCACAGTATTGCAGTTCATATTGTTCGTGTGCGCGCGCATTTCTTAGTCGTTGCACAAAGAAAATATTCCACCAAGATTACATATGAAGACTACATTCTATGACAGGTAACTTAGTTTTAAAATTACAATATTTGTTATAATACAATACAACTTTAGATTGTTGAATGTTCTTAGTTACATAGCATTGCAATGAAATGCTTCAACGAAAAATGTTCTGTTGTTTCAGGTGCGTTGACCTATACACATGGTGTCGTTATCACAGTTCATATTCATCTGCTGCACAATAATTTTTTACAGGTTAGTATCGTCGTGGTAAAGTTTTTTTTGATCACAGTAACATCGTTGTATAACAACGTGATTGATACATAAGCATGTCCATTTCCTATTTCCATTATAGTCGTTGTGATGCAGTTCGTTGTGACAAAAAGCATTGTTTATTACAGATCAGACGTGACCCGTCGAGTAATTGGTCCACGTGCAGTTCGTTTTCGATATTCCGTGGAAGCTTGGTTGCAGAACCTCGGACGGCACATAGCTGGCGTCGATCCTTGGACAGTCCAGGTAAGCGTGTCCGTCACATTTCGAGAACATTTCATTCCCTGAAGTTCCAACCAAAATTCTTCCACCCGTCGTGTTGTTTTCTGGACAGGCACTTTGTGTCCATTTAATCCAGTTAACATCTTGAAGTTGGGTACTGTAGTAATGTCGCTAGACGATGCACGAATTATGCACTTCACATATTCAGTTTTTTTTTTAAATATAGCTCACCTAAATGTTCGTGGTTACTCATCGAAGAAATCGTTCATCGCGTTAACAAAGGTACGATGCATCATGAATGTCATTAACAGTTTCTTTCACATAGGTTTCTGCGTAGTTGCAGACTTAGTAATGTACGTTAATGTCCGTGAATAGTGGTTCACTACGCATTTTTTTTTTTTTTTTAAAAAAAAGTTTTTCACATTTTGGCACTCGTTATCGTTCAAATTTTCACACAGTAACAGTTACATTATACATCAGTTTAAAAAAAACATAAGTAATAATACATACACACGTCACATATTTTCTTAGCATAAACATAATACAGTTGCACATAAACATGTTTACATCATCATTACATAGCTATAGGTTATTACATTGTGTCATATTTGATTACATGAATTGCTGATATTTACATCCTCTTTAGCGGTTTTGCTGGGATATTATCGATGTTTTTTGTGATGTCATCTGAAATTAAGATAGGTTAGACACAACATTCATTACATCAGTAGGCAAGACCAGGCGTTTTCGCTACTCAATAAATATTCAAAATAGTAAGAGAGAGAAAATGTTCGATTCCTCGCGTTTTGTGCGTGTGTGTAGAGTGTCTGTGTGGCCTTGACTACTGATAGATGCTTTTCGTGTTGAGAGATGTGCGTCTAATCTATTTCTCGAAGTAAAAGATCGCTTCACAGATGACGTCTGTCGGTTCGTCAGGTGTCATAGCAAGTCAGTGGTACCTACAGTCACAAATGTTCCGTGAAAAATTTATATATCATTCACTGCTACGTAATCATAAATTTTACTTTAATATTCCGTCTTTCAGGTGGAGGCGCGCGCTGAAAGAAGAGTTCTTCTGTCTTCAACTGCGTCACTGGAACCGCTGAAATGAAAATTTCTATACTACTTATAATCTATGTTGTAATTTGTTTTAGTTCTTGCCACACAGCAGGTCGTTGAGATAACGGTACGTTATATGTCTTATGGTAGAAGATCTTGTGAGGCTTAACTTCAATCTTGTACACATACGTGTTGATAACACCTAATCGTTTGGTAAAAACTTGTAAATATTTGGATAACACTTCCTGTAGTTTTATACATTCATGTACACTGAGAGCTGTAGCTTCACTTATCTTATGATCAAGCAATGTTTTCAAGTCCATTAGCTCTGCGTCAGATGAGTGTGTTTGCATGTGTTGAATGTCTTTGTTAAGTACTAACTGAACCTTGTACCCAGTACAGTGTTTGTCATGCTTTAGAGTTCTCCTGTCCAAATCAATAATAATTACACTGCCTTTATCATTTAAAATACATTTACCTTTGGAGAAGTCTATAATGCAGTCCTTCTCGCTCATAATATCTATTCCTAATATGCAATTTGTCACAAGGTTTTGTACAACCAGGAATGGCCATTGTACGGTTCCATTACCTATTTTAACGTTTACAAAAACTTGCTTCGTAACCCTACATGACTTATTACCTAGTGCAGTAGTTATTTTACAGTTTTGGGCAGGAAACTCAGGCACAGGTTCCAATTCACACATCTTTTTATAAAAATTAAAAGATAAAACGCTCACAGCTGCACCTGTATCTAGGATAATAGTAGTTGGAATCCCACCTACTACACCAGTAGTGGATGCTAAAACAATTTCATTTGTGTTTAAACGACATTGTGTACTGTCTTGTAAAAGTTCATCTGATATATTGTTATTGTGGTTGTATCTTATAAATAAAACAGGTAGTTTTTGTTTAGAATTACTCGGCATATCATTATTCTGTTGTTCAAGTGTGGTGTCAAATAACTGATTAACATTGAAGCCGCCCCCCAAGGATTCTTCAGCCACGACCTGGGGCAAAGTAGTGACTGTTTCTAGGTTGTTGGATTAGCATTTGTACTAGGTACTGACACAGATTGAGGTTGTGCATCAGGTGTCATTTCTATTATATTCACATTCGGATATTGCCTATTATGATCTCCAAACTTTTGCGGTTGTTGTTGCTGTTGCGCATTATAACTTACCTGTCGGTCGTAAGGTATGCTCCAATTTTGTCCTGGTGGCTGCTGTGGTAAAGCAGTGTTTGAATGAAAGTATTGATCGCTACGAGTCCAGCCTTGATGCTGTCTTGGCTCGTAGTTATTATTTCTATTTCTGTTTGTGTTTTTGTTGTTACATTTGTATCCGTTGTTACCGTTGTTGTTATTACCGCGGTGCCTTTTGTATGGATTGCCGCATGAAATGTTATTACTGTTGTAACTATTGTTCGTATTGGAATACGCGTGTTGATTTTGATTTCCGTACTGAGACGGCATGTGAGTTTGCTGTTTTTGTTGTACCGCGTATCCAACTGTGGGCGCGCCAGAATTGTGTTGGCAAGCCTGTATGTTTTGCATACCACTAGTGTAAACATTGTGGCTGCTGTTTTGCCGCGCGAAGCGCTGATCTTCAAGTAACATGTCAACCGAATCTAAAGCTGTTAAAAAATAATCTGAATCGTCATCCGGGATATGTAGAAGTTTTTCCTTAATGTTGAAAGGCAATTTGGCCTTCAACGCTCGGAGTATATCACGTGTTGCGACTGGTTCGTCTAAAAAATGTCCCATGTTCAAGTATTTTTCAAAATATCTGCGTAAGTTACCATTTTTACTGTTAAAAGTTTCAGGTTCTAAAATTTGTCTCCTGAGTCGCTCCTGGACGGATTGCGACCAGAATTTGTTCAGAAAGGCACGCTCAAACTCACTGTACGTGGTACATACGTCAGCTTGACTGTATGCCCAGACAGCTGCATCGCCTTGGATGTAACCGACAATATATGAAATCTTTTTCCGGTCACTCCAAGTGCGTGGAAATGCGTTACTAAAAGATTTAAGAAAAATCACCGGATGAATGGTTCGTTTCTCTGGGATAAAAATCTGAAATTGCCTGTGTTTCATTAAGCTTTCTTCTTCCTTTGCATTATGATATGGATTTGTACCACTGTAATTACTGCAATGCTCAGCTGGCGAGTAATTACGATAATGTTGCTGTGGTTTACCATGATAATACCTTGTGTTTGTGTTTGCACGTTGTGGTATGTGTTGTTGTCGTGGTGTGTTTTGTTCTTGTGTGTATGTTGTGTGCGGTATGTGTGCGTCATACTCGAATGTATATTGATTTCTGAACTGTACATTTTGACTGATATTTTCGTTACATTCAGACTGTGGTTGATCGGTGAATTGTCTCATGGGTGCAGTGACGGATTGTACTGCGTCACTAATCAGCTGTTTGTTATTAGTGATGTATTCCGCTACGGAGTCGTGCACAATTGTTGGTAAATTTTCACGTATGCATCTATCAAAATGTTTGTCTTTGTTCTCTACCCAATGATGAAATTCTTTATTAATATTTTGAAAATGAGCTGTGGCATCAGATTGTAAGATGTCAGTCAGGTGTTGTTCAACATCGTCAAATTTATTCTGCACGTCAGTAATTCGTTTTTCAAGGTTGTCGTGTACTGAAGGATATGTTTGAATTTGTTCAGTAAGAGCTTCACACGTGACATTAAGGTTTTTTAATTGTGTCTGTAAAAGTGCTACGTCATTTGTAGTCTTTTCTTGTCTCGTATTAAGCTTGGAAAATTTCGTACTGAGTTCAGTCATCTGTTCGGTCAGTGTGGCGTCTATAAGTTCCACACGTTTACACAAAGTGTCATTACATGCCTTGATTGCTATGAGATCAGATTTAATTTCGTCATTTTGTGTCTTTAACTGTTCATTTTGTGTCTTTAAGGTTGCCATGTTTTCCGCGTTCTGCATCCTTAAGGTTGCCATATTTTCTGCGTTTTGTTTCATTAGCATTTGTAACATGTTGGCAATGTTTACTGTTTGCAAGGTCTCTGCCCCCGCCGCGTCATTAGACGTGACGTCATGTATTAACATGGGCTCTGACTGAGACTTTGAAATTTTTGTGGTGGACGGCCTATTGTCAAAATTTCCGTTGACACTTGCGTCAATATTTGATGTATCGTCACTACCGGTTGCTGTCGTAAAGTCATTTTCTAACATTTGTCTCTCGTCCGAGTCGGATTGCGTCTGAATAGTACGTCTTTGCTGTTCCATTTTTGCGTATTGTTTTCTAGTTATTACCATGCCACACGTGATATATATTTCAAGAAATTAATGTTTGACACTGGTTTTAAAATAAAATGCAGTTGAGCATGAATCGGTCGTAGCAACAATGGCTGTCTGTTAATTTAAAAATATAAACTGAATTTGAGATTATTGGTAATGGCTGCTGGCCATGTTACATGATATCGTACAGAAGTCGGCCATATTGTACACTCGTGTATTGGTATTGTTGCATACGTTATTGTTTAAGGAAAAATACTGAGAATGGAATTTATCACTGAAACTGTTATGCGGAAAAGAAACACTACAGAATTTTACTGAAAAGCTAATACACTGAATTATACGTCTGGTCAAGCCTGCTAATGCAAAGATGCTGCGTCTTACCTTATTTTGCTGGAAGCTTCTTTGCGTCTTCCCGCAAAATTTTATAATTGGCAAATATCTTCTGATTTTTTTTTTATTTCTCATATAGTCAAGTCCAGGACCAGAAGGTTGATTTTTCACATGAAACAAAGAGAACAATGTAACAAATGACAAAATAACAAGTCCTGTCACGGTCGCCAATATAAAATAAATAAAATAAAATAAAATAAAATATTAATTATTTTTATCTGTCTGATTGGCTCTCCTATGAGTCGTCAGGTTTTGATTATTCGGTATCAGACGCTTGACAATGGCTTTTTCGTAAAGGCAATGTTACTCGTAGTTGACCGTGAAATAAAACTGAAATAATCGGACTTCGTAATTAAATCGTTTCCAAAGACTGCTGCGGTAGGTGCGGACTCATAATCTAAATCTCAATATTACAATAATTTGCCAGCCATGCCAAAACGTCGTACAGAGGTGATTGTCTACTAAACAAAAAATTACACAGTTAGTTAAATCAGATATATTCAATGAATAAGCCTACAGTTCATAATCCTACTTACTTTTATAAATATAAATTCTTTACAGAATCGAGTGCCTAGTATGGTTGCAATTTTCTATATCATGAAATATGGCGGTGTGCCAGACAATAAACTAAAATACGTGCTTCTCGCACCACTTCAACGAGAGCTCATCCTTTTTTTTTTAATCAAACATACGACTAACGAAAATGTACTTTTGTTTTATCAGCGACACAGCGCTGCAGTTGTGTGCCATAGGCTTTATTTATTTGTCACTGATTATTTATTTAATTAATATCTCGCGTTTCCGAGGAAACTCACGCTCGGCATGCAAATGTGCCTTTATATACTGTCTCTCGTGGTTCATTACTGGCACTTTTAAGGATCACTAATTGAAACTGAGTTCCCCTAATAGAAGCTTTCATCCTTTCTCCTCCCGCTTCCTAATGCCATAACCTGTTACGCTACGAAGTAACAACCGCCATACACAGTGGAGGGAGCGAGTGGGGGGGGGGGGGGGGGGGGAGGGAAGAAAGGAGGTAAGTTTGTATCTGTCGTCGATGTTCTTCGCATGACGGGTCCCGAAGGAAAGGTCATAAGTGTCTGTGTTTAGGCAACCCACTCTCCTGAGTAGTTTATTTGAGTGAACTCGAGGGGAGAGTTTTCAGTAAATATCCGTAGATAGTGTAGTAGATCAAAAGTAACTGTATTTGGACAATAAATTGTTGTGTGCAGATATTATCTTCCGATTAGTATTGTATTTGGTTGCTTTCGGTTTAATTGGAAAGGCAGACATCATCACATGGTACAAACTCTTTGTAATCTACAAACGCGCTTTGTTTAGGAAGTAACATTTGGTCATTTCGACGCCAGAGTGGATTTTTGCTGTCAGGGTATTACGCCAGCCAGGTATTAAAAATCGTGAGTGTATGTATATCGAGAGAAAACCACAACTCGATCCTTAAAAACTAAACACAGCTAAGAAGAATGCGTTGCCTACATATAGGCCAAGATTTTTGATTGCATCTGGCTGACGTATAAACTGATTGCGCATGGTACTGCAGGGGCAGTTGAAAATGATATCTTCGGTGTTCTCTTCCACAGCGCGGTCATACAGGTGTTTATCCGTCGTAGACACCAAAGCTGCTGCATGAATCTACCATGATCAAAGCTGAGTTGAAAAATAGTAACGAGGATTTTTCTGTGATGTTTCAGAAAGCTATATCTTTGCTGTGCAGGGATGTGCTGCACTGTATCTGCATTATGTCTTCTCCTGCGTTGGTATGTATAGTAGGTGCTGCTATCTCATGCCCCTGATTTACCATAATCCTCTTTAGGAAGATCTGTTTATGGAACATCACCCGTTTTTGTCCCTTGGTGGTTAAGTCTTGTGATACCATAGTGCTTCATATACCACAGTGCTTCATCACCCATACAACACTTGTCGTGACGGGGTTCTGTTAGAGTTACTGACTGCACGATTCTGTGTGAGCAGCAGCACTGGCTGCGAGTCAGTGAGCTCCACTCTGTGTGTCTTTTGTAACTTGTATTTGCCGACTATTGTCTTTTCTCCGATGCATGCGTTGTCAAAGGCAGTTACTACTTGATCCATGAGTAGGAGAGGCGGCACGCCTCTTCTCATCCACATGAAACGCTCAACAGTTCAATGTTGACATATTCGAAGTATTGTGTTAGAGATCATTCGTTGTGAAGCAGAAATTTGCATTAGCTCTGTCACGTTGGATAATAGGTTGGTGTGACGTAGCGTTTACAGGAGCTGCAGCAGAGTTCACAGGCTCTATACGGGCCAGCAAAAATTTTAAGCCTTGGACCGGTATACTTCCCATTCGTCTACTACTACTGCAGACAGAACAAATGCAATTTCCTTATATCAACTTATTTTTTGTACCAGCTTTATGCATTTATGAGCGTGTGAGGAAATACCTTTGCGTCTCAGGTGAGACAAACCAGTATGTCTTTTTCATGTGTCTTTTTCATGTGTCTTTTTCATGTCTGTCACTAGTGCAGTAAGAACAAAATCATTTTGTTAATATCAGTTTTATTTTATTTACGACTGCATTCATATTGAATCCACAGATTCAGAGCGCACACGCCATCTTCATAGCTCGTCAGGTACAGTGTGCTCCTCCGCCGTCTCCACGTGTCTTGAGTCAAAGCTGTCAAGACGCCACGATGTGCTTTCGTGTCGTTTGCAGGTGGCTTCGGCGCCGTCACATCTCGAGCTTTTGTGCTTCCACCGACCTGTACACGGCAGCGGCGTCGTCGTCGAACTCAGATAAATCCAAGACTCTGAAAAAGAAAGTGAATATATGAGCAAGAGTTTCATGGGAATCGTGTATCGTCCGCAGTTTCAACTCCGCCACCTCAGCTTTTGCGCTTCTAGTGACTGGTACACGCCGCGTTGTCATTGTCCTCAAATAACTGCAATGCTCTGAAAAAAAAAGAAACCAGTACGTGAAGAAGAGTTACTGAGTCGAGGGAGCTTTTATGTTCTCAAACGCCATGGCATACCTTCGAATCGTTCGCACATAACTTCGACGTCGCCACATCTTCAGCTAACTTCAACGTCGCCACATCTTCAGCTTTTGCACTTCCAGCGGCTTGCACAGCGATGATTTCTTCGTCGTCCTCAGATAAATACACGGCTCTGAAAAAGAAGAATACATGAGCAAAAGCTTACCGAATGGTGGGAGCTCGTACATGCTCATAAACCACGCATACCTTCGTATCGTTCGCAATAGCTGCGACGCCGCCATTTCCTTTGATTTTCCGCTTCCGGCGACTTGTACATGGCGGCGGCGTCGTCCTCATACTCAAACACATACAAGCCCCTTAAAAAAAGACAGAGTACATGAGCAAGAGATTATTGCGAGTCGTGGGAGCTCGTACGTGCTCAAACACCACGGCATACCTTTGTAACGTTCGCAAACAGCATCGACGCCGCCACATCCTCGGCCTTTGCTCCTCCAGCGACTTGTACACGGCGGCGGCGTCGTCCAAATTCGTTCGCCTTCTGCAGCATGCTGTCTGCTCTCAGCGGCCTGTCTCTGACTCTCTGCCTAACCTCCCCAGCGTCTTTCCTTATATAGATGTACGACAATGCTAAGCGAGGTTTCCGTGGAAATGTGCTGTGACGTCATTCCTCTGCCCATTGTTCATTACAGTTCCTCATGCATGCATCGATACTACACAAAATTTCGTGAAATATGAAGCGAGGAAAAGTAGTCTGGCTAACACACTACTTCTATGCTCGATATATAGATTGGAAACTCAGTGATTTTAGTCCCCAAATATTTTTTGCGTAGTTTGCAGGCACTATCCCGTACATTGTTATTTTAATCTCTTTATGCTATCTAGACTTGTAACAATTTGTTCCTCACGGATAATAAGGATGCGTACGATTAATTAAAAATACTACGAACTTTTCAATATTCTTGAGAGAGATGAATTTTTCCTTATTTTATCAGAGTGGTATCCGAGTCGTACTAATTTCAAGTGTCCGGACAGTCCCCTGTTTACTATTATTTCGTGGTTTCTTTTCACAGCTCAACAAGCCCGAGTAGGCCTCAACCCTTTTCAGGTTTAGGATCTTGTGACTTTGCTGGCAAAGAGACAGGGAATTCTAAGCTTCCTGTTTCTTAATTTTGACTGTATGTTACAAAGTACAGTTACAAACTTCAGTACAAGAAATCATTGTGATTCTGCCAGCATCCCTGTCAAAGCGGGCGGTGGACGTGAAAGAGTTTCAGTGGAGTTTCTTGTCCTTTGGATGGGGAATTATCCCTAAAAGGGAGATTAACTAACAACAGTCATTGTTATTACGATGCAGGAGGGAATGGATACCATAGCATGAAACATACATAATGTGTATCTAAAAGAAAAGTGCCGTATTATATATGGTGGACCACGTAAAACCAGTGGAAAATCTGATATTCTCTCCCCCCAAATAAGGTAGTTTGATCATTTACGTAGCAGGAAACGTATGAAATTGCTAAGCGGAGAACTCTGGTTGGATACAAGTTACTGTAAAACTATTAACGCAGGTTGGAAACAGCTGCAGAGCTACTTGGTGGCCTTGCTGTACTCATATCCAGAGGCTGCTTACTCAGAGAATGAAGCTACAGTTCCAATGTGCTATCGGACGATGGAGCTACAGACTTCACTCTATGAAGACAGTTCTTGCGTCGGTTTCAGGCCTGCGTCCTTACACTCGCGTGCCACTGTGACGGGGAAGGAATTGATGTGTGGCCTTGCTAATAATTTTAATAAGAAGCTAAACAAAGTAAACTGACTGAAAAAAGTAAGGTACCTGGAAGACATGGTCGTATTTGTGCGTAACTTCGTACGTGTGTGGTCCTTGCTGGGGATGTAAATGATTAGAGTTGCAATTCACTGCGATTCATAACAACCACCAGAGCGCATCAGCATTATTAGTGTTTTGTGCTTTTACGAGGTCTGGTAGGCTATATAAGTATTGTGTAGAGTATCAGATGTTGAGTAATTACTATGAAGAACACGGAGATGCCGTGTGCTCGTGTGAAACAATGTTTCTAGCAATAGTCTCAAGTGGCTTCGTAGTGGGTCCTCATTCCGCTGGCTGATCGAACTGTGCGTTTTCTCGATTTGTGGAGCATTCGGATTTGACAGTGGCCCGATGTTGGACTACATGGGAAAGTGAGAGCGGTCATACTCTTCGTCAAGGTTCCAGTCGATCACGTGCGACCACCACAATGGAGGATTATCGTATTTGCTCTAACCGTATCGTAACAGCTTTGGACATGCGCCGCCTTCCCGAGAACAAGTAATGGGCTTCCACAAACATTCTGTGTCATCCCGAGTCATTGGGTGTAATATAGGCAGGAGGCAGCTGGAGCGTTATCGTTCCACGCGCAACCTACCGTTAACACCACAACACAAACACATGCGTCTGGACTGGTGCTGTGACTGGGAAGAATGAACTGCTGACGATGGGTGTCGTATTGTGTCCAGTGATAAACCAATGTTCTGCTCTGCGCACTATGACCATCGCCGACAAGTATGGCGGCGACCAGGGATAAAGTCCCATTCTTCCAATGGGATAGGCACAGTGGTTTTACTGTACATCTCCATCTAGATACATACTCCGCCAGCCACGGTATGGTGCGTATTGGAGTGCACCTCGTACCAATAACAGCCATTTCATTTCCCGCTAACTCGCAAATAGAACTACGGAAAAGGACTGTTAACATGCCTCCGTATGAGCCCTTATTTCTCTTATCTACTCTGTGCGGGACTTGAGCGAAATCTACTTGGGCTGCAGTTGAATCGTTCTACAGTCAGCTGCAAATGTTTGTTCTCTAATGTTGTTTCGCCAAAGGGACGTTCTCTACCCTCAAGTTATTCATTCCCATTTGAGTTCACGAAGCATCTCCGTAACACACGTGTGTTAAACAACTTACCAGCAACAAATTTAACAGCATGCTTCTGAATTGCTTCTATGTCTTCCTTTAATTCGACACGGTGTTGAGCCTAAACACTTCAGCAGTACTCAAGAATGGGTACCACAAGTATTCTATATGCGATCTCCTTCGTACATGGGCTACACTTTCCTAAATCTCTTTCAGTGAACCGAAATCGATCATTCGACTTCCCTTTTACCGTCCTTACTTTCTCTTTCGATTTCATATCGTTTTACATCGATACGCTGAGATAGTTAATCGACGTAACTTTGTCCAACTACACACCATTAATACTTTATTCGAATTTTACATGGTTGTTCTTCCAACTCATATGTATTAATTTACATTTTTATACGTTTAGGGCAAGCCTCAAAACGCCAAACAGAAAATTATCTGAGTCATCCTCAGACCTCCTACAGCCAGTCAACGACGATGCTTTCCCGTAACGTATAGTGTCATCGGCGAACAGCGGTCCTATCACATATCCACGGGACAGTACTGACTATACATTGCTCCGTTGGTCTCTGATGAACACTCGCCGTCCATGGCAACTCTGGAGACTTTCGTTAACAATCTGGAGTGGGGCACCGTGACAAACGCATCTCTGAAATATACGATATATGAAATCTGGCTGTACCCTTCATCCACGGATCACAGGACAAACTGAGTTTCGCACGAGCTATCCTTATTATATCCGTGCTGATCTGTCGACAAAAACTATTCCATCTCAAGGAACATTTATCCATTCGAGCTTAGAATATGCTTAAGAATTCTGCAGCAAACCCACGTTAAGGACATTAGCCTGCTATTTTTCGGCCAACGTACTGGACAGCAAGAAAGAGAGATACAGATGAGCAAGAGAGAGATAGATAGTTAGAGAGAGAGAGAGAAGAAATCGAACAAATGGATCAGCTAGTGGGCTCTAGTGATAGGCGTAATTATTTCCGTAATGAAAGTGAAATGTGGGTGGAGAGGACATGTAGCCAGACAAATGGATGGCACTTGGAGGAAGGAAGTTTTTATTAGGTAGTAAGAAAAGAACGAAGCTATGACATTAGGAAAGAAGGTTGCGTACAGCCTGCGGGCTTTGAAATAACAACTACGCACTCTCAGACTCTGAGTTGCGATATTAAAAGTTTTGTCTGGTTTCGTTGTCTAGGGGCTGCGATACGTAGTTGCCGCATTACAGGCCAAATGCTGCTGAGTCTACACTATACGATAAGAATACACACATGAATCAAACGGTCGAAGGTTTCTATCACTCGGCAATTGCGAATTATGAATGTAACAATTAAATTTATAAATGAAAGATTGCAATAAAAAAAATCTGCAAGTGATATCTTAACGACTTTAAAATATGAGTACGATAGTAGAAGTACTTTTTAGAATGCGGCATATTTCTGCAAAACACTTATTGGTGTCGATGGTCCAGCAATTAAATAAAATATAAGCTGAATAACAGGGAAACAATAGATCGTACTGCACGTTATTAGTAATGAACAACAACATAGCTCGCGAGATATTCACCTCTAAACGCACACTACGTCTTCACTGTAGAAACCTCGGAAGCCTCACAAGATCGCAAGTCCGCACTCCGAAGTATTTCTATCTCTCGCGACCACGCGCAGACGGCTCTACACTCCAAGTCTCTGCGGCGACTGTGCGTCACAGTCTCCAGCACTCCCGGACCTCCGTCCAGCACCTCCTCCAGTTCTGTCCCGCACTCCCCCGTGTCCTCTCCGGAAACGATGCTCCCGTCCAGTCTCCCCATTCACGGGCGATGCTGATTGGCTATAGCGCTCGCGCCATGTCTTCAAACCAACGCACCCACACCCATATTTAAGCACGTACGAAATTCTGGATTTACATTTAAATACTTGAAATTAATTAAATATTCCTACGACTGGACCATAAACCAGCTCTAACACACGTTATTAAACACATAAACAATTACATAAACATATATCAAAAGAAAAGAAGCAATAGGTAGACCAGGAGCCTAATGTCTGTTTGGCTTCTAAAACACACTAAATAATTGATAAATTTCTTCATGAATAGCATATATCGGCTATTAACAAAGACAAAGATGAGTCAATATATTTACAAGCATGAAACTTCCTAGCAGATTAAAAGTGTGTGCTAGACCAAGACTCGAACTCAGGACCTTTACCTTTCGCGGGCAAGTGCTCTACCAACTGAGCTACCCACACAAGCCTCGGAGCCCGTCCTCACAGCTTCAATTCCGCCAGTACCTTGTCTCCTACCTTCCAGACTTGACAGAAGCTCGCCTGCGAACCTTGAAGAACTAGCACTTCTGGAAGAAAGGATATTGCGAAGACATGGCTTAGCCACAGCCTAGGGGATGTTTCCAGAATGAGATTTTCACTCTGCAGCGGAGTGTTGGTCCGGCACACAGTTTTAATCCGCCAGGAAGTTTCATATCAGCGCACACTCCGCTGCAGACTGAAAATCTCATTCTATTTATAAGCATGCTGCTACCGTTTTTTCGTGTAACTGTGGAGTACTTATGGCAAGACGCGATCCATAGTAATCGACCACTTTGACCTCCAATAACTCATGTACCCAAAATTTTGAACACAGCTGCACGTTCAGAGACTGTGAACAGTTACATTTGAAATAAAAACAGCCCTCGGTCACAATTTTTAACGAATTCGTTAGAAATAGTGACCGAGAGCTGTTTTTATTTCAATTGCAACTCATGTACTGCCGGCCGCGGTGGCCGTGCGGTTCTGGCGCTGCAGTCTGGAACCGCGGGACCGCTACGGTCGCAGGTTCGAATCCTGCCTCGGGCATGGGTGTGTGTGATGTCCTTAGGTTAGTTAGGTTTAAGTAGTTCTAAGTTCTAGGGGACTTATGACCTAAGATGTTGAGTCCCATAGTGCTCAGAACCATTTGATCCAACTCATGTACTATTTACGTTACATGCCTGTAATTCATATCAATTCAGGTTTATTCTAAAGCTTTCTAAAGACACGTAGATCCACGATATCGGATGCACCGTTTAGATTTTGGAAATTCGTTGTTGGGTATTATTTGTATAATTTATCGTCGGATACTAAAGTTTCAACTAATGAATATATTGAAAATCTGAGTACACCATCAGAATCGTCGTGCAAGTAATGCTAATGTACATGTTTCTTTTTGAGGTATCATGATTCATCTGGCTGCTATTAATTTCTATACGAACTGTGAAATGTCTGCAATGATGGTTTCACAACGTCCGCCATCTTTGGAACTCTCCCGGCGTGTCTCCTTCATTGACACAGCCTCACAACGGAATTCCCAGCCACGCGGCCGATGGACCACTTGCTCCGGCCACCCCTCTTGCTCAGCTAACGTTCGGCACCACGTGTCCATAACGCTTGGACAGGTATAGTTGGAGAGAGAGGCCTTTACCCCTTACGATGACTTTATTATGATAACTCCATTGAGATCAATCAGTTCGAGCCAAGTATATAGTGCCTGACCAAAAAAATGAAAAAAGGAGGCGAAGCGGAAATTTCATTGGACGAGAGAGATGAGGGAAGACAAAGTTAAATGTGAAGATGAGGTTATAGAAGAGAGAGAGAGAGAGAGAGAGAGAGAGAGAGAGAGAGAGAGAGAGAGAGAGCGATAGTGGTCCTGGCATATCCGACAGAAAGTTCGAATTCAGAAGTAAAAATCCTTAAACGACTCACATATGATTGAGTAGAGGATGCTTTACTGCAGGAATATGAGGAAGAACTGATCAAACCGGTCAAGATTCAACCAGTTGTGAAGGTCGTGGTAGCTAAAATCCCAGTTAATGTAGTCATAGTGCAAGCGTGCTAACCGCAGTTTCGGAGAACTTATCTAACCAACGCAATGCAAACGAAAAATTATCGATCTTCAAAATGAAGAAGATTTAGGTAAGGGTCACATAAAAAATTATACTGCGGATGTCAATAACCAAACCAGGTTAACTCTCTCGTGCAAAGGTCAAAAGATCGAAGCCAGCTTCGCTATCATACAGAAATTAACGGTGGACATGATAATAGATGCTGATTTTATGAATCAAAGACGAGCTGTGATAAACATGGGAAAAGGCAGCGTCACATTTGAAAGCACTACACTTCTCTCTGAGCCAAGGCTGACAGTGTCAAAAGGGAAGAGCAAGAGCCTTCCAGACCTAACGAACCATATTCCACCATTCAAACAAAATGGTATAGACAGAACGAACCGAGCATAGAATGAGATAAGCAAAAGTTTAGGTCTTCATTATGTAAGCCATATTAAAAGGTATGACGAATTATCACTAACAGGCATCAGTAAATAGTATCAAAGATGCCATCAAGTACGTTTTAGACAGGACGTGACCAGAAATCTGAGGAAAAGAAGAGACAGAGAACTGAGAAGTATTTTAAATTTTTATATGTAGCAACTGACATGATATGTAGAGTTCGCGAAGATGATGCTCTAACACCATGACATACTAACATGCCACACCACGACACCACACATAACGAACATAGGGAGTCTGATCAGCTTAAGATATCAGGAACAAATTGGAACCTGACAGAGAATCTATAACTGCAAGACAGATGTAGGATGCCGAACCATGTAAAGAATTTCTTAAGAGGCGTAAGTTAGGCATTGTGCGTAAGGTAGATTACAAGAAGAGATTTTTGTACGCAAACCTCCTGCAAAGAAACAGTTGGCAACTGCCCACGACGATGCGACGGAAGACAACTGGAAATGTATATGGAACTTGCATGGACAAGATGAACGATTTTCTAAAATGTGGAGGCGCCGGCAAGGGCACGAAGAGGATAGCGATTTGTAACCAACGCTGTTCTTCTACCTAACTGCGTTAGCAACCTTGCCGTGATAACAGAAGTACATGGAGGGTGGATGAGCAGCAGAAGATCGACATTGAGTCCAGGCTTTGCGACAATTCACTTTCGACCGATACTTGAGTCGGAAGGACTGCACGGAACGACGGGCCACCAAACAAACGAAAAGATTACGTGTGGAATAGCACTGTCGCCACCAGACGGCGATATTATATGGGACTACAGAGCTGAAGAAAAATCAGTCAATCAATGCTGACCTACGCGCCCTAATCAACGACTGAAACACTTACGAATGTAAAACTTCAAAGCATCTAGTAGTCAATAATTCCCTAAATCCTGTCCAGAGAAGAGACAAGGTTTAAGTCAGAAGAAAGGAAGATGCTTGGAGGAACATAAGATGAAGAGTTCTAAGACTGATGTTGAAGAGTGAAGATAGGCGAAAATATTTCAAGATACACTTTTCCGAACACCCATCCTATTGTAAACTAGTTGTCTGCGAAGTGCCACAAATATAAATACCTTCAGAATTGTCTTGAGAAGAAAAATACACGTTCCTAAAGCCAATACTCCATGGCACTCCGCACTAAAGGGTCTACATTATTATGAGGGCCACACCAAACTACGTCAACATCCTGTTGCAAATTTCGACGAAGAACGAGGCTGTCCAGCCGATGGTTGGCGGACAAACATCTTGCACAAGTTCTTCAGCTTCGTGCAAAGACATTCGTCGCGAACCTCGGGCAACACATTCGTAGACATGGTGTGAAAATAGTGGTCAAAATTAGGGAAATGTCAGTGTCAGAGAGTGAAAAACTCACAAAATGCACGACAATTAACATAGGACTTAAATGTATTCATACCGGTTTGATACAATTTACATCTCTCTATACAGTATGTGCAAATGGCTGAACGAGAACTGTGTAACAGTCTTTTCATTATCTATGTTTCATGAGCAATGCATGACATACTTTTTGTAAAGAAATGTTTTATGTAGTTATGATGCTGATTAGAATAATACACTACTGGCCATTAAAATTGCTACACCACGAAGATGACGTGCTACAGACGCGAAATTTAACCGACAGGAAGAAGATGCTGTGATACGCAAATGATTAGCTTGTCAGAGCATTCACACAAGGTTGGCGCCGGTGGCGACGCCTACAACGTGCTGACACGAGGAAAATTTCCAGCCGATTTCTCATACACAAACAGCAGTTTATCGGCGTTGCCTAGTGAAACGTTGTTGTGATGCCTCGTGTAAAGTGGAGAAATGCATACCATAACGTTTCCGACTTTGATAAAGGTCGGATTGTAGCTTATCGCGATTGCGGTTTATAGTGTCGCGACACTGCTGCTCGCGTTGGTCGAGACCCAATGAATGTTAGCAGAATAAGGAATCGGTGGGTTCTGGAGGGTAATACGGAACGCCGTGCTGGATCCCAATGGCCTCGTATCACTAGCAGTCGAGGTGACAGCCATCTTATCAACATGGCAGTAACGGATCGTGCAGCCACTTCTCGATCCCTGAGTCAACAGATGGGGACGTTGGCAAGACAACAACCATTTGCACGAACAGTTCGACGACGTTTGCAGCAGCACTATCAGCTCGGAGACCGTGGCTGCGGTTACTCTTGACGCTGCGTCACAGACAGGAGCGCCTGCGATGGTGTACTCAACGACGAACCTAGGTGCACGAATGGCAAAACGTCAATTTTTCGAACGAATCCAGGGTTCTGTTTACAGCATCATGATGGTGGCATCCGTGTTTGGCGACATCGCGGTGAACGCACATTGGAAGCGCGTATTCGTCATCGCCATACTGGCGTATCACCCGCCGTGATGGTATGGGGTGCCATTGGTTACACTTCTCGGTCACCTGTTGTTCGCATTGACGGCACTTTGAACAGTGGACGTTACATTTCATATGTGTTGCGACCCGTGGCTCTACCCTTCATTCGATCCCTGTGAAACCCTACGTTTCAGCAGGATAATGCACGACCGCATGTTGCAGGTTCTGTACGGGCCTTCCTAGATACAGAAAATGTTCGACTGCTGCCCTGGCCAGCACATTCTCCGGATCTCTGACCAATATAAAACGTCTGGTCAATGGTGGCCGAGCAACTGGCTCGTCACAATACACCAGTCACTACTCTTGATGAACTGTGGTATCGCGTTGAAGCTGCATGGGCAGCTGTACCTGTACATGCCATCCAAGCTCTGTTTGACTTAATGCCCAGGTGTATCAAGGCAGTTATTACGGCTAGAGGTGGTTGTTCTGGGTACTGATTTCTCAGGATCTATGCACCCAAATCACATGAAAATGTAATCACAAGTCAGTTCTAGTATAATATATTTATCCAATGGATACCCGTTTATCATCTGCATTTCTTGTTGGTGTAGCAATTTTAATGGCCAGTAGTGTATATTAAAAGGGAAACCTGTTCATGTATATTGTCTCTTAAAGATAAAATTTTTGTAAAGTTAATTTACTGTCTATTAGTATAGTATTTGAAAAATTTATTTATGCATAATTATCAATGCAACTTTTCTTAAACGCCACGTTGTCTGTTAGAGTAATATTTGTTTTAGAACACAGGTGCTCAATGCAGCAAACTATTTGTAAAATCGGGCTCGAGTTAACTGTTGTAAAATTATTCTTATAGTAGACCGAACTGCTGATACTAAATATAAACGCAAATACATTTTAACTGCATATTGCGGGATCCCGTGTTCTGAAGTTTTGTTACACTACTTCATTGCTGGTATTTGTGCACAGGTATGGCGTAGATATGCGTGAAACAACTGGACACCTCAGTTCTTTGTTCTGAAAAACACCTTCAGAATGAAGATCTTCTTCCATTCTGAGCGCAATTAGTTTCATAATATTGCTGAGCTTTAATAATTCTTTTGTTTCTTATTACCTCTTTCCTCTTTTACACTCTGAAAAACACAAACAGTGGTCGCCCGTAGGCTTACTTCGTTGTTAATAATGGCATATGTTAAGAACAATGTGTTTTCTTTAGAAAATTTAATTTCAGGTCCACCAAGCGTACTTAACCTTCAATGTGTTTGACTCAAAATTTTCAATCAAACTTTAACACATGCTTTAACCATTCAGCCAAAAATTTCGTAATACAATATTCTGCTAACCTCGTTATCTGGACCTCACCACCGCCTGCCACTTTGTTTGTCAATGTTCCGTTTTTGCCACCTGCACACATCACATATTTCTATGTTTGGGGCAGGTACAACTGATTCACACACGTAAAGCTTATGCTATTATATCTATTTATTATGACGTCCTGTTTTCTTCTTACAAATGCACTTATAACCTCTTTACGTTAGTTGACGTTTCTGGGGTTGCTAAATTCATGTTATTGCAAAACACGGCCGAGAAAAGCGGGCCAAACGACTACTTGATTCGGGAATCAGTTTGACGCCCAGTGCTACGTAGCAGCGCCGACTGGGGTGCTCATGTTGATATTGAGTTCAAAAATGGCTCTGAGCACTATGAGACTCAACATCTTAGGTCATAAGTCCCCTAGAACTTAGAACTACTTAAACCTAACTAACCTAAGGACATCACACACACCCATGCCCGAGGCAGGATTCGAACCTGCGACCGTAGCAGTCCCGCGGTTCCGGACTGCAGCGCCAGAACCGCTAGACCACCGCGGCCGGACGATATTGAGCTTACTGCCACGATACATAGCAGTGCGAAGCAGTGGTGCACAGTATTGGCCCAAGAAGCGTGTATATGACAAAGTAAAGGAGATATTGGACACATCGAGGACAGAAATAGTGCAAGAAATCTGATACGGGTCAGAAATGGGGAGGAGATCATATTCGTTCCCTCTTAACATAAAATAAAGATTAAGAGTATCGTACTTGCTTCTGATGAAGGGACCTATAAACTACAAAACGAATTTTCACTCAGTAGCTAAGTGAGCGCTGATTTCAAACTTGGACTCGAATCTGGACTCTTTGCGCCTTTCATGCGCAAGTGCTCTACCTACTGAGTCATCCAAGCACGGTTCGCGCTCAGCTTCCACCAGTAGACCATCTACTACATGTTAAACTTCACGTAAGTTCTCCTGAATGCCTTGCAGGGTAACCCTCCTAGAGGAAAACATATTACGGATACGTGCCTCAGCCGTTTCCCGGAGTATTGTTTCCAGAAATAATTTTCGCTCTACAGCGGAATATGCACTGATTTTTAACTTAGGGGCAGATTAAGTGCCCTGTACAAATAAACTGACTGTGGCTTAGCCATGTTTGCGCTATATCCTTTATTGCAAGAGGGCTAGTTCCACAAGGTGTACAGGAGAACTTCTGTGAAGTTGTCAAGGTAGGAGAAGATGTACTGGCGGAAGTAAGCCTGCGAGGGCGAGTCGTGAGTCAAGCCTGGATTTCTCAGTGGGTAGAACACTTGCCTGCAAAAGGCAAATGTCCCAGCTTCGCGTTCCCGTTCGACAAATAGTTTCAATGAGTATGAAAATTTTGAGCTAGACACTGCCTATCGGGACTTGGGCCATATCCCAACTCCTTATTTAAAATTCAGTAATGCAGCACAAACACTTGTGGATGTGGAGCAATCGACACCCTGACCCACATCGTCTGGAAGTCATTTATTAGAGAAGATGTTTTAAGCTATGATAGGCAAGTCTTTGGTAATACGATTGCCTAAAACGCAATAGGGAATGAGGAGCTGTGGCAAAAGTTACACTTGCTAACACCCAAAATAAATGCTTACGTTCTATTCTTCATTTTTATAGTCATATTGTCCGTAGTTTCTTCGTAACTATTCAGGATATTTTGTTCTATCTTTGAAACTACAAAAATGCGCGATTTTTTTCACGAGACGCGTTCGCTTTATTGAAGTAAAGCATCATCAGTGGTCTTTTATTACGTTATTTACACTCTGATCTGCTTTTAGATCGAAAAACCGTTAGTTAAGAATAAGATGATTTGTAATTACGGTGTATTTGGGTTGATTTCTCGCTTACATCGGGTGAAGCCGTCTGCTGGCATATGGCTGTTTTTCTGCGTCAGACACCGATAATTTTATTCTAATTTTTAGTTGTTCTGCAGCACTATGCATTCTTTATGTTTTTCATAGCACTCTTTTGTGCTCACCACTGTATTCAAAAATGGTTCAAAGGCTCTAAGCACTATGGATCTTAACATCTGACGTTATCTGTCCCCTAGACTTAGAACTAGTTAAACCTAACTAACCTAAGGATATCATACACATCCATGCTCGAGGCAGGATTCGAGCCTGCGACCGTATCAGCAGCGCGATTCCGGACTGAAGAGCCTAAAAGCGCTCGTCCACAGCGCCCGGCACCATTGTATTCTGTTTGTTTTTGTACTTCTGAGTATGTGTTGTGGTTTGTGTTTTGTAGTGTTGCAAACACAGCCTTTCAACAACTTTGTGTCTGACCTACGCCTGTTTTTATTATTAGGTTATTATATGTGTGTAACTCTATGTAATTAAGTTTCTGCCGGCCAGAGTGGCCGAGCGCTTCTAGGCGCTACAGTCTGGAACTGCGCGACCGCTACGGTCGCAGGTTCGAATCCTGCCTCGGGCATGGATGTGTGTGGTGTCCTTAGGTTAGTTAGGTTTAAGTAGTTCTAAGTTCTAGGGGACTGATGACCTCAGAAGTTAAGTCCCATAAAGCTCAGAGCCATTTGAACCATTTGAATTAAGCTTCTGTGTATTTACGTACTGTGTTAGAGTAGGGAAGGAATATCGGTGGAGGGTTTTTTGTGTAGGGGAGGAAGAAACCAAGATGAGTGAACATAAGTGTATAGGAGTGTGATGGAGCGTGAGTTAGAGTAGAAGGTGAGGAGCGAGAAGTGAAGTGAAGTTGTAAGTTCAGGGACGGAAGGGGGGGTGGTAGTGGGGGAGGGGGTGAAGGAAGGAAAAAGGACGTTTTCTTTTTAATGTAATTTCATCAGTTATTTCTTATAGTGTCTAATTTCCTTTATTTATTTGGTCATTGAGCAACTGTTTATTTTGTGTCAATTCTTTTTTGTATGTTGAAAGTTTCTTGGAAGGTGAGGATGTGTCTGTCTTTATTGATATTTATCATATGTTGAATGATGTGCACCGTATTTAAATGCTTGGATGTGTTCTTAATACCTTGTGTCAAATGTCCTGTCAGTCATTTCATTATATATCTTCTCATAATCCTTACAAATGAATTGATAGAGACCAGATTGTTGGTAGCTGTCTCATTTTGATTTCAGTCCTGGGATGTGCTTTTGCATGGAATTATTCGTTTTGTAAGCAATGTTTATGCTTTGCTTTTTGAATATATTACTTATTTAATGGGAATATATTGTGAAAAGTCATTGTATGGCATTTTTTTGTTCTAGTGCAAGTTTTATGAGTTGGTGTGGTTTTGTTAGTTTTTTCACTGTTTGTCTCTTTATTTTTCCTTTAGTTTGTCTACCATTGTTTCTTTGTGTCCATTTTTAATGCTATTCGTTTTATGATAACTAGCTCTTTCTGGTAATCAGAAGTTTTTAGGAGTATCTTGTTCAGCCTCTTTATCATGTATCTGATTGCAGCTTGTTGGTGTTTCTGTGGGTGGTTTGAGGATGAATTTAAGATTATGTCACTTGTTGTGGGTTTTCTATATATGTCAAATGTGTGTTTATTATTGTCATTTCCTATGGTTATGTCCAGAATGTTGATTCTATTGTAAACTTTATGTTTTTGTTACAGTATTTATATCTTTGAGTAATTGTTGTATTCTGTTTTTAGGTTCGGCTGCCATGCATATTATGTCATCCATGTATCTGTACCAGTAGATGACGTTGTGGCTTTTCTTTGCTATTATGTATTCAAATATTGATTTTTCTATACGATTCATGAAAATGTTGACTAATGTTCCTGAAATAGGTTAACCCATGGGTAAACGCTCTTCTTGTGTGTAATATTGTTAATTGAATTCAAATTAATATTGTTGTGTTATAACTGTAACAACATTATTGTTTCATCTGTGAGTTAAAGATGTAGCAGGCAGCTGGTTGTGTGTTTTCAGATTTTCTTCAATTATTTTTGTGGTATCATTAACAGGGATTCAACTGTACATTCTTTATACATCATAAGAAAGAAAAATGTTGTTGTGTCAGGGATTTTAGTGTCTATAATATGTTCTGCCAGTTGAGTGTTATTTCTGATTGTTCTATCACTTTCCAGTCTATAATATTTGGTGAGCTGTGACTGCATTTGTTTTGCTTGTAGATATGTAGGAGCTGCTCTGAAATTTACTATTGAATGGACTGGATAATTTTCTTTATGGACCTTTTTTGACAACTCATGTTGGGATGTTGGGGGTTTCTTTGTATAAGTCTCTGTTTCTCTCTGTCTTTTTGAAGTTGTTTTTGCTGATAAATACTTCTGTATTTTCTATGTATTCTTTTGTTCTCATGAGGACAACACTATTACCTTTGTCAGATTTTGTTATAATGACATTTTCCGCTTGCAGCTTTTACTTTAGATTTTTAAGCTTTCTTTCGTCACAATTATTTTTTAATGCATTGGTTTCTCTTTTAATCTGCGTTGTCATGTTTTTTATTTCTTCTTTTATTAACTCCCTAGTTAGCCATGTGTTACTATTTTCATTTCTTTCTTCTACATTGAGAATATGTTCAGATTCTCCAATGAGAACTCTTAATTTGTTGTTGAGTCAACATAGTGCCCTAGACATTTTTCGTTTTTATCTAGTATTATATCTGTAACATTGACAACAGTAGGATAGATGTGGTGTGTCTGAATGTGTTTGCTGTTATAGGGGTTTTGTGTGCTGCAAATTGAGATTCTAAGTTTTCTGATTATGCTTTAGTAGCATTTTGTCATAGCTCTGCATGTGCATCATTCGACTTTTTGTACAGTGGAAGCAGACAAGGCCTTGGTTTAATGTCTGTTTCTTTGTATATAGTGATTAATTTCGTGTTTCAGTCACGCATTTTTGGCGGCATGTATGGCAACTTTCGCTGTTTTTGAACTGTTTTTGATCTTTACATTTATGTATTTTGGCATAAAATCATTATGTTTACAACAGTTACTGAATCTGATGGTTTCAACTGTTTTATACGAAATAAAATGAACCTTTTTAAACTATTAATAAAGATCAGCTGCAAATGCTTGACAAGGTGACATTAAATTTTTCATTTGTAGGGTCACATTGTCTGTAGTTGTTTTATAAATCTTGCAGTAATTTTTCTTCTCTCGTTGTAACTACAGAAATGTGTGATTTTTTTCACCAGACGCGTTTCGTGTTATTGAAGTAAAGCATGATCAGTGGTCTGTAATTAAGTTATATACATTTCGCTTTGCTTTTAGATCGAAAAACTGTTCGTTAAGAATATATTGATTTATAATTACTGTGATTTGAACATAACTCTAAATACTTCAGATTACTTGAAAGAGCTAGATAGCGATTATAAAAGAAATAGCATTAAAACGTGGACACAAAGAAACAATGGTAGACAAACTGAACAAAAAAAATTAGACAAACAATGAAGAAGCTAAGCAAACCACACCAACTCATAAAACTTGAACTACAAGAAAGAAATGGCATTCAATGACTTACCACAATAAATTCACACATAAAATAAGTAACATATTCAAAATATACTCTTTGTGATACATACAGAGATATTCTGACATGTGAATGCATTTTCACGCGAATGACCTTACTTCACACGTAAACAGCATGTTATAACATTAATTTGTGACAATTTATTTGAAGAATGTTAACATTAGTAACAATTCATGTAATTTACACTATTTCACAAGGCACAGAGCTTCACACTCGTATGGAGTTACTGTATTTATATAGACGAAAGACTTACTCTTCACGATAACATGTATACGTGCCTGAGAATTTAATGTCTGACATATGTGCTGAAGTAGAATGTCAGTGATGTATTTTTGCTATCGTGTACAAGTTGGAACCAATAAGAACTGTTCAAAATCATTTGACTGAATTTGAACCTGATCTGAAGCAGCAAAGTGTGATAATGCTTTTTCGGCCTTCCTGTTTCACCCCCTCCTGTGGCGTGATCACAGTGGAGTCTGAGATTGACACATGCATGAATACAATGGTAAAGGTTCCCTCTAAATCCCTACAGCTTACTAATCTTTTCAGTGGCATCCTGACATAGTAATTGATAAATTTTTGAAATGTGACTTCACAGAGAAATTAGTCCGTAGCACCTCCAGGCAGGCAACCGCTTTACATCCTTGCAATGCCAGTTATCTCCCTGCAGGGGTCTAGAGCTAATGCGCAGGCCCATTGGGTGCATGCCACCGAGGGAAATACCAAACCTGTGGCGGCGGTGGGGGGGGGGGGGGGGGGGCTGAGGGTGTGGGAGGGATGTGTGTAGTCTTACATGTATTCTTCCCAATTGTATTCATACATCTGTCAATGTCGCATGCTTCCGTGGTCATGCCACAGCTGGGAGTGAAATGAGCACCCTTTCCCTGCTTCAGATAACGTTCGAACTTCTCTAATACTTGTCAACGGTTCCTGGTGGTTCCAACCTTTACACGAGATCAAAAATTGCTGTCATGTTGCACTCAAAAGGGGTGGAACCACATTCAGTGGGGATGCATGCCTACAATGTCCTTAGAGAGGGCTTGAAACGTCCGGTAGTATCAGCAGCGTCGAATATTGCCAAGGACATCGTCCAGTTGCTCATCACATTACCAAATGTCGTTTTAGACGGTTAAATATGCAAGAATCAATGCCCAGAGGAAAGGAGTGGTTTCATTGACGATATTTATGCCACTGCCTGAGGGCGTTTGGTATCTGAAATGTTTTCCTCCGCAACTTGTAAGAAAACTGCGTGCTTTCAACGCTCAGTTTCGCCATTATGTCCTCAAGCTGTGGCGTCAACACAAGGGGTGCACTGTGGTTAACAGGAGGTTGTGACGACCATGCCAAAGTGCGACACGTCTAAGGTAGCATTGAGCCGAATCGCAGTCATATTTTGTGCCAGTGTGACATTATTAACCCACCTTACAAGTAACGTGAATTTCTGAGCTGTTACCTTTCTTCGCATCTGGTGACACCTTGCTGTTTGACGTGTCATCGAGACCGACGGTGACGTCACTGGGCGACATGCTCTTTCACCCCTACACAGAAAGGATTTAGGCACCTTCGAGCCTAATTTGAAGCTTATGCATTGCAATGTGACTTAGTTACGGAGTTTCGAAGAAGTGCTCCTGTCTGATGCGATGTGTAGATTACACAAGCTGGTGTTTTGAAAATATTCGAAAAATGATTTACCAAAAACATGTGTTCTAGAAGCGATACAATTATGAAAATCACATCAGGATTTTTCACAATATAAGACGTTTCATTTTAAACATCTATATCTATGTGCTGTAAAAGTACTGTCTCTCGTGGTTCATTACTGGCACTTTTAAGGATCACTAATTGAAACTGAGTTCCCCTAATAGAAGCTTTCATCCTTTCTCCACCCGCTTCCAAATACCATAACCTGTTACGCTACGAAGTAACAGCCGCCATACACAATGGTGGGAGGGAGCGGGGGGAGGCAGTGAGGGAAGAAAGGAGGTAAGTTTGTGTCTGTCTTCGATGTTGTTCTCATGACGGATCGGGAAGGGAAGGTCATAAATGTCTATGGTTTGGGAACTCACTCACGTGTGTAGTTTATCTGTATGACCTCGAGGGGAGAGTTTTCAGTAAATATCGGTACATGGTGAAATAGATCAAAAGTAACTGTATTTGGACAATAAATTGTTGTTCCAATATTATCTGCCGATTAGTATTAGATTTTATTGTTTGGTTTCGGTTTAATAGAAAGGGCAGACGTCATCACATGGTAAAACTCTTGTAATCTACAAACACGCTTTGTTTAGGAAGAAACTTTTGGTCATTTCGACGGCATTGTGATTTATAGCTCTCAGGGTAATACGTCAGCCAGATGTTATTAAAAATCGAGAGTATATACGTATATATCAAGAGAAACCCACAACTCTCACCTTAAAAAATTAACCCAGCGAAGAAGAATGCGTTGCCTATATATAGGCACACGATTTTTAATTGCATTTGGCTGATTGCCGGATGGCACTGCAGTGGCAGCTGAAAATGACTTGTTCGGTGTTCTCTTCCGTAGCGCGTTCATACAGGTGTTTGTCCGTCGTAGACGACAAAGGTGCTGCATGGATCTACCGTGATCAAAGCGGAGCCGAGCAATTGTAACGAGAATTTTTCTGTGATGCATCAGAAAACTGGGGTCTAGTGAAGCAGGGCATACAACCCGTCGGCTTTGACCAATGATGTCATACATTAGTAAGAGGTAGCAATGTCTTCAATTCGAGGCATAGTTAATAAAACTGTTCTGTGTTCCGGATAAGCGCTATCATTGTACATTAAAATAATTGAATGGGAATCTGACAGCGATCGGTTGGTATTCCTTAAATTACTCATCGTGTGATTTAATTAAATTAATTGGTTGTTTCTTATTCAAACGGTACTTAATTTTATTCGGAATGATATTTTAGTTTTTAGGATTTGTCTGTTCCAATGAATCTTGACGATTTAAGAGAAGCTATGGACGAAGATATGTTGTCCACAGTTTGTTTCTTGCGAATGTGTGGTCTTATTGCTGAATACGTCCGATATCATGAGTGCGGCGAACATATGCGCCTCACCAGTGTAACAAGTCGCCGTACTCACGACTTATTTGTATGGAGGTGCAGCTGAGACCGGTTGTGGCGATCTGTTAGGAGGGGAACGTGGTTCGAGAAACTTAAGCACGCCCTGAGAGACATAATGAAAATCGCGTACTATTGGTGTTTAAGATATCCTGCATGGCTCTATGTGCATGAATGTCGTGTGAGTAAGCGTACGGTAGTGGATTGGTACTCGTTTTGTAGGGAAGTTTGTGGGGAATATAGGAAATATAGGTGGCCTTTGGGGGAGGGGGAGTGTTATGGTCGAAATTGACGAGTCGCATTTTCGGAAAAGGAAGTACAACAGTGGGGAACCTCCGGTGGGATAACGTGAAAATGCTACTGGCCCTTATATATGTGAAGTAGTTTTTCTCTCTCACATTCCTTTGTTTCTGAACATTCTTCTCAGCTCTTTCATCTTTGTAATACACGCTCTCTGGCCAATTCTGACGCCATTGGTCAAATCCGACGGTTTGTGTACCCTGCTAAACTAGACGCGAAAGCTGTGATGCATCAGAAAGCTGTATCTTTGCTGTGCAGGGATGTGCTTCATTGTATCTGCATAATGTCTTCTCCTAAGCTGGTATGTATAGTAGGTGCTGCTATTCCATGCGCCTGATTTACCATAATCCTCTTTAGGAAGATCTGTTTAAGGAACATCGTCACACGTTTTTGTCCCTTGGTAGTTAGTCTTGTGATACCATAGTGCCTCATCTTGTCGTGACGGTGTTCTGCTAGTTAGTGCTACGAACTGCACGATTCTGTGTGAGCAGCATCATCACTGACTGCGAGAGAGACAGTGAAATCCCATGTGTGTCTATTGTAACTTTTATTTGCCTACTAGCGTGTCTTTTCGTCGACGGACGCGTTATCAAAGGCAGTTACTACTTGATCCAAGAGTAGGAGGGGCGGCATGCCTATTCTCATCCACATGAAACGTTCAACAGTTCAGTGTTGTGTGGCAGGGATCATTCGTTGTGAAGCAGGAAAAATTTGCATTAGCTCTATGTCACGGTGGATAATAGGTTAGTGTGGTGTAGTGCAAACAGGAGTTGAAGCGGAATTCAAAGGCTCAATACGACCCAGCAAAATTAGCACTGGACTGGTATACTTCAAAATCGTCTACCGCTACTGCAGATAGAGCAAATGCAATTTTCTTATTTCAACTTCATTTTTATACCAGCTCTATGTATTTATGAAAGTGTGAGGAAATACTTTTGCGTCCCTGGTGAGACAAACCAGTATGTCTTTCACATGTCTATCACTATTGCAGCTAGAACAAAATCATTTTGCTTATATCTGCTTTATTTACGACTGCATTAATATTGAATCCACAGATTCAGAGCGCAGCCGGCATCTTCAAAGCTCGTCAGGTACAGAGTGCTCCTCCGCCTTCCTCACGTGTCTTGAGTCTTCTAAAGGTCAAGGCAGACAGCTTCGTGTCGTTTGCAGACAGCTTCGGCGCCGTCTCCTCTTGAGGTTTTGTGCTTCCAGCGACCTGTACACAGCAGCGTCGTCGTCGTCAAACTCAGATAAATCCAAGACTCTGAAAAAAAAAGTGAATATATGAGCAAAAGTTTCTTGGGAATCGTGAAGCTCCTGAGTGCTAAGACTCCATGGTATCGTTCGCAGTTACGACACCACCCCCTCCTCAGCTTTTTCGCTTATAGTGGCTGGTACACGACGCGTTGTCATTGTCCTCAAATAACTGCAATTCTCTGAAAAAAAAAAGAAACCAGTACGTGAAGAAGTTACTTGAGTCGGGGGAGCTTTTATGTACTCAGACGCCATGGCATACCTTCGAAACGTTCGAAAATAACTGCGACGTCACCACCTTCTCAGCTTTTGAGCTTTTAGCGACTTGCACAGGGATGATTTCTTCGTCGCACTTAATCGTGGGAGCCCGTACATGCTCATACACCACGCATACCTTCGTATCGTTCGTAACAGCTTCGACGCCGCCATTTCCTTTGCTTTAGCGCTTCCGGCGACTTGTACACGGCGGCGTCATCGTAGTCATACTCAAACACATGCAAGTCCCTGAAAAAAAGACAGAGTACATGAGCAAGAGATTATTGCGAGTCTTGGGAGCTCGTGCGTGCTCATACACCACGGCATACCTCTGTAATGTTCGCAAACAGCATCGACGCCGCCACATCCTCGGCCTTTGCTCCTCCAGCGACTTGTACACGGCGGCGGCGGCGTCCAAATTCGTTCGCCTTCTGCAGAATACTGTCCGCTCTCAGCAACCTGTCTCTGACACTCTGGCTAAGCTTCACATCGTCTTTCCTTATATAGATGTACGACAATGCTAAGCGTGGTTTCCGTGGAAATGTGCTATGACGTCATTTCTCTACCCATTGTTCATTACAGTTCCTGATGCATGTATCGATACTACACAACAATTCGTAAAATATGAAGCGAGGATATATAGTCCAGCTTACCCACTGCTTCTGTGCTGTATATATAGATTGAAAATTTAGTGACTTTAGTCCCCAAATATTTTTTGCGTAGTTCGGAGTCACTATCCCGTACATTGTGATTTTAATCTCTTTGCGCTATCTAGACTTGTAACAATTTGTTCCTCATAATAAGGATACGTATGGGTACCATGCACAATATTATGAACTTTTCTATATTATTGAGAGAGATGAATTTTTTCTTATTTCATCAGAGTAGTATCCGAGTGGTGCCAATTTCAAGTCTCCGGACAGTCTCCTGTTATTATTATTTCGAGGTTTCTTAATTTTGACTATATGTTACAAAGCTAGACTTTCCGTACAAGGAATTATCGTTATTCTACTAACATCCCTCTCAAAGTGGACGGAGGACGTGAAAGAGTTTCGGGGGACGTTCTTGTCCTTTAGGTGGGGAACTATCAATAAAAGGGGAATTTACTATCAACAGTCATCGTTATGACGATGCAGCAGGGAATGGATACCATAGCATTAACATACATAATGTGTATCTAAAAGAAAAGTGCCTTATTATATATGGCGGACCACATGAAGCTAGTCGGAAAACTGATATTCTCTCCACCCATATAAGGTAGTTTCAAACATTTACGTAGTAGGAAACGTACGAAATTGCTAAGCGGAGGACTCTTGTTCGATACAAGTTACTGGAAAACTATTAATTCAGGTTGGAAAGAGCTGCAGAGCTACGTGGCGTCCTTGCCGTACTCATATCCATAGGCTGCATACGTAGAGAATGAAGCTACGGTCGGTCGCTATCGGACGACAGAGCTATAGACTTCACTTTATGAAGACAGTTCTTGCGTCGGTTTTAGGCCTGCGTCCTTAGGTTCGCGTGTCACTGTGAGGGGAAGCAATAATAGGGAGATACAGATAAGAGAGAGAGAGAGAGAGAGAGAGAGAGAGAGAGAGAGAGAGAAGAAATCGAACACATGGATCAGCTAGTGGCTCGAGTGATAGGCGTAATTATTACCGTAATGAAAGTAAAATGCGGGTGGAGAGAACATGTAGCCAGACGAATGGATGGCAGTTGGGGAAAAGAAGTGTTTTATTAGGTAGTAAGAAAAGAACGAAGCTATGACATTAGGAAAGAAGGTTGCGTACAGCCTGCGGGCTTTGAAATAACAACTACGCACCATCAGACTCTGAGATGCGATATTAAAAGTTCTGGCTCGTTTCGTTGTCTAGGGACTGAGATACGTAGTTGCCGCATTACAGGCCAAATGCTGCTGAGTCTACACTATTCGATAAGAATACACATATGAATTGAACGGTCGAAGGTTTCTATCACTCGGCAATTGCGAATTATGAATGTAACACATAAATTTATAAATGAGAGATTGCAATTAAATAAAATCTGCAAGTACTATCTTAACGACTTTAAATGATGACTGTAATAGTAGAAGTCCTTTTGAGAATGCGGTATTTTTCTGCAAAACACTTAATGGTGTGAATGGTCCAGTAATTAAATAATATATTAGCTGTATAATAGGGAAACAATAGATTCCTACTGCACGTAATTAGTTATGAGCAACAACATAGCTCGCGAGATGTTCACTTCTAAAGCACCCTACGTCTTCACTGTAGAAACCTCGGATATCTCAGAAGTTCACAAGTCCGCACTCCGAAGTATTTCTATCTCTCGCGACCACGCGCGAACCGCTCCACACTCCAAGTCTGTGCGGCGACTGTGCGTCCCCGTCGCTTCTCCGCGTCCAGCACTCCCGGACCTCCGTCCAGAACCTCCTCGTGTCCTTTCCCGTACTGCCTCGTGTCCTCTCGTAAACGATGCTCCCCATTCCCGAGCGCTGTGATTGGCTAGAGCGCTCGCGCCATGTCTTCAAACCAACGCACCCACATACATATTTAAACACATACGAAATACTGGATTTACATTCAAATACTTGAAATTAAATAAATATTCCTACGACTGGACCATAAACCAGCTCTAACACACGTTATTAAACACATAAACAATTACATAAACATATATCAAAAGAAAAGAAGCAAAAAGTAGACCAGGAGCCTAATGTCTACGTGCTTTCTAAAAGACAGTAAATAATAGACTAGTTTCTTCATGAATAGCATATATCGGCTATTAACAAAGACATAGGTGAGTCAATATATTTACAAGCATGAAACTTCCTGGCAGATTAAAAGTGTGTACCAGACCAAGACTCGAACTCAGGACCTTTGCCTTTCGCGGTCAAGTGCTCTCCCAACTGAGCTACCCATACACGACTGACGGCCTGTCCTCACAGCTTTAATTCTGGCAGTACCTTGACTCCTACCTTCCAAACTTAACAAAATCTCGCCAGCCAGCTTAGCCACAGCGTGGGGGATGTTTCCAGAATGAGGTTTTCACTGTGCAGCGGAGTGTTGGTCCGGCACACAGTTTTAATCTGCCAGGAAGTTTCATATCAGCGCACACTCCGCTGCAGAGTGAAAATCTCGTTCTATTTATAAGCATGCTGCTACTGTTTTTCCGTGTAACAGTGGAGTACTTATGGCCTGACGCGATCGATAGTAATCGGCCACTTTGACCTCCAATAACTCATGTACACAAAATTTTGTACATGGCTGCACTTTCAGAGACCGTGAACAGTTACAATTGAAAGAAAAACAGCCCTCGTTCACAATTTTTAACGAATTCGTTAAAAATAGTGACCGAGGGCTCTTTTATTTCAATTGTAACTCATGTACTATTTACCTTACATGCCTGTAATTCATGTCAATTCATGTTTACTCTAATAGCTTTCTAAAGACACGTAGATCGAAGTAATCGGATGAACTTATTAGATTTTGGAAATTCGTTGTTGGGTGTTACTTGTATAATTTATCGTCGGACACTGAACGTTAAGCTAGTAAATATATTGAAAACGTGATTACACTATCAGAATCTTCGTGCAAATAATGGTAATGTACATGTTTCTTTATGAGGAATCATGATTCATCTGGCAACTGTTAATTTCTATACGAACTGTGAAAGGTCTGCCATGATGGTTTCACAACGTCCGCCATCTTTGGAACTCTCCCGGCGTGTCTCCTTCATTGACACAGCCTCATAACGGAATTCCCAGCCACGCGGCCGATGGACCACTTGCTCCGGCCACCCCTCTTGCTCAGCTAACGTTCGGCACCATGTGTCCATAACGCTTGGACAGGTATAGTTGGAGAGAGAGGCCTTTACCCCTTACGATGAGTTTATTATGATAACTCTATTGGGATCAATCAGTTCGAGCAAATTATGTAGTGCCTGACCAAAAATATGAAAAAAGGGGGAAGCACTCAGAAGGCGAAGCGGAAATTTCATGGGGCGAGAGAGATGAGGGAAGACAAAGTTAAATGTGAAGATGAAGTTCTAGAAGAGAGAGAGAGAGAGAGAGAGAGAGAGAGAGAGAGAGAGAGAGATAGTGGTCCTGGCATATCCGACAGAAAGTTCGAATTCACAAGTAAAAATCCTTAAACGACTCACATATGATTGAGTAGAGGATGCTTTAATGCAGGAATATGAGGAAGAACAGAGGAAACCGGTCAAGATTCAACCAGTTCTGAAGGTCGTGGTAGCGAAAATCCCAGTTAGTGTAATCATAGCTGAAGTGAGCTAACCGCAGTTTCGGAGAACTTATTTAACCAACGCAATACTAACGAAAAATTACCGATTTTAAAAACGAAGAAGATGTAAGTGAAGGGTCCCATCAAAAATTATGCTGCGGATGTCAATAACCCAACAAAGTTAACTCTCTCGTGAGAAGGTCAAAAGATTGAAGCCAGTTTCGTTATCATACCGAAATTAACGGTAGACACGATAATAGGTGCGGATCTTATGAATCAAAGACGAGCTGTGATAAACATGGGAAAAGACTAGGTCCCATCTGAGAGCACTACACTTCTCTTTGAGACAGGGCTGTACAGTGTCAAACATAGGTGGAAGAGCGGAAAAGGCAGCGTCCCATCTGAGAGCACTACTCTTCTTTTTGTGCCACGGCTATACAGTGTCAAACATAGGTGGAAGAGCAAGAGCCCCCCCAGACCTAACGAACGATGTTCCACCATTCCAACAAAATGGTATAGAAGGAACGAACCGAGTATAGAACGAGATAGGTAAAAGTTTATGACATCATTATGTAAGACATATTAAAAGGTATGATGAATAATAACTTGCAGGCATCATATCAAAGAAGCCATCAAGTATGTTTCAGACAGGAGTCTGAGGAAGAGAAGAGACAGAGAACTGAGAAGTATTTTAAATTTTTATATGTAGCAACTAATATGATATGTAGGGTTGGCAAAAGCTGACTCTCTAACAGCATGACAAACTAACGTGCCTCACCACGACACCACACAAAACTAACTTAGGGAAACTGATTAGTTTAAGATATCAGGAACAAACTGGAACCTGATAGAGAAACTATAACTGTAACAGAGAGAAACGTCGCCGAACCACGTAAAGAATTTCTTCAGAGGCGTAAATTAGGCATAAGGTACATTACAAGAAAAGATTTTTGTACTCAACCTTCCTCTAAGAAACAGTCGTCAGCGGCCCACGACGATGCGGAGGACGACAACTGAAAATATATATAGAACGTGCATGGACAAGATCAACGATTTTCTACGATGCGAGGTCGCCGGCAAGGGCACGAAGAGGATGGCGATTTGTAACCAAGTCAGTCCTTGTACCGAGCTGCGGCAGCAACCTTGACTTGATAACGGAAGTACATGGAGGGTGGATGAGCAGCAGAAGATCGACATTGGGTCCAGGCCTTTTTTGCGACAATTCACTTTCGACCGATACCTGAGTCGGATGGACTGGGTTCAAATGACTCTGAGCACTATGGGACTTAATTTCTGAGGTCATCAGTCCCCTAGGACTTAGAAATACTTAAACCTAACTAACGTAAGGACATCACACACATCCATGCCCGAGGCAGAATTCGAACCTGCAGCCGCAGTGGTCGCTCGATTCCAGACTGTAGCGCCTAGAATCGCTCGGCCAGAATCACTACAAAAATATAAATACCTTCATCAATGTCTTTAGAAGAAAAATGCACGTTCTTAAAGGCAATAAGCCACGACACTGCGCCCTACAAGGTCTGTGTTACAATGAGGGCCACACCAAACTACGGCAACATCCCGTTGCAAATTTCGACGAAGAACGGCGCTGCCCACCCAAGGTTTGCCGATAAACATCTCGCACAAGTCCTTCATCTTTGTGCAAAGGCATTCGTCGCCAACCTTGCGCAAGACATTCGTAGACACAGTGTCAAAATACTGGTCGAAATTAGGTAAAGATCAGTGGCAGACTGCGAAAAAGCTGCAAAAAGCACAACAGTTAACGTAAGACTTCGATGTACTCAAATAGATTTGATACAATTCACATCTATCTATACAATATGTGTAAGTATCTGAATGAGAACAGTATAACAGTCTTTTCATAATCTTTATTTAATGAGCAAAGAAGGGGAAACCTTTTTGTAAAGAAATGTTTTATGTACTTATAATGCTAATTTGAATAACATGTTGAAAAGAAAACCTGCTCATATATATTGTGTCTTAAAGATACCATTATTTTAAAGTTAATTTACTGTCTATGAGTGTAATATTTGAAAATTTTATCAATGCAACATTTCTCAAAAACCACATTGTCTTTTAGAGTAATATATTTTAAAACACAGGTGCTCAATGCAGCAAACTATTTGTGAACTCGGGCTCGAGTTAACTATAGCAAAATCATTCTTATATTGGACCCAGCTGCTGACACTGTACATAAATGAAAATACATTTTAAATGCATATTGCCAGATCTCGTGTTCCGAAGTTTTGTTACAGTCCTTTATTGCTGGTATTTGTGCACAGGTATGGAGTTTATATGCGTGAAACAACTGAATACCTCAGTTCTTCGCTCTGAAAAATACCTTCAGAATGAAGACCTTCTTCCATACCGAGTGCAGTTAGTTTCATAATATTACTGAGCTTTAATAATTTTGTTTGTTTCATAGTCCCTCTTTCCTCCTTTATTCTCTGAGAAACACAAAAATAGTCGCCCGGAGGCTAATAACGGTGAGACGCCCAGCTTAACTTGCAGGACAGTACATGCAGTATAATTTGAGGAAAGGGGCCAAAATAAGCGGCTGTCAGTTACACTCGAACATACAACTTTATTTACTTGATCAAATGTTACATGAACCAAGAAATTTTTTTCTTTTTTAAACCAAAACAGCTTTCATCTTTGGAACTTGGTCACCGGCTGAATGTGCCGTACAATCTGATGCCTTAAGGGCAAGACTACTTTATTTCGGGAGGACGACGGTTCAATCCCGCGTCCGGCTAACCGTAATTTAGGTTTTCCGTGATTTTCCTAAATCACTCCAGGTAAATGCCGGATGGTTCCTTTGAAAGGGAACGGCCGGCTTCCTTCCCCGTCCTTCCATAATCCAATGAGACCGATGACCTCGCTGTCTGGTCTGCTCCTCCAAACAACCCAACCCAACCGACTTTGATTTAAAAACAGCTGAAGGCCAATAACTTAAAACGCAAGCATCATCAGGAATTTAAAAGGCAAGCCTTATCTTACAACAGTTCTTTATTTAGGCTGAGGGCCCAAAGGATCAGACACTTCAAGAGCAAACAAGTTAAACTCAAAATCTGCTGGAGGCCCAACACTTAAACTTCAACAACATTAAAACCTTTAAAACGCCGAAGGTCTTACGTGAAAAAGTTCTTTAAATTAGGCTGAAGGCCTAAATAATGTTGCACCTTAAGGGCAAAACAAATTTCATCAAAAAATCGGCTAGAAGCCATACAAGTACAAACAACAAGAACAAGAAAAAAAAAAAGGCAGTGCACCCAAGGGCGCTCAGATGTTCGAGGGTCGGCCTGGAATTCAAATTCTACCGCTCGCTTAGGTGAGACAGGCAGTCGGGCCAACCATTCTCAATCCGACGGCAACCCAAGCGACAGATAGTCAACAGACAGTTCCGCTCCACAGTTGCACCAAAACTCAGCAGCAGAGACTGTGGAACAGCAACAATAACGGATCACGGACATCTCATAAGCAGTGGACGACCCAAATACAGGCTGTCTAATCAGACGACCGGCCAAACGGCCAAGGAAGGTCAATGCCACTCAAACGTGTGTGTCGGCAATCGTAGGGCGAGTGATGGCTATCCTGTCCTTCCTCACCACTCCACGTCAACCGACCAACTCAGAGCCAGTACGCCGACAACATTTAAATTAACTTGTCAATAAAAAGCACATAGCCCACACACAGTTTCACGAACACTTGCACTGCTAACAGCAGTGACTATGGAATAACAAGGACTAACCACGAGTTGAGACACACACCGCCAACCCATAAGCGATTGGCGAGCTATTACACATCATCCGGTAATACGACCAAACGCGGATCAAACAAGACCGTCCCCACTCAAGCAATATGTGCGGGCAACGGTCGGGGGAGTCATAGCTATCCGAACCTCACTGCCGCTCCAACCCGACCGAACTTCTACCGCGTCCCAACTGTCCGACTGCGCCACTGTTGGCGCGTTCGAACACCCTCGATGTCACACGACGACCGGAGAGTAATAGCAGTTCCCCAAAGATAATACGGCAGGGCTAAAATCGATAAGCGGTGCTGCTGCAGCTCAAGGGCAGGCGAAGCAGAAACTCAGTGATACCAGTAATAGAAACTAACATAACGAGGTGGCGGTACGATAAAAAAAAGCAGGATGTTAAATAAAAGATGACACGAACACGAGCCACGCACGGCTCAAATGGCATACTTAAATAATTATGTATTTTCTTCAGAAAATTGGATTTCAGGTCCATCGCGCATACTTAACTTTCAATGTGTCTGACACAAAATTTTCGATCACAATTTATGTTTCATCGCCATTCTGCTAAAACCTTCGTAATACAATATTCTGCTACCCACGTTATCTGGCTCTGACCATCACCTGTCACTTTGTTTCTCAAAATTCGGTTATTGTCACATCCACACATCACTTACTTCCATGTTTGGGGCAGATAGAATTGATTCATATGCGTGCAGCTCATGTTATTATATCTATTTATTACAACGTTCTATTTTTTTTTGTTATTAACACACTTACCATCTGTAAAATCTTACTGAGGTGAAACTTGTTTTCCAGTTAAGAAGATGTTTGGAATGTTTGGAACTTTAAGAGCACCAAACGATTGTCAGATTGCCTTCTTTTTATGTTTTTCTGTAATGGCGAATATATTCTGAATGAAATAAATTCTCTCGAATAGCCTCGTCGACGGAGAACTAACAGGCACCTGCAGGCTGCTCAGAACAGCCTTCACAACCTATTCATTGTTAAGGAAAACGTCCGTAGCAGACGTTGCAGATTACTTGAGCACCAAATATGAAACATTGTACAAGATGTCGATTGCATCGTAACCGTAGAGTACTCGATGTAACATTTTTATGTTTGTACAGCGTAACCACATAATAGATCTTACTCAAAGAAAAATTAGACAAATGAAACTGTAGATCTAGATTAGCAGTAGCCTCTGCTATAAGAAGATGACACCGATACCATCGGTGAAAAATCATTTCTGTGTTCTCAGTGGAGTGAAAAGCGAGTTCCACTTCTATTGAAATGTAATTTCCCTCTGGATCGCAAAATAAACTTAGAGCTGTGTTTGTTATGAACACTTATGGAGTTCAGTGACCAGGAACGGTGTAAATGACATAAGAGTTTATTAGACTATATAGATCAGTGTCTTCGTACTTTATTGAAATTGATATCCAATTTCGGCTTTGCAGCCTTCTTTGCACCGCAAATATAGCCGAAACTGCAATTGACGTGCAATTTTTACCGAATAGACTGGTAGTCAGAGGGTCATATAGTCAGCCAATCAGCAGATTATTACTCAGAAAGTGTACTTTTAGTGTAAACGTACACTTCTTAAATTGACCAATGCCTATTGACATTAACAAACTAAAATTAGCGTAAATTACAATGTTCGGAAGTTTGTTGCGGGATTCTAGTGCCAGTCATTTATGAGACATCGTATTTTGAGAAGTTCTCACACCGACACTTCTACAATACATGTTGTAGCACGCACTCAAAAAACATCAGAAGTGCACAGACTAGTTATGTGGACTTTGACAAGTAACGAGACAACTGACCATCGCAGGTTGTGTTCAAAATGACCACCGGCAGCGACAATACATACTGGCCGTCTGGTGTGGAACGACTGCTGCACACATGCTCGAATTTCAGCAGAGATGTCCGAGCAGGCTGCAATAATGCGTCGTTGCATATCACCGGATGTAGCTGGCATATCCTTGAAGACAGCTTCTTTCTGCTGGCGGAACGGGCGGGGAAAGATACGGAGCCTCGGCAGTCCAGTTCAACGATTTGGAAACAATTCGTAAAGACATGCTGTAGTAAAAAATGGCTCTGAGCACTATGGGACTCAACTGCTGTGGTCATAAGTCCCCTAGAACTTAGAACTACTTAAACCTAACTAACCTAAGGACAGCACACAACACCCAGCCATCACGAGGCAGAGAAAATCCCTGACCCCGCCGGGAATCGAACCCGGGAACCCGGGCGTGGGAAGCTAGAACGCTACCGCACGACCACGAGATGCGGGCCCATGCTGTAGTACTTCGTGCATTATGGACTGGACAGCCATCATGTTGGTACCATACGTTCCTCCCTCTCTACAAAGGAATGTCTTCTGGTATCCGTGGAAGACAGTCTGTTAGGAGGCTGCGATACTTGTGGACGTTCAGCGTTTCGTCTCTGAAAATTGGGCTTATGAGCTGACGGTTCACTATCTCTCACAACACAATTAGACTCTATTGACAATGACGTTATTCGTGACGAAGGTAACGGGGATTGTCAACAGACCAAAAGCGAATGTTTCGGCTGTTTACCTCGTCGTGATTGGTAAATGTGGCTTCATCACGAAAAAAAGATGCACGATACATCTGGAGTATGCAGTCTTAACGTCCGTGTACAGAAATTAACACGATCCTCTTGATGGAGAGAGATGTGATAGGGATGAAACATATGATGATGGAAAATGCGTGGGACACATGTTACTTCTTCACGCGATTGCGCGGGAGCTAACGTGCGGATCAATATCAACAGCAGCAAGAACATGAATTTTTTCCACTTCTGTCGTCATTTGTTTCATTCCGTTACGTTGTCTAGGTGTTACACCACCACTTTCACGCAAATGGTTGACGAGCTTGGTAAATAATTACCTAGATGATTGACGTCTATTGGGGTATCTCGCCGCATATACTGGACAAGAACAATCTGCATTCTTCCTATACCCGCCATGCACCATGAGGATGTCGGATTTCGGCAAATCCCATCGTCCACTCTCAACCTACTGCTTTGATTGTCACACACTAACTGACTAGTCAGTGTCAATGCATTCAAGAAACATAACAACACACTCTAAGCAAATATAACATTGTATCTAGCAACTACGCAGGCTGAATGGCACAGACAAATTTCGGAGTGGAAGCTTCCAGAATACGATATCTCGCAAACGACTAGCACTGGAATCCTACAACAAATTCAGCTTACTTTCTAATTTTTCGTACTTTTAGTTTGTTAATGTCAATAGGCATAGTTCCATTTAAAAAAGTATATGACTACACGAAAAGTTGGCTTCTTATGTTGTTACTACAACAAGTTGTTACTACAACATGTTGTTGGCTAGCAAAAAAAAAAAAAAAAAAAAAAAATGGCTCTGAGCACTATGGGACTTAACGTCTGAGGTCATCAGTCCCCTAGAACTTAGAACTACTTAAACCTAACTAACCTAAGGACATCAAACACATCCATGCCCGAGGCAGGATTCGAACCTGCGACCGTAGCAGTCGCGCGGTTCCGGACTGCGCGCCTAGAACCGCGAGACCACCGCGGCCGGCTGTTGGCTAACAATACGAGATCCTGACTACCAATCCATTCTGTGAAAACCGAACATCAACAGCACTTTTCACGTCCACAATGTTTGCGGTGTAAGTTTTAAGTGATTCACCCTTTTTATACTTCTGCCTTTCATTAATAAATGACGTCCGTTGTACGATTCATGAAATAACCTACTTCTTCTTCCCGTCTTTCCCAGCATTTTATATGTTATTGTTACGTGGTTGAGGCAATGTAATGCCGAATTCCTGCCAGATTCCCTTCCATTTACCGCGGAATATTCTAAATTCCAGGGTACTTAGTTGGCCGGCTCTGAGCACTATGGGACTCAACTGCTGAGGTCATTAGTCCCCTAGAACTTAGAACTAGTTAAACCTAACTAACCTAAGGACATCACAAACATCCATGCCCGAGGCAGGATTCGAACCTGCGACCGTAGCGGTCTTGCGGTTCCAGACTGCAGCGCCTTAACCGAACGGCCACTTCGGCCGGCGGTATTTAGTTCTTATGGAAGCAAACTTACATATAAATATGTCTTTCAACCAGCCAAACACAATTAAATCGTAATGTCTCCTTTTAAAACATTACATATGTGTCATGGAACTGAATGTTCATGGCACAAATGTATTACCTCCTGCCCTGCTGGTCGTGCCACCAAGAATGGCACGTGTGATAGGGCGTTCACAGAAACAGCACCATAGTGAGGTTGGCTTTGCCAGCGTAAGACAGCAGTGGACAGTAGACAGTAGTGAGAGGATTCAGGACATTGACTTGAGCCAGCACTGGGCGGTGTCGCGGCTTTGTATGCCATGCTGGCCACACTTGTTTTACGTTGGCGTGGTTAAGCCAAGGAATCGCCAGGGGAAACAGTCGCCAGCTGTCAGTAGTAACGAATGGGAGTGGCCACATCGCCTTGTGTTTGCGCAGGAGGCCACTGTGGGCAGCGGCATTCTAGTTGTGAGGTCTAGTTGGTGTCTTGTTGGTGCAATGGTCACATTTGTCTTTGCATCACTTTGGCCAGTTGAAAGTGCCCAGGGCAGGCTGGTGATTGTGGACAGCAACCAAGAAGCACAGACTCTGGAGAGGAGAATGTTGTGGAGCTGCGAGCAGCGTGAAAACAGTAGCCGTGTACTGCAGGAGCCAGTGGGGAGCATGGCCAGCTGTAAGTAGGACATTATCGGCTTTGAGTAACTGACCGCGTCTTCTTGTCAGTGTTCAACTGAAGATAGCAGCTCATAGTCAGTGAGGAGAAATGGTGAGTAAGCTGGTTATGGCAAGATAGTGCAAGGCACAAGGTGACACATGCTTTTGTGGGCCACATTTGTTACTGGCTACTAGAGTTTGACCAACTAAATTACAGTGCTGCAGTGTGCACTGTGATCGTAGACGTTGGCTTGATTCAGTTTGTCATTGTATGAGTGTACTGCCAGACTGTGATGAATTTGACTGCGCCAAAGCTGCTGAAAAGGATTTTGTAAAGTGGGACCATAGTGGTGTAGTGTGTAACAATTTTGATTGTGGGATTGTAAATATGGTGATGCCGTTGTTAGATGATACTGTACCAGCTAAAACATATTGTGTCTTTTGCTTACTTGTTTTTTCTGTTAATTTTTCATATGCTTATCTGAATTTTCTTGTGTTCAGTATAGTTCTGTGTGTTAATAGTAGTAGCAGTAGTAGTGGTAGCAGCAGTATGTTTTAGACAATTATGGCGATTCAGCGGCTTGTCCTGGTTTAGTTTAGTATGTCCGGTTGTAGAGTTAATCATGGCCAGAAGTAAGATGTCGTTTTATTTTAGAGCCCTCTTATACAGTCATTCTCGGCCGAAGCATGATTAATTATATAATCTTTATTAAAATGATACTCCTCCAGCGGCACTTAAGATTTCATATTCATTTGGCTACTAGTTTCGGCGTTGCGTCAGCACCATTTTCAGGACCGTACGCTTTGATGATATCAATTGTGTGTGGCTGAGTACTAGAAGTCCACGGTACTCAGCCACACACAATTGATATCATCAAAGTGATGCCTGAAGGTGGCGTTGACGCAACGTCGAAACTAGTTGCCAAATGAATGTTAAGTACAGCTGGAGGAGTTTCATTTTTACTAAAAATTGTACCAGCTGATGTCCCACCATCATCCCATTTAAATAAGGATGTACAATGATTATTTATATAATGGTTGGATGTATTTTAGTTAGCACAAATTCTACATCTATATCTACATGATTACTCTTGCGATTCACAATTAAGTGCCTGGCAGATGGTCCATCGTACCATTTTCAACCTATTTCTTTACCGTTCCATTCTCTAACTGCGCGCAGGAAAAAGCAACACATAAATCTTTCTGTGCGAGCTCCGATGTCTTATTATTAAGATCCTTTCTCCCCACTTTGGTGGGCTACAAAAAACATTTTCACACTTTGAGGAGAAAGCAGGTGATACAGATTTTATGAAAAGGTCCTGCCGCAACGGGAAAGCCTTTGGTTTAATGATTGCCACACCGACTTATGATATTTTTTGGCATACACTTCTCTATTTCACGACATTACATAGCAAACTGCCATTCTTTGAATTTTTCGATATCCTCCGTAATTCCTATCTGATGTGGATCTCACAGCGCACAGCAATTCTCCAGAAGATGCTGGGCAAGCATAGTATAAGCAGTCTTTTTAGGAGACCTGTTGTATTTTCTGTGTTCCGCCAATAAATCGCAGTCTTTAGATTGCTTTCACCACAACGATATCTATGTGATTGCTACACCTTAAGTTATTCTTCACTGTAAACCCTAATTATTTAGTTGAATTTACGGCCTTTATATTTGTGTGATTTATCGTGTAAGGGAAATTTAGCAGATTCCTTTTAGGATCTGAATGACTTCAAACTTTTCATGGTTTGGAGTCAGTTGCCACTTTTCGCAATAGACCCATACCCCATCTAAACGTTTTTCAAATTTTTTGTTTAGTTTAGTTTGGTTTTTATCATGTGATGACTTTACAAGACGGTAGATGACAGCATCAACTGTAAACAATCAAAGAAGGCTCCTCAGATTATCCCCTCGCTTATGTAGATCTGGAACAGCAGAGGGCCTTTGACACTGCCTTGAGAAACACCACATATTACTTGAGTTTTACTCGATGGCTTTCCGTCAGTTACAACCAACTGCGGTATTTCTGACTGTAAATTGCGAGTCTATTCGCACAACTGCTACCATACTCCGTTTGATTAGAAATCACATTTGAGAAACAGTGTCAGTAACCTTCATGGAATCTAATAATATGAAATCAGTTTGACACTCCGTGTCGATATCTCGTATTACTTGGTGAGAATAAAGTTAGTTACGTTTCACAAGAACGATATTTTCTGAATCTCTGCTGGCTATTTGCCAATAAATTGTTTTCTTTGAGGCACTTTGGATAACTCTTATTTCTTTCTGGGGTACTGGTGTGACTTGCCCTACTTTTCTGTCTTCAGGTACGCATCTTTCAACGAGTGAGAGATTGTATATGATTGCTAAGTATGGAGCTATTGTATCAGCATATTCTGAAAGGAACCCGACTATTATACAGTCTGGGCCGGAGGCCTTGCCACTGTTAAAGTGTTTGACTACATCGAGGGTATTCGCTTCTAAGTTACTCATGTTGACAGTAGTTCTCGATTCAAGTTTTGGATATTTAGTTGCCGGCCGGGGTGGCCGAGCGGTTCTAGGCACTTCAGTCTGGAACCGCGCGAATGCTACGGTCGCAGGTTCGTCTTCTTTGGTGAAGGAATTTCGGAAAACCGTGTTTAGTAAAATTGGAAATTTAGAAATTGGTAGTAATGTCTTATGGGACCAAACTGCTGACGTCATCGGTCCCTAAGCTTACACACTATTTAATCTATCTTAAACTAACTTACACTAAGGACGACACACACACCCATGCCCGAAGGATGACTCGAACCTCCGACGGGGGGAATCTCGCGGACCATGACAAGACGCCCTAGACCGTGTGGCTACCTCGCGGGGCTAGTAACTCTGTTTTAGTGCCACTGTCATCGGTAATATCACAATTGTTATCGCGGAGTGAAGGTATTGATAGCGTCTCGCCACTCGTGTACTTCACATACGGAAGCTAGAATCTATTTGGGTTTTCTGCCGATTTTCGAGACAGTGTTTCATTATGGAAACTATTGAAAGCATCTCGCATTGAGGTTCGAGCTAAGTTTCGAGCTTCTGTAATATTTTACCGGTCTTGGGTAATTCGTGTTCTTTTAAATTAGGCATAATTTTTTTCGTTGCTTCTGCAGTAATGTTCTGTCCTCTTTTGTGTAACATGGGCCAGCAATACCATCTCTTATTCCGATAAATATTATTGTTGGTCATTGTGAGACAAACTTATTGTACTTGTGTTGGGGCTGCTTGTTGTTTTGATCTCGTGTACCACTAGACTGCTGAATTTATTATTCTTGAACTGAATCTGAGTGCAAACGTTAAATATTAGTATGTGCTCTACTGCTGTAATATGGTGTTTGATAAAGGAAGCATTAATTATAAAACCCCGCTTGCCCAACCCCAACCCAAGTCCCACCGCACAAGAATCCTGCTTCTCAATAAGTTCCGTATAATGAATACAATAACAGATGACTGTACAGTTCAGTATTTTCAGAATTTTTTTTAATCTCTAGAAAACATTGTTCTTAATAACATGCAACGCAACTACGAGTATCAGATACTATGAGAATTTAGGACCTTCTTGGGCTTACGTCAGCGACAGGCCAATAAATGTCCCCCATTAAAAAGATGTCTCGTCAACAGCATGCTCATTAGGAGCAGAGCTCAAGCTCTTATTGACAAGGGTGGGGAAGGATATCGAGCGTGGGTTTGTTTAGAGGGACGTCCCGTCGACAGCACGCTCATTATACGCAAAAGACATGTTCAAATTGGACAAGCCTAGCGAAGCATACCGACTTTAGCTTCGTTTAAGGAACCATGCTCAGCCTCGACTGATTTAGAAAACCCACGGAGACAGTAAATAAGGACGATCTGACAGGGATTTGAAAGTGGTTCCTGGAAAATAGGTATACCGTGCTACTGTGTTACACTATGCAGTTCCATTAGCTATTGTACGTTACATAATTTAAGCCAACTTACTTCAAAAGTATTTAGAAGAAAGCTAGCGTTTTTAAATATAATTATCACTTGCTGTTAAACAGTATCGAACCTCGACAAAAATAAGTAAAGCACATTAGCTCGGTCAGACATCCCGAGCTACTATTCACGATTCATGTGTGATTTACGATTCACGTGTGACGTAAGTACCTTTCAGAAATGTAGTCTCCTAGCTTAGGCAGAGAAGCTGGAATAATGATTCCTCTGTGTCTTCTTTGAAACGACGTTGCGGATTCAAGAGAATGTAACTCTCGTTAGTCGGATTGTGATTTGAGGCTCCTTGTTCTAAATATGAGATCGATATTAAAGCTAACAAACCTTCCCGTCCTACGCGCCGGGAAGTGTCTTCTAGGCAATAGGCTAATTGCAGTGTATAACGAGTTATACGAAATTGTAGTGGCCGCATGATTAAACACATTTACCGGTATTTTGTATTTTTTCGCCAATGCCAGGCCCTCGACTCTAAATAAATATATCCTTCCTGGACGAGAATATACGAATCGCACTAGTGCAGACTGAAACATGGACGACGACATATGGAAGTTTTGGTCTGGCCTTCATTCGTGCACGGGTAGCGGAAGCGGTTAAGGCGACCGTTCGCGGAAAATGGGAAATCCGGTTTCGAGTCTCGGTCCGACACCAATTTTCAGTGTCATCATTCCAAATACAGCCGATGTTGGTTCATATTCAGAGTTGCGAATACATTACCTGTATAAAGAGATCGGCATAGGCCCAAATATTAGGAACCTGAAATTAATTTGATTTCCGTCCATTATTTTTCGTCTCAAAACTATGTCTGGTTTATAGTTTGCGATGTATTCACGGTAGTAAGCTTTTAAATAGATTCCATTAATTCGCTGCTTTTCTAGGTCATCTAAGCCAACCGTTACATTTACTAAATGCACCATTTTGTGAACAGATGTCAATACAGGCTATATACGACTGTAGAGAATACGAATGCATAGGCTCATACCAGAAAAAGTAAATGTGTATGAATTCCTAAGGGACCAAACTGCTGAGGTCATCGGTCTCTAGACTTGCACACTACTTACACTAACTTATGCTAAGAACAACACACATGCCCGATGGAGGACTGGAGCCTCCGACGGGAGAGATCGCGCAATCCGTGACATGGCGCCTCGAACAACGCGTCCAAACCGCGTCGCGCTCAAACCAGACCTAAAAATTTTACGAAGTTTTAAAACCGACGATATCCCACTACAAAGCTTATAAACAGAATGCAATGATTGTGTAGCAGGATAGAGATTGCCAACAAACTTAAATTTAGTTTCTTCCTAATTGATCCAACTTCTTCATAAGATGAAACTGTGTGGATGATATGATCACATTCTTCTCACACAGATTTCGGTTAAGGAAACGTAGTCGAATAGTGATAACGGTATTTTCTCACTTTCTGTAGTGTTGGCGAATGTAATTGTTGTTGTTGTGGTCTTCAGTCCTGAGACTGGTTTGATGCAGCTCTCCATGCTACTCTATCCTGTGCAAGCTTCTTCATCTCCCAGTACCTACCGCACCCTACATCCTTCTGAATCTGCAAAGTGTATTAATCTCTTGGTCTCCCTCTACGATTTTTACCCTCCACGCTGCCCTCCAATACTAAATTGGTGATCCCTCGATGTCTCAGAACATGTCCTACCAACCGATCCCTTCTTCTAGTCAAGTTGTGCCACAAGCTCCTCTTCTCCCCAATTCTATTCAATACCTCCTCATTAGTTATGTGATCAACCCATCTAATCTTCAGCATTCTTCTGTAGCACCACATATAAAGCTTCTATTGTCTTCTTGTCTAAGCTGTTTATCGTCCACGTTTCACTTCCATACATGGCTACACTCCATACAAATACTTTCAGAAACGACTTCCTACATTTAAATCAATACTCGATGTTAACAAATTTTTCTTCTTCAGAAACGCTTTCCTTGCCATTGCCAGTCTACATTTTATATCCTCTCTACTTCGACCATCATCAGTTACTTTGCTCCCCTAATAGCAAAACTCCTTTACTACTTTATGGGTCTCATTTCCTAATCTAATTCCCTCAGCATCACCCGACTTAATTTGACTGCATTCCATTATCCTCGTTTTGCTTTTGTTGATGTTCATCTTATACCCTCCTTTCAAGACACTGTCCATTCCGTTCAACTGCTCTTCCAAATCCTTTGCTGTCTCTGACAGAATTACAATGTCATCGGCGAACCTCAAAGTTTTCATTTCTTCTCCGTGGCTTTTAATACCTACTCCGAACTTTTCTTTTGTTTCCTTTATTGCTTGCTCAATATAAAGATTGAATAACATCAGGGATAGGCTACAACCCTGTCTCACTCCCTTCCCACCCACTGCTTCCGTTTCATACCCCTCGACTCTTATAACTGCCATCTGGTTTCTGTACAAATTCTAAATAGCCTTTCGCTCTCTGTATTTTACCCCCGCTACCTTCAGATTTTGAAAGAGAGTATTCCAATCAACATTGTCAAAAGCTTTCTCTAAGTCTACAAATGCTAGAAACGTAGGAGTGCCTTTCCTTAATCTTTCTTCTGAGATAAGTCGTAAGGTCAGTATTGCCTCACGTGTTCCAACATTTCTACGGAATCCAAACTGATCTTCCCCGAGGTCGGCTTCTATCAGTTTTTCCATTCGTCTGTAAAGAATTCGGGTTAGTATTTTGCAGCTGTGACTTATTAAACTGATATTTCGGTAATTTTCACATTTGTCAACACCTGCTTTCTTTGGGATTGGGATTACTATATTCTTCTTGAAGTCTGAGGGTATTTCGCCTATCTCATACATCTTGCTCACCAGATGATAGAGTTTTGTCAGGACTGGCTCTCCCAAAGTTGTCAGTAGTTCTAATGGAATGTTGTCTACTCCCGGGGCCTTGTTTCGGCTCAGGTCTTTCAGTGCTCTGTCAAACTCTTCACGCAATATCATATCTCCCATTTCATCTTCATCTACATCCTCTTCCATTTCCATAATATTGTCCTGAAGTACATCGCCCTTGTATAGGCCCTCTATATACTCCTTCCACCTTTCTGCTTTCCCTTCTTTGCTTAGAACTGGGTTTCCATCAAAGCTCTTGATATTCATGCAAGTGGTTCTCCTTTCTCCAAAGGTCTCTTTAATTTTCCTGTAGGCAGTATCTGTCTTACCTCTAGTGAGATAAGCCTCTACATCCTTACATTTGTCCTCTAGCCATCGCTGCTTATCCATTTGCACTTCCTGTCGATATCATTTTTGAGACGTTTGTATTCCTTTTTGCCTGCTTCATTTACTGCATTTTTATGTTTTCTCCTTTCATCAATTAAATTCAATGTTTCTTCTGTTACCCAAGGGTTGCTACCAGCCCTCGTCTTTTTACCTATTTGATCCTCTGCTGCCTTCACTATTTCATCCCTCAAAGCTACCCATTCTTCTTCTACTGTATTTCTTTCCCCCATTCCTGTCAATTGTTCCCTTATGCTCTGCCTGAAACTCTGTACAATCACTGGTTCTTTCAGTTTATCCAAGTCCCATCTCCTTAAATTCCCACCTTTTTGCAGTTTCTTCAGTTTTAATCTACAGTTCATAACCAATAGATTGTGGTCAGAGTCCACATCTGCCCCTGGAAATGTCTTCCAATTTATAACCTGGTTCCTAAATCTCTGTCTTACCATTATATAATCTATCTGATACCTCTTAGTATCTCCAGGGTTCTTCCATGTATACAACCTTCTTTTATGATTCTTAAACCACGTATTAGCTATGATTAAGTTATGCTCTGCGCAAAATTCTACCAGGCGGCTTTCTCTTTCATTTCTTAGCCCCAGTCCATATTCACCTACTATGTTTCCTTCTCACCCTTTTCCTACTGACGAATTCCAGTCACCCATGACGACCAAATTTTTGACTCCCTTCACTACCTGACTAATATCTTTTATGTCATCATACATTTCATCAATCTCTTAGTCATCTGCAGAGCTAGTTGGCATATAAACTTGTGCTACTGTAGTAGGCGTGGGCTTCGTGTCTATCGTGGCCACAATAATGCGTTCACTATGCTGTTTGTAGTAGCTTACGCGTACACCTATTTTTTTATTCATTATTAAACCTACTCCTGCATTACCCCTATTTGATTTTGTATTTATAACCCTGTATTCACCTGACCAGAAGTCTTGTTCCTCCTGCCACCGAACTTCGCTAATTCCCACTATATCTAACTTTAACCTATCCATTTCCCTTTTTAAATTTTCTAACCTACCTGCCCGATTAAGGGATCTGACAATCCACGCTCCGATCCGTAGAACGCCAGTTTTCTTTCTCCTGATAACAACGTCCTCCTGGGTAGTCCCCGCCCGGAGGTCCGAATGGGGGACTATTTTCCCTTCGGAATATTTTACCCAAGAGGACGCCATCATCATTTAATCATACAGTAAAGCTGGATGCCCTCGGGAAAAATTACGGCTGTAGTTTCCCCTTGCTTTCAGCCGTTTGCAGTACCAGAACAGCAAGGCCATTTTGGTTAGTGTTACAAGGCCAGATCAGTCAATCATCCTGACTGTTGCCCCTGCAACTACTGAAAAGGCTGCTGCCCCTCTTCAGGAACCACACGTTTGTCTGGCCTCTCAACAGATATCCCTCCGTTGTGGTTGCACCTACGGTACGGCTATCTGTATCGTTGAGGCACGCAAGCCTCCCCACCAACGGCAAGCTCCATGGTTCATGGGGGCGAGTGTAATTAGGGAAATATATTATTTGTGAAAGGAAAATTTAAATCAACGGAAAAGTGCACATTGGTCAGCGACCAACTGTCTAAAAACCCTGATACCCATACGAAGGAACCAAAGAAAACTCCAGCGCCCTTCATGAGTATTATCAGAAAAACGAAAAGTCCTCGGAGTATTTGTGAAAGCAAATGGCAACTTTCAACTAGCGAACAATATTATACACTACCACAGCACATACTAAAGCGTAGCTCTACCCTTCATTTGATCCCTGCGAAACCCTACATTTCAGCTGGATAATGCACGACTGCATGTTGCAGGTCCTGTACGGGCCTTTCTGGATACAGGAAATGTTCGACTGCTACCCTGGCCAGCACATTCTCCAGATCTCTCACCAATTGAAAACGACTGGTCAATGGTGGCCGAGCAACTGGCTCGTCACAATACGCCAGTCACTACTCTTGATGAACTGTGGCATCGTGTTGAAGCTGCATGGATAGCTGTACCTGTACACGCCATCCAAGCGCTATTTGACTGAATGCCCAGGCGTATCAAGGCCGTTATTACGGCCAGAGGTGGTTGCTCTGGGGACTTATCTCTCAGGATTTATGCACCCAAATTGCGTGAAAATGTGATCAAAATGGTTCAAATGCCTCTGAGCACTATGGGGCTTAACTTCTGAGGTCATTAGTCCCCTAGAACTTAGAACTACTTAAACCTAACTAACCTACGGACATCAGACACATCCATGCCCGAGGCAGGATTCGAACCTGCGACCGTAGCGGTTGTGCGGCTCTAGACTGTAGCGCTTAGAACCGCTCGGCCACTATGGCCGGCGAAAATGTTATCACATGTCAGTTCTAGTATGATATAACTGTCCAATGAATACCCGTTTATCATCTGCATTTCTTCTTGGTGTAGCAATTTTAATGGCCAGTAGGGTATATTACATGCGGTCTCCTTGCTCCCGTGGTCTGGAGATATTTGTAAATTTACATAAACCACATGTAATAATGTAAAACTAAAAGAAGGTAGCATCGACCTAATCGATTTTATGTCGACATGTGCTGCTCTGCCGACACTCAGGTCATCGAGAGTCAAAGAAAACAACACGCCCGTTCCGACATCAGTTTTTATCGACAAATACAGACCAGAGTCCGAAACAGCGCCAGTGGATCACACAAATATTTCATTTACTCACGGCAACACTCGAAAATACTATATACCGAAGAGCTACACACTAGGAAACGTACTCAATCCCAACAGATTAAACTGCAAAGAAAATATATCACGCTGACAGAGGCAATCCACTGAGAACACCACTGAGTCAAAATTTCCGCAATACCGGTCAAACATAATATGGAAAAATGCCTCAGCGCGTTTTTTATCTCCAAAAACTGTTAGCAGGACGATACCGACCAATGATAAACTAGCTGGTATACACCTGATCAGGACAGGCTCCTCTCACACGTGCAGTGAACCAAACACTCTGGAGCACATTGCAAACGTTTGGAAAACGGAATTCTTCTCATGTTCATCATGCGCCCTCAACTATTTGTTGTATGTGTTCCAATCTCTGCCTTCCTCTACAGTTTTTATGCTCTACAGTAAAATGTATTACCATGCACATATTCCCTGATCTCTTAACACTTCTTCTTGTCAGTGTTCCTTTCCTCACAAATTATGCTTTTAACCCCATTATTTCCTATCTTATCAGTCCACCTAATATTCAACATTCCTATGCAGTACTGCAGCTCTAACGATTCGAGTCTCTTCTCTTCCGGTTTTCCCACTGTCCTCGATTCACTACTTTATAATGCCATGTTCCAAACGTACACCTTCATAAATTTCTTCCCCAGATTAAGGCCTGTGTTCGATACCAGTTAACTTCTCTTGGTCAGGAACGTCCTTTTTGCCTGTGCTGGTCTGGGTTTTATGTCACTGCTTCGTCCATCATGGATTATTCTGCTGCCTAGGCAGCATAATTGGTTCACATTGTCTACTTTGAGATTTCCAGTTTTGACGTAAGGTTTCTCACTATTATCATTTCTGCTTTATGTTATCTTTCTTCGATTTACTCTCAAGCCCTATTCAGTACCCATTACAATATTGATACCATTAGATAATGTAACTCGTTTTCACCTTCACTTAGGGCAGTAATATCATCAGCGAATCTTCTCATTCACATTCGTGCACCATGATTTTTAATCCCACTCTTGAGCCTTTCTTTTATTTCCGACATTGCTTCTTCGATGTATGGACAGAACAGCACGAGCGAAAGGCTGTTTAGCTTTTTCGATTCTAGCACTTCATTTTGGCCGTTCAGTCTTAGTGGTCCTCCTAGGTTCTTGTACATATACTGTATCATAGATCACTTTCTATTGCATAGACTTATTTTTCTCAGAATTTCGAATATCTTGTCCCGTTTTACATTGTCGAACGTTTTTTTCGGCGTCGAAAAAACCTATGGCCGCATTCTTATTTCTCTTTAACCTTACCTCCATTAGCCGGCCAGAGTTGCCGAGCGGTTCTAGGCGCTACAGTCCGGAACCGCGCGACCGCTACGGTCGCAGGTTCGAATTCTGCCTCGGGCATGGATGTGTGTGACGTCCTTAGGTTAGTTAGGTTTAAGTAGTTCTAAGTTCTAGGGGACTGATGACCGCAGTAGTTAAGTCCCATAGTGCTCAGAGCCATTTGAACCATTTCTTACCTCCATTATCAAGCCGAAGTCAGAACAGTTCAGTAGTGTCTTTAACTTTCCTGAAGCCAAACGATCGTCATCTAACATACTCATACTTTCATTGTTATGTATATTATCATTGTCAGCAGATTGGATGCATGAGATTTTCAGCCGAGTGTGCAATAGTTTTCGACTTACCTAGCATTCCTATCTTCGTCGTGGTGGTGATCATATTTTTCAGACGGTCCTATGGCACATCGCCAGTCACATAGGTTCTACACACATAATCGTTTCGTTGCCAGTTTCCACAAAGATTTTAGAAATTCTAATGGAACGTCATGTATCCCTTCTGCCATATTTCATCTCTATATATGGTTACTCCAAATTAAATTGCATAATTGCTTTCATACAAATAGTAAAGTTTCTTTTCCAATTGGTCAACATTAACAAAAATTTTCCGCTGTGTCTTCTCCTGGAGCGTCTGATCTGCGGACATTCTCGTTGGATGCTCCAATAGTAGTCAGCCACCATATTTACATCACATCTAACCTGTGACCGTGCTTCCATGATCTTCAAATCTTTGTGGAATCACTCACCCTGCCCATCACTGATAGCGGCAAGATTTTCCGGGAAGTCAACAAGACGGCTATTTAAAAACGCAATTTGACGCCCATTTTACAGCTAAGCATTTTGAAGTTCTGCAAGAGCTGCCGGAAAATTTCAGTGTAACTTGCTGCTCATGTATTTCCAAGAAAGTCTTTCACAATGTTTCTGAATGCCAACAATGCATTCGTTTAAAATTCTGTCATTATTCCGATGAAATGTTCATCTTTCGGCTGTTAACGTTGTGGCCGATCAAACACAATGGTTTTTATATTCTCATATGACAGGCTAGAAAATCCTTAAAGGAGATACTCAAAAGGTCTCTCTCAACCGACAAATTGCTTTATGAGGTCCAGTTCTATATGCAGAGGTTGAAATGTAATGTTCCTTCTGTCATCAAGTGGCTGATGTACGATGTTTGTATCGCCAGATTTCAGTTTATATCTTGGCGGCCAATTCGACTGCACCTAGTGCTTTTAACGAGCTCTACTGCCCCACATAAAAAAATAATAAGTGTATATCCGTGTTGCTGGGCAAAGAGGAAGCTGACCGTTTTAAGGTTCAAAACAGAAGATCTATTGGTTCCTGTGATACTGCAACACGAAAAAAGCAGAATTGGTACTTGTGACAACAAATAAATTTCCATTTTATAGAAGGATATGCTTCCAGTTCTGCTTTAAGCCATCGATGAACAAACGTAAATTCTTCTATTAAACCACGTACGTTGGCAGTATAGAAATATATTATCACTTTGAAAGTATTGTAGAGAATGTAATTTCACTTCATCGAAAATAGGGCGCTTTAGCTCCTTTTCCAAGCAATTTTTTATTCTAAAAATTCGGAAACTGTTTTCGATAGTCCCAAATCTCATACCAAATCACTAAATTCGTGCTGCTCCAATTTCTTCAAAATTTAGTCACCTTCAGCTGCAAATATTTGCCGTTGTGGTCTTCACTGAACTCGTATTCCTATATTTCAGAAGAGAATAAATCTTCGAAAACTGCCACTGGGTTTTCAGCTGATAGAGGCGCTGGGTATATGGCTGATGATGGGGCTACTGTACTTGTGTATATGTTTTCTTGTTGTATCCTGACGTTTACAGTATACGAAAGCAACATTCACTTCAGTGACCTCTGGGCTCTCGCCAAATCATAGGTATACCAAATAGAAGTTTATCACGTGTTCCCTTCGTCCACTTCCTTAAACTCTCAACACACTACATGCACTCGTTGTGACGGGCCCGTGATTTATCTTGGTCACCAATTTAGAAATAGGCGGAACTGGCTTGCCTCCCAAATGTACTGACGTCTGTCCTTTGAGTGGAAATGATAAGAGTGCCATAAACGTATTAAAACAAAGAGGTGCTGCTTACGGCTTTACGACACGAATTGCCAGAGGCAGACGTAAGGAAAGCTTTCAGTTCACTCAAGTGATTGTTTCATTTGTATACTGAAAAGGCAGGGAAAGAAAAGCACGTATGAAATTATCTTTATCATCAGCTACATGCTCGCCAAATCAGCTGAAGTCCCAATGCCATTTCTCAGAGTTACACCCTTTTGAAATACCGAAATACGGGGTAGTAAAAATCGATGTTACCACAACGACGAATATTTGCTTCTGAAACTGACTCAGTTTTAAAGGGTTTTGAGCAGCGCGAATTCAGTGATCTGGTGCGAGATTTGGCACTACACAAAAAAGTTTCAGAAATTTTAGCATCAAGATTCGCCTGAAAAAAGAGCTAAAGAGCCTTACTTACGATCAACTGATTGCCTTTCTGCAGTACTTTCGAAGTGATGGTGGACTTGTATATTTCCATAAAGTACATGGTTTAATGTAAGATTTGGGAATTTCAGCCTATAAAGCAACTGAATGGCGATTGTTCACCGATAGCTCGAAGCAGAGCTGGAAGTGTGTCCTCCTCCACAAGGGTAAGTTATTTGGTGCTATCCAAACTAGCCATTGAGGTTTTGTCCTTGAAGAATGTGATAGTCACTGATTTGTTGCAGCATCATGGGAACCAATGGATCATCTGTGTTGACCTTAATATGGTGAGCTTCCTGCTTCCCCAGCAATACGGATATACACATGTTATTTTTTTATGTGGGGCAGCAGAGCTCGTAAGAAACATTGAGTACAGTCGATTTGGCTGTCAGAATATGACCTGAAGCCTGATGATCCAACCAACATTCAACAGGAGCCACTGGTCGACAGAAGGAACACCACATTTCAACCTCTGAATATAAAACTGGGTCTCATGAAGCCATTTGTCGATTGAGAGAGACTTTTTCAAGTAACTCGTTTAAGCATTTCCTAGCCTCTCATATTAGAAGATAAGGGCTAGTGCGTTTGATGGACCACAAATCCGACAGCTCGTTAAAGATGAACATTTCTTCGTAACAATGACAGAATTTTAAAAGACTGTTTGGTTGGCATTAAAGAACGTTGTAGAAGACATTTTTGGGAATACACGAGCACAGAACTACACGGAAATTGTCCAGCAACCCTTGCAGACCTTCAAAATGCTTGGCTGTAAAATGAGAATCCAAATGCGTTTTTAAATAGTCTTCTTGCTGACTTCTTGGTAAATCTTTCCGCACTCAGTGATGAGCAGGATGAGTTATTCCACTAAGATTTGAAGGTCAAGGCAGATGTAGATGTACATAATCCTTCCGTCCGAACACGCCTCGGGAGGCCAAACGGTATTGACCGACCGCCGTGTCATCCTCTGCCAAAGACGTTAATGGATGTGGATATGGAGCGACATGTGATCAGCTCACGGCTTTTACGATCGTTGTCAGCTTTCGTGACCAGAACAGTTATTTCTTAATCAAGTTGCACCTCAGCTGGCCTCACAAGGGCTGAATGATCTCACTTCCCAATAGCCCGTGGCGGACCTGAACGTTACCTCACCCAAGTGCTAGCGAAGACCGACAGCGCTCAACTTCTGTGATCTGGCGCGAACTGGTGTTACCACTGCCGCAGGGTCGTCGGTCGGATGTAAATACAAGTTTTGCCCAGAAAGTATTGCACCGCATTTCTTTTTCTCAGCAGAAAACAATGCTACGAATGCGAAACGTTACGTATGTATTATTTGAAGTCTCCTGAGCGAGCGCGGCAAGTTTCCGTCACTTCCGACGGATAGCGTACCTGCAGGACAGTTTCAAAATGAGGTCTATAAGCGATGAACGTTACAAGGAATGTGCCGTCATTGAATTTCTCACTGCATAAAAAAAAACTGATCTGAATATTCACAAACGCTTGTGCACAGTCTATGGGGCATCTGCTGTCGACAGAAGCACAGTTAGTCGCTGGGCACGGAGGGTGAGGGCGTCATAAAGCCGTTCGGCAGAGTTCCACGATTAGCAGCGGCTAGGGAGACCATCCGCGGCTGTCACACTTTATCATTCGCGAGGACAGAGGGCGATAAGGAGGTGATTCACACAAGCACTGGCTCCGCCACCAGGACAAAGATTGGTATCGACAGGGCATACAAACTGTTGTTTAACCCTGGAGGAAATCCATAGAGCCGGCCGGTTGTGGCCATGCGGTTCTAGGCGTTACAGTCTGGAACCGCGTGACCGCTACGGTCGCAGGTTCGAATCCTGCCTCGGGCGTGGATGTATGTGATGTCCTTAGGTTAGTTAGGTTTAAGTGGTTCTAAGTTCTAGGGGACTGATGACCACAGATGTTAAGTCCCATAGTGCTCACAGCCATTTTTTTTAAATCCATAAAACGGGATGGAGATACGTAGAAAAATAGGGTGTGTAGATGAAACAGCATTCTTTCGTGTGTGAAATTCTCATTATGTTCAATAAAGAATTGTTAAAGAAAAAATCCAGTGCATTACTTTCTTGGAAACCCTCGTATGATGGCTCACTATTGTCGGAGCGCCTAGCGATAATATCCATAGAGTAAACGCTCTAGAAGAAGTCATAAGCAATTATTTCTACATTTATTTGTTTACTGATTGGCAAAGAAACTTGACTACTTTTACGAAAGGCATTTAACTTGGAGTATTTATATATAGAGATGAAATAAGGCACAAGGGATGTACAACATTCCACCGGAGTTTTCTAAAATCAATAGGCGAACTGGCACGCCTATGTTTGTAGAACCTACGAGACTGGCGACGCACCATTAGACTTGCGAAGAAATGTAATCAACACCATTACGAAGATAGGCAGCTTAACAGTTCATATATCCAGGCTGTAACGATTGTAATATGCAGAAGAATGGAAAAGAAAGGTGTGGGTCTTTTCCATGACGATCGGTTTGGCTTTAGGAAATATAAAGGTATTAGAAGGCAATTTTAACATTGCTCTTGATATTGGAAGGAAGTCTGAAGAAAAATCAGGTTGCGAAAATGGCTCTGAGCACTATGGGACCTAACATCTGAGATCATCAGTCCCATAGACTTAAAACTACGTAAACCTAACTAACCTAAGGACATCACAGACATACATGTCCGAGGCAGGATTCGAACCTGTGACCGTAGCAGCCGCGTGGTTCCGGTCTGAAGCACCTAGAACCGCTCGACCACAACAACCTGCAATCGCGTTAAGCTCATAGGTTTTATCGGTATAGAAAAAACGTTTTACGATGTAAAATTTCATAAGACTTCCGAAATAAGGGGATGGCGGGCGACATAGTATATGCACAAGAACCAAGATGGAAGAACAAAACTATACTGTGTAGAACGAACTGATCGAATTGAAGAAGCTTTAATACGAGGTTATTGTCTTTCGCTCGTACTGTTCAGTCTGTACATCGAAGAAGCAATGATGGAAACAAAAGAAAGGTTCAAGAATTGGAATTAAAATTGACGTTGAATGAATTTGAATCAGAAATTTCGCCACTGATTTATTTCAATTACTGTAAGCGCATGAAGTTTTGACTTCTCGTAAGATATTTTCTTCACGGTAGCTGTACCACCAGTGTTGTCTCTTCTGTCGGACATGACCGACAGAACAGACCACACATCTACATGTAACTGATCTGGTGCAGACCATATGAGCCTGTCGCTGGTCCGCTACAGTGCCATTCATCCTTCCCCTCACCGATCGGGAAGGGTATATCCAGCCAGTAGGAGAGAAATACGTAGTTCCTGCTGTGGCCCTCGCTCGATCCCGTGGAGAGTGGTCATATTCACATAAGGTGCAGAGAAAATGTTGACGTGGTAGAAGCAAAACCAGCTACAGTTTTTAAGTCAGCATGCCTATTTTTCCTAAAACAGTTCAAAAATTTAGCTCTAGAGAAATTGTGATACAAATTGTTCCTGATTGTAACAGACACTACCAAGTGGTAAACAAAGACGAAGTTCACAGGTGAATTTTCATTAATTCACCTCCGTTTCCAGTAAACTTTCGAATTTTATTGACCACATTTGGATCATCAGTCTACTGATGAATGGACTGTACAGGGGCCTCATCACACTGGCAGAACATACCAAAGTAATCTATTCCAGCAATGCTGGAAGTTCGTAGTAAAGTAATGTCTTAACTGAATGGCCTCGAAAGACGATGTAGAAGCAGGACAGGTTCAAAAATGGTTCAAATGGCTCTGAGCACTATGGGACTTAACATCTACGATCATCAGTCCCCTAGAACTTACAAGTACTTAAACCTAAGTAACCTAAGGACAGCACACAACACCCAGCCATCACGAGGCAGAGAAAATCCCTGACCCCGCCGGGAATCGAACCCGGGAACCCGGGCGTGGGAAGCGAGAACGCTACCGCACGACCACGAGAGGCGGGCAAGCAGGACAGGTGCAGTCAACTAATTGTCTATCACATTACACAACTTATTTATAGAGAAGCGTTCTTGAAAATGTTTCTCCACAAACGGAGACGTTTTCATCGAACCGTCCCTGTGAGTTCCTAGTCTTATAGATTTCATGGCAATACTCGACGATATGCAATAATTCGGTGATAAGAATAGAGGCCGTGCGTATATAATGACCACCATGTTCTCCCATGTGGCGCACCGGGTAGAAGATCTGCTTGTTTGCTGAAGGACTACCTCCAGCCAACTGAATAATATCTTCTACTTCATCTACAATTTGCTCCTTGTATCTTCGATTGCACTACGAATTTCTCTCTCATACACACACAGAGTGTATCAAAAAGGATGGCGCAAACTTAAACGGCTGAAAGTACACGATACTAAAAGCACAAATGTCAAGTAAACATGGGCACTAAAACGCATACCGTAAGAGCTATAGAAACCGAGCGAGGTGGCGCAGTGGTTAGCACAATGAACTCGCATGCGGGAGGACGACGGTTCAATCCCGTCTCCAGCCATCCCGATTTAGGTTTTCCGTGATTTCCCTAAATCGTTTCAGGCAAATGCCGGGATGGTTCCTTTGAAAGGGCAAGGCCGGTTTCCTTCCCCATCCTTCCCTAACCCGAGCGTGCGCTCCGTCTCTAATGATCTCGTTGTCGACGGGACGTTAAACAACACTAACCTAACCGTAAGAGCTATAAAATATTCTTTATTTTCAATATAGTGAAACAAACCTCTTCTAGTGCAAGCTCTTTGCTTTCTATATTTTGGGAGATTGTACTATGGACTAAAACAAAAAAAAAAAATAGTCCAGTAAACATGTGCTCTAAAATGCATACCTTAACAGCTATTACCACCTGATTATCTTCAGTAATTCGGGACACAACTTTTCTAATGAACAAGTGCTCATACCTTTTAAGATATGCAATTTAGAGCACACGTTTACTGGACTATTTTTCTTTTTTTGGTCCATATTAACACTTCCGAAAATATGAAACGCTAAGAGCTAGAAGTAGAAGAGATTTGTTTCACAATATTGAAAATCAGGAATATCTCTAAGCTCTAAAGTTATGCATTTTAGGGACCATGATAACTTGACATTTGTGCTTCTATGGTTCAAATGGCTCTAAGCACTATGGCACTTAACATGTGAGGTTATCAGTCCCCTAGACTTAGGACTACTTAAACCCAACTAACCTAGACATCACACACATCCATGCCCAATGCAGAATTTGAACCTGCGACCGTAGCAGCAGCGCGGTTCCGAACTGAAGCGCCTAGAACCACTCGGCCACAGCTTCTATTATAGTGTACTTTCAGCCGTGTAAGTTTGCGCCATCCTTTTTGATACACCCTGTGTGTAGTTCCATAGAAAAGAGGCAAATGTGGAAGAAGGATATTTGAACATTAACACTTTTCATATTGTAGATATCTCGTATTCGTTATTATCGATTTGTATGAAGAGTGTTGTGATGAGGGAAAAGTAACTATGACAAAAATCTATTACTGGGAGAAATAAAGCACTCACGAGAGGAGAACAGATGTTAAAAAAAGAAGATAAAGGTATTGCAGTCCAGCAAGTAATCAGGTGGAGGATGTCAATGAAACACAGTGCTACTAGTGGACAGGGAGAGGGGAAATGCAGAGGGAAATACAGAGAGAGAAAGCAAGAGCGAAAGTAGATCACGAACTGGGATTACGAGGCTCTGTCTGATTGGTTCGACCAGGCACAAAGTTCTGCGCAGACGGGATTTGAATACAAACAGCGAGCTTAGAGGATAATGTGTGCCATACTTTAAACAGGGCCGTGGTCCTAGGGTCGGTGGAAAGGGTAGGCGGGGGGGGGGGGGGGGGGATGCGGGAATAGCAGCAGAGTGCGGGGCCAGGAGCGGGACGATAATTAAATCCGTTCGTCAGCTAGCAGGCCCTGCCACCTGCAATTAGCGGACTGCCTTTGTAATTTGCACAGCCAGGGGCTAATTTTGCTGCGAGTAAGACGACTGATTCGAAGTGCTGCAGAATGGACGAACGTGTGTCAGAGTGCGTAACAGTGTCTATGGCGTGCGTGTGCGCGAGCCTGTGTGCGTCCAGGCGGGTCTTTAGCCGGCGAAAGGCAGCAGTGATTGCGTTAAAGGGTATTCAGCACGGTTGCTGGCCTATTAGCTGATCCATTCACAGTGTCTGTGTTGCGCTGCGCGTAAAATATAATGGAATAATTCAGCGTTTCCTACATCTCTCGGATCTAATCCTACATTTCTTTCCAAGTCATCTCGAAATAAATTGTTATAAGCAAACGTGTATACAAGTCTGTTTTCATAACAAAATAAGAGTCTATTATTTTTATGAGTCAATAATAGATACAGAGCATGAGAAAGTAAGACGGATATTTTCAGTAGGTACAGGGTGAAAAGTATTTAAACCGACACACTCTGGGAGGTTGTAGGGGACATCAAAACAAATATTTTTCCCTAATGTCATTTCTTCCCATGAGGATTTTGAAACCGGTAGAGGAAGATTTCTATGGCGGCAAATTAATTAAACCAACAAACACTTTTTAATTTTTTTAACCAAGAGACAACACATTAACGCAACTAAATTTCAATTACAGTCGATTTTCAAAAATGCCTCCATTGACACGTAAACAAAGATTACACCGTCGGATCATGTTCTGTCTGACACGGGCAAAAACCCCAGGAGTATCCTGAATTGTTGCTGCTGCTACTATCCGGGCAAGCAGATCCTCTTCTGATGCAACAGGAGTTGCGTAAACAATTTTGTGCATCTCTCCCCACACAAAAAAGTCCAGAGGGGACATATCTGGGGATCGAGCAGGCCATGGTACAGGACCACCTCTGCCAATCCACGTTTCTGGGAACCGTTGGTCCAGCAATCGATGCACACGACGACTGAAATGTGCCGGCGCCCCGTCATGTTGGAACCACCTGCGTTGTCTTGTAGGGAGCGGGACGTCTTCCAGCAATTCTGGTAATGCTCTGGCAAGAAAATTGTGATAGTACCTAGATAGCAGATACTGCCCAATTAAACAGTCCCCAACAACACCGACTCACACATTAACGAAGAACCGCACTTTATGAGCGCTAGTAACTGTGGAATGTGGGTTATCTTCACTCCAAACTTGCGAATTGTGCATGTTGAAGACTCCATCACGCCCGAACGTTGCTTCACCGGTAAACAACACAGAGGATGGAAATGTAGGATGCATTTCGCACTGTTCCAGGTGCCACTGCGAAAACTGTGCTCTGGGTGGATAATCAACTAGTTCCAGCTTATGGACGCGCTGTAAGTGAAATTGATGTAACAATTGCTCTCGAAGGACTGTTCTTACATTCGTCTGATTCCTCCCCGTGTTAAGTGCAACTACACGAGTGCGATTGAAGGAACTCGCTCCACATGCTGCAAGACAGCTTCCTCAAATTGCAGCGTACTTACCGTGTGACGGCGTCCCTGTCGAGGTAATCTGCTAAATGACCCGGTTTCACGCAGACGTTGGTACACAGCAGCAAAGATCGTATGATGCGGAATACGGCGATTAGGATATTGTTGTCGATAAACCCACTGTGCAGCTCGTCCGTTGTGGTGCGCTACATAGTACGCACCAACCATATCAGTGTACTCACTCCAGGTGAATCGCTCCATTAGTAAACACAGACAATGGCCTACTACACTGGTGGACAGCAGTTGCCTACATCAGGAGGGCGGGGAAAAATATTTGTTTTTATGTCCCCTACAACCTCCCAGAGTTTGTCGGTTTAAATACTTTTCATCCTGTAGATTGGTGAAGGCAGGCGCGGTGAAAAAGGTTGTGAAAAAAAAATCAGTTTCACTGTACCTCCACAACATAGTTATCTTAAGAACTATGATGACGAGCGAACCACTTCCGGTTTACAAAACATGATTTTGCATTCTAAACAAGGTGACCAAACATTTTTAAGAATGTAGGACAAATGCTTAATAAGCCAAAAGATGTTAGAGAAATAAATTATGTGTACAAAGAAAAAGATAGATCACAATCTTGGTTTCGGTTATATCCTCTTAAACTTGTTTTGTTGGTATATTATTTACTGCAGTTACAGACTACAAATTTTTCGTCAGCTTATCAGTTTCGGCCAATGATGAACATCTTCAGACCTCCAGAACAATAAAATAGTCATCTTGCCATATGAAGTGCGAAAAAAATTAAAAGTAAAGCAACAAGAAAACAATGTATGCTTAAATGCCACATTCACATATCTGAGCACCGACAATTTTTCGATTGTGTTATAGCGAAATAAGTGAGTGAGAGTCACTGAAATGATATAGCACTTGACGTGGGCATCATTAATACAAAGGCGTGTTTCGTTACGGCGTAATCTTCTCACGAAATTTCAGTCGCCACCTTTCTCCTCCAAATGATAAATATTTTGTTGACGCCTATCTGCATAGGAAGAAGCGATCACCACAGTAAAATAAGGCAAATCAGACCTAGCACGGAAAGATGTACATGTTCGTTTTTTCCCTGCGCTATACATGATTGGAATAATAGAGAATTGTAAAGGTGGTTAGATGAACCCTCTGCCAGGCACTTAAATGTGATTTGCAGAATATCCATGTAGATGTAGATCCCAACGAGGTAACATATGTTAATATGATACAGTCAAAGAAATAAACCTTCAAGTTTCACATTTTTATGTAAAATTGTAAGTACTACGAATTCCGTACTAACAGACATGTTGCCTCTGTACAATGAATGTTTATGGCACGCCGCACTAGGTGAAGCTACTCCAGAACTGATATTCATGAGTTCTACGCTATCAATTAATGGAACAAAAAATCTGAAAAACATTGCTGTAACAGTCATTTAAACTTTGTACAAGTGTCCAGAATGAGATTTTCGCTCTGCAGCGGAAAGTGCGCTGATATGAAACTTCCTGACAGATTAAAACTGTGTGCCGGACCGAGACTCGACCTCGGGACCTTTGCCTTTCGCGGGTAAGTGCTCTACGAACTATTTTTTTTTTTCATTCTTTTTTTTTTCATTCGCAGATGAGCTTCTGTGAAGTTTGGAAGGTAGGAGACGAGGTACTGGCAGAATTGAAGCTGTGTGGACAGGTCGTAAGTCTTGCTTGGGTAGCTCAGTTGATAGAGCACTTCCCCGCGAAAGGCAAAGGTTTCGAGTTCGAGTCCCGGTACGGCACACAGTTTTAATCTGTCAGGAAGTTTTGTACAAGTGTGTTCACCAAAACGTTCGCATAACACGTTTTCTGATCAAAGGTATTCAGACCGCTATTAGTACCCAGCCTTCGCCTTTATATCAGCTTCAATTGTTCTGGGACTTTTTCAGTGAGGCGTGTGAAGTCACTCTTAGTCAAGAGCCGTTGCCAGAGAGGATACGGGTGTTGGACGCTAGGGTCTGGTGCAAAGTCGTCGTTGTAGCTGCTTCCAAAGGTGTTCCATTGGGTTCAAGTGGGGTTCTTGGCAGGTCAATCCATTTTAGCAAAGTTGCTGTCCAGTAACCATTGCCTCATTTATGCTGCTTCGACAGGGTGCGCTGTCGTGCTGACATAAATAATCGTCGTCTTCGAACTGCTCCTGTACTGTATGCAATACAGACTGCTGTAAAATATGTTCATTTAATTCCTCAATTAACGTTGTCTTAAGCGCAGTAAGGGAACCACACACTAAAGACGAAAATCATCCACACAACGAAACACTACCTTCTACATTCTTCAATGAATACATGATATTACAGGTAACGCTCTACAAGCATTCACTAGACCCAAACCCTTACACCGGATGGTGTGGTTTGTCACTCTAGATCACTCATTTCCAGTCATCCTCTGTCCAGTGGTGTCGTTTAACATCGACTACAAAAGTTTGCGGCCTATCAGAAGCTGCTCGACCATTGTATTACATTCTTTTTAATTCGTTACGAACAGTAACTGTGCTACTTTAACTGCTGGTAGCACTTTGTAACTCGCGAGCGATTCCTTATGCTGATTCTACGTGACTTTTTACAAGCACCCTCCCTTTTACTCAACAGGTCTCTACAAATGAGTTCACGAAGTCTGCTTGGTATTGCCCTATCTGTGGTTCTTACTTCACGTTTCCACTTCATAATGATATTAACGACCTCGACATTGGCAGTTTAGAGGCGTTTAAAGGCTCTTGGAGGGTTTGTTACTTAGGTGACGTCCAGTAACTAGTGTACGTTCGAAGTCACTGAGTTCTTCTGATCGACCCGTTCTCATGTAACAACTTCCCTGCTGACAACACAGTACTCACCGCCTCCTTTTATACTGGCGGGGCCGCGTCTAGTGACTTCTGTTGGTGAACCCTGCATTTCACTGGGATATTAGGAAACTGTCGATCCGACTGTGTACAACACAAAAAATGAACAAAAACGAGGAACACTTTTTTAACAGAAGTAACAAATATGGTAAAACAAATCCTATAAAAGTAACAAGACATATTAAAAAGTATTGATTTTAATGCAACATGAAAAAAATTTCAAATACGGATTTCCTTAGAAACTGTAATAGCTAACCATTGTTCAAGGTTTTATGTAGGACGCCGTCTGCAGGTCTTTTGACAAAGAGTAGTAGGCAGACAGCATTGCGTAATGACATGGGGACGTTACTACTAAGCACAAATTTCGTTTAGTACAGAAAAAGAAAAAAAGAGCTCACATGTTGACATGTACAGAGTTGTGAGTTATTGAATATATTATTCTTAATAATAATTTCTTCCGTTGTGATAGGATTATGGTACTACTTTTATCAGTCAGCGCTGCCTACAAGAAAATGCTCAAATGTGTGTAAAATCTTATAGGAATTAAATGCTTGTGAAATCTTATGGGACTTAACTACTAAGGTCATTAGTCCCTAAGCTTACACACTACTTAACCTAAATTATCCTAAGAACAAACACACACACACACCCATGCCCGAGGGAGGACTCGGACCTCCGCCGGGACCAGCCGCACAGTTCATGACTGCGTTGCCTACACCCTTCCTCCACATAACCTGAGGTGTCAAGGGTCTTATGTCCACTCTGTCTAGCCGGCCGGAGTGGCCGTGTGGTTCTAGGCGCTACATTCTGGAACCGAGAGACCGCTACGGTCGCAGGTTCGAATCCTGCCTCGGGCATGGATGTGTGTGATGTCCTTAGGTTAGTTAGGCTTAATTCTAAGTTCTAGGCGACTGATGACATCAGAATTTAAGTCGCATAGTGCTCAGAGCCATTGGACCATTTAGACCACTGTGTCTCACGGGGGCAATAGCATGTGACACTACGTCAGTTACCCATCTGTGCAATCGAGATATAAAGCTTCGTCGTTAACTTTGTGCTCACCACTGAAACCTTGATCATGTTATAAATGATCAGATTTTGTTAGTGATGATTTACCCGCCGTGTACGTCAGTTTTGCTCTACAAGATCAACAGCATGTTCTGAAACTTTTTCTACTCTTCCTAGACTCTTGACAGAATGCGGATTACTCTTTACACAGAAGACCTTAACTACCACATCTCCATAACAAAAAGTCAGGCACGTAAGCCAGAGGGACACGTTCTTATAAAACAGAAAAAGAAAGAATAACAGATACACAGCGGAAACTTAGGTGAACATCGAAAACATCCTATTAAATGTTGTAATCAACGGGGGATTACTATGAAAATTTTCATAAAAACACAGTGTAGATAAGACGTTTTAATCATTATAATCGCTGCAGTGAAGTATTCTCTTATGTTGCAAAGCACACATAAGCAAGCCGTAACTATACGTTACATATTTACAATTACTTTTGTGAGAGCTTAGCTGTGGCTGCAATCTGGCCATTAATATTTCATCACCATCAAGACGACACGTAACAAACTTCAGACTCTCATCTAATGTAGCACCAGCGTGTATATGCGAATGATTAACATTTCAGCGCAACTGCACGCAGTAGGACTAACGCCATCTTGATTCTGGAGGAGGGCATTAGTGTTTAACGTCCCGTAGACAACGAGGTCTGCTTAGGGAGGGATGGGGGAAGAAACTGGTCGTGCCCTTTCAAAGGAGCCATCGGGCATTTGCCTGAAGCGAGTTAGGGAAACCACGCAAAACCTAAATTAGGATGGCCGGATGTGGGTTTGAACAGTCGTCCTCCCGAATGCGGCGATGATGATGATGATGATGATGATTATGATGATGATGGCTGATTTGTGAGGCGCTCAACTGCGTGGTCATCAGCGCCCGTACAAAGTCCCAATGTTTACGCAGTCCAATCTAGCCATTGTCAGGAATGATGATGATGATGAGGAGGAGGAGGAGGAGGAGGACAGCACAAACACCCAGTCCCCTGGCAGGGAGAATTCCCAACCAGGCTAGGAATCGAACCCGAGACCCCGTGATGGAGAGGCAGCAACGTTAGCTACTAGACCACGAGGTGTGGACCCTTAATGCGTATCCAGTGTGTTAACCACTGAGCCGCTTCGTTCGGTCATCTCCATTCTGCATATAAGGAGAGATCACACTGCAAACTTCTCATTCAGAAACCACACTTTCTGTTGTTCGTTTGTGCCAAGATCGTGTTATTTCTCGTGTACAAATGAGTGAGGTGTATCAGCACGTTAAAAAAATGTACTGTGCTGGATAACGACCTAGTGAGACCGCTATACTCCTGTTCACATCGATCAAATTAACAAAATCGTAAAGCTAATTAGGAATCGCTGTCTTACGGATGGTTTCAGGAACAAAAGGGAACACCTCGAGTAGGAAATGGTCGTAGTAAGGACAGATACAGCATAAAGAAAAATAAAAACAACGTCCAGTTAAATTGAAGGTAAGGGCGTCAATATTAAATGTAGAAGAGAAAATCCACAGTTGAATGCCGATGGGAGAATGAATTGCTGTAAAGAGAAGTATGGCGGTCTCTGTTATTGGGGGGAACTGTCTCTTGATGTGAGAGAAGAGGAAATGTAATGACTAAGAAGACATCGGGCAGCCAGTATTTCAGTCAGGTTTTGCAGATTTTAGGAAGACTTACGATTAAGTAAGGCAGAAGGAATAGACAACAATCCAACGGAATTTCTAAAATCGTTGCGACAACCAGCCGATAATTCTAGCTGAAGTGTAGAACCTATGTGGCTGGATACATACTATCAGACTTTCTCAAAAATATCATCCGTATAATTCCAGAAAGAGTAAGAATAGTAAGTGCGAGAACTTTCTCACTTTCAGCTTAACATCTCAAGTATCAAAGTTGTTGAGAAGAATCATAAGCAGAACATGGGTAAAGAAAATCGGGGAGCAGTTAGACGACAGTTAGTTTGGTATTAGATAAAGTAAATATGTCAGAAACACGGTTTTGACTTTGATCTTTATAACGGAAGCAAGGCTATAGGTGAGTAATCGTGGCACCTTCATAAAATTTGTCGACCTAAGTAAAGCGTTTCACAATGTAAAATGATGAAAATTTTTCGAAAATCAGAGAAAATTAGGAGTGACCTATAGGGAAAGACGGATATTATATAGTATGTATAACAACAGAGAGGGAACAAGAAGCATGGAAATCCAAGAGCGACATTTTAAATTACAATGAGTGTAACATAAAAATACAATCTTTTTTCCTTATACACTCCTGGAAATTGAAATAAGAACACCGTGAATTCATTGTCCCAGGAAGGGGAAACTTTATTGATACATTCCTGGGGTCAGATACATCACATGATCACACTGACAGAACCACAGGCACATAGACACAAGCAACAGAGCATGCACAATGTCGGCACTAGTACAGTGTATATCCACCTTTCGCAGCAATGCAGGCTGCTATTCTCCCATGGAGACGATCGTACAGATGCTGGATGTAGTCCTGTGGAACGGCTTGCCATGCCATTTCCACCTGGCGCCTCAGTTGGACCAGCGTTCGTGCTGGACGTGCAGACCGCGTGAGACGACGCTTCATCCAGTCCCAAACATGCTCAATGGGGGACAGATCCGGAGATCTTGCTGGCCAGGGTAGTTGACTTACACCTTCTAGAGCACGTTGGGTGGCACGGGATACATGCGGACGTGCATTGTCCTGTTGGAACAGCAAGTTCCCTTGCCGGTCTAGGAATGGTAGAACGATGGGTTCGATGACGGTTTGGATGTACCGTGCACTATTCAGTGTCCCCTCGACGATCACCAGTGGTCTACGGCCAGTTTAGGAGATCGCTCCCCACACCATGATGCCGGGTGTTGGCCCTGTGTGCCTCGGTCGTATGCAGTCCTGATTGTGGCGCTCACCTGCACGGCGCCAAACACGCATACGACCATCATTGGCACCAAGGCAGAAGCGACTCTCATCGCTGAAGACGACACGTCTCCATTCGTCCCTCCATTCACGCCTGTCGCGACACCACTGGAGGCGGGCTGTACGATGTTGGGGCGTGAGCGGAAGACGGCCTAAGGGTGTGCGGGACCGTAGCCCAGCTTCATGGAGACGGTTGCGAATGGTCCTCGCCGATACCCCAGGAGCAACAGTGTCCCTAATTTGCCGGGAAGTGGCGGTGCGGTCCCCTACGGCACTGCGTAGGATCCTACGGTCTTGGCGTGCATCCGTGCGTCGCTGCGGTCCGGTCCCAGGTCGACGGGCAAGTGCACCTTCCGCCGACCACTGGCGACAACATCGATGTACTGTGGAGACCTCACGCCCCACGTGTTGAGCAATTCGGCGGTACGTCCACCCGGCCTCCCGCATGCCCACTATACGCCCTCGCTCAAAGTCCGTCAACTGCACATACGGTTCACGTCCACGCTGTCGCGGCATGCTACCAGTGTTAAGGACTGCGATGGAGCTCCGTATGCCACGGCAAACTGGCTGACACTGACGGCGGCGGTGCACAAATGCTGCGCAGCTAGCGCCATTCGACGGCCAACACCGCGTTTCCTGGTGTGTCCGCTGTGCCGTGCGTGTGATCATTGCTTGTACAGCCCTCTCGCAGTGTCCGGAGCAAGTATGGTGTGTCTGACACACCGGTGTCAATGTGTTCTTTTTTCCATTTCCAGGAGTGTAGTTCAGCCCATATCTCGAAGAGTCAATTATGGAAATAAAAGGAAGGTTCAAGAATGGAATTAAGGTAAATGGTGAAAGGATATCAGTTGTAAGATTCGCTGACAACGTTCCTATTGTCACTAACAGTGAGGAAGACCTACAGGACGTGCTGAATGAAATGAAATCTAATAAGTACAAAATATCGACCGAGTGAAAGGAAGAGAGACGAAAGTAATGAGGAAGAGCAAAAATGGGATTACCTATCAAGTTGACGTCTAAACTGGAGATCACGAAGTAGAAGAAGTGAAGTGGTTCTGCTACCTTTGTAGCAAAATAATACATAACGGAGGAAGCAACGAGGACATATAAATCAGATTAGCACGGGCAAAGCGGGAATTCCTGTCTGGTAGTATCAAAAATCGCCACTAGCCTGAGGAATAATTTTGTGAGAACGTACGCTTGCAGCAGAGCATTATGTGATGGTGTGTCACGCAGTATGGGGAAATGAAGAGAATCGAAGCATTTGTGATTCAAGTAAATAATATAAGGCGGTATGCATCGAACCAATAAGAAGACTGATGCCAAAGAAAAAAATAAATACATAAATAAAAATGAAAATAACACACTGCGCAAAAGAATTAGAGAAACATGACTTTTGGCGTCTGCATATTTCATTGAGCTAGAACTAAGGATTGTGTACGTTACCAAATTATACCCTTATCTTTAAAAATTAAGTACACAATAAAACATCTTCACATCCTCGATCACGTACACATCAAAGAGGAAACAATCATTCATCTCTTCATCGTGGGTGCTCTGAAAGCTTCAGTAACGTGTATGCTCTCCGTGAGCGTTTACTACTGTCTGACACCTAAGTGGCACATTCTGTGTAAGTCTACAGAGGTCGCCCAATGGTATCCGTTTCTGTTCTTCAGTGAGAGACTGTGGTGAAACAACACGACGACCAACCACCTGTCAAGTATGTTTCACACATGCACGTCGGGGCGTAGATCTTGAATCACCATTGGTCATTGCATTACTTCAATGTCCAGGCTTCGCCAGACATTCCAGCTGACGCCCGCCACATAGGCCTTAGAAGGGATGCAGGACTATCACCGTAAGCAGCAGCCACCACAAGATAAATCACCGTTTTGATGCACTGCCTGGTGGTAAAGAAACGGTAGACAACGACAAGATCCATATGGTTATCAATACTGAAGCCTTCTCATAACATCATAGAACCTTGTAAATCTGTAGATTTTTTGGCAGGAACCGATCACGACCGGTCTTCGTATAGGAACAGGGTCAATACTTTGCGTCAGTGGATGTCTGTAATTGTCTGTGAATAACATGTATTTGCCAGTGATGTAGATGACAGCTGACTTGGAACAAAGCAGAAGGCTAGCTGCAAGATGTTGTTGTCTAAAGTGGGGTACTCGAATAGCCTGTTCATTGGTGTATGATCGGACACAGCGGCTCCTGTGATCCTTCTGCGATCGACTTGCAGTGCTCTAGCGGTATCGGTAACGTAGAGATGGCCAGACATTTGTCTTCACGTGAAATTGTTATTCGTCTGTGACTTGGTCCAATTCGTCTTGTGTACTGACATGTCTTCCTATAACGTGTCCATAACCTATCGGTGACACATGGAGAAGCGCTGGCATCTGCCGCAACACGACCTCAAGTCCATGGTTCAAATGGCTCTAAGCACTATGGGACTTAACATCTGAAATCATTAGTCCCCTAGACTTAGAACTATTTAAACCTAAGTAACCTAAGGACATCACACACATCCATGCCCGAGGCAGGATTCGAACCTGCGACCGTAGCAGCAGCGCGGTTCCGGACTGAAGCATCTAGAACCGCTCGGCCACAACGGCCGGCCCTCAAGTCCATCCTTTCTGGTTCAAACATACCACCCCTGCAACTTGCACTGCATTAAGATGACGTATTGCATATGCTTGGTTGAGTACAACGCCAACAAATGACAAATGCCATCTGTGAACCTCACTAGAAAACACTGGAACATCGGTACTCACTTCCTTCTGAGGGGTCACCTGACTCTGTAATGCGTAACACAGCCAATAGGTGGTGAATGATCTCAAGCTATGCAATAAGACCTGCACCAAATTGCATTGATACACGTGTTCCCCTACTTCGTTTGAACGACGTAAAGTAAAGAAATAAATAAATTTAAAATATAAGAAACTCTAAATTTGTTGCATGTTTTGGTGATACTTCCTATATTAACAGAAAATAAATCCAGTGTGTGGTAGCAGCACGAAACAAATAGTTAATGATCTATATTGAACCACTTAATTAATAGTAGCAACAAAAAGCTGTAGCTGCGATTCACATTCGACCAAAATTAAAAATAATCTGAAGGTAGTTTAAGGAAAACTATAGGCCCTACGGAAACAACTTTTAAAGAGAAATTTTTTGTGTGTCACCCTATCATACCAAGACCCGGACGCCTCTAGATGATCTAAGGGAAGAAAAATTATTGTGCTTCGATAAGACGAAACTGGGTCAATTTAAATTTTCAGTTCCCCATAGACCGCGAATAGAGATGTCTTTTTGTTTACATTTTCTTCCCGGTGCTTTGTTCCACGCACAACAGGATGTTTGGTCAGAAAATGTAAACCACTTTTTCAGAATGCTGGAGATACCGTGTGATAAAGCTGGCAGAAGCAGAATATTTCACCGAGGCTTATTGTACAATTCGCTGATTGATGAAAGGGATTTAAATGCGGGCAATGTTGCTACTGACGCAGCGATGGGCGACGCGTCCAGCTGTGTGGGTACTCACTGTTATCAGAGCTGGAAGTGCGGCAGACAGCAGGCAGAGGGAGATTTACGCCGGGGCGTGCAGGCCGTGATGGATGCCCACGGCGCGGCGCGACAAAAAGTCCGGCACCGGGGGCGACGGCTGCGACCTCGATCAGGGGTGAGCGATGCTGGGCCTCCAGGTTGGGGTGACCTCTGTGGATAGGGGTGAGGTCCTCTAGCTAGGTAACTAGAGTCACGTGGTGGAATTCCAGCGTGATTCCTCAATATCTACTATACTGACAAAACTCATGGCACAGCGATATGCATGGGTAATATTGCATACACAAGGTATAAAGGGGCAGTTCATTGGCAGAGCTGCCCCTGTGCGAGTCATGCGACAAGTTTTCCGAAGTGATTATGGCCACAGGACGGGAATTAACGGACTTTGCACGCAGAATGGTTATTCGAACTAGTCGCATGGGACATTCTGTTTCGGATATCGTTAGGGAATTCGGTATTCCGAGCCCCACAGTGTCACGAGTGTGATGTTGTTGTTGTGGTCTTGAGCCCTGAGACTGGTTTCATGCAGCTCTCCATACTACTCTATCCCGTGCAAGCTTTTTCATCTCCCAGTACCTACTGCACCCTACATCCTTCTGAATCTGCTTAGTGTATTCATCTCTTGGTCTCCCTCTACGATTTTTACCCTACACGCTGCCCTCCAATACTAAATTGGTGATCCCTCGATGTCTCGAAACATGTCCTACCAACCGATCCCTTCTGCTAGTCAAGTTGGGCCACAAGCTGCTCTTCTCCCCAATTCTATTCAATACCTCCTCATTAGTTATGTGATCTACCTATCTAATCTTTAGCATTCTTCTGTAGCACCACATTTCGAAAGCTTCTATTCTCTTTTTGTCTAAACTATTTATCGTCCGAACGGCCGCGGTGGTCTAGCAGTTCTAGGCGCTGCAGTTCGGAACCGCGGGACTGCTACGGTCGCAAGTTCGAATCCTGCCTCGGGCATGGATGTGTGTGATGTCCTTAGGTTAGTTTGGTTTAAGTAGTTCTAAGTTCTAGGGGACTGATGACCTAAGATGATAAGTCGCATAGTGCTCAGAGCCATTTGAACCATTTATCGTCCACCTTTCACTTCCATACATGGCTACAATCCATTCAAATACTTTCAGAAACGACTTCCTGACATTTTAGTCTATACTCGATGTTAACAAATTTTTCTTCTTCAGAAACGCTTTCCTTGCCATTGCCGTCTACGTTTTATATCCCCTCTACTTAGACCATCATCCATCATTTTGATCCCCAAATAGCTAAACTCCTTTACTACTTTAAGTGTCTCATTTCCTAATCTAATTTCCTCAGCATCACCTGACGTAATTCGACTACATTCCATTATCCTCGTTTTGCTTTCGTTGATGTTTATCTTATATCCTCCTTTCAAGATACTGTCCATTCCGTTCAATTGCTCTTCCAAGTCCTTTGCTGTCTCTGACAGAATTACAATGTCATCGGCGAACGTCAAAGTTTTTATTTCTTATCCATGGATTTTAATACCTACTCCGAACTTTTCTTTTGTTTCCTTTATTGCTTGCTCAATATACAGATTGAATAACATCGGGGATAGGCTACAACCCTGTCTCACTCCCTTCCCAACCACTGCTTCCCTTTCATGTCCCTCGACTCTTACAACTGCCATCTGCGTGTGTTACGAGTGTGACGAGAATACCAAATCACAAGGCTTTACCTCTCACCATACACAACGCCTCGACTGAAACTTCCTGGCAAAACTGTGCGCCGGACCGAGACTCTAACTCGGGACCTTTGCCTTTCGCGGGCAAGTGCTGTACCAAGTGAGCTACGCAAGCACGACTCACGCCCCGTCGTCATAGCTTTACTTCTGCCAGTACCTCGTCTCCTACCTTCCGAACTTGCCCGCGAAAGGCAAAGGTCCAGAGTTCGAGTCTCGGTCCGGCACACAGTTTTAATCTGCCAGAAAGTTTCATATCTGCGCAAACTCCGCTGCAGAGTGAAAATCTCATTCTAAACGCCTTGACCGATGGCCTCAGTTCACCACGGCCTTCACTTAACGACCGAGAACAGCGGCGTCTGCACATAGTTGCCAGGGCTAGCAGACAAGCAACACTGCGTGAAATAACCGCAGAATTCCAAGTGGGACGTACGACGAACGTATCCGTTAGTACAACGCGGCGGATTGTGGCGTTATGGGCTGTGGTAGCAGAAGACGACGCGAGTGCCTTTGTTAGCGGCGCCTCTTCTCGGCTTGTGAACACGTCGATTGGAACGCATACGACTGGAAAATAGTAGCCTGGTCAGATGTGTCCGGATATTAGTTGCTAAGAGCGGGTGATAGGGATCGAGTGCGGCAGAGACACCAGAAGGTATGGACCCAGGTAGTCAACAAGGCACTGTGCGAACTGCTGGTGGTTCCATAATAGTGTGAGATGTGTTTACATGGAGTGAACTAGATAGTCTGGTCCAACTGAACCGATCGTTGACTGAAATTGTCATGTTCGGCTACTGGACACCATTTTAAGCCATTCACGAACTTCATGTTGCAAAACAACGATAGAACTTTTATGGATGACAATGTACCACATCACTGGGTCATAAATGCTTGCAAATTGTTTGAAACACATTCTGGACTATTATAGCAAATGATTTGGCCACCCACACCGCCTGATACGAACCCCATTGAACACTTACAGGACGTAATCGAAGATCAGTTCTGGTGACACAACAACATGGAATTCATGTTCCACTATACTGCGGAGCATGAGATAAAGAATATAGCATCTCAGATTTTTGCCTCGTGGAGAGCACCTTGATCTATGAAGTGGGTCATCGTTTTATTTCACGAACAGAATACGGGCACCACCGTACTGCATGGTGGTAAGCATCGTATTTGGTGGGTTTTCTTTCTCATCGTGTATGTGGTACGAATATAAACTGGTTCAAAGTTTCAGCACACTGAGGACCTCTCGATAATGTATCAATTGAACCACTATTTGATACACTAAAATGACAGGAACCTACACTATGTGATCCAAAGTATCCGGACACCTTGCTGAAATTGACTTACAAATTCGTGGCACCCTCCATCGGTAATGCTGGAATTGAATATGGAGTTGGCCCACCCTTAACCGTGATGACAGCTTCCACTCTCGCAAGCATACATTCAATCAGGTGCTGGAAGATATCTTGGCGAATTTCAGCCCGTTCTTCACGGAGTGCGGCACTGAGGAGAGGTACCGATGTCTTGCTGAGGCCTGGCACGAAGTCGGCGTTCCAAAACATCCCAAAGGTGTGCTGCAGGATTCGGGTCAGGACTCTATGCAGGCCAGTCCATTACAGGGATGTTATTGTCGTGTAATCTCTCCGCCACAGGCAGTGCATTATGAATAGGTGCTCGAACGTGTTGAAAGATGCAGTCGCCATCCCCGAATTGCTCTTGAACAGTGGGAATTTAGCCTGTGTTGTGATAGTGCCGCGCAAAACAACAAGAGGTGAAAGCCCCTCCATGAAAAACACTGCCACATCATATCACCACCGCCTCCAAATTTTACTGTTGGCACTACACATGCTGGCAGATGACGTCCACCGGGCATTCGCCATACTCGCACACTGCCACTGGATCGCCACGTTGTGTACCGTGATTCGTCACTCCACACAACCTTTTTCTACTGTTCAATCGCCCAATGTTTACGCTCCTTACACCAAGCGAGGCGTCGTTTGGCGTGATGTGTAGCTTATGAGCAGCCGCTCGACCATGATATCCACGTTTTCTCGCCTCCCCCTAACTACCATAGTACCTGCAGTGGCTCCTGGTGCAGTTTGGAATTCCTGGGTGATGGTCTGGATATATGTCTGCCTATTACACATTACGGCCCTCTTCAACTGTCGGCGGTCTCTGTCAGTCAACAGAAGAGGTCGGCCTGTACGCTTTGGTGTTTTATGTATCCCTTCACGTTTCCACTCCACTATCACATGGGAAACAGTGGACCTAGGGATGTTAAGGAGTGTGGAAATCTCAGTTACAGCCGTATGAGACAAGTGACACACAATCACCTGAGCACGTTCGAAGTTCTATTGCTTCACAGAGCGGCCCATTCTGTTCTCTCACGATGTCTAATGACTACTGAGGTCGCTAATATGGAGTCTCTAGTAGTAGGTGGCAGAAAAATGCACCTAATATGAAGAACGTGTGTTTTATTGGTGTCCGGATACTTTTGATCACATAGTGTACATATCGGTAGGTAACGTCTTACTATAACTTAAGATTTTAGAGTGATAATTTGTATGCTACGAAGGTATACCATATCAATGCTACGGCACAATTCCGATCTACCAGAAACGCGTGTTCCTGATACAGTTTGCATATAAGTATATGACATCTATGGATATAGTCGTTAGACAGCGTATGCCATATCCAGAGTGTGTGTGTCGATGTCGATACTGTAGAGCAGTTGACAGCGTTGTTGACTCTTCGCTTTATGAAATAGGAGCAGGTTCATGTCCATCTCCTCTCGATTTTTTTCCATCTTTTGTTTTCTAAACGATTCTGGGTCTTCCTTGACATAACAGAAGTATGTCTCAAAAGTCGATGTTATTTGTTATATAATAATGTATCAGTGCAATTCCTATTGAGAAGAACAACAACTAGGATGTTTCCCTAGTGGCCACATATCTTAACGGGACTGTCAAGTCTATGTCAGAAAGTAGACACAAGCTACTCATTGGAATTTTTTGATATCTGGGTTTTTGGTGTAGCCCATGTTTGTATCTTGAAGGTATACATCTTTTTCAATGATGGTGTGCAGTTTAGAAAAAAAATCGTTTTCCATTCGATGACATTACAAAACGGATCTCGATTTGAAATCTATACGAATAAGTACATGATTTCAGTGCGCTGGTAACCAGTGAAACATCGAGAACACGGAAATTACATATGTGGAAAACAGACGGGAGGCTGAAGTGGCAAGGAAACTGGTGTAGGCATGCGTATTCAAATACAGAGATATGTAAACAGGCAGAATAAGGCGTTGCGGTCAGCAACGGCTATATAAGAGAACAAGTGTATGTCGCAGTTGTTAGATCAGTTACTGCTGCTTCAATGGCACTTTACCAAGCTTTAAGTGGGTTTGGACGTGGCATTGTAGTCGGCGCCCGAGCGATGGGACACAGCGTCACCGGGGTAATGATGAAGTGGGAATTTTCCCGTATGACCATTTCACGAGTGTACCATGAATATCAGGAATCCGGTAAAACAAAACATCTCCGACATCGCGGCGGCCGGAAAAAGATCCTGCAAGTACGGGACCAACGATGACTAAAGAGAATCGTTCAACGTGACAGATGTGCAACTCTTCCGCAAACTGCTGCAGATTTCAATGCTGGACAATCAGTAAGTGTCAGCGGACAAACAGTTTCACGGAACATCACCGATATGGTATTTCGGAGCCGAAGCTGCATTCGTATATCCTTGATGACTGCTCGACACAAAGCTTTACGCCTCACCTGGGACGGTGAACACCGACATCGGACTGTTGCTGACTGGAAAAACGTAGCCTGGTCGAACGCGTCTCGTTTCAACTTTTATTGAGGGGATGGACTTGTACGGGTGTGGAAAAAACCTCACGAACCCGTGGACCTTGCATGTTAGCAGGCGACTGTTAAAACTGGTGGAGGCTCCGTGATGGTGTGGGGCGTGTGCAGTTGGAGTTACATAGAATCCCTGATAAGTCTAGATAAGATTCTGACAGGTGAGCCTTACGTAAGCATCCTGTCTGTTCATCTGCATCCCTCCACTTAGGCAATTCCAGCAGGACAATGCGACACCCCACACGTCCAGAATTGCTACAGAGTGGCTCCAGGAGCACCGCTCTGATTTTAAGCTCTTCCGCTGGCCTCCAAACTTCCCAGACATGAATATTATTGAGCACATCTGTGTTGCCTTGCGACGTGCTGTTCAGAAGAGACGTATGGTGTTAATTCCCTTCAGCACTATTTCAGACATTGATCGAGTCCATGCCATGTCGTGTTGCGGCACCTCTGCGTGCTCGCAGGCGCCCTACACGATGTTAGTCAGGTGTAAAAATTTCTTTGGCTCTTAAAACCGAAAATGGGATTAAACTACAATTTGAACTGAGGAATAATTTCTACTAGTGTGTATCTAAGATCATTGTACAGCATTAAGTATTGTTCCTCCACCAGCAAATCGTTGTTCAACTCATTAACGAGTTCAGAATCATCTTCGTGATTTTCCCCACTCTTCTTCGACAACCGCTAAAGTGTTAACACAGTTATTTTTCTCGCGGCCGTTTTCGTAAAGTAATTCTCTGGTTTACAAGCACACAAAGCCGACGACTGCCGCTGGAGAGTGCTGACAGTGCAGTTCACACTGAGGAGCTCGTCCTGTGTGCCGACAGCCCTCTCTCTCGTAAGATCGGATGTTCCGCCAGCGTTCACATCAACACTAGTTCCTGCGTCCTGTGGGAGGACGGCTTAATGCAGTCACCAGACGGGACGAGAAGGCGTTCGTGGAAGAGAAGCGGGTCGATATTTATGACATCACAGCGTGGAATTACACATTCCATAGCACTCTGTAGTCTGAAAGACTGAAAAAGACAATTCAGGATTGCGCTTCCGTTGAGAGGAATGTGGCCAATGAGATACATGATCACGTTCAACGTCAGGTGCAGAACTTGGAGTACGCCGTATGGGGTTTCATTGTTTTCAGTTGAATGTCCCATCAAGGAGGTTTTGTATTGTAACTTACGTCCTATGATCATACGCCATTTCTCAAAGCGTCAACACAACGAAGATTTCCAGAAAATGCATATTTATTATAACATTTTATGTAATAAAATTACGTGAAACGTCATATTGGTTGTTAAAGAATTTTGCAAGCAGTTATTTCCGTATTATAATTAGCGTATTATGATTGTATCCCGTTTCAAGGCAAGGGCACATTGAAGATTCATCGTAAACCTTTAATTCTTAGTACAATTAGTTATAATTAAATGTTAATAACCCATCAGCGTTAAAGCCTTCCGACCGTAACATATACGAAGTGGTCATGTGTTACACGAAAATACCATAGTGTAGAGGATAGAACTGCCGCGTTACGAAGTGTTTTGTCTTGTTCGTTCGCTATACCCAAAAATCATTTCTTCGCCATCGCGTTTTTGAAAGGTTCTGGGACTTCCTTATTATCAACGTAACAGAAGTTCTTTGTGTAGTATTCGGTGTTATGTAAGTATAATTGAGATATTGTATAAATATTGTTTGTTTGCGTAGCGCGCACACACACACACACACACACACACACTTACACAAAGTACAGAAAATGGAACATTAACATTACAGTAAAAAATGTTTTTTTTAAATATTGGAGTAAATATACGATTTTTTTCACTTCATCTACTTGCAGTACGATATTTTGGACTTATTTTTGAGTCTAGTATTTCACAAGTTATAAAATAGTGCTCCTGAATACAAACCTCGATCAAGCAGGCAAAAGCGATAAAATAATTTTTGTATTACGTGGAAGACTGCTGCAAATTTGTATCGCACTATTTGTGAAGGGATTTTTAAAAACTGATGTCCATACTGATTCGAAAGGAACTTCTTTCTTTTCATTACAATGTGTTCATGGATATTGAAGTTTTCATTTATATTTTCGTCAGTTTCCGTGAAAATCCGGTGTGATTTGCGAGCCAGAGACAGCCGACAAGAGCCACTGCAGAGAGCTACAGTCGCATATTACGCTAACTAGCAAGTCCCGTGTAATGCAGGTTCTGTGTCTCGCACGATTGGTCTTAGCGCCGACGTCCATGTCGAAGTAAGCTGCCTCGACCAGTGTCAGGACTGCCTAAGTAATAAGCTGACTGGTGATGCTTTCTGCCATACAAATGTATGAAGAATACTTTGTGGCGTCGCCATAGTGTCCTTGTCTTTGTTGTACGCCCACTCACCAGCCGTTGTCTACACAGGTAATTGCCAATGTTGGGGTCTGTGTCACAGCCGGTAACTGTTTCTACTTCTGAAATTTCCTGAAAAGGTAATACATGTCATGTTTGCATTGTACCATTTATAATGAACACTGCAGTGCCTAGGTGGCCTCTGTATACCTGGACTAATACGACAGCAGACGCTAAATGTTCTACGAACACTCTGAAGAGCACGCTACAGACAGACGCGACAAAATCCCAACAAATGATTACCTTCCACTGCTCCATTGCCTAGGATTTTCGGCATCGGCACCACGTTTTCCAGTTAAGGTCATTTGCATCACTGATGAGTGATTGTGGACTTTCAGTACGCCCTACAGTTCCCAGCGTATGGGAATTCCTTTCTATTGTTTTGGCTCTGAGAGGGTTCGCTGTGCGAATTCAGTCCGGCAGCTGTCGTCCTCTTATATTTCGTCATAATTCTCTTCAATGATCGTGTGCCACGATCAATCAGAACACAATTTCTTCCGCTCTTTGACATAGTCGATGGGTTTTATTGTTCTCCTGCACGCAGTTTTAATCTTAGAGAAGGTGTCTCTCGAAACACAAAAGACTTCGGCTGCCTACGTTACGGTAGCACCCATCATACGAGAACCAGCAATTTGCCTACGTTCGAATTCATTTATCTCACAACAACATAGAACACTGTTCTGACTACGACGGATACTTGCAATGTATCATGGACATTGCACAGGTTCCGTTCGTGGTCAAATACAACAGCGCAACCTCCAGGCTTGGCTCTTATCTACAGTTATATTCGTGCATGTATTTCTAGCGGCGTTTGCATATTTTTGTCCAACCCCTACACTTCCGTACTGGGGTACGCTTCTAACGCATATTCGAGAAATCGAGGATCAAAGTCCTACAAGGCTATGGAAAACCACACGACAGCTCTAGCTGTGGAGCACTGGCGCAAGCGCAGTTCACTTAAGTGACAGATCGGAAGTTCCGCCCATTTTTTTATCTTCTGCTGCCGGCCGTTGTGGCAGAGCGGTTCTAGGCGCTTCAGTCTGGAACCGCGCGACCGACACGGTCGCAGGTTCGAATCCTGCCTCGGGCACGGATATGTGTGCTGTCCTTAGGTTAGTTAGGTTTAAGTAGTTCTAAGTTCTAGGGAACTGATGACCTCAGATGTTAAGTCCCATAATGCTCAGAACCATTTGAACCATTTTTTTAACCGTTAAAGATGTGTACCTAACGAATCACGTTTCTGCGGAAAGGAACAACAGAATGGACGATAATCATTTAGTTACATTCACAGTGAGGTATTATAATGAAACGTGATGAAATGAACATAGATCAACACGTAACACACTAAAATCATACCAGGGTGTACGTCCTTTGAATAAGTACAATTATAGTATATTTGCGGTAGATATTTGTAAATACGTGTTCACTGCATACACTGTTCCACATAATAGCTCGATTAAACCTCGCTGTTGCTTACAACAGTTACTATTATTACTGTCCCTTTCCGAACAAAGGAAAAAAGCGATCCAATTGTTTGATGGATGACTGGAGGAGAAAAAAAAAGGTTTTTTCTGGTGCCGTTGTCGGTTGCGCTAACGCCATTGTTCGAGGCTGGTGCTGTCGTCTGGTAGTCGACAAGCTCGTGAAACGTCTGCATCTACATCAATTCCACAAGTAACCTTAGGGTGTGTAGTGGTGGGTATCTCTGGTACCACTCACTGATCCTCCACTCCCTATTCCACTAATGAATGGTGCCTGGGAAGAAGGATTGTCGGTAAGCTTCTGATTAGGTCTACTGTCTCACATTTTCTCAACTTGGTTGTTGCTTTAGGTGTATGTAGGAGGAAGTAATACGTTGTCGGACTCTTCTCAGAAAGGGCTCTCTCGAAATTTCAACAATGCTTCTTTGTGAGGTAAACTCTGAGTTTATATTTGTAGAAGCCTGAGAAGCGCTCCCTACTAAAATGTTGTTTGTTAGTCTAAGTATGTACTGAAACTACGCTAAATGATCTAAATCGATGACCCGTTGGTCGTACGATATCCTTGTAAGATGCAACGGACTAAAACTTCGTCATAAGAGAGAGAAGAAGTGGAATCTACCGATACTCAATTAGTTGTTAATGAATTTCGTATACCATTTTCCAGTTGTGTCAAATGTGGATCTGATACTGGCGGGAACAGAATTTCGTATTGTCAGCGATCAATAATCATTCGCCATAGGTAGTACAGTTATGCGTCAAGAAACTGCAGTAGTGTTTACCTCGGCTTCTCGTATATGTCCACACATACAGGAAAATCAAAGAGAAAAGAGAACAAGCGATTCACCTAACAAAAGTAGTGTACAACAAAAACAAAAAGATCTCTATAAATACAATGCATCGAAAATGAATAATTTCCTGAGAATGGGAGTACGTAACAGACGCACAATGTTCAGGAGTGATGAGGCAAAATGTGTAAATCACAAATAAACCAATAAATATTGCAAGGAAAATGTTAAACAATAGAATAACATATGAAATATTTAAAGGAGGATATAACTGAGAACCATAGGAAAACATAGGAAACATTAGCCTTATAACTTGAAAACCAAATTAATATTTTGCAGTCATGTGAAAGAAATGGACCCAAGAGAGTAACACGAATAAACTGTACGACCTTAAGCATTATTCAAAACTGAAAATAGGTTTAGCAAAAGTATATGAAGATGTGGACGAAACTGTCAGAAAAAAGGCACTTAAAAAATAAAAAGTGAAATGCTTTCTACGTTAGATACATTGAGGAATACAGCTAATGAAAGGAAAAACATAGGAAGCAGCAATCAGACAATGGAGTAATGGAGATAGAATCGAGATGACATGACTATTTTGACGCCATATTCATTTTACCCGTAACGGAAAAGAAAGAAATAATAAAGAGACTGTAGAAAATAGTTCTGTATGAAAATGTACACTTAAAAGTCTATAATACTCAAAAGGCTTCTTACGGTATGATACAACTGAGAATATAGGGAGTTCTACGGAGTTCCTGTAAACATCGATACCTGTGGTATGTAATAGAGTCCTGGTAACCGAGCAGGGAAAGTTACCTCATGAATTTTATATTATCCAACTTGAACGAGGAGGTTTCTTTAGATACTGCTGTTCGCGGGTTACATGTGGAACTACGTGTTGCAAAATATAACAACGGCCATAAAATTTCAAGAACAACTTTTATTATGGTTTTAAGGCAAAAAGTCTGTGAGCCTTATACATACGACCCATTTTATAAGCATAACGGCCTATGACAACATCATCCATGAGGTATTTGTTCCAGAAAGCTGCGAAGAAACGTTGCTGCGCTGATCTTACTTAACTGCATATATGCAATACAAGCACTTATCAACAGATACGTATTTAAATATTTTAACAATTAATTATACACGAATCAGACGAGGTACATTATGATGATAAGACGTCATTGATAACCCAGAATACTTTCGTAGTTCCCAGAGTGATAGAACGTACAACACAGAATAACTTGAGCGAGAGACAACGTATCTACCAAACCCTGCCACAGCTAACAATGTTGCCAGTTTGAGCGCTTTGCGGAACTTTGAAATTTCGAGGGCTATTTGCTGTTGTATCAGCAGTCAAAACTCTGATACAACTCCCGATGCCAATCTATCCAGAAATTAGAAGCACCATCCATTTGGTCCCGCTATGAGACTCTAAGAAAAGAAAAAGGAAACACCATGAAAAAATTATCCGAATGGAACGGAAATCGGTAGGTGTGATGGTCATGTACACGCTAATAAACGATTACAATTTCAGAAAAAGTGGACGATTTATTCAAGAGAAAGAGATTCACAAATTAAGCAAGATAATAAAGCATTGATCCACCTCTGTCCCTTACACAAGCAGTTATTTAGCTTGCCATTGACTGGAAGAGTTATTGGAGGTCCTCCTGACATCGTGCCAAATGCTGTCGGATTAGCTTGTTTGATAGTCATAATCTCGAACTGATTGGATAGCCGTGCCATAATGCTCCATACATTCTCAATTGGGAGAGATCCGGCAACCTTGCTGGCCAGAGTAGGGCTTGTAAACCATGAACACAATCAGCAAAAACTCCCTCCATGTGTGGGCTGGCATTATCTTGCTGAAATGTAAGCCCAAGTTGACACGCATGAAAGACAACAAAACGGGTCTTAGAATGTCGTCGATGTAGAGCTGTGCTGTAAGGCCGCCACAGATGGCAACCAAAGGGGTCGTGCTATGAAAAGAAATGACACCCCATATCGTCACTGTTGGTTGTCGGACCATATGGCGGCCGAACGTCAGGCTGGTATCCCACCGCTGCCTGAGGCCTCTCGAGGCACTTCTCCGTCGTGGAATCTCGCTGACCCTGATAGAATTGTTTTCAGCGGTGAGTCCCGCTTCGATCTGAGCCCTGATGAGGATTGTCAGCCATGGCATTCTCACTGCACAGCGGTACGTCGACTACTTTCTACCTCCCGTTTGGTTTTGACCTTCATGGCAAGCCATCCTGACCTAACATTTCAGCAAGATAAAGCATACCTACACTCGGCGACAGTTTCTACTGCTTTTGTTCGAGCTTGCCAAACCCTACCGTGGCCAGAAATGTCGCCGGACCTCTACCCAATCGAAAACGTTTGCAGCATGGGCATTCCAACCATTTTGGGAGTTTCACGATTTAACTCGTCAGTTGGACAGAATTTGGAACGGTGTCTCGCAGGTGCCAAGTTGAATAATTGCTTGCGTAAGGGGCAAAGGTGGACCAACGGTATATTGACTTGCTCATTTTGTGAAGCTCTTTCTCCTGAATAGATCATCCAAATTTTTCTGAAATTGTAATCATTTGCTTTTCAGTGAATGTACATCGCATCTATCGATTTAGATTCTATTCCGATAATTCCTTCATGGAGCTTCGTATTTCTTCTAATTTCTTTTTCTTTTTTTTGTTTGTATTTTGACGAAATTTTGATTGGAGTTTTACAACTGTCCAGGTCACTGAAATTAAATAATTGCGTGTTATGAAGGAGAGCTTTCTGAAAACAGCACCGATTTTTCCTGGAAGTCTTCCACCCACACAACACAAACAGCGATTAGTCGCTAGTGATCACTCAAAACCACCAAAATCTGTCTGGAGCGATTTGAGGTGGGACTGTATTAGAAATCTGGTCGGGAGAAAGGCAGACACAAGAACCAGATTTATTGAGTGCAAGGTAACGAAGTACAATTCACTCATGAAAACGATCGCAAAGAAAGCCATAGATTCTGCAGTTATTTTGTTCATTGGTCTGGGACTGTTATCGTGTTACAGAAAATTGTGAGACGAGATGCACGACTCGTTAAAGGTTTGCCTAGCCAGCGTGAGAGCACCAGAGACACGCTCAACAAACTTCAGAGCAAGGGACTCGTTGCCCACCGCAAAGGGCCTTAATCACAATTCGACTGTTTTATTCAGACTACTGCTGCTGTATGTAAACGCGTCGAAATTATTTCACGTTTCTGTAATCTTCAACACAATGTATGGCCTAGCTAGTTCTCATCAGTCCATGAAAAATTAGTAGTTGAATACAATCCTTATCAAAAGACTGATGTGTTGCGCGTATTAAAAGAATAGCTGGAAACAAATAGAATAACAGTAATTTTCTCCTGTTGCTTCATTCCGTCGTTCATTCTTTCACTGTAACAGTAGTTGAAAATCTTACACTGGTATTCTACTTTCTTTGCTAAGTCCACATATATCATGTTGTATCTGTTGCCTGTGATATATATATATATATATATATATATATATATATATATATATATATGGGGTGCCCCAGGTGGATTATGGATTAGTCAGTATTCACCGATGCGATGGGGACACTAATTTGATGCAAAAGCTTCATATAGATATTTGCCACATTCTGAAGGTTTCCAGCAGGAAACCCGAGGACGCTATGCAGAACTCTTCCAATGTATATGATGACTAACATTCTCATAGGTCCAGTTCTTTACATATTTGAAGGGCAGGTACGTTAGTTTCAATAGAATCACGTCAAACATAACAGGACGAAATGCTGGTGACTACCAGTCCCGCTGCTCGGACAGTAACTTCCTAACATTACATCCAGAAAATAACTTATCTGAAATATCTTCCTGTCTCATTGATCGTGGCCACATCGATGAACGAAGCCCACAGAAGTGTGTTCAGCTAGAAAATGTTGAACAGTAAGGAACAGGAGAAAGGCCACAGTGACCGACAGAGATGGAGAAAGTCAGTATTTGTCTATATTGAACCGTATTCGCAAATAAAATGCGAGGAACCCACTGTAGAGAACGACAGCACCAATCTGCAAGGCAGTATTGTCGGTAATAACCGCCCATCCTCCAGGGGATTTTTCGTTTTTTTGTCATCAGTCTTGTAACTTGTTCTATGCGGCTCGCCACGAATTCCTCTCTTGCGCTAACCTCTCCGTCTCAAGAGGAGCACCTGCGACCTACGTCCTCATTTATTTGCTGGATGTATTCCAATCTCTGTCTGCCTCTACAGTTTTGGCCCTCTACAGCTCCCTCTAGTGCCATGGAAGTCATTCCCTCAAGTCTTAACAGATGTCCTATCATCCTGCCCCTTCTCCTTACAAGTGTTCCCCACATATTTTCCGCTCCTATTCTACGCAGAACCCCTTCATTCCTTAACTTAATAGTCCACCTAATTTTCATCATTTATCTACAGCACCACATCTCAAATACTTCCTTTATATTCTGTTCCGATTTTCCCACAGTCCATGTTTCACAACCATAGAATGCTGTACCCGAGACATACATTCTCAGAAATTCTTCTTCAAAGTGAGGCCTGTGTTTGATACTAGTAGACTTTCCCTGGCCAGGAACACCCTTTTTGCCATTGATAGTCTGCTTTTGATGTCCTCCTTCCTCCGCCCGTCTTTGGTTATTTTACTGCCTAGGTGGTAGAATTCCTTATTTCATCTACTTCCTAGCCATCAATCCTGATGTTAGGTTTCTCACTATTCTATTTCTGCTACTTTTAATTTGCTTCATATTACGTCGATTTATTCTCAATCCATATTCTGTACTCATTAGATTATCCATTCCATTCAACAGATCATTTAATTCTTCTTCACTTTCACTCAGGATAGCAATGTCATCAGTGGATTACATCATTGATATCCTTTCAACTTGAATATTAATTCCACTGCTGAACCTTCATCTATTTCCACCAATACTTCTTCCTTGTACAGATTGAACAGTAGGGGCGAAAGGCTACATCTCTGTCTTACACCCTTTTTAATCTGAGCACATCGCTCTTGGTCGTCCAGTCTTGTTATTCCCTCTTACCTCTTGTACATATTGTATATTACCTGTCTGTCCCCATTGCTTAGCATTATTATCCGTCTCCCTCTATTGCTGCTCCAATTTTTCTCAGAGTTCCAAACATTTTCCTCCATTTTACATTGTCGAACGCTTGTTCCAGGTCGACAAATCCTACTAACGTGTCTTGATTTTTCTTTAGTCATGCTTCCATCATCACCTGGAACGTCAGAATTGACTCTCTGGTGCCTTTACCTTTCCTAAAGCCAAATGGTCGTTATATAACAGCTCTTCAATGTTGTTCCTCATATTGTACATTGTTCTTGTCAGCAACTTGCATTAATGAGCTGTTAAGCTGATCGTACGACAGTTCTCGCACTTGTCAGCTCTTGCAGTCTTCGGAATTGTGTGTGGTGATATTTTTCCGAAAGTCAGGTGGTATGTCGCCACACTCTTACATTCTACACACCATCGCCATTTTTGTTGCTACTTCCCTCAGTGATTTTAGAAATTGTGTTGGAATGTTATCTATCCCTTCGAACTTATTAGATCTTAAGTTCTCCAAAGCTCTTTTAAATTCTGATTCTAATTCTGGATCCCCTATCTCTTCTAAATCGACTCCTGTTTCTCCTACTGTCACGTCAGAAAAATCTCCCTGCCCCCCCCTCCCCGCCCCCCCACTAGAGGCTTTAATGTACTCAATGTACTCTTTGCACCTATCTGCTCTCTCGTCTGCATTTAACAGTGGCATTCTCGTTGCACTCTTAACGTTACCACCCTTGCTTTTAATGTCACAGAAGGTTGTTTTGATTTTCCTGTATGCTGAGTCTGTCCTCCCAACGGTCATTCACTTTTCGATTTCTTCACATTTTTCATGCTACCATTTCGACTTAGCTTCCCTGAATTACTTATTTCATTCCTCAGCAACTTGTATTTCTGTATTCCTGGAACATTTTTGTACTTCCCCCTTTCATCGATCGACTGAAGCTACCTTCTTTGTTTCTATGTTTTTCTTTCCGACATTTGTGAATGGAATAGTACGGGTGATGCGGGAAGATTATAATTACATTACATTATGGTCAGACAGAGACTCCGAGACCAGATGCTGGATTGTAAGGCGTACCCAGAAGAGGACATAGACTCAGATCACAATGTAGTAGTGATGAAGAGTAGGCTGAAGTACGAGGCGTGTTTTTTAAGTAACTACCGTTTTGAAATTTAAAAAAAAGACGTGCTAAGATATCTCAATAATTTTATTTTTACATGAAAGCCTATACCTTAATCTACTTTACATAATTTCCGTCAATATTGAGGCACTTGTCGTAACGTTGTACCAGTTTTTGAATACCCTCCTCATAGAAGTCTGCCGCATGACTTATTAACCACTGCATCACCACTGTTTAGACTTCGTCGTCATCTTGAAGACGCTGACCGCCCAGGTGTTTCTTCAATACAAGAAACATTAGGAAAGTCATCCCGCAAGGAGGAAATCGGAAAGCGTCTGTTTTCTCTCAACTTATTGTCCACTTCCTGCACCAAACTGTCTTTAACGAAGGACGCCCACTCCTTTGTTCATCATGCACATTTTTGTGATCATCTTTAAATGCTCTCACCCACTTTCTTACCATTCAATCACTTATAATGTTTTCTTCGTAAACTGCACAGATATCGCGATGAATATCGATCGTTTTTAAGCCTTTAGCACTAAGAAATCTTATAACAGCCCGTACTTCACAGTCGGCGGGATTTACGATTATCGGAGGCATCTTAAACACTCAGTACACAACGTAAACAACGAAGGGCTTTCATGTAAAAATAAAATTATTGACATATCTTAGCACGTCTTTTTTTAAATTTCAAAACGATACTTACTTAAAAAACACGCCTCGTATAGGAGATTCGTCTGGAAGAATCAATACGCAATGAATTGGGATGCGGAAATACTAAGGAATGACGACATCCACTTAAAGACTATAGACACTGAGACTATAGATACAGAAATAATGGATCACTCAGAAGCAGTACATTCGAAAAAAATGGACATCTCTAAAAAGAGAATCACTGAAGTTGGAAAGAAAAGTATAGATACATAGAAGATAATTGCAAAGTAGCTGTGGGTAACACTAATAATATTTCAGTTGATCGATGAAAGAAGAAAGTATAAAAATGTTCAGGGTAATTCAGGTATACAGAAATGCATGTCGCTGAGGAATGAAATAAATAGGAGGAGCAGGAACGTAAGACGAAATGGCAGCATGTGCAACGTGAAGAAATCGAAAATAAAAATGATTTTAGGAAGGACAGACACAGCACACAGGAAAGTCAAAACAACCTTCGGTGACATTAAAAACAATGGTGGTAACATTAAAAGTGCAATGGAAATTTCACTGTTAAATGCAGAGGACAGAGTGGACAAGTGAAAAGAGTACATTGAAAGCCTCTGTGAGGGAGAGCATTTGTCGGATGTGATGGAAAAAGAAACAACAGTCGATTTAGAGGAGATAGGGAATCTAATATTAGAATCAGCATGTAAGGGGGCTTTGGAAGACTTAAGATCAAACAAGACAGAAGTGATAGATAAGATTCCAACAGAATTTCTAAAATCATTGTGGTCTATTGGCAATAAAACGACTATTTATGTTATTGTGAAGAATGTATGAGACAAGTGACATACCATCTGACTTTCGGAAAAATACCATTCTCACAGTTCTGAAGACGGCAAGAGCTAACAAGTGCGAGAATTACCGCATAATCAGCTTAACAGCTCATGCATCCTATTTGCTGACAAGTATAATACACCGAAGAATGGAAAAGAAAATTGAAGATGTGTTAGATGACGCTCATTTGGCTCTAGGAACGGCAAAGGCACCAGAGAGGCAATTCTGACGTTGCGGGTGATAATGGAAACAAGACTAAAAAAATAATCAAGATCCGTTCATAGGATATGTCGACCTGGAAAAAGCGTTCGGAGTGTTAAGATGCCAAGAAAAATAGTTTTAAGCTATGGGGAGAGATGGGTAATATACAATATGTACAAGAGCCAATAGAAAATAATATGGGTTGACAACCAACAACGAAGTACTCGGATTAAAAAGTGTGTAAGACTGGCATGTAGTCTTTAGCCCCTACTGTTGAATCTCTATATCGCTGAAGAAAATAAAAGATCAGTAGTGAAATGAAAATTCAAGGTGAAAGGAAATCAATGATACGATTCGCTGATGACATTGCTATCCCGAGTGAAACTGAAGGATTACGTGATGTGCTGAATGGAATGAACAGTCTAATGAATACACAATATGGACTGAGAGTAAATCGTAGAATGACGAAAGTAATGGTAAGTAGCAGAAATGGGAGCAGCGAAATCTTAACATCAGGATCGTTGGGCACGAAGTAGATGAAGTTAAGGAATTCTGCTATCTGGCAGTAAAATAACCAACGTTGGACGAAGAAAGGACTTCAAAAGCAGACTAGCACTGAGAAAAATGGCATTCCTGGCCAAGAGAAATCTACAAATATCATAGATTTTCATAAAGAAATTTCAGAGAATGGAGGTTTGGAGCACAGCATTGTATGGTAGCGACACATGGACTGTTGGAAAACCGGAACAGAAGAGAATCGGACCATTCGAGACGGGTTGCTACAGACGAACGTTGAAAATTAGGTGGACTGATAAGCTAAGGAATGGGGAGGCTGTGCAAAATCGGAGAGAAAAGTAATATGTGGAAAACAACAAGGAGAAGAGACGAAATGATAGGACATCTGTTAAGACATGAAAGAATGACTTCCATGGTACAAGAGGGAGATGTAGAGGTAAAAACTGTAGAGGAAGACAAGGATTGGAATCCATTCCGTAAATAATTGAGCACGTAGGTTGCAAGTGTTATTCTGAGATGAAGAGGTTGGCACAGGAGAGGAACTCGTAGCGGGCCGCAAGAAACCAGTCTGAAGACTGATGACTCAAAAAAAAGGAGACGGAGATGTAAATTCAATAGGCAGGGATATAGTAATGCTGTTGTAGGGGAGGGAGCAGAAGAACGGAATGCGGGAGAAAACATGCTTGGTACTAGGAATGAGAGAGGACACATAGAATTCTGCAATTTGTGATTTTGATAGAGACCATTTCGAAACCTTCGCTGTTGTAGAGCCTTCTCCACTAACTTTAAGGTTTCTTAAGATTTTAATTATTTCTTCTATTTCTTTGATAGAGGTAAATCTTCCGTATTTTCACGAGTGTTTGAGAATTCTAGGTTATAGTTTAGTCCGGGACAATTAATAACGTGTTTAAACAATCTGCAAGCATTTTTCAGTACTGCTGAAGTCAAGGCTGTCAGTATCGTTTACGAAAAAGATACTTGGCCTACGGTATCCTTTCAGTCTGCCCTTTGATGAAAATTACCGGTATTATTATTTGAACATTACCCGTCAATTTCCGTAAGTTTCAAAATCCCTTTGAATTCTTCTAATCATCCTTGGTGTTTGTTTCCTTTGCTGTTTCAACTGATGGTAACTTCAATTTTTGTGAAGATTTCCACTTTCTTCATTTTTTGGCCCTCTCTCTTACAAACCCTTCACATAATTAATTCCATTGTGAGATGTTTTTGTTCTTGACTGATCCAAATATTTTCTATGGAGTATTTTTTATTGCTTTAATTAATGCTTGCCCGTTGCCAGCTGTTATGTTTAGACACTTTAATTTCATTGTCATGTACCTGAATTTTTTTCTTTTGTCCTAATAAGCCTGTCTGTATTATATTTTAGCAGTATTTTTATTTTTTTAAATTTTTTCCCTAATGCAGAGCGCAAGCCTACGGTATAATTTTCTTTCAAATTAGCACCTGTGGTAGTGTATTGTTTTACCGGATTTTCTGTACTTCGATTGAAAGTTATGGAACAGAAGCTAGTAAGCCCATCATCTTGAACAGTACTTTGCAGGACGTTCTCGAGTCCATTCCACAAATTATTAATATTGCACTCTTTTACACTTCAAAAACTTTACGTTGACTAGATGAGTTCCCTATATAGCCTATCAGTAAGTAATTAAAGGAAGTGTAGTAGCTTTTTTATTTGTATACTGTCTTTGGCTAACAAAATTCATATTGCAAATAAATGTTTGATTAATGTCTTCAGCAGTATATGCTGTGATCCCGTATGCAAAATTATCATCAGCTTATAACCCGAAGAGTTTAAAACTTTCTACCACATCTAACTGCACGTTGCCTTATTTGAGTCTTGTAAGGAGACCTCTTACAAGTTCTGAACTGCATGTAGTGTGTTCTTCCACGGTTTAGTGATAGAATTTTTTCGAAATTATTTATGAACGGCCATAAAAATTTCACTAAGAAATATTTTTAAAAGCTGGCGGATATATGAACGCAGCTGAGAACTATTCTGCGTTATTTAAGAAACGTAATCTGGCTATTGCGAATGGTTCGCCTGGTTTTGTTCGAACTCTAAATTCATGACAGTTTTCGGCTTACTTACGAGCCAATACACACATTTTTTTGTGCTAGTACAGAGAAACAGCGCGAATTGAAAAGTTATTAGTTCAATATTGGGATCAATTAGCAGCATTAAACGCTCGCATTGCATTACAGTTACAATATTAACATTGAACCCGTTAAATCAGAAATATATCAACATAAAGGTTTTCGATGCATTATTTTGTAGTACCAATAGAATCACTATTGGTATGGAGAACACATTCCGGGAAATACGACGGCAACAAAATCATTTAGTGAGTGATTCGTCAACCGACTGCTAATCTAGAATTGTCTCTGCCTGTCAAGAAATTTAAGGAAAAGCCACCTGTTAAAAGGTCGTACGTTCTTCAGATCAACAGACGATTATGTATTAATCCACTGAGTCATACTTGTAATTAAATAAATATATTGTTTAGCTTTATGTAGTTACCATTTCGCATTCCTTATAGAATGAATCGTGACATTAAATTCCGTATCGTCATATTTAAAAAGCCAAATCAGCACTAACGACCGCACTCCAACCACAGAATCTGGAAAAAAATTGTGGAAGTTTAATTCTCTGACACTTTAATAGGACTGAAATTAAAATGTGTTCCGCATGATATCTGTGATTTTTTCGAGTTAGGCAGTAATTTGAGTAATTGTAATTATATAATTGCTTCACTCCCTGCAGAATAAGCGCAATATAACGCAGATTCCATTTAAAACCTCAACGGTAGCTGATGCCGCGTAATTAATTTTTAATTTCGGCCGCCGCGGATTTCATACAGAAAAGATTCGGCTATACTGCAGTTTCGTGAAATGTGTGTTTCCGAAATTAATACTGAAAACTGCGTCCCATGCCCGAAATGTCGAGTTATTTGACCTGGAATTATGGCGAAATGTGTAAAACTGAAAGTGTGTGCATTCGTTTCTGTAGTGTTACTACCATAGGCAGAACACAGTTTCGTAAAAGATCTTATACTAGTAAAGTTTGGACTTTGTGTAGTGCTATGGAATACTTCCGCATATAGTGTCACTGCCATGCAACTGCTCAGTGAAACTTGGACCATTTTCTTTTCTCCTTTGAGTCATCAGCCTTGCGAGTGGTTTGAGGCGGCCCGCCACGAATTTCTCTCCTGTGCCAACCTCTTCATCTCAGAGTAGCACATGCAACCTACGTCCTCAATTATGTGCTGGATGTATATCAGTCTCTGTCATCCACTGCAGTTTTTGCCTTCTACAATTCCGTCTATTACCATGGAAGTCATTCCCTTAACAGATGTCCCATCATACCGTCTCTTCTCCTTATTAGTGTTTTCCATACGTTTCTTTCCTCTCCAATTCTGCTCACAACCTCCTCATTTCTTACCTTATCAGACCACCTAATTTTGAACATTCGCCTGTAGCATCATATCTAAAATGCTTCGATTTTCATCTGTTCTGGTTTTCCCACAGTCCATGTTTCACTACCATACAATGCTGGGCTCCAAACGTATATTCTCAGAAATTGCCTCCTCAAATTAACGCCTATGTTGTATACTAGTAGACTTCTCTTCCCCAGTAATGTCCCGTTCGCCGGTGGTAGTCTACTTTTTTATGTCCTCATTGCTCCGTCCGTCATGGGTTACTTTGATGCCTAGGTAGCAGAATTCCTTACCCACATCTACTTCGTGACCATCAATCCTGATGCTAAGTTTCTCGCTGTTCTCATTTCTGCTCCCTGTCATTACTTTCATCTTTCTTTGATTTACTCTCAGTCCATATTCTGTACTCATTACACCGTTCATTTCATTCAGCATATCATCTTATTCCTCTTCACTTTCACACAGGATAGCAATGTCATCAGTGAATTGTAACATTGATTTCCTTTCACCTTGAATTTTGATTCCACTCCTGAACCTCTTTTATCTCCATCATTGCTTCTTCGATGTAGAGATTGAAAAGTGGGGGCGAAAGACTACATCCCCGTCTTACACCCTTTTTAAGCCGACAATTTCGTTGTTGGTCGTCCACTCTCACTACTCCCTCTTGGTTCTTGTACATATTGTATATTACCCGTGTCCCCCTATAGCTTCCCCTATTTTTCTCAGAATTTCGAACATCTTGCATCATTTTACATTGTCAAACGCTTTTTCTAGGTCGACAAATCCTATGAACGTGTCTTGATTTTTCTTTAGTTTTACTTCCATTATCAACTGCAACGTCAGAATTGCCTCTCTGATGCCTTTGCCTTTCCTAAAGCCAAACTGATCGTCATCTAATATATTATCAATTTTCTTTTCCATTCTCCTGTGTACTATTCTTGTCAGCAACTTGAACGCATGGGCGGTTAAGCTGATCGTGCGATAATTCTCGCACTTGTCAGCTCTTCGGAATTGTGTGCATGATATTTTTCCGGAAGTCAGACATTTTGTAGATTCTATACACCAATATGAATACCCGTTTTGTTGCTACTTTCCCTAATGATTTTAGAAATTCTGATGGGATGTTATCGATCCCTGTTTCTTCTTCTATCACATCAAACAAATCTTCCCCCTCATAGAGACTTTCAATGTATTCTTTCCACCTATGCGCTCTCTCGTCTGCATTTTTTCGTGCAGCCATTTCGTCTTAGCTTCAGTGCACTTCCGTTTTATTTCATTCCCTACCAACTTTTGTTTCTGTGTTCCTGAGTCTCCCGGAACATTTTCGTACTTCCTCCTTTCATCGGTCAATTGAATTTTTTTGTTCTGTTCCCATGGTTTTTTCGCAGTTATCTTCTTTGTACCGGTGTTTCCCTTCGCAACCTCTGTTATCGCCATGTTTACTGATGTTCATTTCTCTTCAACTGTACTGCCTACTGAGCTATTTTTTACTGCTGTATCTATGGCCATGTCTGGAGGAACAGATATCATCTTCATGTAGTTAAGGCTAACCGGCCATTGACCTCCTTCTTCTGTGCTGGATGCACACGCATTGCCCGAACTCTTACGGGACTCGGTAAAATAGTCTGCCGCGAGTAATGAGTGTAGTGGTTAGGGGCACTTCGAATGTAATGTGTGGACATTAAGTTCGGAATGTGGGTCTCACGGGGAGCGTGCAAGGGATAAATCCCTGTAGTCGCAGTATCCTCTGTGCCCTCGCTGGCTCAGATGGACAGAGCGTCTGCCATGTAAGCAGCAGATACCGGGTTCGAGTCCCGGTCGGGGCACACATTTTCAACGGTCCCCGTTGATGTATATCAACGCCTGTCGACAGCTTAGGGTCTTGACTGAATTATCATTTCATTTACAGGATGTTCCGAACCTAATTTGTATAGTTCCTCAATAAGGCATTTATGGTCAGAAATTATTATCAGGTTTTGTTGATGTGACCAACTAACAATTTATAATCAAAGGAAATAAACTGTGCCTTCAAAATGATTTGACGCTATTTTTTATACATGTTATTCGTGACAAAGGTGCTTATTAATGAATCTGTTTCTAAAAAACTCCAAATAATCTGCTCACCTTGTGCGCCATGATCTGTTATTTGTCTGTAATCTTGGACAATAGTTCTCTGTAGCTTCAATGACACAGCTATTCTATTTACGATGATTAACTTGCGTTTCCCATTTGAATGATGCCGGTTTCTTTATATCCGTTTAACATTCCAGTTTACTCTTCAGATACCTATCTCAGACGCAACTATGCAGGTTTCCACAGCTTGTACATGTATTATTATGGGGTACAACACCCAGAACAATTTTCGAGCACATTTCAATCTTATAACTAAGAACAGTTTTCCATATTCATCAATAAATCACAAACCTTAAGCTGTGGAAAACACATACCGCAAAAGATTGTTTATGGTGTGGTCTCTTTACTGCGCCTAAGAATATACTAAATGCAGGAAAAGGAACACGTTTTACAGCAATGTGTACTGCGTACAGGAGGAACGCCTGAAGACGGTGATTGTATCAGTATTACAACGCACGCTGTCATAAACTAGCGTCTGTGAAACAGTGGTTTGTGCACTGTAACATTGCTGAAATGGACTGGCTTCCGGCGATTCCTGTCTCGAACCCAACGGTACGCCTTGGGATTAGTTACAACCTCGACTTTTATCCACACCCAAAAATCGAATAACATGCCGTTCTCAGATTTCGGCACTTGAAGAGGAGTAGGCTGCCCCTCCATCGCAAATATTCGGAGAACCCAATGAACGTGTCCCCAACAGTGTGGAAGCTGTTATGAAGGTGGTGGAGACATCCCATGTCAATTACCACCAGATAGTGTGAGGAGAGTGCATACAGTCCAAGCAACGGACATGTGTGGCAGGAGGTGGACGGAGAATAATGGACTGCACTGCATCCTTGCCCTATCGTCATTTCTACTTATTACTGATTAATTCACATTTGTGATCATAGCCTCTAATTCAAGGACAGTCCATAGAGATCAACAGGATTTCTTGTGTTTCAACATGGGTGACCTTGCTCTGGAGTTATGAAACTCACCCTCGCTGCGGTACCGTAGCGTGGGTGAGTTTCATAACTCCGGGGCGAGGTAAACCAGGATGAAACACGAGAATTTTTATTGGTCTCTATGGCCTCGCCTTGAGTTCAAGGCTACGATTACAAATGTAAATTAATCACTAATAAAAGAAATGATGATGGAGGACGGATGCAGTGTAGTTCTCACATGTTCTCGTCAGGCCACAAGTGGCCCATCGGGACCATCCGAATGCCGTCTCATCCTCTGCTGAGGATGCGGATAGGAGGGGCGTGTGGTCAGCACACCGCTCTCCCGGTCGTTATGATGGTTGTCTGTGACCCGAGACGCTACTATTCGGTCGAGTAGCTCCTCAATTGGCATCACGAGGCTGAGTGAACCCCTAAAAATGGCAACAGCGCATGGAGGCCCAGACGCTCACCCACACAAGTGCTGGCAACACCCAACAGCGCTTAACTTCGGTGATCTGACGGGAACCGGTGTATCCACTGCGGCAAGGCCGTTGCCGGGTCTCACATGTTGAACTCAGAAGTTATTGCAAGTGCCTCAGTTGAATAACAAAAGTGGCAGTGATCAAGAAAGAATCACTAGATAATATGTCTTGTGATGTGGTACTCGACAGCTCCAATACGTTCCATAAAAGATATATTTATACTGGTACACCATTAGCTGCTGTCGAAAACTTTATGAAGTTGCTACTTGTTTCGGTCTATGTATGGCATGGCAGCTGGTAATAATAAACATAACACACAATGATACCAACAGTAGTAGTAGTACTAGTAGTACTCTGTAGGATTCAACATGGATTCCGGAAACAGCGATCGTGTGAGACCAGACTCGCGTTACTTGTTCATGAGACCTAGAAAATATTAGATACAGGACTCCAGGTAGATGCCATTTTCCTTGACTACCGGAAGGCGTTCGATACAGTTCCGCACTGTCGCCTGATAAACAATGTAAGAGCCTACGGAATGTCAGACCAGCTGTGTGGCTGGATTGAAGAGTTATTAGCAAACAGAACACAGCATGTTGTACTCAATGGAGAGACGTCTACAGACGTTAAAGTAACCTGTGGCGTGCCACAGGGGAGTGTTATGGGGCCATTGCTTTTCACAATATATATAAATGACCTAGTAGATCGTGTCGGAAGTTCCATGCGGCCTTTCCCGGATGATGCTGTAGTATACAGAGAAGTTGCAGCATTAGAAAATTGCAGCGAAATGCAGGAAGATCTGCAGCGGATAGGCACTTGGTGCAGGGGTGGCAACTGTTCCTTAACATAGACAAATGTAATGTATTGCGAACACATGGGACGAAGGATCCTTTAGTGTATGATTATATGATAGCGGAACCAACACTGGTAGCAGTTACTTCTGTAAAATATCTGGGAGTATGCGTACGGAACGATTTGAGGTGGAATGATCATATAAAATTAATTGTTGATAAGGCGGGTACCAGGTTGAGATGCATTGGGAGAGTCCTTAGAAAATGTAGTCCATCAACAAAGGAAGTGACTTAGAAAGCACTCGTTCGACCTGTACTTGAGTATTGCTCATCAGTGTGGGACCCGTACCAGGCCGGGTTTACAGAGGAGATAGAAAAGATCCCAAAAAGAGCGGCGCGTTTCGTCACAGGGTTATTTGGTAAGCGTGATAGCGTTACGGAGATGTTTAGCAAAGTCAAGTGGCAGACTCTGCAAGAGAGGCGCTCTGCATCGCGGTGTAGCTTGCTGTCCAGGTTTCGAAAGGGTGCGTTTCTGGATGAAGTATCTAATATATTGCTTCCCCCTACTTATACCTCCTGAGGAGATCACGAATGTAAAATTAGAGAGACTCGAGCGCGCACGGAGGCTTTCCGGCAGTCGTTCTTCCCGCGAACCATACGCGACTGGAACAGGAAAGGGAGGTAATGACAGTGGCACGTAAAGTGCCCTCCGCCACACACCGTTGGGTGGCTTGCGGAGTATAAATGTAGATGTAGTAAATTACGAAGATGTTAAAATTGTCAAATTTACGTACTGTATTGCAAAATGTCAATATTTACTTAATGTTCCATATGGGCAAGGTGACTTAGCGTAAGTTTCCTGCGAAATATTCTCTGCAATGTTTTAGTTCACTCTGGAGAAAATCCTGGTACTAACTGAAAAGGAAAGACCTTAACATGTAGAGTCAGACAGAGGGTAATAAAACAATGCGTAAAGTTCAGCGTCAAAATAGAAAATCAAGTGATAAAGGATATACAGTCTTTTACGTGAGAGTATAGTCACTGTGGCAGGCTCAAAAATAAAAATGAATGTTACAACCCCCGAGCTCAAGGTGTAATCCCTGACACAGTACTTGTTAAAGCCTGTGCTGTGGTAAGTGAGCGGTACTCACTTTATGAGAAAGGATTTTCGCATAGATATCAACCGCGTGTACCTGAATGGTGGCAAATCAGACTTACATCCACTCTGTAACAACAATGATAAGTCAAGCAAGTTCGAAATGCAGTCACACGTCAGGATGGATCAAAAGCAACCCAGAAGATGCTACCAATGTGACAATAATACGGTCGCCAGCCTAATTAGGCATTAACTGAGTTTCTTCCCTGTACAAGTTGGTACATATTCATGCAAAACAAAAAGTTGTGACACTGCATAATATAGTAGAATTTCAGAACCAGAAAATCTATTGAACTAATAGTTTCACGTTCTGTACTGGTATGGAAAATTATGAATACATAGCACTACACTATAAAGTTTACTACAAAACTTTATACTGTCTATTAATCTGATTAAAATGGGGCATAAGTTACCCTAGAAATTGTACTTTCATGCCACACACAAAATGTCATGTTTGATAAAGATAAAATACTGATAAATTTGGACTTTTATATTGACTTTAACTTTTGCTGGTCAAAACAATTTAGAACACTTCAGAATTCAAATGGATAAAAGGGGGGCCCTGAATCTGTTATGATCACTGTATTAAAAAAAATGATTACTGAATTTATTATGCGTTCACGATTTCCGGTATATAAGTTACTACTCTTTTCATCTTACTTACTGCTTATTTAAATACCTTTATACCTCTCTTTCAACTTCGTTAGACTTTCGTTATTCATTTACTGGTTCATTAACGAAACATTACTTTAAACACCATTCTAACATAGATAGGTCTGTAATTAATTATTATTAACACAAATTTTAAATTTTCACATCGCGACACTCGGATTGCACAATATTTGGAAAGGACCCAGTCTAGGTTAGTTGTGAGGATAATTAAATGATGGGAAAGTTCTGGTAAAATTTAGGTAATTATTGCACAGTTCACTCTCTGATCCATACGAATACAGTACTAAAAGTTTCAACCTGCTAGTATCGATGCGGCGGTTGGCGGGCGGCGCTATGACGAGGCACAGAGCACACATACAACCACAGCTATGGCTTTTGACGTATCGGCACTTTAATTCTTCTTAGCATCGCAATACTTTTCCATTTAGTACCTATGGAGTTTTGCCATGCTGTGTGGGCGCTGGAACGGCATACCCGAGGCTCAGTGAAGCTACGTCTTCCAGGAGAGTCTCCTCGCTCCAGAAGGTGTTGCTCAAACCAGTGCCAAACTCCAGTTACTACTGTGCCCGTTGTGTCGTGCAGTGCCCGCGCACACTTTCCCGCGCTCGTCTACCGTCCATCTTTTACCGCTCCCTGACAAACCGGCATTCAAAAGAATGGTTCAAAATGGCTCTGAGCACTATGGGACTTAACATCTATGGTCATCAGTCCCCTAGAACTTAGAACTACTTAAACCTAACTAACCTAAGGACAGCACACAACACCCAGCCATCACGAGGCAGAGAAAATCCCTGACCCCGCCGGGAATCGAAACCGGGAACCGGCATTCTACATATCCTAACACATTGCCTACGTATGGACCAGACGCACAGTTACAATTTTAAACATCTTACAACAGTTTCAACATTTGTTACATCTCAATTCGATTACAATATTACTTGACATTTGACATTAACATTAATATTCACATCGAAACTTATTTACAGTTTTCTTAACGTAATTGCATGAAACAAAAATAAATGAAATCAGAACATCAATTACACAAATCAGATGAAAAGAACTACTTATATGTAGAATAGTACAGAGTCGTTGTTATTACAAAGGGTTGTCATGTGTCAGAACGACCCATCTACATCTACATCTACATGATTACTCTGCAATTCACATTTAAATGCTTGGCAGAGGGTTCATCGAACCACAATCTCCCTACCATTCCACTCCCGAACAGCGCGCAGGAAAAACGGAACACCTAAACCTTTCTGTTCGAGGTCTGATTTCTCTTATTTTATTTTGATGATCATTCCTACCTATGTAGGTTGGGCTCAACAAAATATTTTCGCATTCGGAAGAGAAAGTTGGTGACTGAAATTTCGTAACTAGATCTCGCCGCGACGAAAAACGTCTTTGCTTTAATGACTTCCATCCCAACTCGCGTGTCATATCTGCCACACTCTCTCCCCTATTACGTGATAATACAAACCGAGCTGCCCTTTTTTGCACCCTTTCGATGTCCTCCGTCAATCCGACCTGGTGAGGATCCCACACCGCGCAGCAATATTCTGCCGGCCGCGGTGGCCGTGCGGTTCTAGGCGCTCCAGTCCGGAGCCGCGCTGCTGCTATGGTCGCAGGTTCGAATCCTGCTTCGGGCATTGGTGTGTGTGATGTCATTAGGTTAGTTAGGTTTAAGTAGTTCTAAGTTCTAGGGGACTGATGACCACAGCAGTTGAGTCCTATAGTACTCAGAGTGAGCAATAGTCTAACAGAGGACGAACGAGCGTAGTGTAAGCTCATATGATGTGCTAAAGAGGAATGACTCAGGCCGAAGCGTGCAGAGAAACTCAGGCAACTGTGTCATTGACTTCATTACATCGAAGGTGCACAGCGAGCCTTTTGCTGAACTCGGCGATGGCGCCGCGCCAAGGCCGATGTTGGAATCTACAACGTCAGCACCCGATCGCCCAGCTGTCCGGTAGCGCTCTTGTTCAAGCTACGGATAAGTGGCTGCCACGTGTGTGCTGCGCCCGATAGCCCGGAACACGACTGACTGCTCCCTCAAGTGCAACTCGCGAATCCTACGTAGAGCGCCGAGGCGGAACAGACGACCACCGTCGTTGCAGTGAGCGTTAGCAGATCTGAACATCTGTCCATGGCAGCTCTTTCAGTGTCTGCAGTCAGCTCTGCAGTTGGGAATCCATGGCTCCGCCCCTGTAGATGGCAGCTTCCAGCAGTCCGCCGGACTATGTAACCCAGAGAGTGCAGGCCTGCAGTCGTTTCGCCCCTTGCCCGTCCCTTTCCCCCTCCCCCTCCCCCCCCTCTCCCCCTCCCCCCCCCCCCCTCCCCGGCGCAGCTTCAAGGTGTGGCCCGCCCCGTCACAGCTATGACTCGTCCATCTGTCGTCGTGAATGTCCTGCAGCTTAAACAATCGTCATTCTTTCCGGTTCTGGTCGTAGACAGAATGGCGACGCGACTGTCTCCTGTGAGCCTCACGACTCGTTTATTTATACACATTCTCCCTACGCCTCTGACTTAGCCCCTCTGGAGACGGGTGTTCGTTAATGACTACAGTGTCAGCTTTCCTCAGTCTGTTTCGGCCCCCACCCACAGGTCACTAGACGCGGCAGTAACTGCAAAGTATGGGTTCCTCACAGCACGCCAGCGCAGTGCACTGCCCTGATTACTTCACATTTGTATACAGTTCCCGCCTGGCTGTGCCTTCACACCTGCAAGCGGTATCGTGAACCTGCCTCGCAGAATCTTTTGCTAAACATCAACACTGCCCACGCCTGCCAAACGATATTCCCTTGTCTACTCCTTTCTAGCCACAGCTGCGCGAAATTTATAAGAGTTATATTAGAACAAATAAGCCCTCGGTCATAAATATTAAGTCAAAATTGACCAGGTTTCGACGCTACTATGAGCGTCGTCTTCAGAATTAGACTATCTGTTCTAAAACATATTAAGTATATAATACATTAATGAAATTAAAGTTTGTACTTACTGGAAAAAGATGCAGTACTTATAAGTCAAATATTAAAAAAGGTCTAAGCCGGAAAGGCGGCGTCATGAATAGTTGTAAGTAAGATGGCGAGCCGCTAAGAGCTGCTCGTACTTTAGTGAACAAGGGTTGCAATAAGACTGAGGTGCCCACGTTAGAAAGTGTGAGCAAGTAGACATGATGTTGCTACAAGCGCCATCTAGTAGCCGCAGAAACAACTAGGCTACTGATTCAGGCGCTCGTAGCAACACAATGTTTACTTACCCACACTTTCTAACGTGGGCACCTCAGTCTTGTTGTAACTCTTGTTCACTAAAGTACGAGCAGCCCTTAGCGGCTCGCCATCATACTTTCAACTATCCATGACGCCGCCTTTCCGGCTTAGATCTTTTTTAATATGTGACCCATAAGTACTGCATCTTTTTCCAGTCAGTATAAACTTTAATTTTATTAATGTATTATATACTTAATATGTATTAGAACAGTTAGTCTAATTCTGAAGACGACGCTCATAGTAGCGTCGAAACCTGGTCAATTTCGACTTAATATTTGTGACCGAGGGCTTATTTTTTCTAATATAATTCTGACACGCTCACTGAAACTTAGCAGCTATGTTCAAAGTTTCATATTTATAAGAGTTCCCAAAATCCACGCCTGTACTTATTCGTGGCGCTGTAGGAATATCTCAGTCCCAAGCTGAACGTGCATCGAATGTTCAGTGCCTTCAAAAACGTAGATGGTGATTCGAAAGTGCAATGCCGTTTCTATTATGACACTTTTAAGAAGCATTTGCCTAACCTCTCTTTTCACTATTCTCTTTCAGACATGTGTGGCACGTGTGTTCAGTTATGCATACATATTCTCTGTAACCCAAATACGAAACAAGAATTGACAGCTCGTCTGGAGTTTCATCAACCTGAGAGCAAACTGTCTGTGACTATTATGAAGCAGGAGGACAACAAATCCCAGAAACCAAGTAGTGTGGGTAGTGGTGCATTCATTGATTTGCAATAAGAGCTTACAGAAAAATAGCACACAGGTCCATCAGTAATTATAGCATATAGTTGAGAGATCGATGAGCCTCTGTAGTATCTTTCGTCGTAACTTGTGAAATACACAACTGTTCTCAAGTTGTTGGTATAACGGATTTGCAAAGAACAGGCTCCTGACACGATGAATAGCGTCTCATCTATACAGGAACGAAGTTTTTAACACGGTTGCTGATTAAACATATTAGGAAAGGAAAGTATTACAAGAAGCGTATTTGTCACCATTTCTGATGAAATTACAGGTATGTTCAAATATAATAAGCACATTAATGAAGGTGTGTCCAGATACTGTGAGAGAATTACTGACATGTAATAACAACACCTATGCTAGGCTGCTCAACAATAAGGCAGTTATAAAGTAAAGTATTAGAAAGAAAAAAGCACAACGAATTTTTTGATGAGAAGTATATACGACTATACATGTAAAACACGATATTTGCATACATGTATGTTCGTTTGTGTGTGTGTGTGTGTGTGTGTGTGTGCGTGTGTGTGTGTGCCTCCAGCATCTACTTCTCACCCGATGGGCTGGTACACATTCGAGTACTCCTTGCCACACGAAAATCAGAAATACCTCTATGCTGCCATCCGGGCAGAGATATGGACAAAAAAGATTTTTCAACCCCTGAAAAGTAGGCTGCTCCCTACATGTCTTGCGATTTGTGTAGATAGTATCGGCATGCCTTGCAGAGGCTGCACGTGCAGATGGGCATGGCTGAGAGGAGAGAGAGCAGGAGGAGATGGATGACACTGAGACCGGGATAAAGATGAGGTGGACAGAGAAAGGGGGAGGAAAAGATGGTCAGAGAGGGAAAAACGGCTTATGGAAGGAGATGGTGGGGGAAGGGATGGACAGCAGGACAGGAGAGGATGAGATGGACAGAGAGAGGTGGAGGAGAAGATGTAAGCAACATACTCCTTTGTACTGAATGCACACACAAGTAACGTTGTGGGGAATAGGCTGGATGACGTTTTAAAATAAACAATGTCAATTTATGTAAGTTTAAATTTTTACAAATTACTATTGACATCATGGTCTGTTTTGGTTTTAGTTACCAGGTGTCAAAACGTAGTCGAAATATAGATAGAAACTAGCAATAACTTAATGAAGTTTTCGGCAGCAGCTGCTGGTGTGCCTGTTTCAAACACATTTGGGTGGAGAAGACCATACTTCAGATTGACGACAAGGCGTCGAGTGCAGGCTCTTATTTAACCGTTTTTGGCAGTTAAAGCTGAGGGTCTGAAATGCTGATATGTTGTTTCATTAGCAATTAGTGTATTAGTAGACATCACCTTTAAATGTTCAGTACATCGTGTTTAAGAAAGTCTTTCCTCCACAGGTTTTATTATTTGTGTAAGTAAAACAAATGTATGCTTTGCACACGATGTTGTCATTGTAAGGCGTGACCTCGTAGTGACCCTTGCTTCGGAACTAATGTATTTGGGTCAACTATTTGAGAAACATTTCTCAAAGAACTCTGCCTTTTTTCTCAATATACAGCAAAACCTCCCCACACTAAGACGTTATAATAGGGATTACAATTACAAACAACTTAATATGGCACCAGCACATAGAAAATGTGGATAAAGCGAACCAAAGACTGCATTTTATTGGCAGAACAGATAATGCTACAAATTAACTAAACATATTGCCTACGCTGCACTCATCTGTTCTTTTGTGGAATATTGCTCAGTTATATGTGATTCTTACCAGGTAGCATTTACGCAGGATATCGGAAAGGTTCAAAAAAGTGCAGCTCGTTCTGTAACGCAGGATATTCTGTAACGCAGGATACGGCAAAGGTTCATATAAGGACAACAGGAAACAGAGGAGAAAGTTTTTCCGCTGTGGAGAGATCTTATCACGAAATTTGGATAACCACCTTTGTCCTCTGAATGCAAAGATATTTTGTTGACTCCCACTGTAGCAAAATAAGAAAAGTCAGAACATTCACAGAAAGATCTGGGTGTTCATTTTTGCCGCGTGCTGTCGAGAGTGTAACGGTAGAGACATAGCCCGAAAGTTGTTTTATGCGTTTCTTGCCTAAGGCTCAAGTGTGACAAGCAGAGTAATGAGATGTATGTTAACGGAAATATAGGCGAAGTATCGAAAATGAACATTCCCTCTAGCACTTCACTTATCTCTACGTCATGGGCGCATATGGTAAACAAAACTTCTTCCTTAGTCTATGCAAAACCGAGCGAAGTGGCGCAGTGGTTAGCACACCGGACTCACACACGGGTGGACGACGATTTAAGTTTTCCGTCATTTCGCTAAATCGCTTTAGGCAAATGCCGGGATGGTTCCTTTGAAAGGGCACGGCCGACTTCCATCCCCATTCTTCCCTAATGGGATGGGACCGATGACCTCGCTGTTTGGTCTCCTCCCCCAGACCAACCAACCAATCATCCTACGCAAACGAACAACTTAAGGTGGTTCATGATGTGACTGAACAGGAATACCAAACAGACGAACCTATGCGTGGTAGCTGTAGAGAACGGGACGCGTTTGGCTGCAGAGCGGAGAGGCAGAGAGCGCAGGATGGGCCTCTAACCTCAGCATTGCTCAACCTGTTAGCTGCCACCGGGCAGTTACCCGGCGGAAACCACACGGCGGCGTCCCGTCTCATTTCGCCGGCCGTATCAAATTTATGATGAAATTCCGCGTGTTATTGCGCCTTACTGCTGCCACAGCGGTGAGCTCGCGCTGTGGGGAACGGCAGATGTATGGCGTGGAACTGCTGGAAAAAGGAACACCAAAACAGGCGGAGGGGCGCTCGGCTCACAGGAGTGAGATCGCTCGAGTCCCAACAGTCAGAGGAGTTTACAAAGCAACGCGTTTCGTACACACAACTGACAAGATTCAGGGACACTCGCAAGACATTTTGGTTTCATCGGAGCCTTTTCTTTATTTCTGATTCGGTTCTGACCTTATGACATGTGTTGTCTGAAGCCATTAGCATGATTACTGTTACACGTTGAAATGTCCGTGCATAGGATGGACAAAGAAGGGCGAACCCAAGCTGAGCACATCATTTTTCTCTAAGGAATTACCGATTTATTTGAACAATGGTTCAAATGGCTCTGAGCACTATGGGACTTAACATCTGAGGTCATCAGTCCCCTAGAACTTAGAACTACTTAAACCTAACTAAACTAAGGACATCACACAATTCATGCCCGAAGCCGGATTCGAACCTGCGACTGCAGCAGTCACGTGGTTCCGGACTGAAGCGCCTACAACCGCTCGAACATCGCGGCCGGCACAGATTTATTTAAACGTATTCGCACAATCAGAATGATAGGTAAAACCACAATACTCTCTTGCACCTGATATACAACAATGAACAGTGAGTTTCTATTACATAAATAGTCTAAGAGAAGAGAAATATCAATTAAACCACAAGCTTCATTTACACAAGCAAGTTTAAAACGGAGAGCCGGCCGGTGTGACCGAGCGGTTCTAGGCAGTACAGTCTGGAATCGCGCGACCGGTACGGTCGCAGGTTCGAATCCTGCCTCGGGCATGGATGGGTGTGGTGTCCTTAGGTCAGTTAGGTTAGAGTAGTTCTACGTTCTAGGGGACTGATGACCCCAGAAGTTAAGTTCCATAGTGCTCAGAGCCATTTGAACCATTGTTCAAATAAATCGGTAATTCCTTAGAGAAAAATGATGTGCTCAGCTTGGGTTCGCCCTTCTTTGTCCATTTGAACAATTTTTTCAAACGGAGAAACAACAATTGAAATAGTTACTGTTTATAACAATAAGTAGCCCGAAGCCACCCTAACCCCTGCAGCGCTAGTGTTAAAACTCAGTAGACAACATGTTGAAGTAACCCAAAATTTTGAACGTCCCTAAGGCCCTTAAATAAAATCGACAATTATAATAGTAGAATTAAGTAAAGGTTCCTGAATTAAATTACCCAACAACCAAGAACAAGAATCAATCCTTCGAGAAAGAAGGCAAATTTACAACTTTATCTCTGGCAATCATGCAATCACTTACAAGAGGTGTGCAACAAAGCTAGACCAGGCTATCAAGATCAGTGAATTACGGATGGAATTTGAAAGTTCGAAAACTTAAGTACAGTAAGCGTTCGTAAACTCAGGTACAGAAATTAGATTCTTAGCTTCGTTAAGTTAGATCACAAAAATCAGACAGGCTCGAAAAAGGCAGTTACTTGAAACCAGTAATCAAACAGGATAATTGTTCATCAGCTCCAGCTGGAACAAAACTCCAGCTAGAGCTAACGGCCACCGGAGACGCCATACGGGTACACGCACAGGCCCAAATACTTGACCGCGTACATGCCGGCAAGTGCCGCGTCAACTACAATTTCACGGCTCAGAAGCCAAGGCTGTCGACAAATAGTATAAGGTGTTCAAGCCTTTCAAGACCTAATAAAGTCCTTCAAGTAATGTAACGTCCGCTACGCAGTTGATTTTTAGTGAATAAGGCTTAACCTTTCAATTACTGGTAGAAATTTACTGTACTAAAATTGCTAATACAAGGATACGACACTTTTGGTAACCATTAGCATATTTACCAACAGACATTGAATGCTCTTTTGTAACTATAGAATAATAGATACAGGCTTACCCGCCTAGAACGGACTTTGGGCTTAACATATACAGATAAGTTTGAAGCTGCAGACCCTTAAGATTTACATCCCTCTAAAACAAACTTAATAGAACATTTGTTGAAAACATCAAAAGCTAATTCAACGTTGCACAAAACTTACATTAGCTAAGGAATGACTTAAAGCTAAGGAACAACAAATGGAAGCAACAGTGCACGTTAAGTAACGCCAGCAGAATCGGAACAGAACAGCTCAAAGACAGATTTACCACTTCGGTCAGTGGCCCATCTAAGTAAATTTCCATGTAACACGAGACTAACTCGGAGACTCAATCTAACAGACGATCTGCCTGTACAGCTCATCCCATACACATACAGGGTCGTCCATAGATAGTGACCGGGCCAGATATCTCACGAAATAAGCGTCAAACGAAAAAACTACAGTGGACGAAACTCGTCTAGCTCCAAGGGGGAAACCAGATGGCGCTATGGCTGCCCCGCTAGATGTCGCTGCCATAGGTCAAACGGATATCAACTGCGTTTTTAAAAATATGTACCCACATTTTTATTACATATTCGTGCAGAAATATGAATGTTTTAATTGGACCACTTTTTCACTTTGTGATAGATAGTGCTGCAATAGTCACATACGTATAAGTAAGTGGTATCACGTAACATTCCGCCAGTGTGGACGGTATTTGTCTGGTGTTACATTACCTGTGTTAAAATGGACCGTTTACCAACTGCGGAAAAGGTCGATATCGCATTGATGTATAGCTATTGTGATCAAAATGCCCAACGGGCGTGTGCTATGTATGCTGCTCCGTATCCTGGACGACATCATCGAAATGTCCGGACCGTTCGCCGGATAGTTACGTTTTTTACGGGGGGGGGGGGGGGGGGGGGGTAGGACGTCAAACGGGCCGACTTCGAGAAGGAGAGGCACCACAGGACATTTTAATTTAAACTGTCTATACTTTTAGAAATAAATTCATAAAACTTCGTCATCATGACCAGGAAGGATTCAGGATTCCCACTCATAGCAGTGGAAGTTCAAAAACACACAAAAATAAATATTTTTTAAATGTCAAATTTCATGATTTTTTCAATTAATGTTGGCTGCATTTGTTGCTATAGGTACACTTTGCTTCATAAGTAAGAGAGATTCTTAGACGAATCTTGCACAGCTTACAAACCATACTTACAGATGTATGAAACTCTAGAATTTATTTAATCTATGGAAAAATGAATGGGCTGTTACGTTTTAAACTTCGTGTTTAGAGAAAACTCGAATTTTATAGTTAATTATCTCAATTTTTACCACAGTTTTTAACAGATTTGGGAAATTCTAGAGTTTCGTACACCTGTAGGTATGGTTTGTATCCTGTGCAAAATTCATCGAAGAATCTCTCTTACTTATGAAGAAAAGTGTACCTACAGCAACAAAAGCAGCTAATACCAAGCGAAAGAAGGATGAAATTTCACATGTAAAAAAAAAAAAAATTGTTTTGTTATGTTTTTAAACTTCCTCTGCTATGAGTGTGAATCCTGAATTCTTCCTGGTCATGCAAACGAAGTTTTATGAATTTATTTGTAGAAGTGTAGACAGTGTAAATTAAAATGTCCTGTGGTGCATCTCCTGCTCCAAGTCGGCCCGTTTCACGTCCTACCCCCCTTAAGGAAACAGGAAGTGTTCAGCCACATGTGAAACGTCAACCACGACCTGCAACAAATGATGATGCCCAAGTATGTGTTCTAGCTGCTGTCGCCGCTAATCCGCACATCAGTAGCAGACAAATTGCGCGAGAATCGGGAATCTCAAAACCGTCGGTGTTGAGAATGCTACATCAGCATCGATTGCACGCGTACCATATTTCTACGCACCAGGAATTCCATGGCGACGACTTTGAACGTCGTGTACAGTTCTGCCACTGGGCACAAGAGAAATTACGGGGCGATGACAGATTTTTTGCACGCGTTCTATTTAGCGTTGAAGCGTCATTCACCAACAGCGATAACGTAAACCGGCATAATATGTACTATTGGGTAACGGAGAACCCACCATGGCTGCGACAATAGGAACATCAGCGACCTTGGTGGGTTAATGTATGGTGCGGCATTATGGGAGGAAGGATAACTGGCCCGCATTTTATCGATGGCAATCTAAATGGTGCAATGTATGCTTTTTTCCTACATAATGTTCTACCGACGTTACTACAAGATGTTTCACTGCGTGACAGAATGGTAATGTACTACCAACATGATGGATGTCCGGCACATAGCTCGCGTGCTGTTGAAGCGGTATGGAAAAGCATATTTCATGACAGGTGGATTGGTCGTCGAAGCACCATACCATGTCTCGCACGTTCACCGGATCTGACGTCCCCGGATTTCTTTCTGTGGGGAAAGTTGAAGGACATTTGCTGTAGTGATCCACCGACAACGCCTGACAACATGCGTCAGCGCATTGTCAATGCATTTGCGAACATTACAGAAGGCGAACTACTCGCTGTTGAGAGGAATGTCGTTACACGTATTGCCAAATGCATTGAGGTTGACTGACATCATTTTGAGCATTTATTGCATTAATGTGGTATTTACAGGTAATCACGATGTAACAGCATGTGTTCTCAGAAATAATAGGTTCACAAAGGTACACGTATCACATTGGAACAACCGCAATAAAATGTTCAATCGTATCTACGTTCCGTATTTTAATTGAAAAGACCTACCTGTTACCGACTGTTCGTCTAAAATATCGAGCCATATGTTTGTGACTATTACAGCCCCCTCTATCACAAAGCGAAAAAGTGGTCTAACTAAAACATTCATATTTCTTTACGTACTACACGAATATGTAATAAAAAATGGTGGTTCCTATTTTAAAAAACGCAGTTGATATCCAACCATAGCGCCATCTGGTTTCCCCCTTCAAGCTAGACAAGTTTCGTTCTTTGTAGTTTTTTCGTTTGAGCCTTATTTCGTGAGATATTTGGCCCGGCCACGATCAATGGACCGCCCTGTATTCACGTAAATCACTAAGCAAATCAGCAGTGTTACAGTCAAGGATTTTAATACGTTACTGTAGCTGGCAGAATACCTCGTCTTTCTAACTCCACAGGCGAGGTTCACTAAGGGAGTAAGCACAATACACACCATAACTTCTTTAGCACTCCATATGCCATCATTCAAAGCACTAGTCCGTCTGCCAAATGCAGACTGCACACGGCGAGAACATCCCAGAAGGCAAATTGCTGGGGCACTCTCTCTCTAAAACTCAGAAGTCAGCCTCAGTGAATGTTATCGTGCACACGACTCCGAATACAGCAATAGGCCCCAACGGCTACCATGTCAACAAACACATTGCTGTCCACCTGTAACAACATCAACTGCCAACCACGGCCAACCGCCTTTTCGTCGCACGCAATCAGCGGTAAAGCGAGCGAATCAGTGCGGCACTCGCCCCTCCTACCGGACGCCAGTCAACCAAAGGGGCCAAAGATAGCACAACACCATCACAGCTCACGTATTTTCTTTTACTTTTTGAATTTAATTTTTCTGCCTTTTTTTTTTTTTTTTTTTTATTCTGGGGTATTCCGATAAATCAGTTATTCTTAGGAAAACAAGGTGACTGAAACCGCTAAGCACTTTTGATTTTAAGTTAAATAAAGCGACCAGACGTCCCGATTTGGCCGGGACGCTTCCGATTTTTGGAGTCTTGTCCCCCTGTCCCGGCCGGGTTCAGCCGTGACGCCTAAATGTTCCGGTTTTTACATATCAAATCCAATTCTCGCTCATGGGATGTTTAAACATTTAACATCTCACATTTTAAGCATTGTAAAAGTGTTATACAGTTCATTTCCATATCATATCCCACACTTACACTACTGGCCATTAAAACTGCTATACCAAGAAGAAATGCAGATGATAAACGGGTATTCATTGGACAAATATATTATACTAGAACTGACATGTGATTACATTTTCACGCAGTTTGAGTGCATAGATCCTGAGAAATCAGTACCCAGAACAACCACCTCTGGGGGTAATAACGGCCTTGACACGCCTGGGCATTGAGTTAAACAGAGCTTAGATGGCGTGTACAGGTACAGCTGGGCATGCAGCTTCAACACGATACCACAGTTCATCAAGAGTAGTGCCAGGCGTATTGTGACGAGCCAGTTGCTCGGTCACCATTGACCAGACTTTTGCAATTGGTAAGAGATCTGGAGAATGTGCTGGCCAGGGCAGCAGTCGAACATTTTCTGTATCCACGAAAGGCCCGTACAGGACCTGCAACATGCTGTCGTGCATTATCCTGCTGTAATGTAGGATTTCGCAGAGATCGAATTAAGGGTAGAGCCACGGGTCGTAACACATCTGAAATGTAACGGCCACTGTTCAAAGTGCCGTCAATGCGAACAAGAGTTGACCGACACGTGTAAACAAAGGCACCCCATACCATCACGCCGGGTGATACGCCAGTATGGCGATGACCAATACACGCTTCCAATGTGCGTTCACCGCGATGTCGACAATCACGGATGCGACCATCATGATGCTGTAAACAGAACCTGGATTCATCCGAAAAATGACGTTTTGTCATTCGTGCACCCAGGTTTGTCGTTGAGCACACCATCGCAGGGGCTCCTGTGTGTGATGCAGCGTCAAGGGTAACCGCAGGCATGGTCTCGAAGCTGATAGTCCATGCTGCTGCAAACGTCGTCGAATTGTTCGTTCAGATGGTTGTTGTCTTGCAAACGTCCCCATCTGTTGACTCAGGGATCGAGACGTGGCTGCACGATCCGTTACAGCCATGCGGATAAGATGCCTGTCATCTCTAGTGATACGAGGCCGTTGGGATCCAGCACGGCGTTCCGTATTATCCTCCTGAACCCATCGATTCCATATTCTGCTAACAGTCATTGGATCTCGACCAATGCGATCAGCAATGTCGCGATAGGTTAACCCGCAATCGCGATAGGCTACAATCCGACGTTTACCAAAGTCGGAAACGTGATGGTACGCATTTCTCCTCCTTACACGAGGCACCACAACAACGTTTCACCAGGCAACGCCGGTCAACTGCTGTTTGTGTATGAGAAATCGGTTGGAAACTTTCCTCATGTCAGCACGTCGTAGGCGTCGCCACCGGCGCCAACCTTGTGTGAATGCTCTGAAAAGCTAATCATTTGCTCGCGTCTGTAGAACGTCATCGTCGTGGTGTAGCAATTTTAATGGCCAGTAGTGTAACATACCACATTATACTACGCGTTTACACGACCTGTCTCCTGACGAGTAAAAGGTAGAGACCTTCAACAATGCTTGCTCTGAAGTTGGTATTACTGAGGTGCTTTTCCCTAGCGGAAGCACTTTCGTATTTATTTTGTTGCCGTGAGTATTGTAGGGCGTACAGACTGTAAGCAGCTTCGAAAAGCCCAGACGTCACTGCGTTTTCAGTTCCGAAGTTCAAGAGAGGTAAGTAACGTATTCATAATTCAGTGTCATAAATAGTGTGGTAACTCTGCTTTTAATTATCTCTCAACTACTATGCATCGTTTCTCAGAGCGCAACAAAATTTTTTATGATATATGACTCTCCCACGCAAATCGCAGTGTGTTCTTCATGGTGAATGTGATGCATGGATACCAGAACTCTAGACTTATACTGCACCTTTTCCCTTATCAACCGGCGACGCAAACAGAGGCATCTTACAAGTTTAAATTGTGTTTGTGTGTGTGTATGTCACTGGCATCATAACTTCCAAACGAAAGGTCCAAGTTTAATGCTAGTTTAATCAGAATGGTTATTAGCTATGTTCCATGAATGTTTGTACAGCAGTTCAGATTTCACCAGCTAAATTTTAAGTAAAAACGTTTTGCGCTAGCTCCTTGAGAATATATTATATAATAGATTCATAAGAGCAACGTCAAGTAACGTAGTGCCACATTGTAGAGCTTAACTCGTTGCCTGCCAAATACGTGTTATCTCGTACGAACGAACTGGCCACTGGCGACAGCTGCGAGTTAATTTGTAGATACGAAAAATTTCGTAGCAAATACGTGTGATTTTCCGGTTTTGGGCGTCAGGAATAGGTATAGTAAGTCTCCTGGACGCGATGAAACAGAATTTTTATTTTCCCACTTGGAATAAAGTAAGAGGAAAATACATACAAAATTTCATACAAAGGGAAAACTTTTTTGATGTGTGTATTTTATTTCACCTCGGTTCCGAGACGTCCGGAACCAGTTCAGAAAATTGGAATAGAGTTCAACATAAACACTATTTCCACCATTTTACTGATCACGAAAACCACATATAGCATGTTGTAACACCATATTGCGAGACCTTCAGAGGTGGTGGTCCAGATTGCTGTACACACCAGTACATCGAATACCCACCCAATAGCACGTCCTCTTGCATTGATGCATGCCTGTGTTCGTTGTGGCGTACTATCCACAAGTTCATCAAGGTACTCTTGCTCCACGTCGTCCCACTCCTCAACGGCGATTCGGCGTAGATCCCTCAAAGTGGTTGGTGGGTCTCGTCGTCCATAAACAGTCCTTTTCAATCTACCCCAGGCATTTTCGATAGGGTTCATGTCTGGAGAACGTGCTGGCCACTCTAGTCGAGCGATGTCCTTATCCTGAAGGAGGTCATTCACAAGATGTGCACGATGGGGGCGCGAATTGTTGTCCATGAAGACTAATGCCTCGCTAATACGCTGCCGGTTTGGTTGCACTTTCAATCTGAGGATGGTATTGAAGTATCGTAAGGCCGTTACGGTGCCTTCTATGACCACCAGTGGCGTACGTCGGCCCCACATAATGCCACCCCAAAACAGCTGGGAACCTCCACCTTGCTGCACTTGCTGGACAGTGTGTCTAAGGCGTTCAGCCTGACTGGGTTGCCTCCAAACAAGTCTCCGACGATTGTATGTCTGAAGGAATATGCGACACACATCAGTGAAGACAACGTGATGCAAATCCTGAGCGTTCCATTCGGCATGTTGTTGGGACCATCTGTACCGCGCTGCATGGTGTCATGGTTGAAAAGATGGAACTCGCCATGGACGTCGGGAATGAAGTTGCGCATCATGCAGCTTACTGCAAAGAGTCTGAGACGTAACACAACATCCTGTGGCTGCACGAAAAGCATTACTCAACATGGTAGCGTTGCTGTCAGGGTTCATCCGAGACATAATCCGTAGGTAGCAATCATCCAGTGCAGTAGTAGCCTTTGGGCGGCCTGAGTGAGGCATGACATCGACAGTTCCTGTCTCTCTGTGCAAACAACATCACTGTGGTTCAGTCCGAGACGCCTGGACACTTCCTTTGTTGAGAGCCCTTCCTGGCATAAAGTAACAATGTGGACGCGATCTAACCGCGGTATAGACCGTCTAGGCATGGTTGAACAACAGACAGCACGAGCGGTGTACCTCCTTCCTGGTGGAATGACTGGAACTGATCGACTGTCGGACCTCCTCCGTCTAATAGGCGCTGCTCATGCATGGTCGTTTACATCTCTGGGTGGGTTTAGTGACTCATCTGAACACTCAAAGGGACTGTGTCTGTGATACAATATCCACAGTCAACGTCTATCTTTAGGAGTTTTGGGAACTGGGGTGACGCAAAATTTTTTGATATGTGTATTTTGGTTTCAGGTGAAAAATGTATTCTGTTTGTCACTAATGGTAATGCAAACAAACGTTTTTTTTTAATGTTAACACGTCTAATAGCAGAGCTCCCAAATTTTTGTCCTGGCCCAGTTTTTTGTTTTCTTCCTATTACCGTCCCGTCCTGAACCAATGATTTTTTTTTGCTGTACAGTAGAATATTTGAAAGAGCTACCGCTCCCACCACTAGTTCTTCTCCTGCATTTCCACATTGATGCCAACATTTGCGAGAATACAGTCTTTCGTACAGAGGAGACAACGTTTCTGAAGTGCGCGAGCTCTGCGCGAGTAAATGTAGTCGCCGCATTCCCCCGTCTCCCTCACAGCGAGCAGGTGAACTTTTTTGGCATTGCAGAGACTTTTATTTTCATATACAGTACTGGTAAGTAGCAAAGAATATGAAATTAAATTCAACTTGTTATTATTATGGTGGAAAAATTGTTAGATCTAATCGCGTTGGCAACAATGAGAAAATGAGCACAGCTGATACGATTAACATATCTAATGGCGCCGCCAAGACCTTAACAGCACTTATAGGAGACAAAAAGCTCAAATTCTCGTGTGGCTGATAATGAAGTAAATTAAAACATTGTCTAAAGTCTTCACGGTATGCAATGTGTTTCAAGCATCAACTTTTAACCATAAAATGATATTTACAGTTTATAGTTATATTACCTTAGCCGTCCTCTATTAGTGAGAAGTTTGTGCCGGCTGGAGTGGCCGAGCGGTTAAAGGCGCTACAGCCTGGAACCGCACGACCACTACGGTCGCAGGTTCGAATCCTGCCTCGGGCATGGATGTGTGTGATGTCCTTAGGTTAGTTAGGTTTAAGTAGTTCTAAGTTCTGGGGGACATATGACCACTGCAGTGGAGTCCCATAGTGCTCAGAACCATTTGAGAAGTTTGTAGCCATTTATTTTTAACTCTTGTTGTTGTGGTCTTCAGTCCTGTGACTGGATTGATGCCACTCTCCATGCTACTCTATCCTGTGCAAGCTTCTTCATCTCCCAGTACCGACTGCAACCTACATCCTTCTGAATCTGCTTAGTGTATTCATCTCTTGGTCTCCCTCTACGATTTTTACCCTCTACACTGCCCTCCACTGCTAAATTTGTGATCCCTTGATGCCTCAAAACATGTCCTATCAACCGATCCCTTCTTCTAGTCAAGTTGTGCCATAAGCTTCTCTTCTCCCCAATCCTATTCAATACCTCCTCATTAGTTACGTGATCTACCCACCTTATCTTCAGCATTCTTCTGTAGCACCACATTTCGAAAGCTTCTATTCTCTTCTTGTCCAAACTAGTTATCGTCCACGTTTCACTTCCATACATGGCTACACTCCATACAAATACTTTCAGAAACGACTTCCTGACACTTAAATCTATACTCGATGTTAACAAATTTCTCTTCTTCAGAAACGATTTCCTTGCCATTGCCAGTCTACATTTTATATCCTCTCTACTTCGACCATCATCAGTTATTTTACTCCCCAAGTAGCAAAACTCCTTTACTACTTTAAGTGTCTCATTTCCTAATTTAATTCCCTCAGCATCACCCGATTTAATTTGACTACATTCCATTATCCTTGTTTTGCTTTTGTTGATGTTCATCTTATATCCTCCTTTCAAGACACTGTTCATTCCGTTCAACTGCTCTTCCAAGTCCTTTGCTGTCTCTGACAGAATTACAATGTCATCGGTGAACCTCAAAGTTTTTACTTCTTCTTCATGAATTTTAATACCTACTCCGAATTTTTCTTTTGTTTCCTTTACTGCTTGCTCAATATACAGATTGAATAACATCGGGGACAGGCTACAACCCTGTCTCACTCCTTTCCCAACCACTGCTTCCCTTTCATGTCCCTCGACTCTTATAACTGCCATCCGGTTTCTGTACAAATTGTAAATAGCCTTTCGCCCCCTGTATTTTACCCCTTCCACCTTCTGAATTTGAAAGAGAATATTCCAGTTAACATTGTCAAAAGCTTTCTCTAAGTCTACAAATGCTAGAAACGTAGGTTTGCCTTTTCTTAATCTTTCTTCTAAGATAAGTCGTAATGTTAGTATTGCCTCAAGTGTTCCAACATTTCTACGGAATCCAAACTGATCTTCCCCGAGCTCTGCTTCTACCAGTTTTTCCATTCGTCTGTAAAGAATTCGCGTTAGTATTTTGCAGCTGTGACTTACTAAACTGATAGTTCGGTAATTTTCACATCTGTCAACAGCTGCTTTCTTTTGGATTGGAATTATTATATTCTTCTTGAAGTCTGAGGGTACTTCGCCTGTCTCATACATCTTGCTCACCAGATGGTAGAGTTTTGTCATGACTGGCCCTCCCAAGGCCATCAGTAGTTCTAATGGAATGTTGTCTATTCCCGGGGCCTTATTTCGACTCAGGTCTTTCAGTGCTCTGTCAAACTCTTCACGCAGTATCTTGTCTCCCATTTCGTCTGCATCTACATCCTCTTCCATTTCTATAATATTGTCCTCAAGTACATCGCCCTTGTATAAACCCTCTATTTACTCCTTCCACCTTTCTGCCTTCCCTTCTTTGCTTAGAACTGGGTTGCCATCTGAGCTCTTGATATTCATACAAGTGGTTCTCTTCGCTCCAAAGGTCTCTTTAATTTTCCTGTAGGCAGTATCTATCTTACCCCTAGTGAGACAAGCCTCTACATCCTTACATTTGTCCTCCAACCATCCCTGCTTAGCCATTTTGCACTTCCTGTCGATCTCATTTTTGAGACGTTTGTATTCCTTTTTGCCTGCTTCATTTACTGCATTTTTATATTTTCTCCTTTCATCAATTAAATTCAATATTTTTTCTGTTACCCAAGGATTTCAATCAGCCCTCGTCTTTTTACCTACTTGATCGTCTGCTGCCTTCACTACTTCATCCTTCAGAGCTACCCATTCTTCTTCTACTATATTTCTTTCCCCCATTCCTGTCAATTGTTCCCTTATGCTCTCCCTCAAACTCTCTACAACCTCTGGTTCTTTCAGTTTATCCAGGTCCCATCTCCTTAAATTCCCACCTTTTCGCAGTTTCTTCAGTTTCAATCTGCAGTTCATAACCAATAGACTGTGGTCAGAATCCACATCTGCCCCTGGAAATGTCTTACAATTTAAAACCTGGTTCCTAAATATCTATCTTACCATTATATAATCCATCTGATACCTTTTAGTATCTCCAGGATTTTCCAGGTATACAACCTTCTTTTATGATTCTTGAACCAAGTGTTAGCTATGATTAAGTTATGCTCTGTGCAAAATTCTACAAGGCGGCTTCCTCTTTCATTTCTTCCCCCCAATCCATATTTACCTACTATGTTTCCTTCCCTCCCTTTTCCTACTGACGAATTCCAGTCTCCCATGACTATTAAATTTTCGTCTCCCTTCACTACCTGAATAATTTCTTTTATGTCGTCATACATTTCATCAATTTCTTTATCATCTGCAGAGCTAGTTGGCATATAAACTTGTACTACTGTAGTAGGCATGGGCTTTGTGTCTATCTTGGCCACAGTAATGCGTTGACTATGCTGTTTGTAGTAGCTTATCCGCACTCCTATTTTTTTATTCATTATTAATCCTACTCCTGCATTACCCCTATTTGATTTTGTATTTATAACCCTGTAATCACCTGACCAAAAGTCTTGTTCCTCCTGCCACCGAACTTCACTAATTCCCACTATATCTAACTTTAACCTATCCATTTCCCTTTTCAGATTTTCTAACCTACCTGCCCGATTAAGGGATCTGACATTCCGCGCTCCGATCCGTTGAACGCCTGTTTTCGTTTTCCTGATAACAACGTCCTCTTGAGTAGTCCCCACCCGGAGTTCCGAATGGGGGACTATTTTACCTCCGGAATATTTTACCCAAGAGGACGCCATCATCATTTAATCATACAGTAAAGCTGCATGTCCTCGGGAAAAATTACGGCTGTAGTTTCCCCTTGCTTTCAGCCGTTCGCAGTAGCAGCACAGCAAGGCCGTTTTGGTTAATGTTACAAGGCCAGATCAGTCAATCATCCAGACTGTTGCCCCTGCAACTACTGAAAAGGCTGATGCCCCTCTTCAGGAACCACACGTTTGTCTGGCCTCTCAACAGATACCCCTCCGTTGTGGTCGCACCTACGGTACGGCTATCTGTATCGCAGAGGCACGCAAGCCTCCCCACCAACGGCAAGGTCCATGGTTCATGGGGGGTATTTTAACTATGAACACCAAATTCGGTTAAGAATACGTTATCTTTATCCTTAGGAGTGATTCAACTTCCAACCGGTTTATATAGGCCTATTTGTTTCTTCATGAACGCCATTGTTGAAAACCCCGATTGACACTAGCGTATCGAATCTAAAGGCATTAGAAATTTCATCGCTCGTTCTGCTACAGAGGTGATATTTTGACGACAAGATAAATCTGTCACACGACAGCACAGTTAAATAGTCGGCATTTGAATCTGACGAATTATAGGATTCTGAATTGACTGAAAATAGGTTCCTTATCCATGTTGGGTTGTCGGGGTGTATATATGTACGAGGAAAAAATATTCCCGGATTTCCCGGTTAAAAATACATTTCCTCCCGTGTGAAAATACACTTTTTCCGTTTTATGTGACAGTATACTTTTCTTCGTAACTGTAAAACTTATCAATCCTTTGAATGATTGTGGTTTTATACACAGGCGTAGAATTGCCCGGCACTTTGGAAAACGAAACTCAGAAAAAAAAATTTTTGGAAAAATGTCTTGCGTGCAGCAACATGTACACTGCATATTTTCGTATTACGAAAGTGTAAATTTGAATTCCACCAAACACCGTGTTACTTTCTGCCTTACCCTCTTGTATGGACACATCGTCCCAGCTTCAGCTTCCAAAAATATGGTCAGTAAAGGTCGAAGTCACGTGTCCAGATATTCTGTGACCGTAATCATATCGAAATGGAGGATTACAGAGAGAGGGCCGAAATATGAAATGCATTTTTCGAAAACTGTTTCATGGAGGGACATCACATGGTAGTTCCTCCAGACTGTAATTCCCCCTTTACATCGTCACGACAACGTAAAAATGACGATTCAGAAATATGTAACAATGTAAAAGTATCGTGAAACGCCCAACAGAGGAAAGGCCACTGCATGGGATATCATCTCAATTCCACATGCAATACGAAAAAACTAGCTCATCTCCTGGCAGATGTGAACCATATATCGCTGGAAGAGCGAAGCATTCCTAATTATTGGAAAATAGCGCAATATATTCATATTTTTCAGAAGCATCGACTAACAGACATCCAGCCGTTGTAGAATTTTGCAAAATATATTAAGCTCTGGTATTATGATATTTAAGAAGAATAAAAATCTCCCTTTTAGGAATCAACATGTGTTCCGAAGACATCGAAAGTGTCAAACCCAAGTTTCTTTGTACGTCCACGAGATCCAAAAGCAGTAAAACTTGGCGCCGAAATTGATGCCTCTTCGTTCAGTTCGGTGTCCTGTAGTTCCGAACTGCCACATTTCTTTCTCTTTTTTTTCTTTTTGAGTGATCAGTCTTCTGACTGGTTTGATGCGGCCCGACACGAATTCCTCTCCTGTACCAACCTAGAGTAGTACCTGCAACCTACGTCCTCAAATATTTGCTACATTACTCCAATCTCTGTCATACTCTACACATTTTTCCTTCTACAGCTCCCTCTAGTACCATGGAAGTCATTCCCTGATGTCTTAACAGATGTCCTATCATACAGTCCCTTCTCCTCATCTGTGTTTTCTGTATATTCCTTTCCTCTCCGATTCTGCACGGAACGTCCTCATTCCTTACCTTATCAGCCCTCCTAATTTTCAGTATTCGCCTGTAGCACTACATCTCAAATGCTTCGAATCTCTTCTGTTCCGGTTTTCCCACAGTCCATGTTTCACTACCATACAACGCTGTATTACAAACGTACAATCTCAGAAATTTCTTCCTCAAATTAAAGGCCTCTGTTTGATACTAATAGACTTTTCTTTTCCAGGAATACCCGTTTTCCCGTGTTACTCTGCTTTTCGTCTCCTCTTTGCTCCGACCATCATTGGTTATTTTATTGCCTATGTAGCGGAATTCCTTATCTTCATCTACTTCGAGACCGTCAATTCTGATGTTAAGATTCTCGCTGTTCTCATTTTTGCTACTTCTCATTACTTTCGTCTTCCTTCGATTTACTCTCAATCCATATTCTGTAGTCATTGGACTGTTCATTCCATTTAGCAGATCATGTAATTCTTCTTTAATTTCACTCAAGATAGCAATGTCATCAGCGAATCGTAGTAGTGATAGTCTTTCATCTTGAATTTTAATTCCACTGCAGAACCTTTCTTTTGTTTCCACCATTGCTTCGTCGATGTACAGACTGAACATCAGGGGCGAAAGACTACATCCCTGCCTTACACCTTTTCTATCCGGCACTTCGTTCTCGGTCGTCCACTCTTATTATTCCCTCTTGGCTCTTGTATACGGGGTGCTACAAAAAGGTACGGCCAAACTTTCAGGAAGCATTTCTCACACACAAATAAAGAAAATATGTTATTTCGACATGTGTCCGGAAACTCTTAATTTCCATGTTAGAGCTCATTTTAGTTTCGTTAGTATGTACTGTACTTCCTCGATTCACCGCCATGATTTCATACGGGATACTCTACCTGTGCTGTTAGAACATGTGCCTTTACAAGTACGACACAACATGTGGTTCATGCACGATGGAGCTCCTGCACATTTCAGTCGAAGTGTTCGTACGCTTCTCAACAACAGATTCGGTGACCGATGGATTGGTAGAGACGGACCAATTCCATGGCCCCCACGCTCTCCTGACCTCAACCCTCTTGACTTTCATTCATGGGGTCATTTGAAAGCTCTTGTCTACGCAACCCCGGTACCAAATGTAGAGACTCTTCGTGCTCGTATTGTGGACGACTGTGATACAATACGCCATTCTCCAGGGCTGCAACAGCGCATCAGGGATTCCATGCGATGGATGGTGGATGCATGTATCCTCGCTAACGGAGGACATTTTGAACGTTTCCTGTAACAAAGTGTATGAAGTGATGCTGGTACGTTCTGTTGCTGTGTGTTTCCATTCCATGATTAATGTGATTTTGAGAGAAGTAATAAAATGAGCTCTAACATGGAAAGTAAGCGTTCCGGACACATGTCCACCTAACATATTTTCTTTCATTGTGTGTGAGGAATGTTTCCTGAAAGTTTGGGCGTATCTTTTTGTAACACCTGTATATTGTGTATTACCTGTCTCTCCCTGTAGCTTACCCCTCTTTTTCTCGGAAGTTCGAACATCTTGCACCAATTCACATCGCTGACAAACGTGGTTTCGTTTTTCTTTAGCCTTGCTTCCATTAACCACTGTAACGTCAGAACTGTCTTTTTGGTGCCTCTACCTTTCCTAAGGCCAAGCTGATCGTCATGTAATACATCCTAAATTTTTTCCATTTTTGTGTATATTATTCTTGTAAGCAACTTGGATGCACAAGCTGTTAAGCTGACTGTGCGATAATTCTCCCACTTGTTAGGTCTTGTAGTCTGTCTGGATGATATTAGTCCGAAAGTCAGATGGTATGTCACCAAAGCCTTATTTTCTACACAACAACGTGAATAGTACTTTTGTTGTCTTTTCCTGCAATGATTTTAGAAATTCTGATGGAATGTTATCTATCCCGTCTGCCTTATTTAAGTCGTCTAAAGCTCTCATATATTCTAATACTGGATCCCCTACCTCTTCTAAATCGACACCTGTTTCTTCTTCTACCACATCAGAGAAGTCTACCCCTTTATAGAAGCCTTCAGTGTACTCTTTCCATCTATCCTCTCTCTCCTCTGCGCTTAATACCGGAATTCCCGTTTCACTCTTAATGTAATCATCCTTGCTTTTAATTTCACGGAAAGTTGTTTTGACTTTGCTGTATGCTGAGTCCGTCCATCCAACAGTTATTTCATTTACGATTTCTTCACATTTTTCATGCAGCCATTTCATCTTAGCGTCCCCGCACTTCCTGTTCACTTCATTCCTCATCAACTTGTATTTTTGTATTCCTGAAATTTTTTGAACAGTTTCGTACTTCCTTCTTTCATCGATAAACTGAACTATCACTACTGTTACCCACGGTTTCTTTGCAGTTACCTTCTTTGTACCTATGATTTTCTTTCCAACTTCTGTGATTGCACTTCTGCGATTCCTCTTCAACTGTACTGCCTTCTGATCTACTCCTTATTCTTGAATCTATATCCTTACAGAACTTCAAGCGTATCTCTTTATTCCTTAGTACCTCTGTATCTAAGTTCATTTTGTATTGATTCTTCCTGAGTAATCTCTTCTTAAACTTCAGCCCAATCTTCATCACTGATACATTGTGATCTGAGTCTCTACCTGCTCCTGGTTACGTCTTACAATCTAGTATCTTATTTCGGAATCCCTGCCTGATCATGATCTAATATAACTGAAATCTTCCAGTATCTCTTGTTACTGCATGAAATACACGCTGTAATTGTCATGAGAATTAGTTAACTTTTAGATTGGACGTGGTGAGTTGATGTTAGTCAAAAATGCCTTTGAGGTGACTACAGCGCCGTTATCAGCACCTCATCGAGTTCGAATGAGGTCATGTAGTAGGGGTACAAGATGCAGGGAGTTCCATCTGCAAGACTGGAGAAAGACTTAGCAGGACTGCGGCGACTGTATCTGACTGCTGGCAGCGATGGTCACGATAGGACCTTTATTGTTTACAATATACATAAATGACTTAGTTGACAACATCGGTAGCTCCGTGAGGCTATTTGCAGATGACACGGTTGTCTACAAGAAAGTAGCAACATCAGAAGACTCGTACGTACTCCAGGAGGACCTGCAGAGGATTAATGCATGGTTCGACAGCTGGCAGCTTTCCCTAAACGTAGATAAATGTAATATAATGCGCATACATAGGGGCAGAAATCCATTCCAGTACGATTATGCCATAGGTGGTAAATCATTGGAAGCGGTAACGACCGTAAAATACTTAGGAGTTACTATCCGGAGCGATCTGAAGTGGAATGATCACATAAAACAAATAGTGGGAAAAGCAGGCGCCAGATTGAGATTCATAGGAAGAATTCTAAGAAAATGTGACTCATCGACGAAAGAAGTAGCTTACAAAACGCTTGTTCGTCCGATTCTTGAGTATTGCTCATCAGTATGGGACCCTTACCAGGTTGGATTAATAGAAGAGATAGACATGATCCAGCGAAAAGCAGCGCGATTCGTCATGGGGACATTTAGTCAGCGCGAGAGCGTTACGGAGATGCTGAACAAGCTCCAGTGGCGGACACTTCAAGAAAGGCGTTACGCAATACGGAGAGATTTATTATCGAAATTACGAGAGAGCACATTCCGGGAAGAGATGGGCAACATATTACTACCGTCCACATATATCTCGCGTAATGATCACAACGAAAAGATCCGAGAAATTAGAGCAAATACGGAGACTTACAAGCAGTCGTTCTTCCCACGCACAATTCGTGAATGGAACAGGGAAGGGGGGATCAGATAGTGGTACAATAAGTACCCTCCGCCACACACCGTAAGGTGGCTCGCGGAGTATAGATGTAGATGTAGATGTAGATAATGTACGGTCGCAAGATGACAGGGCTCCGGACGGCTAGGTGGCATTACTGAGAAGGAAGACCATTGTGTTTGTCGTATGGATCTGGTGCATCGTACTGCATCTGCTGCAGTTGGAACCACAGTGACACAAGGAACTGTTACAAATCGATTACCTCAAAGGCAATTCTGAGCCAGACGTCTTGAAGTGTGAACTCCCCTGACCGCAGACCACTGGAGGGTAGATTTTAGATCTGCTGTTTTCTGGTGAAAGCTGATTCTCCCTCGGTGCCAGTCATCGCCGTGTGTTGGTTCGAATGAGACCATGACGCCTGTAGTCAACCTGTGTTCATGCTAGTTGCACTGGATATACACCTGGAATTATGTCTGTGGTGCAGTTTCATATGACAACAGGAGTATTCTCTTGGTTACCCCACACACCCTCACTGTAAATCTGTATGTGAGCCTGGTGGTTCGACCTGTTGTGCTGCCATTCACGAAGAGCATTGCGGGGGATGTTTCCCAACAAGATTAAGTTGGCTCACCTGTCGCTGTTGTAACCCAACATATTCTACGGAGTGTCGACGTTTGCCTTGACCTGCTCGGTCACCAGATCTGGCTCCAATTGAGAACATATGGGCTATAAATGGAAGACACCTTCAACGGCATCCACAAACAATAGTAACCATCCCTGTATTGACCGACCAAGTGCAACAGTCATGGAACTCCATCCCACAAACTGACATCTGGCACCTAAACAAACACAGTGTATGCACGTTTGAATGCTTGCATTCAACATCCTGATGATTACAGCCGTTGTTAATGTGTCAGCGTTTCACATTTGCAATGGCTTATCTCGCGCTTACATTAACGTGTGATCTTGCAACGTTAATCACTTAAATATATTATCTGGACAAATGTATTGCCGAAATTTCAATACTATACAGTAAATACGAGTACTGCGATTTTTGTCCGTCATCGATCAGCAAGGAACTTCCTTGAGGATTTAGTGTCTGATGATGTTGTATGCTGACACTTCACAACACTAGAAAATTGTACCGAAATGTAGAAGACTTGCAGAGGATAGAAGCTTGGTGCAGGGAAAGGCCTTTTACTCAAACAGAAACAAAAGTAACGTAATGCAGATAAATAGGGAGAAAGGTCCATTATTGTACGATTACACCATTGCATAGCATTGGAAGCAGTCACGTCCAGAAAATACGCTATCTATGAGTAGGCATACGGAGCGACTTTGAGTGAAACGACCTCATAAAACCAGTCGCTGGAAGGCAGATTCCAGAGATCTGTTGGGGAAAACCTTAGAATTCGCAAAAGAGGTGGTTTGCGAAATCCTCGTTCGACCAGTATTTAGTTTGGTATCAGTGCCCCTTACGACTGATAGAGGAAATAGATAAAATACTAAGGGGGGCAGTGAGTTTACTTACAGATTCATTTAGCAAGGGTGAAAGCGTCACGAAGATTCTCAGCCAGCTCTTGTACCAGACGATAAAAGAGAGACGTTCTGGATCACACTGTAGTCTATTGTTACAATTACCAGGAAACATTTTTCTCGCGAATCGTTCGCGACTGGAAAATGAGAGGTGAACTGCGTTCTGCAGATACGTCCACCCTCGTAGAAATAACAAAACGAGTAGACACTACAAGGGTACAGAGACACGTAAGCGGAGAGCAAGTCGCACAGCAGGAATCACACCTTAATTTCGCTCAGTTGTACTCGAAGAAGCACAAAACAAGAATCTACTACGTTAGCTATCGCGTAATTCTTTTTAATGAATTAAATTGAATACTGCTTCAGACAACGATAACTGTGCCGTTATTCCTATTGTATGAAATGGTTTTGAAAGTACTCTTTCATGTTTGTTAAAAGCCACGGCTAATTTTCTCAGGGTGCTATCGCCAGAAATATCAGACGTATCCCAACGTGAAACCATCCGTCTTACTCACGATGGATTAAATACCTTTCTTTAATATTATGCGATATTCCATTAAACCAATGTTTAATTGTTTTTTCTGTGGGGCTTGATGCTCCAGGATATCTGCCTATGTGCAATGGCAGCCTACACATTTATAGATATTACTATTAATAAAAAACTGTGCCTCTGACCTAATATGAATTGGATAATATTAAAATACGCCGTTTTCAGTTTATTGAGATTATTCTTTTTAATACTTTTAGCATTAAGTGACTGTTAAAAGAACTTATTTGATTTTTGTCATCAATGGCGTCGCTACAATAATGAGCTAACACAAAACGGCCAGGGCAACATTTAATTATTGCGTAACTGAGTCATATGCAGGATAGGAACTCGCTACTGACAAAAACACATATTACCATAATTAATTTCCTATACATTGGACGAAATGCTATTATTACTACAGATAATTGTATCAGTTACACACCGTGAACAATAAGCGTCCGTCAGCTAGAACATCAGAATCGATAAGACAATGAAACAAAAAACTACACTCATTCTTCTTCTACAAAAGGGCAAAGATCATAATACCAATTTTCTATTCTGAGAGCGCAGCTCACGCTTCCATTGTTGAGTATCGATAACGTATTTATACTTTTTTTTTACCGGAGGCTATGCTATACCATGATATTCAGTTCTCACATAATTTACACGATTTCTTTTTCTCGAGCGTTCCATTCTCAAATGATACCTGGGGGAAGTTCACATCTCAGTCTTTCCGAGGGAGCTCTGATTTCGCTCATTTTATTACTATGGTTATTTCTCACCATGTAGGTAGGAGCTAATAAAATATTTTCGCGGTCGCAGGAGAAAGTTGATGATTTCGTGAAAAGACCTCTCTGCAATGAAAAATGGCTCTGTTCAAATGATTGTCACCCCAAATCTGTGATCCCCTCTCCCCTGTCTAGTGATAATACAAAAAGAGCTGTCACCCTCTGAACTTTTCGATATCTCCCGTTCAATAATGTGACAGCTTGCATACTTAACTTCATCAGAAAAATCTTTTTGTTCACAGTCATGATACATATTTTCTCTGTCTTTTGCCTTTCTTTACAGTTTATAACACCCCTTTTTAATCAACTATTGCTTATTGTAGGTTGTTGTTGTTGTTGTGGTCTTCAGTCCTGAGACTGGTTTGATGCAGCTCTCCATGCTACTCTATCCTGTGCAAGCTTTTTCATCTCCCAGTACCTACTGCAACCTACATCCTTCTGAATCTGCTTAGTGTATTCATCTCTTGGTCTCCCTCTACGATTTTTACCCTCCACGCTGCCCTCCAATACTAAATTGGTGATCCCTTGATGCCTCAGAACATGTCCTACCAACCGATCCCTTCTTCTGGTCAAGTTGTGCCACAAACTTCTCTTCTCCCCAATCCTATTCAATACTTCCTCATTAGTTATGTGATCTACCCATCAAATCTTCAGCATTCTTCTGTAGCACCACATTTCGAAAGCTTCTATTCTCTTCTTGTCCAAACTATTTATCGTCCATGTTTCACTTCCGTACATGGCTACACTCCATACGAATACTTTCAGAAATGACTTCCTGACACTTAAATCTATACTCGATGTTAACAAATTTCTCTTCTTCAGAAACGCTTTCCTTCCCATTGCCAGTCTACATTTTATATCCTCTCTACTTCGACCATCAGCAGTTATTTTGCTCCCCAAATAGCAAAACTCCTTTACTACTTTAAGTGTCTCATTTCCTAATCTAATTCCTTCAGCATCACCCGACTTAATTAGACTACATTCTATTATCCTCGTTTTGCTTTTGTTGATGTTTATCTTATATCCTCCTTTCAAGACACTGTCCATTCCATTGTCCAGAAACATACAGTGTTCACGAATACAAGTTCAATTATTTCATAAAGCACCGATTTTTCTAATATCACTGATTAAAATTCAAAAGTTTAACAGAAGTACTTTCTCACCATACCTGTAATGGATTCCAAATTACTTCTGTTCCTATACTTCGTATATGGGCGGTGTTATTGCTGTAAACATTAAGACATAAACTCACATCGAACGATCGTCGCATACTCTGAGAACAGCACATACAACAAAAGACAGTTAGTTTATACACTATCTAATTCCTTGGACACGCTCTTCGTTAAACAGTCGCACAGTGCCTTTTGCTACTAGCGCATAAAAGCTTTGCGCTTTACCGCGTCCTGAAACAAATCTTCGGTGCATCCCGCTTCGGGCTCTAAACATCAATAGTAAAACGCAAGGCCTTCTCATCGGGGAAACAAATCCAACCTCTCGTCTAATGCACTCTTTACTGCGATTCCTACAATATTGCTTCAACGGCTTAAACCCTGCCGGAAAGTCGTCTACATAATTATACCTCCGTTTCTGTTTCCTCCACGACGGCGAAAAACATAGTTATTTATTGAACAGATCACTTGAGACGCGATATGTGTCGTCTACCTTTACATTTTTGACTTACGATTATCTCAATTTCTACAACATTACCATGGATAATTTCCCTGACTCGGTATGCCCTACTGTATACAAGAAACGCGTATGGCCGATAAATTTGCTTTTTACTAAACTCTTTGTTCTCAACAAAACTGTATCGTTCAAAAACTGTCCCCATCACATGCTCTCTGTGTTTTTTTTATGGCCGTTCATTGCCTCAAATAATATTTATTTTCTGGATACACCTATATGTCCAGCTCCTAATGATTCACAAATCGTGAACTCTTTTACTGCACTTTCAATGCACGACCTACCTTCGGATTTTCACCGCGTTTCATCATATCAAACAAATCTTTATTTTATGCATTCGTATGCGTGCTCACATACTAAATTTTCAGTGCTCATGACTTCTTATCACACATACAGTGCTCATACTATTTTGTACATACTAAATTAGCCCTATCCATAACCCATACGTAATTTCTATTCTCATCATCAGCGTCGAACAAAGTGCCACGTGGGTCGTCCTTGTCAACGCTGTTTAACACTCCTGCTACATTTTGGTCTGTTGTCACAAACATAAGAGCAGGGCCTCCTTTCTTCGCTCAACAGTGTTCCCCCCCTTCACGTAGTGATGGTAGAACTGTTGTTCGCTGACTCTCCTTAAATAATTTTACCATCGCTTCCCAATTCCGACGGTTAACATCTGCCTGAATTTACTGGAATTTAAGTAGTACCTACAACCCTTTCTGATCTTTTAAATCAACAAGAATGGTTCTATCCGAACTGCGTGACGTCACAACTTTTACTTGTTTCTTTACTTGGGAAACATCGCCCGATACTATGTGATTCCGCACCCTTTTGTAACTCAACGATCGTTTTCTTCCGCTCTTGAGTTTCTGTGCTGAATTTAGTCTCACAATTGGTGATCTGATCCTCAATTTCTTGTTTCGTTCTCTCTTCTGGTTTCTTAACTTCTTCCCCGATTTTTGTCAAGTTTTTCCATCAGTTTGCCATACGCTTGTGCATAGACGGTGATATCCTGTTCTAATCACTTAAGAAGATCGCTGTGTTCCTGACATTGCTCTGAAATATCTTTGAAACACTCATCATTTGTGTCGCCTGCCTTCTTAAAATTTTCGTGCATCATTTGTTCGTCCTTTTAAATCCTTATTCCATCTTTTCAGAAAATACGGACAGCCAGTCACTGACAGTGAGGATGAGTCGAGAGTGTGACCGGACTCTTGCGTCAGCGGCTACGGAATGATCCGTTGCCTGTGACAATGACACGTTCTCTTCAATCAGCCAATCTGTTTCTCCTTATGCTACGTTAATTTGTAAATTGAGTCATGATTTGTCGCTAATGACCCTTCAGTGTTACTGATTACTGTTCCGACTTCCCATCACCTTAGAAATGTGCGAACTGCCTTGTTCACTCTCCATGTCAAGTTCGCGATTTACAGAATCACTCGTTTCCTCCTTACCTACATTGCTCATTCTTTCTAAACTGCTTGCACGCCCATGGGTTAACCTAGACATCGCCAGGTACTGAAACTTTCACCAAACAATACAAATTCTTCTCTAAACGTCACAAAACGCAATGAAATTCATAATAATACACATTAAGACATAAAATTATTTCCCCAAAAATTTCCACGGCGAGAACTCAGAAATTCTGGACAACGTTGGAGTCTTACTCACCAACGTTCTGTGGTCTGCTAGGAGAAAGGACAACTTTGTAAAAGTGCATACGTTCAAAATTAGATTTGACGTTGTCCAAATGTTATTGGGTGTTTATCCTACTTATCCGCCTAAAATCAGCTAGAAGAAAATTTGACTACGGTAATCAGATGGTTCCAGGCTTCAAAAACCTCGACAGTGGTCGAAATTATCTTATGTGAGGCGTCGGTTGTGGGTGGAGCATAACCCTAGGACGCACAAAACGAAATTCTGGTGTCCAACAGAATAATGAACCACACCAAATAATCATGAAAATTATCTGAAAACAAGGATATTATCGCACAACGGAAAACTTCTTATTTAAATGAATATTAATAGCGATGGCCCAATTGAGCATGAAACCAAAGGGTGACACATCACTCACTTAGAAAGGAGGGACCTTATAGCTATGAATGGAAACAAGTGCACACTTTAACAAATAGATTTATTGACTTTAAACATGAAAGATACCGACTCTTAAGGAGAATCGCTAACAAATGGCTCTGAGCACTATGGGACTTAACTTCTAAGGTCATCAGTCCCCTAGAACTCAGAACTACTTAAACCTAACTAACCTAAGGACATCACTCACATCCATGCCCGAAGCAGGATTCGAACCTGAGACCGTAGCGGTCGCGCGGTTCCAGACTGAAGCGCCTAGAACCGCTCGGCCACTCTGGCCGGCAATCATTAACAGTCGAACAGGGTAATATACTTCAAAATATAACCTTGGCATGGGTGATGAAGGGGGATAAACCACATGAACGTTAGTAATTTGTGGTCGCCGCCTTTGGCAGCGTAAGTTGTTATTTAGATGCATTAAGTCCGAGGCAAGATAGGAGCAAACACCGCAGAATTTCCGGAATTTCCGAATACGCACTGAGAGCAACAAGGTGGATCCGTGGCTTTAATATGGCATAGTCGGCTCCTGAAGGATCTGAGTTAACTTCGGGTCTGAACGACGTTTGTGGATGCGATAGTGTCTCATCTTACCTAAGCATGCGGGGAGTGGGTACGGTAGCCGGCTGCAGTAGTGGCTGAAGAATGTGGCGTCCATCCTCCCGTTGTAATTACAAGGGAAATTCCCCATCACACCCCCTTAAGATTTAGTGGTAAGACAGCCCATTCAATAACCACTCAAGGTCTGAACACGGATCAAGCATGACAACAGTAAGAATGTATACTCAAATGTGAAAAAGGGAAGCAAAATAGATGTTTAACAACGAGCGACGTTGAACGACAATGGGGTTGTGGTCATGTGGTCAGGGTGTTGGACTATGAACGGGGAATTCCAGGTTACAATTCCCTCCTGTTCCCCTTTTCTTTCACAATATTATGAACTGCCCGTCATGTGATTGACGTGTATGTTTTCGGTATTCAAATTTATGTCTGTATCGCGGTGTGATGTCAGTTTGCAACAGTGACGTGTAACGAAGGGATGTCTAAACTACGTACTCCGTATTTGTTCCACACAAGAACCACATGTTATGCCACTTGCATTTTGTTTTGGAAGTTTTGACTCTCGAATTCCTTCATTGTAACGTAGTTAAAACCCGTTTATTTGTTGTTTTTATTTTGTGAGAACTCTATGAGACCTGCCCTCACTGTTCATCACATTTACTTGTGACGGCAATACATTCTTATGACATGAATCATATGCTAAACTAATGTACAGCATAGCAACTGCCAAGCCTACAGACAGACGGACAGACGGACAGTTCATAAATTTGCGAAGAAAAAGAGGACACGAGGGAGACTTGAACACGGATCCTGTTTTTCAGTCCAACAACGTAACCACACAACCAAGTCGCTGTGATTCTTTCATGTTACTCGATGTTGCACATCTTGAACATGGACTTCTCACTGTATCTATGTTGCTTGCTTTTTCACAGTTCAGTACACCTTCTTGTTGACATGCTTGATCTGTGTTTATCTTTTGACGGGCTATCCACTGCGCCATCTTACCACTAAACCTGAGGTGGGAGCGATGGGAAGATTCCATTGTTAGTGTTTAAGTAAACATGTCATTCCAGCGGCAGAAAGGCTCATCTCATCAGTCAATATTCCTGTCCTGACCTGAAGTGTTCGTACTCCACAAAACTCTGAGCCGAATTGTTTATCATAGCCTGAAATGAAGTGCGTTCGCCAAGAGCTGTCTAAAAGTCAGCTGTCTTGCTGCCTGAGCAGGAAATCGCCGTCAAAGCGCGAAGGTTTTGAGTTCCGACGAGTGAAAAACACGTAACAACATTAAACAATCACCTACTCCTTTCTATCTCATTACATTTCACCCTGTCGTTCAGAGGCAGGCAGCAAGAGCCAGGAGACTTCTCCCATTCCACGACATGGTTCTGAAATTTACAAATAAAAAAACTCTGCACGTAGGCAGTTCCAACATGTGACCTCTCCCAAAAACGACAGAGTGAAGCAATCAGAAGGCTTTATTCTAAAAGTTTAAACAGAAACTTACTCCGAAACATTAAGACGAACATTCACACTTCCTGAGCGAAGTCACACCTGCCTAGAGTTTTCTTTCCTTGCTAAAAGGCTTTTGTGAAGTAATCCATGTTTTCTTCTACATGGCGTGCGTATTTATAACCTTTCTCGATAGTGAGATGGGGGAAACAGGAAGCCAGTTCCACTACCCACAGCAGGGTGCCTACCTACGGTATAACAGTATTTCAGCAGCAAATTCCTCTTAAGAGGACCCTTATCCTAAGCATCCAACTTGTAGCCTTTCTCATTTTCGAGACCTCCATCAACTACAAAAGAAACGCACAAAAACAAACAGTAAAGCGAAAACAGTCACTCTCAGTGCTAATTCAGATCAATTACAGAGCATGTAACTGAACGAGTACTTCATCCAGGGAATATGCATATCTTCCTCTGAAATGTGTACAGTTTCTCAGAAAAGTGGCTACGTTACAGTAGCAACACATTTCCTGACACAAGCCAGCGCTCTCTCTATTAAGAAAGCTTCGATCCAGTTACAGATATGATTTGATATTCCATAAGATCATAGTTTGGTTACTGAATTTTGTTCCCTTCTAGAGAAGTACTGGATCTACTAAATAACTGCCTTGCTCAGCCTTTTTCAGGATGTCTCGTTAGAAAGGCGTGAGTTAGGTTTCATGTTTCTGATGTTTTCTGAATCCTTGTTGCTTGACACGGACGCCCTGAATATTTGGTGAGGAGTTGTAGGTATCGAAACGAAGTTTACAGCAAATGTTAATACGCACTGGATGTGCAGTGCAAGAAGTCGTGGGCACTGAAAAATTTCTATGTGAACAGGCATGTGAATGTATAAAATTAAAAATTTATGTGAATTAAAAATTTATGTGAATTATAATTTAGCTGTACTGAATATTAAGAGACATGTACAGTGGAATTCCGTGATAGGATGGAAATGCAATGAAACATGATGATCAAGTAGACTATGAATAGATGATACGTCAAGCAAGGAAAAGTAAAGAAATTCAAGCAATTAATTAGTAACACAAGGGAAAAGAATGTGGTGAAGTTATTAAGGAATTGGTATTGTGATTGTCAGGCAATTAAGGTTAGCAGCAGCACATGAGTCCTAAGAAGCGGTAACTTGTCATATTTGACGTCCCAACTAAATCTCGTACTATTCACAGTACTTATTTAAATCAAGGGAGAGAAAAAACTAAACTTCTCCAAAAAATAATATGGGAAAATGTAGAAATGTATTTCGCATGTAGCGAAAGGTGAAAGTGAATAATACCGAATGCTTGTATGTCAGAACGTGAACTGTTAGAATTGAGATATCGAGTTTATCAAATAAGAATTAATGTGTTTTTATTTATAGAATATAGATGATTCACCACTAAATTATAATTTGAATTAATATGATGTACCAAGCACATGGCCGCAGTTTTTATTTCCTCGTAGTTACCTGCATATGAGCTCTGTCTTTAAAATAAGCACAGATTTTTGAACCCAAATTTCAACGACAAGGTGTAACAGTGATTGGACAGCAGCCGGGAGGAGGGAGAGGGGACTGGGAGTGTTTAGGTTGGAAACCAGTTAACAATACACCTTTTAAAGGAATTCGGAACGTCTTGAAAGAAGTAGTACAGTGGAATTTTCGCAAAGATAACAGCGTAATTTTTTTGATGGGAGTACCCTGGCAGGTGAGAAAATGTTCTCTCGTTTCTGCTCAATAAGTAAACATCGCTCAACAATATTTGGCCGGAGAATAATAAACGTCGTGAAACGTACAAATTCTCATTTTAACCCTCCCAGTACCACTGGAGTCAGTATGACCCCATAAACACATTTGAAATATATATCCTCCTGGTTTCCAAAATGATTATTTTCAAAATTTATGACTTTGTCTCTATAAATTGTTTGTATGCAATAATATATCGTTCAGGTTTACATTTACAACACATTAAAATTTATTCGTGGGCTATACATTGAGTACCACTGGCGTCAGCATGACCCCAACCTAAATTTTGTTTTGTTTCTTCAATGCAGCATTATGAAAACAGAATGACGAACGTTACGTTGAATAGATCTCATATAAAAAAAACACCTGCAACAATGAAACTAACATTTTCCACTTAGTATTTATACCCATTGTTCCCGTTTCTTGCCTCAGCCATTGTTGTGTATTGCCTCAATTGTTGCTGCTGTTTTGCCTCAGTGTGTGCAATTACCACATTATGTCTAGAAAGCGTTTGAATTGCGCTGAAATACAAGTGATTTTGAATGAAGAAGAGGAATTAGGAGATATACCGTCTGATGAAGAAGAGATTGATGATGCTATTATTTCTGGATATAGTGAACCAACTGAAGATTCTGATGAAGGTGTTGGAGATTTGGAAACTCTACTACTTGAAGTTTTTGACATCTCAGATAAGAATGTTTCCAAGCATGTATATATAATGTACCATATGTTGGCAAAAACTTTAGTAATAGTACTACTAATAATAATAATAATATGTAAGTACATATGTAAAATGGTAAACCCATTTTTTTCAGGTCGAGAAATGGAAATGAAACATGGGGAAAAAATCCTGTTACATTACATGGGAGATAGCCAGCAAGAATTATATTGAAGACGGCCACACGTTCCACGAGGCATACTGTAAGGAACGAAAATACTGTGCTGTCAGCATTTGAATTATATACGAATTATTTATGAAGCCCAGCATGTTTCTGATTATTCTGAAGTGCACCAACAAAGAAGGTAACATTATTTTCTGTAACAAATGGACAAATCTTGATAAAGAAGAACTTGAGTGCTTTCTTGGCCTGTTTATTCTTGCGGGAATGTACAATGGTCGCAATGAAGGCATATGGAATTTATGGAATGAAGAACACGGACGACCTATTTTCAAAAATTCTATGGCTAGGAACCACTTTACAGAAATATCACGCTGTATCCGGTTTAATGATGCTCAGGACTGGCAGTAGAATCGTAGCCCTGATAAATTGGCTCCTATAACGGATTTATTTGAACAGTGGGTAATCACATTACATGATGCATGCAAACCACACGAGAATATTACAGCTGATGAACAACTGGTAACTTTTAGTGATAGGTGCCCATTTCGCCAGTACATCCCCCCAAAAACTGAAAAGTATGGTATAAAGATTTGGCTGCATGTGACATCACTGATTTCTATGTCAAACACCTGCAGGTGTACACAGGAAAGGGAAAAGGCCAGCCTAGAGAAATAAATCAGGGAAAAAGAGTAGTGTTAGAATTGATAGAACATTTATTCGGGACTGGTAGAAATATCACAACAGATAATTTATTTACAAGTTTGTAGTTGGCAAAGGAACTAGAACGAAAACAAAATACTTTGCTAGGAACATTTAAGAAAAAGTCGTCGTGAGCTACTTGCAGAATTTATCGAAGCAAGGGGAAGAACTGCAGCTTCATGTCTCTTCGGATTCCAGGGATCAGCTACAGTAGTCTCCTACTGCCCAAAAAGGGGTAAGATAATGACATTGCTGAGTAATAAGCATTATAGAGAAGAAATAGGGGACGGCGGAGCAGCAAAACCTATTATAATCCTAGACTATAATGCAACTAAATCAGGTGTATACACAATGGACAAGTTAGTCAGGACCTACACCACAAAACAATGATAAGGATATGGCTCAGGGTTATCTTTTATAATATTTTAGATATTAGTGCCCCAAACGCTTTCATAATTTGGCTGGATTTAAATCCTGACCGGAATACAAAAACCAACAACAAAAGAAGAGAATTTTTTCTGGAACTGGGAACAAGTCTAGCACAGAAAAACAGAAGTCAGCGCAGCAATGTTTCTCTTCCTGCATACGGGGACGAGACCTGGACGGTGTCCACTATGCGACGGTTTAGTGGGTAGAAAACATTCAGAAGCGTACAGAAGAGGCTTTTCCTTTGTCCGTAAACCACATTTAGAGATTCTTTGTTTCAATTGTAAGGAGTTGTATTGTTTTAAATGTAAGAATCTATAAAATCAAGGACTAAGACCAGATCTGTAAGTACTTATATACATAGTTTACCTTGTTTCAGTCAGTAATGTACGCTTTTATATCTGTTCATTAAAATAAATAAAATACTGCCAATATATCCCGTGTTCATTACTTGATATCATATTGACCCCAGCTGTAGTCAGGGTAACAAAAAAATTCTGCTAGTAGGTGGGTTCAACAAAATTAATTTCTTCAGAACAGGTAACAACATATGATCAGTGTACCTGACAACGAACTTCAATGATGCTTGTTTGACCATAGGCGCAGACATTGTATTTTGCTTTCTTTTCTCAATCAAATTATATCCCCAAATTTAGGGACTGTAAGAATGTACATGTGCTAGTCAAAGTTGACTTACTTCTTAATGTTAGACGGCAGCCATAATAAAAACAAAGGAAGTTGAGAGTTTCACGATGATCACAGTCTCGTTTATCCACAATAAAGTTAGTTGAATTTACAACACGTAAATTGTGCCACAGTGTCTGTTCTCTTACAGAAGATAACAAAAATAGCCGAATAAATGGTATACGAACCCACACACAGGCTATGAGATCTCAAGCCTCTCAAAACTCTGCTCACCTGCGGTCAGCAAGGGCGTTCCTCTCTAATTATAACAACAATGTGTTGTTGTCAGTAATTCGCCTATTTGAGAGAAACTATGCAGGATGCAGGCATGAGTAAAATGTTTGTGTTTTGGACGGTTCTAACGATTCTTTGGTGTTGTAAACGGATTTTGCGTCATGAACGTCTCCCAAGGACTTACTTTTGAGTGCCTCTCTCTTCTGGAGGGTGGTAGGATCTGGTCTCCCCTTGTGATATCCAAGCTCAAATTTTCGGTCGGCTCTGTCTTCTGCATCCACAGCGGCGCCGACAAGGAACCCTAGACGCCATTACCGAAGATCGCCCGATGACGTAGGCTGACAGCTTGGCCACGGTACATCCGATGTCATTCGCCACTTTCTCGCGTGATCAAGGAGGTTACCTGAGGTTAGGCTACAATATGTTCTGTTAAGGAGGTTAAATTGGCGTGATTGATGCCTCGGCTTCTCTCCGCATTGCGGCTTTTGCTGTTATAAATACCGCTAATGCGTGTGAATGAGCTACATCTGTCTGGGAAAGAAGGAGATGTATACTGTACGTTCTTGCCTTAGTTATTGCACTAACAAGTTTTACGAATACGTGAGATGAAGAAGGAAACGTTCTATTACATGCACGAGATGACTCGTGCTGATATTAGGAAGGAACACTGTGCACAACGTCAAATAAGTTCAACAAATATGACACAGGGAATCAACCTGCAGTGACTGTCATTCTGTGTTGGCTACATGCGAAAGACAAGCATAAATATTAGAATAAGATACTCTATATACATAAAACACCGAAAAATGAGAAAACATACACTACATTTGCAAACCACGTCATATAATGGAATCACCACCGTGCTGGCATAAAAACGTCAGTAAGAAAAAATAATAATTAGTATACAGCTAATACCTCCCCTAGCAACCCAAAAATCATTTGCTATAGTGACTTTAACAATGAGATATGTCACTCTCCGCAATTGAAAAGTCGGCCGGGGTGGCCGAGCGGATCTAGGCGCTACAGTCTGGAACCGCGCGACCGCTACGGTCGCAGGTTCGAATGCTGCCTCGGGCATGGGTGTGTGTGATGTCCTTAGGTTAGTTAGGTTTAAGTAGTTCTACGTTCTAGGGGACTGATGACGTAAGATGTTAAGTCCCAAAGTCCTCAGAGCCGTTTGAACCATTTTTTCAATTGAACAAATTCTTTTTGAGGAAGAAGTTATTCTTGAAGTTATAATTTACGTCTAAAACTCCACATAAAGTTTTTGCCTACTTGTGGTTTCGAATAAAACTGCAAGTTCAGTCCATAGATTCCAGATATATTCCGATTATGGAAGTTTTTATCATCAGAATGCCTCAACTTACTTGGACTAAACATTATGAGCCTCTCACAGTCTATATTTCGTGTGTGAGAACGTCGCTCATTTTGACCGAACAAAACAAGATAATTTGAATTTCATCAATTTTTGTCCGAAGTCTGTACTTTTGGGTGACGAGATCGCCTGCATTGTGACCGTGCACACGTGGCGTACTGTGCTGGAAACATTGGCCATCTTCGGCCGATGTCGGTCGTCGGCAGAATCCACAGATATGGGTGCCACTGCGTCAGCAGACCTACGCTCGTTTCGTGCAAGCATGCACACTCGCTACGCGCTAGATTCCCCCTCTCCCAATCCTCCTCCCACCACTCCACAAACACACGTACGAGGAACCCTCCCACTGGAACAGTGCCACTGTCAGAAGGTAGCCGGGCGAGCGGGTACGCGCTGGCAGGAGTAATTTACGAGTCCACGTGTTCCGCGCTCGGTCTGCTATCCCACCACCTTCACGGCCGTACCTGCCATTTCCTCCCCCTCTCTCTTCCGCCCCTCCCACCCCCCCCCCCCCCCCTCGCCACATCCACCACCGGTCTCTAATTTATCGCCGCTGGGGAAACGAACTGTAAATACACGGAGCGGAAATTTTCGGTCGGCCTGCGGTACGAAGTCAACAATACGGGAGAGGCGCACAGTGCTGCAGTCACGTAAGCACCTAGGGCCAGAAACAGCGAACGTCGCTCTCCTCTTCAATTCACGGGGCTACAAGTAAACATTTACGGCAGAGAGGCGGTGGCCGCAAAGTGTTCTTTAAGGGACGACGGCTGGCTGGTGTTGAGCCCGGAGTAAATATTTGCTCTAGGTTGGCGACATGTGTGGGCTACACCTAACAGGCAGAGAGACAGAGACAAGAATAGACATAGTATGTGTGTGTGTTTGTGTGTGTGTGTGTGTGTGTGTGTGTGTGTAAGACAGGGAGACCGAGAGAAAAAAAGAGGAGGAGGAAGGAAAGAGGAATGGAGTTATGGATACTGAGAGGTATAAAAGGATATAATAACTAGAGCATCTCAATTCATTGTGATTGAATCAAGAAATGATTCATGCTTGACAAGAAAAGGAGCATTTATCAGCCGATATGAGCAACTAGGTTATATGAACCCTGTGCCAAACATTTAAATGTGAATAGCAGAGTAGTCATGTACATGGACATGTACCAGGTGATCAAAAAGTTAGTAAAAAATTGAAAACTTAATAAACCACGGAATAATGTAGATAGAGAGGTACAAATTGACACACATGCTTGGAATGACATGGGGTTTCATTAAAACAAAAAGGAAAAAAAAACAAAGTTCACAAAATGTACGACAGATGGCGCTGGGCAGCAAAACATAAGTGACTGCTACCGTGACGGGTGAGAGGTACGCCGATATATTACAGAATCGCATCATCCCCAGCCTGGCTGATAAACATCTGCTGGAACGTATGATGTTAATGCAGGATGGCGCTGCACCCCAAATTGCTAGACGCGTGAAATATCTTTTGCGCGCCTCGTTTGGTGATGATCGTGTGCTCAGCCGCCACTTTCGTCATGCTTGGCCTCCCAGGTCCCCAAACCTCAGTCTGTGCGATTATTTGCTTTGGGGTTACCTAAAGTCGCAAGTGTATTGTGATCGACCGACATCTCTAGGGATGCTGAAAGACAACATCCGATGCAAATGCCTCACCATAACTCCAGCTATGCTGTACAGTGCTGTTCACAACATTATTCCTCGACTACAGCTGTTGTTGAGAAATGATGGTGGACATATTGAGCATTTCCTGTAAAGAACATCATCTTTGCTTTGTCTTACTTTGTTATGCTAATTATTGCTATTCTGATCATATGAAGCGGCAACTGTCGAATATTTTTTGAACCTTTGTATTTTTTGGTTCTAATAAAACCCCATGTCATTACAAGCATGTGTGTCAATCTGTACCTCTCTATCTACGTTATTCCGTGATTTATTCCGTTTTTAAATTTATACTGACTTTTTGATCACCCGGCACACTGAGCTGACAGAAGCCATTGCATAGCGGTTGGTTGGTTGGGTGGTGAAAGAGACCAGACAGCGTGGTCATCGGTCTCATCGAATTAGGGGAGGATGGGGAAGGAAGTCGGCCGTGCCCTTTCAGAGGAACCATCCCGGCATTTGCCTGGAGCGATTTAGGGAAATCACGGAAAATCTAAATCAGGATGGCCGGACGCGGGATTGAACCGTCGTCCTCCCGAATGCGAGTCCAGTGTCTAACCACTGCGCCACCTCGCTCGGTTTGCATAGCGATATGCACGTATACTGATGGCGTACACAAGGTATGAAAGGGTACTGCATTGGCGTATCTGTCATTTGTGTTCGGGTGATCCGTGTGAAAAGTTTTCTGACGTAACTGTGGCACACGGCGGCGGGAAATAAGAGACACTGAATGCCGAATGGTAGTGGGAACTAAACGCATGCGACGTTCCATTTCGAAAGTAGTTTGTGAATTCATTAATACGTTATCCAGTGTTAAGAGTGCGCCGAGAACAACTTTCAGACGTTACCTTTTACCACGGATAACGCAGTGGCCAATGGTCTTCACTTATCGACCGAGAGCAGCGGCTATTGTTGGAGTCGGCAGTGCTAGCAGGCATGCACAAATCAGTGTGGGACGTACGACGAACATATCAGTTAGAACAATGCTGCGAAATTTGACGTTAATGGTCTACAGCAAAAAACGTCCAGCTCGTACAGCACTACATCGCCCACAGTGCCTCTCCTAGGCTAGTGACCACGTCAGTTGGAGCCCAGACGACTGGAAAACCGTGTCAGATTTCAGTAGGTAAAGGCTGATGATGATAAGGCTCGAGTGTGGCACAGACCCCATGAACGCATGGACACAAGTTGTTAATAAGGCACTGTGCAAGCTCGTCCTGTTCAAGGACATGGGACCTATTTCTTTTATAAGAAGGTTATGCTGACATTGCCGCTGCTGGACGATTACTACAACTACAAGTGAAGCAAAAACTTTCAATTCGTCATGAAGTTTCTCTTTAACTACTTACTACAACTATTGCTGTATTACATTTGGATTAATATGCATCGTCACTGTTTTAAGGGGAGCTTTATTTACTCAAGCATTTATTCTCCCCGCGCTTCATACGGGAAGAAACGCTAATATTTGTTACAATGTGAAGTGTCCTCTACCATCAATGTCACACGGTTTTTCATATTATATATAGAGACGTGGATATATGTGTGTACAGAGATATAATCTGCATTAATCGTCCTGGTTTGGGATCTCATCTTGAGCATATACAGGCTGTTACAAAAAGGTACGGCCAAACTTTCAGGAAACATTCCTCACACACAAATAAAGAAAAGATGTTATGTGGACATGTGTCCGGAAACGCTTAATTTCCATGTTAGAGCTCATTTTAGTTTCGTCAGTATGTACCGTACTTCCTCGATTCACCGCCAGTTGGCCCAATTGAAGGAAGGTAATGTTGACGTCGGTGCTTGTGTTGACATGCGGCTCATTGCTCTATAGTACTAGCATCAAGCACATCAGTACGTAGCATCAACAGGTTAGTGTTCATCACGAACGTGGTTTTGCAGTCAGTGCAATGTTTACAAAAGCGAAGTTGTATGGATTAGCACGGGGAAACAGCCGTGGCGCGGTACGTTGGTATCGACACAGATTTCCAGAACTAAGTTGTCCCGACAGGAAGACGTTCGAAGCAATTGAACGACGTCTTAGGCAGCACGGAACATTCCATCCTATGACTCGCGACTGGGGAAGAGCTAGAAAGACGAGGACACCTGCAATGGACGTGGCAATTCTTCGTGCAGTTGACGATAACCCTAATGTCAGCGTCAGAGAAGTTGCTGCTGTACAAGGTAACGTTGACCACGTCACTGTATGGAGAGTGCTACGGGAGAACCAGTTGTTTCCGTACAATGTACAGCGTGTGCAGGCACTATCAGCAGCTGATTGGCCTCCACGGGTAGACTTCTGCAAATGGTTCATCCAACAATGTGTCATTCCTTATTTCAGTGCAAATGTTCTCTTTACGGATGAGGCTTCATTCCAACGTGATCAAATTGTAAATTTTCACAATCAACATGTGTGGTCTGACGATAATCCGCACGCAATTGTGCAATTACGTCATGAACACAGATTTTCTGTGAACGTTTGGGCAGGCGTTGTTGGTGATGTCTTGATTGGGCCCCATGTTCTTCCACCTACGCTTAATGGAGCACGTTATCATGATTTCATACGGGATACTCTACCTGTGCTGCTAGAACATGTGCCTTTACAAGTACGACACAACATGCGGTTCACGCACGATGGAGCTCTTGCACATTTCAGTCGAAGTGTTCGTACGCTTCTCAACAACAGATCCGGTGACCGATGGATTGGTAGAGGCGGACCAATTCCATGGCCTCCATGCTCTCCTGACCTCAACCTCTTGACTTTCATTTATGGGGTCATTTGAAAACTCTTGTCTACGCAACCCCGGTACCAAATGTAGAGACTCTTGGTGCTCGTATTGCGGACGGCTGTGATACAATACGCCATTCTCCAGGGCTGCATCAGCGCATCAGGGATTCTATGCGACGGAGGGTGGATGCATGTATCCTCGCTAACGGAGGACATTTTGAACATTTCCTGTAACAAAGTGTTTGAAGTCACGCTGGTACGTTCTGTTGCTGTGTGTTTCCATTCCATGATTAATGTGATTTGAAGAGAAGTAATAAAATGAGCTCTAACATGGAAAGTAAGCGTTTCCGGACACATGCCCACATAACATATTTTCTTTCATTGTGTGTGAGGAATTTTTCCTGAAAGTTTGACCGTACCTTTTTGTAACACCCTGTATATACCAGAAAAGTTGAAAAATTAGAATTTAGTAATGTTATGAATGTGCATACAAGTAGCTGTATTCCTATAAACAAAGAGATAACAAGTTCCATCTCCCAGTGACGCTATTGAACCATGGATGGAGGCGACGCGAGAAAGTAGGTTACAGAAATCTGCGGGATATACGAGCCGTGCTGCCAGCTAATCTAACAGCCGGAGGGCTTCCCGTGAACCTCGTCTCAGTTTATTCAGTTGGTCAGCCTGAATCAGCAAAGCGTCCGCACCTTCATTACCTCTGCTTGACTTGCCGATGTCAATTAAAACGGGATTGCGCTCCGTGTTTGCAGTTAATTACAGCCGCTTTTAGATTAGTGCACGATTTCCTCGGATCCCTGTTAAGTCCGTCGTTGCTCGAGTTACTTCACCTGTCACTCCGAACTATTGCTGCTGCTGCTGCTGCTGCACCTTGACGCAGTAATCAAAGGTCGACAGTGACTTTGCTCCTCTAAATGAGGAAGCAGAAGTGAGGTTCTACAATAGTGATGATGTCAACCCTCGTTTACGAAACGATAACGATAGTAAATGATTATTACTTCAATGGGCAAAAGATATTGCAACATAAAACATTCTCGACGAACTCTCGTAATATTTATGGTACTTGATTTTCGAGGCACATGTGGTACCTAGTGACGGGACTTCATCAAGTCGTCTCTGACACCTGGTGGCAGCTTTCGCAGAGAAAGATGCAATGACGAAGCATCGAAATAGGGAAATAGTTTCTAATATTGACGATGAAAAGGTGTGTCAACATAATGTAGAAAGTTGCAGTGTAAGAAATGTAAATGGTTTGGGCCCCCTGAATGCGACTGCTGACGCAGAGATGAGCAAACACGAGTGTGGAAGCCGCAAGGTAAATCTCGCTCGTCAACGGTGAACAAAAGAGGGTTCGCTGTAGCCACTGTGCAGAGTGCGCATTGAATATTAGCATGAAGTACCTCTATTTAACCTAGCGTGTAGGACGAACAGTGTTACAAATTTTTGCGAGATGCAGCAATGCTGCTATTCATAGCCGGCCGGAGTGGCCGTGCGGTTCTAGGCGCTACAGTCTGGAACCGAGCGACCGCTACGGTCGCAGATTCGAATCCTGCCGGAATGGATGTGTGTGATGTCCTTAGGTTAGTTAGGTTTAATTAGTGCTAAGTTCTAGGCGACTGATAACCTCAGAAGTTAAGTCGCATAGTGCTCATAGCCATTTGAACCATTTGGTATTCATAGCCAGTCAAGGCGTGCTTGGTATGAGGAATTTAAACTCACCTCGTTGGAGGGGTATTATTTATTCACTCGGTTCGTCAGTATTGGGTTTCAGAGTTGAGGGGGGGGAGGGGGGAGGGGGAAGGGCTTGGGGGGGGGGGGGAGTGTTTCTAGTCTTGCGTAGTCGTTCTGAAGCTAAGACATCATACTAGAGCTGGATATCCTGATGAAACATCACGCCGAAGTCGATCTACAACAGCACATAATAGAGCATGGGTCATCATTCCATCTCGGTTTCGCTGCTGAGAAGATAAAACGAACGCAGGTCATACCCTAGATATCAAGGAAACCTACTACACTGCGTACAAAGTCTATTAGAATCGACATGCGAAATATAATTCCGAAAGATTCAGGGAAGGTAATGGATGAAAAAACACACGTCAGTTAATACTTAAAGTGCGGTAGACACCTTGGCGAAAAATGAAGAACTGGATAAAACGTATTTTTGTAATCGCCACACTTGCCTGAGGTGAGAAAAGTCATGGGATACCTCCTCATACAACGTCGGACCTCCTTTCTCCCGACGTATTGCAGCAAGTCGACGTGGCACGGACTCAACAAGGCGTTGGAAGTCCCGGGCAAAAATACCGAGCCATGCTGCCCCTATAGTCGAGCATAATTAGGCAATCGTAGCCACTGCAGAATATTTTGCACTAACTGATCTCTCGATTGTCCCACAAATATTCGATGTGACTCATGTCGAGTGATCTGTGTGGCCGAATCTTTCCCTCGAATGGTCCAGAGTGTACTTGAAAGGAATCGCGAACAGTTGCTACCCTATGACAATTCCATCGTTGTTTGGGAACATGAAGTCCATGGATGGCTGCAAATGGCCACAAAGAAGCCGAACGTTACCGTTTCCAGTCAACGAACAGTCAATCCCACGTAAACACAGCTTTCACAGTGCCTTACCTGCTTGGGTTCAGGGCTTCGTGTGGTCTGCGCTACAGTCGAATCCTACCATTAGCCCTTACCGACTGAGATCCCGACTTACCTGATGAGGCCACGGTCTTACTCTCGTCTAGGATGCAACCAATAAGTCCAAGAGCCCAGGAAAGACGCTGCAGACGACGTAACACTGTTAGCAAAAGCACTCGCGTCGGTCCTCTGATCCCACGGCCCATTAACGCTACATTTCGCTCCACTGTAATAATGAATACATTCGTTGTGCGTCCCACATTGATTTCTACACTCAGACTTGCTTGCCTGTTAACACTGACAATTTTACACAATCGCCGCTGCTCTCCGTCTTAAGTGAAGGCCATCGGCCACTGCGTTGACCGTGGTGAGAGGTAATGGCTGAAACGTGGTATTCTCTGTTCACCTTTGACACTGTGGCTCTAGGAATACCAAGTTGAGCGTCGTCTACATTCAAAGATGGAGTAATTTAATATCTAGTAATTCCATGACAGGATTACAGAAGAGAATACCAGCTTATTAGCAGCAACGGTAATAATTGTACCAAGAAAGGGCCAAAATGCAAGTAAGGTTCGTGGATGTTGATGCCATTAGAGGTATTTGTGCACGTTGTCTTCCCCCCCCCCCCTCCCCCCTCCCTCCCCCCATGCATTATTGTCTATGGGTAGCGTCTTTGGCTAGTAATCGAAACGTAGTGGTTCTTGTACTCGGAATCAGATACCGTTTAAACTTCGGATAAAAAATCATTATCAATGACGACCCAACACTTCCAGCATAAGAAGTCACCCCTGTTTTGCCAACGCAGTTGTCAAAGAGGGTGGAGGACAGGACAGAACTGAGGGACACTCTCTTGCCTTGGGGTGGGTAGGCGACAGAATCAGCGATGATCAACGGCATGAAGATATAGACGCCAATGGAAACCAGCATATTAGATACATAATGCCTATCCACAGACATGTGACCCGTAGTTGAAGAAGTGTGATGTTGATCTCTCCATTGGCGAAACATTCCGTTCTAGTCCCCCATTCGGATCTCTGGGAGGGGACATCCAAGAAGGAGTTGACCATAAGAAAGAAATAGAATAACCAACGAAAGGGAAGAGTTCTACGAGTTGGGGCGTTGAATGTCATGTTGATCTCTCCATTGGCGAAACATTCCGTTCTAGTCCCCCATTCGGATCTCTGGGAGGGGACATTCAAGAAGGAGTTGACCATAAGAAAGAAATAGAATAACCAACGAAAGGGAAGAGTTCTACGAGTTGGGGCGTTGAATGTCAGAAGTTTGAGCGTGTTAAAATCTGAAAAGGCTCAATTTAGATGTACTAGGGATCACTAAAGCAAAATGCAAAGAACATAAGGCTTTCTAGTCATACTACTATGGTAATGTCAACAAAAGCAGAAAATGATGTAACAGCAATAGGATTCAATATGAATAAGAAGGTACGGCAGAGAGAGAGAGTTACTGCGAGAAGTTCAGTGACACGATTCTTCTCATCGAAACCACCATCAAAATCGTCACTAACAATTATAGTTCAGGTATACATGCCGACGTCGCAAGCAGAAGGCGAAGAGGTAGAGGGAGTATACGATGATTTTGAAAGGGTAATTCGCTACGTGAAAGGAGATGAAATTCTAATTATCATAGATAATTGGAGTGCGGTTGAAGGGGACGGAGTAGAAGAAAGCATTAGAAGAGAATTTGGGCTTTCTAGGAGGAATGACAGAGGAGAAAGACTAATTGAGGTGTGAAATAAATTTTAGCTAGTAGTAGCAATCACTCTGTCCAAGAACCACGATAGGAGGAGGTATATTTGAAAAAGACCGGGGGATAGAGGAAGATTCCAGTTAGATTACCTTACTGCGAGGCAGAGGTTCCGAAATCAGATAGTGGAGTGCAAGGCATACTCACGAGCAGATATAGACTCAGGTCACAATTCTGTAATAACGAAGAGTAGGCTCAATATTGAGAGACTAGTAAAGAAGTACGAGTGCGGAAAGAAGTGGGCTACAAAATTACTGAGTAACGAAGAGGTACGCTTGAAGCTCTCTGATGCTATTGACGTTGCATAATGAATAGATTAGTAGGCATTTCAGTTGAAGAGAAATGGACGGCTCTAAGAAGGGCAGTTATAGAAGTTGGGAAGTAAAACATACGTAAAAGAAAGGCAACTGTGAACAAAACATAGGTAACAGAAGAAATACTTCCGTTGATCGACGAAAGGAAAAAAGTACAAAAACGTTCCGGGAAATTCAGGGATACAGGTATACAAGTCACGTAGGAATCAAATAATTAGTTAGTGCATGGAAGCAAAGGGGAAATGGGCGCAGGAATAGAACGTGTAGTAGTCGAAAAAGAAATGATTGTCGGCAGAACAGTCTCAGCATATAGGAACATCATAACATTCGATGAAATTAAAAGCAAGAGCGGTAACATTGAGTGCGCGTGGGACTTCCACTATCAAATGCATAGGAGAGAGAACTAATAAGTGGAAGGATTACGTTAAACGCACTTAGTAAGGGAGAGGACTTGTCTGATAATGTGATAGAAAATAAAGCAGGAGTCGATAGGGAACAGTTAGGAGGTGCAGTATTAGAATCAAAATTTAATAAGGCCTTAGAAAACTCCATACTGGTAGCCTTCTCTTAGCCCGTTTTGCCGTTACTAATCTTCTTTTTACATCCTACATACATCTACATACATGTAGAATGTATGACATTGGCGATATACCATCATACTTTCGGAAAAAAATCATCCACACAATTTCGAAGACAGAGAGAGCTGACAAGTAGAAGAATTATCAAACGGCCAGCAGCTCATGCATCCAAGTTGCCGATGAAAATAAAATACAGAAGAGTGCAGAGGGACTTAAGAATGTGTTAGTGATGATCAGCTTGGTTTTAGGAAAGGTAAAGGCACCAGAGAGCCAGTTGTGAGGTTGTGGTTGATAATGAAAGTAAGACTGAAGAAAATTCGAAACACATTCCTAGCATCTGTCGGCTTCAAAAGGCGTTCGACAATGTAAAACGGCACAAGATGTTTGAAATTTTAGAAAGGTAGGTATAAACTATAGGGAAAGACGGGGATTATACCATATGCATAATAGCCACAAGGGAACAATAAGACTGGCAGACCAAGAACGAAGTACTCAGATTAAAAAGGGAGTAAGAAAGGGACGAAGTCTTTCGCCCCTAGTGTTCAATCTATACATCGAAGAAGCAATGACAGAAATAAAAATAAGTTCCAAAGTGGAATTAAATTTAGGTGAGAAAGAATATCAATGATGAGTTTCTCTGATCACATTGCTGTCCTCAGTGAAAGTGAAGAATAATTACAGGAGCTCCTCAATGGAATAAACTGCTTAATATTTAGGCAGTAAAATAACACATGACATATGGGGCAAGGAGGATGTAAAAAGAATAGTTTGTCCAATCTCATTTCCCTAGGTTTCACTGTTTATTGACGAATAATTTAGTATTTGCGGTACAAATGTTGGAGTAATGTTAAAGTTAGTTAATGGGACTGTAAACGAAATGCATAAAGATCGCCAAATAAGTGGTTAATTAATTTCTAAATACAAACTGCTATCGTTCTGTTTCTGAACAGTTACTGTAACAATTTCATTATTAATTTGGCTGTTAATACCTCAGAAGATTAACGTAAGACATCAGGATTCTTTGTATTAGCCCAGTCAACAAAGGCAAAAAACGACCGAATACTGGGAAAAAGTCGTGCAGTCGCAAAATTTTGCGCAATGCTAGGACGGAATGTACTTAACAACTTTCTAAAAATCCTGACCGCAGGGGTGTTAGCGTTGGGATGGGGGTGGATTTAAAGGCCTTTTTTATTATTTTCTTTTTTTTTCGAATAACTCGAAACTCGAGGCTTCTATCGAAAATATTTCCCTGCATAAAATCAAAATACATTTCCTACAAAAAACGTTATACTCTTTTTTCTCTTGCTCTAACAGTTTCCGCATTCAGGGAATGGAAAATTCACAGTTTATTAAAAATATTGTTCTAATAGTAAACACGTTTGTCTGTAACTGAAGCTGGTTAAGAACTACTATTAACAGTGTGTACCATATGTTAGTGCAGCAGACCCAAATTAAGGGATAAGTGGTCTTTCATGGGTATTACAGGGTGGACAGGGGAGATATGTTGTGTAGAGGTCACTGGACTGTGTTCATGCATTTACATCCTTCATGGGTCTCCAAACTAGGGGTCGAGTATGTGAGTCTCCGCACTGTGTACCTCACTACATCACAAGGAGCCACTAAAGAATGTTTCACGAAGCTACGAGGGCCCTCAACAGAGCGCCTTACGATCCACAAGCACCTCAGTGTACAGTCATGCCCAGGGAGTGTTCGTTTTGCACAAAATGTGTTAATACTACATGGAATGCGGGTCAGAGCTACTAATAACACTAACGCAGTAAAGCATATGAACAGAATCTATCAAAATATCTACACGCTATTCTGGACTGCTAGAGGAGAAATTGATTCGTAGTCGTCCTGTACAGCTGCTGTGGTGTTTCTCCAGGAGAGGCAGCTTCCCTCACCTTGAGTGCTGCTCGCTTTTCGCTGAGAGAATATACCTCCCCAGAATTTTCTGTCCAGTAGATAAAATAATTCCACTTAGCTGGTTTTTATACATTGGATTCATTGTAGGTTCATTAAGGGAGTACTTATTTTCACTTGATAAGTGTTATATTAAGCAAAATGATTTCCTACCTGTTTAATTTGTAATACTGATGTTATCAGTAACCTAAGTAGCGTTGATGAAAAAATGATTGGATTGGTAAATGTGGCACATTTCTGCTTTCTATCGCTGACAGTGTATTGTAAGGCCGCATAATTGTATTTTAGTGACTTTGTGGTGAATTTATGAATGACCAAAAGTTTACTTGTTAGTTTTAGCCTGCATAAATATTTTCCTTTAATTACCATTCGCAGTTGTAAAGTGGGTTGCACCAAGTACAGACACTTATGACATTCGCAGTATATCTTCCGATATGAATACGTCTGATGGAATGTGTCTAATTACGTTCAGATATGAAATAGTAATCTGCTGCAATGCATTACTTCACTTATCTGAAGATCCATAACACCTAGGTAACCGAGTTCTGTTGCAGAGAGAGAAATTTTAAGCCTCAGGGCCTCTTCAGATTTTGGGAGAGCTGAGCCTGGAGGGCTGCGTATGATACCCCTTCTGATGTGAAAATATTCCAGAAAGTGATGGCAGAGATTATGAAATCGACATTGTCGAATACATATTGACAAAGTGTTACATTTGGGAAGGGCTATTCAGTGCGGTAGACATATGATAGCTGCAGTTTTGTTACATATACCGAGTGAGGTGGCGCAGTGGCTAGCACACTGGACTCGCATTCGGGAGGACGACGGTTCAATCCCACGTCTGGCCATCCTGATTTAGGTTTTCTGTGATTTCCCTAAATCGCTCCAGGAATGCCGGGATGGTTCCTTCGAAAGAGCACGGCCGACTTCCTTCCCCGTCCTTCCCTAATCCGATGAGGCCGATGACCTCGCTGTTTGGTCTCCTACCCCAAACAACCCTAAGTTTCTTACATAACTGATAACAACTGCAAATAAATAGTCACTTAATAAACTTAAAATAACTTCTCTCCATTGAGAATGACATGCCGCGTTCTGTTACCTAGGAACTCTTCAATCCAATCATACAATTGGTCTGATAGTCCATATGCTCTTACTTTGTTCATTAAACGACTGTGGGGAACTGTATCGAATGCCTTGCGGAAGTCAAGAAACACGGCATCTACCTGTGAACCCGTGTCTATGGCCCTCTGAGTCTCGTGGACGAATAGCGCGAGCTGGGTTTCACACGACCGTCTTTTTCGAAACCCTTGCTGATTCCTACAGAGTAGATTTCTAGTCTCCAGAAAAGTAATTATACTCGAACATAATACGTGTTCCAAAATTCTACAACTGATCGACGTCAGAGATATAGGTTTATAGTTCTGCACATCTGTTCGACGTCCCTTCTTGAAAACGGGGATGACCTGTGCCCTTTTCCAATCCTTTGGAACGCTACGCGCTTCTAGAGCCCTACGGTACACCACTGCAAGAAGGGGGGCAAGTTCCTTCGCGTACTCTGTGTAAAATCGAACTAGTATCCCATCAGGTCCAGCGGTCTTTCCTCTTTTGAGCGATTTTAATTGTTTCTCTATCCCTCTGTCGTCTATTTCGATATCTACCATTTTGTCATCTGTGCGACAACCTAGAGAAGGAACTACAGTGCAGTCTTCCTCTGTGAAACAGCTTTCGAAAAAGACATTTAGTATTTTGGCTTTTAGTCTGTCATCCTCTGTTTCAGTACCATTTTGGTCACAGAGTTTGTGGACATTTTGTTTTGATCCACCTACCTCTTTGACATAAGACCAAAATTTCTTAGGATTTTCTGCCAAGTCAGTACATAGAACTTTTCTTTCGAATTCATTGAACGCCTCTCGCATAGCCCTCCTCACACTACGTTTCCCTTCGCGTAAGTTTTGTTTGTCTGCAAGGCTTTGGCTATGTTTATGTTTGCTGTGAAGTTCCCTTTGCTTCCGCAGCAGTTTTCTAACTCGGTTGTTGTACAATGGTGGCTCTTTTCCATCTCTTACGATCTTGCTTGGCACATACTCATTTAATGCATATTGTACGATGGTTTTGAACTTTGTCCACGGATCCTCAACACTAGCTGTACTTGAGACAGAACTTTTGTGTTGAGCCGTTAGGTACTCTGTAATCTGCTTTTTGTCACTTTTGCTAAACAGAAAAATCTTCCTACCTTTTTTAATATTTCTATTTACGGCTGAAATCATCGATGCAGTAACCGCTTTATGATCGCTGATTCCCTGTTCTGCGTTAACTGTTTCAAATAGTTCGGGTCTGTTTGTCACCAGAAGGTCTAATACGTTATCGCCACGAGTCGGTTCTTTGTTTAATTGCTAAAGGTAGTTTTCAGATGAAGCATTTAAGAAAATTTCACTGGATTCTTTGTCCCTGCCACCCGTAATTAACGTTTGAGTCCCCCAGTCTATATCCGGCAAATTAAAATCTCTACCCAGAACTATAACATGGTGGGGATATCTACTCGAAATATTTTCCAAATTCAGGTGCTCAGCCACAACAGCTGCTGAGCCAGGGGGCCTATAGAGACATCCAATTACCATGTCAGAGCTTGCTTTAACCATAACCTTCACCCAAATTATTTCACATTTCTGATCTCCGTCAATTTCCTTCGATACTATTGCACTTCTTATCGCTATAAACACACCTCCCCTTCACTGTCCAGCCTGTCTCTGCGGTATACATTCCAATCTGAGTTTAGGATTTCATTACTGTTTACGTCTGGTTTCAGCCACCTTTCTGTCCCTAGTACTATATGGGCGTTGTGACCTTTTGTTAATGAGAGCAGTTCTGGGACCTTTCTATAGACACTCCTGCAGTTTACTATTAGCAAATTAATATTGTTATTCCCTGTTGCATTTTGCCTGCTCCTACCTTGCCGCGTCTCAGGAGGCGTCTTGTCGGGCCTAGGGAGGGAATTCTCTAACCTCAAAAACCCACATGTGCACTCCACACGTACTCCGCTACCCTCTTGTAGCCGCTTCCGGCGTGTAGTGCACGCCTGACCTATTCAGGGGGACCCTACATTTCTCCACCCGATAGCGGAGGTCGAGAAATTTGCACCCCAGATCTCCGCAGAATCGTCTGAGCCTCTGGTTTAAGCCTTCCACACGGCTCCAAACCAGAGGACCGCGATCGGTTCTGGGAACGATACCACAAATAGTTAGCTTTGATTCTACCCCGCCAGCGAGGCTTTCCGCCTTCACCAATTCCGCCAACCGCCTGTACGATGACTTCTGAACCCAGACGGCAGGAGTCATTGGTGCCGACATGAGCAACAATTTGCAGTCGGGTGGACCCAGTGCTCTCTATCGCCGCCGACAGGGCCTCCTCCACATCTCGTATAAGACCCCCCAGTAAGCAGACAGAGTGAACACTGGCCTTCTTCCCCGACCTTTCCGCTATTTCCCTAAGGGGCTCTATCACCCGCCTAACGTTGGAGCTCCCAATAACTAATAAACCCCTTCCCCCGTGTGCCTGCTCGGACCTTGCTGAAGGAGCGGCCACATGTCCACTCACAGGCAGAGCGGGCGATGTCACACGGCCAGCCTCCACATCTACCCTCCGCCTCGAGCGCCGCGAACGCCGCTGAACCCGCCACTCCCCTTGGGGAGAGGGTGGCCCATCCGCGCCCGGTACCCGCGAAGATGTCTCGATAGCAGGGACAGTGGGTGAAGCATGTAACACCTGGGGTGTACCATGCGACGCACCAGACTCCCCACTGCCGCTACACTCCGAGGCAGCAGCCTGAAGACGGCTGACCGCGGCCATCAATACGTTCAGCTGTTCGCGAACAGTGGCCAGCTTCTCCTGCGTCCGTACACAGCAGTCACACATCCTATTCATCCTAAGAAATCAATTTACTGTAGAGAGTTAATCAACTTTTAACTAGACTGCTAATTCACTAAAGGCGGCTGATTGTTTACTAACCTGTGGTTGCTACCCACTTCTTGTAGAAAACAATGAAAATAGCACTACCTGTCTCTGGACTGTATTGAAAACAAACACTAGCACTACTGGCACTATGGTTGACTAAAGGGACTATTCAAAACAAACACGAAATCTATGGAACACTATTACTAGCACTCGTCAATTAAAGCTTCCTAAAAGCAAAAACACACGGAAGAAGAAGTGACAAGTAAGAAATTATCATATTTATGGATTTTTCTGTTGCTTCTTGGTAGAACAATTTCATATACAAGCTAGGAAAACAAGCAAAATTGCTCTTTTGTTCAACTAATAATTGTTTATTTCGAATCATTTTTCGGCTTATTAGTCATCCTATGGACACATCATAGTTTGAGAAACCGAAAACTAGAACTTCCCCTCCTCGTCAGCTATATCCGTAAGAGACTCCTTTGTTTTTATTATTGTGCGTTTCCTCCTCGAAATTATTTTCAAATATTTGCATATTTACAACCCTTCAGTACGGCCATATCCTAGTTGAAGAACACATGAAATGTGAGGTTTGCCCCATTATCCGACTTCATAATGAATGGCACGACAGTTGCAATAGGTACGCAGTGAACTACTTATAACTATATATATAGCGACAAGACTGCCGTACACAGAACCAGAGAACTAGTGGTAACTACGCAGAAACTGGGGAAATGTTTACTGATACAAAGTAGTCCAGAAACACTCGAGGAAACCGTAAGGTCCAAGCATAAGTTTCCAGGAAACGCAGAGTTGTTTATGAATGAGGCGGTTGTATATAGCAACACTGGAACGCAGCAAAACTTCAGCTTCCCAGGGACATCTACCAGGACTCGAAGTTTAATAAAGGACAGGCATCTGAACCATGACATAGATAAATCTGTCGCATATTACATAAATGCACTGCCAGAAAAGATATTAATACATTCTTTTAGTGGTTTCCAGTTCATTCAAGGTTTATTTTTGCAGCGTTACATATGGAGTACACGAAATTATTTCACTTATCGATCAATATCACATGTGCTTCTTAGGTATCAGGTATCGGCCCATGCTGAAATACCGATAATAGCACGTAGTGCAGCCTCCCTGGGCGGCGACGCAGGCGCTGCCTCTGGTATCCAGTGGATCGTACAGATTGCGAATACTGTTCTCGGGTATCTTATGCCGCGTCTGTTAGATCTGTTCATGCAGTTCTGTAAAGGTTGTTGACTGACGAGTCGCACCAGTCATTTCTCATCCCTTCTTATCCTATACGTGCTCGACTGTGGACAAGTCCGGAGATCGTTGATAGATTTTTCTGCAGTCATGCTTCCATTATCAACCGCAACCTTTCCTAAAGCCAAACTGATAGTAATCAAACATATCCTCAATTTTGTTTTCTATTCTTCTGTATTTCATTCTGGTCAGTAATTTGGATGCATGGGCCGTTAAGCTGTTTGTACGATAATTCTCTTGTCGGTCCATTCCGCCTTCGGGATTGCATGGATGATATTTTTCCGAAAGTCGTATGATACGTCGCCAGACTCATACGTTCTACACACCAACGTGAATAGTCGTTTTGTTGCCACCTCCCCCAATGATTGTAGAAATTGTGATGGAATGTTATCTATCCCTTCTGCCTTAATTGATCTTAGGTCATCCAAATTCCGATTCTACTAATCGATTCCCTGTCTCTTCTATAGCGACTCTTCTTTCTTCTCCTCTCTCGTTAATAAAAAAGTCGTCCCTCACGTAGAGGACTTCAGTGTAATATTTCCACCTATCCGTCTTTCTTGTGCGTTTAACATTAGAATTCCCACTGCCCTCTTAATGCTACCACACTTGCTTTTAATTTTTCCGAAGGTTCTTTTGACTTTCCTCTATGCTGAGTCAGTTCTTCTGACAATCATTTCTTTCTCGATACCTCCCATTTTTTCCTGCAGCCATTTCTCTTTAGCTTTCTGCACTTCATATTTATTTCATTTCCCGTATTTCTGTATTCGTAAATTTCCCAGATCTTTCTTATATTTCCTTATTGCATGATCAAGTGAAGTATTTCTTTTGTTACCCATGGTTTCTTCGATGTTACCTTTCTTATACCTATGATTTTCTTTCCAACTTTTCTGATTGCTCATTTTACAGATATCCATTCCTCTTCAACTAAATCACTTACTCAGTTATTCCTTATCGCTCTATCAGTACCCAGCGAACTTCAGGCGTAACTCCTAATTCCTTTCTACATCCGTATACCACTTCTTGCGTATTGATTTTTCCTAACTAATTTCTTAAACTTCAGTTCTTCTTCTTCACTGCTAAACTGAGATGTGAGTCTGTATCTGCTTCTGGTTACTCTAAACAATCCAGTATCTGATTTTGGTACCTTTGCCTACCCATGACGTAGTCTAATTGAAATTTTTCCGTAACTCCAGATCTTTACCAACTATAATCCCCCGCTTGTGGTGCTTGAATAGAGCATTCGTTGTTACCAGCTGAAATTTATTGCATAACTCAGTTATTCTTTCAAGTCTCTTTTTCGTAGTACCAATCCCATATTCTCCTGTAACCCTTTCTTGTACTCCTTTCCCTACAATCGCACTTCAATTGTCCGTGACAATTACATTTTTATCTCTCTTTATGTTCTGAATTACCAATTCAGCAACCTCATATATTTTCTTTCTCTCTTAGTAGTAATGACAGACGTTCATAATGTGCTGAGTTTTATCCACCAGACGTCTTTTACTTGAGATTCGGCGTATAATGAATATGTTTTACAACAAAAAGACGTTAAAAACACGAAGATGACAGCAATAACTGTCGAAATCGGTTGTCTTAAATAAAGAATTTTTTTTATGTGATATTGGCTTTTGAATGGTTTTTAACAATTAAAACAGATAGCCCTTCAGTACTCTGAAGATGGGAAATTCAATCTAATCAAAGGCGCTAACCATAGACCACGAACATAAGTTCGAGAAAAATAACTGTTAAGGAACCATGTTCAACAGAAGAAATCCTACAGTTGACAGACACGAGAATGGGTACAAAAATGTTCGGGAAAATTCAGGACTGCAGATATATAAAATTTGTTGCGAATGAAATAAACAGGATATGCAGGGAAGTTAGGGCGAAATGCGTGGATGAAAAATGTGAAGAAATTTTTGACGGAAGGACTATCCCAGCATACAGAAAAGTCAAAACAATATTCGATGAAATTAAAAGCAAAGGAGGTAATGTGAAGAGTTCAATGGAAATTCAATTGACAAATGCAGAGGAGAGAGGAGACAGGTGGAAAACACTCAAAGACTCTATGAGGGCAGGTCTGACGACGTGAGCAGAAGAACAAGAAGGAGTCGATAGGGAAGAGATAGGGAAGCCAGTTTTAGAGACAGAATTTGAAACAGCTGTGGTAGACTTAGTATCACATAAGGCACAAAGGATAGATAACATTTCAGCAAAATTACTAAAATTACTGGGGGAATTGGCAACAAAACGACTGTTTGTGTATAGAATCTATGAGACTTGCGATATACCACGTGACTTTCAGAAAAGCATTATCCGCACAATGCTGAAGATTGCAAGAGTGGACATGGGTGACAACTGTCGCACAATAAGCTAAACAGCTCACTCATCCGTGTTCCTGACAAGGACTGTGTACAGAAGAATAGAAAAGAAATCTGAGGATCTTTTAAATGACGATCAGTTCCGCTTTAGGAAAGACGAAGGCACCAGAGAGGGAGAGTTCTGACGCGTGGCTGATAACCGAAGCAAGGCTGAAACAAAATCAAGAATGTTTATAGGATCTGTCGATGTAGAAAAAGCATCTGAGAAGGTAAAATGTAGCAAGAAGTTCGAAACTCCGAGGAAAATAGGGGTAAGCCAAAGGGAAAGATTGTTAGTGTACAATATGTTCAAGAAGCAACAGGGAACAATAGGCCTGAAAGACCGAGAACTAAGTGCTCTGATTAAAAAGGGTGTGGCACAATGATGGAGTCTTTCGCCCCTGGTGTTCAAGCTATACGTAGTAGAAGCAATGACGGAGACAAAAGGAAGTCTCAGGAGTGGAGTTAAAATTAAAGGAAAATGAATATCAATGATAAAGACTTCTTATGACTTTGCTATCGTCTCTGAAAGTGAAGAAGAATTACAGTATCTATTGAATAGAATGAATAGTCTAAAGCTCTGATTAGTAAAGAATGTTTGGTGTTTAGTTTGTGGGTGCTCAATTGCGCAGTCACCAGCGCCCGGACAAATTACCAATGTGTACAGAGTCCGAACTGGCCTTTTTCACAAGGATGATGATGTAATTATGAAAACTACACAAAAACCCAGTCCCCGGGAATCGAACCCGGGACTCAGGGAAATCAGAGGTAGCAAAGCTAGCCAATAGACCACGACCTGCGGACAGTAAAGAATTTGGATTCAGAGTAAATCGAAGGAAGATGAAAGTAATGAGGAGTAGCAGAAATGAGAATAGCGAGAAACTTAAGGTTAGGACTGGTATCACGAAGTAGATGAAGTCAAGGAATTCTGCTACCTAGGCAGCAAACTGAAACATGACGGACGAGGCAAAGAGGACATGAAAAGCGTGTTTGAAAGGGCGTTCATGACCAAGAGAATTTAACTGGTATCGAACAAAGGGCATAACTTCAGGAATAAATTTCTGAGAATGTCCGTCTGGAGCACAGTATTGTATGGTAGTGAAACACGGGCAGTGGGAAAACGGAAACAGTAGAGAATCGAAGTATTTGAGATGTGGTTCTACAGAAGAACGTTGAAAATTAGGTGTACCGAAAATGTAAGGAACGTGGAAGTTCTACGCAGATTCAGCAAGGAAAATACAGACAAGATGAAGGGACAAGATGATAGGCATCGATTAGAACATCAGGGAAAGATTTCCATGGTAGTAGAGTCAGTTGTAGAGGGTAAAAACTGTGGAGGAAGACAAAGATTGGTTGGAATATATCCAGATGCTAAGTGAGGAAGTAGTGGTGGGATGACGCTTCCTGAAAATGGTTCAGATGGCTCTGAGCACTATGGGACTTAACATCTGAGGTCATCAGTCCCCTAGACTTAGAACTACTTAAAGCTAACTAACCTAAGGACATCACAAACATCCATGCCGGAGGCAAGATTCGAACCTGCGACCGTAGCGGTCACGCGGTTCCAGACTGTAGCGACTGACGCTTCCTATATTCAATACTTACTTTCTTCATCTTGAAAGTCAACAGAAAAACTGCGATTATGTAGAAACGTTGCCATCAGTTTGGTAAGCGTGGATTTCTTCGTGAGCACACAAACATCTTCTGTAACAGTATACGGTGGTTCAATGTGTCGTGTTCACCAGTGAGGTAACTCCTGTGACTAATTTGTGCGACAGCACTTTTGTCTAATTGACATTAAATACTTCTGCGGCAGAGACTGTTTTTGTTCTGAAACTCTTTTAAACCAGTTGCTACGATGGAATGGGAAAATTTTTCTCTTGAGTATCATCGTTTTGAAAACGTTATATACGTGGCACTGGAGAGATATTTGTCTGTAATTTCTCAGGTCTCCGTTGTTTTCAGGCTTAATACCACCAATTACATGAGCTTCCTCCATAATTGCGGAATCTCGAATGTCCTTAGGGAGTTATTACAAAGCGTTAGCTGATCTGTACTTGATTGTTTCGTTGTCTAATCCCGTTAAGCTAAAATTTTGCATGAATAACATGTTTCTTTATTTCTATGTGTATAGTTGACACAAAGAAGACTTCGTGGCGGGCTGCATCACACCAGTCAGAGGACAGGTGGGACAACAAAAAAGATATGGTGACAACTTTGAGTACGCCATTTTGTATGCAATTGCTAATTTTCGAAGTGAAATTTGGTCACATATCAGAAAGAGAATTACGCTAGAAAAAAGTCTCTCTTTGATTTTGAATATTGATTTATTCATTCCCTGTGTCCCATTTCATACCAATTGATTTTAAATTTCTAGTTATCAGCTGTACTTGTTCGACAATGGATAGTGACACACTTATGGTCCACACTGTATCGCGAAGAGAAACATAATCTTTAACTCGACTGAACGCAGGGTTCCTACTAAAGTAACATACAATGTGTAAAGCATACATTTATCGAATATATTATGAAAGTAGTAGATACGAGTAACACATAAACAATCATGAGGGAATTATATGGCATATCTCACATCACTAGTGGCAAAATAAGGCGTTTGCTACTGGTGGAAATTGGTGTAAAGGCAATCACTTTACTGTTGTGGTATTGCATTGTTAGTACCTTGTCCAACCCCCGTTCATCCTAATTACTCCAGAAATTCTCTTCGTCATTGGCTCTGTTAGGTTTTGTAGTTCTTGCAGAGAATTTGTCGTCCATTCTTCTCATATCGCTCTTTGCAGCTCGCACACGGACTCTACCTGCCTTTAATTGCGATAAACATGCCAGCAAGTAGTCCCAAAAAGTTTTCCACAGGGTTCAAATCCAGCTTACGTGCATGCCACGGCAAGACATAGATATCATCATCTTCAAACAATTTTTTGATCTACGTAAATGTGCACATATGCATTATCTTGTTGAAACAGTAGACTTTATTCCCCTAGATACTCAAACATTCTAATCCATTACCTCTCTAGCATCTCAGTGTACGTATAGAGTTCATTCTGTTGTTCACCCAAGTAATGTGTGGTTTACCTTGAATGCAGAATGCTGCCAGAAACACTCCCGCCACCAAAATTTCTACTCGCTCTTATTTGCTGCTCTGCTGACAGATCATGCCATTCATACTGAAATTCATCCGAGCTATCTTCATTAAACTTCTTCTCAGCATTGAAGACCACTTTATCCCATTCTCAGCTCCATGACATACGTTTTTCAGTATACTCCACTCTAGCTAGCTAATGTCTGGGTGTAAGAGCAGGTTTATGCAGAGGTTACTTAAATGTAAGATGTTTTTATTCGACAAAATTTGTCGTGTATGTCTGGCAGTTACTGTATATCAGCAACAAGTTGAGAAAAACTGGTTTGTGGTCTATGTTTTGTGTAAAAGTAATCGTTTCGATGCCTCATATAATTTTCTACGTTGTATATATTTCCCGTTCTGCCCATATCGTGTACAGCGTATAACGAAATTACACATAACAGTACCTGAACGGTTCGCCTTCCTGGTGATTTGGCGATTAGAGAGTCCTATTTCCTTCTACGCATCGATCACATAAAAGTCGACTGCGTTTATACCGACTTCCTCTCTCTACCATCTGAATCGTTGGTGTCTTGTTATATATTATATTATTGACATCAAATGCTATACCATTCCACTACATTTGTCAGTATACTGTATCTTATTCTATTCATACACACTGATCAGCCAGAACATTATGACCACCTATCTAGGAGCCAGAATATCCATCTTTGGCACGGGTAATAGTGACGACGCATGGAAGTAATGAGGCCTTGATACGTCGCTGGAGGTACTTGGCACCACATCTGCACACACAAGTAACGTAATTCCCGTAAATTCCGGGGAGGGGGCCGATGAGTCTGACACCACGTTCAATCACATCCCAAATGTGTTCGACTGGTTTCAGATCTGGCGAGATGGGGGGGGGGGGGGGGGGTGGGGGGTAGCATATGACTTGGAACTCGCCAATAGGTTCCCCGAACCACGCAATCACCCTCCTGGTCCTGTGAGATGGCGTATCACCTTGCTGCAAAATGCCGCTGCTGTCGTGAAAAATTATCCGTTCCACAGCACAGCTATCAAGCAGCTGTTCAACGGGAAGACGAAGGATTCGCACCCTCCCATCTGCATGATGATGAGTAAGGTATTGGGATTCATTGCACCATCCGACGCTCTACCACTGTGCCAGCGTGCAGTGACGATGGTCACGTGCCCATTTCAATTGCAGTCGCTGATGTCGTGGTGTTAACATTGGCACATGCATGGATGACCGGCTGCGGAGGCTCGCCGTTAGGAGTGTTCGGTGCACTGCGTGTTCAGACATACTTGTACTCTGCCCAGCATTAAAGTTTGACGTTAGTTCCGCCAAAGCTCACCGCCCTTCCTGCTTTACGAATCTGCCCAGCCTACGGCGTCCGAGATCTACACTACTGGCCATTAAAATTGCTACACCACGATGATGACGTGCTACATACGCCAAATTTAGCCGACAGGAAGAAGATGCTGTGATATGCAAATGATTAGCTCTTCAGAGCATTCACATAAGGCTGGTGCCGGTGGCGACACCTACAACATGCTGACATAAGGAAAGATTCCAACCGATTTCTCATACACAAACAGCAGTAGACCGACGTTCCCTGGTGAAAGGTTGTTATGACGCCTTGTCTAAGGAGGAGAAATGCGTACCATCACGAATCCAGGTTCTGTTTACAGCATCATGATGGTGTAGCCTATCGTAATTGCGGTTTATCGTATCGCGACATTGCTGCTCGCGTAGGTCGAAATCCAATGACTGTTAGCAGAATAAGGAATCGGTGGGTTCAGTAGGGTAATAAGATCCAAAGACTGTTAGCAGAACATGAAATCGGTGGGTTCAGGAGGGCAATACGGAACGCCGCGCTGGATCCCAAAGGCCTCATATCACTAGCAGTCAAGATGACAGGCATCTTATCCGCATGGCTGTAACGGATCGTGAGCCACGTCTCGATCCCAGAGTCAACAGACGGGAAAGTTTGCAAGACAACAACCATCTGCACCAACAGTTCGACGACGTTTGCAATAGCATGGACTATCATCTCGGAGACCATGGCTGCGGTTACCCTTGACGCTGCATCACAGACAGGAGCGCCTGCGATGGTGTACTCAACGACGAACCTGGGTGCACGAACGGGAAAACGTCATTTTTTCGGATGAATCCAGGTTCTGTTTGCAGCATCATGATGGTCAAATGGTTCAAATGGCTCTGAGTACTATGTGACATCTCAGGTCATCAGTCCCCTAAAACTTAGAACTACTTAAACCTAACTAACTTAAGGGCATCACACATGTCCATGCCCGAGGCAGGATTCGAACCTGCGGGCGTAGCGGTCGCGTGGTTCCAGACTAAAGCGCCTAGAACCGCTCGGCCATCAGCGGCTGGCCATCATGATGGTCGCAGCCGTGTTTGGCGACACCGCGGTGAACGCACATTGGAAGCTGGTATTCGTCATCGCCATACTGGCGTATCACCCGGCGTGATGGTATGGGGTGCCTCTTGTTCGGTCTGACGGCACTTTGAACAGTGAACGTTACATTTGAGATGTGATACAACCCATGGCCATACTCTTCATTCGATCCCTGCGAAATCCGACATTTCAGCAGGATAATGCACGACCTCATGTTGCAGGTCCTGTACTGGCCTTTCTGGATACAGAAAATGTTCAACTGCTGCCCTGGCCAGCACATTCTCCAGATCTCTCACCAATTGAAAACGTCTGGTCAATGGTGTCCGAGCAACTGGCTCGTCACAACACGCCAGTCGCTACTCTTGATGAACTGTGGTATCGTGTTGAAGCTGCATGGTCAGTTGTACCCAAATTGCGTGAAAATGTAATCACATATCAGTTATAGTATAATATATTTGTCCAATGAATACCGGTTTATCATCTGCATTTCTTCTTGGTGTAGCAATTTCAATGGCCAGTAGTGTACACTGAGGGTGTGGTCGCCCAACCCCACGACGTCTGGACGGGGTTTCACCAGTTGTTGAAGACACTCACCACAGCACTCCTGAACACCTAACAAGTCGTCTGCCCTCGGTCAAACTCAGATCGCACGCCTTCCCCCTTCTATAGACAGACAGCACGCTCACTGATACTACATGCACCGTGCGTGTGTCTGACCAGCAGCCGTTCCTCGCCAGGTGACGCTGCTACCGCCTGGACGGGTTCATATCGATAGTATGTCGGCGGTCATAATTATTTGGCTGATCAGTGTACACTGTGCGAAGAATGTAAATTTTCCTACAAATATCCTTGTCTTTATCCTGATTTCCGCTACTGTATGTTCTGGCAGTTGTGACTCTGATACCACGGAAATAAAGGGAAAATGGTCAATGAAATAGCAAATCCAGAAGCAACTGGGATATCTCTGTTATAGAAATCCGCAGTAAACGGGTTGCAAATTTGACCGGCGCAGTGGTGTCACATTGACAGAGAGGCAGCGGAGGGGCGACGGACAGACAGACGTAGAGACAGCGCAGTGCAGCGCCAGGCAGTCGCAATGAGATACGGACACCGCGTGGGGAGGGCTCCGCCGCCGCGCCACTGGTTTATCTGCTGCATCGCGCTTCCGCCATGAAGCGTAACGCCTGTTGTCTGTTTTTACGGCCCTACTTACTGCACTTTTCCCCGCGCCTCCAACTTTTTTCGGCCGGCCGTATCGTTAAATTTTATTGGCTATACTGTTTCGAAGATGTGAGATGCTATTCGGGACGTAGGCGTCGGAGCGGGCGAGTACAGTGTCGTGTCCCCGAACCCCCACCTCTAATCCCTCACCCCTTCCACCCGGGCTCACTGATGAGGCCGCTGGGCCAAGTTATTGCCCCCCTACTGGACGAGCGAACGCTTCCCGTTGCTGGAGCGACGTCGCCCGTCGCAATGGAAATAACACGAGGAAGCGAAGGCGATTACCCGTCAAAAGTATCGGGTCGTTCCCGATGAAAGCACGCCTTATCGATGTGGCGTGCAGTTGATCAAATTGAAAGCGGTCTCCTCGAGCCAATAGAAAAACGCTGCCTTTATCATTTGTGTGCCCAGCATCCGGAGCTCGAAAATATAAACCGTTCTCGATTCTGGACATTTATCCTATATCTGCTAACAGTAACAAAATGTTTCCCCTGATACCTATTCCCTGAATAGAGACTCGGCAGGAAAGCTATGATTCTTGAGTACTTTCAACAAAAATTTGTTCTCAGGTGTAGCGTGCGTACTGTAAGACTTTCAGTACACACACCATCAGATTATTTGACTTGTCGCTCTAACGAAGTAGGCGAGTGTCAGCAATATGTCTCGTGGTCTTACCGTGACGTGTTTATCTTCTGCCGTTAGGTGAGACGATAGAAATGCCACTTGCACGCTTAGAGTATCAGATTGACAGTGACCAACTTTAAACAGAACTCGATTAATTTTCACACACATTTATTAAAATAATAACAAACATAAAAATTACTTAACTTGGTTCTGGATGCTATTTACAATTGACAATCTGAAGTTCCATTGGTATTGGTACGTTAATCTTATTCTCACACATATCACTGATACTTGTCAAAAGTGTCTGTACATTTATCTTCATGGCTATGTACAGGAATAGGGTAATATTATTAGTCGCAGACTGAAACTTGACTATAGACTGGTACAGACAAATGTAGAACTCGTACAGACTGGTACAGACTATTGCAGACTGACTAATCGGAGGTCTGTACACTCGTTATAATACCTCGCGCGTTCATGTATCACTGCGCAAGTGTGATCCGCGAGGAGAAAAGGTTCTACGTTCGCTGCAATCTCATTGGCTGCGTTTCATATTAATACGCGGATCGGCGGAAGCAGAATTTGGTCCGTCTCTATGGCAGCGCCATCTCGTAGTGCGGAGACGGACGAGCGCTGCGCCTGCGCTGTTGTGCTTAGCAGGACGCGTTGCAGTGGGAAAGATGTGTACGCGCTGACTACACGGAACTATGTACACATCAGGAGACATTATAAAAAAAATGGCCCTGTGCACTATGGGACTTAACATCTGAGATCATCTGTCCCCCCGAACATAGAACTACTTAAACCTAACCAACCTAAGGACATTACACAGATCCATGCCCGAGGAAGGATTCGAACCTGCAACCGTAGCGGTCGCACGGTTCCAGACTGAAGCGCCTAGAACCGCTCGGCCACACCGGCCGGCAGGAGAAATTACACTAATAGCATCTGACAATGTGGCTTATGAAGGCGATTTAGGTAGATGAATGAAGAATGACTGAATAATTAATTTGGCCGTCCGTTTTTCTTGTTCCCCTAGGAAATGGCGATATTAAACCTCACCTGTGGTTTCTCTGCTCTCCCGACTGAGGCCGGCATTAGGGTCCATCACGTCTCGCTGAGTTCCAATGATAAACTGATAAAGAAAGACACATGATGGGAAAACCACAGACCAAGAAATGCAACAAGCAGATCTGTTATGATGTTGCGTATATCGTGCCAATGCAACACGTTAAGTAAGAGGTAGCCTGTTACACGCGAATAACGGTTGCTGCTCGCCGAAAAAGAGAGATCCGTCTGGCTGCTAATCAAGTCACAGCAAAAACCAAGCGGTAAAAATTACGGACAAAATACTGAGTGGTCAGCCCCACATTAACAAACAGTGTGTCGAGAGATAGCTGAAATACGCATAGTCGCGAGAATTGACGAGCCCAACCAAGACAGAGGTGGTTAAAATTTGCTTTGACGGAAACTTGAAATATTTGCCGCATCAACCGTTCGCTGTTCATGTTATCACGTCGCGTCGGAATTTTTAGCGATTAGCATGCAGAAACTAGTGACTGCCAATGCTGTATGATGTCGTGCGATGAATGACCGCTACTGATGCAACCAGAGTGCACATTTGTGCCCTAGTGGCGACAGCTCGCTCGCGAACAATGGTCATGAAATTTCACTTATTAAGCACGGGCCTCGACTGTGATGTCAGAGAGCTGTCTCGTCCCGGCACAGCCTCACTATACCAGAATGAAGTAAGTGTGAACTGCGTAGCACAATCGGGACGTTAACGGCTGTGGGTTAGTTATAAATTGCTGTCAACCTTTATATCGGAGATGAGAGGGAGAGAATCTCCTTGGTTTGAAGCAAATAAGTTTCCTGAAAATAGGTTACAGAAAAGCAATAGGCAGAAAATATTGGTTAGTTTCTATCAAGTTTATTCTCACATATACTTATGTGACGTGTTGGGCCATAAACCCCTTAGTAAGATGCAGTCTATTTATTCGGAATTGCTCCTTCAAAGCTAATTGCTGGTACATATAAGAAACAAGTACAAAGCAATCACTTGTTCTTGGTTAGTACTGACATCTAAGTAATTGAGACAAAGACTGACAGCCTCTGTTCATTACTATTCCAATGAAACTCTAAAAGTCATACTTGAGCTGCAGTTCCTGAGTGTCCACCAGAGTCTATCACCGTCTTCTCATAGTTGAAGTCTTTATCAGCTGTATCGGCTGCCATAGGCCTACTCGGCCCCGATGGCGTCTCACTGCGGAATCTCCAAACTGCCGGCACTGGCTCTGAATCTGCATCTGAATCTCTGATTCTAGCTATTCCGCTGCCTGACCTTTTTTTTTCGTTCCTCATGTACTTGGGTGCACACGGGTTAATTTGTTTCACACGACCCTTAGATTTCTGAGTGATTGAATTGCACAAGAATGCCTATGGTTCCACACGACACTTTTGTTTCTAATTGGTCAGCATGCGCAAGAATGCCTTCGGTTCCAAACGACACATTCGCTTCTAGCTGCACACAGCTTAATTTGGTTCCACACGAGTCTTTTCTGCACGTGACTGACACTCTCTCTTGCTGTATTATCGCCCTGGTGTTTGCGTCTTCCATTGCGCAAGTTTGATTCATGCTGCTTCCTCTGGCAGGAAGTCAAACACAAAGTTATTTGATCAACAAGCCATACTTGGCAGCCTCCGCCGCCTATATTGTCCCTACGTCCTGGTGGACTATTTCTTAATGTCGGCTGGCTGTTTGCCTATGGAGCCTGGACTCTTATTATGGTCACAAAAGCAAGAATAAAAATTAAAATTTCCTCGTCACAACAGAGCGTCTTCCATCACTTTTGTGTCCCAAGACCCGAGGACACTGTCTACTTCCGCCGACAGGAAGAATTCCGTGTCCAACCTAACAGGTGCACTTCTCTTGCATTCATTCCGGCCTGTGAAGGCAGTGTCGGCGCCTTCGCAATTGGGACGCCTGGAATAGCATATCTTCTGCGTGTCCCTCTGCCACCGGCGGAGAAGAATTGAAATTCAAACGATTGCTTGCCTACTAGTAATATGTCATATTGTACCATACCAATTCTATATTACTTAACCCAGGCGTCAGAAAATTTTAATCTCTTCATGAGCCGGTAGACATGTTTTAGGCCAGTCTTCAGAAACTACCTAATTGGAGGGGAAAACTCATTTGATACGATATAATCGGCAATTAATGAACTCACTGGTAAACTGCTGGGCCAATCAGACCGTGACTTATATCAGTCGACTCCTAATCTAAAGCTGCAGCTAAATCTGTTATCAAAAATATTGATTAAATTTCATTTGGGCACTATATCAGATGATTGGACTTGTTGCTACTTTGCCTCTACCTGTTCAGTGGCTGGAGAGCACAATACATCTCTGTTACAACACCACTTGTAATCTTATTAATGGAATCAGTTTATCGAGGAACAGAGTTCACAAGACAAGGAATAGTCCTCTAGGTATGCCGTACCCAGCTGAGACTACTCACTCCTAATTAGAACCCATGGTGTGAACAAATTCTCCAGTGTAGGTTGGTTTGTGGGATTGACTGCTAGGGCCGTCAGTCCCTTGTTCCAAAACCTTCAAACACACACAAAGAAAAAAAACGAACAATGGAGACGACAAGAGACGACACAGGACAAGAAAGACTCAAACAAACACCAGAAAAAAGGATGTAAAATCACACACAGTGTGACAGTGATTGGTTGACCATAGAGACAAAATAGGAAAAGCCAACCACCTAGAAACACACTAAAAAATAGCACAGTCTAAAATCGTAGACCAAAGGCCAGACTCAACACAAAAAACGACAAACACTTAGATTAAGTGATAAAAGCACCCTGCCCGAATAAAACGTAAAACTAAACCTGCATAGCAGTGTCATCTGTTAAAAGGGCAAGGAGCGTATCAGGCAGAGCAAATGTCTGCCTGAGCACAGCTAAAAGGGACACGCCAACAAAATGTGGACCACCGTCAAAGCCGTCTCGCAGCGACATAGAGGCGGGTCTTCACGGCGCAGTAAATATCTGTACATCGGCCGAGTGTGGCCAATGCGGAGCCGACAAAGGACAACTGAGTCCCTGCAGGTGGCTAGCGTGGATGACCGCCACACAGTCGTCGTCTCCTTGATAGCACGGAGTTTATTGGGTGTGGTCAGATCGCGCCATTCAGTGTCCAAAGCGCGAAAACTTGGTGGCGTAAGACTGCTCGCAAATCAGTCTCTGGGAGGCCAATGTCCAGAGTTGGTTTACTGGTGGCCTGTTTGGCAAGGCGGTCAACATGTTCATTGCCCGGGATGCCAACGTGACCAGGGGTCCACACAAAGACCACAGAGTGGCTGCAACGGGCAAGGGTATGGAGGGAGGCACTGGTCGATAGCTCGTAAACCGCTCAGGGAGTCGCTACAGATAATGAAGGACTCACCTGGGCAGGAGTGGATATACTCTATGGAACGAAAGATGGCGACCAACTCAGCAGTGGAAATGCTGCAGCCAGCTGACAATGACTGTTGTTCGTAATGGTCCCCTAGAGTGAGAACATAACCGACACGATCAGCAACCATCGAACCGTCAGTGTAAACAACACCAGAGGTCTGATACGTGGCAAGGAGGGAAAGAAAGTGGCGGTGGGAGGCCTCGGGTAGTACTGAGCCTTTGGGCCCTATGCCAATTCCAGCCGAAAGCATGGGCGGGGCACACACCACGGGGATGTAGGCAGAGGGGGCTGGAAAGGAGGTAGAAAGGGGAAAACCCCAAGCCCGGAGAGAAGCTCTCTGATGTGGACCGCGATCATACAACCCGACTGGGGCCGACGTTCTGGGAGATGGACGAGTGACTAAGGGAACAGGTGACAATAATGAAGATGTCCAGGCAAGCTACAAACGTGTGTAGCATAAGCAGCCAGTAAACGTTGGCGCCGAAACCGCAGTGGAGGGACACCTGCCTCCACAAGTATGCTGTTCACAGGGCTGGTCCGGAAAGCACAAATGGTAAGCCAGATCCCGCTGTGAAGGATGGGGTCCAGCACCCGGAATGCAGAAGGGGATGCTGAACCATATGCCAGGCTCCTATAATCCAGACAGGACTGAATTAACGCCTGGTGGAGCTGTAAGAGGGTAGATCGTTCGGTTCCCCAGCTGGTGTGGCTCTAGCATCGCAGAGCATTAAGATGCCGCCAACCCATCTGTTTAAGCTGTCGAATATGAGGGAGCCAAGTCAACCGGGCATCAAAAACCACACCCAAAAACCGATGTGTCTCCAACACAGCAAGAGGTTCACTGTCAAGATAAAGCCATGGCTCAGGGTGAACAGTACGTCACCAGCAGAAATACATAACGCAGGTCTTGGCAGCCGAAAACTGGAAGCCATGCGCTACAGCCCAAGACTGCGCCTTGTGGATAGCGCCCTGCAGCTGACATTCAGGAGCTGCATTGTCAATGGAGCTATAGTAGAGGCAGAAGTCGTCAGCATTCAAGGAAGCTGAGACAGTCGTTCCCACCGCCGCAGCGAGCCCATTAATTGCAATTAAAAACAGGCAGACACTTAGGACAGATCCCTGCGGCACCCCGTTCTCCTGCACTTGGGGGGAATTATGGGAAGCTGCAACTTGCACGCGGAAGGTACGATGGGACAAAAAATTTCGTATCAAAATCGGCAGCGGACCCCGAAGACCCCAACCATGAAGCGTAGAGAGGAAGTGATGTCGCCATGTCGTATCGTATGCCTTACGCATGTCAAAAAAGACGGCGATAAAGTGCTGACGGCGGGCAAAGGCCGCATGGATGGCAGACCCCAGGCTTACCTGATTATCGGCGGCAGAGCGGTCCTTACGGAACCCACCCTGAGACGGAGCCAGAAGGCACCGAGACTCGAGTATCAAACTCAACCGCCAGCTCACCATGCATTCCAGCAACTGTTAAAGAGCGTTGGTGAGGCTAATGGGGTGGCAGCTGTCTACCTCCAGTGGGTTTTTGCCAGGTTTCATAATGGGGATTATAATGCTTTCCTGCCACTGCAACGGGAACGCATCCTCGACCCAGATACGGTTGTAAAAATCGAGGAGGCGGCGCTGGCAGTCCACTGAGAGGTGTTTCAGCATCTGACAGTGGATGCGATTGGGCCCGGAAGCTGTATCAGGGCAAGCAGCAAGGGCACTTTGGAATTCCCACTCACTGAATGGAACATTGTAGGATTCAGGATAGTGTGTGTGAAATGAAAGGCTCCAATGTTCCAACCACTCTTTAATGGAGTGGAAGGACAGTGGGTAATTCGCAGAAGCGGAACTCAGAGTAAAATGCCCTGCCAAGCGGATTGCAATTACATTGGAGTCAGTACAAACTTCTCCATTCAGTGAGAGCGCAGGGATGCTGACAGGGGTCCGATAGCCATCGAGGCGCCTAATCTTTGCCCAAACCTGCGATGGAGAGATATGGAGGCCAATGGTGGAGACATACCGTTCCCAGCAGTCCTGCTTGTGTTGACAAGTGATGCGGCGAGCCCGCGCACAGAGCCATTTAAAAGCAATTAGGTTTTCTAATGAGGGATGCCGCTTGTGGTGCTGGAGCGCCTACCTGCGATCTTTAATCGCCTCGGCGATCGCAGGCGACCACTAAGGCACAGTCCTCCGCCGAGGGGACCCAGAAGAATGGGGAATGGCAGATCCTGCGGCAGTAATGATGCCTGTGGTGACCAAGTGAACCACTGCATTAATGGCTTCATTGGAAAGAGGCTCAATTGTGGCAATGGAGGAGAACAAGTCCCAGTCAGCCTTATTCATAGCCCATTTGCAAGGGCGCCCAGAAGAGTGATGCTGTGGCAGTGACAGAAAGATCGGAATGTGGTCACTGCCACACAATTCGATATGCACACTCCATTGAACAGATGGTAAGAAGCTAGGGCTGCAGATCGAAAGGTAGATGGCTGAGTACTGAGTATGTGCCATGCGCCACATTGAAATATACGAAGGCACCATAATTTAAAATGGAAAGGTCGAGCTGTGCCAATACATGCTCAATGGTGCTGCCTCTGCCCATTGCCACTGATCCACCCTACAGTGGGTTATGTGAGTTGAAGTCGCCTAGTAACAGAAAAGGTGGTGGCAATTGGGCTTTCAGTGCAGCCAGGATATGCTGCGGGACATCACCATCTGGTGGAAGATACAGACTGCAGACGGTAAGAGCCTGAGGCGTCCACACCCAAACAGCGACAGTCTCTAAAGGAGTTTGGAAAGGGACAGACTCGCTGTGAAGAGAGTGAAGGACGTAGATGCAGACGCCAACAGAGACCCTTTCATAAGCTGCCCGGTTCCTATAATAACCCCGATAGCCACAGAGGGTGGGGGTTCGCATCGCCGGAAACCAAGTTTCTTGAAGGGCAATGCAGAGGAAAGGGTGAAGGCTGAGAAGTTGTCGGAGCTCAGCAAGATCGTGGAAAAAAGCGCTGCAGTTCCACTGGAGTATGACATTATCCACGGCCAAGAAAGGCGTGAAGGGCTGGGGAGGCAAATTACGCCTCCAGGTAACCTGCTGTGCAACCACCTGTGCAACTGCTATCAATTGCATTTGAGGTACCAGCGAGATCCAGGTCCTCAGTGGACGCCAGAATCTCCACCTCATCTCCAGATGCAGAGCTGGAAGGTTGCGGTGCGGTCGGTGCCACCATGAGGTCCTTGGGCTTAAAGCTCTTCTTCTTGGACTTTTCACACTGCTCCTTGGGTTTCACTGGTTGAGAGGGCTTCACCGATTCAGTCTCCGGGACAGAGGAGGATCGTGAAGCCCTACGACCAGATGGCTGTGGGCACTTATGCCACTGTCGGGCATCAGCCTTCTCGCTTGTGGAAACCTGGGAAGGGAGGGACCCAATTGACGCCTTGCAAGAGAGAGAAACCGAAGAAGTCAGACACTTCTTCGGCTTAGAACCGGGAACGGACGTCCCCGTCGGGCTGGGGGGGGGGGATGTTGCTCCCGAGGTAGGTGGCGTAAAAACAACAGGGGGTATAGTGGCCCCTACGGGCAAGGGGGCATGTGTTCGATGGTTCGGCGATCCGACTGGAAGTTGCGGAACAGAGGGGGCTAACACAGTTGTCATTGCAGCAGCATAGGAGGAAGTCATTCGCACAGGATGTAGTCGTTCATATTTCCTCTTAGCCTCAGTATAGGTCACTTGGTCGAGGGTCTTATATTCCATGATTTTTCTCTCTTTCTGTAAGATCCTGCACTCTGGCGAGCAAGGTGAATGATGCTCTCCGCAGTTGACACAGATGGGAGGCGGGGCACATGGAGTATTGGGGTGTGATGGGCGTCCGCAATCTCGACATGTGAGGCTGGAAGTACAGTGGGAAGACATATGGCCGAACTTCCAACACTTAAAGCGCCACATGGGGGAAGGGATATAGGGCTTGACATCGCAACGTTAGACCATTACCTTGACCTTCTCTGGTAATGTATCACCCTCGAAGGCCAAGATGAAGGCACCGGTAGCAACCTGATTATCCTTGGGATCCTGATGGATGCGCCAGACGAAATGAACACCTCAACGCTCTAAGTTGGTGTGCAGCTCGTCATCAGAGTGCAAAAGTAGGTCCCTATAGAAAATAATACCGTGGACCATATTTAAACTCTTATGTGGTGTGATGGTAACGTTAACATCTCCCAACTTGTCACAAACAAGTAACCTGCGTGACTTGGCAGAGGATGCCGTTTTTTATCAAAACTGACCCAGAGCGCATTTTTGACAAGCCCTCCACCTCCCAAACTTGTCCTCTAAATGCTCTACGAAGAACAGAGGCTTTGTGGGCATGAAAGACTCCCCATCATCTCTCGTACAAACTAGGAACTGGGGCAAATAACTGTCACTGCCATCCTGAGACTTACACTCATCCCACGGTGTGGCTAGGGAGGGGAACGTTTTCGGATCGTATTTCTGGGCGTTAAATTGAGCCCGAGAACGCTTAGAGACTGCTTGCGGCTGGCCACCAGCGAGAGATGATGTACCACGCTTCATTGCGGGTCATCCGCCCTGATGCCACCCACTCCGACCAAGGGCCCTCCCCACGGGTGCCACCCAGCCTCAGCAATGGCCACCAGGCAGGATGGACATTGCCGGGAGTCCCGATGCCCCAAGGAGATAGGCATCTACTCCTTGGCATACATGGGGAGTTAACGCTGCAGGCATCAGCAGAGCGATCCCTGTGTTGTCAGGGGGCTACAACCCCCCCTGCGGGTCCGGGGATTAGAATAGGCCCGAGGTATTCCTACCTGTCGTAAGAGGCGACTAAAAGGAGTCCCTCCCCCTCAAGGGGGTAGTTAGCGCCTGCGTCCGGAGACGGACGGTTCCACAACCTCTATTTGCGGTCATTTTGCTTTTTCACTTCTCGTTTCTTCCTTCCTTTGGTTGGTTCCTTTCTTTGCTCTTCTCCATCTCACTGTCTTCCTTATTCTTTCCCTTGTCTTTTTCTCCTTGCCTTCTCATTGCCTTCTTCTCTTTGCCTTCTCTGGTCTCCGCCTCAGCGTTTGAGACAGTCTGTCCTCTCCCTCTCTCTCTTGTTTTTCCTCTTCTTCCTTCCTCCCTGTGCGCGCCTGAAGGCCGACCCACGCGTTCGCCCGCGTAGCCGGTGACGGGGTAACGCGTAATTCCCCGCCCTGGGTAGACATGTAAGGCACGCACGTGCCCTCTGATAAAGGCCAGGCCCAGGGAGGGGTGATTGCCTGAGCTGATACCTTCTGACCATGCCGATTGGTCCCTCCGTCTGTTTCTCGGGAGGTGTGACCTGAGGTGTAAACATTCACCTAAGGCGGGAGTGCCCTCTGATAGGGTCCCCACAAGGAAGGAGCGCGCCATCGGAGACGCTGGCAATCATGGGGGATTCCTCTGCAATGGATTTCACTCCATCTCTCTCGACTTCTGCCCAAAAACGGAAACTTGACCAGCCACCAGTGACAAAAGTACTACCGCCTGCCCCCACAGTTCCTCGTCGTTTCTCGATCTGAGGACGGAAAGGATTTTTCCTCTGTCAACCCTTTCGTTATCCAGAAGGGCGTAGATGCCATAGCCAGATCTGTCAAATCTTGTACTAGGTTGCGTAACGGTACCTTATTACTAGAAACTGAGAGCGCCTTTCAGGCACAAAAACTGCTTCAGGCCACACTCCTGTACATGTTCCCTGTCCGGGTGGAGGCTCACCGCACTTTGAATTCGTCTCGTGGTGTGGTCTATACTCGATCACTTGACGGATTGACTGGCGAGGAGATTCAGTCTTTCCTCGCTGAGCAGGGCGTGACGGCTGTTCATAGGGTCACGAGAATGGTCAACAATGACCTTGTACCGACCCGGACACTTTTCTTGACCTTTGACAGTGTTCAGCTGCTGTCGTGCATCAAAGCGGGCTACGAGGTTATTTCTGTCCGCCCCTATGTCCCGACACCTACGCGCTGCTACCAGTGTCAGCGTTTTAATCACACTCGCAAGTCTTGTTCCAATGCAGCTAAATGTGTCACTTGTGGCAGGGATGCCCATGAGGGTGACTGTCCACCTCCATCTCCTCGTTGTGTGAACTGTCGGGGTGACCATGCAGCGTCCTCCCGCGACTGTCCCATCTACAAGGAAGAACGCTGTATCCAAGAAATTCGGGTCGAAGAGAAAGTGTCCACCTCGGCTGCTCGCAAGTTATTTGCTAGTAGGAAGCCCGCGCTGCTTCCAGCGGGAAAGTACAGTACTGTCCTCGCCTCTCCTCGGACTACCAGGGAGGTGGCGACGCAGACATGCGATCTGACCTTCGGCACCACGGTCGTCCGTTCGGCCAGTGCTAAGATCGCGCTGTCGACTTCTCCTCTTCCTCCCGTCACCCCTCCAACACAAGCACCTTCATCAGCTTCTGCCAAGACGAAGACCCAGAAATCAGATGCACGGGCCTTCAAGAAGAAACCGTCCTGTGCAGACTTCTTACATACCTCGCACTCCCAGCCGTCGACCAGTACTTCCACTAAATGACCTTCCAAGAAGGCTCTTAGGAAGCACAGTTCTCCTTCTCCTCCACGGCGCATTTCTTCTCCTGCGCCACCCAGCGGTTGCCGCCCCAGGCCGTCATCCGTTTCGCCTGGCCGCACCGCTGGTATCCGAACATCTGGCCGTTCACCGGCGGAGGAAGCTCCTCCTCCCGAACATCTTAACGAGATGGCCGATGAACCTATAGAACCGATGGACGATGACTGTCTGCCTACTGATAGCGGCGGCAGTACTCGCTCGAAGCCAGGCCCTCAGCGGCCTTCGAGGTGACCCCTTCATTCATCTTCCTTTTCTTCTCACGATGGCACTTATTCACTGGAATATTCGCAGCATTCGCTCCAACCGAGAGGACTTGAAGTTGCTGCTCTGCTTGCACCGTCTGCTCGTCGTAGCCCTCCAGGAAACGAAGCTCCGCCCATGCGATCACATTGCCTTGGCACACTACACCTCTGTGCGTTTTGACCTACCCCCTGTGGTAGGTATTCCGGCTCATGGAGGGGTTATGTTGCTGGTCCGGGATGATATTTACTACGATCCCATTACATTGCACACTGGCCTGCAGGCAGTTGCCGTCAGAATTACTCTCCCCACTTTTACATTTTCTATTTGTACCGTTTACACTACATCATCGTCTGCCGTTACCAGGGCAGACATGATTCAACTTATTGCTTAGCTACCTGCACCATTTTTGTTAACTGGAGACTTCAATGCCCACCATCCCCTTTGGGGCTCTCCAGCATCCTGCCCGAGGGGCTCCCTGTTAGCAGACCTTTTCAACCAGCTCAATCTTGTCTGCCTCAATACTGGCGCCCCTACTTTTCTTTCGGACACATCTCACACCTATTCCCATTTAGACCTCTCTATATGTACTACCCAACTTGCATGCCGGTTTGAGTGGTATGCCCTTTCTGATACATATTCGAGCGACCACTTCCCATGTGTCATCCATATCCTGCATCATACCCCCTCTCCGTGCTCCGCTAGTTGGAACATCTCCAAAGCCGAATGGGGGCTCTTCTTTTCCAGGGCGACCTTTCAGGATCAAACCTTCACAAGCTGCGATAGTCAGGTCGCACACCTCACGGAAGTCATTCTCACTGCTGCTGAATGTTCCATCCCTCACACCACTTCTTCTCCACGTCGCGTACCAGTTCCCTGGTTGACCGCAGCATGTAGAGACGCTTTACGTGCTCGTCGACGTGCTTTACGCACCTTTAAACGCCACCCTACAGTGGCGAATTGTATCAATTATAAACGATTACGTGCGCAGTGCCGTCGTATTATTAAAGAAAGCAAGAAAGCCAGCTGGGCTGCTTTCACAAGCACCTTCAACAGTTTTACTCCTTCTTCTGTTATCTGGGGTAGCCTGCGCCGCCTATCTGGCACTAAGGTCTACTCACCAGTTTCTGGCTTGACGGTCGCGAATGACGTCCTTGTGGCCCCTGAGGATATCCCCAATGCCTTCAGCCACTTTTTCGCAGAGGTTTCGAGCTCCGCTCATTACCACCCTGCCTTCCTCCCCCGAAAACAGGCAGAGGAGGCTAGGCCACCTAACTTCCGCTCCTCGAATCGTGAAAGTTATAATGCCCCTTTCACCATGCGGGAACTCGAAAATGCACTTGCCCGGTCACGGTCCTCCGCTCCAGGGCCTGATTCTATTCGTATTCAGATGCTGAAGAACCTTTCTCCTGCGGGTAAAGGTTTCCTTCTTCGTGCTTATAATCGCATCTGGATTGAGGGACATGTTCCCGCATGCTGGCGCGAGTCTATTGTTGTACCGATTCCTAAGCTGGGGAAGGACAAGCACTTTCCTTCCAGTTATCGACCCATCTCGCTTACCAGCTGTGTCTGTAAGGCGATGGAGCGCATGGTTCACTCTCGTTTGGTTTGGCTGCTCGAATCTCGGCGCCTACTTACCAATGTACAATGTGGATTTCGTAGGCGCCGCTCTGCTGTTGACCATCTGGTTACCTTGTCAACCTTCATTATGAATAACTTCTTGCGGAAGCGCCCAACCGCGGCTGTGTTCTTTGATTTGGAGAAGGCTTACGACACCTGTTGGAGGGCGGGCATTCTCCGCACCATGCATACAAGGGGCCTTCGCGGTCGCCTCCCGCTTTTTATTCGTTCCTTTTTAATGGATCGACAATTCAGGGTACGTGTGGGTTCTGTCCTGTCGGACACCTTTCGCCAGGAGAATGGGGTGCCACAGGGCTCAGTTTTGAGCGTCGCTCTCATCGCCATAGCGATCAATCCAATAATGGATTGCCTCCCAGCTGACGTATCAGGCTCCCTTTTCGTGGACGATTTTACCATCTATTGCAGCGCGCAGCGTACATGTTTCCTGGAGCGCTGTCTTCAGCGTTCTCTTGACCATCTTTACTCCTGGAGTGTCGCCAATGGCTTCCGTTTTTCGGCCGAGAAGACGGTCTGTATTAACTTCTGGCGCTACAAAGAGTTTCTCCCACCGTCCTTACGATTCGGTCCCGTTGCTCTCCCATTCGTGGAGACAACAAAATTTTTAGGTCTTACATTTGACAGGAAACTTAGCTGGTCTCCACATGTGTCTTATTTGGCTGCCCGTTGTACCCGTTCTCTAAATGTCCTCCGTGTTCTCAGTGGTATATCGTGGGGAGCGGATCGAACCGTCCTACTTCGCCTATATCGGTCGATCGTCCGCTCCAAGCTGGATTATGGGAGCTTCGTATACTCCTCTGCACGGCCGTCCATCTTACGCCGCCTAAACTCCATACAACATCGGGGTTTACGTCTTGCGATCGGAGCATTTTATATTAGTCCCGTCGAGAGTCTTCATGCTGAAGCCGGTGAATTGCCACTGCACTACCGGCGCGATATACTGCTTTGTCGGTATGTCTGTCGGCTACTGTCAATGCCCGACCACCCGTCTTATCGTTCCTTTTTTGATGACTCCCTCGATCGTCAATACGGGTTGTACGTCTCTGCCCTGCTTCCCCCTGGAGTTCGCTTTCGTCGCCTCCTTCAACACCTTGATTTTTCACTCCCTGTCACCTTTAGAGTTGGCGAGAGCCACACGCCACCTTGGCTCCAGGCTCAGGTTCGCGTTCACCTTGACCTCAGCTCGCTCCCAAAGGAGGCTACCCCCGGTTCGGTATACCGCTCCCGTTTTGTCGTACTTCGTTCGAAGTTCATTAATATGACCTTCATTTATACAGATGGCTCAAAGACCAATGACGGGGTCGGTTGTTCTTTTATTGTCGGGGCACAAAGTTTCAAATACCGGCTCCATGGTCATTGTTCGGTCTTCACAGCTGAGCTCTTTGCCCTCTACCAGGCTGTTCTTTACATCTGCTGCCACCGACATTCTGCTTATGTCATCTGCTCTGATTCCCTGAGCGCCATCCAGAGCCTCAGTGATCCGTATCCGGTTCACCCTTTCGTGCACCGGATCCAACGCTCTCTTCAGCAGCTGGTGGACGACGGTTCTCCGGTTAGCTTTATGTGGGTTCCTGGCCATGTCGGTATCCCTGGGAACGAAGCTGCAGATGCCGCGGCCAAGGCTGCGATCCTTCAGCCTCGGACAGCTTCTTGTTGTGTCCCTTCATCAGATTGTAGCTGGGTCATTTGTCGGCGCATTTTATCGCTGTGGCATGCCGATTGGGCTGCACTTACGGACAACAAGCTTCGGGACTTGAAACCTCTTCCCGCGGCTTGGACGTCCTCCTCACGCCCCTCTCGGCGGGAGGAGGTAGTTTTGGCCCGGTTACGAATTGGACACTGCCGGTTCAGCCATCGCCATCTGCTGACGGCTGCGCCGGCGCCGTTCTGCCCATGTGGGCATTTGCTGACGGTCCGCCACATTTTAACGTCCTGTCCGGATTTTACTCCACTGCGTCTTGATCTTGGCCTGCCATGTACTCTTGATGCCATTTTAGCGGATGACCCAGGAGCAGCTGCTCGCGTTCTTCATTTTATCAAATTGACCAACCTGTCTAAGGACATTTAATTATGCCGTTTTTTTTTTAATCCTATGCCTGTCGATCCTTTATCGTGTTTTCCCTTTTAGTTGCTGTTTTAAACTTGTGCCTCGCGGTGCATTCCTAAAGTAGTCTGGGCGCTGATGACCGTTGAAGTTGTGCGCTCTAAAACCACAAAAAAAAGGGGGGCTACAACCAACAAGGTACATGGCGGCCCCACCACAACGGACTGGCTACCGTGCTGGATAGTAGGTGAAAAGTAGTCCATGTTCGTCGTCAGTGCAGAAAGCGGCACTGCACATTGCATGGCGGAACACTCACGCAGGAACGTACACATGCCCAAGAGATGGAGAGCGGGCAGGACTGCAATGTAATGATGAATAAGCTGGTGAAAGGTCTCAATGCACGATGGACACAATGCACCAAGTAAGGCGCCCTTCCCCAATCGGCCTGCTCTTCGGAAAAATTTGGAGTTATGGTCAAAACTGAGAGGGGACTATCACACAAGGCCGAAACGTTTGAAACTCCTTTCAGTCGCCTCTTACCACAGGCAGGAATACCGCGGGCCGATTCTAACCCCCGAACCAGCAGGGGAGTCTCTGATGTAGTTTTAGTGTTTGGTCGCATGGAGTGACATGGTAGTAAACTAGTGATCTTCAACAGTATTTCTGGTTGAAAATAGGCAAAAATGTGACATTAATTATTGAATAACTGATTTATGTTGCTCTTTTAAATAATTCACTAATAATGGTTTCGTTCTCCATAATCTGGCTATAGGCTAAGGTGATTTTTCTGCACTCCACTAGCTTAGAAACTGTGGCGGAATTTCTACCAGTAAAAAATGTAAAACAAATGTCTTAACCTAACTCATCAGAAACAAGCAACATAGTATGGTCTTATGGAGACAAAACACAGGGTTCTGCCGTACCTCCTACGTTTCTACCACTACTGCTTGATGCATCTGAAAATGACTTTGGGGGGCTCGACGTTAAAGATTGAATTCAAACCTTTAGATTTATTGACAATTACTTTGACATGAAAGAAATTTGAATTGCATTGTAAGCAATGTTCTTAAATGCTACTGTATCTTATGAAATGAAGACTTGGCAGTAAGTTAGCAGACAAAATAATCAGCACCAAGAGAACGAACGTACTGGTCAACCGAAAACAACGCGGTGCAAATAATTTAGCGTACGGCACACGAGACAAAGTTTTCAGCAGTTCGAAAGATTTTGGTATAAAGAATTGAGAGTATGAACAAGCTTTGATCGTGACCTAACTAGTGGTACACTAGTAAGTAGTCGCATCGCGTCTCACCGTCATTGCCTTGTGGTATGGCTGCCCAGCATGTCCCCACCAGACAACAGGTATGTCTCCAACACGTCCAGACTGCTCCAATTCGCTCCTCAACACTCTCCGAGACGACGCCCACTTTGGAGTACATTTCGGCCTGGATAACGAGAGCAACAGAATGGCCCAATCAGATCGCACCAAAGGACGCAACCTACGATCTTTTGTTCGTCCATTTTAACTGACAGACTGACAGATTTTCTAGAAATAAATCTAAGTTTCTGCTGCTGACTTCCAACAACCAATAGAAACATTCGCCACGAATTCGGCAAGAAAGATTATTCTACCTACGCGCTATAAGTCCTGTACTTCAATATATAGAGGCTATTCTCTCCTTGTTCTTCGCTCTCCCCCTCCCTATCGTCCCCCAGTCCCCCCTATTGTCCTGTGAATCCATTGGTTCAACACTCCGTTTCTAAGCTAGTGGAGTGTAGAAAAATCGCCTTAGCCTACAGCCAGACTAATAGAATGTGTTTGATACAAGACAGGGAGTGTTCATGAAATATAGGCTGCTGATCATAAATGTACATTCAGGATTAAATGAAAAACATATCTTATGTATGACTTACTATAGGCATTGCTCCGAGTAAACTATAATGCAGATGTCATATAAAAATGATAAAAGAACATACCTAGTTGATAGGATAAACTCTGATAAGAAATGTAGTCAAATAAACGTACGTCTTTCAGTTTCATCTGCTGTTCAAAGTAGTCCTGGAAATTACATATTATGTTGAGGTGGATGATTCTACAGGTCCGTAGAGGTGCTATAAGGTGTCTCAGAAGGAACCCCTTGAGTGCGAGATCGCAAGTTCAGTTTTTAGTAAGGCTAATTTGAAGTGCTTTGTTAATAGTTACGTCAGGCACAATATTAGCTGCTAATAACTGACCACGTGCAAAAGGAGTGCAACAGAAAATCAGTGTCTGGGAGGTGCAGAGATTAACCTTCTATTGGAGGGAGGTATGTATTACACTTCCCAAAATGGACATGATCAGCATTTAAGAAATGTTCGGTTAAACCATTAACTTGAACCATGAACACTGAATGAAAAACTGCACGCCAAAGTGATCACAATGGTTCGCACTGTCAACACCGAAGGCGAACTCTTGCGAATTACAAACCGTGCGGAACGTTCAGATAGGTATCCACTCTTAAAGAAAGCAAATAGGATGATAGTGGTGTAATGAGCTGATGAGAAATGATGTAGTGTGATGCCATGAACCCGAATGTGAAACAGTCTGTCGTGGAGCTTATCGTGAAACTGACAATCCTTTAAGGCGTAGCTGTAGACAGTGCGATAATATGTCTTATATTACCACTACTACTATTACTCCGTTAGAACACACCTCGTAAGGCCCAAAGGTACAGAACGATCGCCATGTCAGGATCTGCGGCTTTTCACCCAAGTGGTTTCTTTATTAGGCTCACAAGGGCTGAGTTCACCAGCGACCCGGACGGTGACCCACCCAAGTGCTAGCCAAACCCAAAAGCGCTTAACTTCGGTGATCTGACGGGAACAGGTGTTACCATTAAGGCAAGGTCGTTGGCTAATATGTTTCACAGGCACGGAAAAAACAAAGATCCAGAGACTGAATTTGTCGAGTGTTCTGGGTTGTATGAACTGTTACGCCACACACATTTTAGGCGGAGTAGTTTGCCCGAAAGGAGTATGATTTTTACACGTATACCAGAAATCAAGACAGGTATTTTGATCAGCTGTTGGCCAAAAGTAGTGCTCGCACCATTACTGTATTTCTGTTAAGCCCATTTTCCCAATCTGGCTTGCTGTGTCGCAAGTATTGCCTTCAGCCCTTGCAAGATAACACACACGAGAAAGAATTGTAGGGGGCATTGGACAACGAGTGTCCTCTACCACTTTTCACTGGAGACGGAATTTGTGGCTCCCTGTTCGACAAGGATGATGAACTACATGGCTCGATACCTGTTTCAGTATTACTTTCCGTTGTTAAGCACGTATCTTCAAAAAAATGGTTCAGATGGCTCTGAGCACTATAGGACTCAACATCTTAGGTCATAAGTCCCCTAGAACTTAGAACTACTTAAACCTAACCAACCTAAGGACATCACACACACCCATGCCCGAGGCAGGATTCGAACCTGCGACCGTAGCAGTCCCGCGGTTCCGGACTGCAGCGCCAGAACCGCACGGCCACCGCCACGGCACGTATCTTCATCATTGTACTACTTACGTACTTTGTCTGTACAGTCGAGCGAATATACCACCACACATTCCACAGACGTATCTTTCAGACACGCTAATATTTCGTCTGCCACATATTTCTTATCTTCCGAAATTCCTTGAGTTCCTTTCTAACGAAATGCCAACTTCAGCAAATATTGTTGTAGGAATAATGTAATGTTTACTTTGTTTATTTAACATTGCTCTGCTGTACATCCACCCCTTGCGAACTACTCGTCGTCTAAGCTCTTCCACTGTGGTTCGTAGCCTGAAGCTGTGCCTACGATTGGATACTTCCCCCCCCCCCCCCCCCGATGCCATTAACAGCCAGTATTGTGACTGCATATTAGACGGTATGGGACGTCGAATTCCGTAAATATTTTTGGCCTTTTGCGATCTCACACTCAAGCGGTTCCGTATCATTGAGCGTCAAACAAGAAACGTGTATGTGCAGACTCTCGAATCATAACTGTTGTGTCATGATACAATACGGGAGTTTTCACAGCGTCCTTACCATGAATATGCGGCAGAAAGGACGATGCTTTGTCACCAAGCATATGGAGCGAAACATGCTATATCATGTTCACGATAACCTGAATGAGTGGGTCAAGGCTCTAGAAAAACTACCACAACTTCACACGACCCTAACCAGCCTGAATCACATCCTACACAAATTGTGGGTTAAAACCTCATTGGTCACCGTTGCATCATTTGACTATAGGCCAGACTGCTACTTGTCAGACAAGACGACACGCCTTCAGTCGACTACTGTCCGATTTCTGTATTGTTTTGTGCGTTCAAGACGTGTAGTTTCATGTTCCACTGTGCGTAATGTCCTTTGCTATGTATCGTATGCGAAATGTCGGTTCTTTGCTGTTCCCTTCGCAATATATGTTCCGAAACTGGTTGAGGTAGAGCTGCATTCACTGTTAACAGCAATTATTGTCGAGTGCGAAACTGGTTGTCATAGACAAAGGACAACACCCGCATTCGGTCGCTGTCGTTTAGGTTCTTTTAAGAACCACTATTTTTGTATCGTGTTCCATAACACGTCTCAAAACAATTACCAGAAAAAGCAGAGAACTATTAATGATATCCAGTCTTGACTTTGCACAGCAGCTGCCGTTGTCCAATATTACAGAGCTCTGTTATATCCAGAACGTGCTACTATTACTAATTTCGGTATTTCTTCTAGGAATTAGCTCAAATTTAATTTTAAATTAATTCATGTTTAAAATTTCTTGCTAGTGAGCCAATATCAAAAGAGAGTATAGATCGTTATGAAACGATTTCTGATCTTGTTGTTGAAGTTAATTTATCAGAAGGCGCTGTTACATCAATGCATGGTGTCTGTTCTTTTAGATATTCAAATAACTGATTCGCTTAGATGGGCAATGGGTCCACCTTGTTCAGGGCGGATGCACGAGAGTGTCCGACCTCCTCCGGGAATCTCACAGTCGCGAGCATGGAGGAAATACAGAGGAACTGCGGACAGCTGGCGCTCGGTGAGAACGTGGGTCGGCCGTGAGGTGTACCCACATAGTCCGTGCAGTTGCGTTAATGCTGTGTCACGGATGGCGCAGTGGTTAATGCATCTGTCTATTAAGCAGGAGATCGCAGGATTGAATGCCGGTCCGGTATACATTTTTACTCGAAACCTCTGATTCCGCGTAATGTTCCGATGCAACTGACATCAGTAATCACTTCCGTTTCCTTTCCTATCTGCCCCTTCTACCTCCAGTTTACGTAGAGAGCGTTGTATTTGAAACGTTATAAAGGAACGACTACTAACAGTTTAGTAACTAAACTGTTACAGTGAAGTACAAATTATGCTAAATTGCAAAGACGAGAAGGAAACCGTTTTGGCTGTGGTGTCGAAGTTACTATTTATTTTTTCATGAGTGAGCTATTGTAACAACAACAACGCTGTACTATTGTACATATAATAATTTTTTCTTCTGATTTTAGATAAATTAGTGTAATCGATGTTCTGATTTCATTTCTTTTTCTTTTCTTGCCATTCTATTAAAGTGATTACAAACAACTTTCGATGTGAATATTAATGTTTATGTCAAATTGCAAGCAATATTATAACAAAATTGAAATGTTGAAACTGTTGTAAGATGTTAAAGTTGTAGTTGTGCGCCTGGTCCATACATAGGCAATGTATTAAGATATGTAGAATGCAAAACCTCGGGTGAACACCCTGTCTGTAGGGGAGCGGTAAAAGGCGGATGGCAGGCGAGCGCGGGAAAATGCACACGGGCACTGCACGGCATAACGGACTCAGCAGCAGTAGTAGTCGGAGTTGGGCATCGGTCTGAGAAACACGTTCTGGATCGAGGAGGCTCTCCTGGAAAACGTGATTTCGTTGAGCCTCGGATGTGCCGTTTCCGACGCCTATATAGCATGGCAATATTCCAGAGGCACTAAATGGAAAAGTATTGCGACGCTAAGAAGAAGCAAAGTGCCGATACATCAAGAGCCATTGCTGTGATTGTGTGTGTGCTCTGTGCCTCGCCATCTCGCCGCCTGCCGACCGCCTCATCGATACGAACAGGTTGAAACTTTTAGTACTGTATTCGTGTGGACCAGTGTTACTTTTGTTCCATACTGTTCAATAACAACTTAAATTTTATCAGAACTGTCCTGTCAGTTAATTATCCTCACAACCTACCTAGACAGGGTCCTTTCCACATGTTGTGCAATCCGAGTGTCCCGAAATGAAGATGAAGATAATGAAATGAAGATAATGAATATAAAGGTAAATAATAAAGGTCTGACAAAGTTGGAAGATAATATTGATATTGGTTTAGTAATGAAGTTTAATTAATTTGAGACAAAAGTAATGGTAGTTAAAAGAAAAGGAAATAAGACGAAAAGAGTAGTAACTCATATATTGGAAATCTTGAGTGCTTAAGGATTTCAATAATCAAAATTTCAATACAGCGATCATAACAGTTTCAGGGTCCCCCCCCCCTTTTCTTTTCTATTCTTTTGAATTCTGAATTGTACTGAACTGATTTGACCAGCAAAGTTAAAGTCAATATAAAACCAAAACTTATCAGTGTTTAACCTTTTTAAAAATTGACATTCTATGTGTGTTTCAAAAGTGCTATTTCTAGGGTAACCTATGCCCGATTTTTATTAGATCAATAGACAGTAGGAAGTTTGTAGTAAACATTATAGTGTATTGTTGTGTATTTATGGTTTAATCATATTGGTACTGAAAGTGAAATTATCAGTTCAGTAGATTTTCTGGTTCTAACATTTACCATATTATGCAGTATTATTGTGTGTTGTTTGGCATAAACGTACATCAACTTCTACAGGGAAGAAACTTAGTTAATGCCTAATTAGGCTGGCGACCGTTTTATTAACAATTTGGTAGCATCTTCTGTGTTGTTTCTTGTCCGTCCTAACGTGTAGTTGCACTTCAGACTTGCTTGACGTATCATTGTTGTTACTGAGTTGGTGAAAGTCTGATTTTGTCTCCATTCAGGTACACGCAGTGATCATATATACCAAAATCCTTTCTTATAAGGTGAAGCTCGTCAACTTACCATAGTACAAGCTTTAAAGAGTAACGTGCGCCCGAGCGAAGTGTTACATGTGGCGATCGTGACAGGACATCTAGTTGTTGTCGGTCACGAATTAATTTGAATACCGAACAGTGGATGTTCAGGGGCACGAATTGTAATAATATTCAGTAAAGTAAATAGCAGTGAACGTCAAATACAGTGGAGAGGTGTAATTTGCGTTCTGTATGGACAAGAACGTAGAAACAGATGTGCCGAGCGTAATGGAAAATGCGGCTGGCAATAGCAGGAGTTTACGCGGCCAGATAACAGATGGCGTTAGCGGAAGACAATTGGCGTATATACAATATCACGAACGTGTTAACGAACAGATTGAAATGTCGAGATTGCCTCGAGCACAGCAAGGGATAAAACAAGAAGTAGAGGATGACTTCGTAGATGATAGTGGGTACGTGAACGAATCCACTGACATGTTTGATTCTCCACAGGTAAAGAAAGAATCGAAAGAAAATTTTGAGGTAGGATCGGAACGCACCGATTTCGTAGAACAAGGCAGCGTGAAAATTTTAAGCATGAACGACTTATTTGAACGATTGACCAAACAAATTGCAGGACAGAATGATCAGCTTAAAACACATGTTGATGAGCTTAAAACACACGTTGACGAGCAGCTCAAAACGCAGAATGATCAGCTTCAGAAACAAGTCAGTAATCAGGTTAGTCAGCTTAAAACACACGTTGATGAGCAGCTTAAAACACAAAGTAATCAGCTTAAAACACACGTTGACGAGCAGCTTAAAACACAAGTTGGTCAGGTTAAAGCACAGGTCGAAGAGCAAGGAATTAAAATTAGTACACAAATAGAACAGGTAGAACAAAAAGTGGGTTAGTTTAAGCTTTGTAGTAAATACCTGAAGTTTTAAATTGACACAATTAATAAAAATATGGATACTTTGCAGGGGGAAATTGACAACATTAACAGTAGGTTTGATGTTGAAATTCTCAACATCCAAGAGAAAGTAGAGCCTCTAGTTGAAACAAAAGTAGACGATAATGTTTTCGGTCTTAAAACTGAGATCGTAAACGAATGTCGACACGGAATCTCACAGTTGAAAAAGGCAGTTTCAGACACTGAAAGAGATTTAGCTGAGAAAGTTACCGGATGTGTACAAAAATGTGAACAAAATACTTCGAAAATTCAAGGCAAAATTTTTGATCTTGAGAGTAAAATTAAAGATAGACCTGGTGTTGCCTGTAATGGCACACCACTTACGAAGCTGTTAGAAGGTGAGGAACGCTTCGATCCCGCCATGAAACATAACGGATGGCATCCATTAGATTTCATCAAAAACTGCGAGAGAATGTTTCCTAAACACTTGTCTGGTCAGGCAAAGATAAACGTAGTAATTAGTGCCTTAGCAGATGACGCTAAGCTCTGGGGAATTAACTTGAATACCGAACAAATGACGTTCGAAGAATTTAAGCAAAAGTTTACGGAAGAATATTGGTCCGATCAAAAACAGGATCATTTGTGGCGCGAGTTTATCATGGCCAAACTTCATGATAACAGGGGCAGGAATTCTTTGAAAGATTTCTGCGAATATTGGTACCGGAAGTTGACGCATTTTAGAGGAAAAAGATCCGATTCAGAAATCATCTGGGAGCTATATAAAAAGCTTCCAGAAGATTCAAAGAGATACGTGGGAAGCAATCATCGCAACTTCCAAGCATTTCTCGAAAGGGTCGAAGACGAAGACCACTGGCGCGAAAGTCGTACCAATTATCAAAATTTTGGTAACAGAAATAATCGTAATAATGACGAGAGAAATGACAGCGATGGGTTTCGCGTCAATATGATACAGAGAGGTAGAGGCAGAGGCAGAGGAAGAGGGAGTTATTCAGGTCGCGGTAGAGGGTACACCGTGCAAAATAATAACGACGCAGGAAACTGATTTCCGCGAACGTTGCGGGCCAAACAGAAGCGGACAGTACATACCGGCCCCGATTTAAGAAATGTTACCGGACTGACAGTAAAGTTATGAGACAGGTTAGAGACGTGCGTGGAACGACGCAACGTGTCGTAGCGAAACAAGCGTCAGGTGCAAGCGCGGATGAATCATCTTCGCCGCGCAGAGCAATATAGGTTAACAGGCGAGTGGTGCATCAGAGGGCAACGGCCCTGCCTAACAGAACAGCTGTTCAGAGAGAAGCCGCTAGCGATGAGGCAGCATTAGGTACGAACATTGCCGTAAGAACTGGTGAATACATTACGAGTGGTAATTCCGTGGCAAAGGAAATAATAGATGAAACTGTGGATACACAGAGAGGTGCGGTTAGCAGTGTTAGCAATGAAGTAAATGGCGAGAATGAATTAGCGGAAGTAAGTAATTGGCGTGTGCAGATCGACGATCTGTACAATGGCCTCAAGCAATGTGAGTGGGAGGATTTTAAGAAGGAGTATGAGGCAAGGAAGTTAATTAGTGGAAAGGGAAATAGTAGGGACGTCGATAACGTGACGTGGCCCAAATTTGAAGAGGAGAGAGTGAATTGCGCCGCGCAAAGTACGCGTGCTGCCGATAGGATGAAGGTTAAAGATAGGAAGAAATTGGAGGATGAAATCCTTAGCATTGACGAGGAAGTAACTTCTGTTAACCATCCGTCAACAGTACAAGCTGCTACCGAAAGGCACCGTGAGGAAGAGGCAGGTAATTACATGAAAGTAATTGAAGTCCACGAGGATTACACTGAATACGAAGTAACAGTGGATGTGAGTAAAGCTGATAATGAGGCCGTTTTGTCAAAAGCGGATACCGAGTTAAAATCAAAGCCTGATGAAAATGGAAAGGAAGAACTTAGTGCCTGTCTCAGAAAAGCTTTTATGTTAGAACCTGAAAGCGATCCAGAATGGTCGGATTCGGACGATAGTTCAGATGACGAATACTTTGGTACTAGTGAAAATAATAGGAATACAGCTAATTGCGATATTGTACCTACTGATGACGAAGTTTCAAAACAAAATCCAGATGTTGAGACTGAACAAAGAAAGAAAGAGCCACCTGACGACTCAGTGTTTATTTTGCAACGAGTTCAAGTAAGTAAAGATTTTGAACTCCAGAAACCGAAAAAGCCGCCAGATATAAATGGTTCACAGGTCAGGAACGTATCTTGGGACAATGTCACAGTCGACCAAGGTGCGTTGTGGAAAAAACAGGAAGGGGCATGATTTAGAGTCTGGGGCAGATTTATATTGGACTTTGAGAACTTCATGAACACAGTACATCATGAATCTACTGGGTTCCCACCGAAAGAAATTTTGTTAGGCAGCAGGAGCTAAAGTTTAATTGAGGAAAAACTGGAGTTTCCACCTTGTACAAGCTTTGGGGTTGAGTCAAAAGAAAGATTTAGTCAGAAAAAGGGCAAAGCAAAAAGCTGAATCTAGATCTAAAAGACACGATAAAAACATGAAAGTTTCAAAATTTAAAATTGGGGATTATGTTCTTTTAAAAACCCACGAAAAGTCTAGTGAACTGAACCATGAAATTTCCAAAGTTAAATATATTTATAATGGACCATATATAATGCAGAACATTCCACACGATAATGTTTACTACCTGACCTACCCGAAATCTAAAAGACCTCTAGGTGTAATAAACGTTGTGGACCTGAAACTGTATGTTCCTAGGAGTGAGTGACCTAAGTACTCTCAGAAAGCAAATTGCAGTAAATGTGCTGTATCTTATGCTGAAACTAATTTATTCCAAATGTAACAAATCTTTGTAAATATATGTGTACCAATATCAGTGTGCTAATGTACTTATGTGAGTTTCAGATTACCAAATGTACTATAAATGTAAAGATGTATGGAGAAAAGGGCTGAAAAGAAAGGATAAATGCTGTAAGCCAAATAAAAGATGGGACTGCCGAAAACCAAAGTGGGCAGTATATAAGTCATAATATAAAGGACTGCCAAAAATCAAAGAGGGCAGATAAATTGTCAAAAGAGAATTGTAAGTGTGGTACAGGAGATGTGATAAAATGATGTGAAATGGACTGCCCAAATCTGAATAATAAGCAGCAAAAATATGTAGTGATTTTTCTAAATATTATTGTGTGTTTTTTTTAGTAAGTAAGGAAATGGACTGCCATTCAATGCAAGCAGCAACAAATTGTCTTATAGTGTATATAAGTAATTGTATATGCTTTTGTAGTTAAGTGTTAGTGTTCCAAATTTTGATTTTTATTTCTTTGAGAAATTTAATAAAAATGAGTAATTTGCTATTTGAATCATGTTGTGATAGGAGGTTAGACTGTGCCAAAGGCACTTAAGCAAACGATAGGTAAATGTTCTTGATATATTTAAAAATTATAGACCTATATAATGTGAGTGAAAGGAAGCTTGTGGTATAAATATTTTTGATGGGACAATCACACAAAGATTCAGAACCACTGTATAAATATAAAAATTAGTGTTCCCATCAAATTTGCACTTAGTGAAATTTACTGGAAATAGGGGCATGTGTAACAAAACAACGCTGTACTATTGTACATATAATAATTTTTTCTTCTCATTTTAGATAAATTAGTGTAATCGATGTTCTGATTTCATTCTTTTTCTTTTCTTGCAATAGTGTTAAAGAAATTATAAACAACTTTCGATGTGAATGTTAATGTTTATGTCAAATTGCAAGCAATATTATAACAAAATTGAAATGTAAGAAATGTTGAAACTGTTGTAAGATGTTAAAGTTGTAATTGTGCGCCTGGTCCATACGTAGGCAATGTATTAAGATATGTAGAATGCAAAACCTCGGGTGAACACCCTGTCTGTAGGGGAGCGGTAAAAGGCGGATGGCAGGCGAGCGCGGGAAAATGCACACGGGCACTGCACGGCATAACGGACTCAGCAGCAGTAGTAGTCGGAGTTGGGCATCGGTCTGAGAAACACGTTCTGGATCGAGGAGGCTCTCCTGGAAAACGTGATTTCGTTGAGCCTCGGATGTGCCGTTTCCGACGCCTATATAGCATGGCAATATTCCAGAGGCACTAAATGGAAAAGTATTGCGACGCTAAGAAGATGCAAAGTGCCGATACATCAAGAGCCATTGCTATGATTGTATATGTGCTCTGTACCTCGCCATCTCGCCGCCTGCTGACCGCCGCATCGATACGAACAGGTTGAAACTTTTAGTACTGTATTCGTGTGGACCAGTGTTACATTTGTTCCATACTGTTGAATAACAACTTAAATTTTACCTTTTTCAAAATTGACATTGTATGTGTGTTTCGAAAGTGCTATTTCTAGGGTAACCTATGCCCGATTTTAATCAGATCAATAGACAGTACGAAGTTTGTAGTTAACATTATAGTGTATTATTGTGTACTTATGGTTTATCCATATTGGTACTGAAAGTAAAATTATCAGTTCAGTAGATTTTCTGGTTCTAACATTTACCATATTATGCAGTATTATTGCGTGTTGTTTGGCATAAACGTACATCAACTTGTACAGGGAAGAAACTTAGTTAATGCCCAATTAGGCTGGCGATCGTTTTATTAACAATTTGGTAGCACCTTCTGTGTTGTTTCTTGTCCGTCCTAACGTGTAGTTGCACTTCAGACTTGCTTGACGTATCATTGTTGTTACTGAGTGGGTGAAAGTCTGATTTTGCCTCCATTCAGGTACAGGCGGTCAACATATATACCAAAATCCTTTCTTATAAGGTGAAGCCCGTCAACTTACCATAGTACAAGCTTTAAAGAGTAACGTGCGCCCGAGCGAAGTGTTACACTATGTTTCGCATTATTGACCGAACGAGGTGGCGCAGTGGTTAGCACACAGGACTCGCATTCGGGAGGACGACGGTTCAATCCCGCGTCCGGCCATCCTGATTTAGGTTTTCCGTGATTTCCCTAGATCACTCCAGGCAAATGCCGGGATGGTTCCTTTGAAAGGGCACGGCCGACTTCCTTCCCCATCCTCCCCTAATCCGAGCTTGTGCTCCGTCTCTAACGACCTCGTTGTCGACGAGACGTTAAACACCAATATCCTCCTCCCCTCCTCCGTATCGCATTATTAAAGGCATCTTCAGATTGGACCATAAATGTGGAGAGGCAGGTTATGGGTGTCGATGACAAAGTATCGTCAGAATTGAAAAGCTCTATTGTTATGTAAGAAAAAAGTCGAGGTAAATGTATGCTCCCGTCTGTATTAAAGGCATAACATCCGATAACTTTCCCAGCTTGCTGTTATGCTTTTAATACGTTACGGGAGATCAGATTCTTGTCGGGTCTTCAGCGGGATCAAGCTGAAGTCTGCAAGATGTGAAGGTCGACTGAAGACGGACAATAATTCTATCTGTTAATATGCCGGGGAGGTCTACATTGTCACATATTACGGGAGGATATATTTGCCTCGATTGTTTTCTTTGCACAAGACAAGGACAATTTATTTTTCCGGATTTATCATCGACAACCATAACTCGCTTATTAACATTCATCGACCAGTCGGAAGATACCTTTAACTAGGTGAAACGCACGTCATTGATAAATAAATGAACAGTAATTTAAAGACTGTTTTCTTCTCGGCACTCAACATGCTGGTCGCTGTATCGGTATGTCACGGGGTGAAAACCGTATGAATGGCTAAGAATAAAACTTGTTGTGATACAATGAAGTTAGAAGAAATAATGAATGAGTAAAAAGGATTTTAAAATGTTAGAAGAACGGGAATTAACTAATTTGTGATGATATCTTTCCTGCATAGTCGAGTCTCATACTCAGTTTCTACTTTAAGTGTAAATTTCTATGCACACCATATTGTGTGCAAGGTCAAACTTTCTCTTTTACATAGTACATATTATCTGACTGTTTGCCTTTTCCTTATCTCTTGGTGTGCCAGCCGTGATTCGTCGGAAGTCGAAGTGCCTCAACAACCAATCTGCAAGCCTTTGGCCTTCGCCGCCTAGCTGAACAAAGAAAGCATTTAAACAGTAGCAGCATAATTCTCGTTACAGCTGAGTATTGCATGGCAACTCAAGGTGTTGTGTTAGACAATTCTCAGGGAAAAAATATTCTCTAAGTGGTATTTGCTCTAAACAAGGAACAGAATATCATTGCCATTTCTTTGGTTCTCGGAGTTCCAGAACTACGTCCGGAACATGACGTTTGCTTACACTGTACTCCAGCTAAATTTCTCTTATCTAAAAATAATCGCTCTCTGAAGAGATGAAGGATTTATTGACAAATAGCGCCAGAAAATTGTAGCGAAAAGCAGGATAACCTCCAGTAGAACAGGGTTTGGTCCAGAGATTTTCATTTGACTCTCAACGTAAGCAAATGAAACGATCTGGACGTTCATTGGCGTAAACACTGCTTATTATGAAATTGTAAGATAGCAGGACGTATACCATATGAATACAGATTATTAGAAGCAAAAGTTCTTACCATCTGTGCCCTACACTGCAGAATAATCTTAAAAACCAACAGCTTTTGCAGTAGTAGAAATTATTTCGATCACTCCGTCTGTGCTGCCACATATGTCAAACTTCCAAAGTGAAACAGAATTACCCTTTTTTTCGTACTCAAATTGGCATCACTGCATAAAATAGGTACTATTAAAATGGGTAAATTTCCAAAGAATAGTTCTTGAGTGAACGCATGTGGAGGTATGGATCACATGGAAAGATTCAGTAAGAGAAGACCATAAAGGAGACTAATAAATTCGCAAAACCCCAACTACACTCAGATGCAATATAAGGTTCACAATTCGTTTACAGGTTATCATATTTCATTGTAAAATAGAGTTCCATTTGCCACGTGTTTTAATATCATCGCTAGATAGAACAGAAAAATGAAATTTGGAAAATACTGTTATTAATTCCAGGAACATCGTCTCAGAAGTGGAAGAATACCGAGGTATGTCTCCTGAAATGACTAAACTGGAAGAGGCTAATGATCCCCACATTTCCTAACGGGGTTGAAAGTGGGAACGAAGTACTATCGTCAGTACGACAAATAGAGCAGCAAAAAGTATCTTTTAAACGAAGCCAGTTCTACATAATCCTGAAGGTCACGTAATGTACAGTAACGTAAATCCTTCGCAAATGCTCTACGCCAGAAACAATCTCACCCTAATCCAGAAAGAAGTCGGCTGAATGTGTCCATTTCACTATCAGAAGACAAATCATCTGTACTACGAGGAATATGGGCACGCCAGTCTTCGCAGCAGCAGCAGAATTAGCAACATAGTAGCTTCATAACATGAGGCTTGCAAATGAAATATGCTGGCCAGCATTCCGATTGGCCGAAGCTCGTCCCTTCAAGATATGCCCTGAGTTTCCTACCCAGAGATACACCACGCTAACATTAAGCTAGGTACTGAAGATATTTGACGCTGACTGTCATAGTGCATACAATACGTTGATAAAAAATATTCACGACCAATCAGAGGCATTTCAAACACTCACATCCATTTAATATCTAAGACCGTATACCCGGAGAGATATGAAGTGTAACTATCACATAAGAGGCGTATTCCGAAAGTAAGGTTTGATCGGTCGCAACATGGAAACCACAGTGAAAATCAAAAATGTATTATTTGCAATAGTTAGCCACACATTCCAGCAACGTCTCCACATAGTCGCCGCTCCGCCTGCGATATTTGTTGTAGCGTTGTACCAACTTTCCAATACCCTCGTCATAGAAGGCAGCCACCTGCACATTTCACCGATTCTCTACGCTTGTATGCAGTGCGTTGTCTGCGCCATAACGTTGACCTCATAGCCAGCGGTTCATGTCAGCAGAGATGAAAATCAGAGGGAGTAAGCTCTGGGCTGTGTGGAGGGCTGTCAAACACTTCCAGTCGAAAACTCTGCAGCGGCTTCCGCATTGCCCCTGCAGAGTGCGGCCGAAAACCGTCATGAAGAAGGAAATGCATGAAATATTGTGTGGGCTTCACCAAATTACGCGAAATCACTCACGGGCACTCATACTTGGTGACAGAAGCTGTTTTCTAGGCATCTTTACGTGCTCACTGTGCCCTCAGAACTGAAAAGACAGACATGACGCGATCAAGGGGCATACTAGAAACACTGCCCAACACACATATGCAAAGCTTTATCGGATTTTCACTGTGGTTTCCATTTCGCTACCGATCGGATCTTAATTTCGGAATACGCCTCGTATAACCAATAACAGGTAAGCAGCTGCCGCACTCATTGGAAGAATTCTCACTCGTTGTTGTTCACCCAAAAAGGGGGTAGTTTACAAAACTCTTGTTGGACCAATACTTGAATACTGCTCGTCATTTTTGGGTCCATATCAGTTAAGATTAGTAGATGAAATAGAGAACATCCAAAGGAAAACAGAAATTTTCGTTACAGATTCACCACATAAGCCGAAAATGTCACAGATGGTCTCAGCCGACTCCAGTGGCATACATACAAGAGAGGTGTTCTACATGACAGTGTGGAGTAGTTATAAAATTTCTAGTGCGTGAAAATATAGAGCATCTTCCTATGTATATCTCGCGAAAACACCATGAAGATTCGCGGTCAGGTTGAGGCCTACCTACAGTCGATTCTCCTGCGGATCATTCGGTGCTGGAACAGGAAAGGACGGAGGTACTGTGGTACACAAAGACACACAACATACGGTGCTTTGTCGCAGTATAGATACTGATAGTATGCGCTGAAACTACATTTGTTTCATTTACCGAATAGTGCCTATTACGCATGTCAGTTATGACTATTGCCTGTTCCTACAGCCAAAACGTATACAGTAAAGCTAGACTATTATGTGGTTTTTCTCTGCTGTTTCCTCTAGTTTCTGATATACTGACCCGTCAGTGTGAACGTGAGAGGTTAAGAGGTAGCGGTGGGGCGAGCGTAGTCTGCCGGGACTTCCCCGGGCCGGCCCGCCTCCACGTGGAGGGCGGGAGCGGACGCAGAGCCGGGCCGCCCCCACTCCACACGCTCTCTCGCCTCGCACCCTGGCCCTCTTTTCGGCCGTCCTTCCAGGAGACCTGTGAGAGGGGCCGCCTGCCGTCTGCCCATTGTGCCTTGTTCCGACAATGGGCGGTCTGCCGCCCGCGCGCGGTGCTGCCGTTAATGGCCGGCCACTGTGCGTCGCACGGCGAGGCTGCGTCGCGGGAAACTCCCTGACTTTCTGGCGGGTTCAAGAGTCCTTCGCCGTACAAGCAGCTACACTGGCCCCTTCTGCGTTTTCCTGGATGCGTACGGAGTACAGAGGTTTAGTCAAGATTACTCTAGGCACACTGAAAGAAGTCACATCAACTTGCTTTTAATGTTCTGTAGAAACTGAAATTTATTGAATCTGAGTATGCCTGGTTAGGTGTAAGAGAGGGCCTGAAGGCCCTAATCTTGCCAGGTAAAATAAATGCATAAATAAATAAATAAACTTTCTAAATAGTCTACTACAATTTTCTTCATTACTTGTCTACTTCCATCATGAGATCAAAACTTAGACCTTGCAAAACAAAGTTCAGTGTCGCTGTCCGTGGTTTTCTCAGTTCTAAGCTGTGGTCTGATGATGACAGGAGCCGAAATGGAGTAGTAAAAAAAAGATACATATTAATGGCTCTGGACTGTGTTTTTCACAAAATATCCGCAATGATCTTGGACTCACACAGGAACTTTATTACGTCAATTAACATGTCAACTTACTATTATCTGTTAGGAGCTGATTGTTCAAGGACAATCAATTTCATTGGAGTACAGTCTAAATGCTAGTGTGTGAAATCTTACGGGACTTAACTGCTAAGGTCATCAGTCCCGAAGCTTACACACTACTTGAACTAAATTATCCTAAGGACAAACACACACAACCATGCCCAAGGGAGGACTCGAACCTTGTGACCATGAGTGGAGTATTTACGAGTGAACTTCACAAACTATGTTTCACATGTTACATCACACTAAGACTGTCGAGCAACAACCGTGGCGCGTTGTCCGAAGACATCAGGCCAGGATGTTGTACGTTGGTACACTTTTAAGACTTTCGCCTACAGACAGCCCTGTAACAGAAGTGTGATAAATTTTCTTATTCTGTTCTTAAGTTAAGGCATTCAAATTTTGTTTGCTGCTGTCTTTTATCTGATATTAGGAAAATTAATTCCGGAATTAAGATTCTTCCAAATGAGAACACAACTTCTAAGGTGCAACATGATCCAGTTCCTAGGAGAAAATATTCAACTGAAATTTAAAATTGTTGCAGTCGAGAAAATTTGGCCAAAACTGTATTTTATATCCTGTCTGTTGCATTATTATCCTACACTGAAGAGCCCAAGAAATTGGCACACCTGCCCAATACCGTGTAGGCACACGCGAGCACGCTGAAGTAGCGCAACACGACGTGGCATTGACGCGACTAATGTGTGAAGTAATGCTGGTGGGAACTGACACCATGAATCCAGCAGGGCTGTACATAAATTCGTAAGAGCTAAGGGGGAGGAGGTCCCTTATGAACAGTACGTTGCAAGGCACCCAAGATGAGCTCAATAATATTCATGTCTGAGGAGTTTGGTGGCAGCGGAAGTGTTTAAACTCAGATGAGTGTTCCTGGAGCCACTCTGTAGCAATTCTGAACGTGTGGAGTGTCGCATTGTCCTGCTGGGATTGCCTAAGTCCATCTGAATGCACAATGGACGTGAATGAACGGACGTGATCAGTCAGGATATGGTGCCAGAGTCGTATCTAGACGTATCATGGATCCCATATCACTCAAACTGCACACGCCCCACGCCATTAACAAGCCTCCACCAGCTTGAACAGCCTCTCGCTGACATCCAGGATCCATGGAATCATGAGGTTATCTCCATACCCATACGCGTCCATCCCCTCGTTTCAAATTGAAACGAGACTCGTCCGACCAGGCAACAAGTTTCCAGCCATCTACAATCCAATGTCGGTGTTGACGAGCCCAGGCGAGACGTAAATCTGTGTGTCGTGCAGTCATGAAGAGTACACGAGTGGACCTTCGGCTCGGAATCTTCATTGTAATGGTTGACCCCAGCAACTCGCAAGCATTGCAAAAGGTTTAGGTGACCTGCAACAACGATAATATTCAAATTAGGTAGAGTCGTGTCTCTTCGTGATGTCGTTCACATCTGGATTTTGAAAGCAGAATATTTTCACATTTTCGTATTTTCAGTTTATTTAAAATACGTGGTGATATGAATCCGACTCTGTTCTAGGTATCTGTCAATTCAAGTGACTTACAAGCATCTTTACTCACTCGCGATGGTGTTTTCAAGTTATTTCCAAAGTTATTTATTTTCTGATTTTGATATTTTTTACGGAAAGACTGTTAGCTACTCCAACTCAGTTTTCGTTCATCATCACCACGGTGTAACTTTGTGCATAAGGTACTTGTAAATGATACTTAATTTCTGCTACATTTCGACATCGCAAATTCATTAACTTACACCAATTTCTGGAATGTACAAATTTTGCACCGCTTGTTTGCCTCCTCGTCAGAGCTCTTTCGTATTTTCATAGGATGACGTGTATGTTACAGTTGTGTTGCATCTGATTAAGGGTTACAGAGCACATACGTTCCCTACTGGAAATTCTTCTTTTGCAAAAGCCTTTCAGCAGAAGAGGTAATATGGATCTTCTGTGGCTGAGACTACTTTACTTTATATCACTGTATTTACCAGCGATATTAAATGTTCAAACGTTATCAGCCCCAGTAGGTAACAGACAAGAACACTTGTTCTTGCACAAATGGGACTTACAACGTGTGATTTAATACCATTAGAAGCTGTGTAGTATGTGGTTAACAATCCTGCAGGTGTTCAATGTTCAATCATGTTACTTCCGAATTACTTATTCTTCCTTCATTGCGCTTTGTGTGAGACTGCCATTCCTATTACTAACAGAGAGCCAGATGGCGTTGTCATTGGGTCACATTTACTGTCAGGGAGTGTATTTCAGGTCATAAATTGTGTTTCTTTCGTACGAACACTCGTTTGTAGTTGTGCCAGGGTTAGCAGCTTACAACTACACTCAAACTGATGGCAAGTTTGACATCAGGCGTAGCGCCGTATACCGATCCTGCCTTGGAGGCGGTTAAGTGGGAGATGTGTCTCAGAGCTGGATGGTGACACACTGTGACGCGAGACTGGACGCGCGTGTAGTTTATGTATCAGCCGATAGAGGACAGTATTGGATAGGGACTGTGTTTCAGTTTAGATTGTGCCCACTAGAGTGCACTAGAGTAATAGAATGTTTTTCATAAACTGTTCTAGTACTTTCATAAAGTGTTATTATGTATTTTTGTGTATGTAAAATGTTCTAAATGTGTTTTAGCAGTATGAATGATGCGTGAGTGTGGTTTAAGATCAATATGAAGATATTTGTTGAACGAGTTATGTAGTGGGATTTAGTGTGGGAACGTTTCGAAGAAGAATGGATGTGGACAGAGGGGATTTTTGTAGAATAGATTTGTAAAGTAAGTTTATGGTAAAGAGAAAGTTAATTCAGGCATAAATAACAATAGTAAATAACTTTATGTATAAACAAAACTTCAGCATATTAAATAATTACATCGGTAAAAAGGGCAGTCGTTAGGTTCACTATTTTCCGACAGGTTATTGATAAAAAGCGCGGACTGACACAGGAGAATATTGTTTTGCTATTGGCTGTTGAGTAAACTTATCAATGGTAAAGCAATATTCTTCGCACGCCTTTCTCTGCTGGTAGAGAAGACTGAGAGTATTCTAGAGAGGAGTCGGAACCTAGCCATGAAACAGTTCGGACGTGTGTAGTAGTAGCTCCGATGGAAATGATAAGTTGCTGGATCTAGCAGTGTTTCTTACATCAAAAGTGTTGGAAAGTGACGGCATAATTATTCCGATGGGTATGTAGAAATTGCGGAATTTTTAAGGGAATTTTGTGACGGGAAAAGACATTAATTCCGCTTGGCGTATTGACGAGGTCGGTGGCTAAAAACTGTTACTGCATTAGGTACCGACAGACTTAATATTTGTCAAGCATTCTCAATCAAAAACAATCCTTATTTTTGTAGCTATTACCTTTTCGGGGAATGCAACACCATAAACTTGTTAACGTGAGTTAAAGGGATTGTGAGTGATTGTGTTAATACTAGCACGGGCTTAGCAGTGATACTTGTTCACCTAAGTTTCAGAATATATTAATTAAGGAAAAAATTTCCAACCTTTCGTTTCCCGTGAAAACTTCCTCCCGAAACGTAGATTTAGTGACTTTAATTGCAGCCTGGTTCACGTCGAACAATAGTACGTTTCGCTCGGCTTCCCTACCGATGATCTGCTGAGACAATGTTCACTGGTAGGAGCAGGTTCGTCGTAAAGGGACGGAAGGAACCGCTCCGCCGCAATCGGTATATGGAGTTGGTCGATGTATCAATGATAACTGTGAATATTGTAAGTCCGTTTGCTCCTCAAGTATAATTTACCTCAAGACTTTTGGTCCGGCAGATAATACGCTGAACGGCGCGCAGTCACTTGGTGATTTTACCTCATCAGTGTTGTATGAATTATACATTGCTTGAACTTACAGTTGGTAAGATATATTTACCAATAAGACTGAAGATTTCGCTAATAACTACATTAACACTATCGGTGTCGGCAATAATCGTAAGCCGGCCTGTGTGGACGTGCGGTTCTAGGCGCTTCAGCTTGGATCTGCGTGACCGCTACGGTCGCAGGTTCGATTCCTGCCTCGGGCATGGATGTGTGTGATGTCCTTAGGTAAGTTAGGTTTAAGTAGTTCTAAGTTATAAAGGACTGGTGACCACAGATGTTATGTCCCATAGTGCTCATAGCCATTTGAACCATTTTAAATAATCGTAATCTCTACGCTGATTCCACTATTGTCTACCTACTCGTAGGATATTTATATTGCTTTCCGTGCTGTGAGTGTAGAGAAACACAATTCCATCGCCAAGACTGATAGTTCATTGAAAGATGAGAACTGACTGTAATTGAGCTAAGGTCATTTAATTCGTCTGCAGATGCTTGGAGTACTGTATCAGGTTCAACTTTTATCATGCCTAAACTGGGGAATTTTTCTACAGTGTTTCAAGGTTCGACTCGAAGCACAAAGCAGAACTGGGAACACGTGATTTTGGACCTGTATACGATTTGCACCACTTCGTTTTTGTATACACCATAAATTTCATCTGTCATTTTGCTTGAATCTACTCTGTTCACAGTATCGTTTATTCACTATCTGGAACAGTTCCGTAGTCAGTTAGGTATGGGAAGCTCTGTTTACTTTGACTAGTCGTTTGAGGGGGACATTTGTAATAGATGTGATATAAAACTACGACTGAATTGTCGGACTTTACCATCTACTATGGGTTCATTTATTCATCCTACAATCTGATTTTTCAACAGTTCTTTTGAAGACAGTAATGATTGACCAGTTTTAAGTTTGTGTAATGTTGAAATTTTTCCCTGATAACCTGCACCGAGTACATTAAAAACATGTCACCGGCAGAAAGGTCAGGACCATGAATCACTTTCTCTCGACTGTTGTACGTATTGTATCCAGAGGTATAAGACGCGCACTGTTGCAGTACGCAGTCAAATTATCCGCAGAGTGCGATTTTAGCCACAGGTCTTTATTTGTACCCCCCCGTAATGAGTACGTGACTGTACTGTGCCACAAGTGTGGATGAATGTCATTCGATGGACGGTTTGTCTGGTAACTTCGTGCATTCCACCGAAATAATTACAATATGTTTATATGTTAATTACGCATTTATAGATTTAACGTACGTTCGTAACCATTAGTTATTCAACATGCAAAAGTCTACAAATGCTTCAGGTATTACGCAGTGTACTTGTTTACCAGTTTACTAAATGCAGCAACGTTTAGGAAGCAATTAGCCTGCAGTCGGTATAATGCTTAACTATTAATCTCGAACTGCTATTTACTGTAACACTCATAGCATGGTGGAACACGGAGATTATATTTAAACTTTATTTGGGCAGCCATATAGATACTATGCCTTAGACAGATACTAATTACATCATTATTAACGTGTAAACAGAGTTCTGTGTAGATTAGCGAACTGCTGCCTGAGATCTCAAGTTTTACTTCGTTTAGGTATCAGTGGTCAGAGTCTTGTGGCCCACTGTAGCGTGTTTGCTTTTCTGCCCCTCTGACGGCAGGCCTGCTCGTGGTCTCAATTATTTCCATCCTCTGCTGACCTTCAAACACTGGAATAAGGTAGGCTACTTTATTGCGAGTTAACAGGGCCTGTATCTAAATGTCAGTAGTATCAAATTTCAACTTATTTCTGGCATTGTAAAAGATAAGGTCCCCTACGACACAAAGTCATAATGTACACATAAAGTTGATTTAACTAGAAGGTAAGGGCAAAAATAAATCCCTATTGAAATTGGCATTTGCAGTGATTCCAAGAATTCCATGAACAGCTACAGGTTATTAGGTTTAAGGTATAGTTCTGAACAGTATAACTGCGTCGTTTCATGTGCTCATGCTGATAGTAATATGGGTGTTAGCTCTGAATGAAGTCGTGACTGAAGATGCCATAATGAAAGAAATGAGTTTTGCTAGCTACGTGGTTTAATAACGGAACTGGCCTGTGTGGTGGGAAGATTAGAGATTTAACATAATGATTAACTGAACAGGTTAACCTCTCGAAGCATGCAATCACTTATTATACTTTATCGTAAATAGGGAAAATACATGCAAAGCCCATGGCGTCTGTAAGAAACTTGATAAAACAATAACTGAAAAATACACACGTATCTGACTACAATAGTAACACACCTAGTTTCAAAACACTGTCAATTCCTTTGAACTGCTCTTCCAGTTCATTTGCTGTGGCTGACAGAATTGCAATATGTAAGCAAATTTGGGTTGTGATAAACAAAGAGAAACACTCTCTAACCAAGTGCACTCCGACCACACTAACAAAAGTATCTCAGATAACAACTTCGCGAAAATTCTACAAATTATCGTGACCAAGTGGGACTTCTCTCTCATTTCCATTTCTATGATGATGGTGATTAGTGTTTTAGGGTGCACAACAACGAGGTTATCAGAGCCTGGTTTCCATTTCAAACAGTTATAGACAGGTGCAGTTGGGGAAACACTGAATGCATCGACTGGTCCATGTGTTCGCTTCATACAAAACCATTGAGGGAACCTACAGGTCCATTTTCCGTATGAAATTACAATTTTTACTAACACTGATACAAAAACAGTAGTCGTACAAAACCATTGTAATACAGAGGCCAGTTAAGAATTACAGCAAAAATTAACTGCGCAACACATTTCAAGCACAAAAGTGTTGCTGGAACTCTAAATACCACCAAAGATAACTGAGGACGAGTCAATCAAGATCTGAGTCCTTCCTTCCCAGACATTAGGATAGAACTCTCATATTGAACGTTTGGCGTTCCGTGCCTCCTCTGTCGGCACCTCCCCAACTACCATCCCAAAGAGTATTACACAGCAGGCTAGGATCGATGTTTTATTATTATCTGTTTTTATTATTATTATTATTATTATTATTATTTCTCTTTCCTGTCTCAGACGTTCTGTCTAGTTAAAAATGGAAAGTGACGCGGACCTTGATCAAGCGTGACTTCCTTTTAACTGTACGGTATATGTTACATTGCATTTAGGAACTTTCGGGTAATTGAACATGTATCATTAATTACAGATTTCTGTAGTTGTATATATACGTTTGGATGTAGCTGTATTGCGTAGATGTACTGGTGGATATTGTGTGGTATGACTCCTGTAGTTGATAGTATAATTAGTATGATGTCAACTTTATCCTGATGCCACATGTCTTTGACTTCCTCAGCCAGTTGGATGTATTTTTCAATTTTTTCTCCTGTTTTCTTCTGTATATTTGTTGTATTGGGTATGGATATTTCGATTAGTTGTGTTAATTTCTTCTTTTTATTGATGAGTATGATGTCAGGTTTGTTATGTGGTGGTGTTTTCTCTGTTATAATCGTTCTGTTCCAGAATAATTTGTATTCATCATTCTCCAGTACATTTTGTGGTGCATACTTGTATGTGGGAACATGTTGTTTTATTAGTTTATGTTGTATGGCAAGTTGTTGATGTATTATTTTTGCTACATTGTCATGTCTTCCAGGGTATTCTGTATTTGCTAGTATTGTACATCCGCTTGTGATGTGATCTACTGTTTCTGTTTGTTGTTTGCAAAGTCTGCATTTATCTGTTGTGGTATTGGGATCTTTAATAATATGCTTGCTGTAATATCTGGTGTTTATTGTTTGATCCTGTATCGCAATCATGAATCCTTCCGTTTCACTGTATATATTGCCATTTCTTAGCCATGTGTTGGATGCGTCTTGATTGATGTGTGGCTGTGTTAGTTGATACAGGTGCTTGCCATGTAGTGTTTTCTGTTTCCAACTTATTTTCTTCGCATCTGTTGATGTTATGCGATCTAAAGGGTTGTAGAAGTGGTTATGAAATTGCAATGGTGTAGCCGATGTATTTATATGAGTGTTTGCTTTGCGTATTTTGCTAGTTTCTCCTCGTTCTAGAAAGAATTTTCTTAAATTGTCTACCTGTTCATAATGTAGGTTTTTTGTGTCGATAAATCCTCTTCCTCCTTCCTTTCTGCTTAATGTGAATCTTTCTGTTTCTGAATGTATGTGATGTATTCTATATTTGTGGCATAGTGATCGTGTAAGTGTATTGAGTGCTTCTAGGTCTGTGTCACTCCATTTCACTACTCCAAATGAGTAGGTCAGAATTGGTATAGCATAGGTACTTATAGCTTTTGTCATGTTTCTTGCACTCAACTCTGTTTTCAGTATTTTTGTTAGTCTTTGTCTATATTTTTCTTGTACTTCTTCTTTAATATTTGTATTATCTATTCCTATTTTTTGTCTGTATTCTAGATATTTATAGGCATCTGTTTTTTCCATCGCTTCTATGCAGTCGCTGTGGTTATCCAATATGTAATCTTCTTGTTTAGTGTGTTTTCCCTTGACTATGCTATTTTTCTTACATTTTTCTGTTCCAAAAGCCATATTTATATCATTACTGAATACTTCTGTTATCTTTAGTAATTGGATGAGTTGTTGATTTGTTGCTGCCAGTAGTTTTAGGTCGTCCATGTATAGCAAATGTGTGATTTTGTATTGGTATGGTCCAGTAATACTGTATCCATAATTTGTATTATTTAGGATGTTGGATAGTGGGTTCAGAGCAAGGCAGAACCAGAAAGGACTTAATGAGTCTCCTTGGTATATTCCACGCTTTATCTGTATTGGCTGTGATGTGATATTATTTGAATTTGTTTGGATATTAAGTGTGGTTTTCCAATTTTTCATTACTATGTTTAGGAACTGTATCAATTTAGGATCTACTTTGTATATTTCCAATATCTGTAGTAACCATGAGTGGGGTACACTATCAAAAACTTTTCGGTAATCAATGTATGTGTAGTGTAGCGACCTTTGTTTAGTTTTAGCTTGATATGTCACCTCTGCATATATTATCAGTTGCTCTTTATATCCTCGTGCTCCTTTGCAACAGCCTTTTTGTTCTTCATTTATAATTTTGTTTTGTATTGTATGTGTCATTAATTTCTGTGTAATTAATGAAATTAATATTTTGTATACTGTTGGTAAGCATGTTATGGGGCGATACTTAGCTGGGTTTGCTGTGTCTGCTTGATCTTTAGGTTTCAGATAAGTTATTCCATGTGTAAGTGTATCAGGGAATGTGTATGGGTCTGCAATGTAACTGTTAAATAATTTACTTAGATGTGAATGTGTTGAGGTAAACTTCTTTAGCCAGAAATTTGCTGTTTTATCTTTTCTAGGGGCTTTCCCATTGTGCATAGAATTAATTGCTCGGGTGACTTCATGTTGCAATATTATCACTTCAGGCATTTGTGGTATCATTTTGTATGTGTCTGTTTCTGCTTGTATCCACCGTGCATGCCTGTTATGTTGTACCAGGTTTGACCATATGTTGCTCAGAAGTGTTCCATGTCTGTTATGTTTAGTGGATTGTCTATTTTAATGTGTATGTTGTCTATTGTCTGGTAGAATTTCTTTTGGTTTGTGTTGAATGTTTGGTTTTGTTTCCTTCTATTTTCACTTTTTTTGTATCTTCTAAGTCGTTTGGCCAATGCTTGTAATTTCTGCTTCTTTTCATCTAATTGCTCTATCTCTTCTTGTTGTGAGATTTTACCTAATCTTTTTCGTTTTTTGTCTGATATTTCATTTCTTATAAATTGTGTTATGTCTTTTCTCAGTTTTCCTATTCTGATCTGTAGCCTGTGTTGCCATGCTGGTTTTGTGGGTTTCTGTGTGTTGGTTGTTTCTGATCTCTGTCTAGTGTGTATATTTAGTGTAGTGCGTGCTTCTATGTAAAGTGCTTCTATGTAAACCAGTAGTTGTAACTCTTCCATAGTTGTGTTTTCGTATATTTTGTTGTGTATGATTGTGTTGATAGTTGTTATTGTTGTTTCGACTTGTGAGTTATTTGGCGGTCTATGCAAGAATGGTCTAATGTCTGTATTTGTGTATTTGTATTCTATATATGTCAGCTGAAATTTTTCTTCTATATCTAACATGTGTGTCACTTTGTGTTCTATTTGTGCTTGTTCTGGTGGCTGTCATAAGATTTTGTTTTCCTCTGATTGTTTGATTGATGCGTTCTTTGTTTGTTTGCTCTGGGATGTTTGAGTCCATTACTGTATTTTCTTCTTCTTCTGATTGCACATTATTTTGTTCCAGTATTTGTTGTACTTGTTGTCTGATGTGTTCTAATTCTGACTGGGATATCCTGATATTTTTGATTACTACACAGATGTGATCAGCTAGTCTTTGCTCTGTTAAAAATTTTAATTCTGGGTATCTGGTAATAAATGTTGTGTATACTTGTGATCTGTATCCAGTTGTGTTGGTTCCTAGGTTTGTTGCTTGGTAATAACAGAACATGAGGTGTCGGTTAACTTCGTCTGACCATCTCATCCTCTGTCTTTGTTTTCCTTCTAGGGTGGTTGCAGGAAGCATATCCTTCAAAACACCTCTATTTGAATTTAAATGATTTTCCAGTTGGCTAGCAGTGTCGTTACCATTGTGGACAGGCATAGGGTTCAAGCGTCGTCCCCGACCACGACGGCGCTTGTCCGAGGCTTCTTTAGTTCTGTCCTGAACCAACTAATCACCCTAAAAGGGTGGTTATCCCTATTAGTGGTTTGTTCTTTTCGTCGCCTTTTACGACTGGCAGAAGATACCGGAGGCCTATTCTTTTCCCGGGCCTCCACGGATTTATTATTATTAACAGAGTCATCAGTCTTTTGAGTGGTTTGATGTGGCCCGTTACGATTTCCTCTGTTGTGCCAACCATCTCAGGCTACCTCTTCCACCCTATGTCCTCAATTGTTTATTGACTGTATTCCAGTCTCTGTCTTATTCCATATTTTCATCTTCTACAGCTCTCTCTAGTACCGAGGAAGGTATTTCATGATGTCCTAACAAATGTCCTGTCACTCAGTCTGTTCTTCTTGTCGGGGTTTTTCATGTGTTCCTTTCTTCGCCGATTCTGAGGAAAACCCCTTATTGCTTACCTTGTTGGTCCACCAAATTTTCGACTTTCCTTTGTAGCAACAAAATTCAAGCGCTTCGATTATGCTCTGCTCCGGTTTTCCCACAGTCAGAGAGTCACTAGCATACGAAGCTGCTCCAAACGTACATTCTCAGAATTAAGGCCTATATTTGATGCTAGTGTACTCCTTTTGTTCATGAATGCCCTCTCTGCCTGTGTTAGTATTCTTATTTTGTTTTCCTTGGTTTGACCATCATGGGTTATTTTGCTTCCGGGGCAACAGAAACTGTCGTAATTATTCTTCACCATCATTGAGGATACAATGATGGTTACCGAATTCCGTCATTGTATTGCCTTTCACCCGGATTTGTAACCCAATTTTTGAACCCTACTTTCATTTCCGAGTAGGGGCGAAAGACTGCTTCCTTGTCTTACGTCCTTTCTGATCCAAGGACTTTGTTCTTGGTCTTCCAACCTTATTGTTCCCTCTTGGGTCTTGTACGTATTATATATTAATAGTCTTTTCCTGTAGCTTACTTGGTGAGGAAAGTATTGTATGGGAAACACTGATAAGAATAAGGAACAGGCTGATAGGGCATCTGTTAAACGATTAGGAAATAACTTCCTTGATACTAGAGGCAGCTGTAAAGGGCAATAACTCTAGAGGAAGACAGAGTTTGAAATACATCCAACAAATAACTGAGGACATAGGGTGCTAGAGCTACTCTTAGATGATCAGATTAACGTAGGAGGGGGTAAAGCACATATGTTGACGGGCTTACTAATACCTACGTTCTGCGGTAGCTCTGAAATTTTTCTCGCTTGCATATTCAAGTAAGTACACACTTCATGTCAGCTTGGCGGTAGCTACATGCCATATTCATGGTGTTTTAGTTTCAATTTTCCGCTGTTTAAATTCCTTTTCTAAAACTAATATAGAACATAAGAACATGCTAAAATCTATTTTATATGTAACATTTTTTTTCTACAGTATGTTCAGAGCAATATCGCTGTCTTGCTATCTCAATCAACAAAAATAAAAATCCGTGGTACATTCTCAAAATTTCAGACCTTCTCTGTCCTTCCTTGGAAAGTTGTACAGAAGATAAACTAGACTTATGAAAACTTCGACTTCTGAGTGTAGTCTCGAATAAGCCGGGAACTTCTAGCGATCGACGACGTCACCTACCCCACTCGATTATAATGGATCGCTAAATGACGCGGGTACTGCTAAATTATAGCAACTGTAGCCGCAAATCATCGCCATCACAACAGAGACAGCTCCGCATTTGTTACGCTGCGTTTCGCCTGAATCAGATCACAATGAACATTGAGATATCTTTTTCTTCTGTGTTCAAAATGGACTCCTCATAATTTTGTGCTGATAGCATGTTATCGAGGACAATAAGCCGATTGCGGATGTCACTATAAGCTTTTCAATATCCCAACCATCGTTCGCTGCCGCGTGGTGTAGCCGCGCAGTCTTCGGCGGATTGCGCTGCTCCAGTGGTAGGAGGTTCGAGTCGTCCCTCGGGCAAGGATGTGTGCGTGTTGTCCTTAGCGTAAGTTAGTTTAAGTTGGATTAAATTGTGTGTAAGCCTAGGGACCGATGACCTCAGCAGTTTGGTCCCATAGGAACTCCCAACAAATTTCCAAATTTTTCCATCTTTCTCTTGGCGTGGCTGCATAAACAACATGGGGCGACAACAAGCCGAGAACGTAGTGACCATAGTTCGTTAAAAGTGTCATTATTAGTACGGCTACTGTTGCTTCACAAGAAAAGTGAACAATGATAGAGGCATAGATTGATTTCTCATGGCAGAAGATATCTTCTGTATGCCACTAGTTATAAATATCAAGAGCTAATTTACATACGCATGTTAATATGGGCACTTGGGAAACAATTTTATAGACCGTGTACATTATTCAAACCTTCCATGAACTGTTTATATTCTATTCTCTGTTATAGAACGTGTTCTCATGTCAGTATATAACTTAAGCTGGTTGAGGATACTAAAGAGGTACTATACTCAGTGGCTGGTTTTCTTACATTATACATAGCGTAATAAGGTAACTTACATCTTCAGCTGCAATAATGAACGTTTGACGTGAATCAGAACAGGAAAGCAAAAGTGTTTACATGCGACTCTTCTCTTAAGTGGTACGGATAACTTGTTACAGAGGACAATAAACCAATGCCGTGTCTGCTACATATTTTTCAGCATTCTGATGCACACCAAACATACTTGTGCTTTGCTTGTAAAAATTTCTCTGACATCGACCGCGAAATTTTCTCCCGTTAGAACAATATAATGGCTTCCACGTTCTTGACTTTTAATGTTATACACCCAAGAGACTAGTCATACTGTATTCCCGAAACTGTCCGGCAGAAAATAGGAGTGTTACAAGACATGGTGACATATTTATACTATCTGGACTAATGCTTGCTTCCATTCGTTTCTTTCGATGTAAACTATTTTTGTATTTGTGAAATAATACGTTCTATGCAGTCCGTACCACTCCTACAAAAGATATTTTCGTTCATCATGATTTCACCTCCTTCGTGTGTTACCTTCAGTATTCTGTTAATGATTATTACAACATATGCCCATTAGTAGGGAGGCTACGTATGTTCTGCAGTGTACAAGCAAAACAAATGACATCATCAATTACCTTCAGCTCATGGTGTCATAAAGATGGCAGACGGCAGTACCTGTAAAAATTAAAGATGACGGATGGCGGCAAATTTAAAAATTAAAGATGGATCAAAAAATTAAAAACGGAATCCTATTGATCGTACTCCACAGTATCTGAACATTCTAATTTTTTTTGCCATGTGTTCAAATGTATTTACCCAAAAATTTCATAAAAAGGTGTGCCTTGCAATAGTTTTTGGTGTGCTGAAAAGCGTCTGAAAGCTCTGAATTTTTTATACAATGTTTAAAGGTATTTGTCTGAAAATTATATAGAGGGCGTTAGTTGCAGTATTTTCTCATCAAAAAGCACTTTTCTCACCATTAAAATGAAACAGCCAATTACAATGTAGTCATCTTGCCTTAGCTCAAAAATATACGAACACTAAATTTTTTGCACCATGTTAAAATGTTTCATTCTGAAAAATGGCGTTTTCTCATCAAAAAGCACTTTTCTCACCATTAAAATGAAACAGCCAATTACAATGTAGTTATCTTGCCTTAGCTCAAAAATATACGAACACTAAATTTTTTGCACCATGTTAAAATGTTTCATTCTGAAAAATGGCGTGGAGAAACACTCCCATATGTGAAAAGTTCTATTATTTTACCATTGATAGGATGACACACAATGGAGCCTCAAATTAATTATTTTTCAGGTCTAAATTGTTCTATAATGTTTGTGAAGTCTCACATGCGACATAGGCTTCAGTAAGACTGAAGCCACTCACTGAACGTTTTTCTTGTTTTTCTTGTTCTGACGAGTCTTGTCGTGCTGACATTTAATGCATTTGATTCTTACATCAGGGTAATATGGCATGCAATCACATCATAAAACTCATATGAGGGATTAGTGCCAATCTGTCTTACAACTTAAAATACACTTGTCGACGAGATTTAACTAGGCAAACAATTTAATTTCCGTGTCTAAATTCGTCAAAACGCCCTCTCTGACTACTCTTTTAATACTTGGTCTGCGCAATTATTGCACAATGGAGTTTTCCGGATTGTATCTGCGCATTAGTTTTTAGGACAGCAGTGTTAAGTAAAGACACTATTGGAAGTGCGTGTATTTTGACTGAAAACGGTTTGGCATACTTTAGCTATATGAAATCAAATTCAGAATGATTTTTGAGGAAAGATTAGCTATAGGAACATAGGTTGAACTACACCCAGCTCAGAAAAATATTAAAACGATTGGTGTGGAATTGACGCTAATTAATTGTAGACTAGAATTCAGATCGAAATGGTCTGGGACTGTGTGGCTCAAATCGCTTAGTCTTCACATCTTGATTTTGTTGCTATATGCTTCGGGAGAACATCTGCACACGGAAGTTATATCGAATTTCCAGAATTAACCGAGATATACCTCGGTGATGTGCAATTTCTTGCTTCAGGGGATATCCATTATACGTAGTAGACGGCCAAAGCTATTTAGTCCTTGAAAGCCTACACGTTCTCTGATGAATTTCAGTTGCCACCACAAACACATAAGAGAATTAGTCTTATTTGTATTTCTCTTTCATCAGAACGAATATAAAAATACTCCCCATGAGTAGACAGAAATATTTACTTATGCAATGTAGTTAATAAATTAGAAATACGTAGTTCCTGATGATTAGTTTTATTTCAGCAATTCTGCAGAACTTCAAAATGCGAAAGAAAATAAACTGCTGCTTTATGCTTCAGTTACTTGTCTACCAAGAGGTGCCAGCTGCTGTAATCGTTCATGCTCCGTTCTATGAACCTTGTTTGGTGTTATGAACAAAGAACAGTCAGTGTAATTATTTTCCACAACTGGATTGTTCTATAATGTTTGTCAAATGCCACAATTCTTCCCAAGTCTATACTGTCTGCAAAAGTACGCCAGAAATACAAGAATGAATTGTTTATGTCAAGAGTCACAATGTTAGTTCCAATACCGTTTTATCACGTTTTACAATCTTGGTGTTTCCTCACTTGAAACATTTCCACATCTAAATTGTCAGTGTTATCTTCTAAAAACACACGTTGCTGACTTATTGCCAGTACTGAAGCAAATCATAGGTTACTCGACAAGCCCTATTCGAACTTATTGTTATACATTAAAGTTATCAAAATACATAAGAATTACTTGTATATAAAAGCGCCTTTTCTTGCAGCAACATAATTTATAAATAAAATAAATAAATTAAGTTGCAGCAAGAAAAGGCGGTTTTATTTACAAAACAAGTATTTCTGTGCTTGCTGCGAAGGACGACGACGCAAACAAACATGTTACATAAAAATTGCTTCTAGAGCACTACAAAATACACATGAGTACTACTGCTATCTAAGAGCTTACAGTGCGCTTCTCGACAAAAATAACGGAACTATACAATATTATTCACCGCATTAAAATTTGTCAACAACCCCTCTCTGAAGGCGATAAAAAAGTGAGCCGAGCGTTATATTGACCCCTTGGTAGATCATTAATATCATCTGTGTTCAAAAAGTTGGTCACAGTCTGCTGTTACGCACTGGATACTACATGACTCTATGATAGAATAACATGAGTAGTTTTAATACACATTCACGCACGTAAGATACAAAATTTGCTACCCTTCTAAAGACACCGAAACATTATACTGAGTTCATGCTAGGGTATTAAGTTTATCTTACATTACGAAACGTTTGCCACATTCTGCGCAGAATGCTAAGTTATGCTGTCACATACTGGAAACTTTTTTCTTCGAACTCGACATTTTTAAGAAATTACATATGTCAGAGGTGTCTGGGAACTTTGAACAGTTTACTAGCACATGATACATGGTGTTAGCCACTGGGGTGTTAGAAATGGGTAAACGGATTAACAGTTATACAGATAGCAGGTAAATTGGTAACAGGTGAAGTGTAAATGGATAATGGATAATGGATAATAGGTAAATGGCTAATGTGTACGTAAGAAAATTGAGAGCCTACAGCCAAGGTGGCTGCAATGTGGTTCAGTTTTTCCATTTCAGTAAATACTAAGAGGATAGGGGAAGGGTGGGGAGAGGTCTGCCATCTTGGATTTTTTTAAAATATTAATCTCAATTTCCCCCATCCACAATCTTTAATTTATTAATTTACCACTCTCTACTGTCCTTAACTTTTAAGTTTCCTGCCATTCGCCATCTTCATTACATATATTTCTCGCCATCCGCCATCTTGATGACATTATTATTTCAAGGACAATGATGACGACATCGTTGCCTGTGGCATGTAGGCAAGCTCCTACTCCTCTATGTAGGCAACCCCGATTGCCAGAGGTCAAAGTGTGTCAGAACGCAAAATTATAGAAATGCATGCTTCATCATAAATGCAGATGCTGGCCAAGTCTGCAGGTTGCACTATTCTATTCGATCACGAATGGCACCCATATAATGTCCTCAACAAGTTTCAAATGTCAGTCGACGTCAGAACAGTAGCTGTGAGTGCATTACGTCAAAGTTAAGTAAATTCGAAGTTGGGCAAATTCTTGGTGCTCTTATGGCACGTTCTTCCATAACCAAGCTAGCCAGAGAGAAGATTCATACCACATACAGGAAATTCACAAGGCAGATGGTATTGTGTGTTGAGTGATTGTGACAGTCGGTCTTTCAAGAGGATCGTGAAAAGAAAAATGAGAGGAGGACAACGGTAAAAGGCACTGGAGACGAATGTCACACTAGAGAACCTTGTCAGCGCCAGAATGACACGAAGAGACCTTCACAGGTAGGGAAATGCAAAGCGACTTCGCATCCCAAACCGAATCCTCAGTGATACATATGTCCGTAACAGGAAAATGTAGAGCCGAAACCATGAAACAAGGCTATAAGATAATGGAAAAAAAGTCGTTCGGTCGAACGAAGCCTTGTTGGACACTGTTTCCAATTTAGGCCGATTCTATGTCCCAAGAGTCAAACATGGAGGTGGTTCAGTAATGATTTGGGTGACAATATAGTGTCACAAAGGATCCTCTGCAAGCCCATTTTACTGCCAAGGATTATGTGATAAATTGGCTGATCAGATCCATTCCCTGTGTGGTGATGATGCTGTGTTCCAAAACGACAAGATCCCTATTCACACAGCTCAAATTGTCCACGTAGTTTTTTGAAATCGAGAATGAATATTCACGTCTCCCCTTACCACCACAGCTACCAGATCTCAATATTATTGAGCTTTTATGGTCTACTTTACTGAGAAGTTTTCATGATCGTTCTTCACTTTCATCATCGTTATCTGAACTTTACACTATTCAGCAGGAATATTAATTCAAGATTCCCATAAAAACCATGCCGCACGCTCTGCGTTTATCCGTTCCGAGACGAGTGGAAATCATTTTGATTGCCAACGGTTTCCCTACACCATGTTAGGCATGATATTATGTATTTGTCCACCCCTTGTACATAGCATTCCTACTCCCATTTGTATTGTTTTCTGAGAGTAAGTCTTTCGTTTCCAACATTTCCCATTCTAATATCGTTCAGAAGGTAACATAAGGTTTTTCCGCCACGTTACGTATAAATACTCGATTATGTTAATAAATACAGTTACGAAGTTCACTGTATGGTATAATAAAGTAATTACGATAGAACACAAAAGCCAGAGTCGAAAGACTTTGCTCATTGTTTGGAAAGACTATGGGCCACACGCTTGTTTAAGCATGTGCGATAGCACTCAAAACTGGTCTCCGGAGGCCACCATTCCTGTCGACTAGAGGCATGCCGGCCTCAAATTCTTCACAAGTTCTTCAGAAACATCCAGTTTAAGAAGCCCGTAAGTGGAGCCCTCAAATAATGGACACATCTTGCTATGATAGTTGCGTTGAGGATGGCCATGGCATTCCCTTAGTCAGCTAGTAATACAACTAACCCCATGTTCCGCCATCAGCTTCAATCCTTGTCTCTCCACCCTGCTAATATTTGACTTAGGGGCCTTGGCTATCGCTAAAATCTGGCTAGTAGCAAGCCTTACCTTATCTTCTGCTTCCTGAGAAAGATGCCGCACTGTTCGTTCCATTGTGCTTATGATCTCGGCCACTGCTATAATTCGTGGTGTTGGAGTGCAATTCAGGCCTTTTTCATCTCCGTGGTGTCATCATGGCGCAATGCAAGCAATCAGATGAATTCCTTTGGGTATAGCAGTGGGATATTTGCCAGTTTCACGACAATGTGCCGTAGCTCCTGACGACGATGATCGGGGTAGTCATTGAAAGATCGAGATTTAGTCATACAACACACTTCATTATACATCTATGTTACTAAAGGCACAAAACGGTCATCCATTCCCGTTCACAGCGTGCCTCTGTGTGTGTGTGTGTGTGTGTGTGTGTGTGTGTGTGTGTGTGTGTGTGTGTGTGTGTGTGCGTGTGCGTGCGTGTGTGTGTGTACGATCTACATCTCCTCCTAAACCACTGCCCCGATTTCAACCAAACCTGGTACACATATCTCCTGCTGTCGGGTAACAATCTCTGCCGAGGTAAGGACCGCCTGCCTGTCATAGTTCAAGAGATATGACGCCATAAACAACGAGATACATCAAAAACTGCCGCATCATGCATGGCGTTTAAATTTATTGCTTCTGTGCTGCAAAATCTATTCGCAATAAGCTTCGCACACACTACCCAAATATTCCGCTAAATGTACTTACGAAGTTATAACATACACTCCTGGAAATTGAAATAAGAACACCGTGAATTCATTGTCCCAGGAAGGAGAAACTTTATTGACACATTCCTGGCGTCAGATACATCACATGATCACACTGACAAAACCACAGGCACATAGACACAGGCAACAGAGCATGCACAATGTCGGCACTAGTACAGTGTATATCCACCTTTCGCAGCAATGCAGGCTGCTATTCTCCCATGGAGACGATCGTAGAGATGCTGGATGTAGTCCTGTGGAACGGCTTGCCATGCCATTTCCACCTGGCGCCTCAGTTGGACCAGCGTTCGTGCTGGACGTGCAGACCGCGTGAGACGACGCTTCATCCAGTCCCAAACATGCTCAATGGGGGACAGATCCGGAGATCTTGCTGGCCAGGGTAGTTGACTTACACCTTCTAGAGCACGTTGGGTGGCACGGGATACATGCGGACGTGCATTGCCCTGTTGGAGCAGCAAGTTCCCTTGCCGGTCTAGGAATGGTAGAACGATGGGTTCGATGACGGTTTGGATGTACCGTGCACTATTCAGTGTCCCCTCGACGATCACCAGTGGTGTACGGCCAGTGTAGGAGATCGCTCCCCACACCATGATGCCGGGTGTTGGCCCTGTGTGCCTCGGTCGTATGCAGTCCTGATTGTGGCGCTCACCTGCACGGCGCCAAACACGCATACGACCATCATTGGCACCAAGGCAGAAGCGACTCTCATCGCTGAAGACGACACGTCTCCATTCGTCCCTCCATTCACGCCTGTCGCGACACCACTGGAGGCGGGCTGCACGATGTTGGGGCGTGAGCGGAAGACGGCCTAACGGTGTGCGGGACCGTAGCCCAGCTTCATGGAGACGGTTGCGAATGGCCCTCGCCGATACCCCAGGAGCAACAGTGTCCCTAATTTGCTGGGAAGTGGCGGTGCGGTCCCCTACAGCACTGCGTAGGATCCTACGGTCTTGGCGTGCATCCGTGCGCCGCTGCGGTCCGGTCCCAGGTCGACGGGCACGTGCACCTTCCGCCGACCACTGGCGACAACATCGATGTACTGTGGAGACCTCAAGCCCCATGTGTTAAGCAATTCGGCGGTACGTCCACCCGGCCTCCCGCATGCCCACTATACGCCCTCGCTCAAAGTCCGTCAACTGCACATACGGTTCACGTCCACACTGTCGCGGCATGCTACCAGTGTTAAAGACTGCGATGGAGCTCCGTATGCCACGGCAAACTGGCTGACACTGACGGCGGCGGTGCACAAATGCTGCGCAGCTAGCGCCATTCGACGGCCAACACCGCGGTTCCTGGTGTGTCCGCTGCGCCGTGCGTGTGATCATTGCTTGTACAGCCGTCTCGCAGTTTCCGGAGTAAGTATGGTGGGTCTGACACACCGGTGTCAATGTGTTCTTTTTTCCATTTCCAGGAGTGTATTACCGCTTACAGATGGGGAGATATGACGTCTTAAACACTGAGATGCGTGAAAAAGTGCCGCATTGCGGATAACGTTTAAATGTGTTACTTAAATGTATTACTTATTTGCTACTAACACTGTTAGGAATATAATTCGCAGAAACGGCCACACATGCCGCCGAATGTACCTACACAATTGCATCATTGTACGACACATCGCTCAAGAGATACGACGTCATAATGGCTAAGATGAGCGAAAAAATGTCGCATCATGCATTAAATCATAATACATTTATTGTTTGCTTATAAGACACTCCTACAGTCAACTTAAGGAAATCGCTGACTCCTTCCAGCTCTTTGAGAGCTTCCAACTGCGAATTCGGTTCGGTTGCAGGCGAAAACGTAGCCGTCTATAGAACTACGAAAAGGCGTTCCACAGAGACGCTTACAGACTCTGTACTTATACACCCGTACGTTGTGCATACTTCTTTGTATGATTCTTTAGTAATTTCTAAGGTATTTTCGCGAATACATTGAAACGAATTTTTTTTGATATTACACTACAAATATAGTTAATATTTGCTTTTGCTGGTAATAGAAAAATGTGTAAAATGAATAACCGGGTAATGTTGGGTTTATCACATAAAAATTTTAAATGCTTTCTTAACCTACTCACTATGTGCTATACTCTTACGTGTTTAACATAGTAAGCCTGAAACTATGTGTATATCTTTAGAAAAGCCGGCAGCTGTGGCCGAGCGGTTCTAGGCGCTTCACTCCGGAACCACGCGGATGCTACGGTCGCAGGTTCGAATCCTGCCTCGGTCATGGATGTGTGTAATGTCCGTAGGTTAGTTAGGTTTAAGTACTTCTAAGTTCTAGGGGACTGATGACCTCCGATGTTAAGTCCCATAGTCTGTAGTGCCATCATCAGAAAACAAACTCACAGTGCGCAAATTTCACAGACTGTATTCATCCAATACTTGGGACTGAGAGCACTTCGCAACTTCAAACTTTACACATAATTTAAAACTGGTTTAGCAGTTTAGCAACATGTATTACCTCATCTGTAGAGCAATCAGACTTCCGAACCCGTTTTAATAAGAGATATCGACTCTTTAAAGTGTTTTGAGTAATCCTGCCGCCATTTGACTACAATGATATTTATTTTCTTGCTATACGATCCAGATTCTGGGCTTAGGCTATTTTCAAGTACAAAAACTTATTTATATATCGAAAGACATGAGAATAGTATGAAACACAAGTCTATGTGGAAAAGTATATCTGGTAATGTAGGCCAGATCCGTCATTAGTAAAAGAGAGTTGTTCTTCAGACATAATAGTGCCGGGTATACCTTTTTAGTAGTTAGCAGTCTCATGTAACAGCTGTGCTGTAGGTTCCAGAAATTAAAGTTTGCAATACATTTAGACCCAGAAATGAAAGTCTGCAATATACACGCCTGGAAATGGAAAAAAGAACACATTGACACCGGTGTGTCAGACCCACCATACTTGCTCCGGACACTGCGAGAGGGCTGTACAAGCAATGATCACACGCACGGCACAGCGGACACACCAGGAACCGCGGTGTTGGCCGTCGAATGGCGCTAGCTGCGCAGCATTTGTGCACCGCCGCCGTCAGTGTCAGCCAGTTTGCCGTGGCATACGGAGCTCCATCGCAGTCTTTAACACTGGTAGCATGCCGCGACAGTGCGGACGTGAACCGTATGTGCAGTTGACGGACTTTGAGCGAGGGCATATAGTGGGCATGCGGGAGGCCGGGTGGACGTACCGCCAAATTGCTCAACACGTGGGGCTTGAGGTCTCCACAGTACATCGATGTTGTCGCCAGTGGTCGGCGGAAGGTGCACGTGCCCGTCGACCTGGGACCGGACCGCAGCGACGCACGGATGCACGCCAAGACCGTAGGATCCTACGCAGTGCTGTAGGGGACCGCACCGCCACTTCCCAGCAAATTAGGGACACTGTTGCTCCTGGGGTATCGTCGAGGACCATTCGCAACCATCTCCATGAAGCTGGGCTACGGTCCCGCACACCGTTAGGCCGTCTTCCGCTCACGCCCCAACATCGTGCAGCCCGCCTCCAGTGGTGTCGCGACAGGCGTGAATGGAGGGACGAATGGAGACGTGTCGTCTTCAGCGATGAGAGTCGCATCTGCCTTAGTGCCAATGATGGTCGTATGCGTGTTTGGCGCCGTGCAGGTGAGCGCCACAATCAGGACTGCATACGACCGAGGCACACAGGGCCAACACCCGGCATCATGGTGTGGGGAGCGATCTCCTACACTGGCCGTACACCACTGGTGATCGTCGCGGGGACACTGAATAGTGCACGGTACATCCAAACCGTCATCGAACCCATCGTTCTACCATTCCTAGACCGGCAAGGGAACTTGCTGTTCCAACAGGACAATGCACGTCCGCATGTATCCCGTGCCACCCAACGTGCTCTAGAAGGTGTAAGTCAACTACCCTGGCCAGCAAGATCTCCGGATCTGTCCCCCATTGAGCATGTTTGGGACTGGATGAAGCGTCGTCTCACGCGGTCTGCCCGTCCAGCACGAACGCTGGTCCAACTGAGGCGCCAGGTGGAAATGGCATGGCAAGCCGTTCCACAGGACTACATCCAGCATCTCTACGATCGTCTCCATGGGAGAATAGCAGCCTGCATTGCTGCGAAAGGTGGATATACACTGTACTAGTGCCGACATTGTGCATGCTCTGTTGCCTGTGTCTATGTGCCTGTGGTTCTGTCAGTGTGATCATGTGATGTATCTGACCCCAGGAATGTGTCAATAAAGTTTCCCCTTCCTGGGACAATGAATTCACGGTGTTCTTATTTCAATTTCCAGGAGTGTATTTAGGAGTTCTAGTGATTTTCTTACTTTTGCTAGTGGCTGATCTGACGTAGATGACCAGATATGTTTTTTCGACAAGGACTTGTATTTCATACTAGTCTGATGTATTTTGACGTACAAATAACTTTTTGTAATTGAAAACGGCCTATGGCCGAAATCTGCATCGTATAACAATAAAACAAAAATTATTACAGTCAAATGACGGCAGTAGGCAATAGCCTTACCGCAATGGATACACCGGTTCCCGTCAGATCAACGAAATGAAGCGCTGTCGGAAGTGCCGGCAATTGGATGGGTGACCATCCGGGCCGACATACGCAGCTGCCAGCCTCTTGATGCCAATTGAGGAGCTACTCGTCCGAATAGTAGCGGCTCTGGTCACAGAAAACCATCATAACGACCGGGAGAGTGGCGTGCTGACCACACGCCCTTCCTATCCGCATCCTCAACTGAGGATGACATGCCGGTCGGATGGCCCCGATGGGCCACTTGTGGCCTGAAGACAGAGTGCTTATACATACAAATGACGGCAGTAGCATTCAAAACATTTATCGTAACCGTGGCTCCAACTAAAATAAAAGTTATCCATTCTTTAGAGAATCAGGGGTGGCGAGTGGTGACTGGCGTTACATAAACTCGGGACGTTGGGTGCAACTGCTACTCGAAAGGAGTTCGTGGCGGGCTGCATCAAACCGGTCAGCCTGATGACCCTAAAAAGAGAACAAAAGGTCTCCTCGGTTTGTGAGAAATGATTCCCGAATATGTCATGACTATATTTCTGCGAATTTGTCTTATTTTGTTGATTTCAATGTTCTACCATTGCTTTCAGCCTGTTAAACACGCGTCATAAACCACTCCAACCGTTATTTGTCCAAGTACAGGGCGCCTGAGCTATAGGTGTACAAAAATAAAAAAAACTGTTGTTTACAGCATTTTCGTTCAATGCTGTACATAGGAACTCCAACACTTTTACGCATGTTGGTGCATTTCAATGTGAACACCGTTTGTAGTTAGACAGAATGTACTCCACTTCTCACGACATGTACATAAGCACGACAAGTGTTACGGCCTCTACTGTGACTTGGATTCGTTGTCTCAAATCAACCACATCTCCAACCCTTGTTCTATTATCAGTGTCCTTTATAAAAATGGTTCAAATAGCTCTAAGCTCTGTGGGACTTAACATCTGAGGTCATCAGTCCCATGGACTTAGAACTACTTAAACCTAACTAATCTAAGGACATCACATACATCCATGCCCAAGGCAGGATTCGAACCTGCGACCGTAGCAGCAGCGCGGTTCCGGACTGAAGATCCTAGAACCGCTCGACCACAGCGGCCGGCCCTTGATAAAGCCCCACGTACTGATAATCAGCTGAGACAGATCGAGAGACCGTGGTTGCTAGGCAATGGGACGCCCCCTTCCGATTCAGCGCTCTGGGAGATATGTGGTAAAATCCCCATGACAATGGGGAGGGGAACGGTACCATCCTGTTAGAAAACGACGTCGGGAGGCATTTGTGGAACTTCACAGTAAGCTAACATGTCGAGGTAGGTGTGCCCTTTGCCTGACGTGCACGCGTTATGCGACTCACAACGGGACCGTACGGACGTCCACTCATTGATTTTATTCAAATCGACAGGTTGTAAACGGCACGGTTAGAATTTAAAAAATGCATAAAGAGGAAGACACACTGTCAAACGTTTCGCCGAGTACGTAAGCGCTTAGTTTCAGAAGCGCTATGTGCAGGGATCGAATCTCACATAGCGGCATGTCTTCTTCAGTCCGACGTAATCCTAACAACAATTTCATTATGATGGAGCAAATTATCAGTATTGAATGATTCACTTACCATTTTCCTACACAAGAACTTTCAATCAAATCAGTTGAGTTATTTTACTAATACTACTGTATCTGACCCCCTCCCCCACCAACCATGGACTTTGCCATTGGTGGGGAGGCTCGCTTGCCTTAGTGATACAGATAGCCCTACCGTAGGTGTAGCCACAAACAGAGGGGAATCTGTTGAGAAGTCAGACAAAAGTGTGGTTTTTGAAGAGGGGCAGCAGCCTTTCCGGTAGGTGTAGGGGCAACATTGTGGATGTTTGACTGATCTGGCCTTGTAACATTAACCAAAACTGCCTTGCTGTGCTGGTACTGCGAACGGCTGAAAGCAAAGTGACACTACAGCAGTAACTTTTCCCGAGGGCATACAGCTTTACTATATGGTTAGAAACCGAAAGTAGTAGATGAACTTTGCTTTTGGGGGAGCAAAATAACTGTAGAGAGGATATAAAATGTAGACCGGTTATGGCAAGGAAAGCGTTTCTGAAGAAGAGTAATTTGTTAACATCGAGTATAGATTCAAGCGTCAGGATGTCTTTTCTGAAAGTATTTGCGTGGAGTGTAGCCATCTATGGAAGTGAGACCTGAACGATAAATGGTTTAGACAAGAAGAAAACAGAAACTTTCGAAATGTGGTGCTACAGAAGAATGCTGAAAATTCGATGGGTAGATCACGTAACTTATGAGGAGGTACTTAACAGAATTGGGGAGAAGAGGACTTTGTGGCAGAACGTTACTAGAAGAAGGGATCGGCTGGTGGGACACGTTCTGAGGCATCAAGGGATCATAAATTTAGTAATGGAAGGAAGCGTGGAGGGTAAAAATCGTAGAGCGAGACCAAGAGATGAATGCACTAAACAGATTCAAGAGGATGTAGCTTGCAGTATGTACTTGGAGATCAAGAAGCTTCCACAGGATAGAGTAGCATGGAGAGCTGCATCAAACCAGTCTCTGGACTGAAGACCACAACAACAACAACAACGTCATTGTATCTGCACCTGTGACAAGTATAATGTGTAACGTATGGAGCACTGCACGAATCAGGATTATACTGGTCTTCGGAACAGGGGAACAATAATTACTGAAATATACAACACTTGTATTGAACGCCAAATTTTTGCATGTGCACGCATATTTCAATATGGCTGTCGCTAAGCAAACTTGGTTTACATTCATAAATTGTTCTCGGTCATTACATAATTTCGTGGTGTTCCAAGCATACCCAATTATGTGGGAAAGAAGGAAATGAAAAATAAAAAATATGTAGTAGCAGCGTTATTCAATCCTCAGAACTCGCACTTGCCAGATAAAGAGCTTACACGCAGGGCTGCGGAGTCCTTCAATACAATCAACCATACGAAGTATGTAGCACGTTTAAAATTTTCGAACTCCAATTTCTTCGAAATTTTTGAGAAGTGCGTCTTCCCGTGTACATATGTTAAATCATAGTCGTGCCTTATACACCGGGTCAATATGAATCAAGACGGGAAGTAAAGTTCGTACGAACCCCTTGTAAGCGCTATTCATGAAATGGTGAGGGTCACATCTTAGAGAGTGTCTCTATGTATTGGGTATTTAACCAACAACATAAGACGTCGAGTTGTTTCGATACAAGGATTTGTATGTACATACCCCTATCCCGGACATCCTGTATTTTCGTTTGTCCATATTTGTACTTACTGCGTAAATGGACGGTAATGCGCCTGTGCACTGCATTTTAAAGAATGGGAGTTTATAAATGAGGAAGTGGGAATTACTGTCAATTACTGAGCCTGTGAAAATGGGATTTCTATAGGGTGTATGCATATCGCTATCTTAGTATTCTTGTTCCCAGTCATCCAGTCCAGCTAACTTAAACTTCACACTTGCTCATACTCTAAACAGTATACTCTTATGCATTTTGTTGAGGTCACGGAACATTTACAATCGTTATGCCATGACACGTGTAACGAACAGTCTTACGTGATTAACAATGTATTATTTTCTCTGCCTGCGTGTTTTTGACTGTGCATAAAGTCACATTACTTTTAAAGATGTAATTGAAGGGATCAGATATATAAGGAGACAGCAAGTTTAGCGTAGTACGCTGCCGCTATGCTCAAAAAATATGTGAGGGTCGATGCAAGAGAGGAAAGTCAACCAGACGGACTGGCTCGATACTTCAAGAGACACAATAGCACTTTGTGGACGGGGAGGGCAAAATCGTTGACTGCCCTGGTGTGGGAGTAAAAGGTCCCACCTGGCCTTGAGCGTTATAAAAATACTGGAGTCCGCTGTAAATACAGCAACGACGATCGCTCCCATGCTTAGGGAAGTAATATGATGCTAAACTAATTAATATTAATGTTGTAACACTGTACTGATATTAGGGAACAATAAACAGGTTTCAGAGCGTCTAGATCCTGTACTGAACAAATACAAAACTTCAACAAACGGGCAGCTATACAGGAAGAAATAAGCCACACAGAAAGTAGCTGCCTTCGTAGATTTCCAAAAGGTGTAGCGCTCCGTGGATATTAAAACAGCTATGATTCAACGAAAAACTCCTAAGGTTGGTGCAGGCCAAAGCAAAGTTTAGAGGACAACTTTCATAGAGTATTCCAGTCAATAAAGGTGTTAGGCAAGAAGACGTTATTTTTTCTACGTTATTTAACTCTGTGGAGGAGAAAAGTCGACAGGAAGTTGGGGATCAAAGTAGACGACATAAGGATCCAATATCTTGCCTTTGTTGATGACCTGACTTTACTAGCAAACGATATGCAAGACCTATACAATGGCAGAGACAACACGTGTACTGATCAGCATCGGAAAGATGGAATTTATTAAGCGCTATTGAGGGCGCAACAAAATCGTTGAGGATCAGCACTACAAAGCACATCACAAGAGCCAAAACGGTAAAGTACCATGGAGACTGGATCTCGGATGACCTTCGACAGAAAGCGACAGATGACTTTGTAGGTTATATTTTGCAACGTGTATGTCTGACAATAGACTCTGCCAAAATTATGAAAAGACTGTCTACATTCAGTTCTGTATAATAAATACACTATTGGCCATTATAATTGCTACACCAACAAGAAATGCAGATGATAAACGGGTATTCAGTGGACAAATATATTATAGCAGAACTGACATGTGATTACATTTTCACGCAAGTTGGGTGCATAGATCCTCAGAAAGCAGTACCCAGAAAAACCACCTCTTGCTCTCTGGCCGTTATAAGGGCCTTGATACGCCTGAGCATTGAGTCAAACAGAGCTTGGATGACGTGTACAGGTACAGCTGCCCATGCAGCTTCAACACGGTACCACAGTTCATCAAGAGTAGTGACTGGCGTATTGTGACGAGTCAGTCGCTCGGCCACCATTGACCAGCCATTTTCAATTGGTGAGAAATCTGGAGAATGTGCTGGCCAGGGCACCAGTCGAACATTTTCTGTATCCAGAAAGGCCCGTACAGGACCTGCAACATGCGGTCGTGCATTGTCCTGCTGAAATGTAGGATTTCGCAGGGATCAAATGAAGGATAGAGCCACAGGTCGTAACACATCCGAAATGTAACGTCTACTTTTCAAAGTGTCGTCATTGCGAACAAGAGGTGACCGAGACGTGTAACCAATGGCACCTCATACTATCACGCCGGGTGATAACGCCAGTATGTCGATGACGAATACACGCTTCCAATGTGCTTTCACCGCGATGTCGTCAAACACGGATGCGACCATCATGATGCTGTAAACAGAACCTGGATTCATGAGAAAAAATGACGTTTTGCCATTCGTGCACTCAGGTTCGTCGTTGAGTAAACCATCGCAGGCGCTCCTGTCTGTGATGCAGCGTCAAGTGCAACCACAGCTATGGTCTCCGAGCTGATAGTCCATGCTGCTGCAAACATCGTCGAACTGTTCGTGCAGATGGTTGTTGTCTTGAAAACGTCCCCATGTGTTGACTCAGGGCTCGAGACGTGGATGCACGATCCGTTAAAGCCATGCGGTTAAGATGCCTGTCATCTCGACTGCTAGTGATACGAAGCCGTTGGGATCCAGCACGGCGTTCCGTTTTACCCTCCGGAACCCACCGATTCCATATTCTGCTAACAGTCATTGGATTTCGACCAAGGAGAGCAGCAATGTCGCGATACGATAAACCGCAATAGCGATAGGCTACAATCCGACGTTTATCAAAGTCGGAAACGTGATGGTACGCATTTTTCCTCCTTACACGAGGCATCACAACAACCTTTCACCAGGCAACGACAGGCAACTGCTGTTTGTGTATGAGAAATCGGTTGGAAACGTTCCTCATGTCAGCACGCTGTAGGCGTCACCACCGGCGCCAACCTTGTGTGAATGCTCTGAAAAGCTACTCATTTGCATATCACAGCATCTTCCTCCCGTCGGTTAAATTTCGCGTCTGTAGCACGTCATCTTCATTTGGTGTGGCAATTTTAATGGCCAGTAGTGTAGATCATACTAACTGAGCAGTGGCACACAATGCGATGGGACGCTTTCCTTCGGCAAGATGATCTTTGGGAGAATTTCGAGTGGTCGAGTAGAGACACTAGCCGCAAGACGTTTGGGTTGCGGCGTGAACGGGGAGACGCGTGAGGATCGCAGTCGCGAGAGGGATTGTGAGAGGAGTACTGTGGCCCCGTGGAGAACAGCCCGCAGTTAGTCAGCTGCTCCTGCCTTGGTCGACTACCATTGATTGTCCCTCGCTGAGGTGGTCCGTGGAGCTGTGAAGTGGTGGCCTTGTGTCTATTGATTCCACTGTGTACGCTGCCCGATGGAACCAACTCCGGTGACTAAAAACGCCGAGCGTTGCAGAGCATCCGCCAAATCTGAGTGCAGCGAATGTTTGTGGAGATTTTGATCACACGCCGGTTGTGAATTTTTATGAATCGAGCTTAATGCTTGGAACTGTGTACGCTGGTTAAAGGTGTCACAAATGTAGTGGGCTCAAGCATACGTCTGCATTTGACTTCGTGTTATAGCATGGTCAACTGTTTACTTGAGCTAGTCTATTAGCATTCACAACTGTAAGCGGTCTCTTCCCTTGTCGCGCTTGCTGTTATTAGATACATTGAATCTTACTAGTGCAAGCTGACAATAAGTTGATACATTCAGGATTCAGTCTTATACGATAACGGAGTTTAGACTTGTGTCGATGCTCTTATGCCAAGCGTCCCTTTAAGCACTACTAGGCTTCGGTGTAGCCAACTATTGCTCCTTAGTAATGTTATAAAATTATTCTGTTTTAGTGCACTACACCTCGGGTCCTGTAATTCGTTACTTTTCCCTCCGTGTTATTGGGCAAGGAATTCAAGTTGTTCATAGCGATCCAATTGCTCTGGACTAATCAGTGGATGGAAGAAGGAAACTGCCCAATTCAGTAACAGTATTTGTAATATTGCTGTGACAAAGGACTACAGGTCGGAGCCTTGGTTTTAAATTATTATGGACTAAGTTAGTACATAACAGTTGTGCTAAAATTATTATGTTTAAAGATTTGTTAAAGTGCCTCGCTTGATTTGCTTGTCATTTGGCATTTGAACTGTATTTAAGTGTGTGCCTATCAGGTTTTTCTTACGTTCTGGGCGAGTGCACGAAATTCATTTAATTCCTATAAATTTTTACTAGGCAGTTATTGAATGTTGATTTTACAATTTCAGCCTGTTGTGTGTCTTTAGAAATAATTGTTTCCGAAATGAAAGGCTTAATGGTCTTACTTGCGTTAATATTCCTGATGAAATAAATTTAATAATTCATTTTCTTAAAGTCAATGTTTGCCAGCCATAAGTTTTGGTACGAATTCAGGAAGTTGCTAGTAGTTTAAGGTGTTGACTGCCTTAAAATTGCTACATATGTAAAGCAAACATCTTAGATACAACCATTATTCTGATTATTTTCTTGGGATTTGTAAAAGCTATCTATGATACAATGTGTTAAGAAAATTCTTACCCACTTACCCTCTTTTAAGACATCATTATTTTAAATATATCTGAGATTGTTCAGGCTGAGTGAGATCTGAAAAAAAATTTGACCTTCTTTATATTTCATTATCATAAATATATGCAATTAGCTAGAATTACTAATTGTTAAATAAATTTTCAATTAAAATTTTTTAACTTTGAATAGTGTTGCTGTTGCGTTACTCTTGGGGTAGCACTTCCACACCTCAGCCTTTGTGAAAGCCTTTACCTTCCCCTGTTAAAAGCCTTTTCACCAACAACTGAGGTAGCATATGAGCAGGAGTTAGTAAATTTTTGGGACTACGTATTGATGAAAACTTGAACTAGGGGAGGCATATTATTGAGCTACTCAAACAACGAAGCACAGCTTCTTTTGGAGGAATTTTCTGGGGTAACTCATCTGATTACAAAGAAAATATTGATTGCACAAAAGCGAGGAGTAGCAATAATATGTGGTGTTCACAAACGGACGTCAAGTACGAATCTCTTCCAGGAACTAGAAATTTTAATTGCATAGTCACAATACACTATTCGCTAATGGAATTACTTATAAATAATCCATCACAATTTGAGAAGGACATTGCTGACCATACCTACGACACTAGAGGGAAAAATGATCTTTATTACCCGTTGTTAATTCTGTCAGAGGCTCAGAAAGGAGTTCAACATGCAGCAACAAAAAGTTTCGACTATTTGTCCAATAACATAAAATGAGTAACAGGTAGCGAAGCAGGTTTTAAATATAATTTAACTTCATTTCTCGTGGACAACTTCTTTTCCACTGCCGAATTTCCATTTAAAAATGGGTAGCAAGTAAAAAATAAAAAAAGCCTGTAATTGCTTGAGTGAGGCTAAAAAGACTGTGTTTTTATTGGACTGGGAATGACAGCCAGCCTGTGGCAAAATACAGGTTTATTAAACCTTGATAATGGTTTCAGCAGTTGAAAATGGTCTTCTTGAGAGGGTACTGTACGTAGAATCACATTACCTATATCCAGTGTGGTAGTCATTGACTCTTTCTAATAAATATATGTGTCATCCAGTTAATCACCTTTCTAAATACATGCTTTAAATGTAGTAGCTCTGTTGCAGAGCTTTGTCTTAAAATGCGTTCACTCGTTCAACTCCATTTCAATAAAAGAATCGTTCAAATGATCCATGCAACATATAAGTAACTAACTCAGACCAAAGGGTGGTTCTCTAACGAAGGAAAATAAAACTAGAGAGAGCAGAGTATGTTTTCAGGTGAATGTACGCTTCCAAACATCAATCAATGAATATCAAACTAAAACATTAAAACACAGTAGTCTGTCCTCCATGCAATAGAGGTCCCATTACCAAAGCAGAAAACCCCAAGAACAGTCGTAGAATTACGAGAATTGAAATTACTGTGAAAAATATTCGGACCAAGAATCCTATCAGATGAGAGACGATGGTAAAAACTAATCGTGAGCGCCACCAACAGAAGAAACCTCATCGATGCCATCAGAAGACGACAACTTACTTTCCGTCGACACGTGTACAGTATCGATCCCAACAGGTTGTCCAGGAAGATCTTCAAAGTAGCCAACGAGGGTAAAACCAATGGATCCAGCAAATAAACACTTTGCAGTAGTTCTCATTAGGTAAGACATTGTGATTACCATTTACTTATCGAAACGACGTTAACAACTGTAAGGTGTCAGGAAAATCCAACACCTTCCATGAAAACCCTGACATGATAAGCAAATCCAGTAGTATGTCACATAGCTCCGAATAAATCGTGACATTAAATAAACCAAAGTAATACGAGTAACGAGTGAGCGAATGGAATACCACAGACTAACACAAGAATGCCTAAATGCATGTCATACCTTCCCACCGTGAGACAGACGCAGTTCAGAGGGGAGAAACGAGAACAGAAGCCGAGAGCAGAACCGTGTTAAGCTGGAAGGCTCTATGATAAGGGACGGACACCCACGTCTCCAGCTAACCGCTAGGACTATCCCCCCCCCCCCCCCCCCCCAGCCTGTGTTAAAAGCTAGAGCCCTCCAGAAGAACAGTATAGACTTTATGATAACACAAAAAGGGCTGCTCCAGCCACAAGTTTTAGCGTGAAACTTTTTCGCGTCTCTGCTACGTCAGGACCACCCCCCAGCCCATGTTGAAAGATAGAGCCCTCCAGAAGAACAGTATAGATCTTACGATAAGACTAAAAGGACCACACCAGCTGAAAGTTTTAGTGTGAGACTTTTTCGCATCTCTGTTACGTTGCAAACTTTGAAAACATTGCCCCACCACGAAAAGTATCACGTTTCTCATTGGATGGACAGAATTTTTGTAGGTGGAGCTTAACGTTAACATTGAGACCCTGATTGGTCAGATTAAAACACAGCCAGATAGTTTTTTTAAACCAACTTCGGTAAATTGTAGGAAGGAGAAGTTAGGACAGGAGTTGCTTCCGAGACGGCGAGGTAAGCGGAGCTGTGCTGTTCGCCGCCCCCTGATGAACACCGACAAGGTAATGAACGCACGCGATGCTGCATAACAGCGCATAAAGCTTCACTCAGAACTACAGAAGTCTCATCTGTTACACCCCCTTTTTGCGTAATCCTAGTGCCGATCGTCCATTAAAGCTCATAGTGTTCACATTTGCCACTTGAAGTAAAAATCTGAAACGCGATGATTTTTCTGTTATATAGTTATTGAAAAGCCACATCAGCCACTGCAATTTACGACAAGTTAGGTAAGTAATTAAAGATAATTGAGGGTCACTGTAGACCATTTTTATAGTTTTCTCTCTTGTGAAACTTAATTTAAACCTAGATTATAGATGTGATATGGCATAGGTCATCCTTCGATCCATTGTAGAACTTGGAAACCCATTCAGGGAATATTCGTTCACATTTTTGTTGAACGCAGTTGGTTTTTATCATCCCGTATTAAAACATTTCCTTTTATCAATAGTGCAATTTATAAACTATGTTTTGTGAGTAGAATAAAATTTCCAATGGTAAACTTAACTGCTTTTTCGACGTTATTTTACCAGCTAACTAAAAATAGGAAAGCCTTGAACCCCTTCTACTAAATTTAGTTAGTATTAAGATTCTTTTACAGGGAGTGCAGTGGAGCTGACGCTGAAATCATTAAGAATTTGGTTATATCATCGCTAGTCTTACTGAACTCTTCTGAACTCTACATGTCATGTGTGGTCTGGCGTCTCCTTACCAGCAACAGGTCCCAGGTTCAAACTAGTCAATTCCCTAAACAACACGCTCAGAGCGTCGTTGCGCGAAAGTGGTAGGAAGACACGATATAGAACAAACAGACACCACGCAGAATGTTAGACAACAACGAGACAGGCAATGGTCCGAGGAATGCAATACAGAAATCAGCAGGAAAATGGATTGTTAGGCCAATAGAAAATCTTAAAGTACCAACAAGAAAACAGCTACTTAACCTCACAAAGAACGCCAGAAGTGGCAGAGGACAATGAAGTCAACGCCAGAAGTGGCATAGGACAATGAAGTGGCATAAAACGCACCCTGGTCCACAAATGGCCCAAATGAGGTAAGAAAATAGTCGGCATTCTGTCAAGACATCTACAAGTGTTAATTGCTGTTTCAAATCCTCAGTTAGTCTAAGATTACCGTAAAAGCTAAAGAAGCTTTGAAGGAGCTACCGGCTCTTCTACGGCTTACTAAAATTTTTGGGCGAGGGTATTTGTGAGAGGCCGAGGTGCAAGACTTCTTTCTCGATATTGTGAGTTGGCAGATAAGTTTTATTACATTAGTGCACAGTATTAGTACAGTCTTGTGTGCTAAAGGGCTCATTATCAGTTGAAATCCTGAACGTTTCAAGCTTTTTTTCATTGATCCTAATCTTTGAAACTTCCACTTTCCAACGATATATGTAATGCCTATATATTATTGACATTTTCCTGGTTTATTCATTCAGTGAAACAAAACACTTTATTCACGTGATCATTTCCCAAGAGTACGAGCAGTTGAAGAACGTTAAGACTCGTCAATTATGTAAGAGATGGTGACACAAAAGCTTTCAATAAAGCTGAGGAAGAGAAACCACATGGAGAAAATGTAGCTATCACTAAACTGGATTGCATTGGTCATGTAGAAAAGTGAATGGGCGCGAAGCAACGACGACTGCATACAGGCGGAAGAAACTGAAAGATGACAGAGTAATAGGCTGTAAGAATACTCACAGAGCCTATAGTAGATATAATCCAAAATTATTATTAAAATGTTATTGGAGTATAATATATGAGAAAAGCTGTATCGGTAGTTATGTTTCACTTTTCTTCAAGAGACGGGTAACTCATTCAGGGCCTGTTCCCTCCAGGAAGTTATTCAAGGTGCAAATACAACAGAGCACATCAAAATAGTGGGAAATTTATTCAAAAACCGGGTGTACCTTAGACCATAGTGGTGGTGTTCAAAAAAACTTTCAGAGACTTTGCAAACTTAAAACTACTGAAATGTCTCCATGGCGCTACCCACAATCCTAACGAGCTCATCAACGTATAATCTGGGCCATAATTACGAGGACGGTGTTGGTGTGAGTTAGTACACTGTATTTTGGTTCTTCGATATAGTGGGAACATTAAATGAAGGAAATGTTGCAAGGCGTGAAAGCCTTAAATGGCTCCTACAAGGTGTTGGTCGTTTCAGTAAAACAAATGTTAATTTATATAAAAGGGGAGTTACAGCATCAAAGAGAGCTATTAGAGACCCTGAAACAAGGACAAGCCAACGCAACCGAACTGGAAAAAGGACACTCCAAGAAGAGATGGAAGGGGATGGAGAAAACCTGTCTTCTGAGCTGGAGTGCAGTAACAGCTTATTGGCTGTTTCCGTTAAGTTGCATTTTTTAAGAACAAAAGGGTATTTTTTCTCTCCTTCCTCTTTACAGAAATGGTTCAATACTGCAGGATACACTAATTTGAGAATTATGCATATTTTAATTCAGGGTTTTCCTATTTTGAAAATCTCAAAGTGGTTAGAGACGTATGTAAATAGAAAAAAATAGACAGTTTCTAATTTTGATGTTCACTTTTTACAAAATAATAGCTACCTTAAAACTATCGGGTATTTTTAGGAATCCTTCTGTTAAAATGGTTAGAAATATGTAACAAAAAACTACTGTACGTTTCTTACAATTTTTAGTCGCTCTATAGGAGTATTCTGGTAAAAGTTTCCGTTCATATGAATAGTCATAAATTTTATATTATATACGGAGGGATCACAAACCTGTCCGGATCCCCTTAAGAACCTTTTTCCGGTGGGGTGATTTCCCCAATCGAAGGACAACTCATTCCCTAGACCTTTTTGAACAAATAACTAGCGCAAGAAACAAATAATGCCTTCGAAAAGTGAAATGTATTGTTTGCGAGGCGTGATACTTGTAATTCTGACTCAACTTTTTTATTCAAAATGGAGAACCCATTGTCGTCCTGGTGCATTATTCCCTGCTATGTCGTTGCTGATGTAGTGTATCCATTGTGCGATACGGCACAGAGGTGAATCTATGGGCGAGGAAGCCAGCTATGCATGAGCAGTACAAAGTGGTACGCTGGATTTCGCAGGTTGCGGACTCCACGTGTGCGAGAACAATGCAACAACAGCATTCTAAGCCCCTAACGTCCAGGACCTAAATCATCACAAGGTATATAATCATCCATGTACAACATAGACAGTTATCAGTTAACATACATGTTGCGTGTGAAATAATGACACATGTTTTCCTTTCTGTAGTTCTTCATAATGGAAGCATGTCTTCTTGAAATGCTTTTTTTAAATTAATTTAATTTAAATTAATTAAATCACGAATTTTGATAAGTGGCATGTTACAATTCCCAAATCGTTACATTTATTCACGGCCTTCATTAATTCATTACTGATGAATATCACTTGATGTTACTGAGGCTTCATATTAAGGCCGTTTCAAACAGTGGGGCCCGCAATTAGCTACAGGGAACTGAAGCTACTTGTTTCGCAGGAGCAGAGCTTCGTCTTGGGCTCACTGCAGCCGTCGTTTAGCTTCTCAAATGAATCGACGGTACTCCCTTTACACAAAGTGAAATGGCAGATTTCAGACCGCAGGCAGCGCGCCAATGTTTCCCCCTTGTCCTACAGTTCCGGTACACATTGTCATGTCCGTATATCGGTTTTTTCTGCCCACTGCTTATCATTAGTACACAGGGAGTTTGAGAAGTGTTGAATATTCAGGGATACATCAGGAATGCCATTCGAAAAAAAAGTGAGGTAAACAGTAGTCTCTAGAGCGACTACCTTATGAGCTATGAGTAATGCTTGGTCTTCGATACTGTGAAACAGATCTCTTCTACTGTAAGGTCTTTGCTTTGCATATTTTGGGAAATGGTAGTATGGACCAAATCAAGAAAAAATGTCCGGTAATCAAGTGCTCTAAAATGCATAACTTAAAAGTTATGGAGAGAGTTGTGTTTGAAAGTAGTGAATATGAATGAGGGCTCATAACTCTTAAGGCTTACGTTGTAGAGCACATGTTTACTAGACTTTATTCCTTGTTTTGGTCCATACTACCACTTTCCAAAATATGGAAAGCAAAGAACTTGCAGCAGAAGAGATTTGCTTCACAGTATCGAAGATCAAGAACTGCTCATAGCTCTTGAGATATGCGTTTTAGAGCCATTGTTTGGCTAATGGTTCAAATGGCTCTGAGCACTATGGGACTTAACTACTATGGTCATCAGTCCCCTATAACTTAGAACTATTTAAACCTAACTACATCACACACATCCATGCCCGAGGCAGGATTCGAACCTGCGGCCGTAGCAGTCGCGCGGTTCCGGACTGCGCGCCTAGAACCGCTAGACCACCGCGGCCGGCTGAGCCATTGTTTACTAGACTTTCTTGTTTCGAATAATCATTACTGTCACATCCCTCAATATTGACTATCACTTCTAAAACACCATGTACATTGCAGTAAAAGTTTTCTGCGTGTTTCTGACGATGGTAAAAAGTGACTATATTGAACATGCAGCTTTATTCCATAAGGACTTCGTAGGATCGTTATTTTTGACTGATCCATACCTTCATATGCAGAAGAAAAAAGTCCGCGCCCAGCGAAATACGAGCTACTTCTGCACTGCCAGTGCTGGCTTCGCAGGACGCGCGCTGGCATGAGTGACCACCTGGAAAAAAGTGAAGCACCCAGAAGCCGAAGAGGATATGAGGTGAAAAGTCACGGGTTGAGAGGTTATATGCTCTCATTTCGGCGATTACAAAACACAGTTAAAACTTAAAAGGCATGGGGAAATTCGAGACCACTTATCAGTATGACATTGCACCCGCCCTCCCATTTCCCCTGGCATCCAGTGACTCGGTTAGGAAGAGTGTCATAAATCCGTACACCCTTCTGAGGTAGGCTGGCTAGCAACTGCTGTAATTGGTCCTTCATATTATGGATACTGGAACTGGAACAGAGTTGGCATCCGTACTCGCGCCCTCATGTATCCTATATGGGATAGATTTGAGGATATTGCGGGTCGGGAGTAAGTCAGCATGACGCTGACAGGTCACAGAGGCATGTGCCATATGTGGGTGAGGATTATCTTTTGTATCCCGCCTGGTAGGCGGCGCGTGGATATGCTCCTGTAAACTGAACGGTAGGTCGAATGTAGGAAGCTAGGAGGAGCAGGTGAAGTAGAGCTCTCAGTACTACAGTGTGAATTTAAATCACCTTTACTTAAGCAAGAAGATAAATACATAACTTTGCACTGAGGAGCACGTAGGTGCGAAGCCGGATGTCTCAAGCTCACAGAAGTTACACAGGCAAAATCTGTAGTGGCTCGCCCACTATGAATTGTAAACAATGTTGCCTGGTCGTGTACTCGGAATCAAATGGGCTGAATCTGGAGAGGCGCTCGTAGAGCTGCACAGCGCCGGCTAGTAAGCGCTGTCGTCGGTGTCTGTGTCGTAGTGCCAATCTAAGAACTTGCACCTACGCTGTGGCATTGTATCTATCGATACGACATTATCCTGTTGGAAAATGCAGTGCATACTGTGCCGTTGGAGTACCCCCAGTGTCTCCAATGGCTCCCGAGACCATGACGCTAGGAGTAATGCCTTTCCAGAGCATTGGAAGAATGGGATCTCTCACCAGGCCGTCGTCGTACTCGCTGACATTGGTCATTCAGGGCAGTGCAGAAGCACAATTCATCGCTGAACACAGTTCAGCTTCATTCGTCAACAGCTTTCCGCTCACTGCACTACATTTTCTTTTGAGGTGTTTACGGCCTGCACGTGGCAGATTCATGCCCTACGTTAGGTGCTGCAACTTTCTGACCAATGGTTCGGGGTGACACAGAACGTTGCGATGTTTCCATTACTTGTTCTCAGATGGCAGGCGCAGATCTGAAGGGTTGCAGTATGCTTGGTGCACAATAAGTCGAGCCTCCCTTGTGTTGTTCAGACGCGGTCGACCGAGAACTTGACAAGTATGCCTACCGTCAAGTTTCCATGCAGTTCGACATCGGCCCACTGTCAGATCCGAATGCCCCAAAGACCTGGATATTCCCTCATGAAGACCCACAATGAAGCCCCTTTCAATCTTTCGTAGGTGCTGATAATGTTGTCTCTCACAATTAAGCGGTATCTCAGAGTCCAACGCAGTAATCTCTCAACATCTTAAGTTGTTCATGCTTTTTGTGCCATCAACACTAAAAACGAACAACCCTATTGCACGCTGGCCATTCTACTTGTCACAGAGAACGGCAGCTGTAATCATCTACATACACGTCGATGGTGTGCGTGTGTACAAAGTTCCATTGACATCCAACGACGTCGTCTGAGTGATACACACTTTTGTCAGGAAATGTAGATCGAGCTTGCTGCCTACGTTGGATGCAGTTAGGCTCATTCTCATGATACTAAAAGTAATATTTATGTTAAACTCAGATTCGTATGGTAATAATGATATTAAGCTAATTAAATTTCATATTGGATGCAATTACTTAGTGTGGAGTCAAGCACTCTCTTTCATGTCGTTTAGTCAAAAAGTGTTTTTTTTATTGAGGCTATTGTATCGACGTGTCTAAGTTACATCTGGTGACAGGCATTGAGGTAGCAAACTCTCATAGTGGTCGCACAGGCCCTTAAGCTTCAGTAAAAATTGATTAAGATGGTAACAAAATTTCGAAATAACAGTGACGTTTGGTGTGGTTTTAAACACAAGAAAAATTACAGGTAAGCGAGTGGGATTCCTACACTCTTCGCACCTGGTTCTCCTTAGGATCATTTTGATTTAGATCAGTTTTTGCCAAGGAGATTTTATTATATTTACCTCCTGAGCTCTGATGGTCTATACTCAGCATTCTCAGTCACGCAAATGAGTATATAATGACGACTAATGTAAACTGACATTTGGGAGAATCAAGTGTCAGTTCCACAAATAGAGAGTTATTTCTGTTCCCGAGAAGCATAAAAATTCTATTTACGTCTTCCACTAACATTATTATTGTTATTATTACTTGTTGAAAAGGATATTGATTTATAGCAAATCAAAGAAAGACAAAAGTAATGAGAACTAGCAGAAACAAGAACAGCAATAAACTTGACATCAGCATTCGGAATCATGAAGAAGATGAAGTTAAGGAATTCTTTCAGAACTTTCCAGGCTGTTTTTGTCCTGAAACACTTTTAAACGGATTTCTGTAACAGTCTGCCACGAGGGAGTGGGAAAATTTTTAAGGAATTCTGCTACCTAGGTAGCAAAATAACCAGTCATGGAGGTATCGAGGACGACATGAAAAACAGACTAGCACTGGCAAAAAGGGCACTTTGCTGGCCAAGAGAATTCTACTAGCATCAAACATAGGTTTTAATTTGAGGAAATAAATTCTGATTACCTGCATTTGGAGCTCAGCATTGTATGCCATTGAGACGTGAACTGTGAGGAAAGAAGATCAGAAAACAATCGAAGCATCTGAGATGTGGTGCACAGACGAATGTTGAAAATTAGAGGAACTTATAAGGTAAGGAATAGGAGGTTCAGCGCGGAATCGGAGAGGAAAGGAATACGTGGAAAATACTGGCAAGGAGAAGGGACAGGATGATAGAACATCTGTTAAGATATCAGGGAACAACTTCCATGGTACTAAAAGGAGCTGTTAAGGGTAAAAACTGTAGAGGAAGACAGAGGTTGAGATGCATGTTGCAAATAATTGAGGATATAGGTTGCAAGTGCTACTCTACGATGAAAAGTTTGTCACTGATGACAAATTCGTGGAGGGCCACGTATCGATCCAGACAGAAGAGCGGTTCCCCTAAAAGAAAGTCGAAAGTACTTTCGGCTGGGCACAGCTGTGGGTTCTTTGATTTCTCTGGTGAGGTGACACATTAAATTACAACACACGAAATATTGATTCACTTTATTACATAAATGAATGTAATATTTACGTAACTTTGACATATTTCTTCACCACAACAGTAATGGATAATTTACAGCTGACATGGACTAAGAATGTATCACTTGATGCGCTAACCGAGAAATTATTATTGTGAGTTACAATGTTCAACATTATCAACAATAGAAGTTCATCTGAAACTTTAACCATTCTTTCATTCTGGGCGAGAATGTTGACTGCTGCCGTTAAGGTCTCGAACTAGGCACACCTCTTGCTAGCTTGGCACTATAATGACTTCAGTGTGAGGGCGTCGTTATGCTGAGTAGGGAGGAGTGGTCTTCAGAACCACCTACCGTACATCGTTGTGGATTGCAGCGAGCCCTCGATAACGTCTGTGGTATCGATTTGTGTTGTCAAATTTGTTGTTGCTGTTGTTTTTGTTGTTATTGTTGTGGTCTTTAGTCCTGAGACTGGTTTGATACAGCTCCCTATACTACTCTATCCTGTGCAAGCTTCTTCATCTCCCAGTACCTATTGCAACCTACATCCTTCTGAATCTACTTAGTGTATTCATCTCTTGATCTCCCTCTACGATTTTTACAATCCATGCAGCCCTCCAATTCTAAATTGGTGATCCCTTGATGCCTCAGAACATGTCCTACCAACCGATCCCTTCTTCTAGTCAAGTTGTACCACAAATTCCTCTTCTCCCCAATTCTATTAAATACCTCCTCATTAGTTATGTGATGGGGGACATGAGAGAAGCCTCCACGAAGGGTGTGTCCTGACAACTAAGCCTCACACATCCGGGAGTCCCCTGGGCGTCTAGGTATACCTAGACGGATGATTCTCTCAAACCAGAAGCAAACAAACACGCGAGTAAATAAACGGTCCTTATGAGAGCCAACTTTAACTATCAAATCTATAAATATTGAAGGCATATCATCAGCCAAAGAACATCTCTTATCCAACCTATGCCGTGACAAAAAATGCGACGTCCTGTGTATACAAGAGACGCATAGAGATGAGCGACAAAGACGACCAAAAATACCGGGCATGAAACTAGCTGCAGAAACACAGCACTCTCAGTATGGAAGTGCTATATTTGTAAGACCAGGGCTTCAGATAATCAGTGCTCACTGCACCGTAGAAAATAACATCGAAGTCATCTCAGTGGAGCTGAGTAACTGCGTGGTTACCTCTGTGTGTAAGCCCCCTTCGGCTGCATTTTCCTTCACACAACCCAGGAACTTCCATAACAGCAAGACGTCTGTAGTAATCGGTGACTTTAACAGCCATAGTCATTTGTGGGGATACTCTGAAGATGACGAAAATGGGGAGGCAGTCTTCTCCTGGGCTGAATCCTGCCAGTTGTCTCTTATACATGACAGCAAGCTATCCCCTTCCTTCAACAGTGGCAGGTGGCAACGTGGATTTAACCCTGACCTCCTCTTTGTGAGTGAAGACATCACACAACTTTGCTCCAAATCAGTGTGCTCGCCCATACCAAAGATGCAACACAGGCCACTACTGTGTCAAGTTCTTCCAGCAATAAGGCCACAGGAGGTGAATTTCAAACGGAGATACAATTTCAAGAAAGCTGATTGGAAAAAATTTGCTAAGATGCTGGACAAGGAGATTAAGTCTGTGCTACCTATTCCTGAAGAGTATGACAGCTTTGTTCAAACTGTTAAACATTGCTCCCGGGCGTCAATTCCAAGAGGGTGCAGGACAATGTATCTGCAGGGTGTGACATCCTGAAACGGCTGCTCTGCTGGACAGATACTATCGACTATATGAAGGAAACCCTTATAGCGAGGAGACTTATCTGGCTGCGCAAAATACTCTCTCCTCAATCTCTGAGGCGAAGAGAGGACAGTGGATTAAACTGATGACAGAGTGTGAGATGAGTAGAAGTAGTCAAAAGGCCTGGGGATTGTTACGACACCTTAACAATGATCCCTCCCAACCCAATACGCATACAAATGTGAAGGCAGACCAGATCGCACACCAGCTTTTGAAAAATGGTAAACCTGACCATACCAGTAAAATCGGGAGACGAACCCTGGGAAGGGAGCCCGAACAAGAGGGAAACACTCTGTCTCGACCATTCAGTTTGAATGAGCTCGACTCAGCTCTAAAAAAGTGCAAAGTCGGAAAAGCAGCAGGGGTAGATGACATAAGAAGTGAACAGATCAATAACTTTGGTCCAGGCGCAAAGTGCTGGCTACTCGAGCTCATGAGTAATTGTGTCAAGAGCGGCAAGATACCAAAATCTTGGCGGAAAGCAAAAATTATAGCTATACATAAACCAGGGAAAGACCGCGATGACCCCAAAAGCTATAGGCCAATCTCCCTCCTATGCCACCTGTATAAGGTATTGGAAAGGTTGATCCTCCAAAGAATTACAGATATGATAGAACCATTACTGATCCCTTAACAGGCAGTATTCAGACAAGGGAAGAGCTGCACAGCACAGGTGTTGAATTTGACACAGCATATAGAGGAGGGCTTCCAAAGGCGGCAGATAACAGGAGATCTTTCAGCCGCCTGCGACACTGTCAACCACAGACTCTTGTTGCTGAAGCTATACAACCTCACCAAGGACTACAAACTAACCTGTCTAATTAGAAATCTTCTGCAGAACCGAAGATATTTTGTGGAATATCAAGGACAAAGAAGCAGATGGAGGCAGCAGAAAAATGGGCTGCCACAGGGCAGTGTACTAGCACCCATCCTCTTCAATATATACACTAATGACCAGCCGTTACCAGAAGGAACACAAAGCTTCATATATGCAGATGACCGAGCAATCACAGCACAAGATCACAGGTTTGAGAGGGTGGCGCGGAAGCTAACTGATGCTCTGAAAGAATTAACTGCCTATTACAGGGACAGTCAATTGAAACCCAATCCTTCTAAGACCCAGACCTGTGCTTTCCACCTCCGAAGCAGACAGGCTAGTAGAACCTTGCAGATAGATTGGGAAGGAACCTCTTTAGAACACTGCAAGACTCCAAAATACTTAGATTAAAAACAGCCGACCCGTTGCAAAGGATAAAGTAGTCTTTACCTAGGTTTCGATAAGTTTAAACCTATCTTCTTCAGAAGTCGGCCTGAGGAAAATGAACATCGTGATTTATATGAAAGGTATACACATAAGTCAAGATTATAGTTTAACATATATTAAGAGAATCTTGTGTTACAGAATATGAGAAGAATTCCTTGTACTTACAGTATTATATTAACATGGAGTAATACGTCATTGCCATTTTTACAAACATCTCCAAAGCTCCATTAGTCAAAATCACATATAGCCCTAAGAGTAGGGTTTGTCAGATAAATAAAATTAAGTACATGGAAGTTGGAGAGCGCATAAGCAACTGAGTAAAATCGGCCTGCGTGGTAGCACTGCGACCAGGGCAGGTGGCGCTCAGGTCGCGTACTATGTGCCGATTGGAGTACTGAAGCAACATGTAAAATATAAATATTAATTGCGTCCTTAGATAGAGTGACAGTAAATAAAAGGAAAGCAATTAACATTCCCATTATGACAATGTGGGAGCCTTAGAAACAATAACGTAGAAACGTATTTCAAAAAGGTAGGTGGCGCATACGCCATGAGTTACATGCAGTGGCATATACAGCCAAAATAAAATAATATTACCATATTAGTGAAGCACATAGAACGTATATAAGTCAAAACTTTAAGAATAAACAGTAATGGCATCTTAAAACGTAAATTATGAAAGCTTGTCCACAATCTAGTTAATATATATTCACTGGGGTCCGAGGTTTTAGGATAAGCGAGAATTACATGAGGGCCAGTGTAGTGGCAGCCATACATCATGAGTAAATCACATTGCATAAAAGGTAGTGAGCTTAGAGATATAAAAATGCATTATAGCTTCCTGAGGAAATAGACAACTGAGATTAACAACATTAATGTTATGAATTAAATAGTACGGGTTTAAAGCTTTCAAAAAATTGTCTACAGGCAAGGTTCAACTGATCGTTGAGTATATTACCGTCTTTGAGCTCTAGATGTTTAAAAATAAATAACTCTTCCCACAGATCTAGTCTCCGTCCTTTAACTTGTCTGTGTAGGATAACAGTGTCTTCTAACTGTTTAGGCGTATGGCCGGCTATCAAGAGGTGTTCAGCAAAAGTAGAGTTGTGAACATTAGCTCCTTTTTTACCTAATAGATGTTCTCTATATCGTGTTTTAACAGCTCTGCCTGTTTGACCAATATAATATGAGGGGCAGTTATTACAGGTTAGTTTGTATACACCTGAATTAGAAAACCAGTCGTTAGCAATTTCTACTGAATGTATGAGATTTCTTTTTAAACTATTGTCTGTAGAAAAGGAGACGTTACAGTTATATTTTTTATTTAGAATACGTTTGATCCTATACGAAATGTTACCCAAGAAAGGGATGGAAATAAATTTTTTGGTTTCTGTAGTATCTGTGGGGAGGTTATTACTCAAAGTCGAACAATTTTGGGAAATTTTCTTATTAAGCAATTGATCGATCATATTCTGGTTCTATCCATTATTAACAGCAATCGTTTTGATGACATTCAATTCCTTTTGTTGATCCGCAGGTGATAAAGGCGTAGTTACCATTCGGTGAATGGCGGAATGAAAAAACGCCAGTTTGTGCGCTTTAGGATGAGTTGAGTCAGCAGGAATGACATATCTGAATATGTTTCCTTGCGGAAGATATTGAAATGAAAGGTATTATCTTGTATAGAAATTGTTAAATCTAGAAAATTAAGCTCACGTTTATCATTTTGAAGTTCTTTTGTGAAAGAGATTTTTTCATGTAAACAATTGAAAGTGTTGAACAGCTGCTCTAACTCATGGTCAGTGCCATCAAAAGCAATGAAAATGTCGTCCACATAACGTGTATAATAGCGGATTTTTTGGTGTAATTCTGAACTAGAATTGAAAAATGCTGTTTCCAGGGCGTTAATGAAAACCTCTGCTAGAATACCGGCGAGGGGGCTGCCCATTGCTAGACCATCTGGCTGTATATACATTTTCCCATTAAATGTGAAATAATTGTATTTTAATATGACCTTAAGCAAACCAATAAGTTCAGCAATCTGGGTTTCACTTAGTTTTTTATGCTTTAAAAGATTTTCTTTTACAAGGTCTATGGTTTCATCAACCGGGACATTTGTATAGAGGCTGACGATGTCGAAGGACACCAGTCTAGTGTCAGGTGTACATTTTACAGATTGAATATTGTTAATTAATTCCTTACTATTTTTTATAGAAAAGTTATTTTCAAATGTGAAAGCATCTTTAATTTTAAAATGGAGGCGCCTAGCAAGAGTGTGATGTGGACTGCCTATACCATTCACTACAGGGCGGATCGGATGATTCTGTTTGTGCAGTTTAAACTGGCTTCTGAGCACGGGTGGTTTCGGGTTCATATTTATAAGCCCTTTCTTTTGAAACTTATGAAACAGGCTGACGTAATTAATTAGAGTACGCCGGATTTCATTTTGCAGTTCAGCAGTAGGATCTACAGTAAACTCAGTGATGTCGTTTTCCTCAAAAAACTTTACAGTTTTCTCTATATATTCATTTTTATAAGCCACGACAACGGTGTTACCTTTGTCACTCTTAGTGACTAAGGCGTCGTGTTCTCTAAGTTTATGATTTATGCTTTTTACTATACTATATTCGCCCGACTGACTATTAGGAGATAATTTAATTTCTTTTTCTATTATGTTATTACATTCGTAGGCACATTTAACTTGCTCTGTTTTCTCTAATTTCAGAGATTCTAAACCGGTTTTCAGATCTACAATGAGATTACAAATAACTGGATATTTATCGAGTTTAGAAGGCAAGTTATATTTAAGGCCTTTACACAATAAGTCATTCTCAGCCTGCGTAAAAGTGATATTAGTTTTATTTAGTACTCTTTCGTAAAATAGGTGCTTGCCACTATTGTCTGCTGTATTAACACTTTTTCTTGTGGTCCTATTACTAAACTTCAAAAGCTTTCTTTCATGTCTAGTCTTGATTTCTTCTTTACGATTAAAGAGCCATTCATTAATATTATTTAACAGGTGGTCGATTTGAAAATTACAAAGATCTTTAAAAGCTTTAGTTAAAAATAGGTGTATACAGTAGGCTTCACTATTAAGAACATCTTTTTTCTTGTACAAATTCACTATGCTATCCGAAATGACTAAATGCACTAACTTCTTTTTAATAGAAGGCACTCTGTTACACTGTTTAAAGTTTACGTACGCCTTCACGTAATCAGGGATAATGTCTTTATCTAGGCACTGTTGATTAAAGTCAATAGCCATACCTGCTTTCACAATTTTTAATTTGATGTCCATATACCTGGAAGCAGCTTTTGATACCTCGGCAGGCAAGAATTTCATTATTTTAAACATAGCTGCGTAACAGCAACGGTTCCACGTAATTAGATTAAAAACAGCCGACCCGTTGCAAAGGATAAAGTAGTCAAACCCTACTCTTAGGGCTATATGTGATTTTGACTAATGGAGCTTTGGAGATGTTTGTAAAAATAGCAATGACGTATTACTCCATGTTAATATAATACTGCCGACTTCTGAAGAAGATAGGTTTAAACTTATCGAAACCTAGGTAAAGACTACTTTATCCTTTGCAACGGGTCGGCTGTTTTTAATCTAATTACGTGGAACCGTTGCTGTTACGCAGCTATGTTTAAAATAATGACTCCAAAATACCTCGGATTCACTCTGGACCGTGCTCTTACATATATGGAAAAATAAAGCAAAAAGTGGCTGCCAGGAACAATGTGGTTAGGAAGCTGACTGGAACAACATGAGAAGCACAGCCAGACACAGTGCGCACATCCGCATTAGCCCTCTGCTACTCTGCAGCTGAGTACGCTTGCCCAGTATGGTGCAGATCTACACATACAAAGAAAGTTGATGTTGCTCTGAATGAGACATGTCGTATCACTACGGGTTGTCTAAGAGCCACACCTGTGGAAAAACTGTACTGCTTATCCGGCATAGCCCCCCCCCGGACATCCGAAGAGATACAGCAGCAGGGAGTGAAATGAAGAAGGCATTAACATCCGAAGCCCACCCACTACATGGCCACCAACCGGGACAGTAAAGACTTGTGTCTAGAAAGAGCTTCCTTTACAGTACAGAACCACTCGCTGACACTCCACATCAACACCGGGAGAAGAGATGGCAGGTCAGATGCCAGCATCTGGAGGAGTGGCTGATCCCGCAAGAAGTGCATCCCCCAGACCACACAGAGAAAAGTTCCACATGGAAATCACTCAACCGCCTGCGTCCTTCTGTCACAAGATCCAAGAGTAATCTGGAGATTTGGGGCTTCCAGGTGGACTCTCTCCAGTGTGACTGCGGAGATGCCGTGCAGACATCAACACATCTACTACAATGCACATTACCTCCAACTGTGTGCACCATGGAGGACCTCGTAAACGCTACACAAAGTGCACTGGACGTTGCAAATTTTTGGGCATCCACTGTATAGATTAAAATTACCTTATGTTTGACAACACAATCTGTGTCTAATCATTTATTTCATTCTTGACTAGTTTAATTTATAAACCATAATGTATGTATGTAGTAATGTATCTAATATTGTTTTTAGTTTGCGTCTGAAACGAAAAATAAATAAAGTTATGTGATCTATTCATCTAATATTGAACATTCTTTTGTATGATATCTTTACCATACCATATTACTAATTTTTACTATTACGACTATCATTGGCAGCAGTAGTACAAGTACTGACACCACTAATTTTTTTTCTTCATCGTCAGTGTTATGTACTGACATTGTCATTATACAAACTCAAATTATTTTAATACGCTTTGTCCTTAAAACTGTTATTTCTTACGCAGTTGTGATGTAAAAGAGGTACTGTGTGTGTGTGAACCGTTAGTCCAGTCTAAGAGAAGACCTGATGGACCCCTAATCAGATAAGGCTAAATAAATAAATAAATTCGGTTTTGTGCGTTTGAAGGAACACGGCCAACGATCTTCGTTATCGTTTCCAAACTGTAGCCCAGGATTCCCACGATCTCGTTGTTGACGAGTCGCTGGATTCAAATAACCTTTCCCATTTCTAACATTGGTTTGGAGTTAATAATTTAGCACTATTTAGTGGGAACTAACGTAATGAGCGTTTCTCAATCCTTAAAACGATAATTCCCTCAAAGACTTCAATAACAGCATTTTCACAAGACAGGAAAGGCTCAGTGGAATGTTACTTTCCGAAAACTCTACCTTTCCGAAAGACCTCACGGCACTGTTAATAATTTCAGCATCTTCCAAGATATCGCTTCCAGGTGTTGGATGCACCTGTTATGAGTGAATTCGCAGAATCGCGTTAGCAGCGTGGTTTAGACACGTCTCATAAAATCCGCTATTTTCAGGTGTACAGCCCACTTCCAGGCAAAGCTCCCAGGCCTACGAAATAACTTCAGATTTTTGTACATTTATGTCCACAGTGAATTTCCTGAGGGAAGCATTTTCCTACATACGCTGTTGTATTTTTAAATATCCGGGAGTGAATAGATAGTTGTTTTAGCACTAAAAAACTGAATTAAGAAATTTTAATGCTTATAGCCTCATTTATTCCACACATCTGTGTAGAGTAAGTAACATGTGATAGGTCACATTTATTCATTTTTACATATGTTTTTCACATTTGGTATAGTTGCGTCCGTAACTGCTATGGTTGTGTGAAACCCATATTTATTATTTCCTTTAGATGTTGCTTGCTCCACACAGATATATAAAATATAGTGTTGAAGGGATGAAGTCACCTGGCAAGTGGCTGGGTATTTTTATGCGAGAGCCCGAAAAATGTCCACTTGACCTTTACTCGGGTACGTAATACACACCCAAAGTGCACACAGTAAAAGGTGAATATTTAAACAAGTATTCCACAAGTGAGTATTTACTTCAGTTACAGATCCTGACGTACAATAGTAGCGGGTCGGTCACCATGCATATTCAGTTTGTTCATATGGACCGCTGAAGGAAAGGGGCCACTTTTAATGTAAGCGTGGAGATGAAATCATCTCACTATTTATTCTGATTAAGTGTATACATAGATAAATCACTTTTAGTCACTAAAGTATAGTTCTTTAGTCACATGCTCATTAAGGACAGATACCATAATACTATTTGAACTACTGTCTGGAGTAACCGCATAATGACGGGACTGATGTGTTCGCTGTTACCTGTCGCATCTGGGGGGAAGGGGGGGGATGAACCACTTTCCTATTTTGCTACATGGATAAGGGAAGCATGCAAAAGAAACAAAAGTACTTATTTTTTATTTAATTGTCTTGTCAAAGTTTATTGATCAGAATTGATTCAGAATCTCTAGTTCCGTTCCACTGCAATTCATAACCATGCAGAAATAAAACGACGCACTTTTCAAATTTAAAAACACTCATGTATGTACAGTTTCTCTTTCTCGTTGACGTTGGTTATCAGTAGATGGAGAAAGAAATGAGAAGTAGCTCGCAGAGACAAATGTCACGTCTTTGACAACTACGTCTTAGAAGTACGTCTATCTTCGGATCGACGTATAGAAAATGTTGTCTGTGAAGGGTGGACTTGCGAACTAGTTGTTAACTACAAGTATAGTATCTGCGATTAGGGAAACAGTGGAATGTTACGGCAATATGTATTGTGGTACGACATTAAGTGAAAAACTGACAAAGAATGCGTCTTTAGTGCCAAAGGCTGCTTCTTCGTGAGCTATGATAAACTAAATATTAGCTGGCGACATTTAGACATTGCTGCAAATTATGACTACACTATCATTATATCGAATTTGCAGCATCAGTTACTGAAGTACCCAGCTGCTCTTAAAGAACAGAGAAGCATTAAGAACTGCTTACAGACCTGTACAGCAGGTAAAGCTACGATAGCTTTTAATTTACAACGTATACATGTGTTTTGTGTTAAGGTTTAGCATAATAAATCACTAGATGATGAGCGAACGTTTCAGAAGTGTAGTGCTTTATCCCGTAAAGACTCATGAATTAATGATGTTACATCACTGATTTTTGTCCTGAACACGTAGCTGTGATTACATTTTTGTTACAAGCTCGCTCGTGAATCAGAAATTCCGTGGAACTATAACGTACGTGGTTTCGCTATTTTAAAATGAACTACTGATCTGCGATTTTATACTTTTTCATAATTTTACATTGTGATTATATAACTGAGCAAAAAATTTCTTCTCATAGTGAAATTGTTAGGTAGTGGATATTAATTTTAAACGTAGATTGCGTAATGGTAATAAGCGCCAGTCTAGAAGAAAGTATTTCGTTATTTAAATATCCATTTTGTCATCAGTGCATGGTATAAATAAATATTATTCCATATTCACTACATAGAAATGTTGTATTTAATTATAGTTGAAATGCCATTGTTTGTTCTAATCGTTTTGACCTACACAGAATGTTTTGTTTCGCTATATTAATTTGTTTTGGCGTTCTTGCATAAATGTGTTCACGTGTTTGAACCCACGCTTTCAATCTTATGGTATATATATGAAGTATATTTTTTCCCGAATGTATGCTATAGGGATTTTGTGAATGTTCCTTTAAAAGTTGAAGTTGGATAGAATCCGGTACTAGTCGCAATGAAATTTTAACAAACACTTTGATTTAAATGAACTGTTGTGTATACTGTTTTTCTGACTTTTGATAATTACTGTGGGACCTAGTTTAGTATAAAATCACTTTTACGTACGAACGACAAATATGTGAGTGAAGCAGTTTTATGTTAAGTCTGTTGATGGATCATACTACTACCTTTTTATTATGGGTCTGTGGCTGTGTTATCCTCTTTACAGCTCCTACTATATGTTAACAGACTTTGGTGTTTCTTTCTCGGGATGATCTTTAAGACGTGAGGAAGTATCGATGCTTTCAGGAATGGTTATTTGTAATAACATTAATTGAACCGGCCTGAAGCATGCCAATTACAACTGTCTGTTCACTGTTCATCACACACAACTCTGAGTACCTATTTGCCGATATTTATGTGGGCTACAAATGTGTTGTATTCATATCTTTCGTCGAATATATGAAATCGGAGAACGTGTATGCTGCGAATAGAATTCTCGTACGATATGTCGTCAGAGAATTTAATAAGGGCAGAAAACCCTCCTCTGGCAAGAGCGCAGTTGACTCAGGAAGATAGAGTGAGATCGTTGTTTGGACTTCAGCCCACATTTTTCACTCTTTTTTTTTATCCTCCTGTATTTCCAAAGTCTCGTGTAACAAAAGCTGCGCCTCCATTTACGGTTTTAGCTCTGTCTCTGTCCCTGTCTCTCTCTCTCTCTCTCTCTCTCTCTCTCTCTCTCTCGCTCCCCCCCCCCCCCCCCTCTTGTCCCTCCCGCTTCCTTCCCCTCACTGTTTTATTCGTTTTGTATGTTCCTCTTCTATCGTTCGCCACAGTCACGCAGTTGCATCTTTTATGCCGCAACGAGTGTCCCTCGTGATTAGCTGCTGAAAGCGGCCGCGTACGTTCGTTCGTGGAGGGAAGCGGAAGTATTGGGGTGAGAGGTCTTTCGACTGCAGTGGGGAACGGGTGGAGGCCGGTTCACCAGTGAATACGAGCAGAGCAAGCGCAACTTAATTAAGTATTGTGTGGGCTACAGAGCGCGGAATTAGAGCCGGCCGGACGCCCGCTGCCTACGAGATCAGGCGAGCTCCCTCCACAATCCCCACGCATCCCTGTCTGACAGAAACAATTTTTCAATTTTTTTAAAATTTTGTTTTGCGCTTTTGGAACTAAAACAAAAGCGTGATATTATTATACAGACCTAAGGCCGTAGATTAGTATGGGAGCATTATTGAAAGCCATCATGCCCATGAGCTTGTGCTGTAGGCGCCGTCAATAAACTGCATGCAAGACAAGGGAATTTTTAAAAATATTTAGTAATAGTATTGGAGAAAAATACCATTGCAGATTTGGAAATAATCAGTTATTGAGTATGCTCTGACAGGAGCTGGATAGAAGTCCATCAGTACAGCAATATATACCATGACACAAAAAACATCACAACACTAAAAAATAATTAATGTAGCAAACGTTCATGCATTGTGTTGTACAGGTGCCGTGGGTCTGTTTGTAGGATAGTGTTCCCTGCCTGCTGCACTGGTTCGGTCAATACAAGGACGGTTAATGCTGTCTATTGATAATGCTTACGTTGTCGTCATATGATGTCCCATATGAAGGGCTTATTTCAATAGTGGTACAAGTCCACTTTAAAAAAAAAATGGAGTTATCCTCACGTACGTACTCACACAAGTCGTTTTTAATTCATTTGTATTGTGGGACAGCTCCAGCTTTGTCCTGCTGCCAACAGAGAGCACCTCCATGCTGACGCATTAGAGAAAGCAAGCAGGAATTTATTTCAGTAGTGATACAATTCCTCGTGCTTTTGTGCATAGGAGCGTGTTGCTATTTCATATGAAGACAATTGATTCAGGAGCATTATCAAGTGACTGTGATACAATTGATGATCCAGATTTTCAAACGATTGTAGGTAAAAAGAATTTACTTACTTTTATGTCAGGATTATAGACATTTTGTTCCAAAAAAGGAATATGCGAGAGTGAAGGTCATGTTGACAATAACAGTGAAAATATGAGGGTGTCCATCTTAATGTATTTCACATATACATCTGTTTTCAGTCATCTGGTGCTGTATAAATCATAACTTGTGTTACTTTCTATCTAGATACCAGTATCGATGACAATGAAACTTCCAATGAAAGTGCATAAAATGACGAAACAGGAGACACTGTTACTGATGCCGCAAATATGTAGACAAAAAGGAAGCGCGTACTCGAAGCAAGAAGGGTGCAAGGAAAACTGACATACATGAAAAGCATATTCGAAAGAAAAAAAGGAACACTGGGGGGCTATACGTCACAGCAACTGATAAAATAATTCCTTCAAAAAATTTCGTAATGTGGACTGCAGATGTGCAAGTAAATGTTCCAATAACATTTCAGAGGATGAGGAAGACGTTATTTGACAATTTCTGGACTATGGGTGATGTTAATCGGCAAAATAGTTATCTGAATGGTTTATGCACGTATCATTCAGTTAACCGCCGACAGCCAAGAGATGGCTCTCGTTCTGAGAAAACCTGTATTTATGAATATCGATTACATGTGAACGGAAACTGTGGAATAGCATGGAAGAAGTTTTTCTTCAATACTTTTGACGGTTCTAATGAACGACTCTAGGCTTTGAGCAAGACCAAGGAAGAAAGTACACCTCACCTTGATGGAAGGGGCAAACATCAGAACAAGTTCTCTGTACCGGAAGCTCTGATCAATAATGTAAAGGAACACATCAAAAGCTTTCCAGTTTCCGAGAGCCATTATGCAAGGAAGGATAATCCCTACAAAAGGTTTTTAAATTCTGAGCTGTGTGTGGCCAAAATGTATGATTTGTACAAAGGTAAATAAACATCTCAAAATACAGAAATTGTGGGGGAGCACATCTCTCGAAAAAACTTTAACAAAGAATTGAACCTGTTATTTCGACCACTGGGTAAAGACACTTGCTCTTTTTGTGACAAATTGACCTTTGAAATGGAAGCTGCTACCAATGCAGAAGAAAAGAGGAAGCTTCGAAATGAAAAGGGGATTCACCTTAGGAGGGCTGAAGCTGCAAGAAAAGCAATGGCTATAGACATAGCATGTAGTGAAGAGGCAGTTTCCCAGGTGTTCGTGTTTACCTTTGACCTGCAAAAAGCACTTGCATTTCCTAAACTGACAACATCGATATCATACGACAAAACAAACATACAAGTGTATAATTTTGGCTGCCACAATATGACTGACGGCAAATCCATATATATTCTTGGGATGAAACGTCTGGATCAAGGGACTCACAGGAAATTGATACCTGTGCTGAAACATATTGAAAAGTGTGTCACTTCTCAAAAACAAGTAGTTGCGTACAGTGACACGTGTGGTGGGCAAAACAGGAACATAAACATTGCCCTAACACTAATGAAAGTGACACATTAACAGGTTTATATACAATGTTCATTTTATTTTATTTCAATAGTGGTACAGCTCCATTACCTCCACTTTTCTGCCTATAATGCTGCTGAAATTAATGATCCAAACAAATATAAAGAAAGGTTCATATCTTGCAACAAGCCATATCCATTTCTGGTATCTCAGTTACAGATTTTTCAGCGCTCATTTAACTTTAGAACTCTGTATCTCAGAATGAACAAAAATTGACTTGTACCACTATTGAAATAAGCCCTTCATATGTGCTCGACAGGAGACGGATTATTCGATTAAGTAGGCCAAGGCAACACGTCGACACCCTGTAGAAAACGTTGGTGATGTGGCTTACCAACACAAGGATAGCGTACCAATAGGGACAAGAAAGGAGGCACGAAGGGCGCCAAAAACAGAAAAAACAATCATCCATTTATTGCACCATTACACACGCACATCATGATATATGAGACATTATAATTGGCATTCTCAAATCTATTATGAGAAACAGTATGTATCACGAAGGGCACACACAATGGAGTTTAAGAAATTAGAATGGCACATCAACTCCGCTATGACAAACAGTGTGCATAATGAAGGCCGCACAATTTTACCAATGTAAGAAATTAAAATAATACTAGCATAAAATTAACTAAAAAGCCTTGAAGGAAATGTTTATGAGAAGAACACGACAGGGCAGCAATGGAGGAGGCAACACAATACTTAACTCAAGTGCACCGAAACAAACAACGGATACCAGGCCGCGCCAACAATGGACACGTAAGGCACGCAACTACTCTCTCCGTTGCGGTTCCGCGCGTTCCACCCAAGTAATAGCTACCTGAAACATTTTAATACTTGGAACAGTACACCAGTGATCAGCAAATTAAAAAAAACAATAATATGACATAAAAATACAATAATTTAAGAAAATCACATGACATGACTATCAGCTTAAAGTCTTTCGGTAATTAACAGATTACGAAATAGGTAAATGGGCATGTGCCACTATTAAATCTTCCGTAATTACACTACTAAATTTCTCAGAGCCCAAACTGCAATTAACGCAACAAGAATTAAATCATTTAAGTGATAATGTTACTTTAAAATAATAATCAAATTATTTCATACAACAGAGGACCAAGAATGGCCCGATCAGTACTCCCCAGTGAAGCAGTTCATACAAATGGTACTCCACGGCTCCGAGCACACAGCCCCATACAAAATGCAACACAACCACAGCGACCCGGCGTACTACCAGAACCCCCAGGCAGTAAACCTAAATCGTACTAAGCCAAAACAAGGACCGACTTTTAAAATAACGAGACCTAGCCCGGGCCGGACAACAGACCAAATGCCGGGAAATCCATGAGAAACCTCAGCCTACTTAATACCAAAACAACAATTTATGAACAATATGCAAAACACAACACCTCTCAGTCCAAAGGCTTCCATTTAGTCGCGAAGGTTTTCCGACCTGCCTGCTGAGGTACCAAGCGTCGTACGGAGTGCCATGTCAAGCTGAACCTTCGTTAAAGGAAAGCAGAAGCACCACAAGACAAAATAAACTCCCATCTAACTGCACAAGGCAAACTCTAAGGAGTGCAACACAGCACACAGATTAACGTGCCGCTGAACGACGCACTTCCATCACCAGCGTCTAGTAGAGTACGGAGAGCAGCGTACCCCATCGATATACATCCATGGGACGGTAAACAAGGATAGCAATCACAGCAACGGAGAGACAGGAGGACGGAATGACATCCCGCCGCACATAGAAGGTATTTCAAACTCAGGCTCAACAAACTACAAAAGGCGAGATTTTTCTCCCCTTACGAATCAAGTTAAACGGCGCACCACGCCGCTGTCCACACTATTAACCGTAAAATCACGGTCCGGTCTTCCCATCGGGCCCCACTCGACGTCCCGACGCAAACAACACTAGCTGAGCCGAATTGTCATAACGCCAAGGCAGCCAACTCTTTCCTCCTCACACGCCTCCAGCTAAGCTGCGGCCAGCGATCACACACGGAAACAACCGCCTAACGCCAAAGCGCCGTCTGAGTGAAAACTCAGCACCAAGATCGATACGGACTTGGAAATAAGCGAGCACCGTAACAGTTGGATTACAACAGCGGTATGTCAAAGAGCGGTATCCTGCTGAAAAACACCCCTGGAATTCTAATCACGAATGGCGGCACAACGGGTCGAATCATCGACTGACATAAACATTTGCAGTCAGGTTACGTGGGATAACTACGAGACTGCTCCTGTTGCCTTATGAAATCACACTCCAGACCATAAGTCCCAGTGTAGCCCCAATGCGTCTGTGTGCTAGAGGTTGGTTGCAAGCCCTTGACTGGCCTTCTCCTAACCAACTTACGGCCATCACTGACACTGAGGCTTAACCAGTTTCCATCAGAAACCACAACAGACCTTCACCCTGCTCTCCAGTGTACTCTCGTTTGACACAACTGGCGTCGCAAATGGCGGTGGCTTGGGATCAGTGGAATGTGTCCTACAGGGCGTCTGGCTTGGAGTTGTCCTTGAAGTAATGACGACTTACAGTTCATGCACCCACTGTATAGGCGTAGCGTCTTTGATTAGTAATAAAATTTTCCTCGCTCCCGCGTTCGAAACCCGTCACTGCTTCAATTTTGATTAATAATCAGCCGAAGACTTCCGGTATGAGACGTCAACCTCGTTCTGCCGACAACCTTGTCAAAGAGGACGGAGGAGCGGACAGAGGTTCAGGGCACTCTCCTGTACTTTGGGTGGGAAACTGCCCCTAAAAGCGGAAAAATCAATGATCGATGGCGTGAGGATGCAGAAGCCAGTAGAAACCGCTGCGTTAAACACACATAACTTGCATCTATAGGACATATAGCCTGTTCTTAAAAATGTGTCATGATCATCTCTCCATTGGACAAAGATTCCGGAATAGTCCCTCGTTCGAATCTGCGAGATGGGGCTCACAAAGGCGAGGCGACCATGAGAGAAAGCATGAATAACATAAGAAAGCGTAACGTTCTACAAGTCGTGCCGTGGAACGTCAGAAGTTTGAACGTGGTAGGGCAGCTAGGAAATCTGAAAACGGGAATACAGAGGGTCAATCTAGTTATAGTAGGAGTTATAGTAAGAAAAAAAAATGGTTCAAATGGCTCTGAGCTGTATGGGACTTAACTGCTGAGTTTATCAGTCCCCTAGAACTTAGAACTACTTAAACCTAACTAACCTAAGGACATCACACACATCCATGCCCGAGGCAGGATTCGAACCTGCGACCGTAGCGGTCGCACGGTTCCAGACTGTAGCGCCTAGAACCGCTCGGCCACTCCGGCCGGCTATAGTAAGAAGACAAGGCTATCTGGTCACAAAGTATATGGTGATTTCAACAGCAGCAGAAATGGTGTAACGGAAGCAGGAGTCGTCATGAATAGGAGAGTAGGGCAGAGAGTGTGATACTGTGAACAGTTCAATGGTAGCGTGGTTCTTATCAGATGCGACAGCAACGCAACACCTGCAACGATAGTTCAGGTATGCACGCCAACGGCGCAGGCTGAAATTGAAGAGACAGAGAATGTATATGAGGATATTGCTAGGGTAACATAGTACGTAGTGGGAGATGAAAACCTAATAGTCGTTGGGGACTGGAATGAAGGTGTAGGGCAAGGAGTAGAAGATAGTGTTGCAGGAGAATATGGGCCTGGGACAAGGAGTGAGAGAGGAGAAAGGCTAATGGAATTCTGCAATAAATTTAAGCTAGTAATAGCGACTATTCTGTTCTCAAATGGTGCAAGATGTTGGAAATTCTGAGAAAAGAAGAGGTAAGCTGTAGTGAAAGGAGTGTAATATAGAATATCTAGGAGATACAAGAGAGAATAAGAGTGATGACCAAGATAGTGCTCGGATTACAAAGGCCGTAAGACAGAGATGTAGTCTTTTGCCTCTACTATTCAATCTGCTCATCGAAGAAGCAGTGATGAAAATAAAGGAAGGTGCAAGTGGAATAAAAATTCAAGGTGAAAAGATATCAATGATACGATTCGTTGATGACATTGCTATCCAGAGTGAAAGTAAAGAAGGATTCAAAAAATCGTTCAAATGGCTCTGAGCACTATGGGACTTAATTGCTGAGGTCGTCAGTTCCCTAGAACTTAGAACTACTTAAACCTAACTAACCTAAGGACATCACACACATCCATGCCCGAGGCAGGATTCGAACCTGCGACCATGGCGAAAGAAGGATTAAATGATCTGATTTTCTATCACGTATGAACATCTGAGACTAAGGAAACTTTCCTCCAACAATACAAATGTAAGGGTGGATCCTTCCATTAAACTCTTACTATTACAGTTTAGTGGCTAGCGTCTACCTGAACATACTTCATAATTATATGCATTGTTTTGCGATATCGGACTATGATAGTGTTCACTAGCTCCATCTACTTGAGCTATGTGTGACTGTTATCACCAACTTGCCCTTTTACACTATTTAATTCCATTTCGACACCATCGGTTTGACCAGTTAATTTACCTTGAACTTCTTGTTGACACTTCGGAAGATCTTGAGTCAATGTTTTCATGACGAAAAGAAGTTCGCTCTTGACAGCTTGCAATGTGGTAACCCGTTCAGCATGTACGTCAGTGACAGTCGGATATATTGCTTTCCTTAGTTCTTCTTCGAATTTTTTACTCAATAATTTGATTACTCTTTTCTTCTAGAAATTTCTCTGTTTTGCTTTCGGTTTCAGCAGATGGATTTACCACGCGTCATACTACTTGCCTCACTGTGAGCTTCAGACTATTTTACTCTAGATGCATAGAGTCAAAACATTAGGATAAATCGTTTACCTTCTGAGGAAGGCCCTTAATGGTTTCCTGCAGAACTGATGTTTCGGTATTTATGTAACTCAAATCGGAATTTCTGTTATGTGGTTAGCCACTTCTACTCTCAGTTGTTCAGTGAGATACGTAACTTGTTCACTGATTCACTCCACTTCTTGTTTCAAAGAAGAAAAATTATTAGACATTGTGTCTTGCTTTTGATTCATAGAGGATAGGTTAATATTCATGGGTTTTTGATTTGGATTCAAGGTCACTTGTTGCTGTGTTTGTGTTGAAACATCAGTAGACATGCTTCTTAATTTCTGCAAAATAACTGCAACAAAATCTTGCGCTGGGGTAATAGTTTCCGGTAATGCGGCTACAAATAGTTGGATGTGGATCGGTCACTGGATTACAATTCGTAGTATTAACTTCAGCAATAGAACAATTGGCCATATTATTGGATACTGCATGTACGTCACTTCAGGTGGCGGCGTAACACTACTCGCCGCAGCTGAGCCGGCGCTTCGGTTTACGTCTGCGGCCTCGCCGCGAACCGTTACATTATTCTCATTTACAGTATTAGTCTGTGCTGTTTTCACCAATAGCCGGCAAGTTACCACCATAACAATGGAATCTAACTTTCTAAAACGTGATCACTTTTATGCAATAAAACTAAAAATATTGACGCTGTTACTATGTGTCGTCTCAAGGAAAACCATTGCCGATTTTAGATATGTTCAGTTACAAGGGAATTCTTTGTTTCTTCAGTAACTGAGGGGATTTTGTTTATTGTTTTCAAAAATCCTTGTTTCTGCGGATTTTGAAAATTAATCGAATCTACCCTCAAGCTCCTTGGCTACAGCTCGGCGACGTCGCTGACTGTGTTGCGGCACAATTCTAGAAAGGAGATCTTTTGGTGCGGAGTGGGTCAGTCGATCCTTAGGAAGCCCGCAGGGCAGTTAGCAGGACATTGTGCTTCAGGCATTACGCGTAAAGAAGTGAGTTAGTTTTAGTGATATTGCGGAATATTGTCGAAAGCAAGAATACGTTTGCAGCGTAAAAGGTGCAATATTTTACGGTAAGACTATTGAAAGTGGCACCAGAGTTAAAAAACGAGTAGGACGCGTATGTGCGTGAGCAAAGTGAGAATTCTGAAGCTCACATTTAGATTTCGGATCGAAGGAATTGTCACGTAATGAACTGTACAGTTGTGAATCGGCAGTGGTAAATCCACACAAGCCAGTGATAAATAAATGACAGCAATTGCAGAGAGAGCGCAACCAGAACAGTTAGGGACGTGTTCCATGAAACTGAAGTGGAACAAATTAAACTTGTCGTTCAAAAGTGTTCACATATTACAACCTCTTCGTTATTAATAGAATATTTTTGAGGGAATAGAATCATAGAACATTGTGGGAGAAGAGATAGGGTATGATTCGCAGGCTCACTGCCAGAACTTCAGGTATTGGAGCATGTACCACGGGAGTAAGATTGCCCTCTATTAACATCTACTCATTAATATCTGATGCCTAATTTTCCACTCAGCCTGACTATAGCAAGATAGCTATAAATGCAATAAAACAGTAGGTGTCGCGAATTAAATATAAAAATATATTTTTGAGGGAAGGATCACTTGTGTAATAAACCAGATTACAGGGAGCTGTTATCACACAAGTATTGCAACTAGCAAGACCACTGTCAAGAATGCGAATGTTTCATAAACAATTTACTGAATACATTCAGTGGGTGTGTACCAAGTGAAATTTTCTCAGAGAGTAACAGGAAGTTGTGCTCGACAAATTTGTAAATAAGCCACTAGGTAAAAGGTGAAACTGAAAACGAGTTAATACAGATGGCCTATCAAAGGTAGGAAAGGCGTGACTAGATAGGAAGAACTATTGGACATGATTCGGGAGGACGACGGTTCAATCCCGCCTCCGGCCATCCTGATTTAGGTTTTCCGTGATTTCCCTAAATGGTTTCAGGCAAATGCCGGGATGGTTCCTTTGAAAGGGCACGGCCGATTTCCTTCCCAATCCTTCCCTAACCCGAGCTTGCGCTCCGTCTCTAATGACCTCGTTGTCGACGGGACGTTAAACACTAACCACCACCACCACCACTATTGGACATGAAATAGCCCGCATCTCGTGGTCGTGCGGTAGCGTTCTCGCTTCCCACGCCCGGGTTCCCGGGTTCGATTCCCGGCGGGGTCAGGGATTTTCTCTGCCTCGTGATGGCTGGGTGTTGTGTGTTGTCCTTAGGTTAGTTAGGTTTAAGTAGTTCTAAGTTCCAGGGGACTTATGACCACAGCAGTTGAGTCCCATAGTGCTCAGAGCCATTTTTTGACATGAAATAGATGAACTCGTGGTGATAAAAACAACAGGTCAGAGAATATTAATTATGATAGTTATAAGGTTAATCAAGAGTGTACTGGTACAGTATGAAGAAAAATGTAAAAAAATGGTTAAATACGAAATGTTGCTTGTTCAACAGATCCCCTAAAAGATTAGACAATATTATGGCGTGCAGACAACTTCTTCCGTATCTTACTTGTATAAAGCTAATCTGTTTTTCCTAAATTCTAGGATATTTAAAGAAAGTAAGGTAGAAAATCTGATAATTTCATTTTACATGACCACGAATCTTGAACATATCGTAAACAAGTATTTTTCAGAGGTGACAGTGAAATCAACTGTGTGCTTAGTTTTGTAATTTTACCTGAATTCCATAGGATATTTCGGGCAATGGTAGGGACATGTATTACTGCTGATAGTCTAGTGTCCATGAGTTTTTAGTACCCTGGCAGTCTGCCTTTCAACAAGTTATAAGTCGAAGTAGAAAGTATTGCGCCAACTGGATCTAGTTATCGTTGATTTAGGGATTTTGTCTTCTTTTCATGGTCTTGTCCCGTATGTCCACGGAATCGGCGTGCTAATGTCGCTACCTCTTTCCCCCTACGCCCCCCCCCCTCCTCCCGCCTCACGTCTTTCCCCAAACAAAAGTCCTCCGGGACAGAATGAGTATATCTCACGTATCGTGTATACCTCACTCCTCTGTATGTACTGTTCTCTCAAGTTTTCGAACTGTGTAAGTAGGCACCAGGCTGGTAACCATGTATTCGGATGTGGAAAACCACCTCAAATCCACTTACAAGCTCTCAGGCACACCGAACCCCTTCGTTAATCCACTAGTCGGATTTGATCCAAGACCGGCGCACTTCCTCGAATCCCGCGCAGCTACCAGGTGGGTTATTTTACGGATATTAGCTTCTTTTACAGAAACAAGGGTACTATTCGTGAAGTTTTATTGAAGTAGTGCATTTCTGTGTTGTATTATCGTTTTCCTCCGCCTTGCTCCACGGTGGTCAGAAGGGGCTGCCAAAAGTGCCAACATTTCATTCTTCAGTCTATCTGAAAATTGGATTGAATTACAGCTAAAAACTTGAAACACTTTTATTGTTATAGATTTATCAAAACCGTGATTTTAATTAACGTTATTAAAAATTGTGTTGTTGCTCTTTATTAGAGTTAAAGTAATAAATATAGCACAAAACTTACATCATCTTAAAAGGACACGACGTTCGTTCAAATGTTCAGTTCAGTTCAGATTTTGAATCCTTTTCTATTACATTTGTTTATGAGTGAAATGATCCCTTGGTTGCAGAACCTTGAATAACTTAGTAACTGGACTTCACTGGCAGCTCTGGTAGTAAGGAGTACCCTAATATATGGAGTATAAAAGTCTTTCGGGTACACAAACTGTACTTCTTTCCATATCACACCAATAAATCGAAAGTTTAATTTGCAAAACCGAATGATGTTTCGATTTCGTCTTTCTATGTATTCTCCGGAGAAACGGCGAGGAAACGAGCATATGGAGAAGACTGGCAAAAAAAAAAAAAAAAAAAAAAAAAAGTACGATGATAGGACATGTATTAAGAGATCATGGAATATCATCTATGTCAGTAGAGGGAGCTGCAGAGGGTAGAAGGATAGAAGAAAACTGAGGTAGGAACGTATCTAACAAGTAAGTGAGGACGCTGGGTACTAATGGGATGAAGAGGTAGACACCTATAACGTCCTTCGGATCTTCGGTCTTGGTTAACAGTCAGCGGTAGAGCAATGAGATTGTTATTTCTTATGTATCGGTATCAACGTTACAAAAAGAACATTGATGAACTGAACTCGCGACTTGTGCGAGATATTTACTTCACCAAATGTCATAATTTAGTCATTTATAATCGATGGTTTATCAGTTGCTATTTAAATATTAATGATAAGTTCAAATTAGTTCCAGCGACACAAAATTCCATATAGACTGATTGTAATCTCAAATCTATAATCAGTCCTAACAGTGTTGTTAATTCTGTGCTAGCACCACCAGATACCACACTTCCTATGTGGTAGCCTGCGGTCCGTTAGTATACGTCTGACCCGCGTGTCGCCACTATCGGTGATTGCAGACCGAGCGCCGCCACACGGTAGGGCTAGTCTAGAGAGACTCCCTAGAACTCGCCCCAGTTGTACAGCCGACTTTGCTAGCTATGGTTCACTGACTACATACGCTCTCATTTACAGAGGCGACAGTTTAGCATAGCGTTCAGCTACGTCATTTGCTACGACCTAGCAAGGCGCCATATTCAGTTACTATAATTACTTCAAGAATGTATTCTGGACAGATAATATTGTGAATCAAGAGCGACGTTCATCATTAATGGATTAAAGTTAAGTATCAAACTAATTACGTCCGCTTTCTGAATTCTCATTCCTTGTCATGTTCCAGACCTCACGTTAGTATAGTTCTTCCCTCCCCACGCCAGCCTATGCGAGCTAAAACGCGTGCATTTCGGTCTCCACTCGTAACACGATGTTAGCTCTTCTGCTAACACAAAAAATTCCTAACGGCAAGGAGTTTCTATATAAGCGCCGAACGATTCAGTCAAATAATGTCGCAGCACGTTATCTCTATAAATAATATTGTAAAACTTGAATGATAAATGCCTGAATTGACACGATATGCTGGTTTATTACACAATATTAGTCACTTCCAAACAGAGCCGCGAGGAAGAAGCTTTTCCAGGTGTTTGGGGAAATTATAAATTATATGCTACGTAACTATCGCCAAGTTCCACAGTCCATTAGTTATTACGAATGAAATTGTCTATTTGTGTTCACTTCCTAAATAGTGTTAACTTCAGGTTATCTAATTAAAGTCACTTCTGTGTAATATATGCAAGTCCTCTATCTCAATTCTAAATAACGCAATATTTGAAGTCAAAGTATCGTTTCCCTGCGTCGTAGTAGATCGCAATAATCAGTTCTGAAAAAACAATGTAATTGCGCCTACATATACGAGCATTCAAAAGTATGACCTGCTTCGGCTAACTCTCGTAACGTAGTGACAATGGATTGAATTATCCTTAGCCATTACTCACGAATCTCAAAGCGTACTCACACAGAGTATTCTTTGGGAACGTGGGTTCTACTTTGCGAATTTTAATTATAATGATTTTGCTATTTACTATGATTTTGAATTTTGAGTTTGATTTTACTGGAATCCTATCTTTCTTTCGTATGTTAATATATTACTAAGTATTAGATTTTTGATTCAGTTACTTGTTAATACCCAAATAATAGTGTTAACTGGAAATTTGTTTGCATGTTCATTTTTCATGGAATTTGGAACTTGCTTTGGGGAAATCTTTGGGAATTTGGGAGCTAATTTTTGATTTTCATTTCTCGTCCGAGGAAGTAGCATTACACAACGGAGAAGGATTCGTATAAACTAGCCACAAGACTGATGATCCAAAGAAATGCATCTGTACCACATGGCTTACTCCAGTAGTGACCTGTTAATGATGTAATCAAGGGCTAAGGATTTTCAACTTTCTACATTGCTAATGTGAGTCTACCTTCGACGGTGGCTAATTGTCCGACACTGTATAGATTCGCCTAAGAAAGTAAGTTCTCAGAGGAGAGGAACGCGTTTCCTTCAGAGCCTATGTCTCAGCTTGGTTTTTTTTTCCGCTCTCTCGCTGTGTGCCACCTGACGTGGCCCAGGTTTTCGGTCACGAGGTCCCAGGGGCTCGCCATGGGCGACACAGTTTCTGTGCATGTGTAGAGGAGGGAGCGGCAGGTGGCAGAGGAAACACGGCGCCTTTTACGCGGCCTAAAATCTCGCGAGGAACACAAATTGCCCCGGTGGCGGCGCAGGCGCCGGCGGCGGCGTTCCGTGACAGGAATATTACGCCTGTTTCCCCGGCAGAAATTGAATTCTTGCAGGGCGCTGCACGGTCGCGCGGCCGCCGCCGCTAATCTAAATTCTGGCCCTGGCTGGTGCACAGCGGCAGCATCAGCATACAGCGGCCAATAAGGGCAGCACAGGCCGCTGGGCGCTCTGCCCCGAGGAACAGGTGGTGGCGCCGGCCGAATTATGCCGCGCCACGGGAGGAGGGCCTTATGAACCCCGGCCCCTGACTGCCATCTCAGCTTAGGGAGCTACCTTCGCTTTCCTGGAGTAGAGCCGAGCACCACTGAAGTAGTCGCACGACAATGAAGTCTACGAGCTCTGAACAACTGAGAGAAACTTCTATATCATCCTAGCCTGCTGCTACACCCTACCTTGACGAGGGATTACTTCAACCGTGTCCACATTGCTCACTACCATGTATCAACCTACATTTTCCACAAGATCAACTGCTACAGTCGCTGCGCGGGATTAGCCGAGCGGTCTCAGGCGCTGCAGTCATGGACTGTGCGGCTGGTCCCGGCGGAGGTTCGAGTCCTCCCTCGGGCATGGGTGTGTGTGTGTGTTTCTCCTTCGCATAATTAGGTTAAGTAGCGTGTAAGATCGAGACCGATGACCTTCGCAGTCAAGTCGAATAAGATTTCGCACACATTTGAACATTTTTTGAACTGCTACAGTCGCACTGTTTCTCCTCTAATTTACATTGCTGTTACGTTGCCCAGCCTACGAAGGGTACTCACATTCTTTTACCTATTTTCTCGAAAAATTAAAGTTCCATAATTAACATTTTGTTTATTTGCAGGGACGTGTCCACAGTCATGACACACACAGAAATGTCGAATACTGACTGTTTGGCTGCTCTCGTAAGTAATCTATTTCACGACCGGTTTGGTAGCCCCGAAGCCACATCATCAGGTAAATCTCTTAAATTACAAAATGCGTTCACTACGTTTGTGTTCGAATCATAGCTACAATCAGTGGTGACAAATAGAGCATTTTACTTATATTGAGAATCATGACATTAAAGCTGCAACACAGACAGGACTGAACATTCCTAGTCTATGGATAAATGATGCAATCAGACGAACAGTCAGACAATCTCATGATTCATCAAGTAAGTAAATTGCTCTATTTTTCACTATTGATTGTGAGCGTCTCAGGTGGCGCAGTGGCTAACACACTGGACGCATTCGGGAGGACGACTTTTCAAGTCCATGACCGGTCATCCTAATTACGTTTTCCGTGATTTCTGTAAATCGCTTGAAGCAAATGTCGGAATGGTTCCTTTGAAGGAGCAGGGCCGATTTCCTTCCCTATTCTTCCGTAATCCGATGGAACAGATGACCTCACTGTTTGGTCCCCTCCCCCCCAAAACAATCAACCAACCATCACTATTGATTGTAACTATAATCCGACCACAACTGTAACAAATGATTTTAGTAATTTAACGGATGTAACTTCTAGTTACGAAACCAGTTGTTAAACAAAGTATTTACTAGAGCAGCCAAAGGGCTACTATTCAAGATGTGTACCCATGGCTGCGGTTGGCACTCATTCAAGATGGTGTGTAACACTGAAACGCGCGCATCACAGAACCGTAGCACGACGCTGCAGGAGCCAAAAAGGAAATAGCTCAGCTAGTGCTTAAATGAAGATAGGCTCGCAATTTTGTTTCTGGATCCTCCAACATCATGTTACGTTACTGTGGCGTACATGCAAATAAATAAAACATATGTAACTTTATTTTTTAGAATTGATAATTAAAACCATTTGGTACTTGGAAGGCGTGGCAACATTATATCAATGCAAAATAGAGAAGTAACAGTGTGGTTGTTGTAAGAAAGATTAATCTTTTTTTTTCTTTTTTTGAGGTGATAATTAAAGGTATATGAAATTAGTCTGAAGGTTGTAGGGTAGCTAGAAAGTCTGAAAAGGGAAATGCAAAAGCTCTACCTAGACATGGTGAGGAGTTTGTGCGTTCAAACGGAAAGAAGAGAGAGATTTCTGGTCAGACGATTGTACTCTAATATCAACAGCATCAGAAAATAATGTAATGGGATTTTATTTCACCTTGAACAAGACGGAGGAGTACAGACAATGATTTACTGCCAACAATTATGTGATAGTGTGGTTCTCATGAGAGTCGACAGCAAACTAACGTCAATAATAGTAGTCGGAATAAATGTCGACTTCACACGCATGAGCTGGAGAGATAAAGGAAGATCCTGAAAGGGAAATTCAGTATGTGAAAGGAGATGATAATCTGGTAATCATACGGGATTCGAACGTGATAGTAGCGGAAGGAATACTCGAAAGAGAACATGAACTTGATAACTGGAATGAGAGCGCAAATGGAATTAAGTCTGCAAATGAATTTTTGATAGTAAAGGCAAATACACTTTTCAAAAACCACGAGTGGAGGGCATATACTTGGGGAAGTTCTGAGGATACAGTAAGCTTCGAGTTGGATTATCTTAAGGTCAAAGAGAGACTCCGAAATCACATATTGGAATGTAAGACGCACCTAGGTGGAAATATAGACATCTTAATTTAGTAATAATGAAGACAAAGCTGAAGTGCAAAAGACATGTCTGGAAGAATCAGTGTGCAACGAAGTGGAATGCTGAAGTTTTCAGAAATAATCAGTTCTTTCCACCCGTCCGCTCTCTCGTTCGGACTTAACAGTGGAACCCCTCTTGCATTTCTAATGTTGACGCCATTCATTTTAATTTCACCGAAGGTCGCTTTTACTTTTCCAATGCCGAGTCAGTCTTTCCGATGATCATTTCTTTTTTGATTTTTTGGAGATTTGTGGTTAGGTCTTATGAGACCAAACTGCCGAGGTCATCGGTCCCTATGCTTACTCACTGCTTAATGTAATTTAAACTAACTTACGCTAAGGACGACACATACACACCCATGCTTGAGAGAGGACGCGAACCTCCGACATGGAAGCCATGCGGACTGTGACAAGACGCCTCAGACCGATTGACTATCCCCCGCGCGGACATTTTTGATTTCATTACATTTCTCCTCTAGCCATTTCGTTTTGTTTTCTGCGCATTTCATATTTATTTCATTCTGAGTAACGTATACTGGTGTACTCGTTTCTTTTTCTGTACATTTTGTACTTCCTCCTTACGTCTATTGCAGTATCAATGCTGCTACCTAACGTTCCTTTGCAATTACCTTCCTACTTTTTTCTGTCCAGTTTCTGTGATTCCCCTTTTTATAGAAGCCCAATACTCTTCTACTTAACTGTTTACTACGTTTCCGGATCGCGGTGTCTACATCCTCAGGAAACTTCAAATGGGTGTGTATGTGTCGTTCTTAGCGTAAGTTAGTTTAAGTTACATTAAGCAGTTAGTTTAAGTTACATTAAGCAGCAAAGGACTTGGAAGAGCAGTTGAACGGAATGGATAGTGTCTTGAAGGGAGGATATAAGATGAACATCAACAGAAGCAAAACAAGGATAATGGAATGTAGTCGAATTAAGTCAGGTGATGCTGAGGGAATTAGATTAAGAAATGAGACACTTAAAGTAGTAAAGGAGTTTTGCTATTTGGGGAGCAAATTAACTGATGATGGTCGAAGTAGAGAGGATATAAAATGTAGACTGGCAATTGCAAGGAAAGCGTTTCTGAAAAAGAGAAATTTGTTAACATCGAGTATAGATTTAATTGTCAGGAAGTCGTTTCTGAAAATATTTGTTTGGCATGTAGCCATGTATGGAAGTGAAACATGGACGATAAATAGTTTGGACAGGAAGAGAATAGAAGCTTTCGAAATGTGGTGCTAAGGAAGAATGCTGAAGATTAGATGGGTAGATCACATAACTAATGAGGAGGTATTGAATAGAATTGGGGAGAAGAGGAGTTTGTGGCACAACTTGACGAGAAGAAGGGACCGGTTGGTAGGAGATGTTCTAAGGCATCAAGGGATCACAAATTTAGCATTGGAGGGCAGCATGGAGGGTAAAAATCGTAGAGGGAGACCAAGAGATGAATACACTAAGCATATTCAGAAGGATGTAGGTTGCAGTAGCTACTGGGAGATGAAGAAACTTGCACAGGATAGGGTAGCATGGAGAGCTGCATCAAACCAGTCTCAGGACTGAAGACCACAACAACAACACATTAAGCAGTGAGTAAGCTTAGGGACTGATGACCTCGGCAGTTTGGTCCCATAAGACCCAACCATAAATTTCCAAAAAAATCAAAAAAGAAATGAGCATCGGAAGGACTGACTCGGCATTGGAAAAGTAAAAGCGACCTTCGGTGAAATTAAAACGAATGGCTTCAACATTAAAAATGCAAGAGGGGTTACACTGTTAAATACAAACGAGAGAGCGGACGGGTGGAAAGATTTGATTTAAGGCCTCTAATATAGGGAGGAACATCATAGTAAAAGCGATGGTAGTCAATGTGGAAGACGTAATGACCAAATATCAGAGTTTATCACAGCTTTGCAACACTTGCAGTCAGAAAGGCAGGCGTTACCCTCGGAATTTCTAAAATCATTGGCGAGTATGGCAACTAAAATATTCAAGTTGGTTTATAGAATCTATGAGTTTGGAGACATACCATCAGACATCAACTGAATGTAGCGCTCACGAAACCTGTAAGCGCCGAAACGACAGGAAGGCAGCTCCAGAGGCAGAGAATTGTAGGGTGAGCTGGAATTACGAAAACATTAATCACTGATGTAAATGAGATAAATAGGAAAACATGGTACCGAAATCATAAAACTTGGGCTGTTGAGCAATGGCAGAAAGTCTTTTGGTCGGATGAGTCTTTTTTTTTTTTAACTGTTTCCAGCTTCTGGTCAAGGTTACGTGCTAAGAGTAAAACGTGGCAGGGGTTCGGCGAAGGTTTGGGCAGCCATATCGTGGTATTCCATCGGTCCTATGGATTCTCTGCACGAGATTATGTAACCATTTTGGCTGAACAGTTTCATACCATGGTACAATGTTTGTTCTCTAATGGTGATACTGTATTGCAAAACGACATGGCCCCTGTTCATGCCGGGATGGTTCCTTTGAAAGAGCACGGCCGACTTCCTTCCCCGTCCTTCCCTAATCCGATGAGACCGATGACGTCGCAGTTTGGTCTCTTCCCCAAAACCACCCAACCCCAACCCTGTTCATGCAGCTCGCACCTTTCAGGAGCGCTTTTTTGAGCACCAGGATGAAGTGTCGTGTCTCCCCTGCCAACCACACTAACCATGTCTCAATATCATTAACCCTTTGTGATCTATTTTGTAGAGTAGTGTACATGATCGCTACCCAAATCCATCATCGTTACCAAACTTGGCGCTAGTTTGCAGACGAATACTATAAGATTCCCTTGAAAATCACCCAGGACGTATATTTATCCTTTTCGTGACGACTGGAACCTGCTTCGGATGCCAAAGGGTTTCCTACACCACATTGGGCTTGGTAATGCGTCGTATTTTTGGTGTTTCTACATTTTTGTCCAACCCCTGTAAGATTCATTCGAGGAATCTTTGAGCAACAGAATACAGTACAATTAATTGCCTGCCAGAGATTTCATCGAACCACCTTGAAGCTACTTCTCTGGCGAAACTTCGAGGCAGATTAAAACAGTGTTCCAGACCGAGACTCGAAATAGCGACCTTTACTATTCGTGGGCAACTGCTCTATCGAATGAGCTACCCAAGCACGAGACAGTACCCGTCCTTACAGCTTCACTTCAGCCAGTACCTCTTCTCCTACTTTACCATCTTCATAGAAGCTCTCCTGCGAAATAGCACTCATGAAGCAAAGGATACAGCGGAGACCTGTCTTAGCCACAATGCGAGGGACCAGGAAATTTCAGCGTATACTGCGCTGCAGAGTGAATACTTCACTCTACTTCTCCACCATTCCACGTTCGAAGAGCGCGTGGAACAAACGAACGTTTACAACTTCTCGTGCGAGCTCTGATTTCTCATACTTTATTGTGATGATCATTTCTCCCCGTGTAGGTGGGCGCCAACATAATATTTCATACTCTGATGAGAAACCTGGTGATTGAAATTTCATGAGAAGACCCTGCCTCACCGAAAAAGGCCTTTGTTTTAATGACCACCACCCCAATTCGTGTATCGTATCCGTCGCACTCTCTCCCCTATTTCACGATGATACAGACGAGGTGCTCTGCTTTGAACTTTTTCAATGGCCTCCGTCAATCCCATCTGATGCGAATCCCACAGCGCTCGGCAAAACTCCAGAAGATGACGGACAATCATATTGTAAGCAGTCTCTTTAGTACGACTGTTATATTTTCTAAGTGTTTTCATAATAAATTGCAGTCTTTGGTTTGCTTTCCTCACAACATTATCTGTGTAATTGTTCCACTCTAAGCTATCAGCTAACTATTTTCTTAGTGTACAGCATTTACATTTGTGTGATTTATCGTGCATCTGGAACATATCAGATTTTTCTTCGTTCTCACGTGGATGACTTCACTCTTTTCATGATTTAGAGGTAATTGGTACTTTTTACGCCATGCAGACATCTCACCTAAATTATCTTACAATTCGTTTTGATTGCCTTTACACGACGGTAAATTAGAGCATCATCCACAAACAATCTAAGAGGACTTCCCGGATTGTCTCGTTGTCTAGTTCGTGTAGATCCGCGACAACGGAGGGTCTGTAACAGTTCTTTGGCGAGCAAAAGATTTTACTTTGTTTTACTCTATGACCATCTGTCAGTTATTACGAACTGTGAAATTTCTGACAATAAATCACGAATCCAGTCACGCAACTGAGACGGTACTCCGTAGGCATACAATTCAATTTGAAATCACGTGTGAGAAGCAGTGTCAAAAGCCTTCCGAAAATCTAATAGTTTGGATCAATTTGACGTTCCTTGCCGATAGCACTCACTACTTCGTGAGAATAAAGAGATACGATACATTCTGAACCCATGATAGCTATTTCTCAATCAACGGTTTTCATCGAGGTGATTTATAATGTAGGTTCACAGTATATTTCCAAAAATTCTATTGAAAATCGACATTAGTGATATGGTTCTCTGTTGATCCATCATGGACAGGGTACATCGGCTGGTTAACTACGAGGGCTTTTCGGAAAGTAGCGTCTGATCGGTCACTAAATAAAAGCCACAGTGAAAATCAAAAATTTTTTATTCGCAACAGTTAGCCACGCCTTCCAGTTACCTCTCTAAACAGTCGCCGCTCCGATTGAGACATTTGTCGTGGTATTGTATAAAATTTCAAGTATTCTCGTCACAGACGCAGCCGCCTGTGATTTCCGCCAATTCTCTACGCTGGTCTGCCTTTGTTTGTTTGTGCCGAAATGTCGTCTACGTAGACAGCAGTCCATGTGAGCAGATATGAGCAACGGAGAGAGCCAGTTAAGGACTGTACCGTGGGTACAAACACTTCCCATCGAAAACTCTGCAGGAGTGTCTTCATTGCACTGCAGAATGCAGCTGAAAATTGTCTTGAAGATAGAAATGCTTGACATATATGTTATGTCGGTTGCATAGCTTCAGGCAAAATCTCTTTCCATATCCACATACAGGGCGGGAGAAATTGTTGTTTTAGGCATTTCTAAGTGATCACTTTGCTCTCTGAACTGAAAAGAGCGACGTGAAGCGAACATCAGACACACTAAAGACACAGCGAAACATATGTGTGCCAAGTTCCATTGGATTTTCACAGTGGTCCCCATTTCGCGCCTAATCGGACCTTATTTTCCGAATACGCCTCGTAATTCTCAATATCAATGAAACTCTCCAACAGTCATGTAACTGAGATGTTATCTACACTCATGCCCATTGATTAAGGATAATTGCAGAATGTGGTGCCACATAAAGTGGCACTATACAAAACTGCCGCTAGTAGCATAGGCACATACGGAACACACACGACAGATCTGTAAGTCCAGGGTATCGGTGATAAGTTGAGAAAACCGTCCCGAAACACATGTGCTACAAAACCACCACTTTTTCATGCACATGTACCCGACATTAATATGGGATATGATCACCATACACACGTACACAGGCCGCACAACGGGTTGGAATACTCTGGATCAGGTGGTCGAGCAGCTGCTGGGGTATAGCCTCCCATTCTTGCACCAGTGCCTGTCGGAGCTCCTGAAGCGTCCTATGGGTTTGCAGATGTGCAGCGATACGTCGACCGAGAGCATCCCAGACGTGCTCGGTGGGGTTTAGGTCTGGAGAACAGGCAGGCCACTCCATTCGCCTGATATCTTCTGTTTCAAAGTACTCCTCCACGATGGCAGCTCGATGGGGCCGTGCGTTATAATCCACCACGAGGAAGGGGGACCCCACTGCACCCCTGAAAAGGCGGACATACTGGTGCAAAATGACGTCCTGATACACCTGACCTGTTACAGTTCCTCTGTCAAAGACATGCAGGGGTGTACATACACCAATCATAATTCCACTCCATACCATCAAACCACGGCCTCCATACAGGTCCCTTTCAAGGACCTTAAGGGGTTGGTATCTGGTTCCTGGTTCACGCCAGATGAAAACCCGGCGAGAATCACTGTTCAGACTATACCTGGACTCGTCCGTGTACATAACCGGGGACCACTGTTCCAATAAACATGTACTGTGTTCTTGACACCAGGCTTTACGGGCTCTCCTGTGACCAGGGGTCAGTGGAATACACCTTACAGGTTTCCGGGCGAATAAACCATGTCTGTTCAGCCGTCTGCAGACTGGGTCTGGAGACAACTGTTCCAGTTGCTGTTGTAAGGACCCGAGCAACGTTACCTTTAGTACTCCATGGCCGTCTGCGGGCACTGATGGTGAGATATTGGTCTTCTTGTGGTGTTTTACACTGTGGACGTTCCATACTGTAGCGCCTGGACACGTTTCCTGTCTGCTTGAATCGTTGCCATAATCTTGAGATCACACTTTGTGGCACACAGAGGGGCTGTTCTACGACCTGCTGTGATTGACCAGCCTCCAGTCGCCCTAGCATTCTACCCCTCATAACGTCATCAATATGTGTTCTTTGAGCTATTTGCAACACACAGTCGCCGTTAGCACGTCTGAAAACGTCTGCACACTTACTCGCTGCACCGTACTCTTAGATGCACCAACACACTTCTGCGTATGTGGACTTCTGCCAGCGCCACCATGCGACGACCGCAGCTCAAATGCACGGCTTGGTCATACCCCGAGGTGATTTAAAATCGCAAACCGCCCATCAGAGCGTTGTTTCATCATGTATTAGCATTATCCTTAATTTATGAGCATGAGTGTCGTTTTACTATGCCATCTTCAGGCCCAATAGTTATCTCTCCAAACAAAGTGCCATAAAACCCTGGAAGTCGTGAATTCAATCGTTTCACTAGTGTTTCATTCCAAGTCTTGATAGCAACAAATATCTTGATGGCTTCTAATGAAGCACTACTGAAAGGAATGAATTCGTGACACACAGAGTTTAATGGCAATATATGACATTATCGTTTACTTGGAGAGATGCATATGGCGCCTGAAGGTGGCATAGTGGAATGCCGAGACTGGTATCCTTAAAAATTAAATACACTGCTGCCCATTAAAATTGCTACACCACGAAGATGACGTGCTACAAACGCGAAATTTAAACGACAGGAAGAAGATGCTGCGATACGCAAATGATTAGCTTTTCAGAGCATTCACACAAGGCTGGCGCCGGTGGCGACACCAACAACGTGCTGACATGAGGAAAGTTTCCAACCGATTTCTCATACACAAACAGCAGTTGACCAGCTTTGCTGGTGAAACGTTGTTGTGATGCCTCGTGTACGGAGGAGAAATGCGTACCATCGCGTTTCCGACTTTGATAAAGGTCGGATTGTAGCCTATCGCGATTGCGGATTATCGTATCGTGACATTCCTGCTCGCGTTGGTCGAGATCCTATGACTGTTAGCAGAATATGGAATCGGTGGGTTCAGGAGGGTAATACGGAACGCCGTGCTGGATCCCAACGGCCTCGTATCACTAGCAGTTGAGATGACAGGCAACTTATCCTCTTCGCTGTAACGGATCGTGCAGCCACGTCTCGATCCCTGAGTCAACAGGTGGGAACGTTTGCAAGACAACAACCATCTGCACGACCAGTTCGACGACGTTTGCAGCAGCATGAACTATCAGCTCGGAGACCATGGCTGCGGTTACCCCCGACGCTGCATCACAGACAGGAGCGCCTGCGGTTGTGTACTCAACGACGAACCTGTGAGCACGAATGGCAAAACGTCATTTTTTAGGATGAATCCACGTTCTGTTTACAAAATCATGATGGTCGCATCCGAGTTTGGCGACATCGCGGTGAATGCACATTGGAAGCGTGTATTCAGCATCGTCATACTGGCGTATCACCCGGCGTGATGGTATGGGGTGCCATTGGTTACACGCCTCGGTCAACTCTTGTTGGCACTGACGGCACTCTGAACAGTGGACGTTACGTTTCAGATGTGTTGCGACTTCATTCGATCCCTGCGAAACCCTACATTTCAGCAGGATAAAGCACGACCGCATGTTGCAGGTCCTGTACGGGCCTTCGTGGATACAGAAAATGTTCGACTGCTGCCCTGGCCAGCACATTCTCCAGATCTCTCACCAACTGAAAACATCTGGTCAATGGTGGCGGAGCAACTGGCTCGTCACAATACGCCAGTCACTACTTTTGATGGACTATGGTATCGTGTTGAAGCTGAATGGGCAGCTGTACCTGTACACGCCATCTAAGCTCTGTTTGACTCAATTCCCAGGCGTATCAAGGCCGTTATTACGGCCAGAGGTGGTTGTTCTGGGTGCTGATTTCTCAGGATCTATGCACCCAAACTGCGTGAAAATGAAATCACATATTGTGATTTGTCCAGTGAATACCCGTTTATCATCTGCATTTCTTCTTGGTGTAGCAATTTTAATGGCCAGTAATGTAAAATAACATCTCTGTTACACGGTTGTCAGAGAATTTAATTGATATTGACTATTAGTATATGGGTTTATAATAAACGGATTACTCCTATTTCCTTTCTTTGGTATTGGTGTCAATTGCACAACTTTTCAGGTCTTGGGTACTGATCTTCCTACGAGTGAGCAGTTGTGGATGGTTATTAAGTGCACTGAACAGTGACCTGAGCATATTATTTGTAGGATGTTTGCAAATTTTCAGTGTATCGACCTGGCCAGGTGGGCGGCTCGGCGCCACCTGTGGTACGGCGGAGGCAGCGGCCGCCAGCCGGGCTGACGGCAAGTGGTCGGCTGCTGGCGGCGATTACCAGAATCCCGGCAGCGGCGCTAATTAGCACCGCGGGGGCTCGCACTGTACTACACAGGACTCCGGGTAACCTCTAGCTCTGCCCCAGCCCACGTACTGACCAGCGGACTTGCAGTGGAGGCAGTAATGGCGCTAGCTCTACAGGTATGATGGCATTGAAACAGAGGATGACACGCGCGAAGCTGAAATACTAAACACCCTTTTCCTAAGCTGTTTCACAGAGGAAGACGGCACAGCAGTTCCTCTCACAAACGAAAAAATGGGTGCCATCGAAATAAGTGTCTTTATCTCTGTCATCGATCTGTTGTAGAATTTTAGAACATGTTTTTTTGCTCGCGTATCATGTGATTTCTGGAAACCCAACTCGCTTTATTTGTTCATGAGACTCAGAAAATACAGGCTCACAGGTAGATGCCACTGTCCTTGACTTCCGGAAGACGTTCGATACAGTTCCGCACTGTCGCCTGATAAACAAAGTAACAGCCTACGGAATATCAGACCAGCTGTGTGGCGGGATTGAAGAGTTTTTAGCAAACAGAACACAGCATGTTGTTATCAATGGAGAGATGTCTACAGACGTTAAAGTAACCTCTGGCGTGCCACAGGGAAGTGTTATGGGACCACTGCTTTTCACAATATATATAAATGATCTGGTAGATAGTGTCGGAAGTTCCATGCGGCTTTTCACGGATGATGCTGTAGTATACAGAGAAGTAGCAGCATTAGAAAATTGCAGCGAAATCAGTTAGATCTGCAGCGGATAGGCACTTGGTGCAGGGAGTGGCCACTGACCCTTAACATAGACAAATGTAATATAATGCGAATACATAGGAAGAATGATCGTTTATTGTATGAGTATATGATCGCGGGAGAAACACTGGTAGCAGTTACTTCTGTAAAATATCTGGGAGTATGTGTGCGGAACGATTTGAAGTGGAATCATCATATAAAATTAATTGTTGGTAAGGCGGGTGCCAGTTTGAGATTCATTGGGAGAGTCCTTAGCAAATGTAGTCCATCAAAAAAGGAGGTGGCTTACAAAACACTCGTTCGACCTATACTTGAGAATTGCTCATCAGTGTGGGATCCGTACCAGGTTGGGTTGACAGAGCAGATAGAGAAGATCCAACGCAGAGCGGCGCGTTTCGTCACAGTGTTATCTGGTAAGCGTGATAGAGTTACGAAGATGTTTAGCAAACTCAAGTGGCAGACTTTGCAAGAGAGGCGCTCTGCATCGCGGTGTAGCTTGCTGTCCAAGTTTCGAGAGGGTGTGTTTCTGGATGATATATCGAATATATTGCTTCCCCCTATTTACACCTCCCGAGGAGATCACGAATGTAAAATTAGAGAGATTCGAGCGCGCAAGGAGGCTTTCCGGCAGTCGTTCTTCCCGCGAACCATACGCGACTGGAACAGGAAACGGAGGTAATGACAGTGGCACGTAAAGTGCCCTCCGCCACACACCGTTGGGTGGCGTGCGGAGTATAAATGTAGATGTAGATGTATGTAACAGTCTATGAGACTCTATAAAGTTTATGCGAAAGAACTTCTTTTCATTCTAACAGGAGTATGTTGTACTTAGTGGATAGTGCAGCTAGGACAACATCACATTTCATGATCGGTGTTTCAGTCTAGTATTTTATTTCAGAATCACTGAACTAATGGGCACTAGAAACCATCATAAGCAGTTTCCGGTATTTTCCACTGTTTTTGCTGTAGTGAGAGATGGTATCGTGTTTTGTGCAGTGTTTGTAAATATTACGAGTTACACATATTTCACTGGTGTATAGTCAGACAGTCATTTCCCTTAAAGTTCGCCCTCCGGTGTGGCCGAGCGGTTCTAGGCGTTTCAGTCATGAACTGCGCTATCGCTACGGTCGCAGGTTCGAATCCTGCCTTGGGCATGGATGTGTGTGATGTCCTTAGGTTAGTTAGGTTTAAGTAGTTCTAAGTTCTAGGGGACTGAGTAACTCAGATGTTGAGTCCCATAGCGCACAGAGCCATTTTTCTGAACCCTTAAAGTTCTCTTGTTTATTTTCGTTCTTATCTAGATCTCAGTGTTACGAATTGTGAACTTACTCTCACCCACGTACAGGGACGTTGCAACTAATGGTTTAGAATTAAGTCTTATGCTTACTTGTTTTGTGCAGTGATGCTCTTAGTCGCGTAACGTTAACTGTGCATCGTTTGTAAGCGTTCATTTGTATATCTCGCTAATGTCTGTATTTTTTTTATAGGCATTGCTGTGGCACGTTAACACAAGTGAACGTAGCAAGCCAACGCCCAGCGAGACACACAGAGCTATGCGTCCGCACTCCTCGACGTTTGCAGAGCGAATGACGCTCCGTGCCTCGGCGACGTGCATGGCGTCGTCGCTGGCGGCGCAGCTTTCCTGTGTATCGCAGTTTGAAAGCTATTGACATTGATTTGGCTGGACAGTTTAATAAACAACAGTTGATTGGAGGTCCTAATGTCTTTCGTGGACTCCATTTGAACTTTACATGTGATGTACAAGCAGTTTTCGGAGGTAGTACATGGCTTACTCTTGCTGTCGTATGGGGCAACCATGCAGACTATGGTGGTCTTGAAGCCTTTCCAGATGGAAATATTTTAACATGGAAGACATGGAGTATAGCAGAGACAACAGGACTTTTGGCTAAGTAGCCTTATGGTACAGTTGTTCCTAGTATGCCATTTACTTTGAGTAGCCGAAGGAAGAAGAAATTGAATGCCGATGAGTATATTTTTTTATGGTGCAAGATTGGTAATGGAAATTGTAAAATAAAGATCAATGGTGATTGTATGTTGTATTACAGACAGTAAAGATTGTCCTACCCGAGAACCATCCTTATCTATCCCGTGAGATTTTTTTTAAAAAAGACTAAAAATAATGTTCACTTACAACTTGGCCTTTAGGCCCCTCTTGGTTGCTTGCTAGGCGGGTGACCTTGATACCACTCTTGTGATTACGCCATTCATGACTTATATTTTTACGCAATCACTTTGCAATTGTATTGTATAATTATTCACACTCTGTCATAACTGCCAAATGACGAAGGAGTAGTGCATGTTTGTTTTGTTAAGCTTCATTCTTATGTTTTTTTAAATTGTTTTTGTTGTGTTGGCAGAAGAGCCAACACCGTGTTACTAGTGGAGGCCGAAATGCACGCGCTTTAGCTCACGCAGGCTGGCGTGGGGAGGGAAGGACTATACTGACGTGAAGTCTGGAACATGACAAGGAATTAGAATTCAGAAAGCGGACGTAATTAGTTTGATACTTAACTTTAATCCATTAATGATGAACGTCGCTCTTGACGGTACATGATTTACAATATTGTCTGTTCAGAATACATTCTTGAAGTTATTACTTATAGAAACTAAATATGGCGCCTTGCTAGGTCGTAGCAAATGACGTAGCTGAAGGCTATGCTAAACTGTCGTCTCTGTAAATGAGAACGTATGTAGGCAGTGAACCATCGCTAGCAAAGTCGGCTGTACAACTGGGGCGAGTGCTAGGGAGTCTCTAGACTAGACCTGCCGTGTGGCGGCGCTCGGTCTGCAATCACTGATAGTGGCGACACGCGGGTCCGACGTATACTAACGGACCGCGGCCGATTTAAGGGCTACCATCTAGCAAGTGTGGTGTCTGGCGGTGACACCACAGTTTTCATTATCTGTGTTGTCTTTTCGTACTCTTCAGTATCACATCTGTTCTTAAGGTTTTGCGTTTGTAACGATTACGATCTCACCGTCGACTATCACACTCGACAGAGGCCACCTACTGTGCATACATGTTTACCTCGCTCTTGGAGCGGGCGTGTGAGGACATACAAGGCTATTCAAAAAGAAGTAGTAGAATTCCAACATTTGTTGCTTCCAAACAACGAAAGATAGAAACACAGTTCCAACGTTCCTGAAAAGGTAAAAGTTCAAATTGTTATGCATTCAATGTGACTATCATGGCTACACGACAAATATCAAGGCGGTGCCTCATTTCCTGACACACACGAAGCAGACGGTCTTGCTTCCAAACAACGAAAGATAGAAACACAGTTCCAACGTTCCTGAAAAGGTAAAAGTTCAAATTGTTATGCATTCAATGTGACTATCATGGCTACACGACAAATATCAAGGCGGTGCCTCATTTCCTGACACACACGAAGCAGACGGTCTTTCGCTATAGAATTCACAGTTCAACAAAACGGTGTCGCAGACTTGCAAGGGTGTCAGCATAAAAACGCCGTCTTTTACGTAATCCCGCAGATAAAAGACACAGGGTGTGAGGTTTGGAGACCTGGGAGGCCACCGGCGATGAAGTTCATCTCCTGCTCCTCCTCTTTCCATCCAAAGTCCTGGAATAGCGTCATTCAGGTAAATCGGACAGGCTTAGAGTATGTGTGTGTGTATGTGTGTGTGTGTGTGTGTGTGTGTGTGTGTGTGTGTGAGTGTGTGTGTGTGTGTGTGGCTGAAGGATCCAAAAAGTCAGACGCAGATACACAGAGTGTTTCCCCATAAGAAGTGGTTCAGTCGTTGGAAGATCATATACCTCGAAGGCAGGCAACACACATGCATAAGCAATTATCCGCAGTGGGAGAGGGTAACGCATTGTCTAGTTTATCCACTGTTTCGTTAGACTCGACTGTTGCCAATTTGATTAATCCTTTTCCAGGCAAGGTTCAAAATGGTTGAAATTGCTCTGAGCACTATGGGACTTAACATCTGAGGTCATCAGTCCCCTAGAACTTATAACTACTTAAACCTAACTAACCTAAGGACATCACACATATCCATGCCCGAGGCAGGATTCTAACCTGCGACCGTAGCGGTCGCGCGGTTCCAGACTGAAGCGCCTAGAACCGCTCGGTCACTCCGCCCGGCTCCAGGCAAGACATGCATGATGTGTCAAATGCACGTACATTCCACCAGCGTAGAAAAGCGCTCGTACTATACTGTGTGAAAGAGAATAGTACGATGTTCCTTCGCGTGGAGCAGACTGGATTGTTACGGAGGTGAAAAGAATCAATGGAGAGTTTTTTCAACAGGATAAGGGAATGATGAGAAGAACAGAGTTATTCTTCAGGAAGTAGAACAAAGATAAGTGGATGCTTTCCTAAGCGGCTTCCACCTGATATGTCAAGGAGAGTACGCATAGAAAATCCGAAAGACTTGGCTGCCGCCATCAGGATGGACGTAGTGAAAGGGCAGTCGTAAGCTGTTATAGATGCAGGCAGCCAGGCCACATTCCGAAGCACTGTCACCAACCACAATGTAACAAGTGTGAAGTGACTGAACATCGGGAACAGAATTGTAGAAGTAAGTGGGTAAGGGCAAAGTAACCGGTTCGAACTGCAAATATTCCCGACAGCGTTGACAATATGTTTCAATGCTATGGAGACAAATGTAGAGGTGAAACATCGCTTAAATGGTGTAATAGACAGTAGAGAGCCTAATTTATTGTTGGACACTGGGGCTCAGGCGTGTGCGACGAGTCTGGACCTCCTGGGTAAAATGAAACTGAAGCCTCTGCGTTACAGGTTACGTGTGGTTGGAAGGTAGGTAATAATGATGTGCCACCGCCAGGTGTTGACGTTGGAGTGAAAAGTTCCAAGAGAGTGTGGAAATTCTGTCGCACCCAAGTGAAGAGTGATGCATACTTATGAGGTTGAATCCCTTAAATAAACATTATTCAAAAATTGATCTTTCGCAGTGTATCATGGGACATTGTCCCGACTGCGCGAGTCTGTTGCCAATGAATCACTATTGCATGGTTTTACTGTAATGACGGTTGAACCATTTAACACTAGAACGGCGGAAAGGGTCAAAATGACCTCTGTCAAACGTTTTTCGCTCATTGTCATATCCAATTTATTTACTTCGTTAATTAAATTATATGTCTTTTTCTACTTTTTTCTCCTCTTTCTGAAGATGTTCTAGTATTTACAAAATATTTTAATTCCCTTCGCCATTTCATTCAATAAACCTAGAACGGCGGAAGGGGTCAATTTGACATCGCTGTAATTTCACTTCTGAATATAAATAAATTATCCAACAATACCGTGGCAACAGTGAGCAGTAACCCAGAGCAGTTGCTCCCCATTGTTGAGAGTTGGCACGTGTACATTCCATTCCGCCACAGCTTATGTTGTGTCGTTGAAAAAGTCTTTGTTTGTGAAACATGTTTTCGAACATGTATCGTCAGTGTGGACTGTCTGATGAAGAAGTGTTACATCTCTTAGAGAATTCTGAAGCTGAATCGGAAATTGACTTAACTGATGAGGATGATGATTAAGTACCTGACAAAAGTGAAGATTCAGACATTGTGAATGAGGGGCGATTAGTGGAAGAGGATTCAGATGCTGATATACGTCAATCATCACCTCTTCCACCACAGCAAGTACAGTTGGAAGCGTCTAAAAAGATGACTGCAAGGGATGAAACCGTGTGGGAGATTGTAAATCATTGATCTTCTGGAAGGTGGTCCGCTGTGAATGTTCTGAAGGAGAGAGGAGGTCCCATTCACTGTTTATGCTTGCCAATTCTGTCATCAGTCCTTTATATCTAATTTTTTATGAATGAGTGCTACGTCTCATGAAGAAATACACAGAATCAAATGCTCGAAAAGTACTAAAAATGATCACTGGACTGTGTCACTTGAGGAATTGGAGAAGCTGATAGCCATAATGTATGTTAGGGGTGTATTGTGCACAAAAGGTATGTCTATGGATGATCTCTGATTGCACTCATGGGGTCTGCTTTTATCAAGGACATTATGCCAAGGGACAGATTTCAGCAGCTTCTCAGATTTGTCCGTTTGCGGAAACTTCATTGACAACAGTATTCGCTCTTACCGCCCTAGAGAAAATATAACCACTGATGAGAAACTGTTGACAAGCAAAGGAAGATGCAGGTTTACTCAGTTCGTTTCCAACAAACCAGAGAAATATGGTCTCAAATTCTGGTTGGCTGTTGATGTAACGACAAAGTAAATATGTAATGCTTTCCCATACCTTGGCAAAGCGGACACACATAGAGAGAAACAACCACTTGGAGAGTACGTTGTTCTGCGTCTCATGGAGCCAATTGTAAATCAAGGCAGAAATGGGACCACAGACTACTTCTTTACGTCTCATCAAGCTGCTAAAAAAGTCAAAGAAAAGAAAACCTCATTAGGTGGTACAGTGAACAAGATCCACCGTGAAATCCCCGATGAAGTAAGGAGGCCAAACGCTGAAATACACTCCCCCAGAATACTGCACAATAGCGGCAACACAGACTGCACCTTGACTGTATACCAAGGAAAGAAGGATAAAAATGTCATTCTTCTGAGGAGGAGGAGATTAGTGTTTAACGTCCCGTCGACAAAGAGGTCATTAGAGACGGAGCGTGAGCTCGGGTGAGGGAAGGATGGGGAAGGAAATCGGCCGTGCCCTTTCAATGGAACAATCCCAGCATTTGCCTGAAGCGATTTAGGGAAATCACGGAAAACCTAAATCAGGATGGCCGGAGACGTCATTCTTCTGAGTACGCGGCATGCTGAAGTAGCATTAGGCAAGGAAGAAAACAAATGATCTGAAACTGTAATGTTCTACAATGCAATGAAGTACAGGGTGCATACGGCTGATAATGTGACCTGTAAATATACTATGAAGGTTGCATGTAGCAGATGGCCAACGCATGTCTTCTACAACATACTGGATATGGCGACAATAAATGCATGGGTCATCTATAACATAATAACGAACAAGAAAATGGAAAGGAAGATGTTCGTACTTCAACTGGCAAATGAACTCAAAGGAACGAAAGAGCAACAACATCAGGCAAAGGAAGAGGACATGGGTCTGAAAACACCTAGAAAGCGGAGAAAGTGCCAAATCAGCCTCTGCAAAGACAACAAAACCAGCGAAAACTGTGTAAAGTTTCACAAAGGCGTGTGCGTAAAATATGCGCGTAAAACAGAAATCACCTGTGCTAAGTGTGTCTAGCAGCTTCAAATTACTTGAGTGAAAAGTAATACAGAGCTGTTTGTAAAATACAGGTGAGAGTACAATGGACCAAATATACTAAATGTGTCTAGAAAGTTGTATGAATTGTTAATAAATTAAAGCATATAGTTAAGAATTTAAGGAGAAAGTACCTGAATAAACTGACAGAACCAGAGGTTGTAGGGAATTTCAGGGAGAGCATTAGGGAACGATTGACAGGAATGGGAGAAAGAAATACAGTAGAAGAAGAATGGGTAGCTCTGAGGGATGAAATAGTGAAGGCAGCAGAGGATCAAAAATGTAAAAAGACAAGGGCTAGTAGAAATCCTTGGGTATAGGATAAATAGAAGATATAATGAATTTAATTGATGAAAGGAGAAAATATAAAAATGCAGTAAATGGAGGAGGCTAAAAGGAACAAAAAAGGCTCAAAAATAAGATCTACAGGAAGTGCAAAATGGCTAAGCACGGATGGCTAGGGGACAAATGTAACGATGTAGAGCCGTGTCTCACTAGGAGTGAGATAGGTACTACCTACAGGAGAATTAAAGAGACCTTTGGAGAAAAGGGAAACACTTGTATGAATATCAAAAGCTCAGATGGAAACCCAGTTCTAAGCAAAGAAGGGAAAGCAGAAAGGTGGAAGGAGTATATAGAGGGTCTATACAAGGGCAATGTACTTGAGGACAATATAATGGAAATGGAAGAGGGTGTAGATGACGATAAAATGGGAGATACGATACTGCGTGAAGAATCTGACAGAGCACTGAAAGACCTAAGTCGAAACAAGGCGCCGGGAGTAGACAACATTCCATTAGAACTACTGACAAACTTGGGAGAGCCAGCCCTGACAAAACTCTACCACCTGGGGAGCAACATGTATGAGACTGGCGAAATACCCTCAGACTTCAAGAAGAATATAATAATTCCAATCCCAAAGAAACCAGGTGCTGACAGATGCTGCAAAATACCCACAATATTTCCACGATATTTCTTACTTCCCGGTAAAATTCGTGTCAAGGAACTACTAAACCTTCACCAAATGCAGATCACTGCGTAATACTCGGATGCTCATTACGTGTTTGTCTCGTTAGCCTAAAGTGTAGTACGAACTCAAATAGCTAACCGTTTATTCAAACTTATCCACGCTCTTAACTCAGAACTTTTAAACCATCTTTTCATAAAGCGAAAACGCTCAGAGCCTACACCAACTGTGTGGTACTCCACAGAACACTATCTACAAGAAAACAGTGTACCGCCCAATCTACGTGTAAGTGTACATGGCAAACTTACAATTTGTTGAAGGAAAAGAAATATGGTTGACAAACGGTGAACTAGCCCAGTAACTCTACAGAATTTTCCTGCTGAGAAGTTTTACGTGACATTCGTGCACAAAGAACTACCATTGCTAGTGTGATATGTTGCATTGGCCACAAGACTGAACTCGCTCTGTTACATTTCAGACTACCTGTGCATTATTTCCTTCAGCTGGTGTATCACATAAAAGATAAATCGTCGTATGTTTATGAGCCCATAAGGTTCCGCTCTATGATTAACATATTTTAAACTTTTGTGGAAAGCTTTACTGTATGGGAAAAAGTAGATAAATTCACCCGAACTATGCCCATTGCAAACTGTGAAGTACGAACTGCATACAATAAAATAACAGTTGCACCTCTGAGAGCTGAAAAATCGCATTAACGTACTGTAAATTATCTACGACCAAATCACGTGTTGTTGTTGGTGCGTTTGAGAATATAACTCGACGAAACGCAATAAATTATAGTTTTACCTTAAACTGAACGCACTTCGTGAAACACATTTATTGCTTTTCTTCCTAAGCACTAATATCGTAAGAATTGCGACACCTTTAACACACTCAGCTCAGTTCCTCCACTCAAAAATGTAACATATGAGATCGAAGTTTCTCGGACGATATGCTTCTATAAACCATTATCGGTTTAACTGCCGCCTCAAATCAGGTAAAATTGAGATTTCGACGGAATCCCCCATTGTCTGCGTGAGGAACAATTGACAGTCGTGGCTGTTGTTTTGGTGGACATTCACAGCCCGTAGACAGCTCATGACTGGTCACCGTTTGTCATCATTACGTCACACTGCCAGTGTGTGTACATCCCTGCAGCGCTCTCGTAGATACGTAAACAGCTCATTTGTCTGTGTCATCTCAGTGTCGATCACGTAGGCGACCTATACGAAAAAACTGGAAACACGCCGAGTTGTTTGTTTCTATATTACTTGGAGCGCTAGGAGGGCTAATGAAGCCAACTAATTGGCTGTTGTAGCCTATAAGACTGACAAATAAGGGCCCAGTAGCGGCTGCTTCAATCATTTCATACCTACTACTGCGAATTTTATTTGCGTAAGAGTTTCTGCTTTAATTACATAGCCTTCACCCTGGACCTGGAGAGAATCCCCACTGAAACAGTTGTCCACAGTTTGTACTAAGATAAGATGTTTAACTTACAGTATTTTAATTAAATATAAATTAAATGTATTATCTTGTCTCACGAATTGAGCTATGTGGTTTTCCTCTGCTTATTTAAGTGTGACGTGTCATTAACAGTTATTCTAGTAAATGTCATCAAGAATTTTGTTTTTCTGAATATTTAACACAAGAAATTGACTTTGAAATATTCCTGTAAATTCTTACACTGTTCCTCTGTATGCTACGTAGTTTCGACGGAGAAAGTTAACAACAACCCTTTCTACAGTTTTACCATACAACCTCAACTGTTGCTTCTGAAGTGTAGAGTACCTGAAGCTAGTACCTTGCGTTATGAGGGCCACGTTTTCGAATGAATAATACTATGTATACGCTAACCAAGATGTGTTTCCAAAACATCTGATAAGTGTTCCTTTCGTAGCCACGAGTATCAAAAGTCGTTCAATTGAAAGTGATGCAGAGTATTTGTTTGAGTGATACACTTCGTAAATTTGTTATTCCCTCTCAAAATGAATCTACAGATGGTATGTACGCATTCTTACCTGAAACATATTTCAATGAAGTAGCTGTGGTTTTTGGTACTATAAAACACCAACTTAAATGAAATAATTAATGTGATTAAGGAGAATCTGATATACAGCTTAAAGCTATTTGACAATTCAGAGATGAATTTTACTTTGTTCTTAAGAAATAAAGAAAAGTAGTAAAGGGTTTTGTTTTCATTTTACTGTTTTTATCCCCATTTCCTATTTCTGACTTTTCTCTTAAGCTTGATGTTGTGTCTGCCTTTGCGTTTAGACATTTACAATTATCTTAAGATGTAGGAACGTTTTAAAATAATTCAGTGGTTTCCTAAAATTTCCATAAAAATAGTCACTATATCTTTCAACATATTTGCTAAAACACAATCTGATACGTTTCGCATATTAGTCGGAAAACTTCGCTCCTGCAGAATATTTGGAATTAATGCGGCGCAGTGCGTCGGTCAAAAGCGTAGTGTGCACCCTACACAGCTTACCCACAGGCTTAAAGCTGAGAGCCGCTTTCAGTTGAGAATGGCGTTTCATTACGTATGTTTACAGCCGAACGAAAAACACTCGTCCAAATTAATTGTATTCACTTCTGCTAATCGATTCGCTCTCGTTCCGATAGCATCTCTGCGAACAAATACACAAACTCCAAAAAGGCTGCTTGTGATTGCCACCCGCCTACGTTTGGCTTCTTTTTGTTCTGAATAAAGGTTGATCAGCGCTCGGGACAATTTAGGGACAACATTTATCAATCTATTGCATCACTCTGACGTGGAGCCTGAAGTACTTTCTGCCCGCAGGCACAGTTGTCAGCCAAATTACTGTTTTCTTCATCAACGAATTCCATACAAACGGTTTACAAAGCGTGTTTCAAAGTCCATTGTCAGTATAGTGATCAAATTTCGATTTTAGTGTGCTACGAGATTGCACTTCTACCAGTAGAGGTAAATGAACCTGAGTGAATTCCCCTTTTAACCACTAAAGTAAAAATGTTTGTAATAAAACATCATAAAGGAAAATCCATAGCTTTCCGAGATCTGAAGCAAAGCAGAATTATTACCTCTGCGAAATATTTTCGCTGTGTTTCTGTTTTAAAACAATGGACAGCTCCCGCTGACATTCTTTCGTACCACGTACTTATTGCCGGCCCTCCATTCTCTGTGGCGAAATCATTATTCGATGTACAACTTAAATTAATAACCCATAATTGTAAGCTTAATTTACTGTTTCATAGTACTAATATTTCCTGCCCTAACCTTGTTTTTGACTGTATTTTACAGGATTGTAATCGGAGAGCGGAAGCGACGTTGGTGTTAATAATATGGTGATGCTGTTGATTGGCCCCCATTGCCACTGCCGTAAATACTTATTACATGATTAATAAAAAACAGATGTTTTTTTCTGAATTTGGTTTCCGAAGTCCGATCCATTTAAAGCAACATTACCGTTCCACGCAAGTAGTTGCGTTGAAATACTTACATATCTTTGTACGGTGATGCATCACCCGCTTAGGCCGTTATTACACTATCAAATTTCCTTGTCAAAGATTTGATCAAAGGTGTGATCAAATATTCGTCAAATATATTTGACAAAGATCTTTGATGTGGCGCTAAAAAGGGATATTACACCGTCATATTTTTTTGTCAAAGTTCAAGATGGCTGACAACAACAACTTGTTATTAACCGCAGTAGTTGCATGTAGCATAATTGCACTGTGTGCACGTGTGGAAGAGAAGCGGGGGAAAAAAAGGAAACGTACCTGGGTGAAGCCGTGGGTTTTACGACGACACGATAAAAGCATTCAACAAAACCTGTTACTTGAGCGTGTAGTGGAGGACGTCAAGCCGTACATCAGTTACTTAAGAACGAATGAGCATACATTTCTGTTTGTGCTCAGTGAAGTGTATCCTCATATGACAAAGCACAATACTCACTTAAGAACTGCTATATATGCAAAAGACAGGCTCACTGTAACATCCCAATTCCTTGCTATAGGAGAGAGTTAGGTTAGGTTAGTTCCCCAATCTTCTTAATCTATTTTTGTATTCATGGTGCCTCACATTGTAAAGCGCCTCGTCAGCTTCATACATCTCAATTAATTTTCTAGTTGTCGGTACACAACAATTGTATTTAATGGCAATGTTTATAAAACCACTACAGATGACAGAACGCTGCAGCGATGCTAGCGCTACACGTGGTAACATGTCACATTACAGTGAACAGAAGACAAGAGACTTCTTTGATCAAATCTACAGCGAGGACCTAGACTTGATCAAATATTTCACGACATTTGACAAAGTTCCCTATTACACCATCTAATTTTTTGACAAAGATATTTGACAAAGATATTGGACAAAGAAATCTGATAGTATAATACTGGTCTTAGTAGCGGACCAACAATCACAGACTGCGCTGCTCTTTGGAAATATTGAGATCTGAGGTAAGTTCCTCTGGGACCAAACAGCTGAAGTCATCGCTCCTTAGGCTTACATACTACTTAATCTAACTTACATTAACTTTCGCTAAGGACAACACACAAGCCCATGCCCAAGGGAAGACTCGAACCTCCGACGGGGGGAGCCGCACGAACCGTGTCAAGACGCCGCATTTTATACCCGCTCACTTCATTAAGATAATTCCCTCTTCTCTTCTTACTAATCAAATAAAACAAAGAACATTTAATCATCAACAAAAGAGAAGAGGTATTATACTGGGCGACCAAATAGTCAGTATAAATTTCAATAAATCACGAAATAATGTAGATAGAGAGGTACAAATTGACACACATGCTTGGAATGATATGGGGTTTTATTAGAACCAAACAAGTACAAACATTCATGAAATGTCCGACAAATGGTTCTTCATCTGATCAAAATAGCAACAATTAGCATAACAAAGTATGACACAGCAAAGATGATGTTCTTTACAGGAAATGCTCAATATGTCCACCATCATTCCTCAACAATAGCTGTAGTCGAGGAATCATGTTATGAACAGCACGATAAAGCATGTCCGGAGTTATGGTGAGGCATTGGCGTCGGATGTTGTCTTTCAGCATCCCTAGAGATGTCGATCGATCATGATACACTTGCGACTTCAGGTAGCCGCAAAGCCAATAATCGCACGGACTGAGGTCTGGGGACCTGGGAGGCCAAGCATGACGAAAGTGGCGGCTGAGCACACGATCATCACCAAACGACGCGCTCAAGAGATCTTTCACGCGTCTAGCAATACTTTTTTTTGGTTCTAATAAGATCCCATGTCATTCCAGGCATGTGTGTCAATTTTTACCAATCTACATCATTCCGCGGTTTATTAAGTTTTCAAATTTATACTGACTTTTTGATCACCCAGTATATTACATGAATTTCGTAATTGGTGCTAAACAACCATGGACATGGTTTTCTCAACAAAATCCAACACATTCTTTCCATCATCCTTGTCAGACCTGAACTAATATACTTCCTACAGCGACCTCTTTGTCACTATAATTAATTTTACATATATTATCACTTGATAGAGATATCATGCAGCTTCCACCATATTAAATGGGAGATACATCTTACCATTATAAAAACTTTGTAAGGATATATAGCAAATAATTATTGAGCAGAGTGTGCAAAACGTTACCTCATTACAAAGACAATTCTTCTTTATAATTGAGGGAAATTACATTGACAGCAGTACAAAAATAACAATTTGTTTCTTTAGTGATACTGTGACGTGATATTCTGGTTATGTTGAGGCTTCCGTAATATAACGACTACGTGTTTCGTGGATATATCTCTCCCACGTGACAGCTCGTGGGACAGTACGGAAGCTCTTCATGGGAATATTTCAATTGTATCTGCAGTCCGTAATATCAGTTATAGTAGGATATTGTATAATTTGCATTTTATGGTTAGAAGACAGTGATGATACAAGAAGGAGATCAGTGTTTCAGCTTGCTCAGTCTCTTGCTAAAAGTAACCTGATAATCGGGATACAACTCAAACGAAAATCAAATGCAGTTTAAAACAGCTGCTGATGTTGCGAAGCACGAACGAGTAAGGCAGTCTCCGACACGTATACTTTGGAGGCGACGGAAAGTTGCAGCAGTATACACTCCTGGAAATTGAAATAAGAACACCGTGAATTCATTATCCCAGGAAGGGGAAACTTTATTGACACATTCCTGGGGTCAGATACATCACATGATCACACTGACAGAACCACAGGCACATAGACACAGGCAACAGAGCATGCACAATGTCGGCACTAGTACAGTGTATATCCACCTTTTGCAGCAATGCAGGCTGCTATTCTCCCATGGAGACGATCGTAGAGATGCTGGATGTAGTCCTGTGGAACGGCTTGCCATGCCATTTCCACCTGGCGCCTCAGTTGGACCAGCGTTCGTGCTGGACGTGCAGACCGCGTGAGACGACGCTTCATCCAGTCCCAAACATGCTCAATGGGAGACAGATCCGTAGATCTTGCTAGCCAGGGTAGTTGACTTACACCTTCTAGAGCACGTTGGGTGGCACGGGATACATGCGGACGTGCATTGTCCTGTTGGAACAGCAAGTTCCCTTGCCGGTATAGGAATGGTAGAACGATGGGTTCGATGACGGTTTGGATGTACCGTGCACTATTCAGTGTCCCCTCGACGATCACCAGTGGTGTACGGCCAGTGTAAGAGATCGCTCCCCACACCATGATGCCGGGTGTTGGCCCTGTGTGCCTCGGTCGTATGCAGTCCTGAATGTGGCACTCACCTGCACGGCGCCAAACACGCATACGACCATCATTGGCACCAAGGCAGAAGCGACTCTCATCGCTGAAGACGACACGTCTCCATTCGTCCCTCCATTCACGCCTGTCGCGACACCACTGGAGGCGGGCTGCACGATGTTGAGGCGTGAGCGGAAGACGGCCTAACGGTGTGCGGGACTGTAGCCCAGCTTCATGGAGACGGTTGCGAATGGTCCTCGCCGATACCCCAGGAGCAACAGTGTCCCTAATTTGCTGGGAAGTGGCGGTGCGGTCCCCTACGGCACTGCGTAGGATCCTACGGTCTTGGCGTGCATCCGTGCGTCGCTGCGGTCCGGTCCCAGGTCGACGGGCACGTGCACCTTCCGCCGACCACTGGCGACAACATCGATGTACTGTGGAGACCTCACGCCCCACGTGTTGAGCAATTCGGCGGTACGTCCACCCGGCCTCCCGCATGCCCACTATACGCCCTCGCCCAAAGTCCGTCAACTGCACATACGGTTCACGTCCACGCTGTCGCGGCATGCTACCAGTGTTAAAGACTGCGATGGAGCTCCGTATGCCACGGCAAACTGGCTGACACTGACGGCGGCGGTGCACAAATGCTGCGCAACTAGCGCCATTCGACGGCCAACACCGCGGTTCCTGGTGTGTCCGCTGTGCCGTGCGTGTGATCATTGCTTGTACAGCCCTCTCGCAGTGTCCGGAGCAAGTATGGTGGGTCTGACACACCGGTGTCAATGTGTTCTTTTTTCCATTTCCAGGAGTGTATGTGCATGATGGAAGTAAGTATCCGCCCACTACATTTTCAGTTCATAAACCAGATATTCTCGGCGGAGAGCTTGAAGATTACAATAATGACAGCGTCACTAGTGAAGTTGTTCGGGTCGGCGTTATTCCTGCCTTTTTAATACGAGGGTCGCTCAACAAGTAATGCTCCAGATTTTTTTTAAAAAAAGCCATTAATAAACAGACAAACGTCATTGTTTGTGCTTCACATATGATGTTTGTTCTATACTCCAGTGAAGTTTCTAACCGTTCTGGTAAATGGCAGAGCCATAGTACAGCGTCAAAATGGCGTCTACAAACGACTCACGTTACAAGCAGCGTACTGTTATTGAATTCTTGTGTGCACAAAAAGAAACGGGGTTGAACATTCATAAACATTTGTGTGTAGTGTATGGCGACGCTGCAGTTGATGGGGGTAGAGTTGGGCGATGGGTAAAGAAAGTTACAACCTCAGGAATTGCAGAAACAGAGTTCCATGATCAGTCACGCTCCCGACGTCTTGTCACAGACACTGCTCCAGACATGCTGAATCATGTGGAAGCCATTATTAGTGCTAAACGGCGCATCACAACTCGACAGCTGGCTCTGCACTTGTCGGTCAGCATTGGAAGAGCGTCTGCAGTGATCGAGACTCTCGGATATTCAAAGAGGTGATCACGATTGGTTCCACGAATGATCACAGCGGACCACAAGATTCAAAGAACGGCCCTTTCATCTGAATTGTTGGAGCGTTTTGAGACCGACAGAGAGGCCTTTCTGTCACGGATCGTTACGTGGGACGAAATCTGGGTGCACCACTTCGCACCGGAAACAAAAAGGCAATACATGGAGTGGCATCATTCTGATTCATCACAAAAGAAGAAATTCAACACAACACCCTCTGCCGGAAAAGTCATGGTGATAGTCTTCTGGGATTGTGATGGTGTCATTCTCGTGGATGTGATGCCAAGAGGGTCAACCATCAATTCAGAGGCATACGTGAAGACTCTGAGTAAACTCAAGAATCGTTTGCGACGTGTTCGATCGGACAAGGATCCAGCCGAAATATTACTCCAACACGATAATGCACGGCCACACACAAGTCTGACAACCTGGGAGCAACATCACCAAATTGGGTTTGACATCATTGCCTCATCCACCCTACAGTCCAGACCTGGTACCCTCGGCCTTCCATCTCTTTGTGTCACTTAATGATTATCTACCGGGAACACACTTTGAATACGACGAAAGTGTCAGTCATGCAGAGAAAACATGACTACGCCTACAGGACAAGAGCTTTTACCACCAGGGAATACATGCACTTCCACAACGTTGGCGTACCGCCATAGAACGTGATGTATACTACGTATAAAAATAGAACATGGACAAGACATGATGTTTGTTGTTACCAAATTCTGACTTTTAACAATAAATATGACCTGAGAAAAAAAAGGGGGGCATTGCTTATTGAACAACCCTCGTACAATATGTTCGAGCTTCATAGCTAGAGTAAAGCTGGCTGTTACATGCTGTGGCTTAGAAATTCATTTTCCACACTGTTTTGTAACAGTTACATGTTTATATATAAACTTCCGGAAAAGATAAGTATATCCTTTTTATAGGTTCCCAATTCACTCAGGATTTAGTGCAACAGTGCATACTGAATTCATGAAATGATTACATTTACAGGTCAATAGCATACTCTGTTCTGAGGTACCAGGTATCGACCTATGCGGAAACATTCGTACTAGTAAATGGCGTAGCCTCTACAGGCGGCAATGCAGGCACTGACATTGGCATCCAGTCGCTTGTACGATAGCGATTACTGTCGTGGAAACGTTATGGTACGCCTGTTCGACCTGTACTTGTATTTATGTAAGATCTGTTGATTGACGGGTCGTACGAGTAATTTGTCGTCCCATCACGTTCCATATTTGCTCGACTGGAGACACGTGCGGACGTCATGATGGCCAGAGTAGTCGCTGCACATCTTCCAGGGCACTTTGAGTTTCACTAGCGCTGTGAGGGCGAGGATTATTCCGTTGAAACAACATATCAATTTCCTGTTGCAAGAACAGTTAAAGAACGGATCGAACACTCTGCATGTACTGTGCGCTGGTTAGCGTTCTCTCCAGAAACGAACGAGTGTTCTGCCTTATCGCACCCCATATCATAAGCCCTGGGGTGGGGCCAGAATGTCTTGGACGAGTGCACTCTAGAGACAGCACTCACCAGTTCTACTTTATGTATGCATACAATTATCGCTTGCATGTAGGCACAATCTAGTTTCATCACTGAAGATCACGGCGTGCCATTCCAACATCCACTCGAGCCATGCACGTAGATGCTGGGCGTGAGTAGAAGGCAGGCTAGAGGTGTTGGTACCCATAGTCTTACTGCTAATAATCAGTTCTCAACTGTTCGCGTTCACTCGTCTGCGCTCAGAAAACCTCCTACCTACTCTATGGTAGGTGTACGATCTGCCACTTCTGCCCTTACAGTACAACGATCCAGGTAGGCGTCTGTGCTGGGCGGACGTCCAGACCTTCGCCTATATGTGTGAGAAGGTTCACATGACAACTGACACCAGCATCCTTGCGTAAATGACGCAGCAGGTTCAACTCGCGTGGCAGTTCTCCAGTTGGCTGTACGAAGCACAAGTGCTCGCTTCACACGTTTGGACCACACTGAGCCGTGCGCAAATGACGCAGCAGGTTCAACCGCGTGGCAGTTCTCCAGTTGGCTGTAGGAGGCACAAGTGCTCACTTCACACGTTTGGACCACACTGAGCCTTCTGGCTGTCAGTATCCCCTTTTGAAGGATGGACACAAACTATGCTCTGGTAGCTATGCTACTACGCTGTCTCTTGGTGCTCGAAGTTGAAACATAAGTAAATGTACTATCTCCCGGGGGTAATATGCCATCATCGTATCAAAATGAACGTCGTCTTTCAAGGTGTACTAATTTTCTTTTCACGACTTGTATCTAACAGCCTAACGTAAATCAGTGTTTACATAATATATGTGTACATTGCTATATTTGGGAGCCTCAGAACGATGACTTGTTTGACACATCTCTCCACGTACGGCAATCCCTCCCCCCTCCCTCAGTTCCCTGTGCGCCCTGCCATATTAATAAGAGGTGATAGCCACATAAGTTACCACTATTGAATATCCTTTTAAACTACGTCATTACATTAGGAGAAACTCAATATCAGGAAATACTATTCATTCACTAGCCCACCTATGTCAAAATCAGCAGTAAAACTTCAAAACAGTGTTCATCACTGCTGAATTGCGAATCACGTAACCATTAGAAAAAGCAAACATACTTATCCACATTTGATTTGTAAAGTAATAGTTTTAGGCGGTTCGATAACACAGCAACAGTTGACTCTTGACAAACGTATGCTTTTATTAAACATTCAAGCATATAGCCTTGTCTACACTGCAGTAATGCATGTTACACCGGTTGACGCTACACGGTATGTGAATGTAGACTCATGGGAAAATAATACCTCGGCAAAGAACTTGGGAGTCGTTTGTATTTTTTGACGTGCCCATTCACAAAACACGACCCCGTTATGAAAATCGGCGCCATGAACGTCTTAATGCAGTCATACGGGTATTTAAGGTCGATGCAGTATTGGTGAGTGGTAGTGTGTTGAGTCTATGGAGCATGTGTCGAAATGCTGCTTGCTTTTGTGCGTGTGGGTAGTTTGGGGAATGATAATGTCCGTTGCTCTGGGTTTACGGTAAATTTCAAACATATGCTTATTGTTTTGGTTTTTGATTGTTATATACAGAAAGTTAATTTTGTTGTTCTGTTCTCTTTCAATGGTGAATTTTACATTTTTATGTGTCTTTTTAGTCTCGAACATACTCTTCGTTATGTTGGCAACAAATAGGTAAACATTCCAAAGAAGATAAAAGTCGTAATGGAGTCGCAATATTTACGTTGTGACCAACAGTGTACGACGAAATAGATGTATCGAGTGACAAAAGAACAATAGTCCACCACAAAAAGTGTGAGAAACATGATGAAAATGTGTGGAAGGTGAGAACACAAAGATGTGATTATATGGCAGTGAAAAAGTGAGGATGTGTGTGATGTCCTTAGGTTAGTTGAGTTTAAGTTTTAGGGGACTGATGACCTCAGAAGTTAAGTCCCGTAGTGCTCAGAGCCATTTTTGAAAGAAGTGGTAGTGCGACCTCCAGACCAGATGTGAGGAAACGCAGACCAGCAAATCGTAAGTAATTGCTTTTTACCAAAAAAATGGCGAAGTGAACTTTTTAATAATCTGAAACTAACAAAACTGTATCGTTATAGACCCCACTGATGAAACCTTAGAATAGGAGAAGGCGAAACGCGTATGGAATAAATAAAGTAACTAGCAGCAGGAAAAGGCAGTTTCATTTACAAAACAAGTGTTTATATGCTTCCTGCGGAGGATGGCCACACAAACAAACTTGAAAAACTGCAAGGTTTGCCGATGACATTATAGTCTTCGCAGACAGAAAGTGACTTAGAAGAGCAGTTGAACGGAATGGTCAGTGACTTGAAAGGAAAGTACACTATGAACATCGGCAAAAGCAAAACAAGGATGATGGAATTAAGGTGAATTAAATAAGTTGACGCCAAGGGAAATAAATTAGGAAACCAGACACTTAAAGTAATAGATGAAGTATGCTGTCTGGGAAGCAAAATAACTGATGATGGCGGAATTAAAGAGGATCTAAATTATACACTGGCAATGGCAAGACAAGCATTTATGAAGAAGAGAACTTTGTTAACATTGAATAAGTGTTAGCGAGTCTGCAACACCGAAAATGAAGGTAAAATGCCTTCCGCACCACCCAAAATTTTTTGTGGTTTCATATCCGCTGATAAATTTCAATATACTGAATTAATATTCTTAATATAATTCTGGAACTGTGAGCTTTAATGCAGAAACTATATAGAATATTTAATGGATGTAATAGCTTATTTACTTGTGAACATAACGTAATTGAGATAATTATAATTCAAGTATTGTAGATTGCTGGATAATCGTCAAGGGACATGTGTCGATAGTAACGACGAACTGGCTGTAGCAGTGCCTTTGCTTATCTTTGCGTATGAAGATTCTCTGTCGCGCTGCGAGTAGAGAGAGCAGGCAGCAGCTTGAGTCTTGAAAGAGTACAGGGGTGTTTGTTGGGCGTCCCGCAAACGCGGTGTGCAGTTATGATCGCTGCAATGTATGCGCACCTACGTCATTAACCAGCGAGCATTAAGAGCACGGTTGGAGTGGTCAAGCGGAGGAAACTGCCATTCTATTGCCTGTCCCATAAGTATCCGTGGCTCTGGAGAATACTCGTGCTTCTCAACCAACTGCTCAGAACTGTCGTCGGCTACATTCTCCGTCGTCCGCACGGCTACAACATCGTGACACTGTCCACTGGCGAAGCATCACTAATATTTTATAGGCGTTCCTTTAACAAACTTTAACGACTAACTTCCTTGAATAGTAACCTGCAGCAGTTAAAACTTATAGAGCGCTTTTGTTATCATTGTCATCAGACACTATTACGAAGCAGTGTGCCTTTCCTTTCCATGTCATCACCGAGTGACGTAAAAGTATGGAAGCTGATGAACTATTTACTGCCAATTTTGTTTCTTTGCTAATGATCAGTTTCAGTGTAAAGTTTACTGCCTAATGCATTCCTGTATCGCATAACAGAGTCTTAACTAATTTGCGGTTTTGAGTATTAACGTCATACAATCAGACGAGAGGTGCTGGGTTGCGTGAGCTCGGGAGAAGAATTTCAATCAAAAACAGAGTACATTCCTTCAAGCTATTTACAAGATGATAGCCATCTTTACGAAGAAAATTACCTAACTTGGCTGTTAGCGAATTTTTGGTAATACAAGGTTTGTTAATCGAAGAAGTTATTAAATAGGTTACATTGTTGGGTCAAAATGGCCTCAACAACCGTAGGACTGCATGATAGAATTTAAGAATACAAGAAGATAAAATTAAGAAAAGCATCAGATAAACCACTGTCGGTATCAGACAGGACGGATTTTTCTGGAAACCTGGATGTGCATGAGGACTTTTCATGGGAAAACCAAGAACTAGACACAGCTAAGTGTAGACAAATAATAGTGACCGTCGACTTGCAAGGCCTACAGAGGCACGTTTTAATTGATACCGGGGCAGAGATACGTGCTATGTCTGGAAAATTATTCGATTTATTAGAAGAAAGAACGTCTACGAGAAGTAATGAAGAAGAAAGCCGAGGTGTGAATATTGCGTCATTACGCGAAAGCACGAATTGATAGATACGCAACTGGTGACATCGTTCTCGTTAAAGCGAACGAGAAATCGAGCGATATTGTTAATAAGATCACAAAATTTAAATTCGTTTATAATGGACGATTTACGCTTACAGTTCAGCTTCTCCTAATTCTGGAAAGGTGTTAGTGATGTAACTAACAATTCGAACGTTTGTTACAACACAACTTTTATTTACGTGAATCTACAAGGAAATGACTGAATAACAACGAAAAGTCACCATCACAAAGCCAGTAAGAATTTCCTACTAGAGGCAACAAAAGATAACTTCAAAGTCTCCCACAAGAGTCCGTTGTAACACACATACACTTAATTCCTAGTTTTATTCCGATGGCGAAGACGCAGTTTTCCGTGGTGGCGTCCTTGAGGTCTGTATTCGGCGGGAATTAACGTGCGGTGCTGGTTCTAGCCTTCAAATAGTATTGGCCAGTCAGTCAGATGCTGGTGTAGTAATACTTCCTGCAGGCCATCTCGTTCTCCCTCTACCGGAAGTAGTACGCGGAATGTTTCCAAAACAGCCGATGTTTACCATTGCTTACGCCTTTGGGCATAGGCAACCTCGGTTCTGTGTCGTGTTAGATGTGTGACCGGCTCGCAGGGGCTACCTTGGCGACGGCGTAGCACTTAGATGTATGTAACACTGTTGCATCAGTCAAATATTGATTAATCTGAGAAAGAATCTGCAGTAAAAGCTTGATTATTATTGCAATTTTCAAAATTTATTCCACATTTATTTCTTGGGGCAGATGGTCATCAACGATTCTGGAGATAGTGTTACGAGAAAATTTTATTACAGAGTAAATGTTCTGAAAGCAACCGAAATGAAAGAAAAACCCAGGCCACGACCAATGTCTATAAAGGTAACCATGGCATATGCATCATTTGTAATTTTGTAAATCGTATGCTGTAAAAACTCCTCGTGTAATAGTTTATTTGTTTGTGAACGTATATAATTGACTGTAATTATAACGGATATATTGTGAAACGCTGGGTAGTGTTTAAATGTATCGATAGCTACGACAAAGTGGCAGTAGCTGCGCCTTTGTTTATCTCTCGGTATGGAGAGTCTGTCGCACTGCGAGCAGAGAGAACACACAGCAGCTCGACTCGTGAAAGAGTGCGGGAGTGTTTGTTGGGCCCTCATGTAGACGTGGTGTATAGCAATGATGGCCCATTGTAGGCGCACCCACGTTATTAACCAACGAATATTGAGAGCACGTTTGGAGTGGACAAGCGGAGGAAGCTGTAGCTTTAACTATTGCCGTTCCCATAATTATCCGTACCTCTGGAGACTGGTGGTTTTCCACTAGCACCAGTAGTAGTAGCAGCAGCAGCAATAGCAGCAGCTCAGCATTTTCGTCTGCTACATTCTTCGTCCGTACAGCTACAACATCGTAAAACTGTCAGCTGACAAAGTATAGTACTGTACAGGCATTAGCCAGTGGCATTTCTGTAACTACCTTTAATGACTAACTTCCTTGAATACTAACCTGCAGACGTTAAAACTTGTAGGGCAATTTTGTTGTTTTGTTATTACGACGTAGGGTCTCTTTCCTTCCCATTCAATCACCGAGTATCGTAAAAATATAAAAATTGAGTAACTACTTACTGCCAGTTTTGTTTGTTTGCTCATAACTAGTTTCAGTGTAAAGTTTTCTTCCTCCTTCATTCCTGTATTGCATAACAGAGTCTTAACTAATTTGCAGTTTCGAGTATTTTCTTCACTCACTTAAAGTAACGTAAAATTTCACTGACAAAACTAATTTCTGGAGATACAGCATAAATTAAGAGTGTGCAATTGCATTTATTCCGTATTTAGCTTAGCGAGTGACTTCTACTGGCCTAGTACGTATTTCATTGTTCTTATGTTAAAAGTAAATCACTTGCTCAATTGTTTAATGTAAATTCAATTCAATATTTCAATAATTAAAAGTAAATTGCTAGCCTTTTTCGAAATATGCATTGTGTTACGCTGAGGTTACGGAAAATCATATTTTTACATAACAAAGTTTCACTTACAGTCAGTCATTTATTTGACCAGCAAGTACATTTAACTTTGCTTTCAAAATTTAGCATTTCAGAATAAGTAACTGCAAACTCAGAGCTTTCCGATGCATTTATTTTCCCGTGAACTGTTGTGTTGTGGAAAAGCGTGACTACCTTGTGTTGCCACAGAAGGTATTTATTCCTTCACTTGCTTTCCATTACCTTTCTTAGAATGGAGGATATTCATTTTCCTACTGGGCTGGAGACTGTTTAAATATCCATCTTTTGCTCAGTATTTTTGTATTAAACTTACGTGGTATCTTTTCTTCACCTGTGGGGTTCGTGAGCGATTACTCTAAATTCCACCCATTTCAGAAATATTAACAGTATTTAGGTTACGTTTAGAGTAGATTCTTCCTTCAGAAGGGTCTGTTGTACACCTTTGTCCTGCTAACTGGTGTAATTTTCCTTCGGTAACGATAGCCCTACTCATTTATATCGCAATCCAATAAGCCGATTAGGAATTGGGAGGTTACAAGCCTTTCCTGTCGGTATTCGGAGTGTAGGCGTGTATAGAAGTGCAATATGGACGACAAACGGTTTAGACAACATGAGAATAGAAGCTTTCAAAATTTCGTGCTGTAGAACAACGTTGAAGATTAGAATGGTCGATCACATATCTAATGAGGAGATACTGAATAGAATTTGGGAGACAATTTTTTGGCACTACTAGACCAAAAGATACGATCGGTTCATAGGACACATTCTGAGACATAAAAGGATCACCAATTTATTTCTGGATGGATATGTGGGGGTAAAAACCGTAGAGGGAAACCGAGAGATGAGTAGAGTAAGCAGATTCAAATGGCTGTGGGTTGATGTAGTTATTCGGAGATGAAGAGGCTCGAACAGGATAGTGTAGCATCAGCAGCTGCATCAAATCAGACTTCGGACTGAGGACCGCAATAGTAACAACAGAAGGAACTGTGATCACCTGACGTTTTTGCAATCTTTTTCCTTAATGTTTCAAGTTAGCAAACACTTCTTTATGGGAAACACGATAATGATTACGTCAAGTTATACGATAGAAAAATATAACCAATAACGTCAACAGGTTAAAATTGCTTTCAGTTTGAATTTGAACCAGAGGTTAGGCACAAAACGTTAGTGATATGTTTCAATATTTGTATTCTGTTAGTATGGTGCCAAGTCATTCTAAAACCCTTAGTCTGATTTCCCACAATCAGCTTAAAAACAGTCATTAAAATACGATATGTAAAAAAAAAAGAAAAAAGAGGCACGCCACAGCCAAAAGACAAAGGAAATGACTAAAGACCATTGCAAAAGGAAAAACAGAAGTGTTTGAAGATATCTTTATTGCGATGTAACACTTAAACTGCCATCGGATGTAACTGTCACCGTTTCCGCTGGATATGAAAGAGTAGCTGGTGGTCTGGCCACAAGATAAGGTCTTCAAAAAATGGTTCAAATGACTCTAAGCACCATGGCACTTAACATCTGAGGTCATAAGTCCCCTGGACTTAGAACTACTTAAACCTAACTAACTTAAGGACATCACACACATCCATTCCCGAGACAGGATTCTAACCTGCGACCGTAGCAGCAGCGCGGTTCCGGAATGAAGCGCTTAGAACCACTCGGCCACAGCGGCCGGCCATAACGTCTTCCCCCATGTGGTAAGAAGTCACAGCAACCACTCGTTTGTCACCTCGATTACTATCAGATGGGTCCAGCTCTCTAACATGTTGCAACAGTCATATACTTTCAACTCATTCGCGCGCTTTAGCAGTGCAGTTGTCACTTAAAGTCATTTTGCGACTTTAGATGTGAAGATTTCTAGATTGATTCATCAACATCGCCGTCGATGTTTCCTTTTAAGATAAGTAGCATTAATAAGGCAGTGAAGGCTGCCGTGGGCTATATTTGTGAATTCTACTGGAATATATGTCAGCGTCCCCCCATTAACCATGGACCTTGCCGTTGGTGGGGAGGCTTGCGTGCCTCAGCGATACAGATAGCCGTACCGTAGGTGCAACCACAACGGAGGGGTATCTGTTGAGAGGCCAGACAACCGTGTGGTTCCTGAAGAGGGGCAGCAGCCTTTTCAGTAGTTGCAAGGGCAACAGTCTGGATGATTCACTGATCTGGCCTTGTAACAATAACCAAAACGGCCTTGCGGTACTGGTACTGCGAACGGCTGCAAGCAAGGGGAAACTACAGCCGTAATATTTCCCGAGGGCAAGCAGCTTTACTGTATGATTAAATGATGATGGCGTCCTCTTGGGTAAAATATTCCGGAGGTAAAATAGTCCCCCATTCGGATCTCCGGGCGGGGACTACTCAAGAGGATGTCGTTATCAGGAGAGAGAAAACTGGCGTTCTATGGATCGGAGCGTGGAATGTCAGATCCCTTAATCGAGTAGGTAGGTTAGAAAATTTAAAAAGGGAAATGGATAGGTTGAAGTTAGATATAGTGGGAATTAGTGAAGTTCGGTGGCAGGAGGAACAACACTTCTGGTCAGGTGACTACAGGGTTATAAACACAAAATCAAATAGGGGTAATGCAGGAGTAGGTTTAATAATGAACAGGATAATAGGAATGCGGGTAAGCTACTACAAACAGCATAGTGAACGCATTATTGTGGCCAAGGTAGATACGAAGCCCACACCTACTACAGTAGTACAAGTTTATATGCCAACTAGCTCTGCAGATGACGAAGAAATTGAAGAAATGTATGATGAAATTATGAAGGGAGATGAAAATTTAATAGTCATGGGTGACTGGAATTCGAGTGTAGGAAAAGGGAGAGAATGAAACATAGTAGGTGAATATGGATTGGGGCTAAGAAATGAAAGAGGAAGCCGCCTGGTAGAATTTTGCACAGAGCACAACATAATAATAGCTAACACTTGGTTTAAGAATCATGAAATAAGGTTGTATACATGGAAGAAGCCTGGAGATACTAAAAGGTATCAGATAGATTATATAATGGTAAGACAGAGATTTAGGAACCAGGTTTTAAATTGTAAGACATTTCCAGGGGCAGATGTGGACTCTGACCACAATCTAATGGTTATGATCTGTAGATTAAAACTGAAGAAACTGCAAAAGTTGGGAATTTAAGGAGATGGAACCTGGATAAACTGAAAGAATCAGAGGTTGTACAGAGTTTGAGGGAGAGCATAAGGGAACAATTAACAGGAATGGGGGAAAGAAATACAGTAGAAGAAGAATGGGTAGCTTTGAGGGATGAAGTAGCGAAGGCAGCAGAGGATCAAGTAGGTAAAAAGACGAGGGCTAGTAGAAGTCCTTGGGTAACGGAAGAAATTTTGAATGTAATTGATGAAAGGAGAAAATATAAAAATGCAGTAAATGAAGCAGGCAAAAAGGAATACAAACGTCTCAAAAATGAGATCGATAGGAAGTGCAAAATGGCTAAGCAGGTATGGCTAGAGGACAAATGTAAGGATGTAGAGGCCTATATCACTAGGGGTAAGATAGATACTGCCTACAGGAAAACTAAAGAGACCTCTGGAGATAAGAGAACGACTTGTATGAATAACAAGAGCTCAGATGGAAACCCAGTTCTAAGCAAAGAAGGGAAAGCAGAAAGGTGGAAGGAGTATATAGAGGGTCTATACAAGGGCGATGTACTTGAGGACAATATTATGGAAATGGAAGAGGATGTAGATGAAGATTAAATGAGAGATATGATACTGCGTGAAGAGTTTGACAGAGCACTGAAAGACCTGAGTCGAAACAAGGCCCTCGGAGTAGACAACATTCCATTGGAACTACTGATGGCCTTGGGAGAGCCAGTCCTGACAAAACTCTACCATCTGGTGAGCAAGATGTATGAAACAGGCGAAATATCCTCAGACTTCAAGAAGAATATAATAATTCCAATCCCAAAGAAAGCAGGTGTTGACAGATGTGAAAATTACCGAACTATCAGTTTAATAAGTCACAGCTGCAAAATACTAACACGAATTCTTTACAGACGAATGGAAAAACTAGTAGAAGCCAACCTCGGGGAAGATCAGTTTGGATTCCGTAGAAACACTGGAACACGTGAGGCAATACTGACCTTACGACTTATCTTAGAAGAAAGATTAAGGAAAGGCAAACCTACGTTTCTAGCATTTGTAGACTTAGAGAAAGCTTTTGACAATGTTGACTGGAATACTCTCTTTCAAATTCTAAAGGTGGCAGGGGTAAAATACAGGGAGAGATAGGCTATTTACAATTTGTACAGAAACCAGATGGCAGTTATAAGAGTCGAGGGACATGAAAGGGAAGCAATGGTTGGGAAGGGAGTAAGACAGGGTTGTAGCCTCTCCCCGATGTTGATCGATCTGTATATTGAGCAAGCAGTAAAGGAAATAAAAGAAAAATTCGGAGTAGGTATTAAAATTCATGGAGAAGAAATAAAATCTTTGAGGTTCGCCGATGACATTGTAATTCTGTCAGAGACAGGAAAGGACTTGGAAGAGCAGTTGAATGGAATGGACAGTGTCTTGAAAGGAGGATATAAGATGAACATCAACAAAAGCACAACAAGGATAATGGAATGTAGTCGAATTAAGTCGGGTGATGCTGAGGGAATTAGATGAGGAAATGAGAAACTTAAAGTAGTAAAGGAGTTTTGCTATTTGGTGAGCAAAGTAACTGATGATGGTCGGAGTAGAGAGGATATAAAATGTAGACTGGCAATGGCAAGGAAAGCGTTTCTGAAGAAGAGAAATTTGTTAACATCGAGTATAGATTTAAGTGTCAGGAAGTCATTTCTGAAAGTATTTGTATGGAGTGTAGCCATGTATGGAAGTGAAACATGGACGATAAATAGTTTGGACAAGAAGAGAATAGAAGCTTTCGAAATGTGGTGCTACAGAAGAATGCTGAAGATTAGATGGGTAGATCACATAACTAATGAGGAAGTATTGAAGAGGATTGGGGAGAAGAGAAGTTTGTGGCACAACTTGACCAGAAGGAGGGATCGGTTGGTAGGACATGTTCTGAGGCATCAAGGGATCACCAATTTAGTATTGGAGGGCAGCGTGGAGGGTAAAAATCGTAGAGGGAGACCAAGAGATGAATACACTAAGCAGATTCAGAAGGATGTAGGTTGCAGTAGGTACTGGGAGATGAAAAAGCTTGCACAGGATAGAGTAGCATGGAGAGCTGCATCAAACCAGTCTCAGGACTGAAGACCACAACAACATATGTCAGCGTTAAACCCTGAGCTGTTTTAATTAGCATTGAACCTGCTATCCACCTTCCCCAGATTCCCAATTGACTGGGAGCCTCTGTACGTAGGAATGAAGTTGATTGCCTTCTACGATCGAAACCGAGTAACGTTTTAAGTGAAGTTCCTGCAGATTGAAAATTCCTCTCCAACAGGCAGAGCCAATTGCGGCGTCCCAGGAACTCTGGGGCGAGTTGTTTACACCCTGCCGCCTGGAGTTTGGTCACAGTGTGCGTGGGGGCTTTGCGATTTACAGCTTTACAGCCGGAGCAAGGAGGAGAAGCAGACTATTCCAGGCACTGGATGTAGATCAGCCACAAACAGTGGGAAAATCGCTAAACAAGTGAACGGACGCGTTTGAGATAGAGTACCTGGAGTGATCATAAACTTACACTAGAAAGCCCGCAATGAAAGCAACAAATACAGCCAACTGACAGTACATACATTAGGTCATTTTTAGACGTAGTCTTCATATCGCTTTAGGCGCTTGTCGCTTCGTAGGATGAGTTTGAATACACCCTCCTGGTAAAAACCCTGTTATTCAGTGCTCAGGCACATTGCCGCAAGTGTTTCATATCCCCGTGAATCGAATGTTCGATAAGTGCCTCTTCAAGTGAGGAAAAAGGTAAATGTCACCTGGAGCTAGGCCCGGGCTGTAGTTACGGGCGGTCGACGATACACCAGGGAAATTGCTTCAACGTGTAGGGCCTGCTTTCCTATATGAGATCACGCGTGAGCCGTGTGGCGAGATTGGTATCTGGTATCCGGCGAACTTGAGCAGAACCTTTGGGTATCTGGCTGAGGGACGCATGAGCTGACAGCAGAGCGGAGGCTTGTCGTGAGTTTTGGAGAGGATGGTACACGGGGTAGAACATCCTTTTCCTGGGTTAACGCGACCGGCTTTCCTGGTGTGCGCGTGTTCTAGCAACACCGGCTCAAAGGAAGGGCTCGGCGCTTGTTCGTGACGTCACGTCAGCTAGGCACTGCGAACGCCAGGTCTGATTCAGGCATACTCATAATAGTGGTGTTTCCATCTCTGACACAGGAAAATGTGAGACTATTGGCGGTAATTGACCAACACACATTGTTCTCAGAGATTTCTGCAATCAATTAATTGTGCAATTCATTACACTTCTTAACAAACAGTGTACTCCTGAACTTAAATTTCCACCTGTTTTAAGGACTGACATGCAAAAACAACTTCATGGTCCAGCGGCAACAGAAATCGTGCATCTTTGCCTTATTTGTAAATCTGAGGAAGTTACGTTTGTACTGGGTTGCTTTTACAAGAAACTGTGAAGATATTGGTGCTCTTCTTTAGGTATCTTGGTTGACTATGGGGTGAGGAGCGCTGAATGTTAATCAAATATCTTGCGATTGTATACATTGGGGGAGGGGGTTGGGGAATGAAGAAGAGACAAAAGAGAGATGTTTTATCAAATAAATTTTTTTAGCTTGTGAAGTTTCTCCTTTCAGTTGCAAGAGGGGAATATTTATCTTTTCTAATGTGCATGTTTAAAAAAGTTTAAGCTCAGCAGTATTTTCGATGTATGACGCTATTCCTGTTTCCTGTTTAGAATTCCTTTCGTTGAAAACGACTGTATTCTAATAACTGGCAACAGTTGGACATTTACACATGTAAATTGGTACACATTTCCAGTGACGATGTCAAACGAAAATAAAAAAATAAATAAAAGAAACGAGTTAATTGTAAGGGGGTTTAGGCAAGTTTCGATAGCGAAGTGGATCAAGTAAATATATTTACTTGAATGTAAAATATCCGAAGCTTGTAATCGGGCAAACCATCTTCTCATACTGATCTACGTTTGTTTCGACATGATTCAGTAATACAGAACTATGATCTTCATTTGTAGCTTTATGATAGTAAGAAAATCTTTCATCTAAATAAGACTGCAGAATCCAAAACAATACCAAACATTTCGTCCAAAAATAAGTGGCGTTTCTGCCTGCAACAGACCTGGGGTTTGCCGAGCCTAGCTGATGTGACGTCACCAACAAGCGCCGAGGCCTTCCTTTGAGTCGGTGTTGGTTCTAGCAGAGGGCCCTATGTGCTGGCGCTGTTGGCATAGAGCTCTGCGGCCCCGTTATTGCTGCGTGCCAGCCGTTTGATGAGTAATATGCGGAGACATTTTCCTGGATGGCTTGCCACGCCTGGTCGAAGATAGAGATTTTGATCTTCCGCTACCTGTTTAATAACGGTGAGCGTTTTTTGACATTTCTGTGACACTCATTCCGGCCGGTGGCTCTTGCGTGTGCTGCAGCGCTTTAGTGATTATTCAGTGCTTGATGCTCAATTTTCCGGCTCCCGTCTGACAACCCTGCTTTGATAATGATTATTTATAAACTTCCGTTATATGGGCTCAACCCTGTCCCTTGTAGGCAAACGAGTGGACCTATAAGGGCTAATACCTCTTAAACTAGAAAGGCAAATACCGCAGGGAGATCAGTTTTGATAAAGTCTTTCCGTGACTACGAAGGCTTTCCCGGTGTAATAATTGATAATATTCTTCTCGGGTATGCCGCCGGATCATAACGTCTTCATGACACAATATTTCCGCGGTCCAACTGGCCGCCATCTTCAGCGCAAGCGGCAGCCCCTATATAGGCCGCAGAAGACTCACAACGCGTGGGCGAGAAGGTGTCGTAGCTGCCCTCTAGCGCAGTAAACATGCCGCGCCGCCAGTGGTGGAAAGAGGCGAAATCGAGATATCGCTGTCAAAAATAAAAGAAATTTAAAAATTTTTTTTTCCGACTATTGAAACACAGACGGTTGTTTTTTTAATGTCAGATAACACCGGGTCCCAAGTCTTACTTAAAAGATAACCCTTGTATCTATTAATAAGATTGCCAGATAAACGAATCTCTATGGATTCTTTTAAAACACAGTCCCAATAGCGAGATGCAGGGGCAACCATTTGTGTCTTGTCATATAGCATTCTGTGTCCCTCGGTGAGACAGTGCTCCGCCACTGCGGATTTCTCAGGTTGAAGCAGCCGTGTGTGCCACTGATGCTCAACACATCGGTCCTAAATGGTCCGGATTGTCTGACCAATATAAGCCTTCCCACAGTGGCAGGGGATCTTGTACACACCGGGCTTCCTCAAACACAAGTCATCCTTAACAGAGCCAAGAAGCGCTGTAATCTTGGCTGGCGGACGAAAAATACTTTTGATATATCTTTTTAGAATTCTTCCTATCTTCGAGGAAATGCTCCCAGCAAAAGGCAGAAAAGCCACCGATTTGCAGGTATCTGCTGGTGGTTCAGGCGATGGTCCAGCGCTCTCACCTGAAGATGGCGGCCAGATGGACCGCGGAAATATTGTATCATGAAGACGTTATGATCCGGCGGCATACCCGAGAAGAATATTATCAAAGTCTTTCAGTGTTATTTGAGTTTAACCCTTTTACAGGATCTTGCGACCCGTATATCTTGTTTTATCTCCACTGTTCAGTTGAGTTTATCGAGAAGGGACTCCCTTCGCTAATAGTGACAACCGCTGTGCGGAAACAGTGGTTTGCAATTCTTGTAGTTTTAGTTAACAGTTACTTGCTGGCTCTTATTCGCTAGCCGAGCGTTCGTTCACGGTTGACGTAACCGGTTCCAGATTCGTTGCACCCTTAAAAGAGACCTTGCGTTATTTGGCACGCTTGATTTACTTTAATATGAATTTTTTTCGAGATTAATGTTTGTGTTTTGATGCTGTTAACTTTCTCGTGTCGGCTTCTGCTATAGCCTTGAGTACAGTGTTTCTTGACGTGGGCCAATGAACTATTGTTTTATTCCTACTTTATTTAAGAGAGATTTTGCGTATGTTGTAGTGTAACTTAACGGCTTCTCGCCGTGGATCGGGTGCCCGAGTTCTACCTGGGAATGTGATGTGCCATCCGTGATCTTGCACCATGATCTCGCACCGCACCACTTCCCCATAACTAATCGTGATCTAATGGAGCTTTTTGAATAAATCGGTTTGCTTGAAATCTTGGATTATTATTTACAGCTCACACAAAATAAATGCGTGTTTGAAAGTTTCCTTCAAAGTAGTCACCAGCATTGTGTGTAGCCCGTCGTCAGCGATGTGGGAGTCGTAGGATACTCTTAGCAGTGCCAGTTGTGTTGACAGTTCGAGCGGCGCGCTCTATTGCCCGACGAATTTGTAGCAGTTCTGAAGCGAAAGCCGTGAAGTGTTTCCTTCAGTTAGAAATCGAATTGAATTCACGAGGGCCTACGTCAAGGGAGTGCAGTAGGTGGTATAGCACTTGGCAGCCCCATCAGTCAAACTGATCAGTAACAGCTTGCACTGTACGTGCTCGAGCATTATCCTGCAAAATGATGGTCAGGTCTTGCGGAAAGTCTCATCACTTCTGTCTCTAAGGTGGTCGCAGGCTGCGTTCCAAAAATTAACAGCATAGAGACAGAAGTGATGACACTTTCTGCAAGACCTGACCATCGTTTTGCAGGACAATGCTCAAGCACATACAGTGCAAACTGTTACTGATTTGTTTGACTGATGTAGCTGCTCAGTGCTATACCACCTACTGCGCCCCCCTGACTTAAGCCCTCGTAAGTTCAAATCGATTTCTAAACCGAAGGAAACACTTCACGGCATTCGCTTCATAACTGCTACAAATTCGTCGCGCAATAGAGCGCGCCGCTCGAACTGTCAACACAACTGGCGCTTCTAAGAGTATCCTACGACCTCCACATCGCTGGCAACGTGTTACACACAATGCTGATGACTACTTTGAAGGTCAGTAAAACTTTCAAACACGCATCTACCCTGTACGAGCTGTAAATAAGTAGTTGATACTATTAAAGTTCCAAACCTCGTATGTTGCACTGCTTAATAAGGAAGAGAGTTAATACCTGAAGAGATAAATTTCTTTGGAACATAATGGAAATGTGGTATCTTAATTAAAATAAACTTTGTTGTAGAACTGCACCGTTTTAATAAGAAAACGTTTACTGACTGAAATTAGTAAACTGTTTGTAGTCAAACTTTCGGAACATAATGCAAATTTGGTTTCTCATTGTAAATACGCCTTGTTGTACAGCTGCACTTTTTTAGTAAGAAAAGATTTACTGGCTGAAATTAGTAGATCGCTTTCGGGACATAATGCAAATTTGGTTTCTCAACGTAAATGAATCTAGTTGTAGAGTTTCACTGTTTTATTGAGAAAAGATTTAATGCCTGAAATTAGTTAAAATCTTCTTGTAATATTTTTAGGAACACAAGGCATAATTTGCGTGGTTGGTAGATTCGGTGGAGGGGACCAAACAGAAATTCATCTGTCCCATTGGATTAGGGAAGGAAGTCGGCCGTGCCGTTGCAAAGGAACTATCCCGGCATTTGCCTGAAGCGATTTAGGGAAATCACGGCAAATCTAAATCAGGATGGTCGGACGCGGGACTGAACCGTCTTCCTCCCGAAAGCAAGTCCAATGGCATAATTTTGTTTCTGACTATGGGTTAACCTTTTCCATTGTTGTACTGTTTTAATAGCAAAAGAAAAAAAATAATTATTGCAGGTAGTAAATGTTTATCGTCAAAAGAAATGAATCTATAAATATTTGTAATATATTGGTTTTCTGTGTAGTAATAAATTCGTAGAGATATTGTTGCACAGAAACAAACGATGTTAAAGTTGCTACCCAGTCCATCCATCAAGACCTATAGATTGTGTCCCCTTATTAATTAACGTCCTTGTTAAGGCCGTACTGCAGATGTCCTGAACAATGTGACGAACGCTGCTGAACTACATTCCCAGTCCTACGTCCTTCACTGTACCGTGATCATCCTGATGTTCCGAATCAGCTCTCACACGTGAGATGTGTTCAAATCTATTGATGCCGCGCTGGGCTGGCCACTGCGATCCTCGACGGAGACGATTTCTCTAACGGCGGAAAACTTTCGACTCCATTCTGCAACATGCTTTCGAAACATTACAGCTTCTCCGTAAACCTCAACCTGATTCTGGTGAATTTCAGCCGCAGTTTTATGTATCGTTGATAGAAATCGAGTAATTGAGCGGATTTCTTCGCGGCATGTTTTCAAAACATTTGTCTTTATCTACAGCTAGCGCTCTAGGTGGTGGGTGGTTGAAAGTCTGTACAGTTTCCAAAAGCGTTTACCAAACTTTTGTGTCCGGAAGCCAATCATAGTCTATCAGCCCATTATGTTATGTTATCCAGGGACCTAGAAACGACGGTGAGGCTCCGTCCCCACCGCAGCCACAGTGGTCCACAACCGCCCGACGACTACCGCAGTCCACCCCTCCGCCGCCCTACACCGAAGCCAGGGTTATTGTGCGGTTAGGCCGCCGGTGGACCCCCCCCCCCCCCCCAGGGAATGTCTCACCCCTATGTTTGCGTGGTAGAGTAGAGTAATAGTGGAGTACGCGTAGTTGGAAAACTTGTTTGCGCAGCAATCGCCGACATAGTGTAGCTGAGGCGGAATACGGGGAACCAGCCAGAATTCGCCGAGGAAGATGGAAAGCCACCCAAAAACCATCCACAGACTGGCCGACTCACCGGACCTCGACACAAGTCCACCGGGCGGATTCTTGCCGGGGACCGGCGCTCCTTCCCGCCCCGGAAAGCCGTGCGTTAGATAGTCGGCTAACCGGGCGGGCTATCAGCCCATTACTGGACAATGTCCAGGGCTTCTCTCTCGTCCAGCCACAGATTGTTGAGGTTGCATCTGTAGAGACAGTTTGGACAGGCCAGGAGGTATTCCCTGTCTTGCACTGCACCACAGTCGCAATTTCGTCGTCCACGCTACTACATCTACATCTACATCCATACTCCGCAAGCCTCCTCAAGGTGTGTGGTGCAAGGTACTTTGAGTACCTCTATCGGTTCTCACTTCTATTCGAGTCCCGTATTGTTCGTGGGAAGAAAGATTGTCGGTATGCCTCTCTGTGGGCTCTAATCTCTCTGATTTTATCCTCATGGTCTCTTCGCGAAATATACGTAGGAGGGAGCAATATATTGCTTGACTCCTCGGTGAAGGTATGTTCTCGAAACTTCAACGAAAGCCCGAACCGAGCTACTGAACGTCTCTCCTGCAGAGTCTTCCACTGGAGTTTATCTATCATCTCCGTAACGCTTTCGCGATTACTAAATGATCCTGTAACGAAGCGGGCTGCTCTCCGTTGGATCTTCTCTATCTCTTCTATCAACCCTGTCTGGTACAGATCCCATACTGATGAGCAGTATTCTAGCAGTGGGCGAACAAGTGTACTGTAACCTACTTCCTTTGTTTTCGGATAGCATTTCCTTAGGATTCTTCCAATGGATCTCAGTGGCATCTGCTTTACGGACGATCTACTTTATATGATCATTCCATTTTAAATCACTCCTAATACCTACTCCCAGATAATTTATGTAATTAAGTGCTTCCAGTTGCTGACCTGCTATATTGTAGCTAAATGATAAACGATATTTCTCTCTATGTATACGTAGCACACTACACTTGTCTACATTTAGATTCAATCGCCATTCCCTGCACCATGCGTCAATTCGTTGCAGATCCTCCTGCATTTCCGTACAATTTTCCATTGTTACAACCTCTCGTTATACTACAACATCATCCGCAAAAAGCCTCAGTGAACTTCCAACGTTATCCAGAACGTCATTTATGTATATTGTGAATAGCAACGGTCCTACGACACTTCCCTGTGGCACACCTGAATTCACTCTTACTTCGGAAGACTTCTCTCCATTGAGAATGACATGCTGCGTTTTGTTATCTAGGAACTCTTCAATCCAATCACACAATTGGAGTGATCGCAAATGATCATAATACTTTTCACCAGGACCACCACTGTCCTTAGGCAGTTCAGGCTGCCACCAAGCATTACCTGTGCTGCTGTATACTCAGGGTCGCCTTGTTTATGAACCTTTTACGGGATCTCAGTCGTCCAGACAGTAGCTTAATGCCAAAGAGAGGATGTCGATCATCGATGTCTTGTCTGAGAATTACCACACCGTACTACTTTCTCTATAACAGAAGAAACTCTAGAAATATCGCCTCTCTAACGTAAGCTCTTGATGACACTTCATAATATAACATTAATAATTAGATTTACTGGTTAAAAATGTGGAACTTCTTCGCAGAGTTGGCGAGGATAGGGATATGTGAAAAACAGTGAGAGTAAAACAACATGTCTTCAGACATTAGTAAATAACTGTCTCGGTACTAGAAGGAACTACATAGCCGTGGCCGAGCGGTTCTAGGCGCTTCAGTCCGGAACCGCGCGACTGCTACGGCTGCAGGTTCGAATCCTGCCTCGGGCATGGATGTGAGTGATGTCCTTAGGTTAGTTAGGTTTAACTAGTTCTAAGTTCTAGGGGACTGATGACCTCAGATGTTAAGTCCCGTAGTGCTCAGAGACATTTGAACTACGTAGGGAAAAATCAACAAGCAATTGAGGGTGTTTGGTTACGTACGCTCTGTGTGGAAGAGATGAGCAGGGGGGGGGGGGGGGGGGGGGTTGGGGTGGAAATGAGGATAGATCGCTCTTCGAAATAGTCGTGAGACTAATGACCCAAAGCATTTATTCGTGTCATCAGTAAATGTTAGTGTAATAAATAGTGTGTTTAACGAATGATTTCATTAACGGTTGTAATTCAGGAGAAGAGGAAGTGCGTAGGGTCGGAACAGGTAAGCAGTAAGCAGCAGATATGCGGGTAATGTCGATCACCGCGGACGCAGCAGCCACTCCACCCCGCTCGCAGGAGCAGAGTGGGCGGTCGCAAGCTGCTGCATAAGCGGACAGCGCGCCGCTCGCTGACAAGTGGTTTCCAGCTGCCTCTGATTAGCGCCCTCGCCCTCGCCTGGCCCTCGGCCTGTGACGTCATTAGCGGCGGCTGTCAGAGGCCGTCACTCAGCAGTGATCGCCTGCCGAGGGCCGGCGGGAGGACCGCAGCAGTGTACCTGTCACGTGCTCTGTACCGGGCCTGCTGCGTGCTGCGCTATTGGACTCCCACACGCGTGTCCACGTCACGTGTAGCAACAGCGCCAACCCGCCCACCAGGAATGTTAATTGCTGACCACTGCTGGCTCGAGTACCACTTGCTTTTAACCCTATCTGTGCAAGCGCACACAGCATGGGGTGCTTCAAAAAGGATGACCTAATTTCAAAACTCCACATTTATTGATTAAAACATACTAAGAACGTGGGATGAATTACAAAATATTCACAAAATCTTAGTATTTCAGTTATGCTATTACAAATGCTGTATGTATCCATCAGCAGGAGCACGAACAACACCTCGATGATAGCTAAAATTCGCTATACGGGTGGTCCATTGATCGTGACCGGGCCAAATATCTCACGAAATAAGCGTCAAACGAAAAAACTACAAAGAACGAAACTCGTATAGCTTGAAGGGGGAAACCAGATGCCGCTATGGTAGGCCCGCTAGATGGCGTTGCCATAGACCAAACGGATATCAACTGCGTTTTCTTAAATAGGAACCCCCATTTTTTATTACATATTCGTGTAGTACGTAAAGAAATATGAATGTCTTAGTTTGACCACTTTTTTCGCTTTGAGATATATGGCGCTGTAATAGTCACAAATATATGGCTCACAATTTTAAAAGAACAGGTAGTTTTTTTAAATTAAAATACAGAACTTAGGTACGTCTGAACATTTTATTTCGGTTGTTCCAATGTGATACATGTACCTTTGTGAACTTATCATTTCTGAAAACGCGTTCTGTTACAGTGTGATTACCTGTAAATACTACATTAATGCAATAAATTCTCAAAATGATGTCCGTCAGCCTCAATGCATTTGGCAATACGTGCAACGACATTCCTCTCAACAGCGAGTAGTTCGCCGTCCGAAATGTTCGCACGTGCATTGACAATGCGCTGACGTATGTTGTTAGGCGTTGTCGGTCGATGACGATAGCAAATATTCTTTAACTTACCCCTCAGAAAGAAATCCGGGGACGTCAGATCCGGTGGACGTGCGGGCCATGGTATGGTGCTTCGACGACCAATCCACCTGTCATGAAATATGCTATTCAATACCGCTTCAATCATGTTGGAAGTGCATCGCCATTCTGTCATGCAGTGAAACATCTTGTAGTAACACCGGTAGAACATTACGTAGGAAATTAGCATACATTGCACCATTTAGATGGCCGTCGATAAAATGGGGGTCAATTATCCTTCCTCCCATAATGCCGCACCATACATTAACCCTCAAAGGTCGCTGATGTTCCAGTTGTCGCAGCCATCGTGGATTTTCCGTTGCCCAATAGTGCATATTAGGCCGGTTTACGTTACCGCTGTTGGTGAATGACGCTTCGTCGCTAAATAGAACGCATGCAAAAAATCTGTCATTGTCCCGCAATTTCTCTTGTGCCCAGTGGCAGAACTGTACACGACGTTCAAAGTCGTCGCCAAGCAATTCCTGGTGCATAGAAATATAGTACGGGTGCAATCGATGTTGATGTAGAATTCTCAACACCGACGTTTTTGAGATTCCTGATTCTCGCGCAGTTTGTCTGGTACTGGTGTGTGGATTAGCCGCGACAGCAGCTAAAACACCTACTTGGGCATCATCATTTGTTGCAGGTCGTGGTTGACGTTTCACATGTGGCTGAACACTTCCTGTTTCCCTAAATAACGTTAGTATCCTGCGAACGGTCCGGACACTTGGATGTTGTCGTCCAAGATACCGAGCAGCATACATAGCACACGCCAGTTGGGCATTTTGATCACAATAGCCAAATATCAACACGATATCGACATTTTCCGCGATTGGTAAACGGTCCATTTTAACACGGGTAATGTATCACGAAGCAAATACCGTCCGCACTGGCAGAATGTTAAGTGATACCACGCACTTATACGATTGTACCACAAAGCGAAAAAAGTGGTCCGTTTGGCCTATGGCAACGCCATCTAGCGGGCCAGCCACCTGGTTTCCCCCTTCGAGGTAGACGAGTTTCGTTATTTGTACTTTTTTCGCTTGATGCTTACCAAATAACCCTGTGACGATACGCACCGCTCTTCTTTGGATCTTCTCTATCAATGGACCACCCTATATACTTTACTCAATGCACCTGCTTTTACAAAAGTCATGTCGGCTGTTATTCTGTTCTTCACTTCTCTTACTTCACGAAATAAAGGGGAAATGAACACGTTTTTCATCACGTATCACAATCAGAAAAAAGTCTCATGGGCTCCTGTGCTTCCTATCCGTCGAAGAGGCTGCATGACATTCAGATACTGACGTTCGCACCATTGTGGTGAAGCTCCATCCTTTTGGAAAATGAAGTCGCCGGAGTCCTCCTCACTGGAAAAAGCGAGTTCCGCAGCATTTGAAGATAGCTCATTAAGGTCACTTTGCTTTCCTCAAAAAAGAAGCGACGGTACATGTTTAGCTCGAGATGTGGCACAAAAAACATTCGTACTCAGAGATGTCATGGGTTCTGGAGTCCACAAATGCGAATGTTATGTCGATTTACCTAAACGCTAACATGAAATGCTGCTTCATCACAAAATATACCGGAGTAAAAGTGTATCGTCTCTCATGTCCTCTCCTCTACCGAGCGAGGTGGCGCAGTGGGCTCGTATTCGGTAAGGGACAGTTGAAACCCGCGTACGGCTACCGTGATTTATGTTTTCCGTGATTTTCCTAAATCGCTTCAGACAAATGTCGGGATGGTTTCTTTGAAAGGGCAAGGCCGATTTCCTTTACCATCCTTCCTTAACCCGAGCCTGTGCTTAATTTCTAATGACCTCGTTGTCGACGGGTCGTTAAACACTAAACTCCTCCTCCCCCTCCTCCCTCCCCCTCCTCATCCTCCTCCTTCCCCTCCTCCTCCTCCTCCATGTTCTCTAGCAGAGCATCACTGAAGTCAACCCATTTCCTTTTATCACCAACCCGAAGAGGTTGCACTGTTTTGTAATCGGTTGGTCTTAGAACAAACGACGCCGTAACACTTGCCAGACAATCTTATTAGGCACTGCCAGTCCTCTGCTTGCAATTCGAGTGGCTTTCGAGGACTCTGCTCAAACGTTTGTCAGATTCCTTCCACCATGTCACCAGCAGAGTGAAGTCGACTCTTACTTTTGCACAAGCGTCCTATCTCTTCACATTGGCGTACCAACAAAGATGTTTTTGGGTGCAGGCGTATCAGTGCCAAAACGCCGTCAAACATGACGCTGAATCGAAATCACTGACTCACTCTCTGCAGAAAAATGCACACAAAATGCCTTCTATTTCGCGGACGTCACCTTATTTCTGACTGACTGCAAACTGAGGAGACGCAGTGACTGACATCTAACGACGGTTTCCTAAAACTCTAGGCCACGCCTACTGAACTAGCACACATTTCCTCACCGGCACGTCCCGTGTTTCGGAATTATTACCGTCCAAAATGAGGTCATTCATTTTGAAACGTCCTGTATTACTTGCTACAACTCTTGGAAATATTGCGCAATTTATCGCTACCACGTCTGAGATACGCTCTTTCAAGTTCTCCGCTCAGATTAATGCTACTTACAGTTCCTTAAATGTTAAAAAAAGAATCCCCGAATTTAATCTTCCACTCTTCGGTGTGAAACAAAATTTTAAGGAACTTCGCCGGCCGGTGTGGCCGTGCGGTTAAAGGCGCTTCAGTCTGGAACCGCGTGACCGCTACGGTCGCAGGTTCGAATCCTGCCTCGGGCATGGATGTGTGTGATGTCCTTAGGTTTAATTAGTTCTAAGTTCTAGGCGACTGATGACCTCAGAAGTTAAGTCGCATAGTGCTCAGAGCCATTTATGAAACTTCATCACTGTTGAAAACTGACCGAGGTAGGTGGCGCAGTGGTTAGCACACTGGACTCGCATTCGGGAGGACGACGGTTCAATCCCGTCTCCGGCCATTCCTTGATTTCCCTAAATCGCTTCAGGCAAATGCCGGGATGGTTCCTTTGAAAGGGCACAGCCGATTTCCTTCCCCATCCTTCCCCCACCCGAGCTTGCGCTCCGTCTCTAATGACCTCGTTGTCGACGGGACGTTAAACACTAATATCCTCCTCCTCCACTGTTGAAAACTGTTTGCAGAACACCCATTCGATCCATATCTTGTAACATTCACAAAAAAATTGTATATACACAAGAAACATGATACATTTCGTTTTTATATGAAATAACATAATTGAATGACTGTGTATGTTTACTACCATTTAAAAGAGTTTTTATAAATTATCTTCACTGAGTAAAAATAGATTTGTTTATATATACTCACTGAAATTCAGAAAGTAGCAGGGCAAATACAGAGAGGGAAAGATTATCTAGAAATTTTGAGATTCGAGCGACATGAAAGAGACGCAGAAATTGATAAGGGAGTGAGAGAGTGTTGCAGCCTAACTCCGATGTTACTCAGTCTATACGACATCAAGCAGTAAAAAAAGAGTAAGGAGAAATTTGGAAAGCAAATTAAAATTCAGGGTAATGGCTACATAACTTTGAGGTATGCTGGGTATACTGCGATTCCATCGGAGCTGTCGATGAAGCAGGTATATCAGTTGAACGGAATGGTTAGTGTCTTGAAAAGCGAGGAATATCAAGAAAATAAAAACCAATGTAATAGAAGATAGAGGAATTAAATCAGGCAATGCTGAGAAAATAAGACTAGTAGATGAGACACTAAAATCAACAGTTGACATCTGTTATTTTGACATTAGAGTTAATGACAATTTAGAGAGGATACAAAATGCAAATTCCCAACAGTAGCAAAGACGGTCCTGAAGTAGTTAAGATTACAGCCATCAGTCGTCAATAACATTTATTTCATTTCCGCATTTTGGCCACTGCATGACCACCTTCAGTGCTTAAAGACATACAAAGAACCACTTACAATATGGTAACATGCAAGTCTTTCTAAATACTAACTGGAAAACACGGCATTCTACATCTACATCTACATTTATACTCCAAAAACCACCCAACGGTGTGTGGCGGAGGGCACTTTACGTGCCACTGTCAATACGTCCCTTACCTGTTCCAGTCGCGTATGGTTCGCGGAAAGAACGACTGCCGGAAAGCCTCCTTGCGCGCTCGAATTTATCTAATTTTACATTCGTGATCTCCTCGGGAGGTATAAGTAGGGGGAAGCAATATATTCGATACCTCATCCAGAAACGCACCCTCTCGAAACCTGGGCAGCAAGCTACACCGCGATGCAGAATGCCTCTCTTTCACAGTCTGCCACTTGAGTTTGTTAAACATATCCGTAACGCTATCAAGCTTACCAAATAACCCTGTGACGAAACGCACCGCTCTTCTTTGGATCTTCTCTATCTCCTCCGTTAACCCGACCTGGTACGGATCTCACACTGATGAGCAATACTCAAGTATAGGTCGAACGAGTGTTTTGTAAGCCACCTCCTTTGTTGATGGACTAGATTTTCTAAGGACTCTCCCAATGAATCTCAACCTGGTACCCGCCTTACCAACAATTAATTTTATATGATCATTCCACTTCAAATCGTTCTGCACGCATACTCCCGGATATTTTACAGAAGTAACTGCTACCAGTGATTGTTCCGCTGTCATATAATCATGCAATAAAGGATCCTTCTTTCTATGTATTCGAAATGGATTACATTTGTCTATGTTAAGGGTCAATTGCCACTCCCTGCACCAAGTGCCTATCCGCTGCAGATCTTCCTGCATTTCGCTGCAATTTTCTAATTCTGCAACTTCTCTGTGTACTGCAGCATCATCCGCGAAAAGCCGTATGGAGCTTCCGACACTATCTACTAGGTCATTTACATATATTGTGAAAAGCAATGCTCCCATAACACTCCCCTGTGGCACGCCAGAGGTTACTTTAACGTCTGTAGACGTCTCTCCATTGAGAACCACATGCTGTGTTCTGTTTGCTAAAAACTCGTCAATCCAACTACACAGCTGGTCTGAGTTCCGTAGGCTCTTACTTTGTTTATCAGGCGACAGGGCGGAACTGTATCGAACGCCTTCCGGAAGTCAAGGAAAATGGCATCTACCTGGGAGCCTGTATCTAATATTTTCTGGGTCTCATGAACAAATGAAGCGAGTTGGGTCTCAAACGATCGCTGTTTCCGGAATCCATGTTAATTCCTACAGAGTAGATTCTGGGTTTCCAGAAATGACATGATACGCGAGCAAAAAGCATGTTCTAAAATTCTACAACAGGTCGACTTCAGAGATATAGGTCTATAGTTTTGTGCATCTGCTCGACGACCCTTCTTGAAGCCTGGGACTACCTGTGCTCTTTTCCAATCATTTTGAACCTTCCGTTCCTCTAGAGACTTGCCGTACACGGCTGTTAGAAGGGGGACAAGTTCTTTCGCGTACTTTGTGTAGAATCGAACTGGTATCCCGTCAGGTCCAGTGGACTTTCCTCTGTTGAGTGATTCCAGTTTCTTTCCTGTTCCTTGGACACTTATTTCGATGTCAGCCATTTTTTTCGTTTGTGTGAGGATTTAGAGAAGAAACTGCAGTGCGGTCTTCCTCTGTGAAACAGCTTTGGAAAAAGGTGTTTAGTATTTCAGCTTTACGCGTGTCATCCTCTGTTTCAATGCCATCATCGTCGCTGAGTGTCTGGATATGCTGTTTCGCGCTACTTACTGATTTAACGTAAGACCAGGACTACCTAGGATTTTCTGCTAAGTCGGTACATAGAATATTACTTTCGAATTCGCTGAACGCTTCACGCATAGTCCTCCTTAAGCTAACTTTGACATCGTTTAGGTTCTGTTTGTCTGAGAGGTTTTGGCTGCGTTTAAACTTGCTGTGAAGCACTCTTTGCTTTCGCAGTAGTTTCCTAACTTTGTTGTTGAACCACGGTGGGTTTTTCCAGTACCTCACAGTTTTACTAGGCATGTACCTGTCTAAAACGCATTTTACGATTGCCTTGAACTTTTTCCATAAACACTCAACATTGTCAGTGTTGGAACAGAAATTTTCGTTTTGATCTGTTAGGTAGTCTGAAATCTGCCTTTTATTACTCTTGCTAAACAGATAAACCTTACTCCCTTTTTTTATATTCCTATTTACTTCCATATTCAGGGATGCTGCAACGTCCTTATGATCACTGATTCCCTGTTCTGCTCTTACAGAGTCGAAAAGTTCGGGTCTGTTTGTTATTACCAAGTCCAAGATGTTATCTCCACGAGTCGGTTCTCTGTTTAATTGCTCGAGGTAATTTTCGGATAGTGAACTCAGTATAATGTCACTCGATGCTCTGTCCCTACCACCAAAAACATCTGAGTGTCCCAGTGTATATCTGGTAAATTGAAATCTCCACCTAAGACTAAAACATGCTGAGAAAATTTATGTGAAATGTATTCCAGGTTTTCTCTCAGTTGTTCTGCCACTAATGCTGCTGAGTCGGGAGGTCGGTAAAAGGAGCCAATTATTAACCTATCTCGGTTGTTGAGTGTAGCCTCCACCCATAATAATTCACAGGAACTATCCACTTCTACTTCACTACAGGATAAACTACTACTAACAGCGACAAACACGCCTTTGTAAAAATTTCGGCAGAATTTATCTCTGGCTTCAGCCAGCTTTCCGTACCTATAACGATTTCAGCATCGATGCTTTCTATCAGCGCTTGAAGCTCCGGTACTTTACCAATGCAGCTTCGACAGTTTATAATTACAATACCGATTGCTACTTGGTCCCCGCATGTCCTGACTTTGTCCCGCACCCTTTGAGGCTGTTGCCCTTTCTGTACTTGCCCGACGCCATCTAACCTAAAAAACCGCTCAGTCCACGCCACACAACCCCTGCTACCCGTGTAGCCACCTGCTGTGTGTAGTGGACTCCTGACCTATCCAGCGGAACCCGAAACCCCATCACCCTATGGCGAAAGTCGAGGAATCTGCAGCCCACACGGTCGCTGAACCGTCTCAGCCTCTGATTCAGACCCATTGCTCGGGTATTCATTTTGCCGAGTTTTTATTAGAAACGAAAACAGAAAGAGAACTGCGTTTTTTCTAATAATCGTGAAAACACCTCTGAAATTATGAAATAATCGCAAAATAAATATGCCTATTGTACAAATGTATAATTGCAGTGTTCACATTAAGATACACACATCAAAAAAAGTTTCGCATCACTCCGGTTCCCAGCATTCCTGAAGATAGACGTTGACTGTGGATATTGTATCACAGACACAGCCCCTTAGATGTCACTAAAACCGCCCAAAGATGTAAACAACCATGCATGAGGAGCACCTATTAGATGGAGGGGATCCAACAGCCGATCAGTTCCAGTCATTCCACCAGGAAGTAGGTACACGGCTCGGGTTATCTGTAGTTCAACCATGCCTAGACGGATAATGCCGCGGTTCGTTCGCGTCCCGTTACTTTGTGCCATGAACGGCTCTCAGGAAGGGAAGTGCCCTGGTGTCTCTGAGTGAACCAAAGAGACGGTGTTCGGACATGGTGATGATACAGAGAGACAGGAACTGTCGATGACATGCCTTGCTCAGGCCGCCCAAGGGCTACTACTTATATAGATGATCACTACCTACAGATTATAACTCGAAGGCACCCTGACATCAAAGCCACCTTGTTGAATAATGCCTTTCGTGCAGCCAAAGGACGTCGTGTTACAACTCAAACTGTGCGCAATAGGCTGCATGATGCACAACTTCCTTCCCGACGTCCATGGCGAGGTCCGTCTTTGCAAACCACGACACCATGTAGGGCGGTACAGATGGGCCCAACAACATGCCGAATGAACGGCTCAGGACTGGCATCACGCTGTCTTCACCGATGACTGTCGAATATGCCTTCAACGAAACAATCGTTGGAGACGTGTTTGGAGGCAACCTGGTCAGGCTTAACGCTTTAAACACACTGTCCAGTGAGTGCAGCAAGGTGGAGGTTTCCTGCTGTTTTTGGGTAGTGTTACGTGGAGCCGAAGTATGCCGATGATGGTCATGGAAGTTGCCGTAACGGCTGTACGTTACTTGAATGCCATCCTCCGACTGATACTGCAACCATATCGGCAGCATATTGGCGAGGCATTCGTCTTCATGGACGACAGTTCGCGCACCCATCGTTCAGATCTTGTGAATGACTTCCTTCAGGATAACAACATCGCTTGACTAGAGTGGTCAACATGTTCTCCGGACATGAACACTATCGAACTTGCCTGGGATAGATTGAAAGGTGCTGTTGATGTTCGACGTGACCCACCAACCACTCTGAGGAAGCTACGCCGAATCACCATTGAGGAGGGGGACAATCTGGACCAATAGTGCCTTGATGAACTTGTGGATAGTATGCCACGACGAATACAGGTATGCATCAATGCAAGAAGACGTGCTACTGAGTATTTTAGGTACCGGTGTGTACAGAAATTTGGACCATCACCTCTGATGGTCTCACTGCTTGGTAGTACAACATGCAATGTGTGGTTTTCATGACCAATAAAAAGGGTGGAAATGATGTTTATCTTCATCTCTATTCCGATTTTCTGTACAGGTTCCAGAGCTCTCGGAATCGAGGTGATGCAAAACTTTTTTTGATGATTGTATATGACCCCAGACAGAGTCGGTACGCTGGCAGTAGTGATTTTGTAAACGTCTCATTGTAAATACTTCAGAGCTCTATAAACGGCTATTGTTTTTGCCTAAAGCCGTCAGGACTTCGGAGGAGAAAGCTGTCAAAAGCACTACCAGGTGTGTGTGATTTCCTTAATTTGACTGGACTATAATCTCAGTAGCATAAAATAAATATATTAATAGTTCATGCATGAGGCGGCAGTTTTTCATGCATCTAGTTGTTTATGACGTCATATCTCTTGAAGCGGGGTCAATGAGATATGAGGGCCCTACAACGAACTTGTCACACTAGTCGGCTTGTTCGCCACACTTCGCGTAAGCTCGGCTTCGTGCAGGGTGCACAGGAAATCAATATGTAATTGAAAAGGCTTCCACGAAAGGTCACAATTTTGTCTTGTGCTATCGAGAATCAGCATGCATTTCAAATTGCTGTCAGGAATCATTAAACCCGTCTGAAATAGTTACTCGCCCCCGCCGGAGACGACTGCTGGCACTCGTAAGCCCTGCAGTGTTATGTGTTGTGATGTACATGCCTGTCTTATTCGTCGGCCTCGTCCTGAACATGTTAGGTGGATGGTTTTTACCCCCACAGCGATTGTTACTTGACCGAAAAGGAAATGTGTGTCAAGTTTCATTGAAATCGCTCCAGCGGTTTCACACACAGAGCTACTTTTTCCGACCGAAGTTGCGTAGTAGTTAGTACACTGGACTCGCATCCGGGAGGATGACCATTCAAACCCGTGTCCAGCAATCCAAATTTAGTTTTCCGCAATTTCCCAAAATAGCTCCAGGCAAATGCCGGAATGGTTCTTCTGAAATGGCACTGCCAACTTCCTTCCCAGTCTTTGACACGATCCGAGCTCGAAATCTATCTCCAATGACCTCGATGTTTACTGGACGTTAAACCCACTCTTCCTTCATTTTTTTATACATCTCTGTTTCTAAAATGTATGGATTACAGTTTTATAAGCCTTAAATATGAATCAACATAAGATACATACCAGTAAATGTAAGTTAAAGCTTTACAACCATTTATCTATTCACGTGGGCCCGACTGCACTGTTAGTGTCGGAGGTTGCATTGCCATCGAGGCCGATGGTACAGGTACACAATGTACTTCATACCACTCTACAGTTCCCTCTTAACGCGTGTGATGCGTTGACAACATGTGTTAACTTTACTTTACAATGCATCTGTTACTTTATCAATTTATATTAAAAAAAAAAAACTTATGTACATGAAATCAATAGGGTGGTTGTAACTACAAAGAGAGACTAAAATTTTGTAGGTATAAATTGTAGTAGCGGGAACTAAGCGGTGGCATCGGATACTGCTGCACACCTTACAACTAGACATCGTTTAAAAGATACAGAACATCTTATTTAAGATACTTACGTTTGTGCAATTTTTTGTTAAGACCCCTTTTAATATTAGGCGCTGTTGAAGGAACAGGAACAGCCAAGAGTGGTCTTTTAAGTTATAGTATCAACAACTGTACGTCGAAGGTGCCAGAAACATTGCTGCTTTAAAATGTTTTCTTTTAGACGTTTCTTATAAAATGAGCAGTTGGCCACAAGAAGCTTACCTTTTCTAGAACTGTTGAAAGATCATTGCATTTCGGCAACCAAGGGCTGCTTCCAACACGGGAACTGAAGTTACAACAACGACCTAGTTGTGATTACACTCCTTCTAGGTTGCATATGAGTACAAAGTTTCTGGAGACAAATATAATGTGCTCTCCCACTTCTTAAGCGATGCAATTAAAGTCTCGTTAGTTGAAACACCAAATTGTATAAATTATAATTTGTTCCTATGTGAAACTTATGAGAGAAGACATTTTAAAGCAGAATGGTTTCTGGTCCTTTTGACGTGCTGCTGGTGGTATGAAACCTATGAAACCACTCTTGGCTGTGCCAATTTCTTCGACTCTGCCTCTTATGGAACACGGTATTTATAAAGATTTCTACTAAGTATCTTGAACAAGATGTTTTGCATTTTATGAACTATGTCCGTTTCTAAAGTGTGATACGATAACCAGTGCCACTAGTTAGTTCACACGATTATCGCTATGGGTAACCATAAAGTGGTTCTCACTGTTCTTATGTACAACCACCTTATATGTTTTATGTGCATCAGTTTTTTTAAAAATATACATCAATAAATAAAATGATAAAAGATAATATATGTAAAATAAAATTAATACATGCTTTCAACGCGCCACTCATGTGAAGAGGGCGCTGTAGAGTGGTACGACGTACGTTGAAGCCAGCGGAGTTGTAACGGTAAACAGCGGCCTCAGTGTGAACTGGGTCTATGTGAATGTGTAAGCGCTTTTAATGTTTCAACTTACATTTACTGGTATGTATTTTATGACTGACTCACATTTAATACTTATGCAACTGCATATTAAATAAGGCTTGCATATTACCTAATTGTAGGTGGTTCTTTTGGCACTGAAGATGGCCAGTCCATGACCGAAATCTGCATATGAAATAAACGTTATTTACGACTGACTGTTGCAACGCCTAGAGCTTGAAAAAAAAATGCATTCACTGGGCACAGTTGTTTTCTCACGGAATACGATAAAGACAACTGATAAAAATAACTTCGTAGAGACGCGGGAGTAACAGTTTCAAGCGCGGCGCCGGCTGCTCGCTCCATGTGACGTCACTCGGTCCCGCAGGAGGACGGAGCCGCTAGGAGCTGCCCAACGTGCATTCTTCGCATGCGCCGTTCCGGCCCTCTCTGGAAGGTTCCAGGTGCTTTATAATGTTATATAAACAGAACTCTGTGGCAGCCCCGGCAGTCCCTGCACAGCCCCTGAAGACGACGGCGGAGACAGTTTCGAAAACTCGATTGTTTTATTCGAAATGACGCGGCATATTACCCGAGTTTTTATTGAAGCATGCCACAGCGAAAGACTCAGATGACACAAGTATGTTAACATAGAATATAAGTTTGTTACAGAGTCTAAAGGAATTTGAAGTGAACTGCGGACGATCGAAAGTTCAGCCACAGGTGAACGCTGAAGATTAGATGGATAGATCGGATTACTAATTAATGCATACTATATCGAAACAGGGATAAACGATATTTATGGCACAGCCTGGGTAAAAGAAAGAATTGGTTGGTAGGATACATCATGGGGGTATCAAAGAATCATCAGTTTGACGATGCAAAGAAGTGCTGGGGGTCCAAGCAAAGGTATAAACGTTTGGCTGCTGTAAGTAGGTTCAGATGGATGTAGGTTACAGTAGTTACGCAGAGATGAAGAGGTTTTCACAGAATGGACTAACGTGTGTGATGGTACAAGTATTTAGACCATGTATTGGATATAGGAGTCACTATCTTACCTACGTAGTGCAAAATAGGGAAATCACTAAGTGGTTTGTTAGTAATTGTACTTCATCCACGAGTCTTATCGTAGATATACCTTCATCCTCAATTCCAATCGCACTCCTTTCTTTTATTTCCGCCTTTGCTTCTCCGATGTGCAGGTTTACCACTAAGAGAGAAAAACTGCATACCTGTTTCAAACAGCCCCCACACTGTCGATAATACTCCACAATAATACTGTGCTATATTATTGATGTTCACCCTAAACTGCTCAGTAATAACGTCACTGCTGTCAATAATATAGTGCAATAATACTGTGTTTCGGAATGTTGGACGATAAAGATGCAGCTGCCATGATATACGCTCAACATTGCTGCAAGTAGAAGAAAAGGGGAGATAAAAACCGGTTCAAGGAGCTTCAAAGATCATTCACGACAACTTGTTGAGAGAATTGAGGTTGAACAAAGGAAAAGGTCATCACACTTTCTCTGTTGATGGTCCTACAACTGGTACATTACTTGAGATGGTCCACCGCAAACACTGACGTCTCCACACATTGGCATTTGCGCGCGCTCCTTCCCCCAGATAAATTTTTGCGAACGCTCATGTACTAATCATCAAAAAACATAATACTGCAATGTGAAACGCAGTTGCATCATGTCAGAACTTACCTAATACGCTACGATGCCTTAGTAGCGACAATTATTTCGGGGACTTAGGGAATTTACAAGTGTAGTTTCACTTTACAGTATTTCAGACATTGTTATGCAAACGAGTCATGCAATAACACGCTCACGAAAGGATTGCATTCGGGTAGCAGCATATACACGAGGTAAATATCTATAAATGCTTTTATTCATAACTTTGCATAAATTACAGTTCTTAAACACACCTCCCTTCGTGGCCGTTTCCTATATTTTCTAAGCAAGAAATCATGTCATTCAACATTTTTAATGCCTCTGTTCTTGTACTCGTCGACTTTAATATCCCACAATGACGGCACGATCCACTGTTATAACAATGATCTTTCGTCTTTTTTTGAACTCATTTCACACACCTAACCTCCTTTGTCAGTGTACCACATGAGAAACTGTCAAGGACATTGTCAATATTGCTTACAGACGGAATAATATTCCCGGACACCGTAATATTTTTAAAATGTTTTTGATATTCTCAATATTATTGCACATACTCTCAACGTTTCACCAACAGGTCCAACGTTACTGCATATCAGGAAACACTGCGCAATATATTGATCGTCTAGGGGGCGCTTTACGTCCTTCTTAGTCTCAGCACTTTCTTCCTGGTCTTCCAGTCTCATCATACCCCTTTGCTTTTTGAACATGTTGTAAGAGGGACATCCAATAAGTAATTCAACACATCTTGTCTCTGAAAGCAAATTGGGTTTATTGAGGAGACCGATAAACCATATTACTTCCTTCCCTTTTGTCTATAGAACACTATTTTCCAACACAATCTCCGTTCAGGGAGACGTAATTACGCCACCTTACTGGTAGGCGGTACCGTTTCAGTGGTCGACGTCAGAGCCACCGTCTTGCTGCTTGTACCTCCCCATCACCCATGTACTCTTTCCCGCGAAGTGTGTCCATCATAGGGCTGTACAGATCGAAATCAGAAGGTGCGAGATCCCGGTTGTAGGGTGCATGAGGAAGAACAGTCCAGCGACGTTTTGTGCGCTCCACTCGGTTGCACAGACTTGTGTGAGGCCTTGCATTGTCGTGTAGAAGGAGAAATCAATTTGCATTTTTGTGGCGACTAACACAATGAAGTCGTTTCTTCAGTTTCCTGATGCTAGCACAATACAATTCAGAGTTGATCTTAGCACCATGATGGAGGACACAAGACGGAATAATCCCTTCAGAAGCAAGAAACCTAGCGGGCCTACATTACTGAGTAGCCTAGCTGGTGGACTAGTGTGTCAACGCTACCTATGGAGACGTCTAGTTCAACAGCGAGGAGTCTGATTGCTATTCAACAATAACTTCGAACGACTGTATCCACACATTCCAAAATTTCAGGAGTAAAAACTGTGCGTGGTCGGCGGGCGCGCCGGAGTATTCCAGGTTTGTGCGACCTTGTTGCAATGATGGCAGATACATCGTCCAGCGACTCTTAGTGCTTATGTTCACTGCGAGGTCTCTGTAGACATTCAGTAAGCGCCTTGAAAATCTGTGATGCTCTAGTTTTCCGCCAAAAGAAACTCAATGACAGTTCTCTACTTGGTATACACCTCTGTTACAGATGTCGTTTTAAAGACAATGTAAGTAGTAGAGTAACCATCATTCTGGTCCATTTTTCAAGTGCAGGTTGGATAAACTTGATTGATTTTTGACCCTTCCCCTCGACCTACGGTTTTGTTAGTTGACTTACGAAACCCTGGGGATAATTCGTCCTTCTGAGAAACCTCCCACTATCGCCCTCCCCTTAAGCTATTGTTAAGCTAATTGACTTATGATCTCCTGGGGATAATCTATCGTTCTGAGTAACCCCCACCAATCTCCATTATCCCCCCTGCCCCACCTCTATCCCTCTGGGAAATTCCCAACCCCTCCCACCTCCCCATAGCTGATACCTTCACTATCAAATTAATTAAATAATTCATGAAATTCCTCCCCCTCTAGGAAATCCCCCTTCCTCCCTGCCCACCCCCCACCTTCCAACACTTGTAAATTGGCAGGAAAAAGTCTCAGACCATGCTGGAGAGGAAGGATTTCACAATATGAAATTAATGTCAGTGTCAGTTACATAGCAGGGAGCATGTTGTTTATTTATAAAACTCAAATTGTACGAGTTGGATATCTATTTTATTTGACAGGAAAAATCCATTATTCTCTGCTGCTTGGAAGATAAAGGTCATGTAAAATACGTCGAAAAGAAGTAATTAAATTGGGAAATGATCTGCTTGTGCTGAACTCTTCGACTGAAATGTGCAAGTATTATCTCAACTACATGTCCTAATTATATGACTACAAACTATATTTTGGAGATGTTGTCTCATCGAAAGCTTATTGTGTGTAGGAGTGCATAGTTTCACGACGATATGTACTAATAAATGTTTCTCTGGCTTCTAGTCTCATCAACTGGTTTGAAATCCAGGAGCCGGCTTATTTTTCCTGTTATTGAGGCAGAGAACGGCAAGAACGCAAAATTCTTCGAGTCTTCCTTGGAGTCTTTCTGCTTACGTATTTTAGGAAAGGTAGCTTGCGAAATCTGGCTATTGTTGTAGCCATTTTCCTTGAATACTTTCCGTAAGTGGCTCAGTTCCTTCGGCAAGTTTTCAGAATCTGAGACGGTTTCGGCTCGATGCACTAAGGTCCTCAGAATAAAAACTCAGAATAGAACTTTTCTGCGACGGATGGTGATAGCTGTTAGCGTGCAAATATCGGTCTGTGTGGGTGGGTTTCCGGTAAACGCTGTGGCTGAGACATCCATTTGCTATGCAGTGGACGATGATATCAAGGAACAGCAAGGCACCATCTGTTTCAATCTCCGTCGTGAACTTTGTAAGTAGGCTGTTTAGGTTTTTTATTGGTAACGCCACCTCTGTATGAAAATCACTGGCTGTGCTGTGTGCAGTCTGGGGCTGCTTTGCATTGTTGTAATACTCGCCATTGTAGTGTTAGGCAGCTGGCTGCGAACAGCGCGTAGCGTTGCGCAGTTGGAGGTGAGCCGCAAGCAGTGGTGGATGTGGGCAGAGAGATGGCGGAGTTTTGAAATTTGTCATGAACTGCTATATTTATATATGATGATATCAAGGTAAATACATTGTTTGTTCTCTATTAATATCTTTCATTTGCTAACTATCCCTATCAGTAGTTAGTGCCTTCCATAGTTTGAATCTTTTATTTAGCTGGCAGTAGTGGCGCTCGCTGTATTGCAGTAGCTTGAGCAGCGAAGATTTTTGTGAGGTAAGTGATTTGTGAAAGGTATAGTTTAATGTTAGTCAGGGCCCATTCTTTTGTAGGGAATTTTGAAAGTCAGATTGCGTTGCGCTAACAAAATATTGTGTGTCAGTTTAAGCACAATCATGTATAATTGTTCAAAGGGGACGTTTCATATGTCGACCCTTGGCCTAGGATACCTCACTGGAGTCTTCTGATTTTTTTTCTTGTAGTTTGTGTAATTAGTGTAGCCTTTGTTTATTGCTAGCGCGTAATTGTAGAGAGAATCTCCTTTGTAGTTGCAGTCTTTCATTGTGGTACAGTAAAACAGTTGTAGCATGCATGCAGTTTTACACCAAGTATTTCTCAGCAGCGCCTGCAATTAACTAGATATTTTTTCAGTGTTATGTTAATGTGTTCTCTTATTTTTGCTCTTCAAATTGTGCTTTTCTGTGTTGTCGTGTGAAATATTGTGACAATAATGGCGTGTGAAAAACGTAATACTAGGCTCCAAAGCAAACTGAGAAATGACAGTGAAGACGAAAGCAGTGTGTTAGCGCCGCAGAGTAATGAATTAACAGACATTCAAAGTAGTAATTTGGTAACTGTGCATAGGGAAATGGAGCGGGCGGCAAACAATGACGTGGACAGTGAAACAATTAGTGAAGAGGGACGCATTATCGATCGATCGGTCGGCAACAGCTCGCCTCAGGAATCGGGAATGACAGGACACAATTTTGCAAATACTGTAGACTCAGGTTTTGGGTTCTCACCGTTTTCTCAAATGAGTCAAGACACATTTTCCGCTTGTCAAAATGTGAATGTTGCTGGTGCAAATTCACTGCCGAAAAGCACTGAGGAACATGTTTCAGACACCAGTGCATTGTTATTACAATTAATGCAACAAATGGAAAAAAAATCAGAGACAAATGGGACAAAAGCTTCAAAAGTTAGACACAATGGAACAACACCAGAGACAAACACAGCAACAGTTAGACACAATGGAACAAAATCTTCAAAAGTTAGACGCAATGGAAGAAAAGCTTCAAAAGTTAGACTCAGTGGAACATACGCTTGAACAAACACGTGAAGATTTAACTACTGAGTTACATAACATTGAATCGAAATGTCAAAAAGTCTGTAATGACGTAAAAACACAAATTTGTGAGCATTTTCAACCTATTTTTTCGCGGCATGAAAATGCATTACAGAATCACGAAGCAGCCATAAAAGAACTGCAAATTATTGTTCATGAAAATCATGAGACCTTGCAAGCTAAATTTGACTCAGTTGCATCTACCGATTCGGTTACGCAACTTGCAAAACTCAGGAAAACTTAAAGGACACAGTAGATACTCTGAAACTTGGTTCAGAAAAACACACTGAGGAAATAAGTACACTATCGGAGAAAGTAGCCGAACTTTCGGATCAGTTCACTAATTTATCTACGAAGGCAGATGATAATCTGAATGACACAAAACCGGTAGTCTTTAATGACACAGAAGAGTGCGAACAAATTAGGAAACTGAAACAAAATCTGAATCAAATTAATAGGCAACACCAAAGAGAAATCCGGGAAGTACAAGATCAGCTGACACAGGTAATACAAGAATTACGTATTTCAGAGGACACTCGCGCTCCAATACGGGAAGAGGGACATAGAAATACGGAACAGCCACAAAATAATGACACAGCGCATTTCGGAAGTTATGAAAGAAATTGGCAAGGTGCACCGAATTTTGAAATGGAACCGCCGACACGACGTAACAATGACCGATATGCTACTCGCCGACACGATGATTTTGACTATAAGCTGTTCATTACTACACGTAAATTCAAAACATTTAAGAATTCTGGCAACGACATTCATCCACAAGCGTGGCTCCATCAATTCTCTCATTGTTTTCCTCCCAACTGGTCATTAGAGCACAGATTAGAATTTATGTGTGGCTACTTAGAGAATGAACCAGCTGTAAGAATGCGATCGGTAATTCACGATTGCCACAGTGAAGGAGAGTTTTACCATGCCTTCCTCTCAGCATATTGGTCTCAAGCCACACAAGATCGAGTAAAACATAGCATCATAATGATGAAACGTTTCGAACAATCTGAATTTTCCAGTCTTGTCAAATATTTCGAAGACATGTTGCACAAGAATCAGTACCTTTCAAACCCATACAGCCCCTCAGAACTCATCCGCATTTGCTTAATCAAACTGCCTGAACATTTACGACATATTATTTTGGCAGGACGTTGCAAAGACGACATTGAAGCTTTTCAGGGACTCCTACAAGAATTAGAAATTGACACAGACAGTCGCCGGATGCGAAAACAGGAAACAATCACTACAGGTCACATACGTCACAATTCCGTGATGACAGAAACAATAACTGGACACGAAAAGGCTATTCTTACAACGCAAATCGTGACCAAAACAGACACCACCCATATGACAACCGCTGGCAGAGTAATAATAGTTACAGAGAAAGATCGCATTTCCGTAGTAATGACTATCACAGAGACAATCAGAGAAACAGACAATATGGGAACCAAAACAATTATTATCAAGGGAGGCAGAATGACTTCAGACACAACAGTTCGGCGCACAGTTACGATTCAGGCAGAAACTCTCCACCACGTGACGGACAAGGAAGAAACTACGGAATCTACCGACATGACGACAGACGATATAATCATAACGACAGACGTCAATTTCATCAGAACTGGCGGGATTCTAACACGGCTGGACCCTCTCGGCAAGGCGAATTTGTAGAAGTTAGGTCTCCTAATCCCAATAACAACGCGCGCCAACAAAGAGACAGACAATGACTCGCGCCGCAGGCACCCACGTGCGCTGGCTGGCTCAGAGAAAAATAACATAGACGCTAACCTTGAGAAAAATTCCAGTATTCTTTACCGACGTATACCGCATGACAATTGCATTCAAGTTCAAACTCTGAGTACTATGAAGAGTAAAGGTTTCCACCACATTTCACATGTAAAACCATTTATTGAAAGATAATCTGCTTTTTAACTTTGTCATTGCCATAAAACTTTTCACTTCACATTTCTAGTATGCTTTGTCAGACTTAGAATCTGTTAACATACAACAATGTTTGAAGTTAAATATCCAATCAAGAACCAAGAGAACTTATTTAAACAGAAATGGCGAATGCATTGTTATAGTGAACATACGTCACAGTGTTATTGTGTGTGTACATTCTAGCTTGTTAGTTGCACAATTATGGAACGAATATAAGGCTTACATACTTAGAACATTTACCAGTACTGCTAATGAGATTTTAATGCAACATTTTGGTTTACTTGAAAATATATTCTGGATTTAAAGTACTTTCAGTGAGATACCAGATGGCACAGTGGTTAGTTTATGTGACAGCTACACGATTTTATCACGACGCTACTAATGAGTGACAATTTACAATGTTGCTTTTGCAGTGTTTCTGTTTTATATCTGCACAGTTTTCTGTTTTATTCTGGAAAGTAAAACAGGTTTTAGTAGTAACTTTTGTGGTATAGCTACAATGAGACTGCCTTCTCCGTAGCACAACAATACGTTACAGCACAGTACTTTCCTCATCACGGCAATAAGCGTAATAACTAAGACATTTATACGCAAAGCATTTCACTTTTGTGTATTATGAGGTAAGTACATTGACTTCTGCAGAACTTAGCTTTCGGAGGACGATAACTACGACACTTCCACACAGATTATGTTGCAACAAGACGCACATTTAGCGCTACAGTACACGTATTTGAGTGATTAATTGTGTACTTAAAACATTTATTTTTAAAGATTTTTGAATTACAAAGAAAGTTTTCCGTGATACATTTCATTCCATTGCTGTAATCTGTAGCACCTGAGGGTATAATTACATTGATCCTCAGGGGGGTACACGCTTACTTTGTGTACCATGTGTGTGGCAACCACAAGGAACCCTAGCTAATATGGTATTTGCTTGTACAACTTTACACATCGGTACCATATTTCTCTAAAACATAAATTACACAGCTATCTGATCATTTAACTGAGAGATAAACATTTTTTTACTACATCAGTGACACATGTTTACGCAATACACAGTTGGGTAACTTCACACTTATGAAACTGTATTTTGTCTGTACTTTGTAAACTGTTCATATTTTTTCGGAACCATTGTGATACTATGAGAGGTTTGAGATATTTGGTATGGGATCATGGTTTTTAAAGTGCGTTTGTGGCAGATGACACTTTTGACATGAGCAGAGAATTTTTTTAGGTTTTGAAATTATTGGAGGAAGCTACGACGATTTTGAGATTTGACTGAGGTGTTATGATGTTATTATTACGACGACGATGTGTATTATGTTGTTGAGGAATGTTTATTATGCTACGTATTTCGCATGATGAAATATTGAAGAAGTGTCGACGAATAAAGTAAGGAATAATGAGTAGTGGTTAGGGACGCTGATTTGTGAGAAAGGTTGTTGGAAACCAAGAATCGTACTTTAAGAGTTATGTGTGTATATGCGTGAATGTATCACAATGCTTGCGAAAATTTTTTGGACGCTGTTATATTTATAGGATTTTGTTTCTACACATTTGTAACGCAAATTCTCGACCTGTGAAATTTTTATATGAGACTGTCACTGTAGCGGAAACTGCTGTCGTAAATATTTCCGTAAGAAAGTTAAGTGACCACCTGCACGTGCGTCGTCGGCACACCGCTGTATCAGACACCTGGAGAACAAGCCATTAGGGTGTGCCTTTCCGGAAGCACAGGTAGAAAAAAAAAAGGGAAGGCCATTATCCTCGCTATTGACATTTCCTTGTTGAAAGCATAATGTGGAGCTCGTAATTTATGATATTTACTGAAATGCCTAATGAAATGACGAGAAATATTTTTACATCAGCACACCTGATTACGACAAGCGTCTTTCTACGAGAGTTGAGAGAATTTCTACTAACTTATGAAATGTCACATGACTATTGAATGATATTTTTATGCTTTGGTTTGCGTAATTGCTTATTTCATTTGATACCTGTTTTCCAGCTGTGTTACAGCATTAGTTTTATAAAATAAACTTAGATGCATTTGCTAATGTGAACACTTTGTGTCAACAGATCTATTAAATGATAATTTTGTAATCCACATTCTTTAAAAAAAAGGAGCACTTGGAAAGGAAAGAACAATAAGAAGGGACTAGTAACAGTAACTGGACACTTAATTTTCTTTTCAAGTACATGGTAATATTTTTTTTACAATAAGTTGTTGTGGTGCACCACTTTAATTACATAGACATTAAGATGTGAATATACATTTCCCTTATCTGCATTGTTGTTTTTACTGTAATATTTTTTCTGCTTGAGCTATGTCATGTTTACGTATAAGTTACTGCTGTTTGCCAGGCATAGTGTTACTGAATTTGACTTTGTGTTACTCTGCTAAGCCAGTTTTACTACTCATTTATTTTTATTGTTGCTACACATTGGCTCATATTAGTTGCAATGTTGCATTGCTTGGTAATTTAGGTTTACTGTAGCTTGCTTTGCAATTTTCCATTGTTTTGGTCATTGCTGTTTGTGTTACTTATTTTGTGCTGCTGCATTGCCTCGTCCCTTAGTTTAGCATCTGAGCTCAGTAGATTTAAGTTAGCTTAAGAGGGGGTAGCCTCAAAGAGAATGAGTTGCGATGAATAGGAAGAAATGCATTCAGAAGTTATACAAAAAAGTACAGAAAACAGGTTTAGGTAGAATTTTCTTGGAAATAAATGTTGAGGTAAGAAATGTGTGAACATATAAATACAGAAAGCATGCTTAGATAGAATTTTTTTGGTGGAAACAAAGGATGAAATAAGAGGAAAGATATATGAAGTTTTGGGTTGGACTGCAGTACCACATGTTACACTGAAAACAAACCCTGTCCTTTCCTTGTATTATTCCACTATATGTTTGTGTACCCTTGTGTATTTATGTTTTTCCTGTATTTATATGTTTATCTGATAAGATTTATGTTGTAGAATTTTTCTAATACTAAGCTACATTCACTATGATGAGGAATACTGTTATCCTCAAATATAATTGGCATTAATAATATGTTATGTACCTTATAAATATGCTTAGACATTATTTATTCTGTTTTGTGTTAATGTTCATGTGTGAAGTTGATGTTTCAAAAGTTATTCCAATCTTTTATGTATGTACTCATGTCATAATTCCTGTAACATTGATGTATGTGTTTATTTCTATTCTTTTGTAAAGCCTGTACTACAAATGTTATCTGTATTGTTATGTTTTTAATGATGTATTTTGTACCTTTGTTATTGTATTCTTATGTTATAAAATTGTAATTGTCACCAGTTCATGATATTATTAACGTGTTAGTTACATTTCACTGCACACGTTTCTGTTGGTCATAGTATATGGACAATATGTGAGAAGTAGGGACTGTTAGTGTTTGCACGTGTGTTAATAATTCTGCAAGGGACTGGATAACAGCATTGCTGGTTCTAAGGACAATTCCAAAAACTTTGTGAGTGCACATGTGGTGGTTTATGGACTTGCTATATTATCCGCAAGACTCTTCAATGGTGATTGTGCACCTGCACAGTTACAACAGATGGCTGTTGGTTATCTCTACAAGGACTACAGTGGGTCTACATCTTTGATGATCCATCAATATCATTATTTCTACAAGGACTGCAGTGGGTCTGCACCTCTGATGGCCCACCAAACCCGTAATCTCTACCAGGACTACAGTGGGTCTGCTCTGTGATGACCTACCTACAATATTCTTCAAAACGTCAAATGAACTCTGCTGTGGGTTTGCTCTGTTGTGGCCCATTACCTGTCAGCATGTCAAGAGTCAGCACTGTCTTTCCGTTGGAAGGACAACACTACTTCTTCAAGACTGCATGGAAATCCACTACTTCTGTGTGCATTTTCTTTTACTGCTCAGACTTTGAGAAAAACACTGCAATTTTACTGTGTTGAATCAGGACTGTCTTTATGGACTGTGAGAAATTTTTAGCTTTTGACCAACATTGTATCAATAAGTGTGTGCATTTGATTTCTTTGTTATTGTAATTATGAAAAATTTTTTCAAATCTGTATTGGCCACTGCCCAATCCAATTTGTAAAATTTTTTGTGGGGAGCATGGGGGCTATGTAAGTAGGCTGTTTAGGTTTTTTATTGGTAACGCCACCTCTGTATGAAAATCACTGGCTGTGCTGTGTGCAGTCTGTGGCTGCTTTGCATTGTTGTAATACTCGCCATTGTAGTGTTAGGCAGCTGGCTGCGAACAGCGCGTAGCGTTGCGCAGTTGGAGGTGAGCCACCAGCAGTGGTGGATGTGGCTCTATTAATATCTTTCATTTGCTAACTATCCCTATCAGTAGATAGTGCCTTCCATAGTTTGAATCTTTTATTTAGCTGGCAGTAGTGGCGCTCGCTGTATTGCAGTAGCTTGAGCAGCGAAGATTTTTGTGAGGTAAGTGATTTGTGAAAGGTATAGTTTAATGTTAGTCAGGGCCCATTCTTTTGTAGGGAATTTTGAAAGTCAGATTGCGTTGCGCTAACAAAATATTGTGTGTCAGTTTAAGCACAGTCATGTATAATTGTTCAAAGGGGACGTTTCAACTTGATGTCATGGATGTTGTTGATGTGGTCCGAGAATTCTCCCAGCTTTTCACGTCCATGAGACCAGACAACGAACGTGTCGTTGACGTAACGACCAAAGCAAGTAGGCTTTCCAGGAGCCGTGTCCAGGGCGATGTTTCCAAATTACTCCATGAACAGGTTGGCTACAACTGGAGCTAATGGGCTTCACATCGCAACGCCATCCGTCAGTTTGAAATATTCTTCGTCACACAAGAAATACGATGACGTCAGAGTAAGCTTGAATAAATCCACAGCACTGTCGTCCAATAACTGGAAGAGCAGATCTATAGTCTTTAACGGGAACGCGAGTGAATAATGAAACTACATCAAAGTTGACCATAATTTCCCTTTCTACAAGAAGCAGGCATTTAATTCGAATGATAAAGTCGACTGTATTCTTGATATGGTCCCCACAGTGACCAACGTGCAGGGTAAGGCGGTTAGCCACATGTTTCGCGTGTCTGTAAGTCGGCAGTGCAATGGTGCTCACGATGGGGCGTAGAAGAGTGTTCTTCTTGTAAATGTTTGGAAGGCCATACAAATTAGGTGGTCAAGGAGCCCAAGGGAGGAGATCTATGATGACATTCTCTTCCAGCGAAGACATCTTGAGAAACTCCGACGTCTTCCTCATTATTCTTGAAGCTGGGTCATTTGGCAGTTTTTAAGATGTCTCCTCCTCCAGCATCAACCGCATCTTCGCTTTATCGACGGCTCTTTCCATAATGACGGCTGCATTACCCTTGCTAGCTGCAGGGCTATGAGGTGTGGATCGGTGCAGAGCTCACGAATACCATTACGCTCTGTTCTTATCATGTTCGCAGTCGGCAGCTTGGATTTGGAAAGAATGCGGCTCGTTTCTCAGCGAATTTCTTCTGCAGTTTCACTGGGCATCTTGTGACCTGCTTGTTCCATGCCACTTATTATGTCAGAAAAAAGGATACTCTGCGGCGATGGTGCATAGTTAAGTCCCTTCTTGAGAGCCGACATGGCAGCCGCGTAAATGTTTCTTGTCGTAATGTTGATAACGGCGCGTTCTCTTGTTTTCCGCTCTGCTCCACGCTGTTGCTGTAAAAGCCGGCCGAATTTCGCTTTCTGTCTTTCCGTGGTTGTCCTCTGTGATGACATTTGTTGTGCTACTGTCTGCTGCAACAATCCAGTGGACGGCCATCATCTCGCGTCCATTCGTATCCAACTGCTGTGTAGTAGGATGTATACTCTCTCGCAACAGGGCGAAACTAGCAGGACAGCGGCCTGTAGCTAAGCACAGCATGGGACCCGTCCATCCGAATGTCAAAGCGGCCGCGGCTGAAGCACAACGCAAACATTATGATATATATTGCCGGATCGGGTACCAGTGACGTCACGGAAAGCAGCGCGACTATACAAGGACGGAAGCAGCAAACAGAAGACAGTCACCACTTGACAACGGCCGAGGAGTACTCGACCGAAAGCTCGTGGATTTTAAACCACTTGACGCGGCTGGAAACCCGATAAACCTTTATCCTCTTTCTAAATTACAAAACTTAGAGAAGAAATGTCTCCTTGACAGCCTGAACCGGCTGTAAGAACCTTGTAATGTCCAGAAGGACACACATTCAAAATTCAACGGCTGCAGCGAATTCAAAGTATAACATTTGTAATGAATTGCGTTCAGCGCAGTCCCTCACAGTTCAATGTTCCAGCTCACCATATCAACTGCCGTCTAAAGGTGCCCATACTTCATATAGACATCCGCACACTCCAACTCACCAAAACAAGGCGTGTCATCTGGCTCGCATTGGTAGCTAAGTGGACCTATGTCGCGCTTTCTTCGCACTGCCAAGGAGCTACTTCGGCACTAAAGTCTCCCTCGCCATCTAGCGCCTCGTTGGACAACCTACCCGCTCTCTCTGTAGCGCGCTGCTTAAGAAAAACCTTGTGTTCACAAACCATCTGACAGCGATGTCGCTGGAATCGATCGTGGTCAAACAAAATCGATTGGGACACAACCTACGGAAACCTCTGAGCGCGAGCCCTATTCCCTCCTGGCCAATTACTAACGTTCGTCTTAAGACATTCTTGACAGTATTTCATTCAGTTTTCCAGGTACATAGACGTATGCTCCACATGCATTTCACTATCTACACTAGTGAATTATAATTCTCTCAATACACGCTTTGAAGCACCTCTTCTTCCTAGGTATGTTTGAATACTGCAGAGAGCCATGAAAGCGTGACATGGGAAGGATCAGGGAAATTTCCTAGAGAAATTCAGAAACTGCTAGGAGGAAGCAGAATAATAATATGAAGAATACTCGAGAGGCTACTTGATGTACTTGTTTCTCTGTTCTACGGTTGGGTACGTGATACAGTTTCATTCTTTAACAGTTTTACAGCCGGCCGCTGTGGCCGAGCGGTTCTAGGTGCTTCATTCCGGAACCACTCTGCCGCTATAGTCCCAGGTTCGAATCGTGCCTCGGGCATGGATGAGTGTGATGTTCTTAGGTTAGTTAGGTTTAAGTCTAGGGGACTGATGACAAAAAAAAAATGGTTCAAATGGCTCTGAGCACTATGGGACTCAACTGCTGTGGTCATCAGTCCCTTAGAACTTAGAACTACTTAAACCTAACTAACCTAAGGACATCACATACACCAATGCCCGAAGCAGGATTCGAACCTGCGACCGTAGCAGTCGCACGGTTCCTGTCTGCGCGCCTAGAACCGCGAGACCACCGCGGCCGGCCGGACTGATGACCTCAGATGATAAGTCCCATAGTGCTTGGAGCCATTTGAACCATTTGAACAGTCTTACAGATAGCTCTCGAACATCGTGAAATGCGCAGTGAAACAAAATTCGGGCCAGCACACTTTTACATATTCCTCCTGGGTGTGTGTCTCTCTGGACTGCACATCTTTCAAGCTTCTGCAACCTACACTTTTCTGCAGTGTATAAGACATAGCATTAATGTTGAAACGAGCCACTTTAATAACTACAGGAGATACGATTCCGAAGTGATATTAATTAGCATTCATCTTAGGTCATCAACACGTCACAGTGTCGATACATGAAATCTTTTTTGTATAATGAACGTGAATAAATGCGAGATAAAGTAATGTGACTGATTTTCTTTGCAAGATGTGGCAACCCTGCAGGTTTGCGTAGGCACAATATCTGTGACCTTGGTCTATAAGCTGCTTCTAGTCCAAGCAGCACATCGATGCAACTGCTCAGGTGTGAGTTTTGCAGTAATAAGTTAACACATGTTTGTGTCTCTCGTCACGGAAATGGAACCGAATAATATTGCGCAACGGTATGCCATTTATTTTTTATTTAAACTCGGTGAAAACACGACGACAACTTACGGTAAGCTTTAGAAGGCTTTTGGAGAGGAGGTTATATCAAGAGCTCAAGTTTTTCTTTGGTATAATATGTTTAGTGAAGGCAGAACGAATGTTGAAGATCAAGACCGCAGTAGACGGATGTCATCTTGGCCAGGGTGCGTGAACTCGTACGATCTGATTGAAGATTATATGTGAAACTGATTACAGAAGAACTGAAAATCAATCGAGAAACGGTTCGTCTAATAATAACTGAAGATCTTGGAATGAGAAAGATTTGTGCAAAAATGCGCCATCCCATACTGCTCTGTCAGTACAGCAATTTTTAACCTCTAAAGAAATTTCAGTACTACCACAGCCACCTTATTCACCAGATATCGCTCCGTGCGACTTTTTTCTATCTCCAAGAGTCAAAACGGCGGTCAAGGGACACCATTTTCAAACAACACAAGATGTCCAAAAAGCTGTGACGAGGGTCTTGGAGGATATTACAGAAGATGAGTTCCAGAAATTTTACCTACAATGGTAGAATCGCTGCAAAAAGTGCGTGCAATCAGAAGGAAACCGCTTAGAAGAAGACAGCACTAAACTTGACTAAACTGGTAAGCAACTTTTTTTTTCACATCAGTCTCATTACTTTAGTGTCGCACCTCGCAATTATGTTTTCTTCTTTTATTCTTCGAATTTAGTTCTCTATTGAAAAAACTGTTTCTTCGACTAAGGGCATGTTTCCAATCATCATAAAATCTTCATTGCATACCTTTTTGATCCAAAATTATATCGTAAACTCATATTATACACTGAAAAGCCAAAGAGACTTGTTCACCTGCCTAAAATCATGAAGGGCCGCCGTCCATACAAAGGGGTGAAGAACTCTTCTGAGCAGCATGTTGCAAGGCATCCAAGATATTCTCAATTATGTTCATATCTGAGGAGTTTGGTGGCCTGTGGAAGTGTTTAAAGTCAGAAGAGTGTTCCTGGAGCCTCTGTGTAGCAATTCTGGACGTGTGGGGTTTCGCATTGTTCTGCTGGAATTGCCCAAGTCCGTCGGAATGCACAATGGACATGAATGGATGCAGGTGATAAGACAGGATGCTTACCTACGTGTCACCTGTCCGAGTCGTATGTAGGCATATCAGGAGTCCCATATCACTACAACTTCATAGCCTCATACCATTAAAGAGCCTCCACCAGCTTGAACGGTCCCTTGCTCAACTGCAGGGTACATGGATTTATGAGATTGTCTCCATACCGTACACATCCATCCGTTCGATACTATTTGAAACGAGACTCGTCCGACTATGCAACATGTTATCGGTCATCAACAGTACAATGTCGGTGTTGACGCGCCCAGGCGAGGTGTAAAACTTCGTGTCGTACAGTCAGAAAGGGTACTTGAGTGGGCCTTCAGCTCCGAAAGCCTATACTGATGATGTTTCTTTGAATGATTCGCAAGCTGACACTTGTTGATGGCCCAATACTGATATCTCCAGCATTGTGTGAAAAGGTTGCACTTCTGTCACGTTGAACGATTCTCCTAAGTCGTCGTCGGTCCTGTTCCTGCGAGATCTTTTTGTTCCCGCAGCGATGTAGGAGATCTGATGTTTAATCGGATTCCTGACTCCTGATATTTACGTTACACTCACGAAATGGTCGTAGGGGAAAATCCATACTTCATCGCTACCACGGACATGCTGTGTCCCATCGCTCGTGCGCCAACTATAACGTCACGTTCAAACTCATTAATTCTTGATACCCTGCCATTGTAGCAGCAGTAACAGCTCTAACAACTGCCCCAGATACTTGTTGTCTTGTATTGACTTTAGCAACCGCAGCGCCGTATTCTGCCTGTTTACGTATCTCTGTGTTCGAATACGCATGCCTATACCAGTTTCTTTGGCGCTTCAGAGTAAATTCGCATCATAATAAGGACCACCACTTTTACTCAAAAGAACTTGGTAGTACACTACCAAAAGCCAATAAAGGAGACGAAGACGCAAGCTGTTTACAATCCTAGTTGACTGGCTCTATAGCTTTGAGTATTTGGTGATGCAAAAAGTGAATCAATGTTCTTACGTCGCTTTAAATATGAGATGTAATAAGTTAAACTCTAAAACTTTAAACCTCTATATTTTAACACTTATTCGTTAGGTCGATTTCATTGAAACACTCTTTTCTTTACTAGCTCTCTACATTAATTTTCTCAGTACAGTGAATAGTCATAAAGAGGGGAATTCATACTTTTAAGCGATTTGATTTTGCGCAAAAAGCGTGGCCTTTTGTGGTTCTTTGAGTAGAGTAAAAAACTTTCTAAATACCACTGATTAATATTTTCCATCTGCAGCTCCCCAAAAATCGCGCAAAGAGAACAATACGTTACTCCTCTTTCACAGGATGCAGAGGCGGTAATAAAAAAGCGCAAATTTGTCTTTTGTACTTAAATGGCGTGCTCGAAATAAACTTACTTTTAAAACGAATATTCATTAAAACTGTTCTCGGATTAATTCCTTTGCAGAACAGGAAAGCTTCACGCTTCCCAAAATCGCGCGATTTACAGCGAATTTCGTATGCTTACGGCGTGGTCATCCACTGTGTTCATTGTGGCGTTCTATATTTTTTCCCTGTTAGATAAAACAGCTTTGTAACAAAGGAAACATATACAATCATCCGTTTGTGTGACAAGGAAAATGCAATGAGGTGACACTGGGGACTTTGCTGTTGCAGGAATTTTCCGCGACTCATTTGCATACAGGGTATAGCGTAACATTGTATTTAAAATGTACTTAATTTTTCTGTACTACACTGCTTTTCCATATATTTTTTTTTAGTGATCTACGTCGTCACGTCTTGTAACAAGTATTTTTTTCTTTCTTCTTTTCCTGGCGTTTTTCCATATCTGCTTGGGTTTGGCATGTTAATTTTTGGATGTGGCAATGTTAGTATTAGAGCGTGCCAGGAGGCCCTTCTTGTCACCACTTCTCCTGGCCCCACCCTGCCCCTTGATGGAATTCGTGTATCCCAACTCTCAGCGTCCAGCTTCAGTCAGTGTGTGCCGACGTTTACGAAATGTTCACGAATCACGTAACTGAGGAAGAAAGTGGCCACCATGCTGGTATTCGAATGGCTGGACGTGGTCAACCACCTAAAAACCACATCGACACTGGCCGGTACACATGTCGTTAAGGAAGGCTGCAGCCAAAAAAGCAAACAGTTATTCAAAAAATCATTACCGCCCTAATCACTAACATGCAGATCTAAAATTTTGCGTCTGTAAAGAAAGTGTAGTGAAAGACGGAGGATTAATATTTCACCACAAATACGAATTTTTATTGGTTTTTTTGTAAAAAGCTATAACTCAAATTCTAGTCGTAAAGCATCTTAAAATTTTATTGTAGCATCCTAAGAACTTTATAAGTTCACTAACCTACAATCATATATCAATGGTAAATATTTCATTTTTACAGAGTTTTGAAGTTTGCTCATTCAAAATCAAGTTTATTTTTCTACATATAATCCTATAAATCAGAATATAATTTAAGGATACTGTATTTTTTTAGTTTCAGTGAGATAGAAACATATTTCGGACACCTCCTGGAATTTTCGAGGCACCAGCGGATATCAATTTTGAGAAAAAGTTTCTAATAGCAGGAAAAATTAAAAGCAAAGAAACTGCATTTCAGACATTTTCTTCTCATGTTTCTACATGTAATAAGTTTACCCAGTTCCAGAATCCTCCGTGGTGATACAATCCGCCAGGTGTAATCTGCCTGGCCTGATATTTATAGGTAAGTGACTGATCTGTCAGCTTTCTTGACACTGCTTTGATCGATGGTATACAACACTTTTGTTCTAAACGCACAGTGGTTTATACCAGCTTTCTTCAGCACTTCAATTCTGCCATTATTTTCCCCATTAAATAGCAAATATGTATCGTAGAATGTTTTTCTTGAACATCCAGTCCAACTTAAAGGACCTAGGACTTTCACTCGCATTTGTTTTGTCATGAAGATACTCCCTTAAAAAAATTTTCCAACAATCCTGAAAGCGGGCTTAGATGCACTCATAGAAGGTTCTGGCAGGGAGTGAGTGGCATGTGAATAGGTTTCTTTGTTGTGCTGTACTTACAGCAGTCGCCTTTCGGTCACAGATTTATCTTTGATCTTTGATCGGCGGACAACTTGCGAAAGTAAATTGCCCACACAACATGCTTCACTACCTATAAATGGTTTTTATTTGTTCTTTAAGAGACAGGCAGCCTTTTCCTCCTAGTTGTTTTCGATCTTGAAGCACTTCACATTTCTTCTCCTTTAGCAAGTGACGAAGCGTACCGCCAAGCCTCTTTTGGATGTGTTCAACCCATTCCAACTTTTCTAGAGGAGAATGGCGTGGTTTATTACCTATTACAGCTTTGAAATAAGAAGGGCCCCCAAATGCTAAAAGGATGGAAGTAGTTGTGAGTGTAGAGTTTAACATAGGCCGACTAATATTTTAAAAACACTTCAACCTTTCCGAAAGGATATGTTGTAAAGAGTCTTCAAGGGTTCGTCGCCGGATGACGTTGTGCAAATTCCACAATATTTCCTCGGAATAACTGTCCGACGGCTTCAGGAAGTTCGACTTTCCTCGTGGCTAGGTACAACTTACGGTACACGCACGTCGAGACCCGTGTATAGGCCTATGGAACCCTGTATACAGGGTGTTACAAAAAGGTACGGCCAAATTTTCAGGAAACATTCCTCACACACAAATAAAGAAAAGATGTTAGGTGGACATGTGTCTGGAAACGGTTAATTTCCATGTTAGAGCTCATTTTAGTTTCTTCCACCTACGCTCAATGGACCACGTTATCATGATTTCATACGGGATACTCTAACTGTACTGCTAGAACATGTGCCTTTACAAGTACGACACAACATGTGGTTCATGCACGATGGAGCTCCTGCACATTTCAGTCGAAGTGTTCGTACGCTTCTCAACAACAGATTCGGTGACCGATGGATTGGTAGAGGCGGACCAATTCCATGGCCCCCACGCTCTCCTGACCTCAACCCTTTTGACTATCATTTATGGCGGCATTTGAAAGCTCTTGTCTACGCAACCCCGGTACCAAATGTAGAGACTCTTCGTGCTCGTATTGTGGACGGCTGTAATACAGGGCTGCATCAGCGCATCAAGGATTCCATGCGACGGAGGGTGGATGCATGTATCCTCGCTAACGGAGAACATTTTGAACATTTCCTGTAACAAAGTGTTTGAAGTCACGCTCGTACGTTCTGTTCCTGTGTGTATCCATTCCATGATTAATGTGATTTGAAGATAAGTAATAAAATGAGCTCTAACATGGAAAGTAAGCGTTTCCGGACACATGTCCACATAACATATTTTCTTTCTTTGTATGAGGAATGTTTCATGAAAGTTTGGCCGTACCTTTTTGTAACACCCTGTATAGAAGCCTGGAACCCTGCATTGGATCCTCTTAAATCATTACTAGAAAATCAAGATTTTTCGGTAACAGACCAGTCATAACATTGGTCTAGTACGGTTTCTTAGTGAGTAACGTCTGGCCGCACTATTAGTAAACATAGCGTGCAGCACACGTGCAGGAAGGCCGCTCTGCAATTTTCGGCAGAGGGCATTTGCGTAGGGCGCAATCTATCTGCAAATCATCGCGCATGCGTGATTTGCGCGCCTGCGCAATCTTCGCGCGCGTGTTCTACGTGCTGATACCGTCAGCCGTACCTAGCCATCAGCGAGGTTCAACCAAATGAAGATGTCGGACGGTTGCTCCGAGGTATTGTGTTCTACGTGCTGATACCGTCAGCCATACCTAGCCATGAGCGAGGTTCAACCAAATGAAGATGTCGGACGGTTGCTCCGAGGTATTGTGTTCTACGTGCTGATACCGTCAGCCGTACCTAGCCATCAGCGAGGTTCAACCAAATGAAGATGTCGGACGGTTGCTCCGAGGTATTGTTGTAGAACTTGCACAACGTGATCCGGCGGTAAAGCCGTGAAGACTGTTTACAACATTTTAAAAGCCGTTCTAATACTGATATCATGATAAAATTTATAAACATTATTTATAGACTTTTCGTTACTGTCGGTAGAACAGCTCCATATTTAAGGTTGAATAACAAGTTTTTGTTGTACTGATTTCCGTTTATTTCAAGCTAGTTTTCGGCTTATTGGGCTATCTTCAGGAAACAACTGACTAGCGTCCGAAAGGCATACTAGTTCTACGCTAAACAATCATTATAAGCAAACATACAATCAACCTGCGTGGAGTGTTGTGCATCAAGCTTGTTTCTTATCGTTGAAATCACAATTTACACAATGTACAGTATTAGGAACAATACATAACTAAACTTCACAATATTACAAGCAAAAATTTTTAATGGTAAAGTTTATGAGGTCTTGCCATTGGCTGAGAAGCTGTTAAACTGAGCACTCTTTGTTGACAATGTGCAACAAACGTGTTTCTTGACACTGTAAATTGAACTTTAAGCAATGGACAATATTATACACAATAATTAAAATATACAATCTTACGGCATTACAAGTTATATGGTTGTAATGCCGTGGTTTGTGAGGTCGTGACTTTGGCATTATAACCATATAACAGTAATACTGTAAGATTGTGTATTTTCATTATTGCCTATAATAATATCCATTGCCTAAAATTTTAACTGTAATATTATGTAATTTAATTATTTATTGTGCTTAATATTGTTCATTGTGTAAACTGCAATTTCAGTTTTTAAGAAAAACAGTTTGATGGATAACACTCTATGCATGTGGATTTTACCATTGCTTAATATGTTTCGCTACCTAAGAACTAGAGTTCCTTTCAGGTGCTAGTCAGTTGTTTTCTGAAGATGGCCCATTAAGCCGAAAACTAGGTTGAAATCAACAAAAATGAGTAGAACAAAAACAATTTGACTTTTCAATATTAAAAAATTATAAATAACAGACTGTAAAGTAAACTGTAAATTAAGAAAACAAGATTTTTGGAAAATCGATTATTTGGACCCAAATCCCATATCTACCCCACCCTCCCCTTAATCCATTGGACAGAACCGATCTCAGACAGTCGTGCCTCTCGCAGTCTGGGAAGATACGTGCTACTACGCGTGTCTATTCACGCGTATCAATCAGTTTTTGACACTACCTGCCCCAGTATCGGGACGCTATATGCCGCAACAGTCTCTAGTATTCAGGGCAGCATTCTTAATGTCTATAGGCTCGTAGCAAGTACTGATGTATTTATTTTCCTTTGAGCAGTGCTACTGGTTTTAGACGCTACTTTTCCCAGTACCTACGTGCTATATTCCGTATTTAGGGCAGCATTCCGAACGTCTATATTCATGGATGCGTAAAGGTGGGTATACATCTGCGACCAGAGAGATTTGGAGCCATTCGGGAGCAGGTTGCTCACAAATGTGTACGTTGCTCGCGAGCTACCGAAGTATTACACGTAAATTCTAGGGGATCACTGCTGTCAGCTGCAGCGGGGCACTACGCGGAATCAGCGGCTACGAGCGAAAATGTGTTGCAGACTGGGATTCGATCGCGTGATCTCTTGCTTACTGGTCAGGTGTGCTATTAGGGAAACAGCGTCATCGCATGTCCGCGGACTATCTCGGCACGCCTCACTGTCGATCCACATTTCCACCGAGCGCCACCTGTTCGCAGTCTCTGTTCACTGACTCCATGTTCGCTACTCTGCGATTACCACAAGAGATGGGATGCATTTCTACATCCGCTATGAAGAAGGTTGCTCCATTGCCCAGCTGGGTGTATCAGTTATATGATTGCATTACGACCATTGCTTTCCGCAGGTCTGAAAGCCGTCTACATCTACATCTACATTTATACTCCGCAAGGCACCCAACGGTGTGTGGCGGAGGGCACTTTACGTGCCACTGTCATTACCTCCATTTTCTGTTCCAGTAGCGTATGGTTCGCGGGAAGAACGACTATCTGAAAGCCTGCGTGCGCGCTCGAATCTCTCTAATTTTACATTCGTGATTTCCTCGGAAGGTATAAGTAGGGGGAAGCAATATATTCGATACCTCATCCAGAAACGCACCCTCTCGAAACCTGGCGAGCACGCTACACCGCGATGCAGAGCGCCTCTCTTGCAAAGTCTGCCACTTGAGTTTGCTAAACATCTCCGTAACGCTATCACGGTTACCAAATAACCCTGTGACGAAACGCGCCGCTCTTCTTTGGATCTTCTCTATCTCCTCCGTCAACTCGATCTGGTACGGATCGCACACTGATGAGCAATACTCAAGTATAGGTCGAACGAGTATTTTGTAAGCCACCTCTTTTGTTGGTGGACCACATCTTCTAAGGACTCTCCAAATGAATCTCAACCTGGTACCCGCCATACCAACAATCAATTTTATATGATCATTCCACTTCAAATCGTTCCGCACACATACTCCCAGTTATTTTACAGAAGTAACTGCTACCAGTGTTTGTTCCACTATCATATAACCATACAATAAAGGATCCTTCTTTCTATGTATTCGCAATACTTTACATTTGTCTATGTTAAGGGTCAGTTGCCACTCCATACACCAAGTGACTATCCGCCGTAGATCTTCCTGCATTTGGCTACAATTTTCTAATGCTGCAACTTCTCTGTATACTACAGCTTCATCCGCGAAAAGCCACATGGAACTTCCGACACTATCTACTAGGTCATTTATATACATTGTGAAAAGCAATGGTCCCATAACACTCCCCTGTGGCACGTCAGAGGTTATTTTAACGTCTGTAGACGTCTCTCCATTGATAACCACGTGCTGTGTTCTGTTTGCTAAAAACCCTTCAATCCAGCCACATAGCTGGTCTGATATTCCGTAGACTCTTACTTTGTTTATCAGGCGACAGTGCGGAACTGTATCTAACGCCTTCCGGAAGTCAAGGAAAATAGCATCTACCTGGGAGCCGTCTTGTGGGCACGTGACGCGGTATGAAAAGCACATAAGCGAGGCAGAGACTCATAGAGATTTATTCGAGCGATGGTATACGGCAAAAAAGTGCTAATCGACTAATGTAAAAGCGACTTAGAGAAATAGATATATTATTAAGACTCGGCGCCTAGGACCGAGCGTCTCAGAAACAGTGATCCTGGAATGCTGTTCCCGTGCTACTGTCGTGGGCATGTATTCAGTGTGGCTGATGGAAGGTGGAACCATGAGTAGGCGACTTCCACATCTCTTCACTGAACTTGTAAGCCTGATGCTTGCTCGTTCTGTGAAGAAGAAATGCAAGGCAAGGCAGGCGGCAGTCTGATTCGAGGACAGAATATAATGCTGGTACAGGCAAAAGTGTTTCGAAGCACATTGTTCGGTGCGTGTTGTTGAGGTTGGTTAAAATGGTTCAAACGGCTCTGAGCACTATGGGACTTAACTTCTGAGGTCATCAGTCCCCTAGAACTTCGAACTACTTAAACCTAACTTACCTAAGGACATCACACACATCCATTCCCGAAGCAGGATTCGAACCTGCGACCGTAGCGGTCGAGCGGTTACAGACTGTAGGTCCTAGAACCGCTCGGCCACTCAGGCCGGCGTTGAGCTTGGGGCTCCAAGCAAATGGCGTTCATTTGTTTCCATGTGACTCAACGATATTGTCATTCCAGTGGACACAATATTAGACCGTCTTTAATGGAAACGTTTCACCTGGTTGGATGAACTGGGTGTTCCATAACAGTAGGTCGATGGTCTTTCCCGGATACAGTAATCCAAGAAACAGTTGCTCGACACATGAACTGTGCCACGAATACAGGCCAATTTGGGGACATTCGTCTGAGTCTACATGGTGCGTGTGGCAGTAACTGAAGGAAGAAAGGTAGCTGTGGATTATGTGAACTTTATTTTAGCCCTGCATACCTTAGGCTTGATGTCTTACTCGATGTAGATGGCATCTTCCAGCAGGATAACTGTCCAAAGGTGGGCCAACATGGTCACAGTGTTTTGGTTCATCAGTATAAGTAATAAATGAAATTTTTTCTGAGTTATTGTGACAAAATAATTCCATTTGTGATGGTCAATTAATCAAATCTACAGAAATTAGTGTCTTGTATCAAATTATTGATTATTACTCCATTTCCTTCTCATCCATATGGAAAGGAGCATTGATATCTCTTATGACGTATATTTTAAAGTAAACAGCTTTTAATGCTGACGTCAAACTTGTTAGCTGTTTCCTTGCACCTGCAATAATGCATTCAGTTACTTATATAGTGTGTGATAGTGAATAGTGGCAGAATATCTCAGTAAAAACAAAGGGAATGATTTTTTCTGTGAAGGTCAAAGAATAATAGGAAGTAACCGAAATTTCCTTGAGAACAGAGGATAAAATCTGTTACCTGAATGTTTCTGCGCTGGTTAACTTCTGTAACAATATGATGGGCATTCAAAAACAATGCAACACATTTTTTCCAGCCAATTTTGTTTAAAAAATTGCAATTTTCTTTACGATATACTTAAACATTCCCGCATCAACTCACGGTAAAAAACAGCGCTGTAATCAATCTTCAAAGGACATCTCCAGCTGAGGTCCGTTCCAATCTAAGATTAGTTGTTAAATTTCTCTGATTGGAAAACTAGGTCATCAAAATATACAAAAACTTGTACAGAGTGTGTCTACTGACACGGACAGTTGCTAAAAGCGCCTTAAGTCACTGAGTGAAGTGTACGTCGTCAAGAGAACAAGGAGGAGGAAACATGTCTGACCTCCTTAGTCTGTTGTGAGATTTATAGGAAACCGAAGGAACGTTACAGCGTGTTCGTGACCGCCAAAATGTGATACAAGGACATTATACAGGGTGATTTTTTTGCACTGTGTACAAACTCGGGATTGATCGATAAGAGGATACGGAACAAAAAAGGTCTAATGAAGTTGTGTCCGGCAATGCATAGTTTCCGTGTTAGAGACTATTTCTTCAATCATACATAGTTACAGAGACTGCCGTCTAATAAGCGTTGTACCATGTAGCCACAGTGTTAAAGGCAGCATGAATACGCTGCTCCGGTGTCTGCATATCTGGAATTGGTTCTGCATACACGATACATTCGAGATGGCCCCATAGCCAGAAATCGCGCGGGTTGAGGTCCAGTGAAAGAGCAGGACGTTTAACTGGACCCCCTCGTCCAGTCCATCGACTATGGAAGACAGGATGGAGATGTGTCTGGATGTTAACGGCGAAATGGGCTGGAGCACCATTATGTAGTAGCCACATAGCCCTACGAATCATTAATGGCACTTCTTCCAGCAGGGGAGGCAAAGCCACTCGCAAGAAACGCCAACAGTTCCAGTCTGTTAGGCGACGTGGAAGGAAGACCAAAATACGGTGGCCACTTACCTCGGCCCACCCATTCAGGCTGTATCGATGTTGATGTCACCATACCAAAGGGGTTCTGAATACTGTCCCACAGATGACTGTTACGAAAGTTGAAGATACCACCCCACGCAAAGGTGGCGGTCGTCTATGAATAGTATGGGTGACACAAATCCAGGAAACGTGGTTATCTTGCAAAGAAAGTAGTGATAAAACTGCTCCCGATGTGGGAAGTCTGTCACTAGCAAGCACTGCAAACACTGTAAGTGATAAGGGTAGTAACAACCCTCTAGGAGGAAACCACACGTACTGTAGCTGTGGCCGCATGGACAAGCGCGTACAGATCGTAGTCTCTGCAGCAAAGTAGGATTGAATAAATCGTCTCTAGCGTGGAAACCATGTGTTTCCAGACGTAAGTCCGTTAGACCTGTTTTGTTCCGCAGCCTCTGATCGATCAATTCCTAGAGTTTGTACATCGTGAAAAAATCACTCCGGGCATTGTGTTAGGAGACTAAGACGCTGCTGTGCTCGATTATATTTTTGTTGCAATAGATCTATTACTGTGTGATAGTGTGGGGGTACGCCACATAACGTGAAAAAAATATTAAATAACTTCGTAAATTTACCCAAATTACCTCAGAAAAATAAGAAATACTCTTTGATCAATTAATATGATCTGCGAATATAAGTGCAATCTCTTCTTTTTTAAATCGCTCTCTCTGTCCCCCCCCCCCTTTAGTTTCTTGGTAGTGAAAGAAGCCATTTTGTGACGAGGCACGAAAACTTGCATGTAATACTTAGCCTAAATATAATAAAATATTACTTAAAAGTGTTGTTAATGTTTATGCGTACCAACTCGTATATTCATGAAGTGGTAAAATAAATTTATTTTTGCAGATTTTATAGGGGAACATTGATGCAGATATCAGCGCCATTGTTATAAACGACAACGGCCCAGAGTCGTAAATATCTTCATACTCTCTAATTTTGACAAATAAAAATAAATGTAGCTGCGAGAAGTAAATAATTTTCCAGATGTGAAGCAGGCACAATAACATTAACTTCTACTTTCCATAATATATAAAAACCGATACATAAAGAAACACCACAGTAGCCATCTTCAGATTATATTAGGTAGTCTTGCTAGCCTACAATGTCGCTGTCTTAGTTGCTGTGGTTACTGTATACGTTCTATTCTTTGATGTCAGTGGAGCTATAGTAGGTGTTGAACTGTACCTGTATCAGTTATTTCTGGCGTTTTCAATTTATGAAAGTTTATTTAAGAATGTCACTTAACAGCTGTACTGACAATTGAGTCAGTGAAGTTATCATCATCGGTGACTCCACTGTCAATACAGCTATCAAATAAAGTCATTGTGAAATAAATTTCAATAATGTGGCAACTTCAGAAACAGCTGATCCAGCTAAAGTTTAATCTACGATAGCTCCAGCCTACTATAAGTCCACTATCAAAGTAGCAATCTTATATAGTAGTGACAGCAACTAAGACAGTAGCATCATAGGGATAGCAAGACTACTTGATACAATCTGAGGATGGAAAGCACGCCGAAATAGGCTTTGTTGTTGTTGTGGTTTTCAGTTCTGAGACTGGTTTGATGCAGCTTGTAACCTCCCCCTCACTTATCGACCTTAATGACAGTGAAAAATTAAACCGCGTGTACCTAATGGAAATTTGGGAAAAAGCAATCGTCACCGAAGTTAATCTGTTGGTAAAGAGGGAGGAAACGGTTACATCTAAATGAAAGGAAAAATGCAAATGAAATTGGTGGAAATTAATTTTGAAAAGGGGTAAAGTTAATGAAGAAAGTAAATGTGCGGCCGTTACGTTAACAATTAACTAGCGGTAATTAGATATTTGAGATTTGGGGGAAATTACGGTCGCCAGTCCTAAGGACAATTACTATAGTAACTGAAAAAGAAAGGTAATTACACATATAATTAGCACTAGAAGCGTGGCAACTGAAGGTTGACACGTGTAGTGTGAAAACTGAAAGTTTGTCAGAAGTAATAACCTTCGCTGCACTCTGACTTAATTTAGCAAAAGAATTAATAAAACCGGAAAATCGAAAGTTAATTTAGTGACTGAAGTTAATAGTGAGCTTTCTTTCTGAAGCACATCGAAATTCAGTAAAATACAGTTAGTCTTGGACTACCTCAACAATCATTTCAAAAGCAATTTGAATCTACGCAATTTAGAAATAAGAGATTTTACTTTGAGCTTGAATTAAATGATTCGGAACAATTAACAATGGTAAAATTTAGTACGTACCAAGCTGAGCTGCAGTCACAGGTAAGCTAAAATACGGTAACAAAACTCGCACTCTTTAATTTGTGCTTGTGTAATCTAAATATTGTAGCCAGCTATGAATACTTAAAGTGAACTTTGAAATTAAAGCAGTGAAATTGAATTATGCTGGCGTTTGAATTTCAACGACACTCGGGTTCATTTCGGAAAAGAAAGGGACCCTGCTTGGCAATGCAATTGGGACAATGAGCAACAAAGGTTCATGCTACGTTGCTGTAATTTTATGATTTGAACAGTTTGAAAAGCTGAGGTCTGCCATACAGTTCTAAAACTTTACGTGCTTCCAGTCTTCCTTGTTGGTTGATTGAAGGTTTGAAGAAGTCAATCGAGGATGTGGCGACAGTCACTCATTGTCGGCCGTCGCTGTTGCAGAAGCTGGATGTTGGCGCGCCTTCTTCTCGACACGGTCACCAGACGAAACGGGCTCTTGACGTGCGCCAGCTAATGCTTCCCGTCCACGACACCATGTCAGAAACTGTCATCGCAAGTCGAGCGCAATTACATGCAGACAAACCCAGAAAGCGCGGCAACTCGCGGGTGCTTCGCACAACACACCTGCTCCACTGCACCACCCCAGCCAGACCCTCACATGCTCTGCCCGCGCTCCACGCGGCAGAGTTAACACTACCAAAGATCCTACACACTTTGATTCTTCACACGACCCATCGATGTAATCGTTCGATAGCAGTTTTCCCTAGGCAAGACCTAGCGTAAAAATACAAATAATATTTACGAAACAAACCAATTATACATCGACATAAGTGCATAAATATATATAAACAAACAGTAAAACAATTACAATATATAAAGAGACAGAAATGTCAGAAGTAATCTTGAGGTAACAAAACAAGGAAAAAAAATAATAGTACAATAGATGGAAATAGGATGATATGCATTTCCGGCGTTATACGTGCCCCACATTGTCTGAGGATGTTCGTGTAACGTAAACAGACTCAGAAAATGTCCCAAAAAAGAAACAGCGGAAATGCATATGCTCAAAACATCAAAAAAATTTAGCATTCGTCTAATTAACCATAAACCAATTTTTAGACAATAATAATTGAGTGGAAACACTCCTAATATTATTCCACTCTGTCATCTTGCAAAAAATAAAACAGGTTGACAACATATTAAAATTCATAGAAAATATAGAAAATGGTTTAGCTATTCCAAAATCATTAAAATTCGTAACACTATGAGAAATGGAATACTATTTGCAAAATTAATTAGAGTGCATGGTCATAAAAACAGGTAGATCAAAATACGCAAATAATTAAATAGACTACACATTTTATATAACCTTTTCATAATTAATATTCTCGTCACGAGAATCTATTTAACGCTAAACAAGAAAATAATGTACAGCAGATCGACAAAAACATAAATATTAACAGCAGAATTCTTTCAGCTGTCCAGGAAGAAAAACAATTCCGTTTTCCGCACCCGCAAGTACAAAGAATGCCGACAGCGGCACAAGAGCCGACAGCGGCTTCGCCTCGCCAGTATTGTTGCACCCGGCTGTGCGGCACGCTTGATCTCACTCCCCCTTGTAACGGCGTTTCCAGAACGTCCGTTTCACTGAATTCTTTCGTAAAAACTCACTCCCGAGTAATCTCAAGGAGTCCATAAACACTATCACAGTGGATAACTCAACACTGTCCATTATCACACGCATGTACTAGCCTGAAACTTAAAACAGCGTCTAAGTACATCGGCAGTGACTAATAAAACACACATTCATTAAATCTTACAGCAAGTTACAAAATCATATTTACATTCCTTAATCTACTGTGACTCAGCTGAAAACTTAAACTAGCAGCTTGGTTTTTTCAGTTGATTAGATCATGATTAAATTGATTAAAATTAAATTGATTAATCAAAATTAATTACTTATTAATTACAACTTCTTTAATGACCTTGGTCAGTCAAAAGCATGGCAATCTAGCAAATCGTTAAATCTTACACTCTATTTTCCATACTGTATAAATTACCCATTGTGTGGTATTAATCGATCCTAGGTCGGTACAATTTCAAGTCTACAATGTTCCGTATACCTAATAGTTTTCCAGAGCTTGGATACTCTAAGCAATAAGCATTTGTGTGAGGTATACCAATGACTTTATATGGTCCATTATAAACAAACTTAAATTTAGAGATTTCATTGTCTATCTCGCTCAATTTCTCATGAGCTTTTACAAGTACTAAGTCTCCGATCGCAAACTTAGCAAAACGCGCTTTAGCGTCATGACGACGTATGCGAGCATCGGCTTTAAGCTTCATTACTTCTTGCAACCGATCTTTTTCCACACCAATACTAATGTCAATCCGTGGAGGGAATTTGATTATCTCTTCCACTAAACTTTTACTTCTGTCATCCAACAGGATTTCCTCTGGAGAAAATCCCGTCGATTCATGTCTCAAGGTGTTCATAATTCTCTCAAATACTGCTACATATTTGCCCCATGCCCTATGGTTGTGATGGCAATAGGTACGGCACAGTCGGCCTAGCTCGCGCATATACCTCTCAGCGGGATTCCCAGCCGGACAATAAGCTGAAATATGGATCACCTCGACCCCATTACTTTCCATGCCTTCATTCCACAACTTAGAAGTAAATTGTGCCCCATTGTCTGATAGAATCGCCTTGGTCTTACCAATATGAACAAAATAATCGTTCACAAGCTTGCTATAGACCGCTTTGGCTGTAGCTTTCCTAATCGGGTATAGTTTGATGAACTTGGAAAAAGCTTCTAGCACTACTAAAATGTAGGCAAAGTTTCCTGATGACTTGGGCAAAGGTCCGTACAAGTCCACGCACAGTAACTCAAAGGTGTCGTTAGGCCTTATACTTTGCATAGGACCACGACTCGTACAGTTGGTAACCTTCACCTTCTGACATAAATCGCAAGTTTTCACTCTGTCAGTAACTCGTTTTAACATGTTGTTAAAATGCACTACTTCACTCAGCTTTTCCGTACATTTCTTTGGTCCACATTGACTATACGCCAAATGGTAGTAGTCTATTATTTCCGTGGCGTATTTGGTGGGCCAGCATACCCGCCAAATATTACTATCTTCACCCTTACGTATGTACAAGATATGATCGTATATCTTGTAATACTTCCTTAATTTCTCTCCTTCTGGACTCTTTTCATCATATCGGGTTTTCACCATATTTAAACAACCATCCTCGTTCTGATGACGACGTAGATTCTTACAGATGTTCATTATTAATTTACGTCCCTCAACTTCTTTAAAATAGTACAATTTGACCACTCCATCTTCCTCATCTTTCAATAGACCTTGATTAGACTCGGGCAACCGCGACAGCGCATCCGCTACGCAATTGTCGGTCCCTTTTACGTAACAAATGTCATAGTTAAATTGCTGTAAATACAACGACCACCTAGTCAGTCTTTCGTGAAGTAGTTTACAATCCTTCAGATAAGTGAGCGCCTTATGGTCCCTATGAACAATCATCTTACGGTCCCATAGGTAACCCTTGAACTTCTTGAATCCCCACAAGATAGCGAGACACTCTTTCTCAGAAATCGTGTAGTTTCGCTCACTTTTTGATAAAGTTCGACTCGCGAACGCTATCGTCCGGTGTTCCTTATCCTCTCCTTTACCAACTTCTTGGAACAGTTCTACCCCCACCCCGTAATTCGACGAATCCGTTCCCAGATGGAAGGGTAGCGATAAATCAGGATGAAATAGTATGTTAGATCTTAACAACTCGTCTTTTAATCTCTCGAAAGCGGTCTGACACCCGTCAGTCCACACAAACGGAACATTTTTGCGTAAGAGGTTATTCAAATTTTCATCATTAAACACTTGTCCTTTTACAAATTTACGGTAAAATCCTGTGAGCCCTAGAAAACTTTTTAACTGTTTCCTAGACTTGGGTGGAGGACAATTCCTTATTGCCTCTAGTTTCTCTGGGTCTTTCGTAATACCAGCAGTGGTAATTACATGCCCTAAAAATTTCAGTTCCTGCTTCACAAATTCGCATTTCTTTAGCTTTAGAGTCATTCCGCCACGGCGCAATGCTCTAAAAACTTCATCTAACAGGTCACAATGGTCATGCCAAGTGGCATTGGCCAACAATAGGTCGTCAACATATACAGTTAAACTTGAACTCAAAGCCGGTCCTAGCACTTTATCTAGGGCCCTGATGAATATGGACACAGATATATTAAGTCCAAACGGCAGTACTCTATACTGATAACACCTGCCCGCAAACAAGAAGGCGGTGTATGGCCCAGATTCTTCTTCGAGTTCTATTTGCCAGTAACTAGCCGTCAGATCGAGGCTAGTCATGAACTTAGCGTCATGAAAACGTTGCAAAATCTCCTCCATACTCTCTGGTCTGTCTATTTCGCGTTGAACGACCCTATTCAATGTGAGTGCGTCAATCACAATACGCACACTACCATCCCGTTTTGCTACAATGACCAAACCGTTATTGTATGGACTCGTACTTGTTTCAATCACTCCCCATTCGATCATCTTATCTATCTCCCGTTGCACTGCTTCCTTTTTGGACAGCGGTATAGCATACGGTCTCACGAAGAATGGTTCATGCGGAATTACATGCAACTTGCATTTATATCCTTCCACAAGTCCCGGTTTGTCTGAAAACACACTCTTATTCCTCATTATTACTTCATAGAGGCCTTGTCTTTGTTCGTGTGTTACGTTTGACACACCGTCTACAATACTCTCCAATTCACTTTCTACACTATTGTCAATGCCGAGATTCCTCACATTACAGTAGTTCAAATTCATACCTACGTCAATACCATTCGGCCAGTTAACAATGTGTATAGGCTGGTATTGCCTATGCACACCGTCTCCTGCCTCGTCAAAACTAACTACTATTGTTTTATCTTGGGACGTACATGTCAAAGTTTCGCTTTCGCAATTAATCACTGCACGGTACTTTAATAGCCAATCTTACCCGATAATTATTTCCGTAGTTAAGTCTGGCACGACGACAAACTCTTGCTCAAATCGTGCCCCACATATCTCGAAGTTGACAAAAATCTGTTTTGTGACCGGTTTACTGACCTTCCCAGTAGCACGGATAATTTTCACTCCTGTTACTGGCATAACTACGATGCCGGGTCTGTCTTTCTGTAACTCAAATATTTTCCCAGATACAGCACTCAATTCTGCACCGGTGTCAATCAACACGTTTAGTTGTAGGTCGTGCATATTTACAGACACTACTATCTGTCTACACTTGTCCTCGACTGTTTCTTTATTTTCCCACAGTAAATCCTCGTCTATATCCAGGTCATTCCAGAAAAAACCATCCGGCTTTGATCCTAAATCCGGTTTATCTGGCGGCTTTTTCAGCCTCTGTTCACATACAGTTTTAATTTCAACACGTCTGTCCTGAGGCTTAGTCTGTAGCTTCGCCTCCAATACCGAAACCTTTTCCTGTAACTCGTCAACTAGTGAGTGTTGCATTGCTATAAATTCACTAATTGTCACCTTCGTTGATTCCTCTTTAGTCAGATTGATCTCATCTGCCAATATACCTTGAGAAATGTGCCCAGTAGTATCTGCAATTACTTCTTCTAGATCTGCGCAACCCACACTGCTATCGTCTGACCGTATAATGTCAGCTTTAACCTCATACACGCTGAAATCTATGTGCTTTTCTACCAATCGTGTCCGGCTATCACTAAAATTTTCGTAATCTTTCTCCTTAATACTCTCGCAATGTTTAAACTGGAGGTTTGCGTCGGATGGGTCGGCTACTTCAACCACTACGACTTTCGGTAAGGTCTGCCGGTTAGGGCCAGAACTTTCCGTTACTACTTCAACATCCAACTCTTGTGGGACGAGACACGACGAATCTTGCTCGTGCTCCCCATTAACATCAACTATTTCTAGTAAAGTCTGCCGGTTAGGGCCAGAACTTTCTATCATTTCACAAACACTATCTTCCTGCGGGACGAGACGCGGAAAATCCTGCACGCGCTCCCCATAAACACTTCTCCCATACAGGCCCTTATAATTTCTTAGTTCGTCGTATAAGCGACCGAACTGCCTTAACCAGACCTCATCCCTCTCTGCATCCCCTCGCTCGATGACGGACGTTTTATCCGACATCTGATCATTCTTAAACTCAATCTCCAGTTCCGCTGTGGGTATTACAGCTGCCACTTTATAATCGATTTCCGGAACACAACTTAAATTGTTCTCACTGACAGTGAATGTATTTTCTGCTGCCATGTATACAGCTGATTTACTACTTGTGGGCGCACTCCTTTCTCTTAACACTGGCACACTCTCCCGCCGTTGATTATTCCATACGGCATTTTCATAACGACGACACCTGAGTTTTCTCCTGTTATTGGGTCGCCAAATTTTCTCCACGCCCGGTCGGCCCCTCACCGGCGTGACTAAAGGTTTCCCTGTCTCGTCCCAGCAGATACGCTCCCCGGATGCTGCTGAGGCGGCTGATCACACCCTCTGGCGTTATTACTATTCCGTGAAGCCCGTATCACGTTAGTATGATACTGGTTTCCGTCATTCCTGTTATTATTCGCATTGTACCGATTGTCATTACGGCCCGAACCATTATTGTTATTGCTGCCAAGATTGCGGTATGCATTATTCCCGTAGTTATCATTGTTGTGGTTGCTGTGGTACCCGTTGTTGTTACCACAGCCTCTACCAGTATCGCGATTATTGCGCCAATTGTCCTCGTCCTCAACTCTTTCCAGGAAATCATTGATTGTCCTGTAATTGCTTCCTACGTAGCGTTTTGTATCATCTGGAAGCTTCATGTAGAGTTCCCAGACTATTTCGGATTCCGTGCGGCGATCACGCAAATATTCCAACTTGCGGATCCAGCCCTCACAAAATTCCTTCATCGAGCCGCGCGAATTCGCATCGAAAGGCCTCGATACGACAAATTCGCGCCAGACACTTTGCTGTTTTTGCTCTGACCAGTATTCAGCCAGAAACCAATTTTTAAACTCGTCAAAAGTCAGGTTCGTAATGTTGAGGTTTAAGCCCCAACGCTTGGCATCACCAGCCAACACATCAATAACCGCATTAATTTTTCTCTCATTAGTCCATGATCTGGGTAAACCCCTTTCACAATTCTTAATGAAATCCGTCGCGTGTATACCGCCTTTTTTCAAGGGGTCGAACCACTCCTCTTTCGTCAACAATTCCGAACTATGTGCATAGATTGGCACATAGCTCTGTTTTTCGTCAAGTTTCTTTTCTAATTCCGACACTCTCGTAATTACTTGGCAAGTGGTTGTCGCAAGCGTTTCTACTTCCCTTTTTTTCTCTTCGCAGGTATTAGCCTGCTTCGTCACTTTGGTATCTACTTCGGATACTAAAGCCTTTAAAGTTTCCACTTTCTTTTGATCCTCTTTTTTCACTAACTGAATTTGTTCCGTCACCTTATTCTCGATGATCGGAGCAACTGATTCTCCTAAACTTTTCTCGATTCTGCTAATTTCGGAATTAAAACGAGTATTTATGCTCGCTATTTCCGCCTGAACGCCTATCATTTCCTGTTTAAGATTTCCGATTTCGGTATTCATTACAACAATATCTTCTTTGATTTTATCAACTTTTGTGTTAACAACTCCAACATTGTTGATAACAACGTTAATACCTTTGCTCTGATTGTCTAGCATCCGTTCAATTTTTTCAGACTGAGCTTCTTGCTTGGCAGCCCGAGCTTCTTGCTTGGCAGCCTGAGCTTCTTGTTTGGCAGCCTGAGCTTCTTGCTTGGCAGCCAGATCTTCTTGCTTGGCCGATTGACTCTTGATTTCGTTAATCAAAACATTCAATAAATCAGTTAAATTCCCGGAAACTACCGGTTTCACTTCCGTAGCAGCTTCCTCTTTAATTGTCCCCCCGTATTCGTCATCAAGGGATTCAGATTTGATTTTCACTTCCGATTCCGAAACATTTTCTGAAGTTTGGAATTCCATTTCTGCTCTTTGTTGCGTTTCGGCGGTCGCGTCTTTCATGCTCGCCGCCTGCCCCTGAACAATGGGTACCGCGGTGCGCGTTTCCCACTGTTCGACCAATTGTTCCGTATCAAAGTCTACCAAATTTTGGCAATTGTTGCCTTCACTCATTTTAATAATTTTCAATATAAATGCCAAATCTCAAATATAATTAGATTTACTCCCACTACTTAATGTTGCTGGCGTAACGACCTGTTCTTAACCAATACTTTGTTACGAGATTTGCACCATACAAAATTCGTGTACAGAACAACCTCAAAACTGAAGATTGTCCTGTCACCAGGTCGCCACGTGTAATCTCCCCCTCACTTACCGACTTTAATGACAGTGAAAAATTAAACCGCATGTACCTAATGGAAATTTGGGAAAAAGCGATCGTCAACGAAGTTAATCTGTCGGTAAAGAGGGAGGAAAGGGTTACATCTAAATGAATGGAAAAATGCAAATGCAATTGGTGGAAATTAATTTTGAAAAGGGGTAAAGTTAATGAAGAAAGTAAATGTGCGGCCATTACGTTAAAAATTAACTAGAGGTAATTAGATATTTGAGATTTTGGGGAAATTACGGTCGCCAGTCCTAAGGACAATTAGTATAGTAACTGAAAAAGAAAGGTAATTGCAGGCCGAAGTGGCCATGCGGTCAAAGGCGCTGCAGTCTGGAACCGCAGGTCCGCTACGGTCGCAGGTTCGAATCCTGCCTCGGGCATGGATGATTGTGATGTCCTTAGGTTAGTTAGGTTTAACTAGTTCTAAGTTCTAGGGGACTAATGACCTCAGCAGTTGAGTCCCATTGTGCTCAGAGCCATTTTTGAAAGGTAATTACACATATAATTAGCACTAGAAGCGTGGCAACTGAAGGTTGACACGTGTAGTGTGAAAACTGAAAGTTCGTCAGAAGTAATAACTTTCGCTGCACTCTGACTTAATTTAGCAAAAGAATTAATAAAACCGGAAAATCGAAAGTTAATTTAGTGACTGAAGTTAATAGTGAGTTTTCTTTCTGAAGCATATAGAAATTCAGTAAAATACGGTTAGTCTTGGACTACCTCAACAATCATTTCAAAAGCAACTTGAATCTACGCAATTTAGAAATAAGAGATTTTACTTTGAGCTTGAATTAAATGATTCGGAACAATTAACAATGGTAAAATTTAGTACGTACCAAGCTGAGCTGCAGTCACAGGTAAGCTAAAATACGGTAACAAAACTCGCACTCTTAATTTGTGCTTGTGTAATCTAAATATTGTAGCCAGCTATGAATACTTAAAGTGAACTTTGAAATTAAAGCAGTGAAATGGAATTATGCTGGCGTTTGAATTTCAACGACACTCGGGTTCATTTCGGAAAAGGAAGGGACCCTGCTTGGCAATGCAAGTGGGACAATGAGCAACAAAGGTTCATGCTACGTTGCTGTAATTTTGTGATTTGAACAGTTTGAAAAGCTGAGATCAGCCACACAGTTCTAAAACTTTACGTGCTTCCAGTCTTCCTTGTTGGTTGATTGAAGGTTTGAAGAAGTCAATCGAGGATGTGGCGACAGTCACTCATTGTCGGCCGTCGCTGTTGCAGAAGCTGGATGTTGGCGCGCCTTCTTCTCGACACGGTCACCAGACGAAACGGGCTCTTGACGTGCGCCAGCTAATGCTTCCCGTCCGCGACACCATGTCAGAAACTATCATCGCAAGTCGAGCGCAATTACATGCTGACAAACCCAGAAAGCGCGGCAACTCGCGGGAGCTTCGCACAACACACCTGCTCCACTGCACCACCCCAGCCAGACCCTCACATGCTCTGCCCGCGCTCCACGCGGCAGAGTTAACACTACCAAAGATCCTACACACTTTGATTCTTCACACGACCCATCGATGTAATCGTTCGATAGCAGTTTTCCCTAGGCAAGACCCAGCGTAAAAATACAAATAATATTTACGAAACAAACCAATTATACATCGACATAGGTGCATAAATATACATATACAAACAGTAAAACAATTACAATATATAAAGAGACAGAAATGTCATATCTTGAGGTAACAAAACAAGGAAAAAAATAATAGTACAATACATGAAAATAGGAGGATATGCATTTCCGGCGTTACAAGCTCTCCATGCTACTCTATCCTGTGCAAGCTTCTTCATCTCCCACTACCTACTGCAGCCTACATCCTTCTAAATCTGCTTAGTGTATTCATCTCTCGGTCTCCCTCTACGATTTTTACCCTCCACGTTGCCCTCCAGTACTAAATTGGTAATCCCTTGATGCCTCAGAACATGACCTACCAACCGATCCCTCCTTCTAGGCAAGTTGTGCCACGAACTCCTCTTCTCCCGAATTCTATTCAATACCTCCTCATTAGTTATGTGACCTACCAATCTAATCTTCAGCATTCTTCTGTAGCACCACGTTTCGAAAGCTTCTATTCTCTTCTTGTCTAAACTATTTATCGTCCATGTTTCCCTTCCATACATGGCTACACTCCATACAAATACTTTCAGAGATGACTTCCTGACACTTAAATCACTACTCGATGTTAACAAATTTCTCTACTTCAGAAACGCTTTTCTTGCCATTGCCATTCTACATTTCATATCCTCTCTGCTTCGACCATCATCAGTTATTTTGCTCCCCAAATAGCAAAATTCCTTTACTACTTTAAGTGTCTCATTTCCTAATCTAATTCCCTCAGCATCACCCTACTTAATTCGACTACATTACATTACCCTCGTTTTACTTTTGTTGATGTTCGTCCTATACGCTCCTTTCAAGACACTGTCCATTCCGTTCAACTGCTCTTCCAAGTCCTTTGCTGTTGCTGACAGAAGAACAATGTCATCGGCGAACCTCAAAGTTTTTATTTCTTCTCCATGGATTTTAATATCTACTCCGAACTATTCTTTTGTTTCCTTTACTGCTTGCTCAATATACAGATTGAATGGAATCGGGGAGAGGCTACAACCCTGTCTCACTCCCTTCCCAACCACTGCTTCCGTTTCATACCCTTCGACTCTTATAACTGCCATCTGCTTTCTGTACAAATTGTAAATAGCCTTTCACTTCCTGTATTTTACCCATGACACCATCAGAATTAGAAAGAGAGTAATTCCAGTCAACATTGTCAAAAGCTTTCTCTAAGCCTACAAATGCTAGAAACGTAGGTTTGTCATAAAAATATAATCGTGCGCAGCGTCTTGGTCTCATAGCATAATATATAATGTCTTTATGTGACATATATGACGCAGTGGATCCAGACGAACAAAAAATAAATAAATAAATAAATAAAATAAAATAAAATAAAAATGTAAAGTGAATTCATGTCACATTCTGCACGATAGTACAATGCCACAAGGATTTGTACTCCTGTGACCAGATCTCACAACTTAGGAGGAATGTTCCTTCTCTTAGGGCCTACAGACCGGATCTCGAACCTTCTGACTTCCGTATCTTTGCCCCACTGAAGGACTAACTCCACAGTAGGCTCTACAACACCGATGGCGAAGTTATGCAGAAAGTGGTTTCTGAGACGCAACCCTATAGAGGTGCATAATGAAGCCATACAAGATCTCATATTAGGGTGGGGTAACTGCGTAGAATTGTAATTTACGTTTATAAATAGGATTTTAGAGCTAAATAATTGAGGAATAACATGGCGCATTTAAATTGTGAACAAAACCATACTGTCTTGAGAAAAAAGTATTGCATTATTTATTGTACGACCCTCGTAAAATACAATGAGGTGACAAAAGTGAACGGATACCTCGTAAATCGTTCCGGATGTCCTTTTGCCTGGCGCAGTACAGCAACTCGACTTGGCGTGCACTCAACAAGTCACTGGAAGTCCTGTACAGAAATACTCTGCCATGACTATAGTCATCCATAAGTGTTGCCGGTGCAGGATTTTGTGCACGAACTGACCCCTCGATTATGGCCTACATATGTTCAATGGAATTCATGTCGGCAGACCTGTGTGGCCAAATTTTTCGATCCAATTGTTCAGGACGTTCTTCAAAACAGTCGCAATTAATTGTAGCACGGTAACGTGGTGCATTGTCATCAGCAACAATTGCATCGTTGTCTGGGGACATAACGTCCATGAATGGTTGCAAATGACCCAAGAAGCCGAACATCAGGATGACCTACTTCATTCGACGCATGCACAGCCCAGACCATTATGGAGCCACCAAGAGCTTGCAAAGTGCTATGTTACCAACTTAGATCCATGACATAGATGGGTCTGCGCACACTCGAGCCCAGCTGTCAGATCTTTCTTTTTTATTTATTTATTTATTTTTGGGTCCTCAGTCTTCTGACTGGTTTGATGTGGCCCACCGCGAATTCCTCTCCTGTGTCAACAACTTCATCTCAGAGTAGCACTTGCAACCTATGTCCTCAATTATTTGCTGGACGTATTCCAATCCCTGTCTTCCTCTACAGTTTTTGCCCTCTACAGTTCCCTCTAGTAACATAAAAGTCATTCCCTCATATCTTAACATATGTCCTATCTGTGCTTCTTATCAATGTTTTCCACATAATCTTTTCCTCTCCGATTCTGCGTGGAACCTCCTCATTCATCACCATTTGTATCCACTTACTTTTCAACATTCGTCTGTAGCACCACGTCGCAAATGCTTCGATTCTCTTCTGTTTCGGTTTTCCCAGAGTCCACGTTTCACGACCACTCAATGCTGTACTCCAGACGTATGTTCTCAGAAATCTCTTCATCAAATTAAGGCCTATGTTTGATACTAGTAGACTTCTGTTTGTCAGGAATGCCCTTTTTGCCTGTGCTAGTCTGCTTTTGATGTCCTCCTTGCTCCGTCTGTCATTGGTTATTTCGCTGCCCATGTAGATAAATTCCTTAACTTCATTTACTTTGTGACCACCAATTATGGAGGTGCATTTCATGCAGATTTATTTTCTGCTACTTCTCAATACTTTCGTCTTTCTTCGATTTAGTCTCAGTCCATATTCTGTACTCATTAGACTGTTCATTCTATTCAGCAGATCATGTGATTCTTCTTCACTTTCACTCAGGATAGCAATGTCCTCAGTGAATCGTGTCATTGATATCCTTTCACGTGGAATCTTAAATCCACTCTGAACCTCTCTCTTATTTCCATCGTTGTTTCTTCAATGTACAAATTGAACAGTAGAGGGGATAGAGTACATCCCTGTCTTACACCGTTTTTAATCCGAGCACTTCATTCTTGGTCTTCCAGTCTTATTAGACCCTCTTGGCTCTTGTACATATTGTATATTACCTATCCCTCCGTATAAGATACCACTATTTTTCTCAGAATTTCGAACATCTTGCTCCATTATACATTGTCGAACGCTTTTTCCAGGGCGACCTATCCAATGAACGTGTCTTGATTTTTGTTTAGTCTTGCTTTTATTATCAACCGCAATGTCAGAATTGCCTCTCTCGTGCCTTTTACCTTTTCTGAAGCCAAACTCATCGTCTTCTAACACATCCTCAATTTTCTTTTCCATTCTTTTGTATATTATTCTTGTCAGTACTTGGATGCGTGAGCTTTTAAGCTGATTGGTCGATTATCCTCGCACTTGTCAGCTCTTGCAGTCTTCGGTTTTGTGTTTATGATATTTTACCGAAAGTCAGATTCCATCTCCCCAGACTCATACATTCTACACACCAACTTGAATAGTCGTCTTGTTGCCACTTCCCCCAATGATTTTAGAGATTCTGATGGAATGTTATCTATCCGTTCTGCCTTATTTGATCTTAAGTCCTCCAAAGTTCTTTTAAATTCTGATTCTAATAACGGATCGTCTACATCTGTTAAATGGACTCTTGTTTCCTTTTCTATAACATCATAAAAATCTTCCCCCTCATAGAGGCTTTCAGTATATTCTTTCCACCTAGCCGCTGTCTCCTCTGTAGTTATCAGTGGAATTCGCGTTGCTCTCTTAACGTTACCACCCTTGCTTTTAATGTCACCGAAGGTGGTTCTGACTTTCCTGTATGTTGCGTCTGTGCTTCTGACAATCATTTCTTTGTCGATTCCTTCACATTTTTCATGCAGCAGTTCTGTCTTATCTTCCCTGCACTTCCTCTTTATTTCATTCCTCAACGTCTTGCATTTCTGTATTCCTGAGTTTCCCAGAACATTTTTGTACTTCCTCCTTTCATCGATCAAATGAAGTATTTCTGCTGTTACCCAAGGTTTCTTCAGAGTATCTTGTTTGTACCTATGCTTCTCTTTCCAATTTCTGTGGTGTCCCTTTTAGAGATGTCCATTGCTATTCAAATGTACGGTCTACTGAGATATATCTTATTGCTGTATCTATATCCTTAGAGAACTTCAAGCGTACCTCGTCCTTCCTTAGTACTTCCGTGTCTCACTTCTCTGCATATTGATTCTTCTTGACTAATCTCTTAAACTTCACACTACTCATCATCACTACTATATTGTGATCTGAGTTTATATCTGCTCCTGGGTACGCCTTACAATTCAGTATCTGATTTCGGAATCTCTGTCTGACCATGACGTAATCTAACAGATATCTTCCAGTATCACTCGGCCTTTTCCAAATATATCTCCTCCTCTTATGATTCTTGAACAAAGTGTTCACTATTACTAGCTGAAGTTTATGAGAGAACTCAATTAATCTTTCTCCTCTCTCATTCCTTTTCCTAAGCCCATAATCTCCTGTAAAATTTTCTTCTACTTCTTCCCTTACAACTTCATTCCAGTCTTCCATGACTGTTAGAATTTCGCCTCTCTTTACGTACTGTATTACCCTTGCAATATCCTTATATACTTTCTCTTTATCTTCGCTTTGCGACGTCGGCATATATACCTGTAATATCGTTGCCGGTGATGGTTTGCTATCGATTTGGACAAGAACAACTCGATCACTGAAATGTTTACAGTAACACTCTCTGCGCTACCTTCCTATTCATAAGGAATCCTACTCCTTTTATACCATTTTCTACTGCTGTTGATATTACCCTATACTCATCTGACCAGAATTCTTGTCTTCCTTCCATTTCACTTCACTGAACCCTACTATATCTAGACTGAGCCTATGGATTTCCCTTTCCATTTTGACTGGCTTCCCTACGACATTCAATCTTCTGACACTCCACGCCCCATTCGTAGAACGTTATACTTTCGTTGGTTACTCAATCGTTATCTCATGGTCATCTCTCCCTTGGCAGTCCCCTCCCGAAGATCCGAATGGGGGACTATTCCAGAATCTTCTGCCAGTGGAGAGATCATCATGACACTTTTCAATTACTGGCCACATATCCTGTGGATATAAGTTACATGTGTTTAATGCAGTGGTTTACTTTGCCTTCTGCATTCTGATGCCGGTGATCACTGTTGATTCTTGCGCCTTTAGGGCAGTTTTCCACTCCTAGGACAAGACCGTGCCCTGAACCACAGTCCACTCCTACACCCACTTTGACAAGACCGTTGGCAAAGAGAGAGTGACTTCTTATGCCGGAAGTCTTCGGCAGCCGATACTGATTTTTAATCATAATTTAAGTAGTGGCGTTATTCGAACCCACGACCGTGGAGGTTTTGGTTACTAATCAAAGATGCTAACCTTTTTTTAAAATAATGTCATTTTGTTCATTGCACTTGTTTCAGGTGGACATCCCATGACACTCGTTGAAGTTCTTTGTTGATCCATACACTTAGTTTTTTTTAAATTACAGAACACACTGAGCTGTCCCACAGCTCTCCTCTAGACCACAGGTAAATAAGTTCTTATCACCTGAAACAGGGACTCTTCTAAGCAGTTACCAGTCGTCCAGGGTCCAAACGATATGGTCATGGTGAAACATCTCTATATATGTTTTTACTTGAACTGAAATAACTGAGAAGGTGAAACTTCTACGTTATTACTGAAGTTGCTTAATGCAACTTCTGAAACTGCTGAGTGCAACTGAACTTACTGTCACTTTGCTTAAACACTGACCTACAGAATTTTCCCTGACTAATATAATTCAGACTTCTTCTATTCATGTATTGCCCACTATATACCAGGATAACGCAATCTGACTATAAATTAACACAAAAGAATGTCCCAGAAATAGAAAAAATTCCAACAAAAACCCAAACATTTCATAAGTCACTTACCTCACAGAAAATCTTCATGACACGAACTACAGCAAATACAGCAAGTATACAGCAAGCTAAATAAAAAGATTCTAACTACTGTAAGCTCTAACTACTAATAGGCATATGGTTAAGGAAGGAAAGATCCACTTCCAAATGGTTCAAATGGCCCTGAGCACTATGGGACTTAACTTGTGAGGTCATCAGTCCCCTAGAACTTAGAACTAATTGAACCTGTCTAACCTAAGGACATCACACACATCCATGCCCGAGACAGGATTCTAACTTGCTACCGTAGCGGTCGCGCGGTTCCAGTCTGTAACGCCTAGAGCTGCTCGGCCACCTCGGCCGGCTCCAGTTCCAAAAATTATATAACCGTCTGTGACATCCAGTTCCAAAAATTATTTAGTGGTCAATAATTCCATTACCCACATTTTGCAATCGTCAATAACGCCTAGAGCTGCTCGGCCACCTCGGCCGGCTCCAGTTCCAAAAATTATATAACCGTCTGTGACATCCAGTTCCAAAAATTATTTAGTGGTCAATAATTCCATTACCCACATTTTGCAATCGTCAATAATTCCATTACCCACATTTAACAATCCATGTCCGACCAATATTAAATGACATCCAGTTCCAAAGAATATTTAGTCGTCAATAATTCCATTACCCACATTTAACAATCCATGTCCGACCAATATTAAATCTCCATGACAGACAGACACACGTCCAGACCGTCCGCTCGCGCTAACACTGCTTCTAACCTCCATAACTGCTAACTGTTAACTTCTAACTGCGAGTCCGACCAGCCACAGTGTCGCTTACAGAGGGCGCACAGCGTTGTCAGAGATATTAATGCAGTCTACAGCGCTGCACTAATTGAACCTGTCTAACCTAAGGACATCACACACATCCATGCCCGTGGCAGGATTCTAACGTGCTACCGTAGCGGTCGCGCGGTTCCAGACTGTAGCGCCTACAGCCGCTCGGCCACCTCGGCCGGCTCCAGTTCCAAAAATTATATAATCGTCTGTGACATCCAGTTCCAAAAATTATTTAGTCGTCAATAATTCCATTACCCACATTTTACAATCGTCAATAAGTCCATTACCCACATTTAACAATCCATGTCTGACCAATATTAAATCTCCATGACAGACACACGTCCACACCGTCCGCTCGCGCTAACACTGCTTCTAACCTCCACAACTGCTAACTGTTAACTTTAAACTGGTAGTCCGACCAGCCACAGTGTCGCTTACAGAGGGCGCACAGCGTTGTCAGAGATATTAATGCAGTCTACAGCGCTGCACAGCGTTGCCAACACACAAACACATAAACAGACTACTTACAACGAGCTCATCAGAGACGCTCCAGACGATGTCATTCAGCTAGCGAAGACACTTTCGTCTGTCCTCTGCTGCTGTAGTCCATCAACGCCATATTACGCCGCACTGTGTAAAGGATACGTTCGTCTCACTTCCCCCTTTGTTTTCTTTGGTTATTTCACGCAAAGTTCCTTCTCTGTAAGCACTGCCAAATTTACGCAAATCCCGCTGTTGTCGGCCTTTATATGAAGGCCGTCAGTCACTGCTTTGTCCGTGGTGAGAGGTTGTGCCTGAAGTTTGGTGTTCTGGGCACACACTTGACACTTTCGATCGCAGAATATTGAATCCCCTAACGATTTAAAAAATGGAATGTCCTATGTTTCTAACTGCAACTACCATTCCGCGATGAAAGTCTGCTAATTCCCGTCCTGTGCCCATATTCACGAAGGAAACCTTTTCACTTCAATCACCTGAGTACAAGGTACAGCTCCGCAACTTCACTGCCCTTTCATACATTGCGTACTCTATACTACCACCGTCTATATGTATGCAGTTTGCTGTCCCATAAGTTTTGTCATCTCAGTTTTCAGTTGAATTATGATATATAATGGACCGCACAAACGTCGACGAAGAACTGAGTGAAGATGAGTAATGGTTAAAGGCTTGTTTTCCGTATACTATACATCAGTTTTTCTTGAATTTGTATAGATTTACAGAAACTGCTAATGATGTCAGGGATCGTTAATTAAGAACAATTTATGATCTGTGTAACAAACTGCAGATTACCTCTGAACTTTTCTGCCAGTTGTTAAAGGTAAGGTTCTGTGAAATGCCCAAACGTGGTATAACATAAGTCTGATACATAAGAAAAGTTATTTCACGTTCCAGCTTCCGATAATCAACATCGCCAGAAGTTGTTCGCAACCCTATATATACAATTAAATGATTACACAACTGTATGGTACAACACATTTTTAAACTGTTATCGAACATAAAGAAAACATTCTGAAGTGATGGAATACACATGAATGACTCACTGAAACATTATATATTTCGGAGACTAATTCTGGGATCTGTTAAAGCAAAGTAGTGTATTAATATTAAGTTACATAGCTGTTGAAATGAAACTGACTACAGTAAGTGATGTTTATGTTTCTTCACTGAAGAACGACTGTGCTTTGAATCTTACGTAATTAACAAGAAGCTTTGTTACACTGATTACGTCAGTTTAAGAAAGAATTGGGCACTGATTGGCAGATTTTGGTTCTTTGCTACCTACATCACTCAAATAACATTTAGTTCATTTCTTTCTGTCTGGGTGAAAGAAAGAGATCTATCAGAAAAGTATATTTCTCAGACTGGCGTTGTGGTTGGTAACAGTATGATATAATTCAGACAATTCGTTTGGATGGAGTGTATAAAAATCATGGGCTATGGTTCGCTGATTTAATAAACTTGATTTGTAAGAGCATTCAATGGGATTGGTTGTATTTATTTTCAAGGTCAAGAGTTCAGCAGGAGGTTTTTCCTCACAAAATAGTAGAGTCTCACCATCGCAGCTAGATTTAAAAACCAAAATATATTTTATTTCGATTTTTTCTCAGAAAGGTGTCTTCTGCAAACATTTCTGCATACATAGAAATACCCGCTTTCAGTCATCTGCCGCCAGTTTCTACAGTTGTGCCTCATACGCATACAAAATTACACTGATGGGAAATTTAGAAAATGCAAATTCGCATTGGTGAAAATTTAAAAACATGTAACCTAGCGGTAGTGGTAGAAAATTTTAAAATCCAATATGGGTAAAGCATCCCAATTGGACTGTGATGAACTCAAGAAAATGAGAACGTATTTTCCTGAAGTTTAATCTACAGTGTGTAAACTTTTAGATGGCAGACCTCTCCCTAGTCCTGAATCGGTGGAAGTCGGTAAACGTCGGGAGTCTTCGGTAAGCACGCAGTTCCGACTGCTGCCAACTTGATGTAGCTGACTGTGTTGTACAAGGTAGCCATTGTCGTCTGCTTCGTTATGGTTTTGCGCTGTACTGTTCTGCGTGTTTTGATTGTGCAGTTGTGTTAAACATTATCAAAACGTCATGCCTGACGCGGCACTTTTTCACGCATCTCGATGTTTACTACGTCATATCTCCTGAATTATACGTCGTAAAGAGACATAAATTTGCCGGCGCATTTACTGATATATATGGATACTGTATGCGAAATATGTTGCGATTAGTTTAATAGTAACGAAATAATACTTTAAAACGTCATGCCTGCTGCGGCAGATTTACGGTATGTACTGAGAAAATGTAGTAAGCGACAATCTTTTTTCCTTTCATTATTTTGTGGGGGGTGTCAGCGAGAAAATTTTTTGTAAAGGTTTTGAAATTGTATGTAACGATTGTTGCTAGTCGCTAAGTGCTCTTATTCTCAAATAGTGGATGCACAAATCTGGGTATTTTCCCGCGGTTGCATTTCATTGTTTATGACGTCATATCTCCTCAAGAATGTGTCTTTTTTTTTTTTTCCCTGCTAGCAACCTTCGTGGGCGTACGGAGAACAAATCACCAAAATCTCATCGCAATCGGATGAATGGTTTGGGAACGCACAGAGGGCAGACCTGCATACATAAATATTTATATTTATAGATTTTAATGTACATGACGATTTCAGTTTCGTTTACGAACAACATTTAAAGCGAGTTTTACTTCCAAGCCTTTCGTCTGCTTTCGTGTAAGCATGACGCGCAAGTTGTAGTGCTAGCACTGCAACTGGTAGGCGTGCCTTCCCCCCCCCCCCCCCAAAGGCTCATCTCACCTCGCGCCAGCCAATGCTTGCTTCCTCCTCTCCCCGCACTCCCCTCACAACTTTGCCGTCTTACAGTTAATACACTGTAGTGAATCAGAAGGGAGTACGCGAATTCACATGTTACAAAGGTGGTGGCGACTGGAGTCCTGCATGATCGGTTAAGCGAGCACAATAAGTGATATGGGGCAAGCGTAGCCTAACTGGATAGGCTGCCGCACCGTTTATTGTGGCTGAGCATAGAATCTATGGCCGAATGCTAGGTAAAGTCTAAGACGTTAAACGTGTCTTGATATTAGCGCAGCTTCTGCCGTCACATGCTTCTCGTTCAAAGTGTGTCTGACTGTAATTATGCAGTGTGAGGAAGCCTATGGAGTAAGAACGAAACCAGTGCGTAGACACTAAAGAAATGAGAGATCTAAAAAACGAACAATGGAATAAATTTATGTTACTTGTAGACGAAAACAGCAAGTACACTGAGTACGTATCGTGTATAAACTGGTGTAGACTATTGTGACACCAGTCGGGAACGATTCACTTAAAGAAACACAGCTGTAAGAAATTCCACACTGACACACCATCTTATTAATACAGGCGGTGATAAAAAAGAGTATAAGAGTAAAATTTATTGCTACAGCGTGTGTCAAAGATAGAGCCCTTTTCATGCTGTTTCTGGTGAAGGTTTCGGAGAACTAGGCCAAGAAAGTACGTTATGGGGAAGTCACTGATTCAGAAGTCGTGCTATATCCCTCTAATACAAGGAGACATGTCAAAGAGCTAGTTGATGCAATCTGAAAGGATTGCTATTAAGGAAATTGTTAATAAGAAAACGTGCTGCAACGGTTGATGTGTGGACTGATTCATACAATCAGGTGCAATTATTTGACTCTTGCAGCACATTACATTAACACTGATTGGTCTCTTGTGAATGATGTTTTATTTATAACTTAATTTGTGGACGCTAATAAGATGGCAGTAAATATTTAACGAAAATACGAGAGTGTGGCTCATTGGATCATTTCACTGGATGTGTTGCATAATTTTGTTTTTGCCTGCGACCAGGGCTACTAATACAATAAAAACATTCACCTAATATAAAAGAACGCGCAGGGTAAGGTGGCCGACGCGCAGTGACAATATTCGTGCAAAGCGCTGGCCGAGTTCATTCGTTTGTTCAGAAGGGGAGGCCGATAGTGTCTGCCATCTTTCTGGCGGTCGGCGAGGCGCACGCCCTGCAATCTTTCTCAAACTATTTTACAGGAACTATTCGTTGAAAGAAAAAACATTTTTGCCTTACTAATAGCTTTGTATGTGAAGTTCATGACGGCGTGCCCATCATTTCGTTAATGGTCATAGTTACTATAATATTTACCTGCAAGTAAGACACTGCGTGTCAGAAAAGTTTGTAATGAAAACTAGAGGTCGCTATGATTTTGTGTTTGGTGCATATAACTTAATACGTGGCAGCATACGAAATTAAGCTAAGATGGTGAATTTTTCTTTAGAGTTGGCTGAAGGTCTCTGTCATCAAACACTGGTAGCAGTTACTTCTGTAAAATATCTGGGAGTGTGCGTACGGAACGATTTGAAGTGGAATGATCATATAAAATTAATTGTTGGTAAGGCGGGTACCAGGTTGAGATTCATTGGGAGAGTGCTTAGAAAATGTAGTCCATCAACAAAGGAGGTGGCTTACAAAACACTCGTTCGACCTATACTTGAGTATTGCTCATCAGTGTGGGATCCGTACCAGGTCGGGTTGACGGAGGAGATAGAGAAGATCCAAAGAAGAGCGGCGCGTTTTGTCACCGGGTTATTTGGTAACCGTGATAGCGTTACGGAGATGTTTAATAAACTCAAGTGGCAGACTCTGCAAGAGAGGCGCTCTGCATCGCGGTGTAGCTTGCTCGCCAGGTTTCGAGAGGGTGCGTTTCTGGATGGGGTATCGAATATATTGCTTCCCCCTACTTATACCTCCCGAGGAGATCACTAATGTAAAATTAGAGAGATTAGAGCGCGCACGGAGGCTTTCAGACAGTCGTTCTTCCCGCGAACCATACGCGACTGGAACAGGAAAGGGAGGTAATGACAGTGGCACGTGAGGTGCCCTCCGCCACACACCGTTGGGTGGCTTGCGGAGTATCAATGTAGATGTAGATGTAGATGTAGAGAAAATTGATGTGACCTAGCACACTCATTTGAGATCGCGCCGCGCCAGCGATAACGACAGAGTGAAATATCCACAACATTCCTCATATTCCATAAACGGTTTTAAATATTGAAATGAGATTTTGGAAAATAATAGCGCACAAAGAGGAGAGTTTTTTTTCCATATCTTTGGTATGTAAAAATTCATTATCTACCGCCATCTTTCACTCATTACAGGCATTACCGGTAAAAGAATGTAATTTTAAGGGTCGTAGACAGCTGGTGAAATGAGAAATGCTATGGGATTTCTAACAACATAAGCGAGGACATTAAACGTTTTTTTGTACCAAGGAGGTGTTTGTGAATGAACTAATGACCTTACTTTTCCTTAGTTCCTCACTTAATAAACCACTGTTTCACAATTCTATCACAGTTGTCGCTGCATAGCATGTTAGTGAAGTGAGACTGTGTAAACTACGCTGTGTTTTGACAAAAGAAGCAAATTTTAAAACGGGCACTGCAAAAATGTGTGGGTTGTAATCAAGATTTGCCACTAATGATGCTTCTCTGAAAGTTGCAAATGCTAACAAGCCAGGCGAAAGTAAATCTGTGCATTTTCAGCGAAATTCTTTTCAGATACTAACCAAGGCAAAGGTGACAGTAGAGGTTTTTACATGGCTACCATGCAAGTGTGGGCGTAGAGTACCACCATTTAATATTTGCAGAAAATGAGAGCGTAGGTTTCAGTTTAGGATGGGACTCTCCTTCTAGCGCCTGCACGTAACCGCCACCAACACGCGTGCCCTGCTGACTGCGCATCGAGCGCCAACTGCATTTTGCGCGAACTGTATGAAAGGCTCCTTTGTGCTGCTCTTTGTACAGGGCTGTTCAAAAAGAAGGAACAGATTTCAAACATTTATTGCTTCCAAACTACAAAAGATAATAACACAATTCCAACGTTCCTGCAAAGAGGAAAGTTCAAATTTTTACGAAGTGAGCACCATTTGTTAAACGACAAATATCAAAACATTGGTTCATTTCTTGCCACACAGGACACAGCTGGTCTTTCGTTATTCATTGCTTCAACAATGCGACTTTCAAGAGTGTCAGGCACGTCCGACGCCCTTCGAGGACGTCGGATTGGAGGAGCAGGAGCAGAAGATGAACTTCGTCCTCGGTGGTCTCCCAGGTCTCCAGATCTGACACCTTTTGATTCTTATCTGTGCGTTTATGTAAAAGACCAAGATTTTATGTTTCCTGTGCCTGAGGCTCTTGAAAGCCTGCGACATCACATTTTTTTTAAGCTGTGAATTTGAAACTACTTTATTTAAATGTGTGAATCTGCACCCAATCTGCTGTACGAGATCAAACTTCTACGTTATTTGACTCTGAAACAGCTGAGTAAAACTGAACCTACTGAGCCTACTTTCTCTTTACTTTTTCTTATCATGTCAACACTGACCCACAATATTCTAGAGCAACTGCTCAAAAAAAATTACAACCTGACTTCAAATAATTAATACAAAAGAATGACCCTAAATAAGAAGCAATTCTGACAATAACCTATACATTTCATTAACCACTTTCCTCACAAAAATCTTCATTACGCGAACTACTGCAATACAGCGAGCCTGAATACGGCCAGCTAAATAAAAGATTGTAACTACTAAAGCCACTAACTACTAATAAGCACGTGGTTAGCAAAGTAAAGATTTTGTTGCAAACCAAATAATGTATTTTTTACATTAATAATGTGACATCCAGTTCAAACACGAATATAAATCTTCATTGACATCTAGTACAGAGATATATAATCATAAATAATATTCAATGCCCAAGTCGAGCATGTACAGATCGTTAGCCTACGCTAACACTTCAGACCTCTACCCTTCATCAATGCTAACTTATCACATCTAACATCCATCACTGCTGGCTGTTCACCTCCAACTGCTTAACAGTACTTCCATCACTGCTAGCGATTAACTTCCAACTGCCCAACACTGATTAACTTCCTACAACGAGTCCAACCAGCCACAGAGTCTCTTACAAAGAAAGCGCAGTCAGAGATCCACAGCAAAGTGCTAAACAGCGCTGCCAACACAGAAGCAGCTCAAATACAAATTCGATAACGAGAGACCAGCTGCTTCGTGGGTGGAAGGACATGAGCCACAGTTTTGATATCTGTCGTGTAACACAGGGTGCTCGCATTGATTGCATAAAAATTTGAACTTCTCTCTTTCCATGAACGTTGGAATTGTGTTTTCATCTTTTGGACGCATTAAATGTCTTAAATCTCTTTCTTCTTTTTGAATAGCCCTGTGTTAACACAGCACGTAACCACACTTTCGATGAACATACCTTAATGTGAAGTGAGGTCCCGAAGACTTCATCAACAATAAATGGTGTAAAATCCTTTGTAATGTACATGAAGGAAAGTGGTCTCTGTTTCTCTGTAAAATCATCTTCGAAACGTCAGTACACAGTGGACTACACTAGTGTCCTTACACACTCAATGCAACGAAGTTGCTACTTTAGTGACGGATAAGAATTCCCGTTACACGTTCCAGGGATATCATAATGAGTTTACAGATAGAACTATGGATTTCCTGACACCATTTAAAGAGGGCAGGTATGCCCTACAAGGCGTAAAAGAACCTACAATCTAGGTAGTTCTTCTTTGGTTTCACAACAGACCTGCCGAGTCAATAAAAATTACATAATAAAAGTTACATAATTGCAGATCCAAGTACTATCTCGTTATGAGAGGGGCAAAGAATAGATTTGTAATTAACTGGCGTAATTGACGTTTACTGATAGATATGCATTTTTAATACAGGGTGGAAGGGATTAAAAATCGATTCCCGACTGTTTCATATGATAAAGTTATAATTACTTCCAACCAAAAAATTTCTACGTTCCTTAGGTCGTCTTTTCGTGCTGTCATTATACTTGACAAATGCAAACACTCACTAACTTAACAGTTTTTTTTTTAAACTCAGTTCATATTGTCGTATAGCCAAACGGAAGTATTATAATTTGTATGATATTCTATCAATGCAAAATATACTATCCAGGTATATCTCCATGAAGTTCTGTGTCACTTCTCTCTCTCTGTTGTTTATTAAGACAGGGCGGTCAATTGCATTGTTATCGCCACATAGGAAGAGAAATAGTTCCAACAACGGGAACAATGGCAAATTCTCCCCCTTAAATGTAATACATCTCTATACTTTCATGAACGTTGGAGTTGACATTTTAATGTTAAAGTGATGGAATAGTCACGAAAAGGATGCACCGGGCATGGCTGCCGTTACAGAAAGTACTTTATATGCCCCAGCAACAAAAGCGCCTAGTCAACGGTACTCTAGTGAAGGTGACATATTATTAATAAATTAGTACAGCCAAATAAATCCCGACAGCGCCAGTGATCTACTACTTGTCACCAGTAACTATAAAATTTCTTCACATGAAAAGTGTGAATAGTTATACAATGTTATCCACATACTTTCTTTAACGAGACAGTCGTCTCCTAGATTTGAAGGATAGTATTTATTTAAAGTGTACACAATTTTCTATTATTGATAAGCAGAATAAATATTATGTTTGGAAATGAGTCGTTTTCTGTACTTGTACTGACTATCACATATCACATTATTTTCCAACTGCTGTTTGAAGTTAACTGTGTCACTTAAGTATTCTTGGAAACGTTACGTTTGAGTTTTTTAAAAGGCAGAGAGAGAGAGGCTGGGGAGGGGGAGGGAGGGAAAAGGAGAGAGAGGGAAACAGAGAGAAAATAAAGAAATGCAAGAATAAAAGAGAGAAAGGGAGATGAAAGAAGAGAGGTAGGCATTTGATTTGCGTAGTACGGTAAGGTGAGGCTAGGTGAAGGGAGACGTCAGCGATGACCAGTCATGCTGAGCTATTCGCGCGTACAGAGTCCGGACATAACAAGTACGTGGCAGAGCAGAGTAATATGGGGCCGGGCACAAGCAGCTCGGTCTCTCCTTGAACAGGCGAGCCAGAACCGGTCAAACATGGGCGTTGCAGCAGTCTACTAGCGACCACAAATTACAATCTACAATTACATTTACAACCTAAAATATACACATTTCTCACATGTATAAGTACATTTTTCATACATTGGTGTATTTATAGTTCTTCAGGTATTTACGATAAAATTAATCATCATCATTTTTAATGCAGTAATGACTGAGATCTGATGTATTAACCTTAAAGGTTATAATGTTTATAATCATGCGCAGATCTAGTTTGTGTTGTTTGGCAGCAGAGTCTACATGTTCCTTTGATTGAATTAAACACTGCACAGCAGTTTTCACTTCTGATTCTGGCACTCGATGCCAGTAATCATCATTGGTGAACCTATTAACCGAAAATTGTTTAATACTATAACGACATATTAGTAATTTTCTCTGTTTGTTTTTGTCTTAATAAAAGTATTTTTTAGGGATAATATAATAGTCGGACTATAAATGTTTTAAAAATGGCTCTGAGCACTATGGGACTTAACATATGAAGTCATCAGTCCCCTAGAACTTAGAACTACATCTACATCTACATCCATACTCCACAAGCCATCTGACTGTGTGTGGCGGAGGGTACCCTGAGTACCTCTATCGGTTCTCCCTTCTATTCCAGTCTCTTATTGTTCGTGGAAAGAAGGATTGTCGGTATGCTTCTGTGAGGGCTCTAATCTCTCTGATTTTATCCTCATGGTCTCTTCGCGAGACATACGTAGGAGGGAGCAATATACTGCTTGACTCTTTGGTGAAGGTATGTTCTCGAAACTTTATCAAAAGCCCGTAACGAGCAACTGAGCGTATCTCCTGCAGAGTATTCCACTGGAGTTTATCTATCACCTCCGTAACGCTTTTGTAATTACAAAATGATCCTGTAACGTAGCACGCTGCTCTCCGTCGGATCTTCTCTATCTCTTCTATCAACCCTGTCTGGTACGGATCCCACACTGCTGAGCATTATTCAAGCAGTGGGAGAACAAGCGTACTGTAACTGACTTCCTTTGTTTTCAAATTGCATTTCCTTGGGATTCTTCCAATGAATCTCAGTCTGGCATTTGCTTTACCGACGATCAACTTTATACGATCATTCCATTTTAAATCACTCCTATTGCCTACTCCCAGATAATTTATGGAATTAACTGCTTCCAGTTGCTGACCTGCTATTTTGTAGCTAAATGGTAACCTAACTAACCTAAGGACATCACTCACATCCATGCCCGAGGCAGGGTTCGAACCTGCGACCGTAGCGGTCCCGCAGTTCCAGACTGAAGAGCCTAGAACCGCTCGGCCACACCGGCCGGTATAAATGTGTTATTTGTAATGTAAAGAGGCCACTTGTTTATGAAACTTGGAATCGTAATACGTAAAGACTGAAGTTATCAGTTTAGAAAGTAAATTATCGTCGTATAACAATAGCCCTCTTTTGTCGGCATACTTCAATTGTTCCTTCCGTATTCACCTTTCTTCCTCCTGGCCGCGATCTGTTAAGACACTTGTTTCTTTAAGTGAGAATAAACACTCATTTTTGTTTCAACATTGTATAATATTCTTTTATTCTTGTATCACTAATACCATTGGTATGTTATTGACAGGTTTTACTGCGGAGGAGCTGCTGTATGAAGGCGGATAGCCGGCTTGCGCGATGTCTGTTTAGTCACCATTACGGCTAACTTACTGAGATCGCTATGAATTGTAGTAATTATTCAGAAACTGCCTGCTATTTAATTCACAAAGTCCGATTTGCTGGTGCGAATAATAATGGCGCACATGAAATACACGAAGCTGACACGGTCCTGTAAATAAGAAACTAAGCCAGTTATTACGAAAACATGTAACATTTCGTGCGTATTGATATTTTCTATCGACGTGAATTTAACTCTACAGTAGAGTTGATGTACCCTTCCCCTCGTCCGTTACGCATTCAGTCCGGGCCTCGAGTGCATACAATTTTGTTCTTACACCAGAAAATTCTGTAATGGGCTCACCGTTCATTTAGAATTTCATTAATCCACCCTCTATTTGATTTACCACCAGAAAATAGCAACTGTTATTTGCAAGGATAACCGCAGTATCAAAACCAGTATTTGTATCTATTCGTGATAACTTTGTAAATATTTCAATTTGTCATGTGATAGATTACTTATGTCTACAGGGTGTTTCAAAAATGACCGGTATATTTGAAACGGTAATAAAAACTAAACGAGCAGCGATAGAAATACACCGTTTGTTGCAATATGCTTGGGACAACAGTACATTTTCAGGCAGACAAACTTTCGAAATTACAGTAGTTACAATTTTCAACAACAGATGGCGCTGCGGTCTGGGAAACTCTATAGTACGATATTTTCCACATATCCACCATGCGTAGCAATAATATGGCGTAGTCTCTGAATGAAATTACCCGAAACCTTTGACAACGTGTCTGGCGGAATGGCTTCACATGCAGATGAGATGTACTGCTTCAGCTGTTCAACTGTTTCTGGATTCTGGCGGTACACCTGGTCTTTCAAGTGTCCCCACAGAAAGAAGTCACAGGGGTTCATGTCTGGCGAATAGGGAGGCCAATCCACGCCGCCTCATGTATGTTTCGGATAGCCCAAAGCAATCACACGATCATCGAAATATTCATTCAGGAAATTAAAGACGTCGGCCGTGCGATGTGGCCGGGCACCATCTTGCATAAACCACGAGGTGTTCGCAGTGTCGTCTAAGGCAGTTTGTACCGCCACAAATTCACGAAGAATGTCCAGATAGCGTGATGCAGTAATCGTTTCGGATCTGAAAAATGGGCCAATGATTCCTTTGGAAGAAATGGCGGCCCAGACCAGTACTTTTTGAGGATGCAGGGACAATGGGACTGCCACATGGGGCTTTTCGGTTCCCCATATGCGCCAGTTCTGTTTATTGACGAAGGCGTCCATGTAAAAATAAGCTCCGTCAGTAAACCAAATGCTGCCCACATGCATATCGCCGTCATCAATCCTGTGCACTATATCGTTAGCGAATGTCTCTCGTGCAGCAATGGTAGCGGCGCTGAGGGGTTGCCGCGTTTGAATTTTGTATGGATAGAGGTGTAAACCCTGGCGCATGAGACGATACGTGGACGTTGGCGTCATTTGGACCGCAGCTGCAACACGGCGAACGGAAACCCGAAGCCGCTGTTGGATCACCTGCTACACTAGCTGCGCGTTGCCCTCTGTGGTTGCCGTACGCGGTCGCCCTACCCTTCCAGCACGTTCATCCGTCACGTTCCCAGTCCGTTGAAATTTTTCAAACAGATCCTTTATTATATCGCTTTTCGGTCCTTTGGTTACATTAAACCTCCGTTGAAAACTTCGTCTTGTTGCAACAACACTGTGTTCTAGGCGGTGGAATTCCAACACCAGAAAAATCCTCTGTTCTAAGGAATAAACCATGTTGTCTACAGCACACTTGCACGTTGTGAACAGCACACGCTTACAGCAGAAAGACGACGTACAGAATGGCGCACCCACAGACTGCGTTGTCTTCTATACCTTTCACATCACTTGCAGCGCCATCTGTTGTTGAAAATTGTAACTACTGTAATTTCGAAATTTTGTCTGCCTGAAAATGTACTGTTGTCCCAAGCATATTGCAACAAACGGTGTATTTCTATCGCTGCTCGTTTAGTTTTTATTGCCGTTTCAAATATACCGGTCATTTTTGAAACACCCTGTATGTAGCAGATATTTACATTATTTGCAAGAAACTTGTTTAATATGTATCCATAATGAAGGATCGTGAGAAGCGGTTTCGAAGTATACAAAATGCTCATACCTGCTACAATAATCCTGTTCATTTCAGTGCCAACAAAATTTTCCTTAAAAATGAAGCTCCTTTCAAAATTTTCTTTGATGAGAAATGCAGTTGTTCCAACTCTGTCTTCCCAGAATAGCACTAATCTTACGTCCCACATCTTTCGCATATTTTGCACGATGTTTCCATACTATTATTCAACAGTTTTAAAAAGTCCTTCTTGAAATCATTGCTTGTGCTTATGTGTTTTTCTTCATTAATCTCAATGTATGGGTTCCCTAAGTGATAAAACTCCACGAATCTGTTTGAAAACAAATTTATGTTGTAGAGAGTGTTCCAAATTTCTGTAGTAAACAACAAAATTTTTCTTATCATACAAGTTCAATAATAATTTCTTACATTTCTTTCTGTCAAACTATGATGACCTATTCTTTCCAGACATAAGAAAAGTGGAAATGAAAGTCGTGAATGCTCTCGTGATATTTGACATCCACTTCTAAGATGGTGCCGTTTGTCAGGACTGTCGCGTACGTTTTCCACCAGAAAAATTTTAACACCATTTGGAGAAAGCCGTACGAAATTTGACACTGGAAGGTATTGAAAATCACTCAGCTGTAAAGGCTATTCACATCAAGATATATGACACGGGTTTCGTCGAATTTGTCAGCATAACTGACCATGAATTTGTCATTTACAACTGTGTATCTGCAGGAGCAATCGACCGCACTGACACTAAAGCCTTTGTCAACGTAACTGAATTCTCTGGTATCAGTACTACGCTGCTATCCTTCTTTAGCAATTTTCTGCAGAGCAACCCCTTCTAAGCCAGGCGAAGTAATGACATCCGCAGGATCCAATTTATATGCCTTAGGACACAGACTGCAAAAATTTTCGAACACAAAGGCAACGAGAACCATGTGTATAAACCGAAATAGTTCCCAAGTGTTTTACAACTGAATACATTCCATATATTGAAACGTCTTTGGTATTCAACTTCTATTATAATTTCGCATGTTGATGTATTTCTAAAGTTTTTGCTGAGAGTAAGTGTTCTTCCAGTGAAAGCGATTCATTGCTTATACGCTCTTATAGAAAAATTCCCTCCTTGTCAGCGAGATTACAGTGTCGCTCATCAGGAAATATACCCTCATACCTTGAGTTCGCTAATGTCAGGTATAACCGAGCGAGGTGGCGCAGTGGTTCAACACTGGACTCGCATTCGGGAGGACGACGGTTCAATCCCGCGTCCGGCAATCCTGATTTAGGTTTTCCGTGATTTCCCTAAGTCGCTCCAGGCAAATGCCGGGATGGTTCCTTTCAAAGGGCACGGCCTAATTCCCTACCTGTCCTTCCCTAATCCGATGAGACCGATGACCTCGCTGTCTGGTCTTCCCCAAAACAACCAACCAACCAACCTAATGTCAGGTATGATGGACACTTTTTGAGTCAGCATACCAAGGAATTTGGTGAATCGATAAATCGGAAATTTGTATTACAGTGCCTGTCTTTGATCAATACCACAATACTTCTCTTAAGATTTTTATGATTCCCCATGTTAGATTGCAGAAGAGAAACGTGACCTCGATATGCATCGGACAAATAGCATTTATCTCTATGTTTACTATCGCCTTCCTGAAACGGTTCCCGGAAAATTTGGCAACTGCAATGCTAATTCTTCTTCGGGACCTATTTCCATCATTTTATTTTGCACACTTTCAATAACTGCATGCAGCTGTTCAGTGAATCACTCCACTCAGTCCCTTGTCATAGACGTAGTAACAGTAGTAGCGTATGGTGTATGTTTTATTCAAATGCACCTAAATAAAAAACAAACTGAAGTCACTGCTGTGACTGCAAGTAGCAGTTGGTTCTAACAAATATCAGTAAAATAACAAAAGTAAAAATAACAAAAGTAACTTCATTTTGTTACTGAACTTGGTTAATTTTACAAACTCATTCTTGTCACTCCGTGTAATACTGTTGACTGATTTAAACTGTGCAGCCAACTAAATATGCAACTAACTTTCCTTTGGAATATAAACAGTACAGATGTGTTTCAGCTCTGTAGCAAACGGTATGTTGGCAAATTTTAACTTGCTTGCATGTGGAATATAGTTAGAAACACGTTTTGTATACTTATTTACAGCCAGAATTGACCATTCTAACCAGCCACTGTTATGTGGCTGAATGTTTATTATCGCATGGTTATTCTTTATACTTTGGTCCGTTTCACGTAGAGTCCTGCATAAAATATCTTCTTTTCATTTGCCTTAACATGCAGTATAACCACTTCCTTAACGTTCAACAGGTATCTCTCACTTGAAGGGTGCGTAATTTCTTTAGCAGCTTGTCAATGACATTAGTTGAATACCAGTCATCACCAGTTGTGGATGGATTTATACTCGCATTCTTTTTATTCTGATGCATTTGGTTTTCTTCGCCTGATTTCAGTAAGAAAAACTTGCAAACTAGAGAAAATTGCTTTTAAGAGGTGAATTAATTAGGTGAACTCTGTCCTCCAAAGTGTAAAACGAGGCATCAAAGAAATGTCCTTCCAACACTATTACCCATTAGACTTGTACATATTTGATTTTTGAACACATACACAAAAGCAGCACAGTCAATGCCATTCACTGCACCTAACACAGTGCGTTTAGGTGCTGGTTCACCCATTACTGCTAACCTGACTAACATTGTATTGTACTGTATTGGGACCTAGAAACAACGGAGAGGCTTCGTCCCCGCCGTAGCCCTCAGTGGTTCACAACCCCACAACAGGTTGCAGCAGTCCACTCACCCCACCACACCCCCACACTGAACCTAGGGTTATTGTGCGGTTCGGCCCCCAGTTGACCCACCCGGGAACGTCTCAAACCAGACGAGTGTAACCCCAATGTTTGCGTGGTAGAGTAATAATGGTGCACGCGTACGTGGAGAAAGTGTTTGTGCAGCAATCTCCGACGTAGTGTAACTGAGGCGGAATAAGGGGAATCAGCCCGCATTCGTCGAGGCAGATGGAAAACCGCCTTAAAAACCAACCACAAACTGGCCGGCACACCAGACTTCGACAGTAATCCGCCGGGCGGATTCGTGCCGGGGACCGGCACGCCTTCCCGCCCGTAAAGCAGTGCGTTGGACCGCACAGCTAACCGGGTGGGTGACACTAACATAATAAAGTCTTAAACCTGACACTGTTTTCAAATTTCAGCCTATTGCGAGATTTTAGTCTTTCTTCTTCAGTCGGGTACTAGCTGTTACAGCCGTCCAACCGTTGCTCCATTGTGCAGCTACTTGTACTCGTAGATTCTGCGCTGCTCGATCGAGTGGTCGGCGCTGGCAACTACTTGCTGATTCTGTATACTGAATGAAAAACATGTCTCAGGTACAGCAAGAGGTGAATTTAGATGTATTCATGCATGTGACAAGAAATTTTGTCACGATTTATTTTTCCGGGAAGTGACAATCACTGCTCCCTCCAACAGCTTGCAGAATAAGCAACATTGAGCGAGAAAAGGAAGCATGCATCAATTACAGCAAGTTATCAGTAGGCAAAATATGGTAGACTGTTATTAGCAACATTGGTTGTACACGTGTCCTTGAAAGAAAGTTCATCGAACGACGTTGACAGGTATGATGGTATGCCACCAATACCTTCCTCGAGCAGATTTTCCGTTTTTATAACCCACCTTCCAGCAGAGCACTTCCGAGCGGTTCCGAACTTTCCTGCTGAACTAGCAAGTGTTAGGGAGGGAAAGAGACTGTGGACCTGTTGTCGTGTGTGAAACACCTAATCATCAAGTTATCATCACTTTCCAGGTGTGTTGTCACAGGCAAATGCGATAAGGCCAGTCTTTGAAACTTATGAATCAACCATCTCTTCGTCATATCCATAAACCACGATCTTGAAAGCGTATGTGCCCTCTAAATAAGCATAATCAAGAAAACTGTAATCATATGTACGTGTTCTATCACTTCTGTCATCATATTTCGCTTCCACATTTCAATCAGCAGGCGACAGACATACAGACTTAAGAAACTCAAAATGTAGCTGTGGCTTTCTCAACTTTGTGCGGCGTGGATTGCATTGGTTCGCTATAATTATAATGTCACAATAGAATTAAAATTTTTGGGTTTTGCTCTCCAGCACGTCAGAAAATCTCCCATAGAAGCGTCTTAGCGCACACTGCAGCCCGTCATGGGGCATCATCACGTCACGGCTGTTGTCTCCGGAAGAGGAGGAAGACGTGTCGTCCTGCATTAAATTTAATGTTATAGAAGACTAATCCCGAGGAAATAATGGCCAGCTGGAGTTTCAAACCTATGACATTTATTTACTGAAGAGAATATGTTATGTACAAACCGCACGAAAGCAAAAGTAAGTCAAAACCACATAAAACTATCTTTCCGAGAATCTCATGAATGAAATACACTTTGCAAAAATTTTTGACACTCTGTGCGAATTAAATTCAGTGGCGCAACTTATGGTATAAAAAGGAGGTGGCTTGGGGGTTTGTATTGAGTTTAAGTAGAGAAGCGGTAACAGTACGACATTAGTACGTTCCTCCGCTTTTACAACCCACGTCCCTGCCGAACACTTATGAACATAATACGGTGGCACAATCTGTGGTATTAAAAGGAGGTGGAGGTGAGTACTGTGTTGTCAATAGAGTTGCAGTAACAGCAGGTGCCGGCCGAAGTGGCCGAGAGGTTCTAGGCGCTACAGTCTGGAACCGCGTGACCGCTACGGTCGCAGGTTCGAATCCTGCCTCGGGTATGGATATGTGTGATGTCCTTAGGTTAGTTAGGTTTAAGTACTTCTAAGTTCTAGGGGACTGATGACCTCAGAAGTTAAGTCCCATAGTGCTCAGAGCCATTTGAACCATTTAGTAACAGCAGTCTCGCTCAGTCAGGAGAGATCAGTGACTCTGAACGTAGTTATTGGATTTTGGTGTATCCATGCTAGTTGGTTCTAACAAATATTCTACATCAGTAAAAATAACAAAAGTAACTTCATTTTGTTACTGAACTTGGTTAATTTTACAAACTCATTCTTGTCACTATGTGTAACACTGTTGACTGATTTAAACTGTGCAGCCAACTACATATGCAACTAACTTTCCTTTGGAAAATAAACAGTACAGATGTCTTTCAGCTCTGTAGCAAACGGTATGTTGGAAAATTTTAACTTGCTTGCATGTGGAATATAGTTAGAAACACGTTTTGTATACTTATTTACAGCCAGAATTGACCGTTCTAACCAGCCACTGTCATGTGGCATCTGTAAAAACAGTTCTCATTACTTTCTAATGTGTGGAGTTACAGTGTTAAAGTTCAGTTTTATAATTTGACAAATAATCCACTTCCAGTACAATTCTAAATCAATCTTCTGTTATTTTCTTAAACAATGTTCCTTACTTGAAAAGCTGCCTAAAAGTAGTAAATTTAACCACAAATGGAAAAGATTATTAATTATTGCATTTATGAACTTTGATTAGAATTACAATGTTTTATCAATGTTCATTTTAGGAGATAGTGTTTGAACTTGAATTTAATGTTGTATTGACATTTGCACAACCAACTGCATTTCGAGTAGGAAGACTGCTTATCAGACCACATTTCTTACTGAAAGAGGTGTAGTTTGTTGTGATTTACATAATTAATAATGAAGCACGGCAGCGGCTTAATTGCTTGAAACCGAGTTTAAGATTGAAATTGCTACAGGTTTCATGTGTGCTGGTCATTGGTTCAAAAAACTGTTGCATTTAGTTTTTGTAAGGTATGTGTTATTAAGAGGGACATGTTACTGTTACCTGTCTCATTGGCCATTTGTTTGTCTAATTTTCAAGTTAGTTATATACATTTACCTGAAGGTTAAGTTATTGTCCTGTAGGGTGAACGGGTATAAAGAAAGTGTTTAGTGCGTCAAGGAAGAACAGATCAGCCTTAGCACTACCTTCTACTGTATTATACCGCTTGACGCAAGAACGCCTAATTAGGCTTGCGACCGATGTTAATAAGTAATGTTACAACTTTATTTTTGTAATGGGATAACGTCTGTTCCCTGTCCCACTTCTTTACTGTTAGTTATACTCAACTGGTGTGTTTCGGAAACGACTCTCAGTTTGATTGTTCTGTTGCCATTAGGTTTCCTCACAGTCAACTTCCTCAAAAATTCATCGCAGAAGTACAACGTCAGCATCGAGTGTCGTTTAAGGCTACCAGTGTTACCGTTACACTTTGCTTCCTAGGTACCAGAATTCCTTAACTTCATCTAAATCGCGACCATCAATCCTGATAGTAAGTTTCTCGCTCTTCTAATATATTACTGCTACTTCTCATTACGTTCGTCTTTCTTCGATACACTCTCAATCCGTATTCTCTACTCAATAGACTGCTCATTTCCTTCAGTAGATAATGTAATTCTTCTTCACTTTGACTTAGGATAGCAATGTCATCAGTGTATCGTATCACTGATATTCTTTCACCTAGAATTTCAGTTCCACTTCTAAACCTTGCTCTTATTTCCATCGTTGTTTCTTCGATGTACAGAACGAACACTAGGGGCGAAAGACTACGTACCTGTTTTACACCCTTTTAATCTGAGCACTTCTAAGTCGTCCACTCTTACTTTTCCCTCTTGGCATTTGTACACAATGTATAGTACCCGTCTCTCTCCCTATAATTTACCCCTATTTTTCCTCAGAATTTCGAACATCTTGCATCACCTTTTACTATCGGCGATTTTTCCAGGTTGGCGAATTTTATGAACAGGTCTTCATTTATCTTTGGTCTTACTTCCATTATCAACCGAAAACTCAGAATTTCCTCTCCAACACATCCTCAGTTTTTCTTTTCCATTCTTCTATATATTATTCATGTAAGCAACTTGGATGCATGAGCTGTTAATCTGATTGTGCGATTATTCTCGCACTTGTCAGCTCTTGCAGGCTTCGGAATTGTGTTGATGGTACTTTTTCGAAAGTCAGATGGTATGTCGTCAGACTCATACATTCTACACACCAACGTGAGAAGTCGTTTGGTTGCCGCTTCCCCCAATGATTTTAGAAAATCTGATGGAATGTTATCTACTCCTTCTGCCTTATTTGCTCTTAAACCCTCCAAAGCTGTCCTAAGTTCTAATTCTAATACTGGATTCCCCATCTCTTCTAAATTGACTACCGTCCCTTTTCCTATTACATGAGACTAATCTTCCTCCTCATAGTGTCCTTCAATGTACTGCTTCAACTATCCGCTCTTTCCTCTGCATTTAATAATGAAATTCCCGTTGTACTCTTACTGTTGTCACTCTTGTTTTGATTTTCCTGTATGCTGACAGTCACTTCTTTTTAATTTTATTCACATTTTTTATACAGCCATTTCATTTTATTTTCCCCCCACTCGCTCTTGATTTCATTCTTCAGTGACTTGTATTTCTGTGTTCCCGAATTTCCCTCAACATTTTCGGGCGTTCTCCTTTCATCTATCAACTGAAATATTCCTTCTGTTACCCATTTTTCTCAGTTATTACTTCTATGTACCTATGTTTTTCTTTCCAATTTCTGAGATTGAAAATTTTTAGAGATTTCCATTTCTATTCAACTGAACTGCCTATTGAGCTATTTCTTATTGCTGTATCTATAGTCTTAGAGAACTTCTAGCGTACCTCGTCATTTCTTAGTACTTCCGCATCCCACCTCCTTGCAGATTGATTCTTCGTGAGTAATCTCTTAAACTTCAGTCTACTCTTCATCACTACTAGATTGTGATCTGAGTCAATATCTGCTCCTGGGTAGGCCTTACAATTCAGCACCTGATTTCTGATTCTGAGTCTGACTATGATGTAATCTAACTGAAATCTTCCTGACTCACCCGACCTTTTCCAAGTATTCCTCGTCCTCTTGTGATTCTGGAACATAGTATTCCCTATGGCTGGCTAAAATTTATTACAGATACCAATTAGGCTTTCTCCTCTCTCATTCCTTGTCCCAAGCCCATATTATCCTGTGACCTTTCCTTCCACCCCTTCTCCTACAAATGCAGTCAAGTCTCCCATGACTATTAGGTTTTCATCTCCCTTTATTTACTGTATTACCCTTTCAATACCCTCATACACTATCTCTATCGCTTCATCTTCAGCTTATGAAGTCGGCCTGTGTACCTGAACTATCGTTGTCGGTGTTGGTTTCCTGTCGCTTCTGATAAGAACAACCTTATAATTAAAGTGAACACAGTAATACACTCTCTGCCCTACTTTCCTATTCATAACGAATCCTACTCCAGTTATACCATTTTCTGATGCAGTCGATGTTACCCTACACTCATCGGACCAAAAACCTTGTCTTATTTTCATTTTACTTCACTCACCCCCAATACCTAAACTGAGCGTCTGCTTTTCCCTTTTCAGATTTTCTGGCTTTCGTACCACGTTCAAGCTTCTGGCATTCTAAGGCCCCTACTCTCAGAATGTTATCCTTTCGTGAATTATTGAATACTTTTTTCATGGTCAGGTCCCCATTGGCACTCCCCTCCCGGAGATCTGAATGGGGGACTTTACCGTATTCTTTTGCTAATGGGGAGATCATCATGACACTTTTTCAATTACATGCCCCATGCCCTGTGGAAACGCGTTATGTGTCTTTAATGCAGTGGTTTCCGTTGCCTCTGCATCCTCATGTCGTTGATCATTGCCGATTGATTCGCCTTTAGGGGCAGTTTCTCAACCCAAGGACAAGGGACTGCTCTGAACGTTGTCCGCTCCTCCTCCTTCTTTGACAACGCCATTGGCAGAATGAGGGTGTCTTCTTATGTCGATAGTCTTCGAACGTCAATGCCGATTATTAATCAAAATTTAAGCCGTAGACATTTTGATTATTAATCAAAGACGTTACCCTAGACCATGGGTGCAAAGACACACTTCAGTGCAAGGAGCGATATTACTAACGTTTGATTTCGAGTGGCGAACATTAAGTCCTGTCAGTGTAGTAAAGAGGTGGTCGTGCTATGTTTATGGGTGTGTTTTACGTGGTTAGAGGGTCGTCCCCTTATTCCACCTACGAAAACGCTAAATGCGAAGTGATATGGACACATTTTACAACTCTGTGTGCTGCATACTGCAGAGGAACAGTTCGGAGACGATTTTTCTAACAGCACGACCGTGGACTCTGTCATAAAGCAGCATCTGTGAAGCAATGGTTTGTGGACAACAACATTCCTGAAAAATAATGATGGGCTAAGAGGCCCGACGTAAACCTGGTAGAACATCATGGGATGAATCATGATGTTGATTTCCTTCCAGACTCTAGCGTCCAAAATCACTACCATCTCTGGTTTCGAATTTTGAAGTAAAGTGGGCTGCCATTCCTCATAGACATTCGGATGCCACATGGAAATCCTTCCCAAAAGAGTGAAAGCTATCGTAAACTCTTCCATACTACATTTCTAAATTTCCTACACCGCTATCTTTGACTTTTTTAATTTCTCAGTATAGTCATCTCGCATCTTTTCTTTAATTTTCACTAGCATCATCTTCCATTTCTTTAAATTTCCTTCACCGCTATCTTGTATTTTGGGCAAATGCAGCGCCGACTAGAGGCGGAGAGTTGAGCTGTGGATCAAAGTTCGCATAACGTATTATTTTCATATTCCGAAATTTACTATTATCCACCATTGGACTTTCAGAACTTCTGGTCACAATAGGCAGACAGTTGTTGTTTGGTGCATGAAATTCTTCAATGTAAGAATATTTTTTTTGTTTTCCGTTAGTGTCAGTGTGTCGTTCAGTAAGTCACCAACAGCACACCAATATTTATTTATTTATTTTATACCGATATCCTATGTAAGAGGGTTGGAACATTAATGCTGGTAACTACTTATTTTCAACTTGTATAAAGTAGACACAGATTTCAAAGTTATTTTGTCCTTCAGAGTCGTCACCAGCAGTATGAATAGCCCTTTCCAGGGATGTGGATGACTTAGGACACTCTTAGCTTCGCCAGTTGTGTTGATAGCTAGAATGGAGTAATACTCGTCAAATCCTTGTAACAGTTCTGAAGCGAATGCCGTGAAGTGCGTCCTTCAATTTAAGAGCCAGGTGAAAGTCACAGGGGAACTGTGGTGAGTGGTACAGCATTCTCCAGTCCCATGGATCCAAGAAATCAGTCACAACTTACGATTATGCTATGGTGCATTGTCCTGCAAAACTGTGCAGCTACTCATCGTTTTGTAGAAGTTTCGTTCCATACCTTATTATGTATGTGAAATGACTCATGGTGAAAGTTGCCAGTAGTCGGGGCGTGCGCGCCCACACACATGCATATACACATACACACATACACACATACACACACACACATACGCACGTAACACACACAGCAGAGAGAGAGAGAGAGAGAGAGAGAGAGAGAGAGAGCGAGTCAGAGGAGGGTGAGCCTCCACAATAGCTACACTTTCGACTCACTTCATCGTCTTGGTGTTAGAACTCGGTTGTTGTTGACATTTGAGTCACTTTGCAGAATCATATGAAACATCTCATGAAGGCTGCATCTGGTCCACAAAAAATCTCGAAAAATCCCATTTGTATGAATCGAAACCATTTTTTTTCTCCAATATTTATTGTCTTCAGTTGAGGCATTATCAGCCCTTCTTCCGGTTGAGAACTGTTAACTAGTGATACCTTTTAATTCTGGACTGCGCCAGCAAGATAAGTTGGGAGATCTACTTAGCACCGAGACGTCATTTCAAGATTGTTCCCGACCAAATCGCACTTAATAAGTGCGGCAACTGAATCCATTTCCGTCCCGACAGTACGTTACGGCAAATTTCTGTTTTTGTGTCCGGCGCCTCTCTGGAGCGGGCAGCACACTTTAGCAAAGATTGCAAAGGTTGATTGTAGAAGACGAGTTTATTCATACGTGCTGATACGATATGTACCGCGTACAGCAATATATGTTAGCAGTTTTGTAATCACTATTTCGAAACCTCTGTAAAAAATTCTCTTAGTGCTTTCAAGATAGCCGGCCGGAGTGGCCGTGCGGTTCTAGGCGCTACAGTCTGGAGCCGCGTACCGCTACGGTCGCAGGTTCGAATCCTGCCTCGGGCATGGATGTGTGTGATGTATTTAGGTTAGTTAGGTTTTAGTAGTTCTAAGTCCTAGGGGACTGATGACCACAGCAGTTATGTCCCATAGTGCTCAGAGCCATTTGAACCATTTTGCTTTCAGGATAAACATACCATTCATTGCATTTTTATAGCGATCCTTGTTTACTATATGGTTAAATGATAATGACGTCCTCTTGGGTAAAATATTCCGGAAGTAAAATCCCAATTCGAATCTCCGAGCGGGGACTACTCAGGAGGATCTCGTTATCATCAGAAACTAAATTTATTTCTGCGGATCGGAGCGTGGAATGTCAGATTCCTTAATCGGGCAGGTAGGGTAGAAAATTTAAAAAGGGAAATGGATAGGTTAAAGTTATGTATAGTGGGTACTAGTGAAGTTCGGTGGCAGGAGGAACAAGATTTCTGGTCAGGTGAATACAGGGCTATAATTACAAAATCAAATAAATTTAGTAGTCATGGGGGACTGGAATTCGGTAGGAAAAGGAAGAGAAGGAAACGTAGTAGGTGAATATGGACTGGGGTAAGGAATGAAAGAGGAAGCCGCCTCCTGGTAGAATAACTTAACCACAGAGAATAACTTAATCATATCTAACACTTGCTTTAAGAATCATGAGAGAAGGATGTGTACGTGGAAGAGGCCTGGACACACTGGAAGGTTTCAGATAGACTATATAACGGTAAGACAGAGATTTCGGAACCAGGTTTTAAACTGTAAGACACTTCCAGGGGCTGATATGTGGATTAAAACTGAACAAACTGCAAGAAGGTGGAGATTTAAGGAGCTGAGACCGGGAAAAACTAAAAGAATCCGAGGCTGTAGAAAGTTTCAGAGAGAGCATTAGCGAATGATTGACACGAACAGGGCAAAGAGATGCAGTAGAAGAAGAATGGGTTGCTCTGAGAGATGAAACAGTGAAGGCAGCAGAGGATGAAGAAGGTAAAAAGACGAGGGCTAGTAGAAATCCGTGGGTAACAGGAAAATATTGAATTTAATTGATGAAAGGAGGAAATACAAAAATTCAGCAAATGAAGCATGCGAAAAGGAATACAAACGTCTCAGAAATGAGATCGACAGGAAGTGCAAAATGGCTAAGCAGTGATGGCTAGAAGACAGGTGTAAGGATGTAGAAACATGTATCACTAGGGGAAAATTAGATACGGCCTATACGAAAATTAAAGGGACCTTTGAAAGCAAGAGAACTAGCTGTATGAATACCAAGAGCTTAGATGGAAAACCAGTCCTAAGCAAAGAAGGCAAAATAGAAACCTGGAAGGAGGGACGATGTACCTGAGGGCAATTTTATGGAAATGAAAGAGGGCCTAGATGAACATGACATGAGAGATATGATACTGTTTGAAGAATTTCACACAGCACTGAAAATCCTAAGTCGAAACAGGGCCCCGCGATTAGACAACATTCCATTGGAACTATTGGTAGCCTTGGGATCGCCATCCATGACAAAACGCTACCATCTGGTGAGCAAGAGTTATGAAGCAGGCGAAATACCCTCAGACTTCAATAAGAATATAATAATTCCAATCCCAAAGAAAGCAGGTGTCAACAGGAGCGAAAATTATCGAATTATCAGTTTAATAAGTTGCGGATGCAAAATACTGAAACGAACCTTTCACAAATGTATAAAAAAACTGGTAGAAGTCGACCTCGGGGAAGATCAGTTTGGATCCCATAGAAATGTAGGAACATGCGAGGCAATACTAACCCAACGGTTTACCTTAGAAATAGATCAAGGAAGGCAAACGTACGTTTCTCTCATTTGTAGACTTGGAGACAGCTTTTGAAATCTTGATTGCAATACTCTTTTTGAAATTCTAAAAGTAGCAAGGGTAAAATACAGGGAGCGAAAGGCTATTTACAACTTGTGCAGAAACAACACGGCTGTTAGGAGTGTAGATGTATGAAAAGAAAGCAGTGGTTGAGAATGGAATGAGACAGATTTGGAGCCTACCCCCAATGTTATTCAATCCGTATATTGAACAAGCAGAAATAAAAGCCAAAGAAAAATTTGGAGTAGGCATTAAAGTTCATGGAGAATAAATACAAATTTTAAGGTTTTCTGATAAGTTGTAATTCTCTCAGGGACAGCAAAAGATCTGGTAGACCAATTGAAAGGAATTGACAGGGTTTCGAAAGGAGAATAGAAGATGAAAATCAACAAAAGCAAAGCGAGCATAGTGGAATGTAGTCGAATTAAATCAAGTGGTTCTGAGAGAATTAGATTAGGAAATGAGACACTTAAAATAGTAAGTGAGTTTTGCTATTTGGGGAGCAAAATATCTGATGATTATCGAAGTAGGTTTATGGGAAGGGAAGCGTTTCTGAAGAAGAGAAATTTTTTAACGTCGAGTACAGACTTAAGTGTCAGGACGTCTTTTTTGAAAGTATTTGTATGGAGTGTAGCCACGTATGGAGTGAAACATGGACAATAACTAGTTTAGACAAGAAGAGAATAGAAGCTTTCGAAATGTGGTGCTACCGAAGATTGCTGAAGATTAGATGGGTAAATCACGTAACTAATGAAGAGGTACTGAATAGCATTGGCGAGAAGAGGAACCTATGGCACAACGTGACTAGACGAAAGGATCGTTTGATAGGACACATTGTAAGGTATCAAGGGATCACCAATTTAGTATTTGGGGGAAGCGCGGAGGGTAAAAATCGTATAGGGTGACCGAGAGATGAATACACTTCGCAGATTCAGAAGGATGTAGGTTACTATAGTTATTCGGAGATGAAGAGGCTTTCATAGGACAGAGTAGCATGGAGAGCTGCACCAAACCAGTCTCTGGACTGAAAACCACAACAACGTACCAACAGACGATGCTGCATCAAGTACCTCTTCAGTTTCTTCTGCACAGTCGACCTTTCGACCTCACTGCAGGGATCTTCTTCAGGATCTTCTGTGTTCAGGCTTAGCCATCGCGTCTAATTGCAAAAGGAAGTTTTTCCGGCTAATGCTGAAGCAATGAGGTTATTTGGAGTAATTCAATTTCTTCTGGCTACTATTTGTGGGCCACCGTCACTAGATAGAAAGCGAAACAGAAGGAGCAAGTGGGAGGGGGGGGACTTATGTTTTCCCAACTATAATGAGAGGATGACAAATGATGAACATATGATGTCACCAGCTGAAGTACCTCTCTGCATGGGCAGTGACTGAGCTTTTCGGTCTTCCCCTCTTCGGTAGGAGGTCAATGCTACATATCGCTGCGCTAGGCTACACTGTTTTCGATCAACTTATGTAAATGTTCCCTGCTGTTAACATAGAAGGCACAATATTACTGTCCTCGTTGTAACCAAGCAAAAGCTGTTCTTATTTTGTGATTCTTTTCTTTTTGTACCTAACATTTTTTGTTAACATACTTCATATAGTAAAGAACACTTAGCTCATTTTGTGGTAGCGATGCAGTTCGGAAGCTTATACCTAAGCTCCGGGCACTGAACTCTCGCACGTACGCACGGAAACACACCGACTGAGTACATTGGTTGGAATGACCAGGTGTGACAGACCTATAGGCTCCACCGGTGTATTTACTGCGGGATATGTCAACTGCTCCCTCCACTTGTTTGACCTTTGTCGTCCACTTTTGAGGTACTTCTGACATTTGCGGCTCCACGTGTTTTATTTTAAATTACTTCTCTAAGCGTCATCTTCGCCGCTTCGGAAGCTTTTAAACGTTAATAATAATCACCCTTTATACTCTCTGACACAGCCACATGCAGTGTGGAGGTAATCACATACGTCCGTTTTGCATCGTAAAAAGCCTTTTATTTTGTTGTGCCTCGAAAATGTGGTTTATACACAATTTTTCTGTAGAATTCTGCTTACGTAGTCAGTAAATCTGCAACCGAACGGTAACCTAACTCACTGAAAAGGCCGTCGCTCGTTCTTGTTCGTATAGCTAAGGTCAAATCATCGTTGCTACGAGCTTTCGTTATCTCCTTTAAGAAATCCAACTCCGATATTACTTATTTATCTATCTTTATTTATTTATTTTTGAGTCATCAGTCTCCTGACTGGTTTGATACGGCCCGCCAATATTTCCTTTCCTGTATCAAACTCTTCATGTTATAAGTACCTAGCACTTGCGACATAAGACCACAATTATTTGTTTGGTGTATTCCAGTCTCCTTCTACAGTTTTTATGCTCTACAGCTCCCTCTGATGACTTAACATACGTCCTATCATCCTATCCCTTCTTGTTGTCAGTATTTACCGTAAGTCTCTTTCTTCGACGGTTCTACTGAGAAACTCCTAATTCGTTACTTTATCGGACCACGTAATTTTCTTCTGGAGCACCACATCTCAAAAGCTTCGATTCTGTTCTGTTCCGGTTTTTCCATAGTCCGTGTCTTATTACCACTCTGTGTACCAAACACACATTCTTAGACATTTCTTCCTGAAATGAAGACCTATTTTTGGTGTTACAAGGCTTTTCTTGTCCACGAATGTACTTTTTCCTGTGCTGTTCTGCTTTCTAGGGGCTCATTGCTTTGTCGAGAAAGTGCTATTTTGCTTCCAAGGTACCACAATTCCTTAACTCCTTCTACTTCTAATTACTTTCGTCTTCCTTCGACTTACTCTCAGTTCATATCCTGTTCATATTAGACTGTTCACTCCATTCACCATTCCTGAGGAAAGCAATGTCATCAGCGAATCTTATCAGTAATATCTCTTTACCCTGAACTTTAATCCCACGCCTGAACGTTTCTTTTGTTTTCTTCATTGCTTTTTAGATGTATAGATGGAGGAGTAGGGGCGAAAGACTACATCTCTTTGTTATGCTCTTTTTAATCCTAGCTCTTCGCCCTTCGCCTTCCAATCTTATTGTTTGCTCTAGGTTCTTGTACATATATTAACCGTCTTCCCCTATAAACTACTTCCATTTTTATCAGAATTTCGAAAATCTCGCACCGTTTTTCATTGTCGAACGGCGTTTTCCAGGTCGACTGATCCCATGAAAGTGTCTAGATTTTTCTTCAGTCTTCCTTCCATTATCAACCTCAACGTCAGAACTACCTCTCCTGTGCTTTTATCTTTCGTAACGACAAACTAGTCATCATATAACAGATCCTCAATTTTATTTTCCAATGTGCTATAAAAAATCTACTGAGAAATTTGGATACATGAGTTTTAAGCTGATTGTGTTATAGTTTCCACAGTTATCTGCTCTTGTTGTCTTCGGAATTGAGTGGATGATGCTTTTTCGGCCGGCAGATGGTGTGTCGCCAGTCTCATAGATTCTGCACAAGTACATTAATAGGCTAGGCTTTTGGTCGCCATTTACACCCAATGATTTCAGCAATTCCGATGGAATATTACCATAACGTTTTCCTTATTTCATCTTAAGTCTTGTGAAGCTCTTTTAAATTGTGATTCTAATACTGAATCCCCTTTTTCTTCCCTGTCGACTCCTGTTTCTATTTCTATCACATTATCAACCAATAAATTCATCCTCCTCACAGAGGCCTTCTATGTACACTTTCCAGCCATCTCGTCACTTCTCTGCTTTAACAGTGAAATTCCTATTATATTTCTAATGCTGCGGCACTTGCCTTTAATTTTACCGAAGGTTGTTTTGACTTTTGTACACTGAAGACCCAAAGAAACTGCTACACCTGCATGATATCACGCAAGGCCCCCACGAGCAAGGTGAAGTCCAGCAATACGACGCGTCATGGACTCGACTAATGTTTGAAGTAGTACTGGATGGAACTGACACCGTGAATCCTGCAGGGCTCTCCATAAATCCGTACTCTTGTACGAAGGGATGGAGATCTCTTCTGAATAACTCGTTGCCATGCTTCCCAGATATTGCTCAACAATGTTGATGTCTGGGGAGTTTGTGACCAGCGGAAGTGTTTAAATTCAGAAGAGTGTTGCTGAAGCCACTGAGTAGAAATTCTGGACGCGTGTGGTGTCGCATTATACTGTCTTAATTGCTCAAGCCCGTCGGAATGTATAATGGACATGAATGGATGCAGCTGATCAGACAGGATGCTTACGTACGTGCCACCTGTCAGAGTCGTATCTAGACGTATCAGGGGTCCCATTCCACTCCAACTGCACACGCCACACGTCATTACAGAGCCTCCACTAGCTTCAACAGTCGCCTGCTTACATGCAGAGTCCATGGATTCATGAGGTTGTCTTCATACCCGTACATTCCCATCCGCTCGATACAATTTGACACGAGACTGGTCTGACCACGCAACATGTTTCCAGTCATCAACAATCCATTGTCGGTTTTGACGGACCCAGACGTGGTGTAAAGCTTTGTGTCGTGCAGTCATGAGGGGCACATGAATAGGACGTCGGCTCCCAAAGGCTATAGCCGGCCGGAGTGGCCGAGCAGTTCGAGGCGCTTCAGTCTGGAACCGCGCGAATGCTACGGTCGCAGGTTTGAATCTTGCCTCGGACATGGATGCGTGTGATGTCCTTAGGTTAGTTAGGTTTAAGTAGTTCTAAGTTCTAAGGGACTGATGACCTCAGATGTTAAGTCCCATAGTGCTCAGAGCCATTTTTTTCCTTAGTTTAGTTAGGTTTAAGTAGTTCTAAGTCTTGGGGACTGATGACCTCAGATGTTAAGTCCCATAATGCTCAGAGCCATTTTTGGACCAAAGGCTATATCGATGATGTTTCGTTGAATGGTTCGCACACTGACACTTGCTGATGGCCCAGCATTGAAATCTGCAGCAATTTCCGGTAGGGTTGCATTTCTGTCACGTTGAACGATTCTCTTCAGTCGTCGTTGGTCCCGTTCTTACAGGATCTTTCTCCGGCCGCAGTGATGCCGGAGATGTGATGTTCCCCGGATTCCTGATATTTACGGTACACTGGTGAAATGGTCGTTTGGGAAAGTACCCCACTTCATCGCTACGTCGGAGATGCTGTGTCCCGTTGCTCGTGCGCCGACTGTAACACCACATTGAAACTCACTTGAATATTGATAGCTTCCCACTGTAGCAGCAGTAGCCGATGTAACAACAGCATCAGATACTTGTTGTCTTACATAGGCGTTGCCAACAGCAGCGCCGTATTCAGCCTGTTATATACCTCTGTATGCGTATGCATTCCTATACCAGTTTCTTTGGAGCTTTAGTGTATATGCTGAGTTAGTACTTCAGACGACCATTTCTTTTTCGACTTCTTCACATTCTTCCTGCAAGCATTTCACCTTGACTTTTCTGCACTGTTTTCAGCTATTATTGTCACTTACACGAAAGACACTTGACTAGAGAGGTTTGAGCCCTACTCGCTTCGCCGGCCGAAGTGGCCGTGCGGTTCTAGGCGCTACAGTCTGGAACCGCGAGACCGCTCCGCGCAGGTTCGACTCCTGCCTCAGCCGGCCGCGGTGGTCTCGCGGTTCTAGGCGTGCAGTCCGAAACAGTGCGACTGCTACGGTCGCAGGTTCGAATCCTGCCTCGGGCATGGATGTGTGTGATGTCCTTAGGTTAGTTAGGTTTAAGTAGTTCTAAGTTCTAGGGGACTGATGACCACAGCAGTTGAGTCCCATCGTGCTCAGAGCCATTTGAACCATTTTTTTTTTACTCCTGCCTCGGGCATGGATGTGTGTGATGTCCTTAGGTTAGTTAGGTTTAAGTAGTTCTAAGTTCTTGAGGACTGATGACCTCAGAAGTTGAGTTCCATAGTGCTCAGAGCCATTTGAACCATTTTTGAACCTACTCGCTTCCGGGCGGGACGGTTTTTCGAAGTGGCTTCCTACACATCAGCTGTGGTAATAGGGCATGTAGAATAAACTCTAGAGGAACGTGACGCTTCCTAACAATCTAAAATATTTTGTCTTCAATGACAGTGGCCTCATAAAATATAAGAAGTCTTAGCGATTAACAGCAATCCAGCGCCAGGACGATTAAAGTTTCCGCTTGACCTCATACAGCAGACAGGGGTGGAGACCGCCGCCTCCTTAATAGCTCCTGCAGCTGCACAGCTGGCCGCCCGCCCCCGGCACACTCTCGCCGACTGGCTGGCTGGCTGTTTCTGGCAAGCGGCGCCGCCACCTGAATTATGCATCGCGCCGCATTCCAGCCGGCAAATGAGATTTGCTACGCAGCCGCCGGGCGCGGGACCGACCTGCCACTGACGCTGTTAGCGGCTCGCAAATGGTTTTATGATCCGCCGCTACGCGCGGAATCCTTAAGACGGACGCACAGTGAATTAAACACAGCGCCCGGGGCCACTCGGCGGGCGCTCCGGCGACGACTTCCCGTCACGGTGCGCGGGGCACACTGCCAATATTTGGCAACGTTGAGCCAACAGTCTAAAGAGAAACGTGCAGGAAAGAGTTTCACGGTACATCTGTTTCATTTCGGTAGAAAAAATTTCCAGGCAGCACATCTCGTTTCTTTCTATTCTCTGTCGGTAAAACTTCCTCTCCTACATGCATTTTTAAGCAAATATTATTCTAGTAGCTTAGCGCCCGCTCCTTCGCTCGCGTAGACTGTATGACGTGCTACCACTTGTTTTCGTTTTTTTCAATCGAATGTTTATGTTGTTCAGAAATTGCGACACCTTATAAGCTTTTCACGCTAATTAAGGCGATATAAGCATGGTCTTTTCCGCATATACTTCTGACCAGAAAGTGATTCTGACACCTGGAGTCCAATGTTTTTGTTAAACATGCCTTTTGCGGTCTTGTGAAGACATTTTCACAGCAACTTTAATCCCATAACCAATATTTCCTTGTATCTAACCGAGCAGTGAAATATCAATATTTATAAATTTTGCTTTTTTTTAATATAACGAAATATTTTCTTAAAAATTTTCATTCCCTTCGGGGTTCAATTTTCATAAAGTCTGAAACATGAATTTTCTTCTTATTTGCAACCGTTGAGTGAAATACCAATTGTCATAGACGAAATCTTAAAAATTTTCATTCCGTTCGGGGTTGTATTTCCACAAACACTGAAACACGTATTCTTTTATATGTAACCGAGAAGTCAAATACCAATTGCACAGATGTAGCCTTAGAAGTAGTTTGGTAGTTCTTTAGTAATTACTTATTTCCAAAAAAAGTTTCTCCCGCTATTTTATCCCCTTAAGCGTTCAATTTAAAAAAGTACTGGAACACATATTTTTTTCATTTTCTGACTGAGAAACCAAATACCAATTCTCGTAGTTCTAGCTTCAAAATTCCCTTACTATCGACACACTCTCAAAAAGTTTTTCATATCACCCCCTTACGAGTGAAATTTCGGACGATACCTTCTTCAACGATGCATACAGTATAAGATCCACACCCTCTCTAAACTTCGGATTTCTATCTTTAGCGGTAAGGGCTGGGCGATGAAGAGTCTGTGAATCAGTCTGACCCTATTACAACCCCGTACTGATTGAATCAAAGAGCTCAGACGGAAAACCAATCCTAAGCACAGAAGGGAAAGCGGAAAGGTGGAAGGAGTATATAGAGATATACTTCAGGGCAGTATTACGGGAATGGAAGAAGACGTAGATGAAGATGAAATGGGAAATATTAGTGCATGAAGAATCTGATAAAACACTGAAAGACTTAAGTCAAAACAAGGCCCCAGGAGTAGACAACATTCAGTTAGAACTACCGGTAGTCTTGGGAGAGTCAGCCATGACAAACTCTTGCATCTGGTGTGCAAGAAGTATGAGACAGGCGAAATACCCTCAGACTTCACGAAGAATATAATAATTCCAATTCCAAAGAAGGCATGTGCTGAGAGGTTTGAAAATTACCGAATTATCAATTTAATAAATCACGGTTCCAAAATACTAACACGAGTGCTTTACACAAGAATGGGAAAACTGGTAGAAGCCGACGTCCTAAAAGGTCAGTCTGGATTTCGGAGAAGTGTTGGAACACGCGAGGCGATACTGACCGTACGACTTCTTGTGGAAGATAGGTTAAGGAAAGACAAACCGACTGTTATAGCATTTGTAGACTTAGAGAAAGACAGTGTTGACTGAAATACCCTCTTTCAAATACTGAATGTGGCAAGGATAAAATACAGGGACAGAAAGGCTGTTTACAACTTGTACCAAAACCAGAGGGCATTTTTAAAAGTCGAGAGTCACTAAAAGTAAGCAGTGGTTGACAAGATAGTGAGACAGGGTTGTAGCCTATCCCCGATGTTATTCAATCTGTATATTGAGCAAGCAGTAAAGGAAACAAAAGAAACATTTTGGGTAGGAATTAAAGTCCAGGGAGAAGAAATAAAAGCTTTGAGACTTGCCGATGTCATTGTAAGTCTGCCAGAGACGGCAAAGGACTCGGAAGAGCAGTTTAACGGAATGGACAGTGTCTTGAGGATGTAAGATGAACATCGACAAAAGCAAAAGGAGGATAATGGAATGCATTCAAATTTAATCAGTTGGTGCCGAGGGAATTAGATAAGGAAATAAGATACTTAAAGTAGTAAATGTGTTTTGCAATTTGTGAAGAAAAATAACTGTTGATCGTCGAGGTAGGCAGGATATAAAAGCAGACTGTCAATCTCAAGAACAGTGATTCTGAAGAAGAGAAATTTTTTAACATCGAGTATAGATTTAAGTGTCAGGAAGTCCTTTCTGAAAGTATATGTATGGAGTGTAGCCATGTATGGAAGTGAAATATGGACGATAAACAGTTTAGACAAGAAGAGAACAGAAGCTTTTGAAATGTGGCGCTACTGAATAACTAACGAGGAGGTGCTGAATAGAATTGGGGAGAAAAATTTCTGGTACAACCTGACTAGAAGAATGGATCGGTCATTAGGATACATTCTGAGGCATCAAGGGATCACTAATTTACTACTGGAGTGAAGTGTAGGGATGGAGGGTGGTAAAAATTGTAGAGCGAAGCCAAGAGACGAATAGAGTAAGCAGATTCAGAGGGATCTAAGTTGCAGTAGTTACTCGGAGATGAAGAGGCTTGCACAGCAGAGATAGCATGGAGAGCTACATTAAACCAGTCTGTGGACTGAAGATCACAATAACAGCGGTTTAATTTCCAAAAACGGTGAAATACGTATTTTTTCCACTCTAATAGAGAAGCCAAACACCAGTTTTCAAGGATTTAGATATAAAAATGATTCCATAATGGCATATTTTCATAAAACGTTTCAAATCCTATTTCACCCCTTATGGGTTGAATTTCAAAACACAGTCACATGCGTGTGTTTCATTTTCAGTAGAAATGCGAAACGCAATTTTCATAGATTTAGCTTCAAAAATGCTTTCACAATGCAACATTTCCGTAAAAAGTTTCATCCTCCGTTTCACCCCCACAGGTGCTGAATGTCCAAAAACAATGAAACATTTATATTTTTATTTCTAACTGGAATCCGCAACTAAATTTTCATAAATTAAGCTTTTAAAAATGCTTTCATAATAATAAAACATTTTTACAAAAGATCTCAACTCCATTTCACTCTCATAGGTTTCAATTTCCATAAACGCTGAAACAAGTTTTTTTCTTATTTGTAGCTTAGAGGTCAAATACTAAGATTCATATATGTATCTTTAAAAACATTTTAGGAGTTCTGTAATAATGAATGTCTTCAAAACAGTTTCACCTAGTATTTCACCCCCATAGGGTTAAATTTCTAAAGATGTTGATACATGAAGTTCTTTATTTATGACCAAGAAATCAAATACCAATTTTCTTAGGGCTGGATTCAAAATTGCCTTTTAGACGACATTCTTCGAAAAAAATCCTTCATCCCCTGTTTCACACCTATAGGGTTGTAATTTCGAAAAATCCCTTCTTAAACGACGCCTAACATGTAGTTTCCACACCTTCTCCAAATTTCAAGTTTCTATCCTTAGCGGTTTAGGCTGGTCTATGATGAGTGAGTTAGTCAGTCAGGACGTTGCCTTTTACGTATAGAGATTCGGAAAATAGGTCTACTATTTTCTGAAGTAAACGATAGGACATCTAGAGTAACAGTAATAACTAAAACCGCAATTTCACATTGGTGGAAGTGTATGTAATAATTTCTTGCTATGAGAAATAAATACATCCGCAGACATCAGATGCAAACGTTAGATGCACAGAATGTTTGACAATTATAGGTGCAACATAATGAGCGAGTTGAGGACAATCAAACAAGCAGATAATCCCAACCAGTTGTATGCTCAAGTGCAGTCACGCATAAGACACAGTCACACACACTGCTGGTCAGGACTATCAAATTTTAACTCCACACCCAGTATTTTCCTGACATGGCGCCAAATAACTTCTTTCTCTTCCCTAGAACGAAGAAGGCGTTGAGAGGTAGGCTTTTCCACATTGACACCGAGATGATTTTCGTGAAGAAACATTTTCTGAACAGTGAAGAGGCGTTATGCTGGAACTAAGATGTCGACTAAGTCTTCCATCGCTCAGAAAACTGTGTCATATTGGAGGCAGAATGTGACGAGGAGGAGTAACACCAAGAATCATATTCACAGCTTGATGGTTCTAACGTGGCTGTTATAACTTACGATTACATCCCACTTTTCTCATATTTTTGCGACAGATCATAATATTTTTTCTCTATGTATTCTTGTCACACTTAGTGTTGTTGCAAAACTTTTACATTTACACTAAAACCGAATTGGAGTGATTTTACACGAAGTTTTGTGATGGTATTTGAAACACTGTTTCTCAATCAGTGAGTTAAAACTAGTTTGCAGAAGCGCGTTCCAACAAACACAAAATAAGAATCTAAAAAACTCCGGTAAAAGGTGTAAGGAAAAATGCGAAATGGACGGAAACAAGACAGCTAATATTGCGGGTACCTCAAATGAAAGAGCATCCTAAACAACCGTGTGCGCTAGGTACCGTGACTATTGTCTGTTATCTGAAAGGCGATGTGAAAGATAGTATTAAAGTGCAATACGCAGATGTATTTTACACAAATTCGTGGTTGTAAATGGCAGTTTCAGTCCCTCCTCTGCTGTGGTATTAGACGCTTTCTAGCACAGGGAACTGACCTTATATATGGCATGCACTTTCCATTTTGTGATCAACATATGTGTGTTTTCGGTGTGTAGTGCTGCCAACTGTTGCTGTGTCTTTGGTTTGTGTTGTATAGTGGTTTGATACTTTCATTTGTTGTGCGTGCTTTTGTATGTGTGTGTGTGTGTGTGTGTGTGTGTGTGTGTGTGTGTTGGTTCAAATGGCTCTGAGCACTATGGGACTTAACAGCTATGGTCATCAGTTCCCTAGGACTTTGAACTACTTAAACCTAACTAACCTAAGGACAGCACACAACACCCAGTCATCACGAGGCAGAGAAAATCTCTGACCCCGCAGGGAATCGAACCCGGGAACCCAGGCTGTGTGTGTGTGTGTGTGTGTGTGTGTGTGTTTGTGTGTGTGTGTGTGTGTGTGTGTGTGTGTGTATGTGTATTTTTCTGTGTGTAATTTTTTCCCCTATATGAAAACTTCCGAATATTTCCATCTTGAGAGGATGAAAATTTCCCTGTGCTGTGAATGTACCTCGTTTCATCCTGTTATTTATTCCGTCACCATAGCTGAGTGGTTTCTTTTACTTCTGCCAATTTTTCCTCTAACTGAGCTACGGCTGTACTGCAATGCTGCCAACGCACCTTGACATCCACTAACGCGATCTACGGATATCTTCAGCAGCACAGATGACCGAATGTGGTTGAGGAGTTTGGCGATCGGTGTGCGCTCTTTATAATGACACCAACGTCCATATACAATCTACCTTACTGTCAATGGTAAGTAAATACGCCGGTCACGCCTTTACGGGATTCACCTCACAGATATCCCTTGCGTGTCGCCTGTGATGTTTCGGACACGGACGAGCATTGTCTGGTGTGCGGACCGGTAAGAGGTGTCTGGTTTTTGATGCGGCAGATGCCAGCCCAAATTACCAGTACGACTCCTCACCAGATACCACCTCAACTACTCCTCTTTCCTGAGGCGGGATAGTCCCCACAAGCGAAGATGAACTATGTTGTGAAGTGGATATGTAGACACGCAGTTCACTACTACTTTGCTAACGGCGAGGAAAATTTTCTTGATTTCTGGTACTTCCTTAATGAATGCCATTGTGCAGTTGTTCGCAGTTACAAATACGGGCAATTTGTCTCCAATTTCCCTTGTACTATCTTCCTTAACTCACCCCAGAGCAGTGGTGTCCTGCCATGAGGAGTTGATTCCCGCCTCTTCCACTCTTATAATCTGTGTATTCTCTGGTAGTCGGAATGTTCTCATTGAGGTCTTGCTGCGGCCTCCTCCACGCGACGTCGGCTTCTTGGTGGTATTAATATTAATTGAAAGGAAAAAGGAGAATAAATAAATAAATGCTTGACCTTCATTGTTCCTCTGTTCCACTTTCCTTACGCTTTCGTTGGTTCCTGTGGGGGGGGGGGGGGCGGTGGGGGCGGGGAGGGGCGGGAAATGGCTGAAACCCCTGCCCACTTTCATTCTACCCCTCCCTTTGGGCTCCAGGAAAGTTCCTTTCGAGAAAAGTATAGTGGTTAGCGCGGTGGAATGCAATGCAAGTGGGCTTCGTTTGATTCCTGGCCGGATCGGAGACTTTCTCCGCTTTGGGACTGCGTGTTGTGTTGTCTTCATCACCATTTTATCCCCACTGACACGCAAGTCGCCGAAGTGGTATCAACTAACTTCCAGGTGGCCGTGATCCCCTCCAATCGGGCTCAAGGCCTAGCCATACGCTTTATCATTATTATCAAATCGTGTTATTTTGTGATACGTTCTAATTTCAAACCATTGTGAGTGTGACATTTTACGTACCTGCTGTTGTTGAGAGTTGTATGTACAGAGCTAAGACGTTTGATTTCCTGCCTGCCAGACGATAAGTGCACCTAATCCAAAGTGACTCATTTTTTTATTCGTCATTCCTCAGACTGATTTTACGCTCTTCTCTGCAACTAGTTCTTCATATTCTACTGTTCGTATGCCACAACTAATTTTACTCTCTGCTGTTCCTTCAATTACCAAATGAAATATTCCTACATGCGTAAGTAGATGGCACGCTGTAGATAACCGTTTTGTGGTAATGGTGTTTTTTTTTTTTTCTTTATTGAGTTTCGATTCCCCCCGAAGGGTACGGGCTGGCAGCAGCTTAGTATGACGCTCTTCAACCTATAGAATTTGTTTTAAAGAGATGATGATAATAACTAATAAAAACAAGCGATAAAATCGGAGACCTAAATGGTAACATGGTGGAAAATCGTGGAAGTTAAAAGATAGAACAAAGGGTTGATGATACTAATAAAATACGTATGAAGCAGAAAGGTAAAATAATAGACAGACAACTAAAAACACGGTGACAGTCAGGTTTCTGTTCGCAAGAGATATAAAATTCACACCCAGCGACAGCAAGATTTCTGTTCGCAACACTTTGGAAAGACGAACAACACTGAACATTCACTTGAACTCTGCACTAAAAAGTTGGCACAAATATGACATACCAGAGCTGTGGGCAGACGGGGGGGATCCTGGACAGATGATGGGAAAGTAAATAGGGAAGAGGAGGAAAAACGAAGGGGGGGGGGGGGAGACGGTAATGGTGTTTGACAGTGCACTTTATATACTGACATCAGTTTTAACACCCTCTGATAGCACCGAATTTTGAATCCTTACCGTTTCTCCTCCTCCAGACTTCCAATTACCTACTTTTCTCTTCCTTGCTATGCTGTGTTTCCGACTCTGTCTTTTCCTGGTACAGTAAGTACGACAAGCATTCAATAAATAATGCAACACTTTTTTTTCTCGGCCAGTTTAGGTTGAAAAAAATGTGAATTTGTTGTGGGACACCGTGGAATATTCCTGCCTTATCCTCTATAGGTTCATGAAGTTCCGATAGATGGCGGCGTTATCGTAGCCTACAAAATAGAGACCGTAACGGAGGTGCGTTCCAAGCACATAACTGCCATTGAGTTGCTTATGGCCGAAAACCAGAGCAGCGAAGATATTCATAAACGGTTGCAGAATGGCTACAGAGACCCGACAGTGAACAAAGGCACGATGAGTCGTTGGGCGAGACGTCCTTCACCATCCCAGCGAGGTCGCGCAAATCTCTCCGATCTCCAGCGTGCCAGCCGATCGCACGGAGCTGTGACTCCTGCAATGTTGGATAGTGCGGACAACCTCATTCGAGGTAATCAGCGGATCACAATCAAATACATCGCTACATAGCTGGACGTCTCTGTTGGTAGTGCTGACTCACTCGTCCACCATTTGGTGTACTGGGAGGTATGTGCTCGCTGGTTTCCTCTTCTCCTAACAGAAGACAATAGATAGCAATGGAGGATCATCCGTGCGGGACTGCATGCGTGTTGAGTGGCTGATGTGGGTGATTTTTTGTCGAACGTCTAACAGGCGATGAATCATGGATTTATCACTTCGAACCGGAAACAAAACGGCAATCGACGGAATGGCTCCACACCACCTATAACACTACTGTCCACTACTGCTATACCATAACCTCAAAGCTGGAGGCAGTTCGTATAATGCAATTATTTTTATTCAAGTAATTGCAGTATGAAGAAGCAGGGCAGTGTTATCCTCTGATAGGATTTTAGTTGTGTTGACCGTGTTGTACCTGACGGAGGTGGCTTATCGGAATTGGAAGTCAGAAGTACGTAAATATTTAAACAGTAATAAACAATATTTTACCCATCCACACTGTTCAAAGGATAAAGAAAACGGTCGCCAGCCTAATTAGGCATAAGAATGAGTAGCATTTTTGTTAAAAAAATAGAAATGAGTAACTTTAATGGGCAGACACAGCCTATACTTTATGGTATGAGAGTTCAATGAACTCTGTCGCTAACAGATGTTTACTTTAAAGAAAGTGCTAACAGTTATAGGAGAACAAGGCTACTTGCATAATGACGACAGAAAATGACATACACTTTTGCCTTCAAGGCTTGGTCAAACTGAATGGTTTCAATAATATTACTATTAAAGTGCACTTTAGGATCGTAAATTGGACTTGGTTCAATATTACTTTTCAAACATATTCCTATCTGACATGAAATATGGATATGGTTCACAGCAAAATTAGTTATTGGGCATAGATTAAGTCTCTCACTAATAAACACCTTTCTACTTACAATGAAAATTAAATAGAATTCACTAACAAACAATTTCTCACTAAATTTTGAATAAAAGAAGTTACTGTTTTCATAGATAGTGGTCTTTATATTAATTGTTATTTATCAAGAACATAAAGGATAAATTGTGGATCCTATTACACTTTCAATACACAAGAGAAACAAGCATGGGTATATAACTTTCCACAATTGCAGTTTTCAACTTTTACTACAGTGAGACACAAAATTGACATATTTGTAAGATACTGACTCACCTTTTGCGATTTACAACAGGCAGCAATGTGATCATTTACATTAATAAGCAGTTTTAATAGAAAAATTATTTTCAGCAAGCATCATTTACTTTAGTTCACTCTCTTGCCACATTAACTTTAACTTTCTTTTCACTATGTTCGAGAGGCATTAATTAGTAAAACACTGCACTTTAAAGTTCTTTCGATAAGGATACTCTGTTATCACTTTAGCATGGGAAGTACCCTAAGTGGAAATGTGACAGAGGCATAAAAAATCAAGGTAGGTCAGAGTTCGAGTGTAAGTTACCTTATACGAGTATTTGCGCACACTAAAACATCCAGTGAGCTGATCCTTCACTGTACATTACTATAGTGTTCCATTGCAGTGATTGCGCAATGTGGTGGCGATAGCATGTTGGCAGGTGGATTTGCAGGCAGAATTGCTGGACTCTGTCATTTCTTGGTGGTGATGATAGATACCAATTCCAGAATAGTTCCAGCTCTTTATCCATCCATCCGAGGCATTGGAAAGCGTCAGGAAAAGCCTCTCTCGGAACCATCACAATACACAAGTTTTACATGAGCATTTGATAGTTTGGTAGCTCGTCCCCGACTGACTCGTGGTTCCACCTTTTCTACCTAGGCTAACCACAATTTGCGCGCGCTACACAGTTCCGTTCCCGAGGGGAACCGCAACACCCTTTACATACAAAAAACTAAGAACCTTAAGTGAGGATCAGCAATTACATAATAACAACCAAAAATATTAATTAAAACAGAACATTTGCACATATTGGTATTCCTACAAAAAATTATGTAAACAAAATTACAATTATATACAGTAAGTTTTGTCTCCCTCCAATTGAGACAGTGAATTTAAATGATAGATACACTATACTGCATAGAATTAAACCATGATATCAAAGTTTTTAACACAGAAAAGAATAAGCACTCTCATGGTATCGATTCAATCCAACAGCATTTATAGAAACTCAACAATATAACACTAAACAAAACAAAAGGCAAAATAAATTAATACAGCATTAGAGCTATGGAGCTACACACCTCTCCTCCAAAGTAAAAGTTCAGAGCCCCACACTCAGCCGGTAAGTCATGGCGACGGTGTTCTGGGACTGTTCGATGTTCACCCCCATGGCGTGACCTATCAGCTCTTGAGTGTATTGTGCTACTATTAGGAAATAGAAGAAACGACTTCAACTTGTCGTCGCCACAAAAATGCAAACATTCGTATTTCTCCATGACAACACAGGGCCTCACACAAGTCTGCGCATGCTAGATGAACTCACAGAACATTTTACTGTTGTTCCTTATCCGTCCTACAGCCCTGGTTTCGCATCTTCTGGCTTCCATCTGTTTGGCCCAATGAAGGATGCACTCTTCGGGAAGCAGTACGTCGATTACGGGGAGGTTACGAATGGGGCAAGACGTTGGCTCCGACATCGACCAGTAATGTGGTACCATGGTGACATACAGGTCCTCTCAGTAAGGTGGCATAAGGTCGTCTCACTGAACGGAGATTATGTTGAAAAATAGAGTTTTGTAGCCAAAATGGTGGAGAATAATATGGTGTAACATATTCCTGAATAAAACCAACCAAGTTTAAAAAGGGTTCAAATGGCTCTAAGCACTATGGGACTTAGCATCGGAGGTCATCAGTTACCTTGACTTAGAACTACAAAAACCTAATTAATCTAAGGACAGGAGCCCGCCCGGTTGGCCGTGCGGTCTAATGCACGGCTTTCCGGGCGGAAAGGAGCGCCTGGTCCCCTGCATGCATCCGCTCGGCGGATTTGTTTCGAGGTCCGGTTAACCGGCCAGTCTGTGGATGGTTTTTAATTCCGCCTCAGTTACACTATGTCGGCGACTGCTGCGCAAACAAGTTCTCCACGTACGCGAACACCACCAAAACTCTACTGCGCAAACATAGGGGTTACACTTGTCTATGTGAGACGTTCCCTGGGGGGGTCCACCGGGGGCCGAACCGCAGAATAACCCTGGGTTCGGTGTGGAGCGGTGGCGGGGTGAATTGGACTGCGGTAGTCGTCGTGGGGTTGTGGACCACTGCGGCAGCGGCGGGGACGGAGCCTCTCCGTCGTTTCTAGGTCCCCAGTTAACATAAAATACAATACAACCCAACGACATTACGGACACCCATGCCCGAGGCAGAATTCAAACCTGCGACCGTAGCAGTAGGTCGGTTCCGAACTGAAGGGCCTAGAACCGCTCGGTCACAACGGCCAGCCAAACCAACCAAGTGTTCCATTAGTTATTGAATAGCACTTGTAAAAGTAATTTCTTTTCTGATACAACTTTAGTTTCTCCCCCTTAGCCATCGTAACGTTGTTAGAGGAAATTTGTGAATGATTTAAAAGATGTGGTTTCCTCCACAAACAAGGGGTGCCCACCCAAACTGTGCGACAAGCCACTGGTTATAGTTCCAAGAGACGGAGCAGCGTGTCCCTTTTAAGTCTATGCAAAGCAGCTTAGGACTTTCTGAGCATTTCGCAGTCCCTGTGAATCTCCTTACCGCTACAGAACTCCTCGTCAGCGTCTTCTCTCGTCAGCTATTCCACACTGGGACACCTGTTCTTAGGACTTAAATAAGGATACGTGTTTAGCCTTCGCTGGTGGTAAGATCTCAGGATCTACACAAACATCACATCTGATGGTATCTTCCTAACCTGAATGACATTTCGGCCTTTTACATTATGAACAGTTACCGAAAGATATTCTCGTCCGGCGCAGCAGGCCGCTTTGCGCTTCGGGATGCGGTGGCGACCTACGCGCGCGGCCTTCGCGCTTGCGTTGGCAGCGACTTGTACCCTCTCGGTCGGCATCAATGTTGCACGCGGACGGCTCCTCAATGTTTCACGGTGGCCGTCGGCCCAGTCCACCGTGCCATCACGCGCACCTCTTTTATTTAGGCCACCCGGCATTCTGTTGCAACCGACATTGCTGCAAACCAGTCGCCGTACGCTGTTTCCTATCTAAAGTGTTCACCACGTTTAACTTGGGTCTTGTTGACACTGTTTCCTTAACTCATTCCTGTTTACACACCCTATTGCCTTACCAGCAACGAAATTATTACTCGACAAAGTCACTTACAAAATTGGTCCTCTGCACTTGACCAGATACAACCACCTTTCAGTTCAAAGCAGTGTGCGTTGTCAGCTCCCAGTACAAAGACGGAGAGCCATCGATAGAAAATCATTTGGCGGCAACCACAATGGCTTATTGATAACGGCCGGCCGGGGTGGCCGAGCGGTTCTAGGCGCTACAGTCTGGAACCGCGCGACCGCTACGGTTCGAATCCTGCCTCGGGCATGGATGTGTGTGATGTCCTTAGGTTAGTTAGGTTTATGTAGTTCTAAGTTCTAGGGGACTGATGCCCTTAGCAATTAAGTCCCATAGTGCTCAGAGCCATTTGAACCATTTGTTGACAACGTAATTAAATTTTGTTTAGGATCAGAAGGTGAAAGCGATGACAGGGCTGACCGAAGAGATAACAAAATTTGGGAGCAACATGTTGAAGGTGAGAGAGTCCATGGATGCAGATTATACTAACTGGTACGGATTTCAGGGTTTTGAAAGCAAAATGCATACGATATGCATAAATATTTAATAGGAAGCTTTTTAGGGATAGTGTGAGCAGAGTAAAGAAATTATATGTCACGAAAATTTCAGAGCTGAGCGTTTAGAGAAGCGTTGCTATTCTACAATTATAAGGTTTACAATTTAAACAGTAAGCGACCACAGATCTCTGTTAAAAACATTATTTATATGAAACCATTCCCGGCATCTGATTTGCTACAAATTCATCTTCAAACGGCTCTTATGGATTTCCTTCCTGGGTCTTGCTTGTATTCGTTACTCGTTTCGTGCACTAAGATAAAAAAAAGGTTTTGTGCACAGTTCGGTAAGCTTAAGAGAGACGTTTTTTCTTTTCGTACATTTCTGTGAAACATTTATGAAATGATTTCAAATTTATTAAAATATGGAATGTGATGAAAACTTGTTTGCTGTACATTTCTGCGTGACGAATTTATTTTGTATTTGTGTGATGGATTGTCAAGCTAAAACTTTTGGCAAACAAATGTTAACTTTAAAATCCGTTGCACAAACACAGGACAAATTTTAAAGCTAAAACGTTTGTTGCAAAAAATGTGTTATTAAAATATGGAATGTGATGAAATCTTGTTTGGTGTACATTTCTGCGTGACGAATTCATTTTGTATTTGTGCGATGGATTGTCAAGCTAAAACTTTTGGCAAACAAATGTTAACTTTAAAATTCGTAGCACAAAAACAGGACAAATTTTGAAGCTAAAACGTTTGTTGCAAAAAATTGTGTTTACTTTAAAATGTATGACGCAAATACAGGAAGAATTCATCGTGCACAAACATACACCAAGCAGTTTTCGCCACACATCTCGTTCTATTAACTTTAACATCATTTCGTAAGAGTTTCAGTGAGGGCCCAAGAAAAGAAAAAAAATCTCTCGTACCTTTATCAAATTTTGTACGGAAAACGTTTTGCTTATCTTAGTGCTTCAAAACGTCAACGAGTACGGAACGAAGCCTCCACCAGGGAAAACAGGAAATCTGTAACAGTAACCTGTAAATGTATTTGAAAAAATGTTCAAATGTTTGTGAAATGTTATGGGACTTAACTGCTAAGGTCATCAGTCCCTAAGTTTACACACTACATAACCTAAATTATTCTAAGGACAAACACATACACTCATGCCCGATGGAGGACACGAACCTCAGCCGGGACCAGCCGCACAGTCCATGACTGCAGCGCCTTACACCGCTCGGCTAATCCCACGCTGCAAACGTATTTGAAATAAATCCGAAACTTGCAATGGTTTGATTTAAATAAACTTTTAACAGCCATACTTATGGTAGGTTGCTATCTAAATTATTAACCCTGTAACTTCCCGGCTACTTTGCACAGCAATATAGTATGCTATAGGGACTGGTTTGAAAAGTAGCAGACTAAACGAATCATCTCATGGCAATCAATACTACACACTTTCAGAGAAGATACATTACGTTAAATGTTGTAATACCCGAATTACAGAAACCCTTGTTGTGAAAGAAGTAGGATAATTAGTCATCCTGACAGTGATGGCAGCTACTGACGACAAATTTAACACTTTTAATAATTTGATCAACAGGAATGTCATGTGAATAATAATATTTATCATGAAATTGAGACTGAATGAAAGAATACGATAGGATACGCAACAAAATCATCAAAGAAAGAATTGCTAAAGAATTAATAACGAAGGTTAAAGCCCAGATGGTAAACTAGCCAAAGACAACATTTACCGTAGAAAACAATTGTAGTCGCATCGAAAAGGAAGTTCGATGTGACTACAATGTAACTCGGAAATGGAAATGTTAGTTTCAGTTGCTATCTAGTCGCTATCTAGCACTATTGCGATAGTAGCATGCATGTAAGCGCTACTATATTGTTTTAAGCTAATCGCAAATTTGAAAGTCTGCGATATAGACTGAAGCATTATTCAGAAGTCATACTAAAGCAAAGTCATATTTACAGTTAGCAAGATAACGGGATTCGGAGATTCGCGACGAAGTTAAACCGTGCTAGATTTGTAATGGGACTTAGCCTTCGTTATACTGAATAATCACGAACATTGAAGGACATTAAAAAAAGGAAGATAGCCGACAGAAAAACAATTATGAGTCTCGAGTAGGTAACATACAAACGCCAACACGAAGAACGTACAATTGCGCAGAGCTGTCAAAGTTGTCGTCAACGACAGGGCTACTGATGCAAACGGAAGCAATTCCCTGACCGAGAAATCGATGTGCGTGCTCAGCGTAGGGACAATTAATTACAAGGAACAATAAAATTGGATTCAAACTTTAATTCTTCGTGTCGCCTACATAACTGAATAGACATTATCAGGTGTATTAGTGAAAATTAATTGACTATTACAATATTATGAAGTTAAAAGTGAATTAGTGATTATTCAACAGTGGACAATCATCGATTTGTCCAAGATTACGACGCATTCTGAACATTGCTTAAGTTTATGCTATCTCTGAAATTACGTCGTGTAGTTATTGATCACGAGACGTAGCGACGTCTTGACGACGGAATAACAATTTATCACCTTATCATCCTCGAAATTCCATAATGTGGCCATTACTAAGGTGATGGATTGAAGATTCAAGACGTTATATTATTAATATTCAACAACCATTATCTAATCGGGCATAATAAAAAGAAGAACTTCAGTTATGCAATTCGCGCAAGCTGAAAAGTCTGTCGCGGACTCACAACAAAAGAAAACCACGCGAGGACTTTGTGTTTTTCTACTAGTTGCAGGGTGGCGTTCTCGTGAGCGACAGACGGCCGTTCCACGTCGTACCGACTGGGAGAACCATCACCGCCGAGTCGTGTCAACTCTAAGGAGACGTAGACGCTGCAATGTTCACGTAAAAATATGTAAGAAGTACTCAAAGAAAAGTGTAGGCCTGTCAGCGTTTAGCAGTTGTGCAATCTACATCTACATCCATACTCCGCAAGCCACCTGACGGTGTGTGACGGAGGGTGCCTTGAGTACCTCTATCGGTTCTCCCTTCTATTCCAGTCTCGCATTGTTCGTGGAAAGAAAGATTGTCGGTATGCCTCTGTGTGTGATCTAATCTCTCCGATTTTATCCTCACGGTCTCTTCCCGAGATATACGTAGGAGGGAGAAATATCCTGCTTGACTCCTCGGTGAGCCGGCCGGAATGGCCGAGCGGTTCTAGGCGCTACAGTCTGGAACCGCGCGATCGCTACGGTCGCAGGTTCGAATCCTGCCTTAGGTTGGTTAGGTTTAAGTAGTTCTACGTTCTAGGGGACTGATGGCCTTAGAAGTTAAGTCCCATAGTGCTCAGAGCCATTTGAACCATTTGACTCCTCGGTGAAGGTATGTTCTCGAAACTTCAACAAAAGCCAGTACCGAGCTACTAAGCGTCTCTCTTGCAGAGTCTTCCACTGGATCTATCTATCATCTCTGTAACGCTTTCGCGATTACTAAATGATCTTGTAACGAAGCGCGCTGCTCTCCGTTGGATCTTTCCTATCTCTTCTATCAACCCTATCTGGTACGGATCCCACACCGGTGAGCAGTATTCATGCAGTGGACGAACAAGTGCAATGCAGAGCAATGGCTTATAGACACGCCGCGGTTGATGGCGCTCCATTTGTAAATATAAGCTGCTACCGCGTCCCCTCTTTGCTTGTTTCTCGAACAACGATGGCTTCAATCTGGCCACGTTTTCCCTTCGTTTGGTTGGTCATATTGGAGGTGCGTTTACACCTGTGTGCCTTGCAGCTAGTCGCCGTGCGGCTGCACTTGCTCCACAGGCATGTAGAGACGCCTAGGGCGGAAAAGAGTGTGAATCGAATGACACGTGTGCAAATGCCGTGAAAAAGGCATGCACCTTGTCGTGTCCCGAGAGGGAGTGAGAGGGACACGTTGTAATTACAAGGGTGTAACTCGAATGATGTAATCGACGGGCGAATTTCGCGTGGGCAGCTCGCAGAACTCCACCCTGTAAAGAATCTACACGTTAAAGAGGATGTCCAGGTGCACAGAACTCGGTTTACAGCACAAGGAAACTCAGGTCTAATCAAACTTAGACCAATAAAGTTCACTGGAAGTTCACTTCTGTCACTATCGACTTTAGCTTCTTCTATTGAATGCACAGTGTTACTATATATGGCTTCACGTAACTCTGTCAGCTGCCTCCTATCTCGGGGTCCTGAGACTGTCTTCTCAGTATTATATCGACCCCGACGTGACTCTTAACTACTCTAAATCCTGAGCCTGGTGAGTCCCGGCACAGGCGTAGCGTCCCAGACGACTACCAACCGTGCTCCCCTTGGGTTGGGGCGGGTCCCCTTCTTATCACGCTAGTCGAGTTTCTAGAACATTCCATCTGACGCACATCGCCAACGAGAAGTTGGGGGGGGGGGGGGGGGGGAGGGATTACAGGGACCTGACTGCGACGGTCATCGGTCCCAACGAGAAGTGTGCGTTATCATATATGGAAAACTCACGAGGCACTTTTGTCACTGTCACGAGCTGCTACACGAACTGGCTGACAATAGGCTGTCTCCAGGTGTGCTTAGCCTGTGTACCGACCGTCGCGTATCTGTCGCTGTTTGAATGCCCGATTGTGCCAACTCATCCAGCGTCTTTCCAAGCAGCCCCTCACTTACAACTTTGATTTTAATGCCGTATTCCAACCCTTAATAGTGGATTTGGCAACAACCTACACTCGTGTCGTGCGTCTACTTGCGTGTGGGTGAAGCGGAGCCGCACGGCGACTAGCTGCAAGGCGCTCAGGTGTACTCGCACCTTCAGCGAGGAAGGAGTCAGTGGCCGGGGGATGTCGGGCTGGGGGTGGAAGGAGGTTGTTGAGGGCAGATATGGTCCTTCCGCATGTCCTTGTTCCTTCTTTGATTATATGAAACGTTTTACACTGCAAGATGCTACTCGAAACTCGAAAGACTGTAATTCGGATAACAGTGATTGCTTTTGTCTCGTGTTCTGCAAGACAGTTCGAAATAAAATAGCAGTAAAACATCAACTTCAATGTTAAATACAGAATTCATTCGAATGATAACACAATTCGACGAAGTGAAAAGAGTCTGGTTTCCCGCGTCACGACTTGTAGAATCTAGAATCTTTTAAAAACAAGTACTGTAGCATATTTTACTTCTGCGCAAAGAAGCTGCGAAGCTATAAGGTTATAATTTAAACAACAACTACCCGCAAGTACGGCTGAGAAAAGTTTAATTACATCGAACCGTTGCCGATTTCGGATTTATTACAAATCCATTTTCAGATAGCTGTTACGGATTTCATTGCTCTCCTGCTGGAGGCCTTGTTCTCTGGTGTTAAATTAGGGTTTACACGTTAGCGACTGTTAGGATGAAACTGTACGGCTTTACATAAGCACTCTGCCTAGTGAATGGTGGTAGAGACCATAAGCCGCACAAGAAGTTTTTCAAAAGTTACTAATCCATTTAATCTTATTCTCAATAACTAAGAAAAGCGACAAAGTTGGGATATAAAGTCTAGATCTTTTATCATTCGAATGAATTTTATAAGCCGGCCGGAGTGGCCGAGCGTTTCTAAGCGCTTCAGTTTGGAACCACGCGACCACTACGGTCGTAGGTTCGAATCCTGCTTCGGGTTCCCACGACCGGATTCCCGGTGTTGTGTGATGTCCTTATGTTAGTTAGGTTTAAGTAGTTCTAAATTCTAGGGAACTGATGACCATAGATGTTAAGTCTCATATTGCTCAGAGCCATTTTGAACCTGCCTCGGGCATGGATGTGTGTGATGTCCTTAGGTTAGTTAGGTTTAAGTAGTTCTAAGTTCTAGGGGACTGATGACCTCCGATATTAAGTCCCATAGTGCTCAGAGCCATGTGAACCATTTCTTCAATTTTGTATTTAGTGTCGTGAGACAGGTGTCAAATACACTCCATACAAAAAATTCTTTTTATTTCTCTCGGATGATAATAATCGATATTTTGTTGCATCCGAAAGAAGTAACATGAGGAGCTCCATTTTGGTTCTTTTTAGGTACTTGAATTATTTTCATAATTCTAGATGTTACTGAGGTATATAGTTAGTAGTTGCTATTCATTTGAGGACTTACACCACTGACCATTAAATCTACAAAACTGTGACACAGCACAGTGGTTCGAACACCCGGAAGAACTACAAAATCCTTGTTCTCTTCCCCATAACAGATCTTTATACCTCGAGCTCGAGTGATAGTGTTGGTATTAAGTTTGGATCAACATATTGCCGACTCTTATGATGAAGCTGTAATGCTTTACTCAGTATTCTGCTGAGAATATATTGGTAGAGGCCATAAGCGGAACAAGAAATTTCTTGTTGCCTTATTTGGTACAAAATCTACAGGTCGAAGAATTTTACATTAGTTAGTCATCCACTTCATCTTATTCAGACTAACGGTAAAGCGAAAAGAGTGTACAGTGCAGGATGATGATAGTTGGTATGTGCGGCGCTCAACTGGGTCGTTATCAGTGCCCATACAAAGTCCCAATCTTTTCACTGTCCAGTCTTGCCACTTTTCCCGAATGATGGTATAATGATGAGGACAACAGAAGCATACAGTCCCCAGGAAGAAAGACTTCCCTACCCGACCGGGAACCGATCTCGGGACCCCGTCATCCAGCAGCAGTAGTGCTAGCCACAGTTTTCTTGATCTCATTTTGTTGGGTATTGTTCAAGTTTGTCCTCGATCCATTCACTCACTTCTTTTTTTAACTATAGACATTAGCGAACCCTCTGACCGAACACGCTTAGCTTACAATGACGGCCTCTAGATCATCAACTGCGGACTATATTTTAGGTGTATTCTCAAATAAAATTGCAAGTCATTCAGCTTTTAAGTGTTGTGCTATGCTGAGGAGTGGCAAAGTTCAGGACGAGAACTCGACAGTGGGATCTGTGTAAGCTAGCTTTTTTCTGTGCAGATGGGAAACGACGGTACGACATTTCGTGTAAAATTCCTCGCACTGCGTGCAAATCTAATGTAAATCGACCATCCTACTCTTATTGCTCCATTTGACTAACACACATATGGAAACAGAGAGCGACGACCTCGGCAATCTCATTTACTCACATTATAAAACGTGTAGCCGCTATACGTTACAACCCGCGGTGGACGGGGAATGCGCGTCAGATTGAAGTGCACTGTACTCTGTCACACAAAAGAAGAATGATTGGCAGAGCGCTCTCGCAATGATTCTCTGTAATAACAGTCGCAACGGCGATCCGTCACACACTCACTTGCGGAAAATGCAACAACTATGCTGCAGTAACTGCAGTATGAAACGAGATTAAATTACAATGGGCTTTCGAGTGTTCCACAGGCAAAAAACTTGCGTTACTCTAAAAGCACTTCCTAGTCTACTTTATTTAACTAAACTGATCACGAACATGTGTATTCCAGCAGAAGTCTCTCTTTATGTTAACGGATTCTCACAAACACACAAATTTCGGGTGTCATACCAGTAAAACAAAACTTTAAATCGTGAATATCTGTTTCTATGCACGCAATTGCTTATTACAACCGGTCGTGCATGCACTATAACTGAATTCACGAACTTGACGCTTGTTTCCACGAATGCCATTCTTTTTATCTCTACCTTTCTCTACTTTTTTCTTCTGTCTCTTATTGTAGTGCATTTAATTTTCAAACTTTCTGTTGTTTTATTGCAACAGTGACTAGTAACTAATTCATCTTCATTTCCCCTTTGTTAGTGGGAAAGGCCATGGTGCACGCCACTTTTTTTATCATATTCGTAGGTGCAGTAAATTCCATTTCATGGGTAGCTTCAGCACATGTAGATATACTGACATATGACCAATCGTCCCTCGGTTTTACAGAGCCACAAAAAGTCTTGTATGGTCCATGCAATAAGTGACAAAGTTATACAAGGATGCAATGACATTGTGAATTATGTATCACATAAAACTTCTGTGGAAGCATCCTAATCAACAGCATCAAGATATCTTCTTTTTCTTCAAGGTTTAGCCAATATGACTGTTGTGGCTTCACCTTTTTAAGACGATGTTCTACTCTGTCATCCAATGCCTCTTTTTCATAAGAGCTTGTATTTATTTACTATTGCTGGAATTTTCTCCGCGCCCTTACGTTCAACATGTTGCTTCCATTTATCTATATATTCCTACATTTCGTTATTTAACTTACATGTCTCGATTTATATTTGTATACTTTCTCATTTGTTTTAATATTCGTCCTTGATCAACCTTACACAGATCTTAGGAATCTGATTTTTGTTTTGTGACCTCTCAGGGTTTCTTGGAATGATTGATTAATGGTGAGCTTCCGGGTGTTCTACCTAGTTGTTGTTTCCATTCTACTGGTGTACACAATATTTCGACAGCTGCTCTAGCCGTCTTCTTCAGGTGTTAACGATTTTCTGTTACGGAATGGTGGATGTGTCGTCCGTTATCAGCTCTTGTGGCAACTTTATACAAGCAACACTTTGAAACGAAGGCATTGGACTCTGTCCTGTTGGAACCAACGTGTTGCTGTCTGTATGAGGGCGACACGTCTGTTGTCTAGCCACGTGCAGCGGAAACTCTAGTTAGTTGGTTAGTTTGTCATGTTCCATGGATCATTTGGCGCGATAAATCATAATGATATGGAACGAGTCGTTTTACATTAACCAAGCAAATTCATTTTTAAATACGGCTACATGCTGAATATTTATAACCATTTACTTTTTTTGTGAAAACTCTGATGTTAGTAATTCCTACCCACCACTTTTTAGACTTTACAATAACAGAAATTCGTCTACGGAACAGAAAGAGTCCTCAAGGAGACACAATTCCTTTAGAACAGCAGTGAATTAAGTGAATTATTTACAACAAACTTTATGAGGGAATACATACAGTGTGAAGCAGTAGTCGGAATGCTCAATTCATTAAAGAGATGTCTACAAATGCCCCTGGGTCGCCACCGCATTTTATCCTGCATCAAGTTTCTGAGCACTGAAGACTTTCTTTCTTAAAAATGAGTTACCGCAGAATATTTATTACTGTGTATTATTGACTGCAGTAACTGTTTGACTGTTTGGACTGATTACAGTACTACCATCATCTGCAAAAAGAATTAGTTCTGCTTGTTGTATATTAGTTGGAAGATCGTTTACATAAATGAAGAGCAATAGTGTATCTAAGACTGAGCGTTGGGGAAACCCATACGTGATTTCTCCCAGGTCAGAATTATGTCCCCGGGCTGTATTAGTTGAATTACTAAGTACAATTTTCTGTGTTCTTTTGGCTAGAAATGAAATTATCCATTGGTTGACTATACCATCAGTCCCATAAAATTTCAATTTATCTATGAGAATACTGTGATTCACACAGTCAGATGCCTTAGATATGCCGCAGAAAATACCAACCGGAGCAATTTTTTATTTAATGTTTCTTAAATGTTATGAGTGAACTTCCAAATGGCATTCTCATTACAGCAGTTATTCTCAAATCCAGACACTGATTTTCTGAGGATGTTATTGTTTCTAAGGTGAGATACGATTCTGGAACAAATAACCTTCTGAAAAATGTTGAAAAATTATGTGAGTACCATATATAACATTGCTAGAGGTGTTTCTTAAGAGAAGTACCGACGGATTACTGGGTCACAACGTACGTCGAAAACCTGCGTACACTGACCTCTATCTTCACACATCAAGCCATAATCAGCCGCTACAAAAAATTCTGTGGTATAGACTCTGGTCCATAGAGCTTGAACATTTTCAGACAAGAAGATCTTCGCCGAAGAATTACGACTCCTAAGAATAATGTTCCTACGGACTGAATACTGAGCCCGCCAAATTGAACCAATGTAGCAGTCTAAATTATAAACGCCTTAGAAAGAGGTTGAGCTGAGACCGAAAAGGTAATCCTAAAATCGCTATCTACCTTATACTGGCCCAATATCCGGGAAGATCGATAGGTTCCTACGGAAACATGGGGTCCAGTGTATTTCGTTCCCTTCAACTAGGATAAAAGTCTCATTTGTAATGTTAAAGACGATGCGGGTCTCCGAAAGCCTGGTGTGTATCGCATTACACGTGAATGTGGCATATCCTACGTGGGGCAGACTATCAGAACACTCGAGGAAAGACGCGAGGAACATTAGCGACACACCCGAGCAAAATAACCAAGCAAATCACCACCGTCTAGCACTGCCTAAAATATAATCACAAAATTAAATCCGATGAGAGCAAGACCGTTGTACGAACGCCAAGTTCTGGTATAGCATACTTATGGAGTCTGTCGAAATAAACATAGCAGAAAACCTAAGAAACAAGTACGTATGTGTCAAATTAAACAAGGCTTGTGGTCCGGCATATTCACTTTATTAAGATCTCACCGGCCTTTAAATCCACCGGATAAGGAAAACGCAGAGATAATTAGCGTTTCACGGAATATCAGCGCTCGCTCTGAAAAATGAAAGAGGATCAAAGTGCGTAGTGGGCATCAGGAGCAGAACTCGGTTACAAATAGCTTCACAGTCTGGTTGGACTCCAGCAATGCTTGCAGCACCTGAAGAAGGCGGCTGGGTAGGTTGTCAAAATATTCTGCATAGGGTGGAGAAAACAGCTCGGCAGAGCACCGGTATGCGCAGTTAACGGATTTTGTTTTCCATTTTTCCATGCACGATTCACTGTCACGGAGCAAGACATGTACAGCTTCTGATTTCTAAAACTTTAATTTTGTGTCTCTCCTTGTCTTGTTCTTAAAATTTATGTCAGTTTCTTTCATGTTGCATGGATCAGTTGTACAATTAACCGTAATGAAGTGAAGCTACTCATTTCCACATTCACGTTACACATTCATCTGTTAAGCGTGGCTACACGCTACTCATACATTTTCTCTTTTATTTTTCTCTTTTAAACCAGTTGTTCTTTATTAATTTCTAACCACCACCTTCTTCGCGTTACACAAGTTAGACTGCCTACACTTACACACATAGGACTACTACAGAAGTTCCTGGCAGAGGGTTCATAGGGCTACCTCCAGGGAATTTCTCAACCATTCCATTCTCGAACTGCAAACAGGTAAGACAAACACGAGATTGTTTCGGTGCATGCTCTGATTTCTCTTATTACGATAATCATATGTAAGTGGTAAATACAAAACATTTGAGCACTCGGAAGAGAAGGATGATAATTGATAATAATTGATATTTCTTGAAAAAATGTAGCCACAATGAGAAACGCCTTTCTTTAACGGTTGCCACGCAAACTCACGACACACTTCTGCCCAATTTTTTGAAAATATAAAATGACCTGCCTTTCATTGAAATTTCTACATTAATCCTATCTGACAAGGATTCCATATAGCGTAGCAATATTCCAGAAGAGGACGGACAAGCGTCGTGTAACAGTCTATTCAGTAGATCTGTTGCATCTTCTAAGAGTTCTGACAATAAAACGCAACCTTTGATTCGACTTACAACAGTTTCTGTGTGAGCTTCCCAACTGAAGTTGTTCGTAATTGTGAACTATAAAAGCACTCCGTCTTCAGGCCACAAGTGGCCCATCGGGACCATCCGACCGCCGTGTCATCGTCAGTTGGATGCGGATAGGAGGGGCGTGTGGTCAGCACAGCGCTCTCGCGATCGTTACGATGGCATTCTGTGACCAGAGCCGCTACTATTCGGTCGAGTAGCTCCTCAAATGGCATCACAAGGCTGAGTGCAACCCGAAAAACGGCAACGGCGCATTGCGGCCCGGATGGTCACCCATCCAAGTTCCGGCCACACCCGACAGCGCTTAACTTCGGTGATCTGGTGGGAACCGGTGTATCCGCTGCTGCAAGGCCGTTGCCCAATACGTATTTAAAATCTGCGTTCTTTTGAAAGGCAGCCTTATGCAAACACAATTAGTTTATTTTTATATTTACCCAGACATGTTTCGACACCTATGTGTCATCTTCTGTGGGTAATTTTTTTTTTTATTTCTGTAAAGTACAATATCGTATTTATAATAATACAACCGCTGTGAACCTAAGAATTACAATATGTGCAATTTGCTTTCTTTTGTTTAGACACTCACCTTAAAACTACATCGCTAATTGAACTGCATTATTATACGCCGGTTTTAGTGGTCTTTTTTTCGTCCTGTTTCGTGTCTCTGGTTAGTGTCTCGGTGTCTCGACCAACTACTGCTTAGAGCATTGTTTTCACTTAGTTTTTCACAAATTTTCGCTCACTACTTCGCCTCACACGCACTTTCATAGAATGTGGCGAAACGTGATCTGAGCAGACACTTCTGACTACATACTGAGTGAGAGCTGTTATGTTATTGTCGCTGCTCACTTTCTCATCGTTCGTCTTGTGTTTGTTGTGGCACTAATTTTGAATGTTTCGTCAGAACTGTGTGGTGTGGCTGGTGGGAGAGGGCAGCCACACCACACCAGTCCTGAAACCAGGACACAGGGGCTCGCTAGATGAGATAACAAGAAGCCACTAGCCACATCTGGGGGTTCCAGTTCCCGCCGGCGTACTAACTCCCTACAGCATTATCCATTTTATGATGAGTGCCCTCTGAGTTTCAGCTCATGCTCTGTTTACATCGCATGACGAACATTGATCTGTTATACCTTACCGGAATCGTGGAAATGTACGGATATTACATTTTAGTTGAAATGGGGGTGTCGTACGCGGTAACATTTCAAAGAAAACGTGTTCCTTCGGCTATTTTTTGGCGAGCACCAACTTTGAGCGGTCATACAGGTCAGACCGCAATTAAGAGAAGAATTTAGTTTTCGCAGTTTAAAGATACATTTTTTTTTTTTTTTTCTGGCTGGTGAATTTTCGTTAATTTATAATTATAGTTCGATTAAAATTAATTGCTGGTCGAGACTTCGCGCATTGTAGCTGGTTTACTCCAATCAGAGCTTCTGCGTCACAACCGAACCATTCACCGTGGCCACACTGCCACAACGATTAGTCAGTTCAATTCCATTTCTTTATTCGGCTTTCTTTCTTGATGTGTTCTGATACTGAATCCTGGATCTGGCCCTTTTGTTTCGTATTTCATCAACATGTTGTTGTTGTTGTTGTTCAGTTGAAAGACTGGTTTGATGCAGCTCTCCATGGTACTCTATCCTGTGGAAGCCTCTTCATATTCGAGTAGCTACGGCAACCTACATCCTTCTGAACCTAATTACTGTCTTGATCTCTGACAACGAATTTCACCCCCACCCGCCCCCCTTCCGTCCCCACGCTTACCTCCAGTAGTAAATTGGTGACCCCTTGATGTCTCATAATGTGTTCTACCAACCGATCCTTCTTCTAGTCAGGTTGTGCGAGAAGTTTCTTCTCTCCCCAGCTACATTTAGTACCTCCTTATTAGTTACATGATCTACTGCCTAATCTTCAACATTTTTCTCTAGCACACCATTTCGAAAGCTTCTGTTGTCTTCCTGGCTAAACTGTTTATCGGCCATGTTTCACTCCCATACATGGCTACACTTCATAACGATAATGTTGCAGCCCTTTAGTCAATGTAAGGATAGTTTCAGGTAACCAATTACGAGAAATTAGTTTGCTTTTATCGATAAAACTGAAATCTTTCTGTCTTGAGTTTTCTCGTAGCTTAAACTCCGTGGGGAAAACGATCGTGATTTTAGTTCTGCTGCAGACTGTGATCACCGTCTTCTCGGGTACATAGCACATCACGAGGTTGTGGTAAGGATAGCACGTGAGTTTAAATTCAGGGCTACAAAACGCATCATCTGCCGCAGTTCAGTCACTAATCACTTGGAATCCGCTGTCGACAATCTCGCATTTCCGTTATACTTCGCGGCGACCGCTTCCTACGTTACACATCAACAGCATTTGTAAAGTGATTAGTCGTGCTGGTTTTGTAGCCTATAACCGAGCGGAAGCCGGCAGCGAATGTCGCAACACTGTAGCGGTAAGTGACAGAAGTCAACTATCAAGTAATTTTAATCGGACTATAATCTTTTCATCGCTATAATATTAAATGCAGTAAATGAAGCAGGCAAAAAGGAATACAAACGTCTCAAAAATAAGATCGACAGGAAGTGCAAAATGGCTAAGCAGGTATGGCTAGAGGACAAATGTAAGGATGTAGAGGCTTATCTCACTAGGGGTAAGACAGATACTGCCTACAGGAAAATTAAACAGACCTTTGGAGAAAAGAGAACCACTTGTATGAATATCAAGAGCTCAGATGGAAACCCAATTCTAAGCAAAGAACGGAAAGCATAAAGGTAGCAGGAGTATATAGAGGGTCTATACAAGGGCGATGTACTTGAGGACAATATTATGGAAATGGAACAGGATGTAGATGAAGATGAAATGGGAGATATGATGCTGCGTGTAGAGTTTGACAGAGCACTGAAGGACATGAGCCGAAACAAGGCCCCGGGAGTGGACAACATTCCATTAGAATTACTGACAGCCTTCGGAGAGCCAGTCCTGACAAAACTCTACCATCTGGTGAGCGAGACGTATGAGACAGGTGAAATACCCTCAGACTTCAAGAAGAATATAATAATTCCAATCCCCAAGAAAGCAGGTGATGACAGACGAGAAAAATACCGAACTATTAATTTAGTAAGTCACAGCTGCAAAATACTAATACGAATTCCTTACAGACGAATTGAAAAACTGGTGCAAGCCGACCTCGGGGAAGTTCAGTTTGGATTCCGTAGAAATATTGGAAGACGTGAGGCAATACTGACCCTACGACTTACCTCAGAAAATAGATTAAGGAAATGCAAACCTACGATTCTAGCATTTGTAGACTTAGAGAAAGCTTTCAACAATGTTGACTGGAACACTCTCTTTCAAATTCTGAAGGTGGCACGGGTAAAATACACGGAGCGAAAGGCTATTTACAATTTGTACAGAAACCAGGTGGCAGTTACAAGAGTCGAGGGACATGAAAGGGAAGCAGTGGTTGGGAAGGGAGCGAGACTGGGTTGTAGCCTTTCCCCGATGTTATTCAATCTGTATATTGAGCAAGCAGTAAAGGAAACAAATGAAAAATTCGGAGTATGTAATAAAATCCATGGAGAAGAAATAAAAACCTTGAGGTTCGCCGATGACATTGTAATTCTGTCAGAGACAGCAAAGGACTTGGAAGACCAGTTGAACGGAATGGACAGTGTCTTGAAAGGAGGATGTAAGATGAACATCAACAAAAGCAAAACGAGGATAGTGGAATGTAGTCGAATGAAGTCGAGTGATGCTGAGGGAATTAGATTAGAAAATGAGACATTTAGAGTAGTAAATGAGTATTGCTAGTTGGGGAGCAAAATAAATGATGATGGTGGAAGTAGAGAAGATATAAAATGTAGATTGGCAATGGCAAGGAAAGCGTTTCTGAAGAAGAGAAATTTATTAACATCAAGTATAGATTTAAGTGTGAGGAAGTCGTTTCTGAAAGTATTTCTATGGAGTGTAGCCATGTATGGAAGTGAAACATGGATGATAAGTAGTTTGGACAAGACGCTTTCAAAATGTGGTGCTACAGAAGAATGCTGAAGATTAGATGGGTAGTTCATGTAACTAATGAGGTTTAGAATAGAATTGGGGAGAAGAGAAATTTGTGGCACAACTTGACTAGAAGAAGGGATCGCTTGGTAGGACATATTCTGAGGCATCAAGGGATCACCAATTTAGTATTGGAGGGCCGCGTGGAGGGTAAAAATTGTAGAGGGAGACCAAGAGATGAATACACTAAGCAGATTCAAAAGGATGTAGGTTGCAGTAGGTACTGGGAGATGAAGAAGCTTGCACAGGATAGAGTAGCATGGAGAGCTGCATCAAGCCAGTCTCAGGACTGAAGAACACAACAAAAACAAAACAATATCAAAGACAAGACGCTGCGATTTATCGTACCTTTGTAGCTACTGCTGCCGACAAAGCGCAGGTGTAAAGCTTCAACATTTGTCGGTTACATCTTATGCCATGACTGACGAATACTATCCGTCTCTGTCAGTTGGAAGTTTGTAACGCAATTTAGTAGCTGCAATATATGCGAGGCTTTGAGGAAGCGTAGTTGTCATACCAGCCAGCCGCCACTGTTGTAATAAGCGATGAGCGCCTATTCACTAGAGAAGACAGGCCATTTCGCAGTCGCATTCCAATACCGTATTGTCACGTTCAGTTGTAGCGAGTAGAGGGCATTAATATGGAAAGTTGGAGGCGAACGCCTGATGTATAAGTAGATCTCAATAAACGAACTATGAATTACACGTTTTAACAGTAAAAAAAATATCGATAAGCTCCAATAAGTATTCCAGCAAAGAATGATGGAGGGAATAAAACCTGCTTTAACGGCTTTCTCTACTGGCTAAGCTCTCACTGCTGCTATTGCACTCGTCTACTTGTATCGGAAAGAGTTCTATTGCTACACTACTGGCCATTAAAATTGCTACACCATGAAGATGACGTGCTACCGACGCGAAATTTAACCGACAGTAAGAACATGCTGTGATATGAAAATGATTATCTTTTCAGAGGATTCACACAAGGTTGGCGCCGGAGGCGACACCTACAACGTGCTGACATGAAGAAGGTTGACTCAGGGATCGAGACGTGGCTGCACGATCCGTTACAGCCATGCGGATAAGATGCCTGTCATCTCAACTGCTAGTGAGACCATGGCTGCGGTTAACCTTGACGCTGAATCAGAGACAGGAGACCCTGCGATGGTGTACTCAACAATGTCCAGGCGTATCAAGGCCATTATTACGGCCAGAGGTGGTTGTTCTGGGTACTGATTTCTCAGGATCTATGCACCCAAATTGCGTGAAAATGTAATCACATGTCAGTTCTAGTACAATATATTTTTCCAATGAATACCCGTTTATCATCTGCATTTCTTCTTGGTGTAGCAATTTTAATGGCCAGTAGTTTACGTCAAGAAAGTGGGCTCTTTGTGCTAATTGTTATTAAGTTTGTTTAGATGACTCACTGAATTCCTCCAGACACGTTGAGAAGCACTTTCCACACCGGAGCGACACAGCTATAAAGTATCACTTATCTTACAGTTATTGTTCTCCTTTGCTGACGAATGTCTAAATACGTTCAATGGCGTGGAATTCTCAGTGCGCTACAGGCGACCACAGAAGTTTAGTTTCCTTGTCCAATGGGAGCAATACATTTTCCAGAAGGTAATCCTGTAATGTGATGTAGGCCAGCTTTAGTAAATTCCTCATATTATGTGGCATTAGATGGAAGCTCTGTATTATTGCATTCCATCCATTAATGATACATTCCTACCTCCATTTCACAGAGGAATTTCTTGAAATTAAATTTATCATTGTGTGACTTGGAGCCTGATCTACATCAGTCACACATCTGTTTGGTAATTTTTCGAGAACGCTCCTAAACCACCCTTTATAGTGTCTGGCATTCATCTCACAATGATAATCTGCACCTTCTTCAAGCCCAATAAAACATAAACAATCATTTTACATGAACCGATCTTCGTTTCCAATATGGCACATTTTAATTATTTTTCCTGAGCTGGACAGTATTTGAATTTAAGCTTTACACATATTCCGTGATAACCGTGTACAATTTCTGACGCATAACGCATTTTTTGTTCCCGCCAGCCAAACTTGCTGGACTGATTTTCCCAAACCAACGCTCATCAGTATAATAAATAGGCCATCCATTGTTCCCGGAGTGTCTTACTGCCCGCAAGAATTCGTCTGTCGTTCCTGCTACTCTGTCACTTTCCATCAACATATATTCTTTTGTAGAACCTTTTGTATCTGAAGACTAATTTCCGAATAACACACCACACGGTTGTGTCTTCCATTTCAGTCTTCAACTTTTCCAGTACGGGTGTTACTGTTGAAAATTGCTTTTCCACGTAGAAATGTGCGTTTACCTTCTTACGACCCCCTTTGTAAACTCGTCCGATGCAAACTTCTATTGCCTGTCAGAATTCTTCTCTACATCCTATTGAATTTCGCTTCACTATACTGTAACTAATACACAGGCATTCAGCAAGTCTCTTTGCAGGCTGTGATATGAACGGCTCACGCCCTGTTCTTTAATGGCCTCATAGTAAGTTGGTCCACTGATAACCACAGACTTTTAACGACTCCGCAAATGTTTGGTGGTTTCACACAGTAACAAGGCAACTAATTATTTTACGAGTACTGTCTCATGCGAGTAGACAATAACGAATGAGAACACGATTATTTCCTACTCAACAGAAAGCTCCGACGTAAACGCAACAAGAATGAGCAATGAAATGAATAGTCACGTGCTAAATATAGTAAATATTTCCAAGATTTCGGCCGGGCATAACACATTTATGTTGGTCATGCGAAGTAAGCCACCTATGAGCCCAAAGTCAGTGGTAATCATTATGAAACGGGTAGTAACTCCGTCCACTGAACTTGGTGCCACAGTTCAGCACACTTCCCACTACATTTTCTAGCAGATTCGTTCGAATTCCAGCGGTATCACCAGGACACAGGGGCTACGTCAGACGACGAAATGACATATGTAATGTAGTCGCATAGTAGAAGAGTAATCCACTGAAATCTCTTATACCAATTCCTGATGTTCAGAGTAATAATATATATATATTGACGAAGATTTAGTGGATAAATCACTTCTGAAAATGTCAAATAATTGCCAAACCTGATAATGTGAGTATTGTAGCTATTTACGGATTGTGACGTACAAATTATTTTATGCGATGCGCTCTAGAATCTTATAACATGACGTTCAGCGGTGAGTGTATATGCGAAAATTTGTACTGATGTCATTATACTGTTTGCCTCATACGCAGATAAAATTTAAAAGTTAATAGAAGAAATTAATATAGAAAGTTAGAAAGTGGGTTTGAAGCATTATTATATGCATTGTTATAATGAAACTATTAAAAGGAAGCACTACAAATTACTTTGAATTTACGCTGTCACTCGATGAGCTTTTGTATTTAGGGAAATTGAATAATCGACATAATAGAGAGGAAAATAAATAAGCAGAGGAGTAAAAATAAGTTTATTTTGGTAAACTAAACAGAATTTTGAAAAACACGGCAAATTACTAGGGAAGACAGGAAAAAGTAAATAAATCATTCTACCGATGGGAATAATACACAACATATGGCTTTAATTAAAATGAAGTTGCGGAGAATTCAGACGGCAGATCGGCCAACGAAATTCTTCGCTGCGTTTCCAGAGGTAAGGAAACACCAGGAAGACGACCTGATGGAAGGTGAGTGGGCAATATTTGGAAACAGAGCAGCAATATAACAAAACAATTTCTGAAGACTGCAATGTATGGAGGAATATGTTTACAACTCTTTCTCAACAGGCACGAATACTACTTACTGTTAATGCTTTACTTAAGAGGCGTAAGGATGGGACGTCCTTTTATTTCATCGTATGTACCATTGGTCACGCTCCATCAGTCTGAGCCACCGAGGTCTCACGGAGAGCGTGCAAGTGGTAAGTCCCTGTAGGCGCGCTGACATCTGTGCACTCGGTGGCTCAGATGGAAAGCCGGCACGGTAGCTCAGCGTGTTCGGTCAGAGGGTTAGCTGCCCTCTGTAATAAAAAAACTTAGTGAATGGATCAATAACGAACATCAACGGGCGTCTGGGGACTTCCGCCACGAACAGTTGCAACGAATTATAACGAATAAAATTAGACTAAAAAAAAAAAAACGATGGATAGAGCGTCTACCATGTGAGCAGGAGATCCCGGGTTCGAGTACCGGTTGGGGCACACATTTTCAACATGATGTACATTAATGCCTGTTTGTAGCTAGGGTGTCGATTTAATTATCATTTCATTGGAAGAGCTGTCGTTTGTATTCAGTTGGAAAGGTTTTCGGCGTCATTATGATAGCGCGACGGGAACCAACAGACTCTGAATTCGAATGTGTGGCGAAACAAGCGCTGTGTCATTTGAAGGAGCGAGTGGGGGACTTACCCCGGTTCACTGCTACTAGCGCCACGTCATCATAACACGCCTGTGGGTAACATAAAAAGTATTGTGCCATAATCTAAGGATGAAATTAAAAATTAAAATAGATTTTCCAACCTTGATCAGTATATGCTTCAGCATATTAAAGTTTAAATTGTTAAATCTCTGAGTGATCATATAAATATGTTTCCTCAAATAGATCGTTTTAAATAAGAAACAAGTGGTGTTAAGTAATAAAGTTAGAAAGCCAAAAATTTTTCAGGCTGTGCAAATGTGTCTCACAATCAAGTGTTAAAAGCTTCAACTGGCTCAGAACATTATTTTGGTCAAAATCGACGTTCTTACGAAAAATTGTAGGCTCTAAATATTACAAGTCTGAAAATTGGATGAAGCTTCAGTTTTATATAAAAAATTCACTATATGACCCCATTAAGCTACCTCTAATAGTTTTCAAGTAATCGACTAAAAACTAAATCTGGAGCGAAAACGTCCTTATTTGTAATAGATTAAGTATCATTTAATTAATGATAAAAGGTTCTGATTACAGCACTTGCTTACAGTCATTAAGTAATAAAGCTATAACAAGTTTCACGACTGATGTAAATAGTAATGAGTACAAGGTCTCTTAAAGTTGTGGTTCAAAGGTCATGTTCTAATGCCAGTTCCATTCTAAAAATTCTAACTAGCGAAGTTTAAACGCAGTCCACCAAAAACTTTTTATGTAATTAAAGCCAACTTAACTCCATACATATAAAAATTATGAAGACTATAAATTGATTCATGAGCGAGTTATTAAATAGTACATGTCCGAGAAAGCGGCCATTTAGATGCTGCTACGTGGGGATAGAGCAGATGTCGGCAGACGCTCCGTTTGGTCGTCCGCTGCGCCCATATATAAATACGACCTGAGAGGCAGTAAAGCACACCGAGCTATCACCCTGCTCGCGTCTGCCAAACGCCGTCTTACGCGCTACCTTGGATGACATCACAGCATATTTTCGGTACAAATAAGAAGTGAACTCGCGATGACTGTGCTCCATCGCTTAGGTTTCATGGATGTATCTGTTTGAGTTATGCCCGTAAAGTTAACAACACCGCGTGGCGAGTGGTGAGATTCTTTTCCACTTTTGTGAAGAGCAGTTAACTTTAATGATTAGGAGTTAGGGCGAAAGACCACTTAATTGCAATTTAAGGTAGAGGTCACCTCTGAAATGCTTATGGTGCTGTTTATGATAGGGATGTTATTATTATTACTGCTATTATCATTATTATTATAAGCAGGTATATAACTGTATTTGTGTGTGTGAACTTTGATTGAATATATGAAACAATTAGAACTCAAAATATTTATCTGTAATAATAGGTCCTAATCCTAATGAGCAAATGAAAGTAGAAATTTTTCTTTCAGTGAGCACAAGAATAATGTGTGTAACGCCCAAAATGCATATCCTCCTATTTCCATCTATTGTACTATAAATTTTTTTCCTTATTTTGTTACCTGTAGATATGACATTTCTGTGACTTTATATAATGTAATTGTTTTACTATTTGTATATATGTATATTTATGCATTTATGTCGATGTATAATTGGTTTGTTTTCAAATACTATTTGTATTTTTACGCTGGGTCTTTCCTAGGGAAAGCTATGCTATCGAACGATTACATCGATAGGTCGTGTGGAGAACGACACTGTTTAGGATCTTTGGCAGTGTTGACTCCACCGCGTGGAGAGCGGGCAGAGCGGAGTCGGGCTGGAGTAGGGTGGTAGAGCAGGTGTGTTGAGTGACGCTCCCGCGAGTTGCTGCGCTTCCAGGTTTTGGCAGCATGTAATTGCGCACGACTTGCTATGGTAGTTTCTGGCACGGTGTCGCGGAGGAGAAACATTAGCAGGCAAACATCAAGAGCCCCGTTTCGCCTGGTGACCGTGTCGAGAAGAAGGCACGCCAACATCCATCTTCTGCAACAGCTACGGCTGACAATGAGTGATTGTCGCCACCGCCTGGATCGACGACTTCAAACCTTCAATCAACCAACAAGGAAGACTGAAAGCACGTAAGGTTTTAGAACTGTATGGCAGACCTCAGCTTATCAAACTGCTCCATTAGCATCACTGAAATAAAGCAACTTAGCATGAACCTTTGTTGCTTATTGACCCAATTGCATTACCAAGCAGGGTCCCTTCCTTTTCCGAAATGAACCTGAGTGTCGTTGAAATTCAAACGCCAGCATTAATATCATTCGATTTCACTGCTTTAATTTCAAAGTTCAGTTAAGGTATTCATAGCTGGCTACAATATTTAGATTACACAAGCACAAATTAAGAGTGCGAGTTCTGTTTCCCTATTTTAGCTTACCTGTGACTGCAGCTCAGCTTGGTACGTACTAAATTTTGCTATTGTTAATTGTTCAGAATCATTTAATTCAACTTCAAAGTTAAATATCTTATTACTAAATTGCGTGGATTCAAGCAGCTTTTGAAACGATAGTTGACGTAGCCCAATTTTATTTTATTGAATTTCGTAATGCTCCAGGAACAAAGTTCACTATTAATTTCAGTCACTAAATTAACTTTCAATTTTCCAGTTTTATTAATTCTTTTGCTAAATTAAGTCAGAGTGTAGTGAAATTTATTACTTCTGACATACATTCAGTTTTCACACAACATGTGTCAGCCTTCAGTTGCCACGCTTTTAGTGCAAATTATATGCGCAATAACCTTTCTTTATCAGTTATTATAGTAGTTGTCCATGGGACTGGCGACCGTAATTTACCCCAAATCTCAAATATCTAATTAACGCCAGTTAATTGTTAACGTAACGACCGCACATTTACTTTCTTTATTAACTTTACCCTTTTTCAAAATTAATTTCCAGCAGTTTCATTTGCATTTTTCCTTTCATTTAGATGTAACCCTTTCCTCCCTCTTTACCGACAAATTGAATTCGGTGATGATAGCTTTTCCCAAATTCCCATTAAGTACACGCGGTTAAATTTTTCAGTCATTAAGGTCGATAAGTGAGGGGGAGGTTACACGTGGCGACCTGGTGACAGGACAATTTTCGGGTTTGAGGTTGTTCTGGACACGAATTTTGCATTGTGCAAATCTCATAAGAAAGTACTGGTTACGAACAGGTTGATACGTCAGCGAGAATAAGTAGTGGGAGGAATCGTAATTAGATTTGAGATTTGGCATTTATATTGAAAGTTGGTAAAATGAGTGAAGGCAACAACTACCAGAATTTGGTAGACTTGGGTACGGAACAATCGGTCGAACAGTGGGAAACGCGCACCGCGGAACCCATTGTTCAGGGGCAGGCGACTAGCATGAAAGACGCGGCCGCCGTATCGCAGCAAAGAGCAGAAATGTAATTCCAAACTTCAGAAAATGTTTCGGAATCGAATGTGAAAATCCAACCTGAACCCCTTGATGACGAATACGGGGGGACATTTATAGAGGAACCCTCTACGAAAGTAAAACCGGTAGTTTCCGGGAATTTGGCTGATTTATTGAGTGTTTTGATTAGTGAAATCAAGGCTCAGTCTAGCAAGATAGAATCAAAATAGGCAGAAATTAAAGCTCAGTCTGAAAAAATTGACAGGAAGCTAGACAATCAGAACAAAACTATTAATGTTGTTAACATCAATGTTGGAGTTGTTAACATAAAAGTTGATAAAATCAAAGAATATATTGTTGTGATTAATACCGAAATCGGTAATCTTAAACAGGAAATGATCGGAGTTCAGGCGGAAATTGCGAGCATAAAGTCTCGTTTTGACTCCGAAATTAGCAGAATCGAGAAAAGTTTAGGAGAAGCAGTTACGGAAGAAATTCAACTAGTGAAAGAGGAGGATCAACACAAGGTGGAAACTTTAAAGGCTTTAGTATCCGAGATAGATACTACAGTGAGGAAGCAGGCTAATAACTGCGAAGAGGAAAAGAAGGAAGTGGCAAAACTTGTGACAACCACTTACCAAGTAATTACGAGAGTGTCAGAATTAGAAAAGAAACTTGATGAAAAACAGAGCTATGTGCCAATCTATGCACATAGTTGGGAATTGTTGACGAAAGAGCAGCGGTTCGACCCCTTGAAAAAAGGCTGTATACACGCGACCGATTTCATTAAAAATTGTGAAAGAGTTTTACCCAGATCATGGACTAATGAGAGAAAAATTAATGCGATTATTGCCGTTTTGGCTGGTGATGAAAAGTGTTCGGGCTTAAACCTCAACATCAGGAACCTGACTTTAAAAATTTGTTTCTGGCTGAATACTGGTCAGAGTAGAAGCAACAAAGTGACTGGCGCGAATTTGTCGTATCGAGGCCTTTCGATGCGAATTCGCGTGGCTCGATGAAGGAGCTTTGTGAGGACTGGATCCGCAAGTTGGAATATTTGCGTGATCGCCGCACGGAATCAGAAATAGCATGGGAACTCTACAAGAAGCTTCCAGATGATACAAAACGCTACCGAGGCCGTGGTAACAACAAAGGGTACCACAACAACGATAACCATGGGAATAATGCATACCGCAACCATGGCAGCAATAACAATAATGGTTCGGACCGTAATGACAATCGGTACAATGCAAATAATAACAGGATTGACGGAAACCTCACACTGACGTGATATGGGCTTCACAGAATAGTGATAACGCCAGAGGGTGTGATAAGCCGCCTCAGCAGCATCCAGGGAGCGGATTTGCTGGGACGAGACAGGGAAACTATTAGCCACGCCGGTGAGGCGCCGACCGGGCGTGGAGAAATTTTGGCGGCCCAATAACAGGAGAAAACCGAGGTGTCGTCGTTACGAAAATTCCGTATGGAATAATCAACGGCGGGAGAGTGTGCCAGTGTTAGGCGATAGGAGTGCGCCCACAAGTAGTAGATCAGCTGTAGACACGGCAGTAGAAAATACATTCACTGTCAGTGAGAACAATTTAAGTAGTGCTCCGGAAATCGATTATAAATTGGCAGCTGTAACACCCACACCGGAACCTGAGATTGAGCTTAAGAATGATTCGCAAGTGTTGAGAGAAAATCAGATGTCGGATAACACGTACGTCATCGAGCGAGGGGATGCAGAGAGGGATGAGGTCTGGCTAAGCGGTTCGGTCGCTTATACGACGAACTAAGAGATTATAGGGGCCTGTATGGAAGAAGTCTTTATGGGGAGCGCTTGCAGAATTAGCCGCGTCTCGTCAGGCAGGAAGATAGTGTTTGTGAAGTAATAGAAAGTTCTGGCCCTAACCGGCAGACTCTACCAGAAATAATTGATGTTAATGGGGAGCACGAGCAAGATTCGTCGTGTTTCGTCCCGCAGGAATTGGATGTTGAAGTAGTGACGGAAAGTTTTGGCCCTAACCGGCAGACCTTACCGAAAGTTATAGTGGTAGAAGTAGCCGACCCATCCGACGCAAAATATAGTTTAAACATTGCGAGAGTATTAAGGAGAAAGATTACGAAAATTTTAGTGATAGCCGGACACGATTGGTAGAAAAGCACGTAGATTATAGCGTGTATGAGGTTGGAGCTGACGTTATACGGTCGGGCGATAGCAGTGTGGGTTGCGCAGACCCAGAGGAAGTAATTGCAGATACTACTGGGCACATTTCTCCAGATAGATTGGCAGATGACATCAATCTGACCAAAGAGGAATCAACGAAGGTGACAATTAGTGAATTGATAGCAAAGCAACACTCACTAGTTGACGAGTTACAGGAAAAGGTTTCGGTATCGGAGGCGAAGCTACAGACTAAGCCTCATGACAAACGTGTTGAAATTAAAAATGTATGCGAACAAAGGCTGAAAAGGCCGCCAGATAAGCCGGATTTAGGATCAAAGCTGGATGGTTTTTTTTTTTTGGAATGACCTGGATATAGACGAGGATTTATTGTGGGAAAATAAAGAAACAGTCGAGGGTAATTGTAGAGAGATAGTAGTGTCTGTTAAAATGCACAACCTACGACTAAACGTTTTGATTGACACCGGTGCAGAATTGAGTGCTGTATCTGGGAAAATATTTGAGTTCCTTTCATTTAGATGTAACCCTTTCCTCCCTCTTTACTGACAGATTAACTTCGGTGACGATTGCTTTTCCCAAATTTCCATTAAGTACACACGGTTTAATTTTTCAGTCATTAAGGTCGAATAGAGAGGGGGAGGTTACATGTGTATTTGTGGACTGGAAACTACGGTCAGTATGTTCTCCTTCGTTTTCTGGCTGACCGCAAACGTAGTTTTCAAGCTCCTGTGAAAGACGGCGACGAACGAATAAATACAAAATTTCATATTAAAATCAACCCACTGCCCATAAGTGTTAGTTGGAACTAGACGCATGGGACATTCCACTTCGGAAATCGTTAGGGAATTCAATATTCCGGGATCCACAACGTGAAGAGTGTGCCAAGAACACGAAATTTCAGACATTATGTCTTACCATGGACAACGCAATCCTTTCACAAATATGGATGGTTGTAGTGGCATCCGGGCTCCGTATTTCTGCAGGGTAATTGCAACGACTTTTTGAGTCCACACCACGTTTAGCTGCTGCACTGCGCAGGTAAAAAGAGGTCCGGTTAGACATTTGGAAGTGTCCCATGATTTCCGCCACGTCAGTGAATTAAGGACTCAGCCGATTCTGTCAGCCCAATTAACGTCTCCAAATTAGGTGACACTTTGGTCACTTTTTTTGTGGTGTCCATGTTTACAGATGTACCTACGAATTTATTCTTTGGACCTAGTGTCCCAGTTCTTTGAAAGTGAAGTGGTCGTTGTCATTTAGGCACATTCGTGGCTCACCATATTTTTTGTACAATGGCCAGTATTACGATCAGATCGACGACGTTATGGTGGGAAGCCTGTCAGCAACAGCAGTCGCTAACTTCTCTAAGTAGGTCTGAGGATATCGCCTTAATGATGATTAAAATCTAATAGTTTGTTTCAATATGGTAGCGAGAGGTTAATTACTTTACCATACGGACATGAAAAACTTGATGCGTTTCTAACACATTTCAGCTGGTGAACAGTAATGTGTGGTTCACAATGGAAGTCGGCGCAAACGAAACGGATGCCTGGGCCCAGTGGCTACAGAAAACCTACGCACACTGGTCTGTACTGGCACGCCATCAGCCATCATCAACTTGTGCTCAATCACACTGTTATACGTATGTTCGCCCATCGTAAGTGTACTAAATCAGACATCGATAATCCGGCCCATGACCTGAGTCAACTACCCAAAATATTTATGAACACCCGGAACAATTAGCACGAAATAACTGAAAATATCTCAATTTACAATCGTTACAGTGGTTCAACACCTGCTTTCTTTGGGATTGGAAAGCAGGTGTTGAACCCCTGTAACGATTGTAAATTGAGATATTTTCAGTTATTTCGTGCTAATTGTTCCGGGTGTCCATAAAGATTTTGGGTAGTTGACTCAGGCCATGGGCCGGATTATCGATGTCTGATTTAGTACACGTGACAGATGTGAAAATTACCGAACTATCAGTTTAATAAGTCACAGCTGCAAAATACTAACACGAATTCTTTACAGACGAATGGAAAAACTAGTAGAAGCCGACCTCGGGGAAGATCAGTTTGGATTCCGTAGAAACACTGGAACACGTGAGGCAATACTCACCTTACGACTAATCTTAGAAGAAAGTTTAAGGGAAGGCAAACCTACGTTTCTAGCATTTGTAGACTTAGAGAAAGCTTTTGACAATGTTGACTGGAATACTCTATTTCAAATTCTAAAGGTGGCAGGGGTAAAATACAGGGAGCGAAAGGCTATTTACAATTTGTACAGAAACCAGATGGCAGTTATAAGAGTCGAGGGACATGAAAGGGAAGCAGTGGTTGAGAAGGGAGTAAGACAGGGTTGTAGCCTCTCCCCGATGTTGTTCAATCTGTATGTTGAGCAAGCAGTAAAGGAAACAAAAGAAAAATTTGGAGTAGGTATTAAAATTCATGGAGAAGAAATAAAAACTTTGAGGTTCGCCGATGACATTGTAATTCTGTCAGAGACAGCAAAGGACTTGGAAGAGCGGTTGAATGGAATGGACAGTGTCTTGAAAGGAGGATATAAGTTGAACATCAACAAAAGCAAAACAAGGATAATGGAATGTAATCTAATTAAGTCGGGTGATGCTGAGGGAATTTGATTAGGAAATGAGACACTTAAAGTAGTAAAGGAGTTTTGCTATTTGGGGAGCAAAATAACTGATGATGGTCGAAGTAGAGAGGATATAAAATGTAGACTGGCAATGGCAAGGAAAGCGTTTCTGAAAAATTGAAATTTGTTAACATCGAGTATAGATTTAAGTGTCAGGAAGTCATTTCTGAAAGTATTTGTATGGAGTGTAGCCATGTATGGAAGTGAAACATGGACGATAAATAATTTGGACAAGAAGAGAATTGAAGCTTTCGAAATGTGGTGCTACAGAAGAATGCTGAAGATTAGATCGGTACATCACATAACTAATGAGGAGGTATTGAATAGCATTGCTGAGAAGAGAAGTTTGTGGCACAACTTGACCAGAAGAAGGGACCGGTTGGTAGGGCTTGTTATGAGGCATCAAGGGATCACCAATTTAGTATTGGAGGGCAGCGTGGAGGGTAAAAATCGTAGAGGGAGACCAAGAGATGAATACACTAAGCAGATTCAGAAGGATGTAGGTTGCAGTAGGTACTGTGAGATGAAAAAACTTGCACAGGATAGATTAGCATGGAGAGCTGCATCAAACCAGTCTCAGGACTGAAGACCACAACAACAACAACAGGGGTTCTGAAGAGAAGTAAGAAAATAAGTATGCATGTCTAGTGGCCTGCTGATCTGTGTCTAGCATGGAAAGGTATCTGCTGACAAGCCATAAAATGAAATCGATCTTCAGCCCCCCGTCAATAATACAGCGGTTCTGAGACGAGCTGAACCTGAGGCAGGCCTCGGAATGTCCTGAATGTATAATAAACAATGCGATTGTGGCTAGACTTACAGTGGAGTAACAGTGTGCTCTGTAGAACAACGCAGGAATAAGCCTGAGAATTTATCGCCTACGCTACCCCGAAAACTGTACTTTAGCTGGAAACCCTACTAAAATAGAGGGTTGTCTACAGCTCAGCGCAGCATGGGATCCATGTTGAACTGGGACCATCAACCGAGGAGTGAACGTATGCCACAGCTACAGTTCGCTAGACTCCCACCACTCCAACAGCAGTCATTTCACTCGACAGTCGCCAAAGTAGTTGGTCGAAATCTCGTGGCTGAAAGCCCGAGAACATTTTATTAATGTTACTACAGCGAGATTGTGCATTCATACATGTCCCAATAGTATTTTTTATTTTGTAGGTACATTTTATCACGTCGGCTCCACAATGGTCACCGTTGTTACAAGTTCTCATTAAAAGATTATCAACATGAAAATGCATGATGCTGTAGTTTCCTGATAGATAATACCTGTATTCGACATCGGGGTCTTAGTGACGTACATGAACTTTGCGGAAACTCTTACTATCAGAGCTATACAGATACGTCCGGTTGTAATACTGAAAGCTTCAAACTACCAAAACCGGTCTCCTAAACTTTCGAGCTAAAGTACTACTCCATCTTATAGATACTTTCGGATTGGATCTGAATACACGGAGAGGAGTGGGACTGCTTTGAAAAGCAAAGGGATTTGAAGTAGCACACATTTCGTTTCACGAAGATTAGAATTGTCTCAATGTCTTCCAAGAGCACATCCTCATTAGTCTACCATCATACGGATTCAAATCACAGTGCAGGCTTAGAAGAAATGGTCATGGGCAAGATTTAAATGAGAATACACAGTTTCAGAAGAAAAGAGCAACATCTTTTGTAGAAGTCTGCGTTGGTACAGAAATCTGCGGCAGGTGCAACAATTACTTTGTGATGTGAACGTAGATTCGGATATTCTGTATCAGCAAATATTCACAGTTATAATTATCTTACGGTTAAAAGTGAATATATAATAGAATGTTCTGATAATGAAGCCACACTGTATGTCAGCAAGCTGTTTTGTATTACTATTTGATCGAGATAATTCTCTATCTTCTTATTTTAAGGGGGGTAGGACGTCAAACGGGCCGACTTGGAGCAGGAGAGGCACCAAAGAACATTTTAATTTCCATTGTCTATACTTTTACAAATAAATTCATAAAAATTTGCCAGCACGCGCAGGAAGCATTCAGAATTCACACTCATAGCAGTTACTATTTGCTGCATTTGTTGCTATAGATACACTTTTCTTCATAAGTAAGAGAGATTCTTCGATGAATTTTCGCAGTATACGAAACATACTTACAGGTGTATGAAACTCTAGAATTTATTTATTTTATGAAAAATTAATGAAATGTTACATTTTAAACTTCATGTTTAGATGAAATTCAAAAAAATGGTTCAAATGGCTCTGAGCACTATAGGACTCAACTGCCGAGGTCATTAGTCCCCTAGAACTTAGAACTAGTTAAACCTAACTAACCTAAGGACATCACACACATGCATGCCCGAGGCAGGATTCGAACCTGCGACCGTAGCGGTCTCGCGTTTCCAGACTGCAGCGCCAGATGAAATTCAAATTTTGCAGTTAATTATTATCTCAATTTTTACCACAGTTTTTAATACATATGGAAAATTGTAGAGTTTTGCATTAAGGAGTTTGTATTTAATAAGCATACCAATTCTGAAAGTAATAGGATATTTATTTTGGATGTTACAAGTACCTAAGTACAGAAATTTTTGTTTAGCGGAAAATGGGCTTTAAAGTTTTTGCTTGTATTTAGCATTCTTTTAGAACTGTCCAGCACCATAGGTAGGTTTTTTTTACATTTTATAAATCAGTTTTCTTCCTTTTCACATTCCTATGATGCACTCTTCTTGGTTTTATCACCTCCAAAAATGATTTATCTGCTTCCACTACATGCTCCCTTCTATCGCACACAAACCTTTGATGCAGTTCACTCCGGGTTGAATTCCCATTTTCTCTGAAACATATTTCCTGCTTTGCATACCATCATTAAAACATGAAACTTCATTATAAACACCAATAGCGTGTGCATTTCTTCCCACAAAAATAGGTTTTGGTAAACTTTCCTGCACACATTAGTTAAAACCTTCTTTTGGGTTTTGGGTATCCCCAAGAAGACATTTCTTCAATAAGTTTTCATTTGCAAGGTCCTTGAATATAGGTTTCATGGCTTCCATGACAGGAGTTGGTAGAGAAATCCTATGATGACATTCTTCACCACCAGCAATTGACCTTTGGACACCGTGATTCACTTCCTTTAGGGCACAAGTTGTGGACAGGGTTATTGTCTGAAGACATTTTGTGGAAGTATAAGGCCCTAACTGCTTGCTTCATATTTTTTAAGTCCCCTGTGTTCTTTCTTATTGCCAAGCCATAATACATCTGTAGCTTGAAAGTTTCAGCATCCGTCAGTCGCCCTCTCCCTTTTATTCACTTCCCATCAGATAATTTTTTTCCTGACGAATTTTGTCTCAGCCTTCTAAGTTTAGTGCCAAGTGTTTTCTGTATATGTCCCACACGTTCTAACTTCTGCACAATAGTCTCAGCCCCATATGGAGCACATTTTCAATCTCAAGGAAAGCTTAACTATTACCATCACCAAAGTATTCACATAACGCAGGTAACGGGAGGCAACAGATGTGGTGAACAAGCTGACAACTCCCTGCACTTGAGCCTTTATAGTTCATATTACATTCATGATCTGAAATCTGTTTCACACAACTATGACAAAATTTGCTCAACACAACAACATCTAGTACTTTGCCAGTGTCAACTGATGTTATTGCAACAACACCATGTAACTAAGTGTGCCCTCCTTTTTTGCCACGTACCATCAAAAGCAGCCACTATGTCCATGTCACAATCATTTTGGAATATAGATTCTTCTGCAGCATTTTTCATTGATGATTCTGCAACTTCTTTTACAGCCCCAAGCAGTAAGCCACAATATCTCTCAAATGTTCCTGGAGAAGGTGTAAGATTCATCACTGCACAAAAAGTTCTTGCTGGATTCTGTCCCCTACCCTCAAATTCACATCATAACCTTTGTTTACGATTTTCGATTTCATGTAAGACGCACCAACGTTAATTTGCTGCATATCACAGATAAGTTCGTAGCTAGGCCTTTCCTGGCACCTCGTCTTCCAACACAGAAACACACTGCATACCAAAGCAATGCTTACACATAACATTTTCCAATATCAACTGTGACAGTATGTTAACATCAACAATAATATTACACGAATCTTCAGATTCACAGCTTTCATTTTCATTAGCACGAGAAACAAGTTTCCTTTTTGAGGCACTCGGTGGTGATTTGTTTACCGGCTCTGAAAGCTTGCAGTCTTTAACCACTGGTGTAACATTTATTCTAGCACCTTTTACTGTGTATCTGTTGCCCTGATGCCGCTGTTTACTGTTGAAGCAACAAAGTCTAGGCATCTTGTGCGATAATATGCCACGTACGAACGCAAACCAACACAACCAAATCAAAATCGTTTCGAAATTCGTAACACACCACACTGCAAGTCTTTCAAAACAGAGAACAAACAAAATCAGCGACCAAACCAATGCACGCCAATATCAGCAGAAAAAGTATCGATATCAACCGGCCTTTGTTTCACGTATGATAATCTCTGTCGCAAATATAAACATTCGAATTCTATACAGCGAAGTACACATACGTATGACAGAAGAATGCTGTGCAAAGGGGTGTGGCACTGCATCTTGATACACGTTAAGACCAAATAACGTGCATTATAATCTCCCAAATATATATGTGTTCTACATCAAACTGTTAGGGAAGATGTGCGCTACCAAGTAGGCACATTTTTGATAAATCGGATTTTTTTAAATTTTTGACGTCCTCCCCTTAAGGAACGTTAATTACAAAATCCATAGGCAAAATATGCAGAGTGAAATGTTGCAATCCTTTCACAAGCCAGAGAGACAAATGAAATAACAAAAGACTGTATATGGACGTAGGAAGAAACGACTGATGAGACTGTCATTCAGATAAAATCAGTCTTCAATACCAAATGCCAACCCAACGTATAGACGAATTTAAACTGATTTTCAGAATTTTAATAGCGAAATACGCAAATTAAAGACTTTATTTATTTAGTGTATAATGTTGCTATACAAATCGATTGCAAAAAATTCATATAAACGTTTGCATTTCAAGTTAAATGCAAGCACAGGCAAATGTCCAATTCTTCCAGTTAAGGGGAAGTTTACTATCTTTGGCCCGAAAAAATCGTTTTCTTTGAGAATTTGTTTCTCAAGATACGGTATGTTATGATATCAATGTCAAATTTTCTCAAAATGTTTATTGATATTTCCACTACAAACTGTAATATTTTCCACCGGAAATGTCGAAGAGCAAAGGCAAAAGTAGCCTCGGAGCGAAACTAAATTTCGATGTAGACCTCCACCCGAGGTCAGCCGGCTCGTCTGAAATCAAAATTAAGTTGAAGTTAGCGAAGTAAATAAGATTCTTTAGGAGTTGTATCTCAGTTAATTTATTTGGATCATAGGAAACAAAATGGCTGCCATTTGAAAAAATAGGTTTTTTTTTCATCGATTTTTCGACTTCGTCGGAAACAAAGAATCATGCTAATCGGTTCAGTAGATTTGAAGTTACCCAACCGCTCGATAAAAAAAAGTCATTTCGAAAATAACGCGTTTGAAGTTTTCACTACATATAAATGCAATATTAAGCAACTTACGTTCAATCTGCAATTCCGGGTCCATAAACTAGTCCTTCTTCTTCCTCATAGAGAGCGTTCTGGGTCATCCTGCGCTGCTCCAGACCGGCTCGTAAGGCCGGTGACAAGCGTTTTTCGGCCGCTTCAATCCGATGGTCGTCCGAATGCCTGGCGAACTGCCTCGAGTAGAGTCCCAGGGTGACGTCCATCGTTGTCATGGTCTTCAGAATTGCTGAATGCCCTTCGTTGAAGCTGCTCACTGCAGGAAAGCCGCAATCTCCACAGTCTTTGCACCAGAATGCAAATGCTTGGGGGCTAACTTCCAAACACACGCTTTCAAACTTTCATTTGAATTTTGTGTGTTTCCTCCCAAGCGCCGGTACAATAACTCTTCCTCCGAAATAAAAAAAAAACTGATGCGTGGAAAACGCCGATTTCCGGCAGGTGCATTTTTTTGTTCAACCGCGAATAACAATCATTTCCGTTCCGTATTCGGAATAACCTTTTTCAGCGGTGGATTCTAAACATTTTTATGGATCCAAAAATGCAGTTTAACAAACATCGCATTTTTGAACCAAAAGATAGTAAACCTACCCTTAAGTGAACACCGCAACAATCGCTACCCTTGAGAGCCTGTCATTTGAGATACGCGGCATGGTTTGCATGTAATAACCACAGCCACAAGCAGCAGTCTGCAGTGATTTAGAGAATGAACAGCAGCGTAAAATCTGCGTGGAAGCAACGTCGGTTGGATTGATTGGAGCCTCCTTTTTGTGACTGTGGTACTGAGGGGCAAACCATCCGGCACATCTTGAATACATCGCTCTGTGAACATTTACTGTCTCGATAAAAGAGCTACATCAAGTATCTAATAGTAGACAATATTGAAGCGAGTATCATCCAAAAATATGGAACCATTCCCTACTCCTATGTGCCAAGTGCCATTCAGCGCACATAAAATCGAATTTTAGAATGTATAGCTTGTCTTAGTAACATAACGTACGAAGTTTGGAAAGAACACACCTCACGAGACAATGAAGAATTTCCCAAGTGCTAAAGTAGTTGTGTGAGAGTGAACACGGTTGTTAATCTGCAGGGTGAGCAACAGCGCATGAGCATTAAGCCACAACTCTGTCCTAAGACGTTGCACTTCTACAAGAGATAGAGTTTTTCAGACCTAAGAAGAGATATTGGCTTGTTAAGCATCACTCTAGGATGGTTTTAAAGAGAAGAGCTTTGGCAAATGAGAATTTTTGAACGTGAAAGGAGTGTGGAACTCAAAAGCAAAATAAATTGCTAATAGACAATTCGATTGTTACAACCAAGAACCCAGTCTCATTAATGTACAATAGGGGAACTAATTTCATTATAATCCTATTGTGTGCGTTTGCTACTAAGCCTGACAAGGGACATTTTGGCTTCTGCTGGTAGGATGCTCAATATTATAGGTAACGACGATCAGACACACAGAGGTAGAGTTCGGTTCACTCACATCATACAGTGTCGAAACCACATGGTGGTCGATAACATCGCCCTGTGGTAATGATATTTTCTAAAGCCCTCCTAACAATTTATCTGAAAGCGGCTAACACCAAGGCAACTTGTAGCGTTTCTCCTCTTAATATCTTAATGTCGTCCGTCATGCATTGCCATCATAACCAAGCGACGCTAATAAATGGAAGGTTAATTGTTCTCGTGTACCATTGACCATAGGTACAGATACTACACGAAGCTACCAACGCCTATGGCATGTGATTGCGTATCCTGAGTATTTTCGATCCATCTAGGGCGACTCGGAGTTCATGGCTTCGTTCACGATAAAATAATTGCACGTTTAAGCGAATTCTAAGATACAGTTTCTGTAAAATACATACACTACGTGATCAAAAGTATCCGACACCTGGCTGAAAATGACTTACAAGTTCGTGGCTCCATCCGTCGGTAATTCTGGAATTCTGGAATTCAATATGGTGTTGGACCACCCTTAGCCTTGATGACAGCTTCCACTCTCTCAGGCATACGTTCAATCAGGTGCTCGAAGGTTTCGTGAGAAATGGCAGCCCATTCTTCACGGAGTGCTGCACTGAGGAGAGATATCGATGTCGATCGGAGAGACCTGGCACGAAGTCGGCGTCCAAAACATCCAAAAGGTGTTCTACAGGATTCAGGTCAGAAATCCGTGCAGGCCAGTCGATTCCAGAGATGTTATTGTCGTGTAACCACTCTGCCACATTCTGTGCATTATGAACCGGTGCTCGATCGTGTTGAAAATGCAATCGCCATCCCCGAATTGCTCTTCAACAGTGGGAAGCAAGATGGTGTTTAAAACATCAATGTAGGACTATGCTGTGATCGTGCCACACTAAACAACAGGGGATGCAAGTCTCCTCCATGAAAAACACGATCACACCATAAGACCGCCGCCTCCGAATTTCACTGTTGGCACTACAAACGCCAGCAGATGACGTTCACCGGGCATTTGTCATACCCACACCCTGCCTTCGGATCGCCACATTGTGTACCTGGAGTACCAGGCGGTAGGTGGCAACATAATGCACCCAATATGAAAAACGTATGGTTTGGGGGGTGTACGGATGCGTTTGATCACACAGTGTATCATTAGGCATTTATGCACCTTTGTGCGTACACGTAAGAGATGCAATCAAGTGATATGAGAGTAAATATTTTAGTTGATTTGTAGTACTAGAATACTTCCGTGACCACTTAAATGTTGTTTACTTATGTATCTATATACTGTTGTTGCAAGTTTCCAATAACTCATATGAACATCCGACCTCAACACTACTTTGACTGAATAGATTTCTATTTTATTGTGAACTGTTAATTCTAATGAACTGCTAATAGTTTGAAATTTCTACGTTATTAGTAACGTATACACTATATTTTATGCTCCACAAAAATCAAATGCAGATTTCGAAGCTGTGCACCACCTGCGAAAATGGACTATGACAGTTGAAAATTCCCTGTAGTAAACATTTGATTACTAGAGTTCAAATGCAGAAAAGCAGAGACACTCTGTAAGTAGGCAACAGATGTGCCAAAAGTAAAAGAGAGACAGGCCTTCAGTTGGTGTGAAGATGTACCAAGCAAGAAGCACCATGGATCAACAAAATAAGTTGCAGTTAAGGCTTCCTAAATTGTTGCGGTAGGTTATTGGCCTCATGTTACAGACACAAGACAAAAACGAAAAAGATCGAACAGCAAAGGATAGACAGTACTGATGTGTAGTAATTGTGACATTCATTTGTATCTAAAAAAAGAGGATAAATTGTGGCCGAAAGAGGGCTATATTGTTTTATATATAATTATTGAAAATATATGTCGCCATTGAATTTTTATTTTTAATCATGTAAATCCTATTAATGTCTCATTAAAGTGTTAAATAAAAGTATTTTAATTGCAATGTGGTAAGTGTTCAGTCTGTCAAGTGCCTGTTGTCGCAAATATGCAGCGTACCCAGTAATACAGGACAGCTGTAACGTGTCTTAGATCTGACATTACGATGTACTCTAGAATACTTCATGATTGTTAATGTAATATGATTTCGATTTTTTATTTCAACTAGAAATTGATACAGGTATTTAGGGTTTCAAATGACAAAAATTTCCTACCGTGATGTTCTATTTCTTTGGAGAAACTAACTACACTAGTTGTAGTTTGTGGAAGGCTGAATGTGGAGCTTTACGCTGACTGAACGTCAAAGTTACATTACAGCCACCTGCACTTAATTCTTCTCTATATAATGAGCTGCCTCGGTGTCCCCATAGAGTTTCTTCTTTGTAGATCGCGCATTCTTACATGTTATTTAAAGACAGTGACTTGGGGACTAACTTTCGGTGATACTGCTGCAACGCTACAATAAAGTCCCGATGTAGGAATAAAACTTTAAGTTCCTCTCCTAAATGAAATTTAGAGTTTTTTGTGTATACGTGTTCACAGCTCTACGGCAGTACTAGGCTGAGTTCTCGAGGCGAAGACAAATTTTAACTGACTTGTAATGAAAAGAAGTAATGATTCCCAGTGCAGACATATTGCTTCATGAAGGCCAGTCTTAGGCACCATTAGTGAGATACTGTTTCACAACTGCCCGCACAGGGCACACTTCCATCATTGGTCGGCTAAATATCATTTGAAACAATGAATTAATTTTTCTGTTTAGTAACGTTCTTTATAAAATCTGAAATACTTAAATGAATGCCTGGACTCGGAATACAAAACTGGAGTTATTCTGTAGTGAGTTGTAACTGCAACTCTGATTTATTGTTTGCAAAACTTTGTGCGAACTGATTGGGTAATGCAACTCCGAATACCAATGAAGAAGTAAGCTCACTGCAAAACACATTCAGCCGCTGAAGTACTGAATCCTCTGGCCCTGTTCAAAATTGATAACCTTGGTCCCTGTGCACGTAACAAATAAATACGTCCCTGTGCAGAAAACAGATAGAATTGTCTTAACCTCTAAAGCATCAATGGTGGATCGCGTTATATTCTGCTCTCTCATGAAGAAGAATAAAATATACTAGCTACAGGCTCATCGGTGTGCAGTATCCGTCGTAATACTTCGAAATATACATGAAATTCTTTTGGGTGATAAATGAAAACATTTAAGAAAAATTTACAGTCTTAAAAAACATTTATGACCAGGACAGGCAGGCAATTACTAACACTGACGTTTTAGTAGTGAAGCTGTATTCGAAGTTAAGTTTCACTTTAAAAACACATGACAAATGAAATTACATTACTCAGAAAAATCACATCCTTTTTACTGTATCAAAACTTTTCTTTGATGACGTATTCGTAAACAATGAGAATTGTACAGCAAGTATTATCTAACATTACTAAAAAGCATAAAGACAAATCATCAAACTACGTATACCTGTGTTAACAAATCAGGTAACTCGTTTATACTAACATGCTGGCAAAAGAAAAGAAATAAAAAAATAATTTCTTCACTTTAACTGCGAGAAGACTTCTGCTTCCACATTTACATTTCCAATAGGACGTGTACTCGTAAAGCTTCTTTGTAATATAAGTCCAGTAATAATTTATTGTCCCAATTAAATTTACATTTCTTCATTTCGCTTTACATTTCATCATAAAATCACTCATCATTTTAACCACCTATTTTACGTGTTCTGTAACACAAAATATTGGTGTGGGAAATTCCTACATTATAATCTAACACTTGGTGGCTTTACAGAGCACACCACAAAAACTGCCTATTGCATCTTCTTTCGATCACACTCACTGCTGCGGGTCTATCGCTCCCTCACTCCAGCGCTACAATCTCAGACCACAAGCAGTATCTTTGGCTCTGCGGTCATGCAAAGTCAGCTATCCGCTTTATAGAGTCCATCAGAGACATAAATAGTTTACAATTTCATTGTTTCATTTTAGTTTACATTAGCATCACATATAAGTGTACCCCAGCATTCTTTTCATGTCAATCCTTCGAGGTCAGTTATTAGTGACTGAAATTATAATTATATATACAGTAGTGTAATAAAGTTTTCATCACTGTCAGATTGGTTTCTTAGTCACTTAAACATTAAATACTAATACTGAAAGCTGTGCATGTCGGCACCACATCTGATGCGGGACACCCTGCTGTATGTCGTCGCTTCACTGTAACTAATCTTGCTGTCACCGCTTTTCCACAATCCTGGCGCATATGTCATGAGTGGGTAACTTATTTCTACCTACGCCCGCATCTCGTGGTCGTGCGGTAGCGTTCTCGCTTCCCACGCCCGGGTTCCCGGGTTCGATTCCCGGCGGGGTCAGGGATTTTCTCTGCCTCGTGATGGCTGAGTGTTGTGTGCTGTCCTTAGGTTAGTTAGGTTTAAGTAGTTCTAAGTTCTATGGGACTGATGACCATAGATGTTAAGTCCCATAATGCTCAGCGCCATTTCTACCTACTCCCACAGCTACACGACTGTGTGCAGTATGGTTCGAAACAACAAACCGTGGCTCACAGTGTGGCATAAATGACAGAAATAAATGCTGACATCGTCATTTTATGTTTGATAATATTATTATTTTTAATATAAATGTGTTAGTTGTTTTAATTTCAAAAGTTCAGAGTGATCAGTTAAGTAATTTTGTGAAGATTGACTGCCACCGGTGTAGCTGAAGCCGAAAGTGTGTAATTTGTTTAGAAATGAAAGCAATTATGATGCACTGTTATGGTATTTATCTGCACATAATCCTTGATTTCAGTTGATGGCAAAAGCTACAATAAAGTATAATGATTTATTTGTCTGAATGCAACAGCTACAATTAAAAGCACTGTTTGTAAAAGACAAAGGTAACACATGTAAATTAGCTCCCGCAGCCTGGAATTTGTAATGACTCCGTCTCAATAAAATAACTTGCCTCAAAGTGGATTTGTGAAAGTACATTACATAAAATAGAGTCGCCGAAAAAAAAATGCAGCACCCTTAAAAAATGCAGCAGCCTACAATAACAGACTCAGACCAACTGAAACACCCATGTCACTGTAATGGATGTACTAAAAGTAGCACCACTACTCAGTGTACAGGCCTGTATTATCCCATGCAAACTATTATGAAGGTACAGTGGTATTTATGGCGTTAGCTGCCACTGAGCAGATATTTAAGTCAATGGGGAAAATTGGAAATTCGTGTTGGACCATGATTTGAAGCAGTGTTTCCTGCTTACTAGGCAGATGCACTGACCATTGCGCCGCCGGCCGGTGTGGCCGTGCGGTTAAAGGCGCTTCAGTCCGGAACCGCGTGACCGCTACGGTCGCAGGTTCGAATCCTGCCTCGGGCATGGATGTGTGTGATGCCCTTAGGTTAGTTAGGTTTAATTAGTTCTAAGTTCTAGGCGACTGATGACCTCAGAAGTTAAGTCGCATAGTGCTCAGAGCCATTTGACCATTGCGCCATCCAGACAAAATGTCGTAGCAACTGCACTACCCTTAGCATGCCTCCTGTCAGGCCCAAGTTCTCGACTTACCCATACACTACTGATGCAGTGCCTCTAGATAATAATCCTCATCACTCACGGCATTTCGCCGAAGCCCATAACAATCCGAGCATTGTGTGGATCCACACTGAAGTGATCATTGGCTGTCCTCGCTTTAATTGTATGTATGGTACCTGTTCTTAGGACATGTCTGAAAGAACAACCACCTTTTCGATCCTGCAGTCACTGTGAATCAAGACATACACAGAACACCCAAAAAAACTGGTACACCTGCCTAATATCGTGTATGGCCGCTGCGAGCACGCAGAAGTGCCGCAGCACGACGTGAGATGGACTCACTAATGTCTGAAGTAGTGCTGGAGGGAACTGACACCATGAATCCTGCAGGGCTGTCCATAAATCCGTATGAGTACGAGGGGGTACAGTTTCTCCTGAGCAGCACGTCGCAAGGTATCCCAGACATGCTCAATAATGTTCATGTCTGGGGAGTTTGGTGACCAGCGGAAGTATTTAAACTCAGCAGAGTGTTCCTAGAGTCATTCTGTAGCAATTCTGGACGTATGGGGTATCGCATTGTCCTGCTCGAATTGCCCAAGTCCATCGGAATGCACAATGGACATGAATAGATGCAGATGATCAGACAGGATGCTTACGTACGTGTCATCTGTCAGAGTCGTGTCTAAGCATATCAAGGGTTCCATATCACTCCTGCTACACACCACCCACACCATTACAGAGCCATCACCTGCTTAACAAGCAGGGTCCAGGGACTCATGAGGCTGTCTCCGTAACCGTACACGTCCATCTGCTTAATACAATTTCAAACGAGACTCGTCCGACCAGCGCCCGCATCTCGTGGTCGTGCGGTAGCGTTCTCGCTTCCCACGCCCGGGTTCCCGGGTTCTATTCCCGGCGGGGTCAGGGATTTTCTCTGCCTCGTGATAGCTGGGTGTTGTGTGATATCCTTAGGTTAGTTAGGTTTAAGCAGTTCTAAGTTCTAGGGGACTGATGACCGTAGATGTTAAGTCCCATAGTGCTCAGAGCCATTTGAACCATTTGAATTTCGTCCGACCAGCCAACATGTTTCCAGTCATCAACAGTCCAATTTCCGTGTTGACGGGTAGAGCCGAGCCGTGCAGCTTTGTGTCGAGCAGTCATCAAGGGTACACGAATGGGCCTTTGGCCCCAAAAGCCCATATCGAAGATGTTTCGTCAGTGGTTCGCACGCTGACACTTGTTGATCCCCCAGCTTTGAAATCTGTAGCAATTTGCGGAAGAACTGCACTTCTGACACGTTGGACGATTCTCTTCAGTCGTCGCTGGTCCCGTTCTTGCAGGATCTTTCTCCGACCGCAGCAATGTCAGAGATTTGATGTTTTACCAGATTCCTGATATTCACGTACACCCGTGAAATGGTCGCACAGGAAAATCCCTACTTCATCGCTACTTCAGAGATACTGTGTCCCATCTCTCGTGAGCCGACTATAACACCTTGTTCAAACTCACTCAAATCTTGATAAGCTGCCATTGTAACAGCAGTAACGGATCTAACGACTGCGCCAGACACTTGTTGTCTTATATAGGCGCTGCCGTCCCCAGCGTATTCTGTCAGTTTACATATCTCTCTATGTGGATACCTATAGCTATACCAGTTACTTTGGCGTTTCAGAATAAAACAAGTAATGGTGTAGCTGCCAGTAACCATTGCTTTAAATGAATTTGGAAAGATCAAAATATGTGCAGTTGTGATGATCATTGCGTCGAGATGGTGCACTAGTTAGTGCATCAGCCACTAAGTAGGAGACCTGGGTTCGAGGTTCGAATCCTGGTCCGGCACAAAATTTGCAACTCTACCCATGACAAATGAATGACTATCAATACGAACTTCAATACAATCCGTCAGTATGCACATATTACACTCTGGTGCCACTGAACACAGCCATTGAGGGTGTAGCATATTTTTCCCGGCTGTGTAAATTTGCAACTTCTGGCTAATAAATTGTTTTTGCAATCGAAGCGGTAAATACTGCAGAGATCGTTGATGACTTATTTTTCTTACTCTGGTAGAGTTCCATCTGTAACGATCTATAAACATTTTAAGTACTGAAGTGCAATCTTCCTTTCCTTTCATGCGGTTCAGAGCGAGGAAATACCCTAAAGAGCTGAATTCTCGTTCCTAGTCCTTAAGCAGCAAAGACGAAGTTCAGCGACAGCTTCAGGCCTTTCCGGAGCTGCTGTGCGCCACTGTACGCCGCAGGGAGATGACGAAGATGATTGACTACGCGGGCGGCAGTCGCTCAGGGTGGAGGCACGCCGCACATTTGTCTCGGTTCGACGGTCGGCAGCTGCGGCACGCCTGCCAGTTATTTACGAGCCGCCGAGGAAACAGTTTGGCATTCCGGCGCCGGGCGGAGACTGTTGCGTGGGGGGCCGTGGGGTGGTGCCAGTCAGCCGTCAGGGAAGGGGGCGTGGCTCAGCGTTGCGCTGCTAGTGACATCTGACAGCAGCAGGCGGAATAATCTGCTGCCCCAGCCTCCCGGACCATGCGGTACTCTTCGCCCCCAACCCGCCCCCCCCCCCACCCCCGGCGGCACACATCCCGCGGCAGACGTAAATTGTGCCTGCGCCTCAGAATTAAGTGAAGTGGGTGCACGCGTAAGGGATGAGGAAGCCACAAGTCTTCTCTCTCACACTACAGGCGGATTCTTTCTTCTGCCCCTGCGTTGAAGTAAGTGACTACCAACTTTAACCCTAGTATCCTATTAACCAATGCTCTAAAATTCCTCAGGCTAACCCATAACCTCCAATTAACATGGAAATAGCACCTATCAATCACTAAACAAAGATCTCACGATAGACAAATATTACTAACCAGCGAAACATGCTGATTGAATCCTTTGACCATTCTCCACACCTGCAAACCCTTAATCCTACCGAATCTTGCTTACACCAGTTTCACCTGCTATGCACTCTGCCCCACCCATCTACTGTCACTCTGTGATCCTGCATGAGCTTATTAATTTCCGCTCTCTTCTTTCCCACAATGCACACCTTCAGATTTCCTACACTTTCCACAAAAATGACAGCAAACTATCCTACTGTTTCATCCATGATCTTTAACCTTCAAATTCCCCCTTGCTTGCAACATATCCCCCAAGACACACACACATACATACATCCACACACAAACACACACACACACACACATAGCATCCATATCCTAGTCCAACGAAACTTTAACCACTTCCCCCCCCACCCCCCCATCCCTGAACACGAACTACGTTTATTTACTTCTACTTTTCAAACTCTGCACCCCATCCGCCTTTTCCATCATCCTATAGATGTCTGAGACGTGTGGTCCTCCAGCTAGTGGTGGAGCACACGTTCTTTTGGTTTGCCAGGATAGGATTTGCCTCTCACACTTGGGTGTTGTGGATCCGATAGGTTAGTAGGGACTATAGGTCTAGCGGAATTCATTGGAAATGAAGACGGCGTTGTTGTTCCAGCAAGTTAGAACAGATGAAGGCGCGTGACTTCATTCCATGGTAAAGCCTGGCATCGAGCCTCCCATATCTTTGTATTGGTGTAGCACCACCGGACACCCTTGACGGTTTTGCTAAATGCTGGAACCAGGATACTGAATTGGTGCTGACGGTCAGAAGTGGCCAACCGTGGATGGCCAACCGAGGTTGTCTCAGCAATCCAACGGGCCATAGCAGCAGTTCTGTATAAACCAGACCCGTAGTGTGGAGGCAGGGTGTCACAGCAACCTGAACTCTGGACCTCAGCGAAACAATGGCGGGGTATAATAACGACTGCTAGCAAGTGGTTGCTGGGAGGTCCTGCAGCTCGGCGACCACCTGTATCACTGTCTCGAATCTACCTAGTGGCCTGCTCGACTCTTATTAATAGCCTGCCCTATGACAATTTGTTTGGGTATTTCACAGCAAAGGAAAGCGGCTTCAGACGACACAATGCTCGTTCAATGTGTCATTATGAGCCCAGGTTGACGTAACGTGGTGTGCTTTACAGGTTGTCTGTGTCATCAGCCATGTGGCATCAGAGAGATAACTGGAACAGTGTATCCCACATTTTCCTCCAAAACTCTCGTTTCTGGGGTCTCCTCCCCTGTTCTTCCTTCACACAGCCTGTAGAAACTACTCTTCCTACAACAACCCTACTCACACACTGTTCACTTCCTGTATCTTGAGTGAAGTGATGGGCTCTTTTATTTTTAAAGACTGTCGCTGACCGACTACAATAAAAAAAGCCACAGAAATTTTGTACGTATTTGAAAATAAAAGGTCGAAAACTGTCTTCCTTTGTGATAAGTAATACTCTTATACTACCAACAAAATCTGAAGCTACCCACTCTGAAAATCGGCGAAGTGGGACACATGTGTCCCAAGAGTCTAACTAGACCCTCGTTTCCATGTGAACCTACGATTTTCAGAGTTAGATTTTTAATTTTAGCATGATTTTATAGGGATGGCTATTACGAAAAGAGTTTAACACATCAGTACCAAAACATATTTATTCTCCTAATAATTAAAAACATTGCTATATATATATTATGATAGTTACTGTTCCCAAAGAACTGATACCACTGATGACCTTGCAGCTTCTCTAGGACAAATGATAATTAATTGAACGCTCAGCTGCCGACAGGCGTTGATATACCTCGATGGGGACAGCTGAAAATGTGTGCTCCGACTGGGACTCGAACCCGGGATCTCCTGCTTACATGGCAGACGCTTCATTCATCTGATCCAACGAGGACACGAATGAATAGCGCGACTGCAGGGACTTATACCTTGCACACTTCCCGTGAGACCCACATTCCCAACTATACACAATCTACATATGTAATGCTACTAACAGATATTTGCCCATTCACTCATTACTCGCGCCAACTAAGGTGACGATTCCCGTAAGAGTTCGGGCAACCTGTGCGCATTCGCACAGACGAATGTCAATAGCCCGGTAGCCTTTAACTATATATATGAAGATAGTAACTGTTCCCAAAGAACACATATCAGTGATGACCTTGCAGCTTCTCTAGAACAAATGATAATTGAATGAACCCTCAGCTGCCGACAGGTGTTTTTAGTATACCTCGATGGTGACAGCTGAAAATGTGTGCCCCGACCGGGACTCGAACCCGGGATCTCCTGCTTCATGGCAGACGCTCTATCCATCCTAGCCACCGAGGACACAGATGAATAGCACGACTGCAGGGACTTATCGCTTGCGAGTAATGAATGGATCGGCAAATATCTGTTAGGAACATTACGTATGTAGATTGTGGACTGTTGGGAATATGCGTCTCAAGTGAAGAGTGCAAGGGATAAGTCCCTGCAGTCGCGCTATTCATGCGTGCCCTCGGTGGCTCAGATGGATAGAGCGTCTGCCATGTAAGCAGAAGATCTCGAGTTCGAGTCCAGGTCGGGGCACACATTTTCAGCTGTCCCCGTCGAGGTATGTCAACAACACCTGTCGGCAGCTGAGTGTTCACTTAATTATCATAAAAACATTGCCCCTACTTACAATCGATTCTGCCACACAGGCAACATCTTTGGTTCAGTGGTGTCAAAGATACAATGTCTTCTACATGTGATACCATTTCATGTCATTTTTCATGAAATATATCACAAAATCGGGATCCACATACAAGTGGACCCGTCACAAAATTTTCAACATAATATTTGAAGTTGGCTTTGACATAACACACACCAATGTTTGCTACATTCTATGAAGTATCCTGGGGCGTTACGTCCCAGTACATAAAAATTGCAAAAATACTGAGGTGTGTAGTAATGTTTCAAAGAAATGCATGAGATGTTTAAGAAAACACATTTAGTTACTTCAGACATAAATGGAATGGAGAAGATGGTTATTCGATTCGATTTTCGTGAAACATCTCCAAGTAAATACACGCCGCTCCTACTGGTCGCTCACAGCTTTCCATACATCCAACCCATGGTCCGTAGTGTCTTTCGCCATTTTCCAAAAGCATGTCGCTACATACTAGGAGAGACGTACATTCCAAGGCTCAAAACTGCATAACTGCATATTACTTCAGTGGGATGTAGTATCCCATCAAGCACGAAAGCTGCATTTGACGAGATTGATCGGAGGCTCTTGACTTTTCTTCATCGTTGTTGACGAGCAAATTCGGGCATCCTTACCGAGTCCTGAACGCCAAAGACGAGTATAGATGCAGCACCACACAGGTAACGGAGTGCTGTTGACGAGGTATCTCAATACCTTTTCACAGTTCTACCGCAGTGTTCGGATACTTTGTTACTATCTCGTTTTACTGAATTCTGTTTCATTTTAAGTTTTGTTGTCCATCATAATAAGGGTTGGATTGTTTTTGAGGTAGGAGACCAGACAGCGAGGTCATCGGTCTCATCGGATTAGGGAAGGACGGGGAAGGAAGTCGGCCGTGCCCTTTCAAAGGAACCATCGCGGCATTTGCGAGGAGCGATTTAGGGAAATCACGGAAAACCTAAATCAAGATGGCCTGACGCGGGTTTGAACCGTCGTCTTCCCAAATGCGAGTCCAGTGTGCTAACCACTGCGTCACCTCACTCGGTCGTAATAAGGATCATAATGATCCTTTTTCTTATATTGTACTCTATGACGGAAATGTTAAGTTTCGTGGCTGTACGAACGGAGACATCATGAGGACACTCAGGAACTGAATTACTCAACGTCGTAGTGAGTGATAGATCATCCACCGATTATGAAAGCAAATACTCCTAAACTATCTAAATCTGCAGGTCTAACACTAGAGTCTTAAGTTTCAATAAATTGTCTATTTACTGTGGCTCCAAATCCGAAGAATCTGAAGCGATAGTAACTTTTCGATGGGTTACCACAATCGGATCAGAAACTGTTGAAACCTGTTATTAGATTTCTGCGAATTTGTAACAACAATAAAGTAGCAGAGTAATTTCAATATCAGGAACTAACTTTTACACTTGCAATGACGTTCGTCTCGGTGGTGACAAGCCCCAGAACGACAGAAGGAGGCATCGCAAAAATCACCCCGAAAACACTCACCACAGGGGGAGGCAGGCCACAAGGGTAGAAGCCCAGACGTGGGCTGCTTAGTGAAGACAGACGCATTAGGCGATATTGAAGCAGTGCTCAGCGGGCCACGTAGAAAGCTGGTCTGCAGCAGTGGAAGGGTTATTAATTTTAAAAACGTTTCCATATTTTACTCGTACTTTCTTTTAGAATCTATGCTTGTGTATTTTGCAGAATATCTCAGCTGAAGAGTGACTATGTACCGCCGTCAGCCCATCCTCGTCCTGACGACTAAGGGAATGAAATAACAAAATATGGGCGTCGTGCGAGTAGCACTCGAGCACTGAAGGTTCCGTAAAAAATTATTACACAGTTATCCGTAATAGGAACCGAGATTCTCGGTCACTTTTACCTGTTATTGACACTGATACTGTCTAGACATCGTTCCTAGGGATTTACAGAATGTTTTTACGTCAATTTTGGCATCGGATAGCAAACGAAAAAAAATACAACTACAAATTTATAGTTTTAGGGTTGTACTGTGAAGCCTTGCTTCTCGCAAAATTGCATGATTCTAGAACAACGGGAAATATCCTATAGGTTTTGATGATCGAGTTGGCGAGTATGGAAATATGTGAGATAAGTGGCCGTAGCTTTTGATTGCAGCCGGCCGCTGTGGCCGAGCGGTTCTAGGCACTTCAGTCCGGAACCGCGCTGCTGCTACGGTCGCAGGTTCGAATCCTGCCTCGGGCATGGATGTGTGTGATGTCCTTAGGTTAGATAGGTTTAAGTAGTTCTGAGTTCAGGGGACTGATGACCTCAGAAGTTAAGTCCCATAGTGCTTAGAGCCATTTCAACCATTTTTGATGGTCATTACTGACAGAAATTGGTCATCGTCGAAGGACTTTATATTGTGATCAAATACTTCAATAAAAAACATTTGACTGTATCTGGATCAGTGCTTGTATTCGCGACTATGTCGCAGCTTGTGAAATGCTCGATTGTCGAGAGCCGAAAGCACCGGATAAGTGAAGCTGTTGCAGCTAAGTAGAGAGGGTCGTTGTTGTGCCAGCGTAACGAAAGGTGAATCGGCTGATTGTCCCCATCGCCGTGGGTTGACCCTCAATCAGTCGTCATAATTATGCAAATCAGGACAAAAGTAATTTGTTTCGTGTTAAAAATGAATGTCAAATTACGAAGTACTACTCATACGCGTTCGTGTCAACCGCACCGGCCAACGGATTGCAGTGTCCATAAGGAGAGCACATTATAATAACGCACCATGAGATATTTAATTTTGTTGCACCTGCGTTGAGATTAGACACTAGTAAATGTGTAAGGCGAGGGTGGTGTTTTCAACGAAATATATTACTTTACATAGCGCAAACTTACAATGACTTTGGTTATTCCAGACCTCTGCTTCCTGAGCATAATTTATGGAGCAGCCAAAATTCGTACTGGTATCTCCGATGGCAACACCGATCTTCGTTATTCATTATGTCACGGACATGTAGATCAAGGATTAGACTGCAAAATTATTCTGAACATTAATTAGAATTTGAATGGGTGTCATACAACACCATGTTTCAAAGTCGCAAGTACGTTAAGAAGCAACATATTTTAAAAATGAAATAAATGTTTATGATAGGCAAGCAGTGGGAAGGGACGATAGCAACAATATTAATTAGAGAATACAGAGGAAGTAATGGTAATAAGTAGTTATTCACTAAGATGCCTTCTCGTTGAGAGTGGCTCAAGTGGTAAGGTTAAACGTAGCGTTTGAATCATAAGAAACAGTAATTACCTAAACAATGTTTCACGTAACGTCTGTCATTTTCATGAAAGCATTGTATGATGACACTAATTAGAATAGAACAGTACTATCAAAGCAGTGACTAGAGCGAGTTCCAAATGAAGTTTGTTGGAGTTGGTATTTCCGCCTAATAAACAGTGACTAAAATTACGTACGCTGTGTGGGTGAGATACTGAATGTAAATTATACCCATACCAACATCTATCAAATTGCAATGAACGGTAAATGAGCTCTATTACAAAGGTAACGGCTACAATGAATTTGTTCTAAGTCCACTGATAAGCTCGGCCGGCCGGGGTGGCCGAGCGTTTCTAGGCGCTACAGTCTGGAACCGCGCGACCGCTACGTCGCAGGTCCGAATCCTGTCTCAGGCGTGGATGTGTGTGATGTCCCTAGGTTAGTTAGGTTTAAGTAGTTCTAAGTTCTAGGGGACTGATGACCTCAGATGTTAAGTCCCATAGTGCTCAGAGCCATTTTTTTGTTATAGCTCGTTTTCACCTTTATGTGAGGTCTTCACCTCCCACTAAACACACAGACGAAAAATAATCGTAACACCAAAACAAAACTAATGTAAAGTCAAGAAATTTCTGGAATACAATTGTCTAGGCAACATATTTAAGTGATTAACACTGCAAGGGCACAGGTTAATGTAAGAGCGAGATAAGACAAACAGTGGTTTGCGCTGAGTGGAATCCACGCTACATTGCGTCTGGCTCGGGCCTACCGTTTTGTTAGAGTTCGTTGTGTCACTGTGGTGCCAACTGCTGCTCAAGCTGCTGCTGCAGATGAAGTATGATGCGCCAGAGCCACACACTGAACACGGTGGTATTCCATCTCGGTACTGCCAGAGACCAATCCTTGAGACCGTACGTGCTCATGGCCACCACTTCCAGCAATCATCTAGAGTGGCTAAATTCCTGCCAAGTCTTTCTGCAATAGTGTGGAAGAAACATCGAGCTTGTAGCCCTATTAGACGAGATCGTTCAGACTCGGTAAAGTGTTGACAATAGCGGCGTCTTTATTGCATTAAAGGCATTCTTGACCAACGTCAAGTCACCAAGTCGAATCTCAAAGATAACTAACGCTCACGACCGTTACAACGTTACTGAAAGCATACCTGAGTTGCACTCTTATAGTGGCGCTACTACCGCCACTCTATTGCGACTGGCGCGAAACTGGAATACACGTCATTTTCCAAGTGTAGAAACACACCTACCAACTTTCGCTTGTGTCATACAAATCCTTCTTCTGGTTGTGAATTTTTTCCGTCAGCATAATTTCCAACTGCTTTTCATTAAGTTTGGGGCCGCTAATACTCTTATTAACATAGACAAGAGGGTGCGAGAGGTTACACAATTCAGAGAAACTACATATGGAGAGCTTTCACGTTTGTAATCTGGGGATATTTCGTATTTAGAAGATATTGATTTACACACAAAACTCGATAACAGAAGATGTAGCATAGGAATGGCGAAAGGCTTCTGATTGGTGAGACTATCATTCACAAAAATGGTTCAAATGGCTCTGAGCACTATGGGACTCAACATTGCATGGGGGCTTAATTAAATATGATTGAAAATACTTTTTAAATTTTTCGTAGCTATGTATCCGATTACGCTGTGTCTCGTAATCGGTTGGCCCTGACTAGTATTATTACGCTATCTGACTGCAAAGAACAACAACAAAGAATGAAATGAAAATTTTCGTTAACACAATTAATTAATTAAGTCCCCAGCAACTATGAAACCTACGAAACCAAAGCACATATGTAATTGTTCTGTGTGTGGGAGTGTGACTCAACGTACACATCTGGCACGGTTCTTCTTCAACAAGACAAGAATTTTTAAATACCAATTATACTGACGTGATAAAAGAAAATTAGAAATACCATAATTGCTCAAGGAAAGTAGAATTACACTCTAATACAAGAACACACGCCAGATGCTTTGTTGACTGAACCTGTAATGACGCATTATTTAGGACACTAAAATAAAAACAAACTGAGTTAATTACCTCATTTATATTGATGAAAATCATTCTAATCCTTACATTATATCTCAACCAGAACTCTCCAATATCACATCTCAGCAAGCACTGCCTAATAGCACATCTCAACAAACACTCTCTGCTACAACATCTCAGCACAGACTACCACGAGCTCTCTCCAAGCACTGACTACTACGAGCTCTTAACAGGCACTGACTACTACGAGCTCTTAACAGGCACTGACTTCTACGAGTTCTTAACAGGCACTGACTACTACGAGTTCTTAAAAAGCACTGTGGAGGCGGCTTAATAATATTCTTTGGCGCAATCTCTGGCGCAGTGGCTCAGTGTAGCCACCTTTCATATGCCCCTCCTCCAAAGGCCAGAATTTGATGGTATTTTTGCCAGCATTGGTGGTGAAAATACCACCAAATTCGTCCAGAAAAATACAGACAAAAATAAAAGATAATATTAATACCTAAATATCACATAATTAGTTAAAATTTTGGCTTTGCAATGACCTTTCAATAACCTAATATATAAAATACAGTAGGCAATACAAATTCTTTTCATACATGTGGCTTTACATAATAGTTTACACAATACATAAAAAGTCAGTTTATACAAATGTTCACATAAAATACTTCTAATTGTTCAAAAAAAAAACAAATAATTTATAACTCCAGCCCAGCAATGGTCAACAGGTGCAAACACCAACAAGTGACATCATTTCAGCAGAAACAGTCCATCAGTTGCACCCAGCAATGTTGAGAGCAGGTGCAGACACCAACAAGTGACATCATTTCAGTAGAAGCAGTCCATCAGTTGCACCCAGCAATGTTGAGCAGGTGCAGACACCAACAAGTGACATCATTTCAGTAGAAGCAGTCCATCAGTTGCACCCAGCAATGTTGAGCAGGTGCAGACACCAACAAGTGACATCATTTCAGTAGAAGCAGTCCATCAGTTGCACCCAGCAATGTTGAGCAGGTGCAGACAGCAACAAGTGACATTATTTCAGTAGAAGCAGTTCCATCTTTGGCACCCAGCAATGTTGAAGAGGTACACACAGCAACAAGTCACATTAGTTCAGTAGAAGCAATCCATCAGTGGCACCCAGCAATGTTGAGTAGGTGCAGACACCGGCAAGTGACATCATTTCCATAGAAGTAGCTTCATCTGTGCACCCAGTAATGTTGAGCAGGTGCAGACACCAACAAGTGACTTCATTTCAGTAGAAGCAGTTCCATTAGTGGCACCCAGCAATGTTGAGAGCAGGTGCAGACACCAACAAGTGACATCATTTCAGTAGAAACAGTTCTAACAGTGGCACCCAGCAATGTTGAGTAGGAGCAGACACCAACAAGTGACATCATTTCAGTAGAAGCAGTCCATCAGTTGCACCCAGCAATGTTGAGAGCAGGTGCAGACACCAACAAGTGACATCATTTCAGTAGAAGCAGTCCATCAGTTGCACCTAGCAATGATGAGCAGGTCCAGAGAGCGGTCCGTGATATTCACTATCACTAATCACACTGTTCATCAGCAGAAATTAAACATTTCTAAGTGTCACACATCATGTTGAAAAGTGCAGGTAACAGTTCATAATATTTACCATCACTAATCAGACAGTTCAGGCATGAACAATAGTTTGAATGCACATACAAATGCTTTTACACTAAACATACAAATCATAACAAACACACAAATGATGTCAGATAATTTTCATATTAACTATTACAAATACTCAAATATGAGTAAACCTATAATATTTATGGGTGTCAGTGCAAGCCACAAGAGACAAATAAAATAATATTTACGAGATAGGTGGGTAGGATTAGGAAAGGAAAACACACAAAACACACTCATTCATCTTTCATCCACATTAAGTACTACTGTGTAATTGAATAGTGTTAACTGTGTAAATGCAATTCTGTCAAAATCTGATGTTCATCATGTGTATCAAGTAGTAGTGGCAGCAATGCATAACAGTCAATAATAGTTAAGTCAACGTCATAGTCATCATGTGAAGACCAATGTTTGCCAAGCCAGATCAAATATACTGTTGTTGAACAACTGTCAGTGAGCCAAGATATGCAAACACTTCCTCTCTTCAAAAAAAAGTATATACTGCTTAGTGATTTAACAAAGTGTGTGTATAGACTATCTTCCTTCTACTTTAGTGTTCTTGTCTGCTATCTTCATCCTCCTTGTTCCATAAGACCAACAAAAAAAAATATGCATCTCACTTACATTACCTCTTATCCACCATAACTCCAATAATCATCAACTTCACACAATCTCAATAATACCTCAATAATATCTCTTCAATACGTCGATACATATAAACCTTATTATCAGTATCATTTACCTTACCTCTTGTCCACAAAAACTCCAATAATCATCAACTTCACATAATCTCAATAATATCTCAATAATACCTCTTCAATACATCAATACATATAAACCTTATTACCAATATAATTTCACTTCCATAACAACTCTTTCCTCTAGTCAGTCTCCTAGAACAAGTACAGATAAAATCCTAATGCAAACTTCAGTTCATCATCCCATACAATCTGAAGACACATTGAAAACACACAACCTCTGTGTAATCCATCTGAGCCAAATCTTCTACTCATTATGAATTATAAACAAAAGAAATGCATACATGACCTCTAACAGACTTAGTTCGAATAACTCTCAGTACTTAAGTACGATAACGGAGTGTGAATGATCATAATATTTCACAGTGTGTACATCACATCAAGAATTATGGCAAACAGAAGCAAACATGTGGAGTATTTCTTGTGTCAAGTGTCACTTCCTATTTCAATTGCTCACGAAACAATGCAGTGTAATAATTGTCAATGGTCTAAACCTATTTTTGGTATGTCATGTCGTTAGCCTCCTTCCTATTAGCATAAATTTATACAGCTTCCATAAAACCTCAGCTCATGTGACTTCAACGACGTTCTTTGTACCAATGTCGTTCGTCGAATTATAGCAGTTCATTTTCTTATCTTAAAAATATAAGGCACTTAGCGTAAGCAAAACAAGTAATAGCAAGTAAATATACCAGTGGAGAACAGAATGTCAACAAGTGAATGCAGCACAATCCTTACAACGAGGCTCTGAAAAAGCGAACAATCTATAATTAATCCAATAGCGTGACCTAAACTCTATGTTCATACACAGTATATCAGCATTTCTACACTCCTGGAAATGGAAAAAGGAACACATTGACACCGGTGTGTCAGACCCACCATACTTGCTCCGGACACTGCGAGAGGGCTGTACAAGCAATGATCACATGCACGGCACAGCGGACACACCAGGAACCGCGGTGTTGGCCGTCGATTGGCGCTAGCTGCGCAGCATTTGTGCACCGCCGCCGTCAGTGTCAGCCAGTTTGCCGTGGCATACGGAGCTCCATCGCAGTCTTTAACACTGGTAGCATGCCGCGACAGCGTGGACGTGAACCGTATGTGCAGTTGACGGACTTTGAGCGAAGGCGTATAGTGGGCATGCGGGAGGCCGGGTGGACGTACCGCCGAATTGCTCAACACGTGGGGCGTGAGGTCTCCACAGTACATCGATGTTGTCGCCAGTGGTCGGCGGAAGGTGCACGTGCCCGTCGACCTGGGACCGGACCGCAGCGACGCACGGATGCACGCCAAGACCGTAGGATCCTACGCAGTGCCGTAGGGGACCGCACCGCCACTTCCCAGCAAATTAGGGACACTGTTGCTCCTGGGGTATCGGCGAGGACCATTCGCAACCGTCTCCATGAAGCTGGGCTACGGTCCCGCACACCGTTAGGCCGTCTTCCGCTCACGCCCCAACATCGTGCAGCTCGCCTCCAGTGGTGTCGCGACAGGCGTGAATGGGGGGACGAATGGAGGCGTGTCGTCTTCAGCGATGAGAGTCGCTTCTGCCTTGGTGCCAATGATGGTCGTAGGCGTGTTTGGCGCCGTGCAGGTGAGCGCCACAATCAGGACTGCATACGACCGAGGCACACAGGGCCAACACCCGGCATCATGGTGTGGGGAGCGATCCCCTACACTGGCCGTACACCACTGGTGATCGTCAGGGGACACTGAATAGTGCACGGTACATCCAAACCGTCATCGAACCCATCGTTCTAACATTCCTAGACCGGCAAGGGAACTTGCTGTTCCAACAGGACAATGCACGTCCGCATGTATCCCGTGCCACACAACGTGCTCTAGAAGGTGTAAGTCAACTACCCTGGCCAGCAAGATCTCCGGATCTGTCCCCCATTGAGCATGTTTGGGACTGGATGAAGCATCGTCTCACGCGGTCTGCACGTCCAGCACGAACGCTGGTCCAACTGAGGCGCCAGGTGGAAATGGCATGGCAAGACGTTCCACAGGACTACATCCAGCATCTCTACGATCGTCTCCATGGGAGAATAGCAGCCTGCATTGCTGCCAAAGGTGGATATACACTGTACTAGTGCCGACATTGTGCATGCTCTGTTGCCTGTGTCTATGTGCCTGTGGTTCTGTCAGTGTGATCATGTGATGTATCTGACCCCAGGAATGTGTCAATAAAGTTTCCCCTTCCTGGGACAATGAATTCACGGTGTTCTTATTTCAATTTCCAGGAGTGTAGTTGCTGGGGACTTAATTAATTAATTGTGTTAACGAAAATTTTCATTTCATTCTTTGTTGTTGTTCTTTGCAGTCAGATAGCGTAATAATACTAGTCAGGGCCAACCGTTTACGAAACAGCGTAATCGGACCTACAGCTACTAAAAACTAAAAGTATTTTCAATTAAATATTTAATTAAGCCCCCATGCACGTGGCGACCGCTGCTTCGGATCGTCCCTTGGAATCTTCTGATGTAAAAATAGTAGATGGTAGTATTGTTGTAGTAATTTGTAGTTAGTAATTGTAGTCTATTTTGCATGTGTAGATTTGGTAATTGGCATTCTTCTAATGGTATTTTTCAAAATTTAATTTTTATTGCCTTGTATACGCGTTTGACAATCTTGTGCAATTATTTCAATTGTTCGTTAATCGTGTTTGAGGGAAACATCTCGTGTGAATAGTATTGTTGGAGATACGGAGTCATTGTGTGTGATTTTCGAACAGTGACGAATTTTTTTATGTTTTGTAAATGATTACGCGATCTATGAAAAAGGCGAAAATGATGAATAGTGAGAATGATGAAATTGTTGACATGGCGAACTCGCCAACACAGGACAACAGTATGCTGAATAATGGAGTTGAAAATAATTTAATAAGTCGGGAAGACAGTCCGGAACCATTTCAAAATTTTTCTCAATCAGAAAATTGCGAATGGTCCTCGCCGATACCCCAGGAGCAACCGTGTCCCTAATTTGCTGGGAAGTGGCGGTGCGGTCCCCTACGGCACTGCGTAGGATCCTACGGTCTTGGCGTGCATCCGTGCGTCGCTGCGGTCCGGTCCCAGGTCGACGGGCACGTGCACCTTCCGCCGACCACTGGCGACAACATCGATGTACTGTGGAGACCTCACGCCCCACGTGTTGAGCAATTCGGCGGTACGTCCACCCGGCCTCCCGCATGCCCACTATACGCCCTCGCTCAAAGTCCGTCAACTGCACATACGGTTCACGTCCACGCTGTCGCGGCATGCTACCAGTGTTAAAGACTGCGATGGAGCTCCGTATGCCACGGCAAACTGGCTGACACTGACGGCGGCGGTGCACAAATGCTGCGCAGCTAGCGCCATTCGACGGCCAACACTGCGGTTCCTGGTGTGTCCGCTGTGCCGTGCGTGTGATCATTGCTTGTACAGCCCTCTCGCAGTGTCCGGAGCAAGTATGGTGGGTCTGACACACCGGTGTCAATGTGTTCTTTTTTCCATTTCCAGGAGTGTATGAAACCTACGAAACCAAAGCACATATGTAATTGTTCTGTGTGTGGGAGTGTGACCCAACGTACACATCTGGCACGGTTCTTCTTCAACAAGACAAGAATTTTTAAATACCAATTATACTGACGTGATAAAAGAAAATTAGAAATACCATAATTGCTCAAGGAAAGTAGAATTACACTCTAATACAAGAACACACGCCAGATGCTTTGTTGACTGAACCTGTAATGACGCATTATTTAGGACACTAAAATAAAAACAAACTGAGTTAATTACCTCATTTATATTGATGAAAATCATTCTAATCCTTACATTATATCTCAACCAGAACTCTCCAATATCACATCTCAGCAAGCACTGCCTAATAGCACATCTCAACAAACACTCTCTGCTACAACATCTCAGCACAGACTACCATGAGCTCTCTCCAAGCACTGACTACTACGAGCTCTTAACAGGCACTGACTACTACGAGCTCTTAACAGGCACTGACTTCTACGAGTTCTTAACAGCACTGACTACTACGAGTTCTTAAAAAGCACTGTGGAGGCGGCTTAATAATATTCTTTGGCGCAATCTCTGGCGCAGTGGCTCAGTGTAGCCACCTTTCAACATCCTTAGAACTTAGAACTACTTAAACCTAACTAACCTAAGGACATCACAAACATCCATGACCGAGGCAGGATTCGAACCTGAGACAGTGGCGGTCGCGCGGTTCCAGACTGTAGCGCCTAGAACCGCTCGGCCGCTCTGCCGGCCTACCATTCACAATGCGGAACTGAGCCAAGTACGCAGGGGTAAGAGTTTCGCGTCGAATTCGTAAGGACAATGGTTCGTATCTCGAACAGGTTTCCTGTTTCTGTGATTTACCTAAATCGTTTAAAGCAAATGCCGATATGTTTCCAATTTAAAGAATATGTCCGATTTCTATCCCCATACTTTCCCTATCCGAGCCTCTGCTCCGATGGATTGTTCGGCGACGAGACGTTACAAATTAATCTTCCTTCCTTTAACTTCGTAGTACAGACTGTTGCACGGGGACGCTACCTCTACTGCAGTAGTCATTCTTATTCCATAACTCGCTGACGAACAACACAGATGAGGTTGCTCTGATAACACTGAGACAATACTGCAATCGTTTGTAAAGCGCTGGGTTATGGGACGCCGGGCGCGCGCGGGAGCGCCTGTATGTGTGTGTGTGTGTGTGTGTGTGTGTGTGTGTGTGTGCGCGCGCGCGCGCGAGCGCGTGTGTGTAAGTACGCGTCCGCGTAGAATGTTCGATGCTGACTGTAATTTATTCTTTCATGCACTGGTGGTAACAGATTTCATGGTAACTGGTCTGCCTGTCACAAGGTGACGAGGTAGAGTTAAGGGCCACACGTGACGGCCTTGCGACACGATAAGTGGTGCATAAAAGAAGTATAACTCAAGTCAAACACTTGGTCAAGTACACTACGTCATTTTCCTTTTCCTGTTATAATTCCAAGTGTAATATCATTTCAAGAAAAATCCAATCATACCTGCAATATACAGGGTGTAATGGGTATAATTGCGTTAATCTTTATTTGTGGTACCTTAATATGCACACACATCAGTGCGCAGGTTGTTTTTTCTCTGCGTCGAACAGTCTTCCCACAAACTTTTAGGAGCTGAAGTCTTCTGCATGGTCGTACTACACCACTGAGTGGACTACGCCGCTCAGTGTAGACTACCCATTGTGCATCGATGCGTCCACATGTCGACGCCTGACATGCTACCCAGATAAAAATAAGCTATAATGTCTTGTTCTTGCTACATGTATTTAAAGGTACTAACCAATCTAAAAACTTACGACTTGTAACGGTTATAATATGATTTCTTGTCCGCAAATGACGTAAATACTGATTTAATGTTGTTTAGTACACTGTCCTCAATCACCAATGAAATTATTTCGATTTTTTCCTGGGACACTGCGTATAGAACAGCTCCCAGTATTACACACGAAAGACCATCTACTTGAAAAACGAGATTTTATGAGGCAGAAGGTTCAAATGGTTCAAATGGCTCTGAGCACTATAGGACTAAGGTCATCAGTCCCCTAGAACTTAGAACTACTTAAACCTAACTAACCTAAGGACATCACACACATCCATGCCCGAGGCAGGATTCGAACCTGCGACCGCAGCGGTCGCGCGGTTCCAGACTGTAGCCTAGAACCGCTCGGCCACTCCGGCCGGCTGAGGTAGAAGGCTTGCCATCCTTTAATGTATTTCTGCTGCATCCAGAAAGTTACAAGATTAAGGAATACATATTACCTTACTAAAAGTAATACTCCATGCTACAAAACTAAGTCTTGTGCACTTTGAAGCCTACCTTTGATAACAGAAATTCTAAAAGTACTCATAGTTCGATGATGTAAGATGAGAGATATTACGGAAACGAAGATTTCGAGTGCTAATCCCATACAGCGAACCTCGTGGATTGTGCCAGCAAAAAGGCAAGTAGTATTACGAAATGATAAATCTCTTATTACCGAACGAGGTGGCACAGTGGTTATCACACTGGACTCGCATTCGGGAGGACGACGGTTCAAACCAGTGTCTGGACATCCTGATCAGATTTTCTGTGATTTTCCTAAATCGCTTCAGGCAAATGTCGGAATGGTTCCTTTGAAAGGCCACTGCCGACTTTCTTTCCCATCCTCCCATAATCCGATGGGACCGATGCCCTCGCTGTCTGTTCCCTCCTCAAATCAACCAGTCGTAGTCAACAGGACTTTCTACTGTAATTCGTATTTTGACCGTATCCTCTTTACATCTTTACATAAAACCAAAACAAAGACATTCCGAACAGGTCTTGAAGGCCCAATGGTTCCGACCGGCCGCCAAGTCTTCCTCAGCCCTTAGGCGCCACCGGATGCGGATATGGAGTGGGCATGTGGTCAACACAGCACTCTTCCGGTTCTTATCAGTTTTCGTAATCGGTGCCGCCACTTAACAATCAAGTATCTCCTGGACTGGCCTCACACTGCTTAACTTCGATGATCTCACGAGACCCGGTGTTATCACTGAGGCAAGGCTGTTGGCACATCTCTACATACGAGCTTTGAAATAGCAGCCACATCAAGGATAAAGAGATGACTGATCAGAACGGGGCGGAGACCATTTTGGTAGCTGCTAAGGCTATGGCCAAATCTTTAATTTCAGAATTACTGTTGAAAGTCTACGAGATGAGCTGAACCACAAAGATCAAAAATCACAAGTACGAACATCAGCAGTCAGGCATATCACCATCCAGATGGCAAAATCGAAGGATTTGGGTAGAATGGAAATGCCGTGTGACTAGGGCCTCCCGTCGAGTAGACCGTTCACCTGGTGCAAGTCTTTCGAGTTGACGCCTCTTCGGCGACTTTCGTGTCGATGGGGATGAAATGATGATGATAAGGACAACACAACACCCAGTTCTTGAGCGTAGAAAATCTCCGACCCAGCCGGGAATTGAGCCCGGGCTGTTAGGTATGACATTCCGTCGCGCTGACCACTTACCTACCAGGGCCGACAGGAATTGGGTTTCGTTCACCCAGTTTTCAGATTATGTTCCAAACAACTTCGTCTTACGCACAAGTTTTAAAATTAGGCGTCGTGGGAAGATATTTGATTGCAATGAGGAGGTGATCATCTATGTTACGATTCTGCAGAGTATGGAAGCACCTAATTTTCTACCGAATGACATTACATTGGAAATTCATTGGCCCAAATGTTTAGCCTTGGATGGAACTATATTGCGAAGTAAAGTGAGTTTCTTCTTCTTCCTCTTTTATAACACTTATAAAACGACAATAACAATTCGTACTGTTTTGGTATATAACATGTGATATCTTTTACACTATGTGAACCGTGATATTGACATTTTAATCACTAGCTATGCAGAACATTTATAACGAGGAACTCCAGTACTACTGCTGTGCTCCGTTCCACGCTCCTACCGTTCATGTGCTTACACAAAAGCCGTTAATACTTCACTAACGACGGAGGGCCAGCAGAAGGGCTCAAGTACACCACACGGGCTGAGCGCGCCTGTCCGGCTTTTAATTGCTCCCTGGGGCCGGTATCGTTAGCTGCCTGCCCCTCAGACCTACCTGTGCGCTTCTCTTCCGCAATTAGTTTCTCTGCTGCGATTGGAGGACCGTCGAAGTTGAGACTAAACGATACTGCAGTGTCCTAAGCAGTATCTCAATTCAATTTCATCTCAGAGTACCAAAATATACGAAGTGAGATAGGGCAGCACATTACTTGCATTCTTCGCTTAATGACGTAAATTATACGACCTTCATCACTGTACTTAATTAGGGCTCGTGATAATTCGGAAATCTCATACTGCTGTGTTGCCAAGCCGAAGAGACATTTCAGTGTAGATAACTTTGTGCGAACCTGGTTTTTTGAACATCAAAAAATCGACGTACGACACGGGAATTTTTCGGAATAATGAGTATCATTAGTGACTTTAGATTAGTAGTGGGACGCAGACTGAACGCCATAACGCAACTATTAGTTTGTCGCTTTGGCAAGATTCATTACGGACGGATGTTTATAGCTGATAGTTTATTTCGTGAAAAATGTCGTCCTACACTTTTACCACTCAAGAACCGAAGTTCCAACTATGATTATTGGTAAGAAAAATCTTACAAGGAGACGTACATTAATGACGAGAGATAAAATTAGTAATGGAGGGGGGGGGGGGGCAGTGTGCGGCAAATTCTAATCACTCTCATTTAAAGGGCGGGGAGGCAACGAAAATGGCTCATCAACTTTTCAATTCACAGAATATACATTATTATAAAAAATGGTTCAAGTGGCTCTGATCACTATGGGACTTAACATCTGAGGTCATCAGTCCCCTAGAACTTAGAACTACTTAAACCTAACTAACCTAAGAACATTACACACATCCATGCCCGAGGCAGGATTCGAACCTGCGACCGTAAAAGTCGCACGGTTCCTGACTGAAACGCCTAGAACCTCTCGGATACTGCGGCCGGCTACATTATTATAACGGATAACATTTTGGTAGACAATTTGTTACACATTTTATTATACAATTTATGAATAAAGGGTACTTTTTTTATATACTCGTCAAAACTGTTAATACGACACTTATTTACGCGGACTCTTTTATCCAATGAACAATATTATGCAGATAATGTTGGAGAAAGCCAGAATTTGATGAAGGTACTCTATATTCATGCTGAATCGCCTATTAAATGTACCTCTATAAATCATGAATCAATGCTCATATTTAGTATGTATTTGCAGCCGGTTAAGTCTGAAAATCGCGACTGCTGCTGGCCACCGAGGAATCAATGCTGCTAGACTTACGGAACGTGCTTAACTTTCTGGGTGAAGATGCAGAAACGCGGATCGGCGCTGCATGCAACCCCGCAAGCATCTGTGATCGGGATTCGCCCAACACGTGAGGTCACCCATCCGTCTGAGGAGCTGTCGTGAGCCGTGGACGATAGGCCGGAGTAGCTGCACAAGGAGAATGCAGGTAAGTCTAATGACTGTGTTCCTGTACTACCAAAGTACGTGGATGTCTGTGTCCAATCACTACAATACAGGAAGCACACCAATGCCTATGGATTGAGTGAGGAATTAGGGAATCTGGTGTCGCAGCCTATTTTATATTTCCTTGTCTGTGGAAATTATTTGCAACAACCCTGATAGGTAGAGAGCTCTCAAGGAAGTCAATATAATGAAACTCGCTGTAGTGCAACTTAAACGTAGTTATCATTTTAACCTCTAATTTCACAGGAAAAAATTTAGTACATAGAGGATATGCTTTAGGTATTTTAGTGGTATGAAGCAAAAACATGAATGTGTGGATTAAATTTTATTATTTAAAAGTTACAGGGTAGACCTTGTAATGGTTCTTTATTTACGTGGCCATTACGGCACTGCAACCCCAATTCTCGAGACCAATAATATCGTACTGCTTTTCTGCGAAGTAACAGACATAATTTTGAGACAATATTCACATCTGGTTTTATTAATGTATAGGTACTCCGATGTATTACAGTGATATGGTTTTTGTGTGTGTTCATTTCTGTGAGACTGTCATAGTCTTTAGCTTGCTTGTAACAGTTTGGGCGCGAATGCGCACAGGGCAGTCTTTGCTTCACTTTGCAGAACTTAAGCTGTTATTTCGCTTTGTAAAAGAACAGTCAAGTCTTGTGTTTCGTTAAAGTGGAAATAAAATATATGAAGATTGATACAAAACTCTTGGAAAATGGATGTTATGAAAGATGGAATATGTTTGGGCAATCCGTTCTGCGCCGTCACTTTCTCATGACCACCTGACATCTACTCATGACTCATGGCTACAACTTACAATTAGAAATTGTCGACAGGGCGAACAGAATAACGGGAAACCGCATAGTGCACCACTACAGATATATCTTAAAATTCAACAGGAAGCGATGCTTTCATCAATGTATTAGACAGTTTTGATTCTGTCAAACTGGAAACTGAACGGTTACGGAAAAAGAGATGGTTTTCTACCTGTTATTGTTGTTCTGGTCAGTGTTCCATTTATAAGTTAATGTATTGCCTTCGCGGGGAAGGATACTGTCGATGTAATAACATGTTCTGATGAGCCGTGAAATTCTTGATAATCTTAGAATTTACACTGCACACAAAACAGGAGGAACAATGACACAGCGAATGTTTAAATGAGATGACATTAAGTATATTGTTGGTTCCACAAACCCATAGTCAGCTTATTCATGAATATGTCAAGCATGTAAAGAAGCTGAAAATTCGTAATACATTTGTAGAAGAAATGAGTGATATAGTGATGTTCCTTCCACAGATAAAAAGTAAATTGTTCGCAAGAATGTGGAAAAATTGGAAAGTTTTAAATGACCTTTTTTAATTAAGACGTTTGCCACAATTTTTAATTGTAAGCACACTGAAGTGGAAGAGGCAAGTGCAAGTTTTTGTAGCCAAACATAGTCCTTAACAGAAAGCTGTTTATAAAGCTAAGATTCAGTACTCGCATTAATACATTAAAGTTACGTTGAAGTTAGATATTACACAGCATTCCCGTTACGGAATGTATTTAATACATAAATCAGCTGATTGTATTACGAGTTTCATCGGTAAGGTACAGGGAGGTCCTTAGCAATAAATCATTTAGATTCCTTTTAATTTATACTTCATCAGGATCTAAATAATTGTGGTGGTTACTGGATAAACGGACCGTTTCTGGATTGATGTAAGTGATGAAGTCGTGAAGATTATTCGTACTCTTGGTACCGAACTGCGCTGTTACTTATGACATTTGCCATCAATAAATGAATAAACTGAGAAATAGTAGTTAGTACATCCAGCTTTTTGGACAGGTTCCTGCAAGGAATTTTGTAGATTCCTGTCACAAATAATTCTTACTACATGCTGTTAGTTGTTCATAATTACTTTTAACTTGAACAGATGAATTTCTCAAAAAATGATACTGTGAGAAGTTATGGAATAAAAGTAAGAAAAAAATGGCAAAATTTTTATTATTGCATCTTCTACGTCAGACAAAATATACAATTTGAATAAGAAGAGACTAGAATCTTTTAAGACGAGATGCTACAGAAGAACGCTGAAGATTAGAACTAATGAAAAGATACTGAATAGAACTGGTGAGAAAAGAAATTTGGGGAAGGTATCGGTTGATAGGACGCATTCTGAGCCACCAAGCGATCTCCAGTTTAGTACTAGAGGCAAGTGCGGGGTAAAAATCGTAGAAAAAGACAAAAAGATAAATGCAATAAGCAGATTCAGAAGGATGTAAGTTGCAATAGCTATTCAGGGATGAAGAGACTTGCACAAGATGGAGTAGAATGTAGAGCTGCATCAAACCAGTCTCCGCACTGAAGACTACAGTAACAACAATTGAATCAAGGCGGCTACGTCTCCCTTTGTGTCCTCAAAGTTTTTCGTATCCAGGAGAAACTGCTTGGAGTCTCTCAAATACACATAGCAATATTTTTATTTACAATGAGTTGGCTAGAAATTAATTAATACAATAAAAATGTTCTTAACAGTTTTTTTCTGATACTAAGTTTCATTCGCTTTTCATCGCAAATGCACTCATCATCTCAAAATAAAGAAGACTTATCATCTGCTGACGCTGCTGTCGAAAGGTTATCAATATAAGCTACGTAATGCAACATCTCTAAGATAGACCTTGTTTAATACAAAAAATAATTAGCCCCTAATTCAAATACAGAAAACTTATTGATATGGTGGAATTTTCTTTGAGTCTCAACTTTATCTCCGATAATGACAGAAGCTGAAGAAATGAATTAAATTTCTACCATAGCCAGGACTCAAACAAAGGTCTCCTGCTTCCTGGGCCAATTTGTTAGCCGCTACACTACCGTAGCAGAATGACACACGCACCTGCGAGGAGTACCGTAGTTCAGCGCTCTCCATAAAAAAACACTCCAATCGATGCCTTCAGCCCATTTTCCTGTTCTTAATGGGCTGAAGGTGTGGACTGAATTTTGAGTTAGAGGCGGCAATGGACTAGGGTGGTCGATGCAGGTGTATTAACTGTACTGCTGTTGTGGTGTAATGACTGCCACATCTACCAGCAAGTAAGAGACCTGGATTCAAGTCCCAGCTCTGACAAAAACTTTACTCATTTCTTCAGCTTCTATCATTATCGAAAAGAATGTTTAATTTGGGAATTTCTGCTGTCGACGACCTTTGATTCCTGACAGAACAGTATGGCTTGAAGCATATTGCAGAGTTTCCTGTGACATCACAATTCCAATTTCGAAGCGATTTACGCTGTCAACTGACTTTACCAGATCACAGAATACGTCAGTTTTGTCTGTCGTCTAATGACTTGCGTACATTCTCACTGTACGTGCAAACAGACTCCTGAATATCAATAATTCTTAGAAACCGAAACTATGACTTCGAAACCATGTCACTTCCAGCCATGTAGATCAGAAATGGATGTGAGAGAACTGGAAAAGTGAAATTGGCCGGACGTTTGCATCCCCTTTCTTATTTAGTGGCTTAAATTCAACGTAAGGTAGATCAATTGTGGCGTCGACTGTAGAACAATAAATCTCCTTTCACTTATACTAATGTTGCCTACATGTGCTATGGAGAAAATAAATATATTTCACGTAAAACAGACGAATTCTCCATTTAAAACATATTGGGTCAGTTACCTAATTATGTTCAAACTTGTCGTATTCTTTTCTTCTCCTGTAATAAGATCTGACTTCGTTTCATAGTGCCAGCATATTTGTAAGCGATGCATGCTAGAAACGGAAATCAGCAAACGTCAGTTTCCTGTGGTGTACCTTTCTGAGAGTTCGAGGAGCAGGATTACGTAGCTGTTAAGGTACTGTACACATTAGGGCAGAGCAGCATTAAAATCTCTGTCCACCAACCCTAATTTAAGTTCCTTTAGTTGCACGGCAGATTCGAGACGGCATGGAAACATAGACAACAGATTTCCTTCCCCAGAGTCATAGACAGTACGTTCATATTTAACATTCCTTATCTCCTTCTAGAAACTTAAGCAACGCTCGACTTTTACGATATCCGTCTCTTTTCCAGTACAGCAAAACCTATAGGCAACCTTGAAGATATATTCCGAATTAAAGCTACCTTACTTTCAGCATTAATTTAACTGTATATATGCAACTGTATTAAAGATCACTTCTCATGGACTTCACTGAATGGTGTTAACGTTACAGGTCATCAGATGCACATAAAACTTGAATAATTTTCTTAATCACTCAATGTTCCAGCATGGTAGAGTCAGTTGCTACTTAAATAAATATTTTAGAAAATGTTTTATAAATAAAACTTTTTACAAAGCTTTTGTACTATGTTATTAAAAATATCCAATTTATACATACACTAGAATTCGTTGAAGTTCACCAACTCACAGGGATGAAAGAAAGTGAATCCGCTGCTATTTAGTAATGACTAAATTCAAGAAAAAAACAGACACAGAATTAAGAATAAATGGGCGCAGTATTTATTTTGAAACCAATAAGAGTTTTATGCAGTAGCAGAAAAGTAGTTAGTTAGTTACATGTTCCTAAGATATTTTGAAATATTTTTTATCGACGTGAAGTGGAACGAGTCAGTTTGCAACATTACGTATACACTATTACATTTAACATTAATGAACACATTATTTTTCGGTTGCACCTGTGCCACTACACTTAAAAATCTAATTTCACTTTTATAAAGTAAAAGGTTTTTAATTAAATACTCGGTAAGTAAATGGAGTAGAAGGAGTTGTGCGGAAGAAATTATTTTAGGTTAATGAGAAACTTGCAATGCTCCCTGTCAAACATATTTTTACTAGGCAGGTGCATGTTGAACTCCTTTCTCAGCCATGGACAGCTTTTATTATTGGTTACGAATGTCTGCTTTCCTCTGGTGTTGCACGTGTGGTCATCACTATTCTTCTGCAGTTATTGAGTATTTATAGCGAATTTCACTAACAAATACATTCGCTGAGAAGGTTCAGTTAAAACACCTAACTCTTTGAAGAGGTACCCGTAAGATGACTGTGGACGAATACCATATATTATTCTTACTGTCCACTTTTGTACAGTCGTTATTTTCATTCTATATGATACAGTATAACTGGAAGACAACACTGAGTGGAAGCATACAAACATACGTTTATTCACTTTTTTCCAAGACTAGCAGTTATATGAAGAGCAGAAGTAACTGATCTTTATTGTTTGAACAATTCATTTTCATTAACATGCGCACCCAAAAATTTTAAGAACTACACTCTTGTTACTGATTCCAGTTCATGTGCTGTTTTAGCTGTTCATAAGGACTTTATTTGTTGTACAGAAATAAATGCAGTGTGTTTTCCCAAAATTTAAGAACAACTATTTTTCATAAAATAAGTAATTCCTTGCAGAGCATCATTAACAATTTCTTCTGTTGTTTTCTCTCTAATGAGATTCCTTGTAATACTTTTATCATTTGCAGGAAGTACCAATTGTGCTTGATGAATGTTTAGTGAAAACTCATTCATTCCTATATGGAACTGAGCCCTGTAGGAATCCCTTCATGATTTCTCTCCTGTCACTAAAATTTTCTCTCCTTCTAACATAGTTTGAATTACACAGCAGCTACAAATTTTAATCGATGTGGAAAAGTTCCATGGGCCTGACTGAGTTAAAGCAACTCTTGACAACTCTGTTGGATATTCTTTCAATGCCACAGTATTTCTGATAACTTTTATAACTCCTTAAATTAATTATGGTAATTTTATGCTTAATTGGGTGCTGTTTTTAGTTGCTTCAGTAGTTGTAGGATGACCAATGTGAATACATACTCTTACTTTGTCAACTGAAGCATTTAATACTATTTTTACTGCATATTTAGAAAGTAATAGTTAAAAATACTGACAACTTGTGAATTATCAACCACATCACTATAATTATGATAGGTTCTTCTATACTGACTGGTTTTTCCGTCTCCCATATCACAGTACTCCATACAGTCTTATTCTTACTATCTGAATTATTACCTTCTGTTGTGATGCATTTATTTTGGCCCATTTTTACGAATTTCCTTAAAATATTGCACTATCATCAGTAAAATAATTAACGACAATCTTGACTTGTTTTGATCTTGATATCAATTCCTCTTTTCATTTTGCTTAATTTTTTAATCACTTTGTTTAACCATTGATTTCTTTTTTCTACAATGGGCCTTCTATATGACGTTTTAGGAGAGTAATTTTCAAATACTGATGCAAATATATTAAGGAATATGATGAAATTCACATTAGTACCTCTCTCCTTGTGTACTTTATGTCATGCAGCTTCTTTCAGCTTATTTTCAAAACGTGTTATCATGTTAAAATTAAAAAGCGTCGCTGATTCATATAAACATGCCACAGATATAAGGGACTGTGGTGTTTATTTCCGTTAATTGTGCATTCTGATCAGATAGTTAATGTCCAAGTGAGTATACAGCACTGTCTACAAACATGTAATCAGTTAGGGTCCTGGAATCTTGCCTGGAAAATTCAGTACTGAAAAAAAGTCTGATGCTGCCAAATAACGATTCCATCTCATTTTCCTGTCAGAATCTTTTAAGAAGTCAACAATTAAATCTTCTCAAACTACTGTTTTTTCTTGTCTCATAGGTACCATAATATTGAATTTAGATCCCATAAACAAGTGAAAATTATCTAGAGGGTAAGTGTACACTGTTACAGTTACAAGAGAATTGTTGTACAGTAACCACAGAACATAACGAATTTTTGCTCTGTAGCAGAATGTGTGTCGACTTGAAACAACTTAACAGATTAAATGTCTAGGCTGGACCAAACTCTGGGGCTCAAAGCTGCTACCTTTGCCTTTTGCAGGCAAGTGCCCTACCAGCTGAGCTCTCCAAGCACAACTCACTAGTCGTTCCTTACGAAAGTACCTCATCTCCTACTTTTGGCATAACACTTGTCCGTCAAAGACAAAGTTCCCAGTTTTGAGACCAGTATGGCACATAGTTTTGAACTATCTGAAAGTTCGAACAACAGAACATGCTTCTAGGTTACGATCCACACAAAAACATTGTTTCTATGTTTTTGACACTGTGTCCACCTTTTCTTGTTTTGAAACTCCATTTTCCATTTTAACTCTACATGAAAATCATGCTAGTCCATAATCCATGGTATTTAACGTCTCTACGCTTGTGGTTACATTTTATTCAGATAATTATACAAATTTATTTCATTTCCCACATCTTGTAGACACATAAGAAGCTCGCCTATCTTCTGTTTGAGCTCCTAATGTTGAAAAAAAAAATACTCTGAATCCCTACCTGCCAGTCTCGTATATGGGTACAGCACAGATATAAGACTTACTTGTTAATTTCAGTCAAGATCAATCGATGCTGCTCTTTACTTTAGAGGGCAAGCAGCTGTGATAGCCACGTTGCTACCTGCTTCTGAAAATATATTGTTTCCTGTAGCATTTTTCCTCCATCCCTCCCGTCATTGCTACCTAGCAAAAGAACTCCGTTTCTTCTGGTTGACGTTTGTACTGACCTAAACTTAAAGCAGTCCTACGAGTATGCTACAGTCAACTTTGCTCACTTGATTAAGGCTCTCCTGTTTCAGGCAATAAGTGATACTGATTACTAGCCAGAATTTGAAATATGATTTGTAAAGTTTACCCTCTTTGCTTCTTTCTTGTTACGTTTCCCCATTTACCACTGTCTCTTTCAACATATCTAATTCTTAATAGCCATTTGTAACTCTGCCTGAAGGGTACAAGTATTTCTGCCCTGTTCTACGATTCTCTTGTCTCGACTGGATAATCTACAATTCCGTGGGAGAGACTCATCTGGTACTTCGCTGTTCTCACCAATGAAATCGCCTCAGTGAAATGCCGATCCATAACTCTAAGGTGTTTATGGTATACAGAATAATCTACAGCAACATTTTAGTTTTTTCAGCAAATCGAAAAAAACACCAATACGCACTTTAAACAGCAGTATGTTAAGCATTAGCCAATACCGACATTAGGATGAGCTGGACATCTAACTTCTGTATGGCGGCCAGAGGTAAACACAAGATTGTAAATACCGCACAAACATTCAGTAAACGTAAGTTTCAGATCCAGAAACCATGGAATGAACGACAACTAAAAACCTTGTTATTTAACAGCAATATCAAACAAACATCCTCAGGAAACTTTCGAAACACTGAGATGTACCCAAAATCACACGTATCGTTCCAATCTGTTGATACTGATTTCAGAGCGCTTGGTACAATTATGACGTGCTAATTTTTTCATAATGAAGACTGACGAATTTGAGAATCTACTGTGATCGTGATGTAGAGCTCATACTGAATAAATAATGATTTGACGATTCAGCTTTCAGCCTCCATTAAAACAGGGGCGAAAAATCAGCGAGCTAATGCATCAGTCATCAAAATAAGTATGGCAGTGGTGACAGATTAGTGCAATTGAGAGAAAGAGGCGAGCAAATTATGCATGAAATATTAACGAACTCTGAATAATAAATTCATAATCATACCATTCGACTGAATTAGTATGATTGAAGTGAGGGATTTAAAAATGAAGTTTAAAAATGTAGGGCAAATTCTTTACACCGAAGTACTTCCAAATTGTTATCCCTCATCTGGCTGTTAACTGAAATAGACTATATCGCTGTAAAAACAAACACAATAACAAATTGCACTGACATGGTGAACTTTGATCGCGGCAGAATCATTACAAAACAAATTAATTTCATATGTTCTTCTACGAAAACTACTTTTTCTTTGCATGTGTTTCACTTTCCTGCCTAATACTTTTGACTGGTTTCAGTCAATGCAATATCAGTTCATAGCTGTTAACTATTTCAAATTTTTTCTGAAGATTTTTAGGTGGTGCTAGTCTTGTTCAGCCGGTACTTAAAATACCAGGTACGACAGTGGCTTCCACATTTAGTGCTTGAAAATCTTTATTAAGTGTGTGCCAAAGTATACCTTTTAAGGTAGCGTATATTACGGCCTCTTCCATTTCTATTCAAGGATGGACCGTTGAAAGAATGAGTATTAACATGATTCTTTTGATTTTTTTTTCATTCAATTTTATTTACACGAGAAGCTAATGAGTGATAGTAACATATCACCTGAGAACCAATCCTTGCAATTTTCTCAAGATAGTCCACATGCTTGCTCGAGAATATACCTACAACGTCTTATCAGCATTTCTGTAGCCCTATCTCGCTAGGCAAATAACTTTATGACCCACCAGGATTCGTTTATATTTTTACATTCGATGTCCCACTCACTTCGAGCAGACATGAATCACACACCGGAACCGTAGTCCAGCACTGAAAATACTTATTTTCTGTAGACGACCTGTTTCGAACACAAACTGCCGTTTCCAAGCATACTTTCAATAAATCAACACCTGTCGTTGGCTTTACCTACACCTGTGCTAATTTTATCATTATCTTTTGTAAGTTTCACGAGGGCTGCTCCTACGTCTAGCAATCCCATCCGCAGCTCGTGGTCTAGTGGGTAGCGTTGTTGTCTGTGGATCAGCCGGCAGCTGTGATTCTAGGCGCTTCAGTCCGGAACCGCACTGTTTCTACGGTCGCAGATTCGAATCCTGCCTCGGGCATGGATGTGTGTGATGTCCTTAGGTTGTTTAGGTTTAAGTAGTTCTAAGTCTAGGGACTGATGACCTCAGATGTTAAGTCCCATAGTGCTTAGAGCCATTTTTTCTGGATCATGGGGTCCCCGGTTCGATTCCCGACCGGCTTGGGGATTTTTCTCTGCCCGGGAACTGGGTGTTTGTGTTCTCATTACTTCAGCATCATCGTCATTCGTGATCGTGGCTAATTGGACTACTTAAAAATTGGGACTTTGTACGGGCGCAGTTGACCACCCCACAAACTAGTCATCATCATCTAGCAATCCCTGATGAGTCACACCTTAATTATCGGTGCTATCGAGCTATAAGCAACTGCACAACCGAATACAAGGTATGTAATTTTTTTTGGCTCTAGATATTACTAGATAATGTGCTGACTAATATTCACGTGCAGTTATTCCCAATGTTACAGTACTTATACAGCAAGTGGATGAGCATTTTGTCAACTTATGAACCAGAACGTTATTACAGCCTGGCTATCAGAGTGCTGCTCCATCTTTGGACTCCAATAAAGCAGCAGTTCTGTGTGACAAGCGTTGGACAGATCCTTGCCAGGTTTCGTGAGTTGTATGGCACAGGAAGTCTAAGAACAGGTCATGCAGCTCCCACAAATTACGAACCTGTCGTTTTTGGACAGGGAGGTAGCGCCCAGTAACGTCCCAGATGCGTTACATCAGGTTCAGATCATGCGAATTTTATGCCCAAGACATCATCATGAGCTATCATCTTCCTCAGATCAGTGCACCACGATTCTGGCCTTTCGACATGAGCGGGTATTCTGCTGGAAGATGGTTTCGCCGTTGGGTAAGACAACAAGCGTGAAGGAATACAGCTGGTTTCGGTGTTACTGCTATAAGAATCAAATTCACTGACAGTTCCTTTCTCTGTACTCGACCATATGGCATGCAACTGTGCCTCTTTATCCTCGAGAATCAGGATATGTAAGGGGCAGAACTGCATATCGTCACGTCAAAGAAAGACCCAAAATTATCGGGTTTTTCAGCTTCTCCCGGCTTACTACATGTCGAAATAGTTCATGGACGAACTGCCGGAAGTCAGTGTCCACCGGGCTCAACATTTTAGTAAACCTCCATGTTGCCCTCATCACATGCTTTCACCTCCCTCTCTCCCTCTGAAGGCCGCCCCATCTCATCGGTCGTCCCGCCGACACACTGTTCTGTTCTAGGTTCGCGGCCAGATGTGCCATCTGGTGGCACCTCTCCCTTACCTCCACCTGTCCCCAAAGGTAGTTCTAACATCTGGGTCCCAGGCGTTACGAAGGATGCTCCCGCTTTCATGGTTTATCACCGGTCCCCTTATTCAAATCACAATAGGTTCTATAATGGCGCAGTCTGTTCCCTTACTCAAATCGCAATAGATTCCATAGCGGCGCCATCCGGGAAGTTCGAGGTCTGTGTCGGAACCTTAGTATGGTCATAATCCTTTCCGTGCAATTCTGTATACTATTGCCGACTCGTTAGGTTGCTGCAATCTGGTGTGCTGTTTGTGTTCTCGGCAACGGTCTTCGACAGTATGTATCGTATGACTTATGTATGTCTTACCACATTCACAGGTTATCTGACAGACGCAGGATTTCCGTAGTCCAAGGTCATCTTTCTCACTACGAAGCAGAGCGCTGTTTTGGCCGGTGCCTTCACTTGGTGTTTCCGGGGAATTCGTACTATTTTCCTGGATATTGCGCCGCAAAAAGGGGTAAATGCGGTGACCGCGTCCTCCTCAGTATCGTGGTTTCACCGGTTGTACATAGGTTATAGGGCGGTGGACTCTCTGTCTTTGGCACTCTTTGTAGCCATTTTTCCAGAATATCGCTCTCGAATGTTCATGTTCTTGGTCGATACTTTCGTTGTCAGATAGACTGCAAGCGAACGGCACTTTGGGCCACAGCGTGTCTCGGAAGAAGACTCAACTGACTTAGATGCAGACAGCTGATATCACCCAGCTCAGAGGAACGACGTGCTCAGAATTTTGGTACAATTGGCTCTCACCGTCTATGAGAATGAAAGTATTGACCAAAAACTTGAACATCTGAGAGTGGTTTTCCGGAAGCATTGCTACGAGAGGTGGCAAATTCAGAGTCCTATGCCCTATCTACAATCCGCGGAACCAGGATGCTCAGGAGAACGTGGCCATTGCATTTATTCCTTTTTGTCGTGCAATATCCGGGAAAATAGGACGGATCCTCAGGAAACACCAAGTGAAGACGATCGTCCGTTCACCGGCCAGAACAGGGACTCTGCTTGGTAGTATGAAAGACAACTTTTTCTTGGGGGGGGGGGGGGGGTGATAGTCTTCTGACTCCTTTGATACTGCCCGCCACGAATTCCTTTCCTCTGCCAACCTCTGCATCTCAGAGTAGCACTAGCAACCTACGTCCTCAGTTATCTGCTGGATGTATTCCAGTGTCTGGCTGTCTCTATAGTTTTTGCCATCTGCAGCTCCCTCTAGTACCATGGAAGTCATTCCCTGATGTCTTAACAGATGTCCCATCCTCCTGTTCCTTCTCCTTGTCAGTGTTTTCTACACATTCCTTTCCTCCCCGTTTACGTGAAAAATCTCCTCATTGCTGACCTTATCAGTTCGCCTAATTTTCGATTTTCACCTGCAGCTCCACCTCTCAAATTCTTCTATTCCCTTCCTTTCCGCTTTTCCCACTGTCCTTGTTTCACTGGCATACAATGCTGTGCTTCAGACATACATTCTCAGAAAGTTCTTTTTCATATTATGGTCTATGTTCGATAATAGTAGACGTTTCTTGGCCAGGAATGCCCTTTTTGCCAGTGCGAGACTGCTTTTTATGCCCTCTTTGCTCCGTCCATTATTGGTTATTTTGCTGCCTAGGTAGCAAAATTCCTTAACTTCATGTACTTCGTGACCATCAGGTTCTCGCTATTCTCATTTCTGCTGCCTCTCATTACTTTCTTCTTTCTTAGATTTACTCTCTGTCCACATTCTGTGTTCATTAGATTGTTCATACCATTCAGATTTCATGTAATTCTTTTTCTTCGCTTCCACTCAGGATAGTAAGGTCATCAGCGAATCTTGTTCGTTGATGTCCTTCCACCTTGCATTCTAATTACACTCCTGAAACTTTCTTTTGTTTCCATCATTGCTTCTTCGACGTACAGATTGAACAGTAGGTGGGAAAGACTACATTTCTGTCTTACACCCTTTTTAATCCGAGAGCTTCGTTCTTGGTCGTCTATTATATTATTTCCTCTTTGTTCCTGTACATATTGTATATTACCCGTCTCTCTCTACAGCTTACCCCTAATTTTCTCAGAATTTCCAACATTTTGCGCCATTTTATATTGTCTAACTCTTTTTGCTGATCGATAAATCATATTAACATATCTTGAGCATTCTTTAGTCTCGCTTCCATTATACACCGGAAAGTCAGAATTGCCTCTCTGGTGCCTTTACCTTTTCTAAAGTCAGACTGATCGGCATCTATCAGATCGTCAATTTTCTTTTCCATCTGTATATTATTCTTGTCAGCAACTAGGATGCATGAGCTGTTAGGCTAATTGTGCGATAATTCTCGCACTTATCAGCTCTTGTAGTTTTCGGAATCGTGTAGGTCATATTTTTCCGAAAGTCAAATGGTGTGACGCCAGACTCATACATTCTACACACCAACGTGAGTAGTCGTGTTGTTGCCACTTCCCCCAATGATTTTAGGAATTCTGATGGAACGTTAACTATCCCTTCTGTCTTCTTTCATTTTAAGTCCTTCAAAGCCCTCTAAAATTCTGAATCTAATACTGGATCGCCTGTCTCTTCTAAATCCTGTTTCTTCTTCTGTCAGATAAGACAAATCTTGCCCCTCAGTGTATTCTTTCACCCTATCTGCTCTCTCTCTCTCTCTCCTCTCTAATTAACCTTCTAATTTCCATTACGTTCTTAATGTTACCACCCATCCTTTAATTTCACCGAAGGTTGTTTTGACTCTCCTGTATACGGAGTCAGTCCTTCCGACACTCATTTCTTTTTCGATTTCTTCACATTTTTCATGAAGCCATTTCTGTATTCCTAAATTTCACTGAATATTTTTCCACTTTCCTATTTCATTGATGATCTGAAGTATTTCTTCTGTTACCCATGGTTGCTTTGTAGTTACCTTCTTTGTACCCATGTTGTTCTTTCCAACTTCTCTGATTGCCCTTTTTAGAGCTGTCCATTCCTCTTCAACTGTACCGCCTACTGAGAGAATCCTTATTGCTCAATCTATAGCGTTAAAAAAACTCTAAGAGTATCTCGTTACCCCTTAGAACTTCTGTATCCCACATCTTTGCGTATTGATTCTTTCTGGCTAATGTCTTGAACTTCACCCTACTCTTCATCACTACTACATCACGACCTGAGTTTATGTATGGTCCTGGATATGTCTTACAGTCTAGTATGTGATGTATGCCTGACCATGATGTAATCTAACTTAAATCTTCCTATATTACCCGGCCTTTTCCAAGTATAGCTCCTCCTCTTGCGATTCATTCTTGAACTGAGTATCCCCTATTACTAGGTGAAATTTATTGCATAACTCAATTAGTCTTTCTCCTCTCTCATTCCTTGTCCAAAGTCCATATTCTCCTGTAACCGTTTCTTCTGTTACAACTGCATTCCAGTCCCCCATGACTATTAGATTTTCACCTCACCTTACGTACTGTAATACCCTTTCAGTATCTTCACATACTTTCTCTATCTCTTCATTTGCAGATTGCCACGTTGGCATGTATAGCTGAACTATCGCTGTCGGTGTTTGCTTGCTGTCGATTCTGATAAGAACAACCCTATCACTGAACTGTTCACTGTAACACTCTCTTTGCTCTACCTTTCTATTCAAAACAAATTCGACTCCCGTTATACCATTTTCTGCTGCTTTTGATATTATCCTATACTCATCTGACCAGAAATCCTCGTCTTCTTTCCATTTTACTTCACTGACCCGATTATATATGGACTGAGCCTTTGAATTTCCGTTTTCAGGCTTTCTAGCTTCCCTAGCATATTCAAGCTTTTTACATTCTACGCTTCGACTAGTAGAACGCTATCCTTTCGTTCATTATTCTCTCTCTTTCTCATGGTCACCGCCCCCTTGGCAGTCCCTTCCCGGAAATCCGAATGGGGGACTATTCCGAAATCTTTTGCTAATGAAGAGATCATCATGACACTTTCTCAGTTACGGGCCCCACGTCCTGTGGATAAACGTTATGTGTCTTTAATGCAATGATTTCTATTGTCTTCTGGAGCCTCATGCTGATGATCATTACTGGTGTTTTCCACCTTTAGGAGCAGTTTCCCACCCCAAAGACAAGAGAGTGCCCTGAACCTCTGCCCACTCCTCCGCCCTCTTTCACACGGCTGTTGGCAGAATGAGTGTGACTTCTTATAGCGGAAGTTTTCGGCTGCCAATGTTGATTATTAATCAAAATTTAGGCAGTGGTAGGTTTCCAACCCGGGACCGAAGGTGTCTATGATTACTAATCAACGACGCTACCTCTTTTTTTAATCGCATTTTGTTCGTTATTGGTCGTTATATTTGTTCGGGGTGGACAACCCACGACGGTTGTTCAAGTACCTTGTAGATCCACCCCGACATTTTGGGGGCTACAGAAATCTAGGGTCTGTCAGATACCCTGTCAACGTGGTAGGACATGCATAAGTCAGACATTGCATACTGTTGAGGATCGTTCCGAGAACACGAACAGCACACCAGACTGCAGGAACCTAACAATCCGACAGCTGCAGAACTTTGCTTGACGAAATTACATGAAATGGATTATGACCATAGCGAGGTTCTAACACAGACGACCATCTTCCTGGACTGTGTCACTGTGGAATCTATTGCGATTCGAGAATGGAAACCGCTGATAATTCGTGATAGCGAATACATCCTTAGTAAGGCCTGGAACCCAGATATTAGAATGGTTCAGAAGAGAAAAGGGATACCAGACATCGAACTTTCTTCGGGGACAGGTGGGTGAACAGGATAGATGCCGTCAACACGCACAACTGGACGCGAACCTAGGATGGCACACTGTGTCAGCAGGATGAGTGGGGGTAGGGATAATGGACGCAGATGGCTGATGGGATGAAGAAACCGTTCAGGGGGAGAGAAGGTGACAGGGGCGCTGCTCCAGCCCTCCATCAGTCAGTTCGTCACCGCACCTGGTGATGGCTAGAGGTTGGTTGTCGAAATATTTTGGCCATTGAACACTGAAATCTGGAAGTTCATCCCTGAGCTACTTCGATACATAACTCCTAACTATTATACCCTCACGATGTCTTCAAACCGTAGCCCTGCAGAAATGTAGCACGTAAATCTTTAGTCCGCTGCCTTTACTGTGATGCTAAAATGGGAGTACAATAAAACAGGTTAAGGCGCTTTCTCACAGAAATAATGAGTACCGTTACTGATCGAGATGCAAGCAGTTTTTTGTGGCCATTCCTTCAGGTAAAATAGCATACGGAGCAACAACGTTGCCTAATCATGCATATGCTTGCAACAATTGCACTTAACTTACCATGAATTCTTTGAGGCCAAAATACCATTCTTTAGTACATTCCAACTGAGTAACGGATACTATAAACATGTCACAAGAGAACGTACACATTTATAAACGTGATAATAATCTGCATTAGTCCCAGATACGTGATCTTAGATGAACACTGCATTCCATCCGGTCCGCCTTAGCAACTGAACAGTTTGGCACGAATCTCCGCACTAGTAGGTTTCTCAGAATGAAGATGGTAAATCACTAAGTGATTCGGCTCTCGATAAGTAACTTCCCTATTTAAAACTGGTATAAATTGATGTTTTCGTTGTAGAATGATAGTGCAGCATTATGAGGTTCTCCCATATAAAATCTGAATATTAATTTAGTAATAATTGATATTCTAAAATCAGAGTTTGGTGTCCAGGCCAGAAAGTAATCACTCCAGTTTTTATTACAGCAACCAATCAGACCACAAGTCGATTCGATTCCCTTGATTGCTGTAATAACAGCTTGTTGGTCTTGCCTGAAACCAACTTATAACGGCATATGTCGGCTATTTTATCTTCGCTCACCGGATATCGGTTACGAGGGTTTATAGCCATAGCTGTAAGAGTCAGTTATGTTACATGGTTTTTAGTAACGATATTGTAGTGCACAGCTATCATTGCGCTTTCGATTACTACGTCAAGTACGAGGGATTTCCTGTCGAATGCTGCTCATAGTATAACACTGCCTCTACTGCCCTCCACCTGTGATCCAGAATCCAAACTGCAGTCGCCATTTACGATGTCACTGGATCGGCATGGGAACATACTCGGGTCATCTTCCCCATGTTCAGTAATGTGAACCGATTTTTGTGCCGCAAAACACTTGTGCTTGCACCTGTATTGTACACTGTCGGCAGATCTGTCACCTATTCTGCTTTATGAATTAAACAAAGCTCTGACCTCCACAATCTGTCATTAGTTGTGGATGTCCAACATCTTGTCGTCTAATGTGACTTCATGGCCCTTTAAGCACTTTCCATAGGTTCTCGCGAGAGAAGCGTGCGAACGGTCGATCAGCTTAGCCGTTTCTAAAATTATCTCCTTTCCAGACCTTGTACAATAACGTTCTACCCTTTGTCAGATTCGCTTGTGTCAGTCGATTTCCCCTATGCCGACTCTTAATGTTTCGTCATTCGTCTCTGCATCGCTTATATACTTTCCATAACGCATCCTGTGCTTACAAGGCAGCATTCAATCTTATGGTGTGTAGGGTCCCTAATGTTTTGCCTGTTCACTGGACATTATGCACCGGTAAATGTCTGATACTCTAGAAGCTTATTACTGTTCTTCAGAACACTGAAAGTAATCTGCCATACGCATGAAAGACATGCAGCCCGAAAAAAATTCTTGTGAAATAGTTGATAAACGTATCCATGAAGCTGTGGAATTTTTTTTTAGGATTACGCTATAATCTCGATGTTAAGCGCCGTCTGGCTGGGCTAGCACTTGGATGGGTGACCATCCGGTCTGCCGAGCAATGTTGGCAAGCGGGGTGCACTCAGCCCTTGTGAGGCAAACTGGGGAGCTGCTTGATTGAGAAGTAGGGGCTCCGGTCTCGGTAACTGACATACGGCCGGGAGAGCGGTGTGCTGACTACGCCGGCCTAAGTGGCCGTGCGGTTCTAGGCGCTACAGTCTGGAACCGCGTGACCGCTACGGTCGCAGTTTCAAATCCTGCCTTGGGCATGGATGTATGTGATGTCCGTTGGTTAGTTAGGTTTAATTAGTTCTAAGTTGTAGGGGACTGATGACCTCAGAAGTCCCACAGTGCTCAGAGCCATTTGAACCATTTGCTGACTACATGGCCCTCCACATCCGCATCCAGTGACTCCTGTGGGCTGAGGATGGCACGGCGGCTGGTCGGTACCGTTGGGCCTTCATGACCTGTTCGGGAGGGGAGAGAGAGAGAGAGAGAGAATTACGCTATAAGCCTTCTGGATGTTGTAGGTGGCTTTTCACCCGTATTTAGGTCATGGATGATTGCTGAAACATAGATAGTAGCCCCGACCCTCCCCCAGTGACTTTAAAAGATTCGTAGAAATATCCTGATTGAGGTACAATGTTGACACTCTTCAACTATAGATCTTATCTAAACCCATTCGCATACAAGTAATGAAAATCCACGGACATTGTCAATGAATTGGGCTAACTAGAACGGCCATCAAAGTCGCCATGTTGTCAGACCTAAAAGGGAAGAAATGGACTTGCACCGCACCAGATGTTTAGTGACCGCTTTGAAGGACGAAGGAAAAAGCTACGTGCTCGTGGAAGTCATAGTTACTAGCACTTGACAGAGTTTGTAGCGGAGGTGTCCTTAATTGTGGGTTACGGCCGGATAGTCTAATTGTGCAATAAGCTTCAGTGTAGATCGTTCGGATGAAATACTGAGCTGATGGTGGGCTGAATGGGAACTTGAAAAAAAAACCACACGCATTCTTGAGGTTCTGGTCGACCAGATGACAAGAAAATTTTATTATGAGCATGTAACATCCAAATCCCTTCATATTTGCGTCTTCCATCCACGTATAAATAATGGACTCTCTACGACAACACCGTAACATTACTGGTCGCAACCTAGCATACGCCGGGCTTCTGAATAACTTTTCCTTGCTTAAGTGACAGCTAACACCACAACTCTCAGACGGCTGCGTTTGAAGCGTTGCCGAACTTGGTACCTATGCACCACTGTTACGTGGCTTCGTTTTTTGTTAGTGATAAATCTCGGTTCTGAATTGCGGCAAATGACAATCATCTCCGAGTATGACCGCGCCGAGGCTAGAGAATACATTCTGCCAATGTTTTGGAGAACCATTCCATTGTTAATCCTAGAGCCACGGTGTGCGCAGCCATGAAGTTTGACTTCACGTCACCTGTGGTAGTTTGCCGGCCGGAGTGGCCGAGCGGTTCTAGGCGCTACAGTCTGGAGCGGCGCGAGCGCTACGGTCGCAGGTTCGAATCCTGCCTCGGGCATGGATGTGTGTGACGTCCTTAGGTTAGTTAGGTTTAAGTAGTTCTAAGTTCTAGGGGACTGATTACCAGAGCAGTTAGGTCCCATAGTGCTCAGAGCCAGCCACCTGTGGTAGTTTCCTTATTTGTTACCTGTCATAAAGCGCTATCCTGACGCTCTCAGACGAGCGGTTCTAGGCGCTTCATTCCTGAATCACGCTGCTGCTACGATTCGAATCATGCCTCGGGCATGGATGTGTGTGATGTCCTTAGGTTAGGTAGGTTTAAGTAGTTCTAAGTCCAGCGGACTGGTGGCCTCAGATGTTAAGTCCCATAGTGCTTAGAGCCATTTGAACCTGACACCATCTCTCAACAACACAAAGCTTGTTTTCACACGGCACATATCTTCACGTGGTTAAGGCACACCTTTGGGCAGCGGGATAAACCAATTACCCGCGACAGAACATGTACGCTGTCAGCTCGACATCCCATACGAAAGCCCATGTCTAGGATATTGTTCACCATTTGCAACTGCCTGGGCGAAACTCCCACAGGGGACAATACAACGACTGTGCGACACGATTCCATTGAATCAGTGTTTGCATCCAGGCAATTACCTATTTCACTACTGTTTAATCACTGAAGGAAACCCTAATAATGTGACATTTAATTTCACTTTCTTCTCTACTTCTGTGTGCTAAGCCGAGCGAGGTGGCGCATTGGTTAGACGCTGCACTCGCATTCGGGAGGACGACGGTTCAACCCCGCGTCCGGCAATCCTGATTTGGGTTTTCCGTGATTTCCCTAAATCACTTCAGGCAAATGCCGGGATGGTTCCTCTGAAAGGGCACGGCCGACTTCCTTCCCCATCCTTCCCTTATCCGATGAGACCGATGACCACGCTGTCTGGTCTCCTTCCCCAAAACAACCAACAACCAACCATCCGTGTGCTTAACTATATTATGAGTATATAGAGGGACGCAGCTATGACGGGTAACCTCAAATGTATCCAGAATGAATAAATACGCTGAGGTACACTTTTCGCGAAGCTATAGCGGACAATAAGGCGAATCTTCTGACGTTTGCAAATAATTTTTACCGTTTATAGTTGCAGAATTGCGACAGCGACTTAAGTACTTTTTTTCTAATGGAACTTAATTTTTTTCTGTGGCTTTTAAAAGAAGCTTCTAAGGGACATTCTACGAAATAGTATATATAGGACTTGGTCTAGTAGTATCAAGCATAACAGCGTCGCCAGGAGAAGAGGTTCCACAAACATCTAACCTATTATACCAAATGTAAGCAAGCACGTAACTCAGGTACAGTTCGTGTATTTGCTATCGCGGTTCTCATACCATATTCTGAGAATGTTGACCTTGAGCATTGCTACACGCTGTAAAGTGATTCTGGAAATACAATACTGTATGTTGAATTTAATCTGGAGTGAAGGGCAGCACAGGCCTATGTTATAAAGAATTTCATGCCTTTGAACATTAGGAAAGGTGTCGGAATTTGCCGACTGAAAACGATGAAAATATTTCCCTAAGGAAATTCGCCATATTGTCGGCTGTTACTTGGGGAAAGATGCACCTCCTCCTGTTTATTCGTTCTGGATATAGTTGATGTGGCCTGCCATCCTGATTTGGGTTTACCGTGATTTCCCTAAATCACTTCAGGCAAATGCCGGCAAATTCCGGATAAGGGAAGGATGGGGAAGGAAGTCGGCCGTGCCCTTTCAGAGAAACCATCCCGGCATTTGCCTGAAGTGATTTAGGGAAATCACGGAAAACCCAAATCAGGATGGCCTTACCCTAAATGTCATTGAGTCAATATGCCACAGAAAACTCCTTTCCCGCGTCACAGCGTGAGTAGTGTGGCGCGGGCGAAGAATAAATTCGTTGCCAAATTAGTCTGAATATATTTCGGAATGTGCACACGTGCTGCTATTAGTGAAATATAATCACCTCTTTTCATACACACACCAAAAAAAGTTTTGCTTCACCCTAGTTCCCAGAACTCCTGAAGACAGACGTTCACTGTGGATATTGTATCACAGACACACTCCCTTTCACTGTTCACAGATGTCACTAACACACGCCCAAAGGTGTAAACAACCGTGCATGAGCAGCACCTATTAGACGGTGGGGGTCCGACAGTCGATCAGTTCCAGTCATTCTCCCAGGTAGGAGGTAAACGGCTCGTGTCGTCTATAGTTCAAAATGGCTAGATGGTCAATACCGTGGTTCAATCGCTTCCGCATTGTTACTTTGTGCCGGGAAGGGCTCTCAACAAGGGAAGCGTTATGTGTATCGGAGTGAACCTAAGAAATGTTGTTCGGGCACGGAGGAGATACAGAGAGACAGGAAATGTCGACGACGTGCCTCGCTCAGGCCGCCCAGTGGCTACTACGGCAGTGTATGATCGCTAACTACTGATTAAGGCTCGGGGGAATCCAGACAGCAACGCCACCATGTTGAATAACGCTTTTCGTGTAGCCACAGGACGCCGTGTTACGACTCTAACTGCGCGCAATAAGCTGCATGATGCGCAACTTCACTCCCAACATCCAAGGCGAGATTCACCTTTGTAACCACGATACCATGCAGCGCGGTACAGATGGGCCCAACAACATGCCGAATGGACTGCTCAGGATAGTCATCACTTTCTCTTCACCGATGAGTGTCGTATATGCCTTCAAGCAGACAATCGTCGGAATCATGATTGGAGGCAACCCTATCAGACTGCACGCCTTAGACACAGTGTCCAGCGAGTGCAGCAAGGTGGAGTTTCCCTGCTGTTTTGGGGTGGCATTATGTGGGGACGACGCAGGCCGCTGGTGGTCATGGAAGGCGCCGTAACGGCTGTACGATACGTGAATGCCATCCTCCAACCGATAGTGCAACCATATCGTCAGCATATTGGCGAGGCATTCGTTTTCATGGACGACGATTCACGTCCCCATCGTCCACATCTTGTGAATGACTTCTTTCAGGATAACGACATCGTTCGACTAGAGTGGCTAGCATGTTCTCCAGACATGAACCCTATCGACATGCCTGGGATAGATTTAAAAGGGCCGTTTATCGACGACGTGACCCACCACCCAATCGCCGTTGAAGAGTGGGACAATCTGGACCAACAGTGCCTTGATGAACTTGTAGATAGTATGCTACGACGAACACAGGTATGCATCGATGCAAGAGGACGTGCTACTGGGTATTAGAGGTACCGGTGTGTACAGCAGCGTGGATCATCACCTCTGAAGGTCTCGCTGTACGGTGCTAAAACATGCAATGTGTGGTTTTCATGAGCAATGAAAAGGGCGTAAATGATGTTTATGTTGGTCTCTATCCCAATTTTCTGTACTAGTTCCTGAACTCTCGGAACCGAAGTGGTGCAAAACTTTTGTGTGTGTGTGTGTGTGTGTGTGTGTGTGTGTGTGTGTGTGTGTGTGTGTGTGTGTGTGTATTCAGTATCCCACAAAGTGCTAAGTTACAGTAGAGTGTCAAAAACTTGAAATTTACTTTAAACTGATTATAATCATTACTATTGCTTTAGAAAAGTGTTTATTAGACGATGAAATTTTTCGGAACATCTAAATTTTTAAGACATATAAAAAGACAGCTATAACGAACAGGGATTTTCGATCTCAGCGTGTCAGACACCAAAAATTGTTGAAACTTTAGAATGAAATTTCACTCTGCAGCGGAGTAGGGGCTGATATGAAACTTATCTTTGCCTTTCGCGAGCGAGTGCTCTACCAATTCAGCACGACTCACGTCCCTTCAGTAAAAATTGTTGCTTTTATGTTTCACATAGATGTCGGTTATTCTTTTACAGCTTCAGAAATGAACCACTGGTAATTGTTAGTACTCCTAAAGGTGCTAACCGAACATTAAGAGGAGAAATGTAGTTGAAATTACACAAAGAGTAAAGAATCAAGTACAAACTGATTCTTAAGAAGCATTTATCAGTTTCGTTAACTACATGACTTGAAAAACTATAGAAAAATGCTCTTACGCAAGGCTGTTAACTGGTAACACCATAGATCTAATGCTGTACTGATTTATTTTGCTTTTTGTTTTGTTTAATGTTATAACGTTGCGTTTGTGTAAAATTTGTTGGATTGAATCGTTACCATGAGAGTGTTCATTCTTTTCTATGTTAAAAACTTTGATGTCTTTTAGAGTGTAGGAAGTTTAATCTCTGTAATATGTACAATATGAACAAATTATATGTTTTGTCTTTGTCTTATAATCTCTTTGGTTATCATTGAAATTAATTAATTTTATTTAAATAGTTTTGTGTAGAAATACCAATATATGTTAATGTTCGTTTTTATTTAAGATGATTGTTTGTTGTTATGTAATTATATTAACAGAATCTTCCGTCGGTTCTTGGTAGAACAACATTATAATAAATGAAAAGCACCAGTTTGCTTTTGTTCTACAATATTACTTTTATTGTAAACCGGTTTTCGGCTTACAAGGCCATCTTCAGACATTTACTGAGTATTATCACCAAAGAAGTTAAATGTTAGCAGAGAACATTGGAAGAGAAGTAACACATCTAGACTGATGTAGAAACATTCAGTAAGTAACATCTTTGCAGTGAAAAAGTAAAAACTGAACTGTACATGAATAACAATGGAGTAGACAGGAAAACCTTTAGCACAAAATAGGAATACCATGCCTACATAACAGTTTCTATTAATAAACAAGACTAATAAAATAAAATAAAATTACTTTATTTTATTTTATTTTATTTCATTACTTTTTCACTGCAAAGATGTTACTTACTGTATGTTTCTACATCAGTCTAGATGTGTTACTTCTCTTCCAATGTTGTCTGCAAATATTTAACTTCTTTGGTGATAATACTCAGTAAATGTCTCAAGATGGCCTTGTAAGCCGAAAACCGATTTACAATAAAAGTAATATTGTAGAACAAAAGCAAACTTGTGCTTTTCATTTATTATTGTTATGTAATTGCTGATCCTCACTTAGGGTTCTTAGATATTTCGTATGTAAAGGTGTTGTGGTTCCCCTAGAGAACGGAAGCATGCAGCGCGAGCAGATTGTGGTTAGCCTAGGTAGAAAAGGTGGAATCGAGAGTCAGTCGGGGACAGCCTACCAAACTATCAACCGCTCATGTAAAAGTTGTGTATTGTTCTGGTTCCGAGGGAGGCTATTCATGACGCTTTCCAATGCCGCGGATGGATGGATAAAGAGCTGGAACCATTCTGAAATTGGTCTCTATCATCGCCACCAAGAAATGACAGAGTCCAGAAATTCTACCTGCAAATCCACCTACCAACATGCAATCGCCACCACATTGCGCAATCACTGTAATGGAACACTACAGTAATGTAGAGTGAAGAATCAGCTCATAGGATGTTATAGTGTACCCAAATATAATATAAAATTCGACTGAACTCTTGTACCTACCGTGATTTATCCTTAGTCACATATCCACTTAGGGTCCTTCCCACGCTAAAGTGTTTGCCGAGTGTCCTTTATTGAAGGCAAATTAAAATTAATATGGCAATAGAGTGTGCTAAAATTAATATTGTTTGTTGAAAGGATCTTACAGATATCTCAAATTTGTATTTCACTGCAGTAAAAGTTCAGAACTGCAACTGTTGAGAGTTATATGTTCATGCTTGCTAAGTACTTGTTTCTCTAGTGTATTGAAAGTGTGTTTAAGTTACTCTGCTACAGTGTTCAAGATTAAGGGGTCCCCTCCATTGAAAGTAGATCAAATGCACCAAGTTATTTAATTACAGAAATTTTCAATTACTCTTGCTGTTCAAGTCAAATTCTGTACAATATTGGGTTCCTCTTGTGTATTAAAAATGCATATTAATGTTGTAACAGGATCAACAGTTTGTCTATTGTGCTTATGCTAGGTAACAAGTAACAGAAAAACCACTATCTGTGAAAACAGTAACTTCTTTATTAAAAGGACAATAAGAAGTAATTTGTTAGTGAACTCCATTTAATTTTCATTCTAAGTAGAAAGGTGTTTGGTAGTGAGAGAATTAATCTATGTGCAGTAGCTAAATTTGCTGTGAACCATATCCATATTTCATGTCAGATAGGAATTTGTTTGAAAGTAATACTAAACTTATGTCCAATTTACGGTTATACAGTGAATATCAATAGTGGCGTTATTGAGACCATTCAGTTTGGCTAAGTCCTCAAGCTAATAGTGTGTTTTATTATCTGTTATATTTATGCAAATAGTTTGTTCAGATCTGTTAGCTCCAACCATAACGTGAACATACTGTATTCAGGTGCCGGAGTTCATTGCACTCGCGTATGGCAAAGTATAGGTTGTGGTTGTCCATTACAGTTACTCATACCTATTTTCTTGAACAAGAATGTCAATCATTCTCTTACCTAATTAGGCTGGCGACCGTTTTCTTTATTCTTCGAACAGTGCAGCTAGGTAAAATATTGTTTGTTACTGTTTAAATATTTGCGTAATTCTGACTTTCACTTCCGATAAGCTACCTCCGTTAGATACAACACGGTCAGCATAACAAAATTCCTCTCAGAGGGTAACACTGCTCTGTTGCTTTATACCATAATTGCTTTAGTAAAATAGTTTTATTTCACGTCCCGAATCCAACTTTAAGGTTATTATGGTATAACAGTAGCGGACAGTACTGTTATAAACTAATCCCGGAAACATATGTTTTGCTCATAACAACCATCTAAAGTGCCAACAGTATCTTTCTGCAACAAGTATACATTACCAAATATTGTAGTATACTCAAGGGAGAAGATTTTTGAATAATACTTCATCAATTTATCAGCAAGGAAAAGCCGTTGGTTTTGTAACGTTAGCTGCCTACTTGCTCATTAGGAACGAAATCAATTTTCCCTCCGACAAATGAGACTGTCCTTGTTACCAAATTTAATGAAGCCTCTTTTTTTTATAAAATTCGGAGAGTGGCAGTATATTATTATGTCAGACTTAATTAAATGATGTGTTTCGTCCTATGCTATCACTTGTTTTAATCCGTAATTAGTCTTGATGTGACGAAAAGCGTATTGTTGTTATTAAAATGTATAGCCTTGTCAGTGAATAACATTCCTACGCAGAAGCAAATTTAATTTGTGTTCCAGAGGTGATTAAAAATCTCATCGATACTGATATCAGTGACAGTGGATTTTCTGCTTGTTCGCGTATATGTTTGACACAAGTTCTGCGGCTCGCGCTTCTGCTGCTACGTGAAGTACGTTAAACAGTGCCCGAAGATGACATTCTTGTTGAGGTCCTGGAAAGAATGGAACTTTTTCGTTACCAATTAGAGGAACTTAATATGAAATATGTCCACATTGCTTCCTTATGACGACCTGAACTCTGTTAGTGACACTTTCACTGAGAAGTATTCATATCTGTGGAGGAATGACAGCCCTTTATTCCTGATTGTTATTTCTCATACACCCAGTCCTCTTTCTTTGTGCTGAAGCACCTTTCAAAATACTGTACAATCTATGAATAAGATAATAGTGCTTCACAACTTAATCTTCACACAACCACCCTTTTATTAACAGAGAAACTGGGGATTATTATTGTACTGGAAAATCTGCCACAACTTGAAAGCAGGCACCATCGTCCCTCTACGCACTTTATTTTCGTCTTGTGTTACCAGTCACTTGATTGGATCGACCCACGCCTTCTCTATTTTCTCCTCTGTATCAATTTCCTTATCTCAGAGTAGTACTTACAAAAAAAATGATTCAAATAGCTCTGAGCACTAAGGGACTTAACATCTGAGGTCATCAGTCCCCTAGAACGTAGAACTACTTAAACCTAACCAACCTAAGGACATCACACACATCCATGCTCGAGGCAGGATTCGAACCTGCGACCGCCCTGCGACTGTAGCGGTCGCGCGGTTCCAGACTGTAGCACCTAGAACCGCTCGGCCACACCGGCCGGCTAATACTTATACCCAAAGTGCTCAACTGTTCATTGTACACTAACTGATCAAAAGTTCCAGGTCAACAATTAGTGGAAATGAATATGAGGTGTGTGCACCACACTTCTTTATGACAGCCTGAACTCTGCTAGGGACACTTCCACTGAGAAGTCTCCATATCTGTGGAGAAATAGAAGCCCATTTTCCCTGAAGAGCAGAACCAAGAGAAGCTCATGATACTGTTCGGTGGTGACCAGGTCAGAACTCTAAGCAGGGCAGTCCATTTCTGAAATATTATTTTCAACAGTAATTGTCAACAATGATGGCCTCACGGATGCTGCTGTATGACAGGGTGCATTGTCACTCTGGTACAAGCAATAATCTGTTCCTCCACTATCGGCAGTACCCAATGTGTAAACTGCGTTCACACCTTTACACATTTACCGTTTTCTTAAGTGCTACAATGGTACATTTTCAGTTTTCCCACACTCCATAATTCTGTTCTACACGTTTTAACACTTCTACTTAATTATTATCTACTCGTCGATAAGGTAATTCTGAAAACTTCGAAGACAGATGAACTGACTTATCAAAAATGCATGTCATCTGAGGTTATTTAGAATCATAAGGAGAAGGTTGAAACGAATGCCACAGTTAGTTAAAATACATCATCGTTTGTTTTATTTTGTAATAGAGCCTGCTCATTAGTCTCCAATTCACTGCCATTTTTATGAAATTCACGAATCACCACAATACCAATTATTTTAAAGTGAGGTATTGTGCTACACGATGTCAAAATGGTTCAAATGGCTCTGAGCACTATGCGAATTAACTTCTGAGGTCATCAGCCGCCTAGAACTTAGAACTAATTAAACCTTACTAGCCTAAGGACAACACACACATCCATGCCCGAGGCAGGATTCGAACTTGCGAACGTAGCGGTCGCTCGGCTTCAGACTGTAGCGCCTAGAACCGCACGGACACTCCGGCCGGTCACACGACGTCGGGGAAACGAAGTTTTCGTTACGTCTTTGTATATTAGGTATATTACAACGTACACACTCAGAAATTTCTTTTTCAGTCAAAGACACAATAAGGGAATAAGCAAGTAAGCAAACGACAAAATAACTTTTGCTAGCACACTGTCAACAAACAACGGCCTCACCATATTACATTTTCACGCTCAAAATGCTGCACTCTATTTCCATCACGGCCGTGCCAGGCAAGACACTTGACAACAGCTTTGGCGCAATCAAATACTTCACCGCCTAGCTACGCTTTTTCACAAAGGAATGAATCAAGCTAACTGCACCTGTCTCAGAGCTCATTGCTGCATTTAACTTAGTCTGTCAAACTCCATCAACCACCCCTACTTGCCAATGGCAAACCTGGCGCACAAAAGCAGGCGTCATCTATGCTCTGCACTGTCTTCCTGTAACTTACTCTTCCACTTTTCCTTCTCACTAGGAACTGCCGTCTTCTCCGGGTCAGTGAGAAGAAGACGCCTCCGCCACCCCAGCTCGACAATGTATGCATTACAGCTGGCTATGCCCCAAGCAAACTGTTGCCGAACATTGTATTTCCACAGACCATTCCATGAATTACAACGACACAAAAATTTTGACCCATACATCAAACTTTTGGAGCTCGATTATCAATGAATCTGTGGAAATAAGATTGTCTGACAACGAGATTCTCATCAATCGAGATAGCGGTTATCAGCTAAACTCTGCTTGGAATCCTGTTATAGAGCAACTTCGTAGTCAACGTAGTTATCTGCATAAAGATGAAAATCGACCTGATATCGATACGCCAAGCTTTCACAGTGGAGGGCGCGAGGCGCAGCGCACGGAGCTGTTATGCACGCGCACGCTGAACAGCGCATGCGCAATGTCACCTCAGTATGGCTTTAAATAACGGAGCTCAGCGCGTACTCGCCGATGCCACTCCTCTCTTCATCCCGCCGCTTCCCCTGCTGCCCCTTGCTCTCCCCTCCTTTTCCATCCTCTCTGCTCTTTCCCTCGGCAGGTCCCGCCTGGCAGTTTTCTTCTTCGTCGTGTGTGCTCCAAGTGGGTTTTTAAGTGTGTTGTTCCGGAGTGTTTTTACTACTGTGACCGACTTTTCACGTGAGCATGTCCATTCAGTGTCTTCTCTGAGTTTTGAAGAATCGCCACCTGTGTTTTTTTAACTTTCTGGTGACCTTTTTTAACTGTCCTCCATGAATGTCTCCGTGTTAGTCTATATTTTTCCCTCCATTTTCTACCATTATTCTGTTCTAAGTTCCTCTTTATCGCCTTATGTATGTACCATTTTATTCTTCTTTTAAGTTCATGTCACTCGGCTGAAGAGTGGCGGATTGTGCCGCTGACAGCCCTCCCCTGCCCACATGGGGCAGGGGAATGAAATCACAATAAAGAAAAAAAAGTGTACTCGTCAGTACTACTACAGTGGCACTCACCTGAAGATGGCCAGAAGACTCTACACCGAAATATCGTGGCAGGACGTTACTGATATCCGGCACTTCTCCCGTGTTTTTATGGAACAATCAGCACGCCAGGAAAGCTTTAAACATCATATGTTGCAGTTAACTTCTGCTGCTTTCACGCCCCTCATTGTTCCATGGCGCTCTCTTCTCCAGTGCTTGTCTTGCTTCGTTGTCATCGATGAATTGTAGCATGCCCTGCCACGTCACCTTATGAGATGACTGAATCCAATCCCATGGACAGCCACGTCGATGTGGAGATAAGTTCAATGCCACGTCAACAAGACGCCGACAATTCCCCACGACTAGTAGGCCACTGCTCCTGGTAACCTCTAGCACTGGCAGAAGACAATGTTCTTGCTCCTACTCCTTACTGCCTATTTCCGATCTTTCTGATGACTTGTTTCCTACGCCGTCGTCTTGGGCAAACGGTGATGACACAAAACGCATGTAGTCATCACGCCATGCAAGGACCCGGCAACACCCCACAACTTGTCCTCCAATGCCGCCAGTGACCTCCGGCGCTGCCTCAAAGCGACGTCGTTGCTTCCTCTTGGTAATGTTCACTCACAAGCACTTGGTTGCGTCCCGTAATCAAACGTCGCCACGGCGTTACGTCTGCAAACATACCTTCACAGATGCCTCTTGCGAGACTTACACTTTACTCACACTGATGTTAAATGCAAGATGGACCCGAATAGAACCGTGGTGCAAAATTTCAGTTCCACGACACAATTATTTTTATTCTTTTACATTACCAGTTTTTCCATACCCATGTCGCTAAAGATTTAGAGCATCATGTTGTTGTTGTTGTTGTGGTCTTCAGTCCTGAGACTGGTTTGATGCAGCTCTCCATGCTACTCTATACCGTGCAAGCTTTTTCATCTCCCAGTACCTACTGCAAACCTACATCCTTCTGAATCTGCTTAGTGTATTCATCTCTTGGTCTCCCTCTACGATTTTTACCCTCCACGCTGCCCTCCAATACTAAATTGGTGATCCCTTGATGCCTCAGAACATGTTCCACCAACCGATCCCTTCTTCTGGTCAAGTTGTGCCACAAACTTCTCTTCTCCCCAATCCTATTCAATACTTCCTCGTTAGTTATGTGATCTACCCATCTAATCTTCAGCATTCTTCTGTAGCACCACATTTCGAAAGATTCTATTCTCTTCTTGTCCAAACTATTTATCGTCCATGTTTCACTTCCATACATGGCTACACTCCATGCGAATACTTTCAGAAATGACTTCCTGACAGTTAAATCAATACTGGATGTTAACAAATTTCTCTTCTTCAGAAACGCTTTCCTTGCCATTGCCAGCCTACATTTTATATTCTCTCTACTTCGACCATCATCAGTTATTTTGCTCCCCAAATAGAAAAAATTCCTTTACTACTTTAAGTGCCTCATTCCCTCAGCGTCGCCCGACTTAATTAGACTACATTCCATTATCCTTGTTTTGCTTTTGTTGATGTTCATCTTATATCCTCCTTTCAAGACACTGTCCATTCCATTCAACTGCTCTTCCAAGTCCTTTGCTGTCTCTGACAGAATTACAATGTCATCGGCGAACCTCAAAGTTTTTATTTCTTCTCCATGAATTTTAATACCTACTCCGAATTTTTCTTTTGTTTCCTTTACTGCTTGCTTAATATACAGATTGAACAACATCGGGGAGAGGCTACAACCCTGTCTTACTCCCTTCCCAACCACTGCTTCCCTTTCATGTCCCTCGACTCTTATAACTGCCATCTGGTTTCTGTACAAATTGTAAATAGCCTTTTGCTCCCTGTATTTTACCCCTGCCACCTTTAGAATTTGAAAGAGAGTATTCCAGTCAACATTGTCAAAAGCTTTCTCTAAGTCTACAAATGCTAGAAACGTAGGTTTGCCTTTCCTTAATCTTTCTTCTAAGATAAGTCGTAAGGTCAGTATTGCCTCACGTGTTCCAGTGTTTCTACGGAATCCAAACTGATCTTCCCCGAGGTTGGCTTCTACTAGTTTTTCCATTCGTCTGTAAAGAATTCGTGTTAGTATTTTGCAGCTGTGACTTATTAAGCTGATAGTTCGGTGATTTTCACATCTGTCAACACCTGCTTTCTTTGGGATTGGAATTATTATATTCTTCTTGAAGTCTGAGGGTATTTCGCCTGTTTCATACATCTTGCTCACCAGATGGTAGAGTTTTGTCAGGACTGGCTCTCCCACGGCCGTCAGTACTTCCAATGGAATATTGTCTACTCCGGGGGCCTTGTTTCGACTCAGGTCTTTCAGTGCTCTGTCAAACTCTTCACGCCGTATCATATCTCCCATTTCATCTTCATCTACATCCTCTTCCATTTCCATAATATTGTCCTCAAGTACATCGCCCTTGTATAGACCCACTATATACTCGTTCCACTTTTCTGCTTTCCCTTCTTTGCTTAGAACTGGGTTTCCATCTGAGCTCTTGATATTCATACAAGTGGTTCTCTTCTCTCCAAAGGTCTCTTTAATTTTCCTGTAGGCGGTATCTATCTTACCCCTAGTGAGATAGGCCTCTACATCCTTACATTTGTCCTCTAGCCATCCCTGCTTAGCCATTTTGCACTTCCTGTCGATCTCATTTTTGAGACGTTTGTATTCCTTTTTGCCTGTTTCACTTACTGCATTTTTATATTTTCTCCTTTCATCAATTAAATTCAATATTTCTTCTGTTACCCAAGGATTTCTACTAGCCCTCGTCTTTTTACCTACTTGATCCTCTGCTGCCTTCACTATTTCATCCATCAAAGCTACCCATTCTTCTTCTACTGTATTTCTTTCCCCCATTCCTGTCAATTGTTCCCTTATGATCTCCCTGAATCTCTGTAGCATCATGTACCACCCTATATTGTTGAAGACTTATTGTATGTCGATAAAAATTTTCAAAATAACTAAATTGCTGACGTTTCGACCGACTCGTTGCAGTCCACTTCCACGCAGTTGACTGCTGTGTGTTGGTGAATGTCTTCCTTTATGTATTGCCTATTTCGATCATCTGGCGGCTACCTACGCCACATATGTGAGATGTCTTTGAACAGTTTGAAGAGTCTGTTATGGAGGGGTGACTGTACGTTGCCCTGTTGTCTGTGCTACCCTGCTGGGTGATTGGAAGGCAACTCTAGTAGCCTAGGTTATTGGTGAGAGTTAGCATATTGGCTCTATGTTGCCTGTGCCACTCTGGTAAGTGATTGGTGAGCAACCTCTCGTTAGTGATTATAAGACAAAAGCAAATCGGCAGCTTCTATCCAAGGGATTGTGTTTTCCTGCTGCGAGGCGTCAAGGCCGCACGGCAGTTCCCTCGCGGCCGCCGTTTACACTGACAAAGCCGGGCCAAGTTGCGCCGTCGGCCTACGAACTTATATCTTTCAAAATATACTGACTTTTCTCACGCTTTGCATCTGCTATTAAGGGTAACGTCACAACTGCCTCTCTTCTCTTCCAAGACGCAAACTGATCGTCGCCTAGCAGATTCTCAACTGCCTTTTACATTTTTCGCAGTACACAGCTCAAGAGACTACATTCCCTCTAGAGCAGAAGCTCACACACTCACTATTCTTGCAGCTCTTAATAGTAGTGACGGTGCTCGGTAACTACTGGCAAGAATGACGAACGAGATGCATTTATGACGTTCGTTTTTTTGCTATCACCGAATCCTATGTCAAATTATCTTGGTCTCGTTGCCTTTACTCTCAGTCCTGCTAAATATCGGCATCTCTTCATATTTGTCTTAGACTTTAACTCTTAATTCTCAGCGCCATTGCAAAAATACTCGTTCAATTCCATACTTAATAGTTTCTGTAGCATTCTGTAACACCAGGTTCTTTTTATTTGCACAAATATCTGAGTTTCGCAGCAAAACGGTTGTACCCACAGGAGATGTTAAAAGGCTAAATCAGCTAACAGCTGCGTAAGTAACTTCAGGCTTTGGGGAAAATATAGAACGAACATTTGCAAATCTTTCCATCCGTATTACTTCCAACACCATATTCATTCTGTTTTTTTTTTTTTTTTTTTTTTTTTTTTTTTTTTTTTGCCTCTGCTATTCTGATCGCCATGGCACCTCCCTCCCCTCCCCTCCCCCCCCCCACACCTCTTCGCTTATACTTCTCCTTTCAGCACAAATTCAATTTTTCTTGCTCCTTTTTCTGGTAAAGTCTACCTGAATATATTTCCTGACTCTTTACTTTCAGCACTTGTTCAATCCACGCTTATCTGTACACTTAATTTCTTACTTTTTGATATCTTAAAATTTGAAATATTTCTAGATTCATTACCTGGGTTTCCAATGAGACACGTTTCAGTTCCGTACGCTATTATGCAGCGTACTAGACATACCATTTCAGAGTCTTCTTCTTGAATTTCATACCATTCGGCAGTACTAGAAGATTTTTGTTGTTGAGAACAACTTTCACCTCCAGCGCCTACTTGCTTCACATACACTACTTACTTCCACTGTCTTCTGTAAGCTTGCTTCGCAGATAGAATAATTCTTTCACCTCTCCACTAGTCTGTCATCCTTAATTTTGGTATTAAACCAGTCATTCTCTTTCTGTTGTGTCTCATATTGCGCGTTTGTATGCTGGCTGCTCTTTCAGTGGATCTTTTAAGTTTTCCTTCAGTCTGGCCAGAAGGGCTGTGTCGCCTGAGAAACTTAATCATTTGTTACCCCTGCTCATTCAGTTCTCTGTCTTGTTTCTAGGACGTACAAGCTGAATAAAAGCTGTAAAAACTGCTCCCCTGCCTGACGCTTTTCGTAACATGAACTTGCCTTTTCTAATCATCCACATTTTTACTCGCACGTGGCTTTTGCATTTGAACATAATTGATCTGCCTTTGTACTTCAGTCCCAATGTACTAAGGAGTGTGGGCATTCTGCTATGTGGTTAGGTTAGGTTAGATGAAGGTTAAACTGACTTTTCTACAGCCAGGCCTCCACTAGTAAGCGCAGTGTCCGGATTGCTACCTTATGAGCATGAATCGACGTAGCCCATGCAGCTGTGCTTACTGAGAGAGTGACGTTATGCTGCTAAACGTTTCTTACTCGGTAATTTATGGACTAGGCACGACAGTGTTGATGGCCACTTCTCAAGCAAATAATCTTAGCGATACCGTATTGTCAGCCTGTTGGAAGCTGTATAGCCCTTCCAAACGCTTTCCAACGAAGTAAGTTACATGCAATTACGTACGTGTTCTACATTGTTAATGATATCATCGAGTGTACGTTGTAATCCCACCTTCCTCCCTCCCCATATACTATACAAAATTGCACACTCAGTTGGAGGAGTGAAAAGAGTTTGTTACACTACGTGCTAAGTGGCTATAGAACTGAACGGTTTGCCTAAGTCAACCTGTGCATTTCATCTTATAATTGCAGGGAGACACAATTAACAATTGTTCTAAAATTATTAAAGTCGATTTAAGTATAATTTTAGTTCACCGAGAGCAATTTTATGGGCCTTGCTGAGTCTCTGTCAGTCCAACATCGCTGGTTCATCATAGTCGCATGAGGCAATTTCTTTCATCTACAGGGTGAACATTAATAAAAACCGACAAACTGCAGGGACATACTCCTAACTGGAAATGGAAGAGAAAAGGTCCTACAAACGTGTGTCCGGAAATAGGGCGTAAGGAAATAAAAATTATGCTGAGTGGAGAAATACTAGAACAGGTGCAAAATTTTAAGTATCTGGGAAGCAGGATACACAGCGACTGGAAGTGCACCACAGAAATTAAAACAAGGATAGCAATGGCAAAAGAGGCATTTAAAGGAAAAGGAGAATTTTCTGCAGCGGTCTAGGCAGAGAACTCAGGAAGAGACTCATAAAATGTCTTGTATGGAGTGTTCTTCTTTGTGGCGCTGAAACATGGACTATGAGGAAGTAAGACACAGAAAGGCTGGAGGCTTTTGAGATCTGGACATGGCGGAGGATGGAAAGAATAAGTTGAATGGACAGAGTAAGAAATGAAGAGGAACTGAGAAGAGTGGGAGAGAAAAGACAGTTACTAGATGTAATAAAGAAAAGATAAAGAAATTGGATTGGCCATCTATTAAGAAAGAATGACGGACTGATGAAAACAGTTTTAGAAGGTTATGTAGAAGGGAAAAGGGAGCGAGGAAGGAAGAGATTGGAGATACTGGATGACATGATGGACGGTACAACACAGAGCAGCCTTAAGAAGGAAGCAGTGGATTGCAGAAAATGGAGAGGCAAAGGACCTGCTAATATAGCAGATAACTGATGATGAAATTTTGGAGAGAGAGAAAAATTGAATGTAAACGGAAGAGGCAGTGAGGTGTCTTGCACGTTTAAAAACCAAATCAAATATTCAGAGACAGCGTTTAAATAAACCTTAGTGAAAAGGTAGGTGATGTAGTTTCTCGCACCTCTTGAGAGCTTTGCTCGCTAATAGTTACAGTTAAGTGAACTTCTGACGTAGTCTTGAAATACAAAATAAGTGGGTTTGCACATTTAATCACACCGATGTTTCCGCGGCAGAGTGTGCAGATTTCTGGCAGGTTTACATATTTCAGTGGCAGCCTGGTGGCGAGCACGATGCGTCTCACTGTGCATGTCGCTATTATTTATTTTTCAGCGCCCTCGTCCCTCGGGCCGTGATCTATATTTAATGAGCGTCTGTACTGCGGCTGCCTTACACAGGCGGTGGAAAAAGCGGCAGCAGGGCCCTGGGGGCGATGCCTGCCGACGACCGGAAGCAGAACGGCCGCAGTGACAATGCACAGTGGATTAGGGGGAAGCGTCGGTGGCGGCGGCGAGGGCACGGTGGGTGGGCAGGAGGGTGGTGGGGGCGTTCGGAACGGGCGGTAGCGCCAAGAAAATAACGCGGTGGTGGCAGGCGCCTGCAGGTGCTGCTCAAGGCATTCTTTTTGCGTCTCGGTCCCCTCACAGCAATCCCAACACACACACACACACCCACACAGAGAGAGAGAGAGAGAGAGATAGAGAAAGAGAGAGAGAGAGAAAGACAGAGAAATTTCGTACAGGTAGGCAAGTGGAATCGGCATTAAAGCGAAAAGAAAAGAAAGGGCATCAAGAAGAGACAAAGTGAAAGGAAATTAGTCGTGTGATGGAAATGGGTTACGGGAAGTGGGCGTTTATATCGGTAGTTAGAGATATTTGTTGGAAAGTAAAGTTTCCGAGGGGAACTATAGGAGCTATCTTTACCTGAAACGACAGTGATGCAATCAAGGAGTATCGATATGGGCCTATTGTATCTAGTTCATATTGCAAGAATACCTCTCCATATTACGTTGATAAACCGTTTTTATTTTCTTTTTCATCAGTCTACTGACTGGTTCGATGCGGCCCGCCACGAATTCCTTTCCTGCGCTAACCTCTTCATCTCAGAGTAGCACTTGCAACCTACGTCCTCAATTATTTGCTTGACGTATTCCAGTCTCTGTCTTTGGTTAGACGATAAATCAATCTAATCTAAAAGCCGTAAATTCAACTAAATGCCTAAGCATGCAACTACGAACAACTGAAATTGGAAGGAACACATAGAAAATATTATGGGGAAGGCCAACCAGAGACTGCGTTTTATTGGCAGGTCACTTATTAAATGTAACTGACCTACTAAGGAGACTGCCTACACTAAGCTTGTCCGTCCTCTTTCAGAATACTGCTGCGCGGTGAGGGATCCTTACCAGATAGGACTGACGGGGTACGTCGAAAAAGTTCAAAGAAAAGCAGCACGTTTTGTATTATCACGAAATATGGGAAAGAGTGTCATAGAAATGGTATAGGATTTGGGGTGGACATCATTAAAAGAAAGGTGTGTTTCGTTGCGACGGAATCTTCTCACGAAATTCCAATCAGCAACTTTCTCCTCCGAACGCGAAAATATTTTCTTGACACCGACCTACATTGGTAGGAACGATCACTACGATAAAATAAGGGAAATCAGAGCTCGTACGGAAAGATATAGGTGTTCATTCTTTCCGCGCTCAATTTTTTTTTTTTTTTTTGGTCATCAGTCTACTGACTGGTTTGATGCGGCCCGCCACGAATTCCTTTCCTGCGCTAACCTCTTCATCTCAGAGTAGCACTTGCAACCTACGTCCTCAATTATTTGCTTCACGTATTCCAGTCTCTGTCTTCCTCTACAGTTTTTGCCCTCTACAGCTCCCTCTAGTACCATGGAAGTCATTCCCTCATGTCTTAGCAGATCCTATCATCCTCTCCTTTCTTCTTATCAGTGTTTTCCACATATTCCTTTCCTCTCCGATTCTGCGTAGAACCTCCTCATTCCTTACCTTATCAGTCCACCTAATTTTCAACATTCGTCTATGGCACCACATCTCAAATGCTTCGATTCTCTTCTGTTCCGGTTATCCCACAGTCCATGTTTCACTACCATACAACGCTGTACTCCAGACGTACATCCTCAGAAATTTCTTCCTCAAATTAAGGCCGGTATTTGATATTAGTAGACTTCTCTTGGCCAGAAATGCCTTTTTTGCCATAGCGAGTCTGCTTTTGATGTCCGTCCATCATTGGTTATTTTACTGCCTAGGTTGCAGAATTCCTTAACTTCATTGACTTCGTGACCATCAATCCTGATGTTAAGTTTCTCGCTGTTCTTATTTCTACTACTACTCATTACCTTCGTCCTTCTCCGATTTACTCTCAAACCATACTGTGTACTCATTAGACTGTTCATTCCGTTCAGCAGATCATTTAATTCTTCTTCACTTTCACTCAGGATAGCAATGTCATCAGCGAATCGTACCATTGATATCCTTTCACCTTGTATTTTAATTCCACTCCCGAACCTTTCTTTTATTTCCATCATTGCTTCCTCGATGTACAGATTGAAGAGTAGGGGCGAAAGGCTACAGCCTTGTCTTACACCCTTCTTAATATGAGCACTTCGTTCTTGATCGTCCACTCTTATTATTCCCTCTTGGTTGTTGTACATATTGTATATGACCCGCCTCTCCCTATAGCTTACCCCTACTTTTTCAGAATCTCGAACAGCTTGCACCATTTTATATTGTCGAACGCTTTTTCCAGGTCGACAAATCCTATGAAAGTGTCTTGATTTTTCTTTAGCCTTGCTTCCATTATTAGCCGTAACGTCAGAATTGCCTCTCTCGTCCCTTTACTTTTCCTAAAGCCAAACTGATCGTCACCTAGGGCATTCTCAATTTTCTTTTCCATTCTTCTGTATATTATTCTTGTAAGCACCTTCGATGCATGAGCTGTTATTTTGATTGTGCGATAATTCTCGCACTTGTCAGCTCTTCCGTTTTCGGAATTGTGTGGATGATGCTTTTCCGAAAGTCAGATGGTATGTCGCCAGACTCATAAATTCTACACACCAACGTGAATAGTCGTTTTGTTACCACTTCCCCCAATGATTTTAGAAATTCTGATGAAATTTTATCCATCCCTTCTGCCTTATTTGACCGTAAGTCCTCCAAAGCTCTTTTAAATTCCGATTCTAATACTGGATCCCCTATCTCTTCTAAATCGACTCCTGTTTCTTCTTCTATCACATCAGACAAATCTTCACTCTCATAGAGGCTTTCAATGTATTATTTCCACCTATCTGCTCTCACCTCTGCATTTAACAGTGGAATTCCCGTTGCACTCATAATGTTACCACCGTTGTTTTTAATGTCACCAAAGGTTGTTTTGACTTTCCTGTATGCTGAGTCTGTCCTTCCGACAATCATATCTTTTTCGATGTCTTCACATTTTTCCTGCAGCCATTTCGTCTTAGCTTCCTATTTATTTCATTCCTCAGCGACTTGTATTTCTGTATTCCTGATTTTCCCGGAACATGTTTGTACTTCCTCCTTTCATCAATCAACTGAAATATTTCTTCTGTTACCCATGGTTTCTTTGCAGCTACCTTCTTTGTACCTATGTTTTCCTCTCCAACTTCTGTGATGGCCCTTTTTAGAGATGTCCATTCCTCTTCAACTGTACTGCCTACTGCGCTATTCCTTATTGCTGTATCTATAGCGTTAGAGAACTTCAAACGTATCTCGTCATTCCTTAGTACTTCCGTATCCCACTTCTTCGTGTATTGATTCTTCCTGACTAATGTCTTGAACTTCAACCTACTCTTCATCACTACTATATTGTGATCTGAGTCTATATCTGCTCCTGGGTACGCCTTACAATCCAGTATCTGATTTCGGAATCTCTGTCTGACCATGATGTAATCTAACTGAAATCTTCCCGTATCTCCCGACCTTTTCCAAGTATACCTCCTCCTCTTGTGATTCTTGAACAGGGTATTCGCTATTACTAGCTGAAACTTGTTACAGAACTCAATTAGTCTTTCTCCTCTTTCATTCCTCGTCCCAAGCCCATATTCTCCTGTAACCTTTTCTTCTACTCCTTCCCCCACAACTGCATTCCAGTCGCCCATGACTATTAGATTTTCGTCCCCCTTTACATACTGCATTACCCTTTCAATATCCTCATACACTTTCTCTATCTGTTCATCTTCAGCTTGCGACGTCGGCGTGTATACCTGAACTATCGTTGTCGGTGTTGGTCTGCTGTCGATTTTGATTATAACAACCGGGTCACTGAACTCTTCACAGTAACACACCCTCTGCCCTACCTTCCTATTCATAACGAATCCGACACCTATTATACCTTTTTCTGCTGATGTTGATATTACCCGACACTCATGTGACCAGAAATCCTTGTCTTCCTTCCACTTCAGTTCACTGACCCCTGCTATATCTAGATTGAGCCTTTGCATTTCCCTTTTCATTTTTTCTAGTTTCCCTACGACGTTCAAGCTTCTGACATTCCACGCCCCGACTCGTAGAACGTTACCCTTTCGTTGATTATTCAGTCTTTTTCTCATGGTAACCTCCCCCTTGGCAGTCCCCTCCCGGAGATCCGAATGGGGGACTATTCTGGAATCTTTTGCCAATGGAGAGATCATCATGACACTTCTTTAATTACAGGCCACATGTCCTGTGGATACACGTTACGTGTCTTTAATGCAGTGGTTTCTATTGCCTTCTGCATCCTCATGTCGTTGATCATTGCTGATTCTTCCGCCTTTAGGGGCAATTTCCCACCCCTAGGACAAGAGAGTGCCCTGAACCTCTATCCGCTCCTCCGCCCTCTTTAACAAGGCCGTTGGCAGAAGGAGGCTGATTTCTTATACCGGAAGTCTTCGGCCGCCAATGCTGATTATTTATCAAAATTTAGGCAGTGACGGTGATCGAACCCGGGACCGAAACGTTTCTATTATGAATCAAAGACGCTACCCCTAGACCACGGGTGCAGTTGATAAACCGTTATATAATGCTAAAAAAAGAATAATTTTCCCATGAAACCTCAAATTTAATACATGATTTCTCTGAGAATCATTAATTATTTTGAAACGTCCTGGCAGATTAAAACTGTGTGCCTGACCGAGACTCGGAACTCGGGAGCTTTGCCTTTCGCCGGCAAGTGTTCTGCCGACTGAGCTACCCAAGCACGACTCACGCCCCGTCCTCACAGCTTTAATTCCGCCAGAACCTCGTCTGCTACCTTCCAAACTTCACAGAAGCCCTCCTACGATCCTTGCAGGACTAGAACTCCTTGAAGAAAGGATGGGGGATGTTTCTAGAATGAAATTTTCACTTTATAGCGAAGTGTGCGCTGATATGAAGTTTCCTGGCAGATTGAAACTGTGTGCTGGACAGAGACTCGAACTCGGGACCATTGTCTTTCGCGGGCAAGTGCTCTACCAACTGAGCTACCCAAGCACGACTCACGCCAAATACTCGCAGCATTACTTCTGCCAGTACCTCGTGTCCTACCTTCCAAACTTTACAGAAACTATCTTCTTTTCCTGTTTCTTTTCTTTTTTAATTTCAACCTAGGATTAATAAGTCCATTTGACCAGCTCAGCCGGCCGGATTGGTCGAGCGGTTTTGGCGCTTCAGTCTGGAACCGCGAGACCGCTACGGTCGCAGGCTCGAATCCTGCCTCGGGCATGGATGTTTGTGATGTCCTTAGGTTACTTAGGTTTAAGTAGTTCTAAGTTCTAGGGGCTGATGACCTCAGCAGTTACGTCCCATAGTGCTCAGAGCCATTTGAACCATCTGATCACTCATTTTTATATTTGCTGGAATGAGACAAAGTTCATTTCAGTTTCGCTAATGCTGTTATTGATATGAAGCCAGTCCACCATTAAACCTGTAGAAGATACACATCGCTGTGGGACAGGGCGCAGTGAAAGAGTTTAAATTATGGAAGATTTCCATGACGTTGCAATAATTCATATAAAGTGAGTCCAGAGTACAAGGTCCACCCCGATAGCTGAGTGGTTAGCGCGGCGGTCTGTCACGCCAAGGTGCCTGATTCTATTCTCAGCTGGGTCGGAGATTTTCTCCGCTTAGGGACTGGGTGTGATGTCGTCCTCATTATCATTCCATCATCATCATTGGAAGGCAACTAGAAACCACCACTGGAATCACTTCCCACAGTTTTCCTGGTCTGTTAGGGACACAAATGGGCAGGAAGACAAACTATTAAGTGGAATATTATGGAAAGGGTGAAAATGAAGACAGACCTGCTGTAAGGCAGAACACAAAGTTAGTTAGAGTACAAGCAATTGAAAGTAACAAAAAAGAAGCTAATGTTTCATCTCAGAACAACACTAAAAACTGTTTTTTTAATTTTTTATTATTTTTTGTCTTTGGTTCATATTTCAGTCTGTCAGTTCCACTACAATCCTTTAAGTCCATATTTTCACCTTACACAGTGCAGTAATTTCTTAGTGACGTGATAGAACTAACAACTCCAATCTCTAACTAGTATTTGTTAACTAGGTTATATGTTGTGTACATTTCTTTTTCTGTTTATACTATCATCTCAGAAAACAAGCAACAAATTTCAGTTTTCCTGGTCTGTTAGGGACACAAATGGGCAGGAAGACAAACTATTAAGTGGAATATTATGGAAAGGGTGAAAATGAAGACAGAAGGAGAGGACTGAAATAACAGTGACGATGTTTAGGAGATAATATAGTATGTAGAGAGGAGAAAATGGAAGAAGGAGAAAGGGGAAGAAGAAAGGGAGTGAAAAGGAGTGTGATAGGAGGAATATAGAAAGTAGGAGGAGTGTTGGAAGTATGACTATGTGACATTATGGGAGACCAAGGACAGAGTGAGAGGAATGCGAAAAAGGCGAAGAGGGAGAAAAGAATTGGAAGTAGTGTGGGAGAGTGAGGGAGACAGGGTGAATATAGTTGTCACCTTGTACATAGGAGTAATTGTGCAACGTTTCAGCAACATTAACAAAGAAACAAGTGCTGTGGGCACAAATATTAAGTGTGATATAAAAACGGAAATTGGTTTTACTATACTACAAACTGGAAGAAACTTCTGACAAGTTTTTTAATGGTACAAAGTATCAGTAGTATAGGTCTGTGACTCCAAGGTCAGTCCGCATTCTTGCCAGATATCACCATGTAATATTGACAGATTATCCTTCAACCCCATCACCATCACCCATCTCATATCAGAGTCCATATGAACGGGGTATATACTGGCGAGGACATTTAAAAATTGGCTGGAAATTCAAACTAGCCAGTTGTGTTAAATGTAAAATGAGACGAAATACTAAAATCTATGATAGTGGATCAAGCTCAATTGGCCTAACAAGTATAATATCAGAGGTGACGACCCAACATGGTGATCTGAGCATATGAGGACAGCCTCTGTAACATCAGAATCCAAGATGGAGATACAAGACAGTGGACTTAGGAATGCAAGGACAGCCTGTATTTTTACCAATTCAGTTTCTCTGAGTATTGAATCTAAGATGGCGGACATCAACTATGAGGATAGCCTGTGTGATTGTCAGTTCCAAATCGAGGAAAACTACTATAATCAATCGTTTTGACACTCCTATGACATTGCAGTTCACCTGCACTAAGAATACATTTGCCGTCAGTTTAAACCTTAAGCGTGCCTGGAAGATCGAATGGTTACAGGTATACATATACACCTGGAAAGTAGAATGGCCAAATGGCTAAGAGCTTTCATTTATGCCTGGCTAGCAGGAAAGCCTGATGGCTGGGTGCGGCGTGAGATAAACATGCAGCATGGAGTAGTGAGATGCTGTTGTCTGCATTCAACATTCCTGCCAATGCCTTCATTAACAGCTCTTCTATGTAATGTCAAAAGGTGCTACAGCTTTCACTTGTTCCTGGTTTCTTTCTGTTTACGACACAATCAAATAGCTACGGTTTAATTTCCTAATATACATAAGACAAATGATTCTAACATATATAATCTGAAGAACATATGTTATCCTAATGAACTGACATATCAGAAGCTACAAAGGCGAATAGTGCACCAAAATACTGGGCGTTTTCATCAACGCTCTTGGCCACACTGAAAAGAAAGCGGCATGCATGGTCAAGTATCTGAAATTTGATTCCCTAATCTAGAGGATACACATGATAGAAATATGTATAATGTGAAAGGTATGAATTATCCGGCAGTGCTCACATATCAGATGTTTCACAAGGTGAACAGTAAAGCAAAATATTTTCAGTTTCTCCGAAATTCTCATATCTGTGTGGAAGAGAAAACTGATTGTACAGTTAAGTAGCTGTAATTTTATTTACTACTTCATAAAAATGTCAAAGGGCACGAGTTATTACACAGAACTGATGTATCTGCAGTTTCTCAGCAAAACTCGCTGCCATGTCGAACGGAAGACAGAGTTTTGGACATCTTCACAAGGAACTGTTCAGTTTGAAACTTGATATCTTGAAACACACTGGTCTGATATTAATGGGTTTTTAGTAGGTTTCAAGTAAGTATTTTTTCAATGTAAATCTCAAGTTACAGAATTTCCCAATCACATCTAGAAAAGTTCTTGTCATTGTTCTAAACAAACTTGGTCTCAACACAGGGTAAACGTATACTATAAAGACCAACTTCTAGAGAGGCACAGTTAAGACACTTATATATAGCTTTCGGCCTGGGCCTTTATAAGTGAAACACACACACACACTCACACACACACACACACTCATGCACACACACAATCAACTCCAACATCTCAGGCCAGAATGCAACATCACATGGGAGGCCAGAATGCAACATCACGTGGGATGCAAGTAGCAATCTGAAAGGGGCAGGGAAGCTGAAGGGATAGTACTGTTTGGTGGAATGTGCAGGGATTAGGCAGCCAACAAGCGCAGCATAAGGAGGTTGTGGGGTAGAGAGGTGGGGAAAAATGGAACAAAAAAGGACTGGGGAAACATGGGCTAATGTGTTGGCGGAGGGCTGCAAATAAACAGGTTAGGAGATGAGAATGGGGAGGAGATATGGCAGAGGAAACTGTTGGCTGTAGTATGTAGGGCTAGTGTGTTACCATAGATTGAGGCCAGGATAATTACAGAAAGCAGATAATGTGTTGTACAAACAACACATTCTCTCATCCCAGAATTATCCTGGCCTGAATCTAGAGTAACATACTGTCCCCACATCCTCCGCCCCACATTTTCCGCCTCCTCTGTCGTATTATCTTCTCCCCACACTGAACTCCCACCTTGTTTATTTGCAGTACTCTGCCAACATATCTGTCTGTGTTTCTCCACTCTTCTAATTTTTTGCTCTTTGTTTTCCCCACATCCACGCCTCACTACCTCCTGATGCTGTGTCTGTTGGCAGTCTAGACCCTGCACACTGTCTATTGGCAGTCTAGTCCCCGCAGACTCCACCAGACAGTGTTCATCTCTCTCAACATCTGTACACTACCATCCCTTCCCCTTCTCCATCCCCTTCGGATTGCTTCTTGCATCTCATGTGATGATGCATTCTGACCTGCGATGCTGGAACTGGTGGTCGCGTGTGTGTGTGGGTGTGTGTGTGTGTGTGTGTGAGGTGTGCTTGCTTGTGTGTGTGTGTGGGTGTGTGTGTGTGTGTGTGAGGTGTGCTTGCTTGTGTGTGTGTGTGTGTGTGTGTGTGTGTGTGTATGTATGTCTTTAACTGATGAATGTTGTGGCCAAAAGCTCTAGTGTCTTTATGTTGTGCCTGTCTGCAACTTGGCATGTCTTCTTTACAGTAAGTAGCAATCTGTCCTAACCTACATTGTTGATATTCCTACCTGGAGGTTCCATTGTTTGATTATAACAGAAATAATTCTCCTTACTGGGTAGCTGCAATTGCGTAAGGTCATTTCGTAAAAAGAAGAAACTGCACAATTGCTGATTAGTCCACAATCTTTCATTGTGCTCACGACCGGTATTGGAACATTCCAAGTTTAATCATATGGTGTAAAAAATGAATGTCAAACTCGCCCAAATATTTCCATGCAGCTGATGGTTCTGTGTCAAAAGGATAAAAGGACATAAATTCCATAAAAACTGCTCCCCAGTGCTGCGTGACCTGTTTGTACAGCATGGGGTTTTTGTGGAATTTGTCATGTGTATCCTTACATCACGTTTATCCTCGTAACGTGTCAGGAGATGTAAATGAAAAACCCATGTATTTGAACCTGAGAAATTCAGCAAATTTACTAGTTTTTGGAACATTAAAATATGCCTAATGTAGTTAGATTGCCGTTCTAGGCGCTTCAGTCCGGAACCGCGCTGCTGCTACAGTCGCAGGTTCGAATCCTGCCTCTGGCATGGATGTGTGTGATGTCCTTAGTTTGATTAGATTTAAGTAGTTCTAAGTGTAGGGGACTGATGACCTCAGATGTTAAATCCCATAGTGCTTAGAGCCATTTGAACAATTTTTTTTTTTTTTTTTGTAGTTAGATTTATATGTCTGATTCCACTGTGACACTAATAAATATAGTGTATTGATAATGCACAGACAAGTAATCTAGTTGTCACAACCAGACGGATTCACATCACTTTAAATTTAGAATAAGGGAATTTTTGAGTTTCTCATCACCTCAAACTAAGGAGAAAAGATTTCTTGATTTCAAAACTTAGGGTGTCAATCATTGAGGCTGTGACATCTGATGATTGGTGGAAATTGTTTAAACATGCAGGCTGCAATGTTTCAGACAAAGAACAGGCATGCTATTAGTACAACTTAAGAATAACGTCATAGAAGTGAGGAGAAGCATTATTTTTGTTAATGTCCTGCCGTTCTAAAATTAGAACAAGTGACATGTCTACCATACAAGCTGTCCTCTTATGTCTAGGTCGACCATCTTCGCGCCATTGTAGATTCTGACGTGGTTCTGGCTCTGCTCATACGTCCCGGTAACCTTCAAGGATTACCATCTTGGACAATTCTGGAAGGTCTGCCACCGTGGATTTTTGTATTTTCTGCCATTTTACACGTATTAGAATTGGCTGTATTGAACCAGCCTAATTTTGAATTTCTCATCATTTACACGTTGTGAAATTGCCCTATGGTGTCAGAAGGGTGGGAGAAATAGGAGACATCTGGCAAGGCTGCATGGCGACATCATCGGTGACTTTATCAGAAATCTGGGAACAATGCAGACTGCCTCGGGGTCACACAGCTATAATGCTAGTATCTACCAGCTCACTCAATTCATCAATGGATGGCTTTATTAGATCAGTCTTTGGAGAACACCATTCTCTTAGCTATTAAAACTTAAAAATGGAAAACTGGAGCTGCGACTCTATAGTCAGGGCGCTTTTCAGTAGTTGACATGGGGATGAATCCTGTTGCTTTCGCTTAATGTGCAGATACAAGATGTTGCTATGGATATGTCATAGTCATTCTACAGAAATTTAGTATGCCTGTTGCCATACAAGGAACCTTCACTTCATGCACAGCAACTGAGTTAACTGGACTTATTTGTGGGTGTACTTAATTTTCACTTTTCCTTCTGGCTGTACTATTGTGTAGAGAATGTTGTAAACACCAGGTGGCATTATTTCCTAGAATGTTCAACGCAGTGGAGTCTGAGTTTCATATTTACTATGGCTCATTCATTTCATACCTTGATTACAACGTAAAACTTTCATATGGATCATTTAGATGTTTATGGACACAAATGGCTTTCAATAGCTCCACAAGTGATGTTTTTGATCACGTCAATGTGACCCAACGCCAACTGCATTTCAATACTGAACGAGATCTCATTCAGTTCTTACGCACTACCACAGAAGTATGACCAGCACTGCCCCTCGCACCACTTGAATAAATAAGACTACTACACATTTTTGGCAGCCATTCAAACGCCCACCGTACAACCATTCGTTTAATAAATAAAGTCTTCGTTTCACATGGAATTTATTAAGAGCTTTTTCCATTGGCCCTGTCTTTGGTCATTGCAATTTTTCTTTCACACAACATGCAATTATGGCTTTGACACTCAGGTGTAGGTACCTCCACATATGACATTCCTCCTTGTTTACTACTGTTTCCACAGTAATCGCATTCACAGCTGCCCATCTGTTCTCACCTCGTGGTTAAGTTTTTAGCGTTGCTGTCTCTAGACCTGGGGTACCGAGTTCGATTCCTGGTTGGGTCTGGAATTTTCTTCACTCAGGTACTGGTTTTATGTTGGAATCATCAAAAATTCATCAGGTCACCGAAGTGGCGCTAGGTGGAGAGAGTTACACTATGCGGCCTGAGATGAGGTCTCCCAGCCAATAATTCCATACTTTCATTTCACACCCTCTGCCGCGCCGAATCCAGATGAGATTCCAGTTGAACGGTACGGATTAGTATAGCTAACAGACTCTCAAGAGGCCATACCACGTCACTTCACGACTGACATTATCACGAATGATGGTGCTACATGCTACAGCGTAGAAGTAGGGGAACCTGTGGCAGAATGGGGTACTAAATGTTCAAAAGTCATTTTGAGATACAATAAACTTATAATAAGCTGTTAAATTGGTTCAGACCTCTTTATTACAATATTAGCTTACAAAATATTACACCACATCAACATCTAACTACGTAGCTTCCCATATACTGAAAATTTTGGGAAATGGTAATTTTTTCCATTTTTCCCCATTCGCGAGGCAAAAAAGGGAATAGTATAGAATAGACAAAACTTAATCATAAAATCCTAACAGTTTATACATATTTCACGTACAAAAATTAGTTAGAAATGGTATATAAACTATAAACATTCATGTTTCGCATCTTGTGCATACAAGGACAACCTCGTCTTAACTTTCGACCCCCACAGATGAATTGTAAACCCAACTTGAGGAGTATGCTACATCTGAGTCAACCTTCTTCAGAGAAGTCGAAAGTAGTGAAGACATTCAGCGGCATCTTATAATTCACCACAATCATTGGAGAATCTCGACTACTTTAATTTTTAGTATGTTTTGGAATTGGGAGAATTCTTCTTAGTTGATTTCAGTTCGAAGTAGCTTTACGTTTTTTGCTTACATCAGACTTTTTATGGACTTCTGGACTAATTCAAGACGCGATTTAGTACCATGTTGCTATGTTTTCTTCTTTAGTTTTCCTTCCCCTGCATTAGTTACCTCGGTCTTACAATGAGAAGAGTTCAAAATAGCTGTTTTGGCTCTATTTTGTTTTTTTGGACTAATGTTTTCTTTAATGGTTGCAACTCAACATCAGTGGTTCAAGATGGTAGGAAATCTTCGCTTCTAGAAACATTCTTGTCAGCAGACAAAATTCTAGCTTTTCGAAAGCCATTAACAACGTGTACCCCATTCTGCCACAAGATCACAATTTCAGATTACGTAACATCCAGTGAACAACATGAGAAATAATTAATATTTGATATACTTAAAAATTAATTTGCGTAAATGATGACTAACTGAAAACCTCAGCTGCCGAAGGTGTTGTTGATATAACTCGATGTGGACAGCTGAAAATGCGTGCCCCGACCGGGACTCGAACCCGGGATCTCCTGCTTACATGGCAGACGCTCTATCCATCTGAGCCACCGAGGACACAGATGAATAGCGCGACTGCAGGGACTTATCCCTTGCACACTTCCCGTGAGACTCACATTCCCAACTGTCCACAATTCTACATATGTATTGTACCTTATAGACGTTTGCCCACTCACTCATTATTCGCGCACGTTTTGGCGATTCCCGTAAGAATGTAGAATTGTGGACAGTTGGGAATGTGAGTCTCACGGGAAGCGTGCAAGGGATAAGTCCTTACAGTCGCGCTATTCATCTGTGTCCTCGGTGGCTCAGATGGATAGAGCGTCTGCCATGTAAGCAGGAGATCCCGGGTTCGAGTCCCGGTCGGGGCACGCATTTTCAGCTGTCACCGTCGAGGTATACCCAAAACATTTAATCCAAGGAAAAGATGCACGGTCATCAACAGTAACTGTTCTTTCGAGAACAAGTTACTGTCTTCGTATATATAATTAATTTGAGCATACAATCAAGACTGTGGCAGTTTAGGTGTAACAAACATATGTTTCTTACATACGAGTCATTAATGCCTGAATTTTGCAGAAACGTGTAGTGAAAATGTATAGACACGGAACAAGCAAGACTACAGTACGTAATTTCTTCGATGCATTGTTAGATACTTCGCCTCGACCCCTGGACACAGTTCTAACAACATCAGCGAGTTGGTAGCACCTACAAGGTAAGAAACACCACTTTACCTTTCTGCTTCATTACCATATTCTGCCACATGCTCCCCCCTACTTTGTTGTTCGCATGTGGGTGATGTAACGAAGTACTATTGGGTAACGTACAACCCTTCTGCTTGGTAATGTAAGACGTTATATTTTGTGTCGTAGTTTACACTGTACTGAGTTTCTGTTCACCTCCGTATCTCTGTAAGTGACTCGTGTTTTGGCAATCAGTGTACATTCACTCCGATATACGGTTGCAGTGTAGCGCCGGAAGCAGCGGTCCCTTAAGACGCTCGGCTTACAATGAGCTCTCGACGAGCTGTTAACGCCGTGGAGGGCCGGTACTTCAGCGCGCGCGGGACTTGTGACATCCACCAAGTTTGGCGAACTCCTAAGACTCAGCGGCCCTCTCCCGGAATCGCTTCGATTCTATTAGAATTGAGCGTCGTCCCGTGGAAACTCTCGTAATTACGTTAATGCAGTTGCCAGCTCTTAGCTCACAGTTTTCGGGAGGTCTACACAGCGGAGCGACAGGTGCGGTATAGAATTTCGCCGTAAGAAAGGAGTGTATGCGTACATTGATCGTGGGCCTACCCTCTCAGCTTTACCGTTTCCCTAACTTACACTTTAGCAGAAATGTTCTAATCTAATTCCCGAAATAATATGCTTTCTAGTGCGACGTAAGTGCACTGGATGACAATACGTGGGAACCCACTCAAGAATTTGTAATGTATCACCTTTTTCGTCTGTGTGGGTTTTTTTATTTTAAATTGGTTCATGAAAGAAAAAGTTATCGAAGAAAAGACAGAATACGCTGCACTTGAGAAAATAACCATGTAATCATAAAATTACCGTTAGCTTTGTTAGCCTTTTCTTGGGAGCATAAATTTTTTTTTTCGTATAAGTTTACTTTCATTCTCAACCAAGAAGTAGCATCAGACTAAGCAGTCTTTGCTGGAAAGCAGCGAGCTTAGTGAGATAAACCACGCTATCGATTATTGTTAGAGCAAAGGGTTAGTTTTCCATGATAATAATTATTACAATCGGACTTTGCATAAAACATAGGTTGCAGGTTCGAATCACAAATGTTGAGAAGGGAAAACGAAAACGCACTTCTGGCGAACTGACTATTTCCGATTAATTTACTGCTAAAAATTTATATAAATCGAACTTCATTTACACGGGAATGCATGGTTTCGTACTATGCTACCAAAATAAAAAGGAAATAATTCAAACAGCATTATTATTTAAAGAAGAGTGCAAGTTACAGTAAAGATGCAAACTTATATCACCGATTCTGGAAGAAGAAGGAACAGTGCAATATAAGTTTATTAGTTTAGCAGAAAAAAGATCGTAATCCTCTGTCACAGATAATTCATATACAAAGGTGATGATTTTCTGAGACATAATCCTGTCTCTAATGTCGAAATGACAAGTTCAGTTAGGGTGGCTGTTTGAAATGAAATGTATTGTTATATAGCCCGCTTGAAGGCTACAGACCACATCTGTCATAGTGCATGCAGAAGTCACTCAATTGTACCTCACCCACTTCTCTCAGGAGTTTGAGTGCGCGACGTACAAGAAAACAGTTACGTAACCACTGAAAAGAAACATGCAGTGTTTTTGTTGAAACTGTTGTCTTCTTGCAGAATTATAATGGTTTATTGAAGCAGTTCGGTAAATAATCATGGTGACGAATGATTCGTCGTGAAATTAACGCAAGGGATTAAAGGGCTACAGATTCGCAGCAAAGTTAAGCTCAAATGATGATTTTCTTAATTATCGTTCTCGGCAAGTGTTAGTTTAACAAAACCTGTTGCCAAGTACGCGTGGCATTTAGCAAATGTTTTAAAAATTTCTGTATGTGTGATTTATACTCACTTGAAATTTCTGGTTTCGGAAGTCAATACAGATACGTATAGTATATGGGTGACGGTCGTCAGCTGCACAAGGAACCATCGTGAAGGACACGATCCGAGCAGTGAGGCTGATGACCAGAATAGTGGGTAGGATGACTTAGCGCAGTCTAGTTACGTCTCAGTGAGGCATCAGGTAGTTCGTCGTAATCAGGTTACGTGGAGAAGGTGTACAAAAAATTCAGGAACCACTAGTAACTTTCCACATAACTTGGGGGCAGGGGGTTACCCTATATACTTGGTCCTTACATCGTTGCTTAGCGTCCATCCATTACAATGCAACATAAATTGTCAATTATTGCTTTCTGCCACCAGAGACGCTCAGTAACAGTCTTGTACAATCAGTGTCCACAACATGCACCGAATCTTGCGTCTGTGGACAAACTTTCATCTGCATTTACTGTATAGTTTAAGTTAATAATGAGAGTGCACGCAGAGCTTCACGTCCACTGCCTAGATTCTTTGGAGTCAGACACGAGTTGCTGCAAGTTAGCATAGTTATCATTACATGTTCACGCAGCTGCATAGTGAGCTCCAATGAAGATAAAACTTTCTCACCACATTCGGAGAGTATTCTAATTTCCACATAGCACCATGAGACTGCTGATCTCTACTCAGGTGAGTGTAAAATTTTCACCCGAGTTTTTGTTGATGTTCAAGATGTGCTACACCATGCTTTGTTCACCGGTGTCTTACTACTTCACCGCTCACCCACAAGTGCAAAAATATTTTTAAAATCGATTTCACTGGATAGTAGTATTTCATTACTTATTTCTTACGAGCACGTGCGTTAATGTCGCCCACAAGGATAGCAATTAAGGTATTTAAAGGGCAAATACAGACATTTTTCGGTTAGAAAGTTACACATAATCAAAACGAAGAAATAAGTTTCCATGGAGTAGCATACTTTTTGAGACTTTGGAGTGAGATAGTTACACATCGATATTCTTTCGTATCTCACCATTCTTGTAGGCCGGAATAACATTGTTTATTCAGTCACAGCATAATTACCCTTTGTATATTTTATATTGCAACTAAATCTATGCGCGAAATGTCATTTAACACACAGGAAATATCAGTGGGTTAGTCCAAATCAGAGCAAAATATTTTCTTCGTATTCGTGAAGTGGCAAGTTGAAATGAAATTGTGCAAAGCCCACATACACTAAATAATATAGGACTTCGAACCCAGTACATACATGTTCAAAAGTGGATCCTCATGTTACAGTAACAAGCTGTATTACATATGTACAAACAGACCAATAGTGGAGGCATTTCCCCCGAAGTACCAAGCTCTGAGGCAATTTAGTTCAAAGGTTCAAGGCAAGACAGACAAACAAATACTTCTTACGGCTAAATACCTAGTACATACAAACAGAATAATTACCTACACAGTGAATATCTAGCTTTACGAGAAAATGTCTCCTTTTTTGAGAATGAATGGTAATTTCAAATCAGATAGCATCAAGTAATTCTACTAAACTACCAAAGGTAGCAGAAATTCTTTGTTCACACAAAGGCTGTTCATTGAACATTGCCAGGCTGACTTTAGTACCATGGTTATAGTACATACAAGACACACACGAACGCTAAGAATGTCCTGCTGCTTTGTGTTCTTACTAGCTATAATTTACATATGTACACTTTAGTACGACATTGTGAGAGACAGCCAAGGAAATGTCCATATCGAGTTCATTTGATGTATGTAAATATTGTGGAAAAGATTGTTTATTCTATGCACTAGTTATCTACATCATCCATATTAATAAATGTTAAAGTAAGGAACGTCCCCCAATCCATGTGGATTCTGTGTATAAATATTGTTCCAAGATTTTCTCTTATTATATTAATTACTAATACACAACTGTTCACTAACTTTTTCACAAACATTAGTGAAAGAACAGATCAGGCAGTAATGCAGATATGACGATATAGTTGCTTTATTTATAAGGTACAGAGATGGTTCTATAATCTCCCGTTCTAATATCTGTCACATCTCTTCGGTAAACAGCTCTCGCTTACATTTCATGGAGTAGCAGTCTTGGCAGTAAATTTTGTGTGGAATCAGTTCTATAATATACTGATAATATGTTGATACCTAGCTTCTTGCTAAGAAGGTACATACATCAAAACCAGTCTTTTAAGTTCGGCGTGAGGTTGCAAGTTAATAGTTGAATATTCTATAACTTTGTCGTTTACGTTTACTTCGTCATTCTTCACAGAACTACAGTGAGAAGGTTGGATGCTAATTTGTGTAATTTTCATCGTAAGAAACTTTATTCTTATGTCCTGGCGGTATTTTCCATGTCTGGCTTTCGTCTTCAGCAATTCTACAACAATATGTTCACCATCGATTCTCAAATAGCACTTGCCCGAGGAGAAGTCTGTTTTTTGTGTCCCTCTCCCTCAAATACACCATGCCAAAAATGTTTCCGACTATTAATCCATCTATAAGTAAGATAAGTGAGCTGCGACACCATTATCTGAACATTTGTCTGTATCATAATGTGTATCAACTTTGTACCGACTGTTCTAATAATTTTTCACTTTTGTACTAGGTAAGTAGGCCCCCTCGTAACTTCACCAATCTTATTAAATAGACTCTCATTTACAGGAGCACGTGTATCAATAACAATTGTACTCATAATTTCTCCCAGAATAGCATTAGTAGTGGACTGAACTATATTTATATATTGATGACGGGATTTATGATGGTCACTATCTAACTCATCTCTAATGTCCATGTCTTCATTGTACCTTAAAAGGTTCTTGTTTTTTCTGCTTCCACCCCATCCCAAGACGCTGTCGATTCTAGTTTGTTGAATGAGTCATAGCTGGGGGAATTCTTCTGTCACCTCAAGAACACTGTCTGAGTCTGTACTCGTTAGCTGATGTCAACAGCACGGTTATGTACTGGACTACTTTGCTGGTGTGTACCATGTGATGGAATTCCAAAGATTATTATTGGTTTGATGCCACTGAATTACTCTGTTACTGCAGTATGCGAATGCTACCTATTGTCTGCTCTTCTTCTTTTGTTGGAATTTGTCGGGCCTCAATTTGTATGCTAAATACTACCCAGTGGGTGCGCTGCTGCCAGTGTGACAAAGCTAACGTAACAGTTACATCGTCTCCTTATTGTAGAACTATACGCATGACGGAGTGGACTGATCTGCGCCATTATTCACCTTCAGATCCTCATATATTAAATCAATAGACTCCAGTGTGCAGATAAAGTGTTCTATGTTTCTCTCCGTAATGTGGACTAACTTTTCTCTTTTGTCCAGGCATAGCTTCACTAAGTCTTTCTAAAACCTCTCTATGAGAAATAGGTTCATGCAGATACCTAGTTTTATTTACATATTTTTGGAAATGTTTTCGAGAAGTGCCTTCTTTACTGTGGAATTAAACACTTAGGTGTGGAGTCTTTCTTATATGCGATTCGAGCAACACTTTGTCAAGAAAACTTTCTGAAATTTTTCATAGGATTGACAGCTTTCAGCACTTTCAGTTGCCCAAAGGACGACATCCGTTTGGATTTAATCCATTTATGAAATGTATTTATTCTTGCTCTGACAAAGATGTACATAATACTCTCTTAAAATATTTTTATGTGCACAACAGGACGAAGATTTTTCTTATCATGTGTGATAAGACAGACCAGTAGTAATAACGTGATTGGTGAGAGAGGACATGAGAGATGTGAGGAGAGCCCTTATTGAAGATGAGATTTAAATTGAAGAGTGTGTCTGCCTCTAGTATATGTACAGATTAATGACACTGACGCATTGATGGTCGCTGATACAGGTAGCGAGTGTGTGCACTGCGAAAGGACTTTAACAAATAATAAACAAAGAGGATGTACCAATATTACCTGCACAGGGAGTTAAGGTCACAGTTGAGGTTAATAGAAAGAGTAAATTAGTAAAGAATCAAGTGTTACTGGACGTTGGAATTCAAGGAATAATGGTAGAGGTTAGTGCCACAATGGTAACAGATTTCTGTTTTTAACATAGATTAGCTATTGATTTGTTGGTAGCCTATGTGGCTACTGTGTATTTTGAAAAGGACAGAACGATGGTGAATGGTGTGAAAAATTAGATCACATTTGGTAAAAGGGTTACTCTCTTGAAAAGGCACAGAGAAGATAGTACCTGAAGATGATGTATGAGTGATTTCAATAGGAAATAAATAAAGATGAACGTAGATTATAACAGGGGAGCAGTGATTACAACAAGATTGGAATAGATGTGTTGGACAATGAGGTAAAGGCTAAAGTAGGTAAATTAATGTAATGATCGAAGTTCAAAAAAGAGAGCTAGAGAATTTACTTATAAGGTATAAGGTAGTGTTTTTCTAGCTAACTGAGATTAATGCCGGTTCTAGGCGCTGCAGTCTGGAACCGCGAGACCGCTACGGTCGCAGGTTCGAATCCTGCCTCGCGCATGGATGTGTGTGATGGCCTTAGGTTAGTTAGGTTTAACTAGATCTAAGTTATAGGGGACTAATGACCTCAGAAGTTGAGTCCAATAGTGCTCAGAGCCATTTGAACCATTTGAGATTAATGGCAGGTGAGCCTTATAAATACACAATGTGATCAAAAGTATCCGGACATCCTCAAAAACATACGTTTTCCATTGTGCTGCCACCTACTGCCAGGTACTCCATATCAGCGACCTCAGTAGTTATTTGACATCGTGAGAGAGCAGAATGGGGTGCTCCGCGGAACGCACCAATTTCGAACGTGGTCACGTGAGTGGGTGTCATTTGTCTCCTACGTCTGTAAGCGAGATTTCCATACTCCTAAACATCCCTAGGTCACTGTTTCCGATGTGGTAATGAAGTGGAAACGTGAAGGGACACATACAGCACAAAAGCGTACAGGCCGTCCTTCTCTCTTGACTGACAGAGACCGCCGACAGTTGAAGAGGGTCGTAATATGTAATAGTCAGACACCTATCCAGACCATCATACAAGAATTCGAATCTGCATCAGCATCCACTGCAAGTGCTATGACGGGCGGGAGGTGCGAAAACTTGGATTTCGTGCTCGAGCGGCTGTTCAAAAGCCACCAATCACGCCGGTAAATGACAAACGACACCGCAATGTGGCGATCCGATGGAAGGGTGTGCGTATGACGAATGTCCGGTGAAAGTCATCTGCCACCCTGTGTAGTGCCAACAGCAAAATTCGGAGACGGTCGTGCTATGGTGTGGTCGTCTTTTTGTTGTCTTGTTGTTTCGCGTGGCACTATCACAGCAGGGGCCTACATTGATGTTTTAAACACCTTCTTCCTTCCCACTGTTGAAGAGCAATTCGGGGACGGCGATTGCATGTTTCAACACGATCGAGCACCTGTTCATAATGCACTGGCTGTAGCGGTGTGGTTATACGCCAATAATGTCCCTGTAATGGACTGGCCTGCACACAGTCCTGACCTGAATTCTTACCTCTCCTCACTGCATCAGTCAGTGAAGAACGGGCTGCCACTCAGCAAGAAACCTTCCAGCACCTGATTTAACGTGTGCCAACACCATATTGAATTCCAGCATTACGGATGGAGGGCGCCACGAACTTGTAAGTCATTTTCAGGCACGTATCCGGATACTTTTGATCACATAGTGTATAAGGTCAAGCCACACCAACCGTTTAACCTGAGACCACGCCTAGTACTGTCAGCAGAAGGGATGCTACAACAAAGGAAATTGTATGAATGTTTTTTCCATATTATCTAGAGATCGAGAAATCAATACTTTAGCCCCTTGGTGTATGTAGAAAATAGATGGATCAGTGAGGGTGATACTAGAAACTAGGGCATTATATGGAATAATTGATGCTCAGAATGACGGAATTACCACATAACTTCGATGAAGCTAGTAAGTTGTCCGCTTTTCACTTGATAGAAAGCCACCAGAGATTCAGTTATCAGAAAATTGAAGACAATACATAGCTTTCGTGTACATAGGCAGATATTATCAGCTGAACATACTGCCTTTCGGACTAAATATATCAGCTTTGGAATTCATACAAATGCTGGATTTCATACTTGGGAAAACCCGTTGGCTAAAATTAATGTTTATGTTGACAGCATCTCAACTGCTGCAAGTGACTGGCAAGAACATGAGACTTTGGAAGAAGAGACAGAAGCTTTCACATGGGTAATGTTACAGTTAATATGGCCAAGCCTGAATTTGGAAATGGTGAGATACAATTCTTAGGACGTATTATCTCAGCAAAGGCTATTAATCCAAGTCTAACAAGCTGGAACTAATTAAAATCAGCTTTGGTATTATGTAAAGTTTACTGAAATTTGTAAATGAAAAGAAGTTGAACGTTGCTGTTTTGCTTAATCTAACAAAGATGAATGCTGCGTAAGCCTCGACAGAACAGTGCAATGAAGAATTCGGATGTATCAGTAGAGTGTAACGTAAAGGGGAAATGTTGTTCCACCTCAGACTAGATAAGGAATTTTGCATATCCCCTGACAGTTCAGACAGGCCATTAATTCCAATTGTTGCAGAGAGAATGTGAGATAGACCAGTGTAAGATTAGTTTCACGAGTGGTATGTTGACGAAATGGATTGCAACTATACCATTACGGACAAGGGAGCACTAGCAATTGCGTAGATTTTCAGAAAATGTCGCTGCTTTTTGATGGATAGAAAAGTAAATGTCTATACATAGCAAAGAGCCTTATCTTCTAACAAAAGCTGTAAATTGACTCATCAGGTGAGCCAGAGCCCTTCAGGAATATCAGATTGATGTAATCTATAGGTTAGGTAAAGATAACCTTGTAGCTGATGCATTAGCATGGCTATGATCAGGAATGAGTCAAGGACATCAAGTGTGACCCATATAAAAAAAGAATTGTTATTTCTGTATGGAGAGGGTTGAGTATGAAGATGAGATTAGAGAGTTGGTGAGAAACATCCGACAAGGAAAAGTGTGCGATGAACCACCACATTCAACTACTGGAATATAACTGTGTGAGTTGCTGATTGAAAAAGGACCTAAAACTGTAATTGAGCACTTGCTAGAAGTCCCAGAAAGAACGTATATGAGTTTGGAAAAGATATCAAATTTAGCTCTATAGAAATTTGTAGAGCAGGGAAAATATCAGAAGGCTACGTATGATAATAAACCGTCTCAAAATAATATGTGCTAGGAGAGCTAATGCTGGTCAGGACACATGGGAAATCGTCAAAAATTAATGCTGAGATGAAAAAATTTTACGAAATTAATGAAGGACCGTATGTGGTAAGCAGGGTAACCCAAATACATTGGAAATGCCACATACTGAATTCCGGTCAGTAAAAGGCACATATAACGTGGCTGATGTTAAGAAATACCACGGTAATGGGTAGAAAGCTGTTTGGTTATGAGTATCATGTATACTTGGTACCAAAAGAAGCACCACTTCTGTTACTAAATGGAGAATGGTTAAAGGGCCAAGTATTAAACAAACTTAAATGTGTATAGTAGAATCGGAAAATGTTCTGGCAAGAGGCAACTAATGTTAAGAAATAGTGAATAATATGTTTCATCAGATGTTTGCCTGAGTTGAGTGGCTGCGTAGATAGGGAAGTGAATGGAAAATGACATCTGGCATGACATTTCAAGTGCGTAGATGGCCTCTCGGAAGGTGGCGTACACTTGCCGAGGCCAACTCACAAATGAATGTAAAGGTGACGTGACCAAGGATGCTCATCAAGTATTTGTAACAGACACAAGGAATATTGAAAATGTTAAAGGATGTTTGTAAACATATATTCTAACTATGGCAGTTTTTGTAACTGGTTTTCTTTATTATGAAATAGTTCAAATGAAGGACATGATTTCATGTCCAAAAAGAGGAGATACATTAATTAACTGTATGGTAAGTTGATAGAGACTTGTATACCATTTGCACAGAGAAATAATTAATAACGTAGAAACAATACGGCAAATGTAAAAGCTTATTAGTATGTTGTGACCAAAATGTGGTACTTTGTTACATGAAACCATAATAAAATTGACGATGCCTGGAGTCATGGGATATCTGGAGCCGGGATAACGTGAGGTGAAAGCCAAAACCAGAGCCCCAGTCAGTATGGATGACGACGCTGTTGGAAACTGAATAATGAAGGTTACCAACGGTTAAGCCTAACGTGACTACCGCAGCCAGGATTGGCATATTGGATTAACGACTGGAACATCGTTTAAATAAACATAGTATGGAAGAACAAACAGTCTTTGTTGCAAAACTGGAATATTTTTCTTTTATTCATCGTCTAATGAAGCGTTCGCCTTACACAAGGCATCTTCAGATTAGCCTATGATAAAAAATTCACTCTTTCATATAATTGGCAAGTCGATGATTTACTAACATTGTGCTCCCAAGAAGAAATAAAGCTGTAAAATATAGTATTAAGCACAAAAGATGTCGCACATGCAGATGTCCGAGCAGGTAACCACTGTGATCAGAATTTGAAAAAAACATTGTGCAATGTTGCCCACTACACACTCCAACAAAATTAACCCTTAACTCACGAGGTGTGGTCTCTGAGACTGCGCTAAAATATTCGAACTCTCTCTCCAAGGCCAGTTGTGACTACCCTCACCGTCATTGCCATGCCTACATTGCTTTTTTGTCGGTTGCGTTATCGCCCTCTGTGTTTGTCATTGACACGTGTTATTTATGGTTGTTAGAATCATCTAGACCGCGCCTATTTTCTTCAGTACGGTACTGTATAGCTCAATATTAGTCATTCATCACAGGTCTGCTATAGAACAAGAGTATCCTTCAGAGGAAGAAGTTCAGGAAAGTTGTTAAGAGAATCTGTCTGTTTCTTCAATGAATGTCTGTTAAAATCGAATACGATCTGACAAGTGATAACCAAATGTAGTTCCCAGCAATGACTGTCAGTTTGACAGACTTCCTTTTTGCACCTATTGGGTAGAATTCTTATGCGCAGATTTAAACGCTGGAATTTAGTTTTGTTTGTAAATTTACTTGCTACAGAGATTGTAAAATTTTTCAGTATGTAATATTGAACACTCTAAAAGTGTACTATTTAAAAGAAACAGACCAAATTATGTGCCTTTGTGTGGTGGATAGTTAAAGTCTGCAGGCTTTGGTTAGTGTTATAAAATAAACTAGAAGCATTTAAACAACACTTAAATAATTGTAAAAATAAGTGTTATATAGCATAAAATAAAAATTTCAAATGATTTTTACTTTAAATCTCGGTTTATACGTAGGAGTCCCAGAGAGCCCACCTCATGCTATACGTTACAGAAAAGTCACCTCGCGGTAGATGGTTCAGTAACAGGAAACCACGTCTGAAACACACAAAAGCTCTTTCAAGTAGTTGCCATTGTTATATAGTTAAAAGGCCTTCGAAGGAGTCCTATAAAACACATTACCTTGAGACTAGTCGACAAGTACAAAAAACAAATAGCTGGAATAGTCTAACAAAAAGTATATACACTCCTGGAAATTGAAATAAGAACACCGTGAATTCATTGTCCCAGGAAGGGGAAACTTTATTGACACATTCCTGGGGTCAGATACGTCACATGATCACACTGACAGAACCACAGGCACATAGACACAGGCAACAGAGCATGCACAATGTCGGCACTAGTACAGTGTATATCCACCTTTCGCAGCAATGCAGGCTGCTATTCTCCCATGGAGACGATCGTAGAGATGCTGGATGTAATCCTGTGGAACGGCTTGCCATGCCATTTCCACCTGGCGCCTCAGTTGGACCAGCGTTCGTGCTGGACGTGCAGACCGCGTGAGACGACGCTTCATCCAGTCCCAAACATGCTCAATGGGGGACAGATCCGGAGATCTTGCTGGCCAGGGTAGTTGACTTACACCTTCTAGAGCACGTTGGGTGGCACGGGATACATGCGGACGTGCATTGTCCTGTTGGAGCAGCAAGTTCCCTTGACGGTCTAGGAATGGTAGAACGATGGGTTCGATGACGGTTTGGATGTACCGTGCACTATTCAGTGTCCCCTTGACGATCACCAGTGGTGTACGGCCAGTGTAGGAGATCGCTCCCCACACCATGATGTCGGGTGTTGGCCCTGTGTGCCTCGGTCGTATGCAGTCCTGATTGTGGCGCTCACCTGCACGGCGCAAAACACGCATACGACCATCATTGGCACCAAGGCAGAAGCGACTCTCATCGCTGAAGACGACACGTCTCCATTCGTCCCTCCATTCACGCCTGTCGCGACACCACTGGAGGCGGGCTACACGATGTTGGGGCGTGAGCGGAAGACGGCCTAACGGTGTGCGGGACCGTAGCCCAGCTTCATGGAGACGGTTGCGAATGGTCCTCGCCGATACCCCAGGAGCAACAGTGTCCCTAATTTGCTGGGAAGTGGCGGTGCGGTCCCCTACGGCACTGCGTAGGATCCTACGGTCTTGGCGTGCATCCGTGCGTCGCTGCGGTCCGGTCCCAGGTCGACGGGCACGTGCACCTTCCGCCGACCACTGGCGACAACATCGATGTACTGCGGAGACCTCACGCCCCACGTGTTGAGCAATTCGGCTGTACGTCCACCCGGCCTCCCGCATGCCCACTATACGCCCTCGCTCAAAGTCCGTCAACTGCACATACGGTTCACGTCCACGCTGTCGCGGCATGCTACCAGTGTTAAAGACTGCGATGGAGCTCCGTATGCCATGGCAAACTGGCTGACACCGACGGCGGCGGTGCACAAATGCTGCGCAGCTAGCGCCATTCGACGGCCAACACCGCGGTTCCTGGTGTGTCCGCTGTGCCGTGCGTGTGATCATTGTTTGTACAGCCCTCTCGCAGTGTCCGGAGCAAGTATGGTGGGTCTGACACACCGGTGTCAATGTGTTCTTTTTTCCATTTCCAGGAGTGTATATCTGTACAAACTTATTCTATTCATTTATGACCCACAGTATACAAACTCAACGCAGTCTGACTATTAATAACACAAATGAATGGCCCTGATTTAGAAGAAATCCTAACAATAACCCATACATTTCGTAAGTAACTTTCCTTACAGAAAATCTTCATGGCACGAACTACAGCAAATACAGCAAGTATACATCTAGCCAAATAAAAAGATTCTAACTACTGTAGGCTCTAACTACTATTATACAAGTGGTCAGCAAAGAAAAGATTTGGTTGCAGAGCAAACAATGTATTTAGCAGATTTACCTTAACCATGTGACATCCATTTCGAAAATTATATAATCGTCAATAACTCCATTACCCACATTTTACAATCCATATCCAACCAATATCAAATCTCCATAACGGACTCACGCCCAGACCGTCCGCTCGCGCTAACACTGCTTGTAATCTCCATCACTGTTAACTTCTAACTGTTAACTTCTAACTCCGAGCCCTTCCAGCTACACAGAGTCTCTTAAAGAGGGCGTACAACGCTGTCAGTGATATTAATACAGTTTAAAGCGCTGCCTACATATAAACAGGTTACTTACACCCTCTGTCAGCAAACGCGACTTTGTACACTTGCGGACTTTAGTTAGAACAGCACTATTTCGTTTGTTATACAGCGACTGCATCTGAGTGCCACCTCGCCAATGGAGAAACAAGCTACTGCCCAGGAAGGTCTTGTCTCCTATGAATGTGATGCTCTGTTGGCTCAGTAGATGATGGTTTTGGACACGGTCTTCAATCTGCAGTTTATTATCTGCAGTTTATTTTTCTCCTGTGACCCTCTAAATCTCCATTGTTTTGCGGTATATGGGAGTAAAATAAACTGCAGAAATGTATGTCTGAAACTGTCATCCACCAATGCAACAGAGCTTCACATTCATAGGAGATAAAGGCAGTCCACGCAGCCGCTACTTTCATCTTTTCCACTAACGATCGTGACAGTCAGTCGCAATCACTGAATAACAAACAATGTTGCAACCAGTCCGTCAGCACACAAAGTCACATTGCTGCCGAAGTGGTAGCATAGTGACAGGCGCCGATGCCTATCACCTCTATGCACTGTAACATCATTGGACGATGTTTCTAGACACACGTTCCTTTCGTCATTTTTTCGTCAACACAGCTTCTACAACCCCTCGAAGTATGGTGCTACGTTTCTCTGACACAATGTAGAATCTCATCACGATCTGTCCTACACAATATTTTTATTAAACAATCCTGTTGAAGTTTCACCAAAAACGAATAGATTTTATGGATTTATATAAATGCCTAAAGCACACTGAATTTCAGTTTCTTAGTACCCACACAATATTGCCATTCCGTTTCCCATGCTCTCATAATTTCTATACCCATTGTCGTTTTAATATGATAAGCAATGAATTAAATAATAATGTAGAAAATGCCATACTCCACGTTCAGTTTTCAATACAATGAACAGAAAGTTTCCAGTATTCTTGGCACGTCGCGCGGCTAGCACCAGTACCCCTTTCTTGTAATGTCATCTTTGCCATCGATTTCGCATTAGCCCGTCGCGAGTCAGTTGTTCATCACGGATTCGGCTGTTTAAGTGTGCAGCGTCAAGACAGCAGATCAGACTGCGTGGTCTGTCGGTTGCGCTTACAACGGGGCGGAAGGTTGGCCCTTTACGTGGTGTGCGTGTTATTACTGAAGTGCTGCGGCCGGAGGCGACGGAAAGGTTTTAGGTTCCGGCACGAGGCATGGTGTTCGGCTTTTCTCGCCACGCAGTGCATGTTGAGAAGAAGAGCTTGCCAGAACGTCGTCTGGCATTAACCGTTCGCCTGGCCATATGTTGTGTGTTTGATTTTAACAGGTGTAGTTGTGTGCTTACATATATTTTGTGGTGTCACCGCCAGACACCACACTTGCTAGGTGGTAGCCTTTAAATCGGCCGCGGTCCGTTAGTATACGTCGGACCCGCGTGTCGCCACTATCAGTGATAGCAGACCGAGCGCCGCCACACGGCAGGTCTAGAGAGACTCCGTAGCACTCGACCCAGTTGTACAGCCGACTTTGCTAGCGATGGTTCACTGTCTACATACGCTCTCATTTGCAGAGACGACAGTTTTAGCATAGCCTTCAGCTACGTCATTAGCTACGACCTAGCAAGGCGCCATATTCAGTTACTATGTCTTCTGAACAGATAATATTGTGACTCATGTACCGTCAAGAGCGACGTTCATCGTTAATGGATTAAAGTTAAGTATGAAACTAATTACGTCCGCTTTCTGAATTCTAATTCCTTGTCATGTTCCAGACCTCACGTCAGTATAGTTCTTCCCTCCTCACGCCAGCCTGCGTGAGCTAAAACACGTGCATTTGGGCCTCCTCTCGTCACACGGTGTTGGCTCTTCTGCCAACACAACATGTTTGTTTATGGTTAAGTAATGATGTTTTCAGAAACGAGTCTGATGTGTCAAAGTTATGTCTCACGCTTCATGACAACGGGGCTCATGCTTTCCATCTTAGTTTCCTACCACTTGGTGGAGGACCTGCAGCTATATGGAAGAAAACCCGCTGAGTTCCTTATTATTGAGTAATGGTATATCTAAAATGGTCGTAATCTTGGTCATAAAGTACCGAAAGTAGCAACTTAATTAACGAGTAACGAAATACTATGTTGTCTCGTATAACTACATCAGATTCCATGAAAGTGTGATTCTGGTGGGCTCTTGCCCGTTTAAAGTAATACTCATCTGTTGTTATTAAGTTTCAAGGAACAATCTCATTTACGCGTGTGTAGGAGAGTTTAAATAGATTCTTAAGCATTGACTTTAAAAAATTCTTTTTGAGAGCATCACTGTTTTAATGTTTTTTTTAAATTCTTTTATATAATGTGAAAGTGGAATTGCAAGTGTGTTGTTGTAGTTCATTTTCGTTTCAGTTGAGGGGAGCGCAGTGTAATTCGTCCGGTACGGTGGGGCGTGGCACCTGGGCTTGACGGCTTGGAGTCGCCATTGGACTGGCCCCCTGCTCCTGGCCTTATGTCTCGATCTCGTGCTTGAGTATTGATGTTCTTTGTTTCTGGCTCTGTCGTTAAGCTCTGTAGCTCGTTCCTCTGCTGCTTTGGCAAATATACCTTTCGCTCGAAATATGAATTCGAAACCTGTAAAATTGGGTCACTCTGTAATTAGTGCCCCATCAGGATATTGGAGGCTCCGCCTAATTATTTCACTATTCCCTTATCAGCCATTTGTATCATATTTGTACCTTGTATGCTGATTGTGAAGTTCAATTTTTATAAAGGAGAGTTTCATGTGCGTATGTTCTCAGGGAATGTTCAGATGCAGAGGCGCTGGTTTTTTATTGTTTGTTATTTAATTAGTGACTGCCTGTACTGGCATCAACTGGATTATTCCGTATTCAGAAGTTCGTGTGCCCGGTGTCGTCATTGCCAATCGCAGCAATTTTAGAAGTTGCCTTATTGTTATTTGTGTGCCTTATATTATGCATTAATGTTACACCTTGGTATAAATTTATATTGCAAAAGAGAAGTCATTGTACAAGATAGTCTTGCGGCTTATGAGTCTGTCAAGTTTTGACTGTATTAAGTATTTACACAAACAGAATTTTTCTTATTGTTTTATGTATTTATTATGTAGATTTCAACAAGGGTTTTAGAATAACTTTTATTGTGCTCCTGTGAGGGTGTGAAATTTATCTGTTTCATTGTATTTAAATTGAGCAATCTAATAAACACTGTTAAACACAAGCTGTGTGTTTTTGGTAATTATGGCGCTGCTACTTCCTGTCGTATTATTCGACGCAAATAGCACGTTCCAATTCTCTTTAAATATAATTATTCACGGTAAGCATTAGTGAGGTATCATTTCGTTACACTAATTTATACATACAAAAATAAATGTAACTCACAATTTTTGGTGACTTGATTACTGTTCTATTGAAATCCTTAAGAGCATTATTTAACATTATAGCATTGCATATACACGAATATAAAAACACATTCCTTTATTAGCAACTTAACAGCGCTGCAGATATTCAGTTCCACTACACACTGCGTATTGATTCTCCCACTACGCACAGAGTATTTATTCTCCTTTTTACACTACAACACCACTTAGTTATCCACCATAACTCTTTTAACAAGCAATTACAATTCGACGATCGGTCATTCGGTCATTTATAACACACGCCACTGATACACATTTTGATACCGTATGGTTATTGTTTTAGTAAGTTGTATGCTGTCAGCCACTTTGTGTCACCTCAGTTTTTTTGCAGCTAAAGAGTTAATTCTATTTTTTTTAAATGTCCGATTATTCAACGCTATTGGTTTTTTATTTGTAGTTCTTGCACTTTATATGTGAACAGCTTCATGCGTTATGGTATACCATACGTTCGGTCCTTTACACCTAAGCAATTTTATATTTTTTCAGCTTTAGTTTTTTATCAGTCATTTTTACGATGGAATAAATTATGACGCAGTTAACAGCTTATAGATAGGACATTACCGATTCTGTTTTATTTTCTGAGATTACTGACTATTGTCATAAGCTATTTAGTGTGTTTGTCTGTTTTTGACTGAAGGGACTGAAAGATTACAAAATGGTTTTTAGCCAAAATACTGCCTGGCTCGCTGAGAAATTAGCTCTCTTCGCTCCCTCATGCAGGTTTCATTCGTTTGCAGCTCAGTGATACATACTTTTATACTTCTTGATTTTCAAAACTTATTTACTCTTGTTTATTACGACCCATTTGTATACGCATTTTACAAGCAGACTTAAGCAAGATCTTTTATATGGTTTTACTGTTTGTCATGTTTCTCTTTGTGATTATATCTGCATCCCTAATAGCTATAGCAAGTCATCGACTACAAGCGCCGTCTGCTGTAGGCTGCGTATACTAGTAGTATACATCTTGCACATTCCCCAGTCGTTTGTGCACAGCTGGGAGCACGAGTAACTGCGCCTCCTACTTATTTACTGTGTGACGCATTATGTAGGCCTGGTAAAGTTCTAGTGGATGTGGACGCCGCCACATACCTGACAAGGTAACCTAATCCCTATTTGTATAGGTATCTGTAGGTCAGTGTTGAAATGATAAATACAACCAAAGCGACAGCACGTTCAGTTTCAATCAGCAGTTTTAGAAGGTTCAGTTGCATTAAGCAATTTAAGTAAAAAGATAGAAGTTCACCTAATCAGCTATTTCAGTTTAAGTAAAAAAAAAAATTAAGTTTCAAGGGGTAGCTTAGCGGCAGGCGCCAGCGCCTATAAAGTCGACGCTATGCAGTGTCGGTGGATACCGTTTCTTGACAAGGGTTCCTACCCTCTACAATTCCTCGAAGTTTGTTGCAACATTTCTGGTACTCTCTGTATATTTACTTTTCAAGTGTGGAAAAAGCCTAAGGAAGATGTAAGAACCAATTGTATAGGTTTCTCCTATAAACCATATTACCTTGACACTGTTCTTTTCAGAACTGGAATTACGTTTCGAATAACCACAGATTTGAAAAGGAATTAGTAAAGGAGATCTGTGAGATTCTTACTGTTTTCGAATATATTTTATTTCCTAATTTTATGTTTACTAGACCTCGGAAGACAACAGAAGTAATTCCATGCCTTAAACAGCACTATAGAATAAGCTGGCAGGGAATAGGAAGCTGCTTCCCACGGAGGCGGTGGTGACGCCTGGGCCATGGGGCGCAGTAGTGGATCAGGGGAGTGGGAAGAAGCACACGAGCCCTGAGAGCGAATTTAGCTTGGCAGTCCACACATAGGGGAGCTACAAGTGTTCCGACGCGATACTCAAAATTGTCTCTTGTAAATACTACGAGGGCAGTTCAATAAGTAATGCAACACATTTTTTTTCTCGGCCAATTTTGGTTGAAAAACGGGAAATTTCTTGTGGAATATTTTCAAACATTCCCGCTTCGTCTCGTATAGTTTCATTGACTTCCGACAGGTGGCAGCGCTGTACGGAGCTGTTAAAATGGCGTCTGTAACGGATGTGCGTTGCAAACAACGGGCAGTGATCGAGTTTCTTTTGGCGGAAAACCAGGGCATCTCAGATATTCATAGGCGCTTGCAGAATGTCTACGGTGATCTGGCAGTGGACAAAAGCATGGTGAGTCGTTGGGCAAAGCGTGTGTCATCATCGCCGCAAGGTCAAGCAAGACTGTCTGATCTCCCACGTGCGGGCCAGCCGTGCACAGCTGTGACTCCTGCAATGGCAGAGCATGCGAACACACTCGTTCGAGATGATCGACGGATCACCATCAAACAACTCAGTGCTCAACTTGACATCTCTGTTGGTAGTGCTGTCACAATTGTTCACCAGTTGGGATATTCAAAGGTTTGTTCCCGCTGGGTCCCTCGTCATCTAACCGAACACCATAAAGAGCAAAGGAGAACCATCTGTGCGGAATTGCTTGCTCGTCATGTGGCTGAGGGTGACAATTTCTTGTCAAAAATTGTTACAGGCGATGAAACATGGGTTCATCACTTCGAACCTGAAACAAAACGGCAATCAATGGAGTGGCGCCACACCCACTCCCCTACCAAGAAAAAGTTTAAAGCCGTACCCTCAGCCGGTAAAGTCATGGTTACAGTCTTCTGGGACACTGAAGGGGTTATTCTGTTCGATGTCCTTCCCCATGGTCAAACGATCAACTCTGAAGTGTATTGTGCTACTCTTCAGAAATTGAAGAAACGACTTCAGCGTGTTCGTAGGCACAAAAATCTGAACGAACTTCTCCTTCTTCATGACAACGCAAGACCTCACACAAGTCTTCGCACCCGAGAGGAGCTCACAAAACTTCAGTGGACTGTTCTTCCTCATGCACCCTACAGCCCCGATCTCGCACAGTCGCATTTCCATATGTTTGGCCCAATGAAGGACGCAATCCGTGGGAGGCACTACGCAGATGATGAAGAAGTTATTGATGCAGTACGACGTTGGCTCCGACATCGACCAGTGGAATGGTACCGTACAGGCATACAGGCCCTCATTTCAAGGTGGTGTAAGGCCGTAGCATTGAATGGAGATTACGTTGAAAAATAGTGTTGTGTAGCTAAAAGATTGGGGAATAACCTGGTGTATTTCAATGCTGAATAAAACAACCCCTCTTTCAGAAAAAAAATGAGTTGCATTACTTATTGAACTGCCCTCGTAGTTTTTACAATCTACTTTTGACATAAAAAATACTAGGAGCAGCCTACGTGTCATTAGGGCTTTAATAACATAATGTCGTTATGTAGTAAATCAGTTAATTTAGTAAACAAATGAATATTGTTAAATTACCGATGATGTACTGAGAGCTACGAAGTTTCACGATACAAGCAAGAGATTTCGGTCGCGCGCTGATCTCGCCAGTCGGCGATAGGATGTACCCGGAGCCTGTTTTTATGTGATAGTCGACATTATCTTGATACTGAATTTCACTTAGTTTTTGACAGGAATTGTTTAAAAATATTAAATTGTCGTTGCTTCCTGATGTATTCTGACAAACACTACATAGTGGCATCTCTGGGCTTATTTCAAGTAATTAACGACATAGGAGACAATCTGAGTAGCCGTCTTAGATTGTTTGCAGATAATGCTGTCACTTGCGGTATTAGAAAGTCATCAGATTATCAAAGCGAATCGCAAAATGATCTAGATAAGATATCTGTATGGTGCGTAAAGTGGCAATTGACCCTGAAAAAAGGGAAGTGTGATATTATTCACACGAGTACTAAAAGAAATCCGCTAAATTTCGATTACGCGATAAGTCAGACAAATCTGAAGGCTGTGCGGTGTGGGATCCGCACCAGGTGGCACTGACCGATGACATCGACAAAGTACAAAGAAGGGCAGCTCGTTTTGTATTATCGTGAAATAGGGGAGATAGTGCCACAGACGTGATACGTGAATTGGAGTGGAGTGGCAATAATTAAGTCAAAGGCGTTTTTCGTTGCGACGGAATCTTCTTATAAAATTTCAATCAGCAGTTTTCTCAAAAAAAAAGAAAAAAGAAAAAAAGGAAGAGAAAAGGTTCAAATGGCTCTGAGCACTATGGGACTTAACATCTGAGGTCATCAGTCCCCTAGAACTTAGAACTACTTAAACCTAACTAAACTAAGGACATCACATACATCCATGCCCGACGCAGGATTCGAACCTGCGACTGCAGCGGCCGCGCGGGTCTAGACTGAAGCTCCTAGAACCGCTCTGCCACTTCGGCCGGCCCAGTTTTCTCCTCTGCTTACGAAAATATTCTGTTGGCACCCACCTACATAAGGAGGAATGATCATCACGATAAAATAAGAGAAATTAGGGCTCGCACAGAAAAATTTATTTGCTCCTTTCTCCCCCGCGCTGCTCGAGACTGGAACGGTAGAGAGGCAGCTTGAAGGTGGTTCATTGAACACTCTTCCAGGCACTTTATTGTGAATAGCAGAGTAATCACGTAGATGTACATATAGATGTATCTACAGATCAACTTATAATCACAGGTAGCCTGCTTCTGTTTTCTGAAGAATGCAATGTGCTACATGAACCGCTTCGAGGGATATCTCCGAGAGAATCACCGAAAACGAACAGGAAGAAATCATATAGGTCGATTCATTAAGACGTTCCAAGGAAGGGTTAGCTTAAGTAGGACAGCCTCGGGTGGGAAGCCGTGACCAACTGCACTGTATGTCACCTGTACCTTTATCTACGTACTTACGGCTAAATTTTGAAACATTTATTTAGGTTTAAAACAAAGAATATATTTTGAAAGACAAAGATCCTAACCTTCAAATTTCTCCGCACTTGCCAATCAGTTTTGGCATTTGGCGCTATATCTGTAAACCCATGATCCATCACCTGTTATGACATGACATACAGCTTGTAAGAGGTATGCGCTGCCTGCGATATAGAATCGCTGATTAGAGAGCAGTGTTGACTGCAGTACGAACTGTGTAACTGTTGCAGTGAGTTGTTGCTAGTCGCTAGTATGGGATAGTCCGCGTTTGTCTGCAGTCTGCTGTGGTCGGGAATCTGGAGATGGAGTATTATTGTATAATGTAAAGAAGCAGCGTCGCGCATATCTAGTAATGTATCTGAACTGTCATTCAAATGATTTAAAAATGTCCTAATAATAATTTTGATAATATAAAGTAATTTTAAAAAAAAAGCATTCATTTCAAAAAATCAGATGCTTCCTTTCACAAATCACAAATGTATAGGCCAGCATTGCACGGAGCTGTGCCGAAAAAATTTTTGGGTAAGAGCAGACATATTCGCCGTTTTTATTGAGGTAAGAATTTTTTGCCTTTTTATTCAGAATGATCTTACAGGGCCACGACACAGCACTGCTGTCATCCAAATTTTACCAGGTTACTGAATTTATTTTTTATTACGAGGTTTACGAATTTTTCTGTTTCGTGCTTACATTAAATGAGAAAAAGAATTTTGTGTGTACATTAAATGTGAATGCATTTCTGTATGGAGATTATAAATGGGAACCAATTTTGTTCTGAGGTCACACAAAAACTAGAATCTTTAACCAAATATTTATTATAATTTTAAAATTATGTGTGTGGGGAGGTTACACTTGGCGACCCTGCCAGGATAGTATTTCTTTGTGAATCTGTGAGAAGTAGTCATATATCTGCTGTTATTTACTTAAACGTAGTTTGCATCTGCCGCAACTCATTTACTAATTTGTCACTCTTTCTTTCACATATCATCGGCAATTTATTGCTCTTTGTTGTAATTGTGTTTGTTCCATTTTTGCTTTGTCTTTGTTTCAGTTTTGTGCTTAATTTTGATTTGTGGAAAATGCCGTGAAAAACTGTTAACAGTACATCGTGATGTGTAATGAGTGATATAGCCGACTCGAATAATTTGACCGATATTACTTGCGACACTCAGTGTACTAATGATAATCCTCCATTTACAGACAATCAGTGCGTACCGATCACTAATATTGAATTTGATCCTAATGATGAGCAAACAAATGCAATTATGTCCAGAGTAAATGTGACAATTGATGACGCGGTGCATTCCAATACAATGAACGGTGCCCAGTTAGACACACCCGGTTTGCAAAATTTGCATAGTGAACAGATAAATTTTTTTCACGAATATGAACATTGTAGTCAGAATACGTCAGATTTATTTGATTCCGATTAGTGACCAATAGTGTACATCCGATTAACAAACCTTTTCAAGAATCAGAGGATGACCAAATGGTTACACACAACGCGACAAATGCAGATACATCATCAAACAGCACAGAAAATAGACTAGGTAATATTGGCATGGATCAAGTTATGGCATTATTGCTACAACTTAATGAAAATTCCAAACAGTCGAATGAAAAACAAGACAACAATTTGAAACAGCTTAGTGAACAGATTACAGCCGTTGCCCTGCAATGTCATGATACTAAAGAACAATTACGTGAGGAAATTAAGGCTTATGCTAGGAGCAGTAGTGAAGAAATTAGATCTGTGGCACAAGAATCAAGTAATACACATGCAGCCACTACTAAATTACTTAGAGACGAAATTAGTGCAGTCGCTAAACAATGCTCTGAAAACGAAACACAGTTACGCGACGAGTTTAAATTAATGTCAGCAGAACTTTCGCGCACACTGGATGCAAAAGTAGACGCGAAATTTGACCAACAGAAAAGCCAAATTGACGAACGTTTTAATCACCACCTACAAAACAGTGAAACGCGTTACCGTAAATTTATACAGGAACAGAATAAAGTAAAGCGACAAGTCATGGAAACAATTACTGCACAGAGACAGGAAGATAAGCGTAAATTGTTTACGAAAGCGAAAACATACGTAGACAACAATATTGTTACAGTATAAGACGAAATTAATGCTATCAACCAGTTGAACACCGAATTACATGATGAAATCTCCGATCTTAAAGCAAAAACAGACACACACACAGTGGACTTTCAGACAGTGACCGACAGACTTGAACAATTAGAACTAATTCAGGGTCCCGATGTCATCAAAGCAGACGTTAAAAAGTTGAACAAAATCACACGTAAAATACAAGAACAAATTAATGTTTGTGACACTAAAAACGATGATCAGGTAAAAATACTGACTGAAAAAGATGATGAATTGGCCAGTCGTATTGACGTTATCGAAAATAATAATGGCACCAAATCGGATGATACTTCACCAGTTTCGTTTAATCAAACACCCGAATTCCAAAATTTACAGCAGACAATCAGTGACATAGGTTCGTCCAATAATACATTACGTAGAAAATTGTCATCTTTACAGCACGAAGTGACGGAAATGAAAAATATTTCAGCCTTTAACACATCACAGAAGACGCCACTTTGCGAACATTTATCAGACTCACACAGCCAGTATAATTTAGGTAATTTACAGAGAGTACATGACTTAGATTCCGAACAGTCACAGACAAACAGATTCTCATACAATCCTGAACCTGTTCAGACATACAGAGACGATAATTTTGATTACAAGTATTTTGTACCGTGAGAAAATTTAAAGTATTTAAAAATGTCAGAACACAGATTCACCCCTTGGATTGGATACAACAATTTAGCTTTGCTTTTCTACCGACTTGGCCTGTAACACATAAACTTGAATTTATTTGCAGTTTTTTGGAAGGCGAACCGGCAAATCGTATGAGACCGATCGCGAGACAATGCTATTCAGTAGATGAATTTCAGAATGCTTTTATGTCAGCGTATTGGTCGAAGACGACACAGCACGGAATCAAGGATCAATTAATTAATTTACCTAATTATGAGAACTCAAATTTTTCCACTGTCACACAATTTTTTTAACACATGGTCCAACAAAACCAATACGTAAGTGAGCCATACAGTGAATCTGCACTTATCCAATTATGTATTTCTAAATTACCATGATAATTAAGAGTATCACTTTTAACAGGTCATCAGAAAGAAAATATTTCGGCATTTAGAGATCTGTTACAGCTTTTGGAAGTTCAGCAATCAGATTATTCCTTCATAAACAAAAAATTTTCATATACTAACCAAGGACAACCAACACACAGTAATTACGATCAGCCACGCTATCTCAATAGCAAAGGTAATAGATGCTTCAGGAACGACAACCACTAGAATTTTAATAACAGACAAAATTTTAATTATCAGTGTCGTCAAAATTATCAGCAACAGGTTCCACGTTTTGGTAACAATAGACGCTTTTCACCGCAACAGCATCAAAGCCAGCCGGTTAGCATACCTAACCAACAATGTAATGTACAAGGTCAACCAAGCTTTAATGTTTCGCCGCCTACATGTATAGCGTCAGCTCCAACAAATAGCAACGCACAGCAACAAGGAAATCGGTATGTACAGAAAACACACTATTTCAGCTCATATCGCAATGTACCGTATAGAAATGACTATTATGACAGATGTAAAAGTAATGAGCAGAATTTTCAGCGTACGTTTAATAACAGTCGATCTTATCAGCAGCAAAATCATCCGCAACAACAAATTATCATGAATGAACCAGACAATAGATATCATCCCGAACGTAATACGTCAGGAAGAAATAACAGAACAGTACAAATAGTGGAAATGCCACAGCATCCTCCCGAAAATAATAGCACGTCAGATAGAATTTGACTAGATACAGTACAGGCTGCATCTTCCAGTAACGCAAGCAATGCTTTTGACACGCAGAATCTTGTTCACGAAAATGTTATTACTTTTGACGACATCCGAGAGACTCTCTTGCAGGAAAGACCAGTTATTCAAAAAACCATTTCACACCCTGTCATTGAAGTAAAGATTGGATCATCTAAATTTTCAGCAATAATCGATTCTGGATCACCTATGTCAGTTATAAATGAGGAAACTTTCAACGAATGTAACAAAGAGAATACCTATCCTACGTTACCATTAGGCAAAACTAAAGTAAAAGCATCAGTATCTGGTAAAGGAGTAGATGTAAAATTACAGACACATTTATCATTTTGTATTGCAGGTCATACATATTTATTCCACATTAGATTTGAAATCGGGATTTTGGCAAATTCAACTCCATCCGAACTGCAGGAAGTACACGGCTTTTCTCTGTTTTGGTGACTGTTATCAATTTTGTAAATTACCGTTCGGTTTAACTATTTCTTCAGCAGCATTTATACGCGGTTTGAATACTATACTTCCGACAGAACTTAAAGACAGAATCACAACGTACGTAGACGACATTCTTACTGCAGAAGCTAATTGGTCTGAACACAATATGATTCTCGAACAACTGTTACGTACTTTTCGTGCACAAGGACTCACAGTTAATCTCAGTAAATCGCACTTTGGCAAAACTTCTATAAAATTTCTTAGACATGTAATTTCAGCAGAAGGCATTGCGCCTGACCAGGAAAAACTTCAAGCTTTACGTGACATTACTGTTCCTACGATGAAGAAACAACTACGCAGCTTTTTGGGTTTAATTAACTTTTTTCGTAAATTTATTCATTACTCTGCTTTAGACACCTCTAGATTATGTCAATTGACGGGTAAAAACACTATTTGGTCCTGGGACAGGCAAGCACATTCTGAATGTATGAACCTGAAAGAAGCTTTGTTGAATGCACCACTTTTATCACATCCAGATCTTACTAGAAATTTTTCCATTGCCACCGACAGTTCTAACACCGCTTTAGGCGTACACATTTTTCAGGAAATTGACGAAGATGGCACTACAGTACTTAAAAACATCGCCTTTGCGACTCGCATTCTGTCACCTGCTGAACGCAATTATTCTGTTACAGAACTTGAAACATTATGTGTTGTTTGGGCATTTACGAGATTTCGGCATTTTCTTTATGGAAGACACACTACCGTTTACACAGATCATAGAGCTATACAGTTTTTACTTTCCGCTAAATTTACACACGACAGATTAAGCAGATGGAAACATTATTGACAAGAATTTAATTTTACAATTGTTCACATTCCCGGCACACAAAATATTGTAGCAGACGCACTATCCCGTTCTCTCAGCAACAATCAGCAAGACATCGCAACCAGCTTCTGCAAAGCAAATTTCAGCGTCATGTACATTCAACAAGTTGCATTTGAAAATTTCATTTCGTCGTCATTACAAGACATAGCACAAGAGCAGAGTAAAGACAACGTACGGAAAGAAATTAAACACCTTTGGCAAGATAGGAATAATGTTACCATTAGAAACCATTACACTGTACGCAATAACATTCTGTTTCGCCGCTCTCACCCTGACAGCAACAGTTGGTTATTATGTATTCGTGACGAGCTTGTTAACAAATTAAGTTGGTATACTCATTTAAGTTATGCACATTACGGAGCCAGAAAATGTTTTCTTATACTGAGACAGAACTGTTATTTTACCAACATGGAGAAACGTATTCGACGAGTTTTAGCGTCATGTAAAATCTGCCAGAAAGCTAAGTCAGATACGACTTCACATATTCCTCCATTACATCCCATTGTACCTGTTAAATTGAGACACATGGCCGCTGTAGATATTTTCGGTCCGATTCCCAGAACTAATAGAGGTTTTTGCTACATCTTTGTCGCTGTCGAACTCACTTCAAAATTTGTTACCTTCACTCCGTTACGCAAAGCTACTGCTAAAACTGTTTATAAATCATTTGTAAAACATTTTCTATTTCATGGAGGGCATCTATTGAAAGTAATTTGCGATAATGGATCACAGTTTCGATCTGCTATATGGACACGTATGTTACGAGATAGAAACATTTCTCCGATCAATATATCCAGGTACCATGCTTCTTCGAACCCTTGTGAACGACTAATGAAAGAAATTGGTAAACTGTGTAGAATATACTTCCATAAAAAACATATTGATTGGGACACACACATACTCTCATTCCAAGATGTAATTAGTTCCATACCAAATGAATCTACTATGCTATCTCCGACTGTTATACTGAAAAATGTTGAACCACCTAACAAAATTAAAGAGTTAGTAACCTTTCCTACATCTCGTCGACTACGACGCTATGAAATAATTGACATTACGCTGAACATCAAACGTGCCGCAGAGCGCCGGAGAAGACAGCAAAAACAGGTTTGTACATGCCGTGACTTTCACATTGGACAGAAGATATTTGTATGTACACACTATTTATCCAACAGAGGAAAGAATAGGTGTAGTAAATTTGAGCTTCTATACGCAGGTCCATATCGAATTCGCAGCGTTCCTCACCCCAATGTTGCACACGTCGAAACTTTGAGAACCAGAAAAAGTAAAGCCAACCACCATGTCTCCAATATTAAAACCTTTATTAAATGAATATACTTTATGATTTATCACACTGTAATGCCATTTCCTGATTTTTATATGACCAATGATGCAATTATATTTATGTGACTACTTACTGATGATTATCATATTTTTTCTTGGCAAGTGCCTGGCGAGTTAAGGTTAGCAGGTCGCTTTTCTTGTCGTTACACATCAGACCGTGCACATTTTCCATTCTTCATGTACGTATGATTGTTTACCTGTTTTGTTTGTATGCACTATGAAATCTTTAAGATATAACAAACACCAGTTGACTTTGACATTTTGCCTTATGATATCTCAACATCGTGACTATTTTACATTTTTTTTTTTTTTTTTGCTACTACACTATGATATTCTGTGTACAATTTTGCACCAGTATACTGTCTATGTTTTTGACATATTACGTTTTCTGTCATGCTATGCTGTATACTCAATTATATCACTAGAAACCAGTTTTTATTTAATGGGTATATGATTTAAATGCAAGACATTACTCATTGTTCATCATTTTCAGTAAGCAATAACATGTAAAAGAAGTAAATGAAACAAACCACAGTGAATTACTATGAAATGGGAATTTCACCTTCGGAATGAACGAATGAAGATGCAATACCTCGTCACGAAGAGTAAATGGATCGGAATTAACAAGCATTAACAAGAATATACTATACACATCGTATGATAGCGGTCTTAACTAATTTTTTCTTTCAGAATACGAGGCGATTGATGCAGGCTGTCAGACAGAACTACACATCTTAGTTTTAGTGATGAAATATGCTAGAAATAAGAAACTCTATACTATGAATAGTTGTATGACGTAAATGGTAATATGAATACTGAATAATGAATGATGATGTATAGTGATGAAGAATATGGTAATATGAATAATGAAGTTTTTCTTTGTAGGTGATGATAATAATGAAGTTATGGTGATATGAATAATGAAGTTTTTGTTTACAGGTGATGATAGTGATAAATTTTATATGGCCACTAAACGCACCACTTTTAAGTTTTTCTTTGCAGATGAGGATAATGATGAAGTTTATATATTTACTGTTAGTCAAGAAATGCTATGTAGTTATTTAAGTATTTGTTGCAGTTCGTTTTGACAGTATGTCTTATGTGGCATGGTATAACGACTGAAGGTTTTGGAAAAGACAGCTAGAGAACATATATATTGAATACACATTTCATTACCTGTTAATTAAAAGTTCACTACTTTTCAGCATAATATGCGTTTCTTCTTTCAGCTTAATAATCCATTTTGTATTTTTCCAGGAGAAGCTATTTATGAAATTAATGTGCTATAAGCAGTTGGTCATTAAACCTGTTCTAGTACTTGCACTTTTTTTACCCATTTCTGTGTGTCATTCATGAATGTGATCACATATGCTCTATTTGTTTCATAACCTTGCTACTGCTGACTCATGACGAATGACGTTACCTATCCTCATTTGCAGCAATAAGTCAAGAGTAAATATTGTTATGCCCTAGCAATTAATTATCGATCCAAACACAATGCATTGCCAGCATAAAAAAATGTATTACCAGTCCCAAATAATGCTACCAGTTTAAGAGAGTTTTGAGTAATACTGAATGATGTTTTCTAATCACAGACCTTGAGTAATAGTTACAGTGTGTTACATTTTAAATATGTCATATGTCACTTGAATGATGAGTTCTGAGTAATAGTGAATGATATTTTTGTAATAATGCATACATGCTCTACTCTCTTTAGCTCCTGTTTTGAAGGATGACTTCTGATGATTTGTAACTGGCCAATGAGTGCCAATAATTATTTTAAATATGTCGTATGTCACTTGAATGATGAAAAATGTTTTGTAATATTCAATACTTGCTATATGTTTAGTAACTGGCCAATGAATGCCACTGTTTCTTATATTTGTATTATGTCACTTACATGCTATATATAGGAATACTAGTAGCTTGATGCTACACTCATTAGCTCCTGTTTTGAAGGATGACTTCTGATTGTTAGTAACTGGCCAATCAGTGCCAATGATTAATATAACTAGATGAATTATGTAAATAGTATGCCATTAGTTAACTCTTGTTTTGAATGATCACTTTCGAATAATGCATAAAATGGTTTGTAACTGGGCAATGAGTGCCAATGTTCACTATAATCAGATGACTTATGAACATTATTCTGTAATACTTCATACATAGCACAGAAATGTTCAGTAACTAGGCGATGAATGCCACCAATTACTCAAATTAGTTGATAGACTAGTGTAATTCTCAATGATGACTGGCATAAGACTTAATGTCCTTCACCTTCTGACCTAATTACCAAGAATTACTGCAATATCCGTTTGTCCTGTCTATCCTCATGATCATGGAGCACTATATTTGGTTTTTGCACTAATTCTACGTTGGTGTACCTTACAAGAACGTGGTGTTGACACGACATGCTGTCCACCACCTTGAGCGATGGAGATGTTATTATGGTCCCACTGTTTGGTGTACCTAATGTATTACCAAAATGATAACATTGAATATTAATACGACATTTCAGTGTCTTGGCTACACTGATTAATACTTCAGGGAAGAGAACTTCAGATTGTCTCACTTGGTGTTGTGCTTCTGTAGAAAGATATGGACTTTCAGTGCAGCTACGTGCAACCTACTGTGCTAAAACCGTGATGCAATCCTTCCCTTTCCAATCCTAGTTCTTGTAAAATGGTAAAAAAATACTACAGTGCGTGTGCACTTTATGTCATTTGTTAATATGATTTGTACTCATTGCGTATACATTTTGTGATTTCTTGATATGTTCTGTAATTCAGTGTGTATGTACTTTATGTCATTTGCTAATATGATTTGTACTCATTGTGTATACATTTTGTCATTGCCAGATATGTTCTGTACTACAGTGCGTGTGCACTTTATGTCATTTGTTAATATGATTTGTCCTCATTGCGTATACATTTTGTGATTTCTTGATATGTTCTGTACTACAATGCATGTGCACTTAATGTCATTTGTTAATATGTTTTGTACTCATTGCGTATACATTTTGCCATTGCTTGATATGTTCTGTACTCAGTGCATTTGCACTATATTTCATTCCATGTTCTGCACTTATATATATGTATATATTCTGTGACTGTAAACTTAGTTAATTAAGAAAAATTTGTTGCTCATGGCAAGTCCAATTGACTCACCATCGCTGCCAAATTTTTGCCCCCCCCCCCCCCCCCCCCCCCAGTGGAGGGTTATGTAAGAGGTATGCGCTGCCTGCGATATAGAATCACTTACCAGAGAGCAGTGTTGACTGCAGTACGAACTGTGTAACTGTAGCAGTTCGTTGTTGCTAGTCGCTAGTATTGGATAGTCTGCGTTTGTCTGCAGTCTGCTCTGGTCGGGAATCTGGAGATGGAGTATTATTGTATAAGGTAAAGAAGCAGCGTCGCGCATATCAAGTAATGTATCTGAACTGTCATTCAAATATTTTAAAAATGTCCTAATAATAATTTTGGTAATATCAAGTAATTTTTTTAAAAAAGCATTCATTTCAAAAAATCAGTTGCTCCCTTTCACAAATCACAAATGTATAGGCCAGCATTGCACGGAGCTATGCCGAAAAAATTTTTAGGTAAGAGCAGATATATTCGCCGTTTTTATTGAGGTAAGAATTTTTTGCCTTTTTATTCAGAATGATCTTACAGGGCCACGACGCAGCTGTCGTCCAAATTTTACCAGGTTACTGAATTTATTTTTTGTTACGAGGTTTACGAATTTTTCTGTTTCGTGCTTACATTAAATGAGAAAAGAATTTTGTGCCTACATTAAATGTGAATGCATTTCTGTACGGAGATTATAAATGGGAACCAATTTTGTTCTGAGGTCACACAAAAACTAGAATCTTTAACCAAATATTTATTATAATTTTAAAATTATGTGTGTGGGGAGGTTACAAGCTGCAGACTTCATCAATAGACTCCTGAGCTACTTGCATTCGCCGTTGTTTTTGTTAGAAATTCAACAAATTTGGAAGAAATCTTACTGTCACACGATTTATACTCACGTCAATTAAAGGAATTTCATGGCGTGAAGAAACTTATATGCCAAAGTTCTTCATCTAATCTCCCATTGTGATTCAGCGATCGTTCTTTAAAACAGCGTTCGCTCTTTCCATGATTTTATTGGCTGATGATGTGCTGGGGCGTTCAGGGCGCTTGTAGGCTTCAGTTCCTCATGGCCATTTTCGGAACGTGTTCGTCACTTTTAAACCTTTGTTTTACTCGTAGAAGACTCACCAAAAGCAACATTTAATGTTTCGAAAGCTTTTCTGCATTTCATTTGGTTCTTAGAGAAATCCTGGTATAATATCTATAATCAATTTTGCTATAGAATATATAATTCCACGTTTCTCATAGCAGACTGAATATCCAATTTAATTATACAGGGTGTACATAAAGTCCAGGAAACCTTTCAATTATTTATGGTACAAGAACCAAACATTGTACAGATATCACACATATGTAATTTTGAAGAGAAATCCTGAAAGTTTGGTAATTTGCCGATAGTCAGCGCTAGTCGCAAACATGGCTAGTTCACGTGAGTAGCGAACTTTGTGTGTTGGAGTTCATGAAACGGCCTCCCCGATTACCAGATCTCACTCCGTGTGACTTTTTTGAACGGGGACACATTAAAAATCTGGTGTATGTACCGCCTCTACCACGTGATGTAGCAGAGCTCCGGCAGAGAGAACGGGAAGCGACTGCCACAGTCGACGATGCCGTGCTGGGACGGGTGTGGCAAGAATTAGATTACCGTATTGACGTCTGCCGACTCACTCACTGTTCACATATCCAATGTTTGTAAAAAATAACTTTCAGGCTCTCTTTTCAAAATGCAATATGTATTCCATCTGTACAATGTTTAATTCTTGTACAATAAATAATTGAAAGTGTTCCCGAACTTTATGTACGTCATTGTGCAGATACTTATCAGACATGTTTAGCATCACCAAAAAGTGAAAATATCGCAAAAAATCTGGCTAATAAAAGAAGCGGAATTATAAAATTCCTTTTCATTGTTGAATTATAAAATTCTTTTTCATTGTATAACACACTCCATATTTGTAGAAAGCCTCCAGGGCATAAAGTTACAGTTTAGGTGTTTTTATACAGCATTGCTAATCGGAAGAGTTCAAACGGAAATTATTTTGGACGGAATGGCGACACCGTATGAAGTTAAAAGTTTTCTATGGCTTAGCTTACAGTAGACAATGTGCCTAGTGAAGCATGTGATTTTCTTTCGTAATGTCTCCTACGGATGGGATACATTCATTGGTTTCCATTTACATGCTTAGCATGATATTGAGGCCGATGGAGCGGAGGAATTCGTTGTGTTTCTCCATATCGGAGTACATACGACAAACTATCATCCATAGTTGGTACTTAAATGCAATATTGAGTGTCTGTCGTATAATGATTAACTTTGCTGGCTATTGGAGTGGAGGCTATTTTAATTTTTCTTTTTTTAATTTCTGGTGACCACCGTAGATTTTTATCGTGTGCAGCTAGCCTGTTGAAGAAAATAAGTAGTGAAAGTGACACGCAAATATCTGACGTGGACTCAAATCTAAAGATAAGCATCATGCTACAAGCCATGTAATAGTTACTGAGGCACCGTCCTACTGCACACACAAGACGACCTCTGTTTCAGTACCAGATAAAAGCGTGGAGTTACAATACAACTACTGCTTTACATATTTTCAGTACAACAACATATCACTCAGAGTACCTCCAAGCAAGCATTTTAAAAAGGTACGATTAATGTATTATGCTACTTTTCTAAATCACTGAAAAGCTCAGGTTGCCACCAAAATAACTCATACGCTCAAAGTTTTCCGAACAGTTTTCTATCAAAAAAAACCTCAAATTTCAGTCATGGTAATTGGAAAATAAGTATAAGCTACAAATCACTAACTTTGTGTCAAGTATAAATCCCATACATAACATGTACTGTCCATCAGAGACAGGTGTCTGATGCACGGGGGACGCCATAAACGAAATCCCTTTTTAGGTATTTGCATGTACGAGGGGCGTTCAGAAAGTAAGCTCCGATCGGTCGCGAAATGGAAACGACTATGAAAATCCGATAAAGCTTTGCACAGATGTGTTGTGTAGTGTCTCTAGTATAACCCCAGTTAGCATCACGTCGCTCTTCTCATTTCTGAGCTCGCAGTGAGTGCGTAAAGATGTCTAGAAAATAGTGTCTGCCGCCAAGTACGAGGGCCTGGTGAGAAATTTCGCCTGAAGCTATGCAGCTAACATTACATAACTGTCGTGCTGTTTCTTCTTCAAGACAATTCTCAGCCGCATTCTGCAGGGGCAATGAAGATGCTCCTGCATCGTTTTCAAATGGAAATGTGAGATTACCCACAATACAGTCCGCAATTGTCTCCCCCTCAGTTTCATCTCTGGTCACATGAACCGCTGTCTTTGAAGACAACATTTTGACACAGACAACGAGGTGTAGGCCAGCGTGGAGAATTGGCGGAAAGCACTGGCGGCTGCCTTCTATGATGAGGCTATTGAAAAGTTGGTACAACGCTATGACAAAAGTCTAAGTCAGAACGGCGACTACGTAGAAAAGTAGCTGAAAGGTGTAGCTAATTGTTACAAGTAAAATATTTCTGATGTTCACTGTGGTTTCAATTTGGCAATCAATCGGAGCTTACTTTCTGAACAGGCCTCGTACATACTAAAACAGGACGCTTTTAAAGTCCGCAGTTTGTGTCCGCAAGCAGGCATTCAGCGCTCAAATGGCGACTAACATAACCTATGACAAGCTCCAGCACCTGCGACTGACGTAAATATTTCCCACATTTATTTATAGAGAACTCTACTATTAGAAAACGAGAAATATTTTTTCCATTGAAGGAGATCACCTGTTTCACACCGTTCGCATGTACTAGTTTTTGAAGCGTTCTTTACGCTTTGCACACATTTGTAAATACGGAGCTGTTTTCCTTGTAACACTAAATCTAATACACGGCCAGAGTTTCAAGCAAGTAAAAATAGAAACAAGATCCGAAAATAACTCCGATATGATACGAGAGAAAACAATGAAAACTTGGTAAGAGTAAAGCAAAGAAAAACATATTGAGTGAATATCACATTTCTTTCCAAAGATGGCACATGAACAACGAAAGACGGAAAGTGGTACAAACGTCTAACGATTTTCTTAAATATTTCTATGGTTCAAGAGACGAATCAGAAACACAGACAACTAATAATACGAGGAGCGTTCTATAAGTAATGTTACACATTTTTTCCTTTGCCGATTTCGCTTGAAACAATGCGAAATTTATTGTGGACATCGTGGAATATTCCCGCTTCCGCCTTTATAGTTCCATGAAGTTCCGATAGCTGACAGCGCATACGTACCCTTCATAATGGCATTGAGCTTCTTTTGTCGGAAAACCAGAGTATCTCAGATATTTATAGGCGCTCGCAGAACGTCTGCGGAGACCTGGCAGTGACCGTAAGAGCTGTGAATCGTTTGGCGAGGCGTGTGTCGTCATCGCAACAAGGTAACGCTAAACCTATCCAGTGTCCCTCGCACCGGCCGGCTGCACAGCTGTGACTTCTGAAATGTTGGAACGTACTGACACTCTCATTCGACGTGATCTACTGATCACAATTAAACACCTCATTGCTCAATTGGACGTCTCTGTTGGTAGCGCTGACACACTCGCCCACCGAGAAGAGCTCACAAATCTTCATTGGAATGTCCTTCCTCATCTGACCTACAGCCGGGATCTCGCATCTTTCGACTTCCATCTTTTTGGCCGAATGAAGGATGGACTCCGCAGGAAGCAGGACGTGGATGATGGGGAAGTTATTGATGCAGAAAGACGTTGGCTCCGACGTCGACCAGTAGACTAGTACCATGCGGACAAACTGGCCCTCCCATTAAGGTTGCGCAGTGCGTCGCATTGAACGGAGATTGTGTTGAAAAATAGGGTTTCGCAGCCAAAAGAGTGGGGAATAATACGGAAATCAGAATAAAACAACGTGTTTTCAGAAAAATATAGCATTACTTATTAAAAACCCCTTGTAGAAATGATGCAGTTCCAAAAGTAATGCCTTTCCAGATACAGAGTAACGAAACACATCAAAATATGTTGTGTCAATAGAAACTGTCAAAGTTGCAAATAAAATAAACCTGTCTTTATGTTGTTCATTTTTGGAACACAACCTACGACCAGCTTAGAGACGGAAGTGATGACAGTTTCTGCAGGACCTGACCATTTTGCAGGACAGTCCTCAAGCACATACAGTGCAAGCTGTTACTGATTTGTTTGACTGATGGGGCTCCTAAGTGCTATACCACCTACTGCACTCCCCTGCCTTAAACCCTCGTAAGTTCAACTCTATTTCTAAACGGAAGGAAACACTTGACGGCTTTAGCTTCAGAACTGCTACAAATTCGTCGGGCAATAGACCGCGCCGCTCGAACTGTCAACACAACTGGCACTGCTAAGAGTATCCTACGACTTCCACATCACTGGAAACGGGTTATACACAATGCTGGTGACTACTTTGAAGCTCAGAAAAACTTTGAAACACGAGATGTAAATAAATTGTGGTATCAACGTTAGATACCAAGCTAGATGTTGCGATAATCGATAGCGGTCTAGCACTTGCAACCTCTCTGGACTCGCTGGCGCTTGCAGCGCCGCCGTATGGCACCGACAGAGACTTGCACATCGCACCGGCCGAGTTAGCTACAGGTCGTGAGCGAAGTCAGATTAGAATAGCCTTCAGCTCGCTACGTTCGCAGCCTCTAGTTCGCGCATGTATTCCGCACGTAATACCAGAATTGTGCTATCTTCTTTGTTGTATAATCCAGTTAAATGTTTGTTAAAGAGTCATTTGTAATCAAGAAAGATAGTTGTTATTACTTATGTTTCTGTAGTGCAGTAGCAGGACAAAGTTAAGTAAAAGTTATTTACTAAAGTATTTCAGTATTAATTATTATAGGATGTTTCAGATTCCTACAACCACCCCACTCATGCTAGCCTCTATCATCTCGCAGAAAATCCCAGGGGTACCGATCGAAGCATCCTGCAATTGTGTGAGGTCACGACATGCAGCCATCGAGCTTATCATCATAAATAGTTGCCGGCCGGAGTGGCCGTGCGGTTCTAGGCGCTACAGTCTGGAACCGAGCGACCGCTACGGTCGCAGGTGCGAATCTTGCCTCGGGCATGGATGTGTGTCATGTCCTTAGGTTAGTTAGGTTTAAGTAGTGCCAAGTTGTAGGCGACTGATGATCTCAGAAGTTAAGTCGCATAGTGCTCAGAGCCATTTGAACCATAAATAGTCGCCACTATTGAAGTTCCAACCCTTGTAGTAGACGCTAACCTGGTTCCTGGCATGCAGTTCCAGTTGCATAATGTCTTTCTAATGGCTTCCTGGGGTAAAACTATTTTATTTTCAATGTTTCATGTAATTATTGACCGAATCTAAAACTTGAAATGCTGTCATAATATACTCATGAAGAGGTATAGCCTTTTGTTAAAAGTTTAACAAATCGAGACAATTATTACAGTTATAAACTGTGCATGTGTCTGGAGAGAGCGTAACTCATCGTGTGCAAATACTCAAACAAACACTGGTCAGCAAGAACATTACGACCACCAACCTTCTGCCGATATTAACACGTCCATGCAACAGAAGCGTCAACTGGCGTGGAATGACTGTAAGTCAGACACACGTGCGGTGCATCTATTATCAATGAGCGCGCAGTCCCTGTGTAGAATGGGGAAAGCACGCGATCTATCTGACCATGAGCAGATAGTTATGGCCAGGAGGTTCGGCACGAGGATTTCGGAAACAGCACGACTTGTCGGAGTGTCGTTTTGAGTGTTTTCAACACGTGGAGAAACCGAGGTGAAACTACATCCAGACGCCTTGCTGTTAGGTGGCCGCACCTCATTACAGATATCGGACATCGTAGGCTGAACAGACTGATAACAGGACAGGCGCCGAACTGTGGCAGAACTAACGTCAAACTTCAACATATTACAAATGAGTCTGAACACACAGTGCACCGAACACTCCTAACGATTGGCCTCCGCAGCCGATGGCCCATGAATGTGCCAATGTTAATGCCACGACAATGGCAACCACGGTTGAAATGGACACGGGACCATCGGTACTCGATTGTGAGTTCGAAGTGATGTGCTGCCCTCCAACTCGAGAGATCTGAATCAGATCGAACACATCTGGGATGTGACTGAAAGTTGCGTCAGAGCTCATCGGCCCCCCCTCGGAATTTACGGGGATTAGGTGACTCGTGTGAGCGGATGTGTTGCCAACTCTTTCCAGCGACCTCATTGCTTCTATGCCACGGAGGGTCACCTCTTTTATCCGTGCCAAAAATCGGCATACTGGCTATTAGGTATGTGGTCATAGTGTAGTGGCTGATCAGTGAACATTCATCCATTACTTGAGAATGAAAGCGCTTGAATGATTCGCAACAAACGAAATACTTAAATTCATACCTTTATGAATTCTTTTTCTCGTTGACACAGATCACTAAATGATGAAAGAAAGTTTATCGCTTATTATATTTTCGCTGATCGTGCAGTTAAACTACCTAATCTGAAACGACGTTCTAATTTATTGCTTCCAGTCTACTGACTATATTCGCATCACATTTTACGACGGTATCTACACATGCCGCTGAAGATGCAAAATTATGTCATTACACGATAGAGAGCTTACGAAATACGTCATAAACATTGAGATGGGTGAAAAACAGGCTTTGTTTCAAAGGAAACGAGGAATAAACTTATCCAGTATTTGACAGTGAGGGCACTTAGCGCCTTCCAAGTAATTTAACCTTAGTTTTAATCGTTTTCTAAACTTTTTTCACTTGTGTGCTTAACGTCAGATATTAAACGCATTAAATTATTTGTAAGGTAATCAGAAGTTTGAAGTTGTTTAATGCATTGGAGCTGGACTCTTTAAAGAGGTGAGGTTTAGTGCTAATGAATAACATATATGTCAACGTTAAAGTTTCCGTCAGACAAAAATGGCTCTGAGCACTATGGGACTCAACTGCTGTGGTCATAAGTCCCCTAGAACTTAGAACTACTTAAACCTAACTAACCTAAGGACAGCACACAACACCCAGCCATCACGAGGCAGAGAAAATCCCTGACCCCGCCGGGAATCGAACCCGGGAACCCGGGCGTGGGAAGCGAGAACGCTACTGCACGACCACGAGATGCGGGCTTCCGTCAGACACTCTCAGAATAGCTGGAAATTCATAACTGTAAGATGAATCAGACAACGAGCTTCTACATAATCAAAACGATTGTCAACAGTTCTCGAGTGAGATTTCATACCCCCACACTGAGTGAACAAATGAAAAGTGCGTGATAATGCTGAAGCATCTTGGTTCTACTGTTGATATAACAGTATTTGCTGCTTGTACTGAAACACCATATTGACCGACTGCATAAAGGTAGCTTGCAAGGAGGTATGAAAACAGTGACATTAACTTTTCAGCGTATTTCTGTCGCTGCCCACTTAAACTGTTTAGTGCCTGCCGGTTTCTACTGTCCACTCCGTTAATATCTCGCAAATATAGCTCGGCCGACGTCCGTCAAAACACGTTGGTGAGACTCCCACTAAACCCACTGGGCAGAACATGTAATAGGGTTGTAGAAAGGGCCAAGGGTTGAGGTCAGTTTCTGCTTCTAACTGTCATTTATTTTAATTTAATAACATTTACAACCCAAGCGGCACATAGCCGAATCTTTACCAAATGCAACTCTTTCACAGCTGAATGCCTCCAATAAGAAATCTTAACAAGATAAAAATCCAATTAAGATACCAGTATAATAATTCAAAAACCTCATACGCAAAGTGCTGTATGGCTGAGGGCCACAAGTAAATTCCAAAACTTTAGAATATATTACCACATACCTTTAAAGGTAGAAGGCCAATAAGAAATTTAAATCAAAATTCAATTAAGATAGCAATAAAATAATTTAAAACCAAAAAAAGCAACATATGCATGGTCAACACAAATGGCTGAGGACCACAAATAAGTTTCAAAATTTTAAAATATATTACCATAAACCTTAACTGCAGAAGGCCGCAGTTTTTAAGCATGAAAGATAAATTTAGAAATTAATTTTGTAAAATTTTAATAAAACAAAACAAATAACCATAAGCGTAAAATGTAAATTAGCTGACAACACATAATTAAACACCGGTAACACTCAGAAATGCTTCAGGGAGGTCGGTCAGGCCTCGTTCACTTAGGTGAGACGGGTGGTAAGGCCAACTATACTCGATCCGTCAGAACCCAAGCAGGGGACAGCCACAGACCGACCGACACAACGACTTGCTTCCCATCAATCAGTACATGAGAACTCAAACCGGCAATGTTACAAACGTGATAATCCAAAATGGGGTATGTATTAGCTGTCAAAATTGCACACCATGTTGGACAGCGACAACAGGTGAGGAAAGGACGCTGCCTGAAATTACGTTAGTGGCCAGGGCAGGTAACCGAAACACTAACGGCCACAAGACAGAAAATTCCACTGGTGCACTCAAATTGTAGTCGACCAAAATAGTTAATTGCACCGCATAGTGGCTAAATCTCAGCAGTAGAACCATTCGGTGTTGCTCACCGAAATACCTCCCCAACAGCAAACACAGAAGCGAACAACCACAACATGAATAGACATGGCTTGGGTAGTTGAAACCACTACTGAACGTTAACGTTCTGGGTCAGGGAACCACGAAGCTGGTAGCGATCGGACAGCTCCACACACGCTCCGACACTGCGTAGGGGCTGCTAGCGGCCCCAGCCGACTGCACCGCGCAGAGATAACTTCCCTCGTCCGCAACAATCGACCGACTGCCTGCTGGTCCGTCGCGAGCGCTGCTCCGTCGCGACTGCACTGCTGGTGCGTCTCCCACTCACTTCCAGACACACGACGGCGGAAATACTGGCTCGGACACAACCGTGCAGAGGGAGCAAGCCCACTGGCTAAACGACATCCCTGCACCAGGAAAGGACGAACCCAAGTTCAACAACATGGTAACTGAAGGGGCCCAGAAGCGTTACACATCGCCCGATTAGACGACCGACTTCTCAGAGCCAATAGACAACATTTAAAGAACTTATCGAAGGAAATCAACTACGCACACAACCTGACAATCACATGCAGGAAACCTGAACGATACAACAGCAACTAAGGACGCACAAAGACAAATCGGGAGTCGATGCGCACACGCACGCACGCACACACACACACACACACACACACACACACACACACACACAGCCGACCCATGTACGATTGGCGAGCCAAAACGCGTCGTCCGGTAGGGCGACCGAGCAACGATCCACCAAGACCGTGGCCCGGCTCAAGTGATGTGTGGCGGCAACGGTCGGGCGAGCCATGTCGACGCAGACCTCACTGCTGCTCCACCCCGACTGCACTAGTGCCGCATTGCAACTCCCCGACTGGCAGGTCCGGACTGCGCTCCAAGGCGTTCCAACTGACTGGCAGACCCGAACTCGCGTCCCGAAATCTCTTACGACAGACAACGACCAGGAAGTAATAGCAGTCGAGCAAAGATAATACGAGAGGGGATATATCGATATGCGCTGCTAACGCTGCTCATGGTCAGGCAAAGCAGCAACTCGGTGACAGTAGTAACTTAAATTAACGTAGTAAGGTGAAAGTACGTTAAAAACAGGATGTGAAATACATGATGGCGGGAACACGAGCCACGCACAGCTCAGTTGGGAGTAAAGATCTCCCTGGGGATCCTACAATATTTGTGGGCTACAGGTAACGACAAGTCACCTGGACACAACGGCCATAATTTGCATGAGCAATGGATGCAATGATCTCTATAGTGAAAAGTAATGTGCTCATTGATGCACGCAGCCAGTAACATGGCACATCTGAGCAATAATGTTAAGACCATGACAATTATTAATCAACACATCTAAAAATTGTCCAAATTCGCTATGAAGAGCCGGCCGAAGTGGCCGTGCGGTTAAAGGCGCTGCAGTCTGGAACCGCAAGACCGCTACGGTCGCAGGTTCGAATCCAGTCTCGGGCATGGATGTTTGTGATGTCCTTAGGTTAGTTAGGTTTAACTAGTTCTAAGTTCTAGGGGACTCATGACCTCAGCGGTTGAGTCCCATAGTGCTCAGAGCCATTTGAACCATTTTTTCGCTATGAAGGTATAGCACCTCTAGTGTTTTATTTTCCGTGTCAGCTGCTCACTAACTTTTTGACTGGGATTCGGCAAGATTAGTACGATATAGTGACTGCATAGAACATCAAGACTACGAGGAACGTAGTAGATCAAGGAACAGCGCAGGCAAATCTCTACATGAAATAAGACCACCTACTATAAAAAAAGCACTCCGTCTTGAAGCCACGAGTGGCCTACCGGGACCATCCGACCGCCGTGTCATCTTCAGAGGAGGATGCGGATAGGAGGGGCGTGGGACAGCACACCGCTCTCCCGGCCGTAAGATGGTATTCTTGACGGAAGCCGCTACTAGTCGGTTGAGTAGCTCCTCAATTGGCATCACGAGACTGAGTGCACCCCGGAAAATGGCAACAGCGCATGGCGGCTGGATGGTCACCCATCCAAGCGCCAGCCACGCCCAACAGCGCTTAACTTCGGTGAACTCACGGGAACCGGTGTATCCACTGCGGCAAGGCCGTTGCCACCCTCTACTATAAGAAATATAAATTAGGCAGACTCATGAATGAAACTAAACATAAGTTGCACAATTGCACCACAAGAAATTAAAAAATGGGCTCATACATATGATTCAGTCTCAGTTGTCCATTTATGGAAGCATTGTTCATAGTAAACTTTGCGCTGAAGGTTGCGCCATGTAATATATTTTATCAGATGGAATTGGATTTATTATGCAGACGTTGTTTGTCAGATTAACAATGAGACCAGCTGCATGAGGCACTAATAATTCTGACATGACGATTTCAAGACACTTTACGTTCATGAGAGTGCATTTCATTTTAAAGTATAACATAGTTCATAAAACATGAGTACTGGTTACAAAAGGGCTAGAAAACTTTTGTGATGATTTGCGACGATAATTAGCACCATCTAAAGCAGTCACAAATCGCCTTGGATAGCAATAATTTTGTTTCAAATATAGTATTGCTCTTTCTGGTTAACGTTTGGGTACTGATTCAAAAATATATTCTGTTTTTGGTCAGCGAGTTCAGCTTTCCCAAGACGCGCTATCCTCTATCGAGATTCTACAAAACGATGCTCATTAGTTAATAGTATGTGGCTTAACTGAAATTTAATTGCTGAAAAGCAATCGAATTGTGTACACGAAATTTCCGCCATTTACCTTCCATTCAGTAATCTACGTTCAGGAATTGTTAGTGGTATGACAGCGCTGCCGGTGAGTCATGCTTGAACACGTAGAATGACGTCGCGTTTCTTGCCACGTCAATTTTATCACTGAGAGCTATGACAGTTGTTGTGAGTAGTTGGTGCTCTAAGTCCGTGAGGGTCTGTTGCTTGTACTAAACGTGGAAAGGAAATGAGTGGTACCTGTGTAAACAGCACAAATTATTTGAGTTGTATCCCCAAGGAGTCAATCCTGAAATAGGAAAAGCAAAAACTTAATGCCCCTTGTAAAGAAGTGCTGCGAAATTTGTTTTTGTTCAAAGTATTTTGACCGAGAGTCACAAACCCTTCAAGCCAGATTTCCCTCAAACAACGCCAGCTACACAGGACGGCCGAACGTCCAGACGAAGCCGTTCCGTCAGTAAATTCTTAACGGACTGCTGAAGAGATCGCTAGCAGACGGAAAGTGTGCTTCACCCCACGCATCATGTGAACCAAACAGTGCGGAGTTTCCCATCCCTGTGCTCCAGGATATACGTCGCGTTCCGCAGCTTACCCGGCAGGATGTAATCGAGACTATGTTCCTACGAGAGTTCCACCAAGAGCGTTTGAGTTACATTTCCAGTCACTGTCGCTGCTATCGCCCTACTTCTACGCAACGCAACATTCCGCAGAACGATCCGCCGCTCCCTGACAACGCAGGACACCACCACAGCAGTGCATATGTTAGATAGATGGCCACAGAGTACAACAATTGTACAAAGATCGTCATGTTGAATGTGTGTTATTAGATAAATGTGTATTTTCGAAGTAAAACTGTAGTTATTTCAGTAGTTGTTGCCTTAGATATGCGTGCCTGATACGTGTTCGTCAGTAACGCGGTTTTTGTTGTCAATTTACACGTGAACGACGAAGAGTAGCTACAAGAATAAGACCGGACAGGAATTGCCGCCCCGCGCCATCACCAAAGCATCATATTTGCTGTTCCCCATGTACTACAGTCATGACTAACTGAAATATCACGTTACGTGTCCTTTGCGTTTCCCATGAATTGGAGATTATCACAAAAGTCCGGAATATTTGTCGGACAAAAGTCTATGGAAACACAAAGAATATCTAGAAAACTATGCAATATCCTGATTTCTCGCCTGCTATAAGGCATTTACGTCACAATGAGTATTTCAGATATCGCTGCGTACTGAGAACGCAGCGATGAACACGCAGAAGACAATGAAGGAGACACATATGCCAACCCAACAAAGGCCACTGCGAATCAAGTCAGACACAGTATTTGATTCAATGAGATCTCAACGATTTAAGTTTGACGAAGTACCACACTCAGCTTTTACCTTTGCGATTAAAAGGATGAAATGTTATTCTTCGCCATATCTTGAAAATTTCACTGTCTTTTCTGAATATTCCTCCAAGGGGACATGGCTGAATCAGTTATGGAAACACTTCGTCCTAATTTGAACGTAAATGTGTGGCCCTCGTCCATAGATTCCAACTAACTAAATGTGGAAGCATTACGTCGTCTTAGAGCGGAAAAATTTCCTTCTGTTTCGTTTACTCGCGCTGTTACTCTGGAGGAGAATTAAGAGAACACTAAGGTGCCACCCACATTTAGCTAGTATGATAAATACAGAAAGCTTATTCATGGAGATCTCAAAGTAACTGCAATCCTTCTGCACATGCAGCCAGGACACACAGAGCTTTCTATGTGAGTGTGGCACTGGAGAGAGGAGAGAACACTAATGTGTGAAAAAACGCCTAATCGGAGTGAACTACTACCTCGAATGTGGTGGACTTTCCTCTTTTTGAACCCAAAAATGCGTATGTACCTCCATTAGGTCTCGTGAAAAATTTTTTGAAGCCATGGACAAAACTTCATATGCCCTAGCGTTCGAAATTTCCAAGGATTAGCGAAGTAAATATTAAAGAATCGAAAATTAGATAACTCGTCTCTGGTGAACTTTTCCTTGATTTGGTGAGTAATGCTGAAATAATGGCGTGGTTTCCTTCCAAAAGTATCTGTAAGAACGTTTTTTAGACAAGAATAGGACAGTGTGCTATTGCGATAGTGCATAAAAAATACTGAGACCATCTCACATTATGGAATGGAATGTGTAACTTAAACCTATTTTTTGATCATCTGGACTTCTTACTGGATAAGTCTGGCACCAGAGAGCGATTCCATCATCACATTTCTCAAATCTAGAATCTTTTTTAAGGCAAACGTACTTCTCTTTGAACAACGTCGGAACTCCTACACTTAACGCAAACCTGACACCACCCAGTAAATTGTATAATTCCAGTTCTTTGCAGAATTTACACCAACGCCATCTCCCACTTAGTCTTCACCCGATAGGCTCAAAAAAATCAAATGGCTCTAAGAACTATGGGAATTAACATCGGAGGTCATCAGTCCCCTAGGACTAAGAACTACTTAAACCTAACTAACCTAAGGACATCACACACATCCGTGCCCGAGACAGGATTCGAACCTGCGACCGTAGCGGTCGTGCGTTCCCAGGCTGAAGCGCCTAGAACCACTCGGTCACGACGGCCGGCTAGCCGATACGCGTCACTAGGAGCGGATATAGAGGGGCATATGGTCAGCGCACCATCTTCCCGGCCGTTGTCGGCTTTCGTAACACGGAGCCGCAGCTTCTCATTCCAGCAGTTCCTAAACTGGCCTCGCAATGGCTGAGTGCACCCCGCTTGCCAATAGCGCTTGGCAGACTCGGATGGTCGCTCATGTAAGTGCTACCCAAGCCCGTTAGCGAAGCCCGCCAGTGCTGAACTTCCGCCATCTGATGGGAACCGGTGTTAGCACTGTGGCACGACCGTTGGCAATCAGCACATACTATGATAAAGAAATCATCACGCCCTATCTGATCATAAAATCAGTCCACAGATCTACTCACTCCTACAGAATAAACAGACCACTTTCTTACTCCCATGACAGAGTTACTTTACCTGTTTCCCCTTCTCCTACCTTCACTACCCTACACTTAATTACGCTTCTCTTCTCAATCTTTCCACCAACTTCCATTCCCTAACACTCTCACTCATAAAACATCGTCTACCGTCTTTCATCAAACTGCATCCCACTGTACACACCATCCTCAAAATCAATCTAGTCCCACGTCTCATCAGTCCCTGTTACCTGATATTTAAAAACATTAAAAATGAAAAGTTAAAAAAAATGCCCAACGTATTCCCCAAAAACGGGGAATTTATTGCATGATATGTTTTGTATATGATAAACGAAATAGTCATTTTGCGTTGAAATTCTCAAGTTACCTTTACTTTCAGTGCAACTCCATTTTAATATTTGGATTGAGCCTTTACGGCACTCTCGTTAATCGATTCTTCACTGAAGTGCATTGTTTGTCCACGAGGCGTGGTAGACGGGTATTGACGCGCTCTGACGGCAATTGGGAGAAAGCTAAAAGTTACGCCCCGTCACGATGAAGAAGAGAGTTGGAATTCGGTACGGAGGGGGGTAACGGATCGCCCCGTATTTGAGAGAAAGGAGAGAGAGAAAGGGGAGCTGATTGTTAGCTGTGGGTTCAGCAGGTAGCTTGTGTATTTGGCACCTTACGTCACTGAAGGACTGCTGTTGATTTCAATAAGGATGCCACATGAGGAGCCGAAGTGACACGTTTGAGTGATGGTGATTGCTTCTGTTTCTAGTGACATGTGTTCTCGCCTCCGTATTTACAACCGCAGTGGACTTGTCTCTAACATTATAGCACATTTCGAATAGGACGTTAGCTGTATGTTGCGATGGGTAAAGGATGTTAGCTTGTTCCCGAGCAGTGACGTCAAACGATTCGGCACGCTATTAAATTTCCTGCTCGTCATATGCTGCCCCTTATATGTTATATATTACGAATTTGTTTGTTAAAGTGTTTTTTAAGTCTTGGTTTTGTCTTTTGCAAGCTATTTTGTGTACCGGGAAGCAGATGATATATTTGTTAATATGTTTCTCCTTTTCAGAAGCTTAAAATATTTTCCTACGGTCTCTTCTCTTGAGGACAATAGTTGTACATAGCATTTTGTATAACAGATTAAATGCTACTTGCATTCAGTTCATCCACATTAATAAATGTTGGCATATGTGCGATCTGCAGTGAGCCAGGATAATAATCAACTCTGGTAATAACAGTGGTTTTAAGGTTTGATATTAAATTCATGATTGTATTTCTTAATGATTGCTGATTTGTACTGTACCAGGTGAAGCAGTCTTACCTAGGATTACATTTAATGTATTATTCCGTTAGCTGTAGCGGAGATGTAGGCCTTGGTTCTTGAGTGTTCCTATATAGGCACATGTAGTGTTCAGGTTCCGGTTTGAATTTTTGTGATCAGTTATAATGGGTAAGGGCCGTCGAAACTGCTAAATCCTGTGACAACCTTTGTGGTTGGTTCTTGTTTGTTACATATAATCTTTACATGCTATCTTTAACATTGTTACTTCAATGTAGTGATTCGTTGTTTGTATACTACGTAACGGAAGACTTCTGCCAGAGCTGTGGGTTCTGCGGTCTTGTGCTCGGAAGAGGATTTTGAGACTAAGCCAGGCCGTATCATCCGAAGTTTCGGGATAGAAGTTAAATTACTTAAGGGATCTTTTTCAGATTTTTATTATCAGTTAGTAGAGTCCTAGCACCCAAAGAATCCGCTAGACCTAATGTTTCACGATATCAATCAATAACTTGGCCATTAGTTTGTGTACTTTTATTGGGTCCATTATTTACCTGCTTTTTCCTGTATGTTAAAATTCCCCTTTTAGGACCTGTATTGGCGGTATTATTAACCTGTTCTTTAATGGGAATGCTATATTTGTGTACTGCTGAGTGTTTATATACCGGAAATTGTTCCACCATGCTGCTCATGCTATCGTAAGTTTAGACATTGCTTTGTTCTGCAATGAGGTTGAAAACTTAATGCCTGTTTTTTTTTTTTTTTTTTTTTTTTTTTGTAAAATTCTGTTCCATGTTCCTACTGAGGATTAAATTATTATTATTACTATAGTTAACTATTTAGGTTTGTTTTTATTGGGATTTAACGGTCTTCCATGTTAACTGATTGTATCTTAACTTACGGCATGCTAAATATCTGATGACCATTTTGCGTAAAGCATTTAATTGAGTAAACTTGTAACCTTCCTGTATAAATAATATATATATATATATATATATATATATACAATAATGATGCATGACCTTCTCAAACAGGAAATAAAAATAATTAAATTTGAATAGTTAATTTGTGACTTATTAAAACTGATAAATCTTAACTCATGAAAAAGTAATAAATGTTGACGTAAGCAGCGCTACGTCATGGCCATGTGAAATAAATATGAATCCATCCGTGAGAAAGAGATTCTTATGTCATAATGGTGTCGCCGGATAACGCTGTATGTATATCTGCTCGTAAATGGCACAGCTCACTGCATTGCTGGCCTATCTACTAATACGGGACAACATTTATCTAAGATCTGAAATACTAGAAAAACTGACTTTACTTAGTGACACAGCTGCACAGCTGGTCGTCTGATTACGGAAGAGCACATGACTATGATCTGGCAAAGATTCTGGATATTTCAATTTAGATAAATGACTGGATCGGGACTGGCAATGACTTAAGGGGAAATTATACTTTTATAGTGGACTGGTAAAAACAATGATATTTAGAAAAAATTTTACGTTATTGAAAAAGATCTACAATCGCTTACACGGGCAAATTGAATGTATCACAAATCTGGGTCAGCTGGTGCTGACGAATCACAAAAGAAAAGATTCACAAAAATTCATATTAACATCTCAGACAAGTGACTTAACTAAGCGCATGCCAATAAAATTAATTTACCTTACAATTGATGGTTGACTTAATTACACTGTTGATTTTTTATTATATCAACAATTGTTGATGTGTTCATCATAATCGCATTCCGCGGTATCATTTAGCGCTGCGGCTGATCACAGTTATTATTCATTTCCATATATTAAAATTTTTCAATTTGTTCTGCACTGTGACTTTAACAACTACTCACAGTAAACTGCGCTGCACCAGCGACGGGCTACAACTACACTGTAGCAGCGAGCGACTGCAACTGCTGCAGAGACTGCTCTGACCTGCGACTCCATTGCAGCTCTCTTTTGACAGGGGAAAAGATATATTATGTCTCAGGCAGCGCCTGTGAATTGTCGTTCTAGCAAGTGAGCAATGCATCAAGATTGCATTTGCTTCAGCAGGGTGGTGAACCCCTTACAATGTGTTAAATTTAATGGTCAATAGAACTGCGTAATATAAAGGTGAATGGAGCTTTATATAGCCCTGTTCCAGTCCTTCCCGAAATTCCCGATGGGCACCGTTCAGAGCGTGGTTGTGCTCTGGTGAAGTGACGGGATGTTTCGTTTCCCTGTTTGAAACCTTCATTAGCTGTTTAGCTTTTTGGTTGGTATAGACTTTTTATTTTGACATCTTGCTATTTACTTTGTTTTAACAGGTACACTGTTCTGTCGGTATGGACGCGAGAGCCTGTCCCAGTATTACTTTCCTTCGAAGCTCCAATATGAACTCAAAGTGCGCCAACAGCCATGTGACGGAACAGTTGCTGACTTGGAGCCTCTTTTGCGTATTTCTTGATCAGTCCTTATGTATCAAGACGGACACCGCCTATCAGGTAGGGACAGCTACTGATTTATATTCTTCTGCTATCGTAGAATTGCTTCAGGATGTAGAATTCCCCATGGGCAGTCAGCACACCCGTAAACAAATCTCTCGTGTGCAGGCTCAACTTGTGCGTCGGTGTAACCGCCTTATCGAGTTGAGATAACGGCAGGTAAATGCCGAACGGAGTGATTTAGTGGAACGGTTTGTTAAGCAGGTTAACGAAATGCAAATCAATGTCAGTGTTTCTGGGTTAGATGGAGGGCTAAGTGAGCAAGATGTTTGAAGTCCTGCTTCCAGACGTATACCACAAGGCACTGCTACGGAAGAAGAAGAGGTAGGGAATTCACCAGTTCTTGGAGGATATGCTAGTCTACCTAACCCCATCATGCATTTGTTGCAAGGTATTACTGAGCTTTCTACTGAGCATGTCAGTCAAGTGGAATTTTTCTTATGGCTAACTGTCTGTTTTGAATGTCATGCTAATGCATTAGCTGTTTCGCAGCAACTGTTGCATCCCTTAATTCGGGGCTTGTTGAGAAGAGTGATTGATGACGGGTTACAGAATTTAGGGAGACGTGTCATCCAGTATAAACTGACTCCTCGAATTAAGAGTTAGCTAGAGCAGAAATATTTTTATAGTGTACAATCACCGAAACTAAATTTATCTGATTATGTCAAACTCGTTAGTGCTTCAATGGTCACGCTAAAACATCAATTTACGGAAGGGGAAATAAATTCAGAATAGCTTTTAAGGAATGAAGCCGGAAGATCGTTTGCGTGTAATGTTTTACAGTAAACGTAATTCCTTGCATGAATTGGACGGGCTAGTTGGCACTATTGAAGGGCTAAGACTAGCCGATGAAAGCCGTGTCAGATTCTCGTACTCGTGGTAAACACACGGAATTGGACAAGGCCTCTCCTGTTCAGCATAAAAGCCGATTTTGCTACTGGTGCGGGGATATGAGACTCCTAGTGCGTGACTGTCCCGTAAAGCGGAGTCCCCGTCCGAACAGGTGACGCCATTATGTGCGAGGGAGAAGTAGCGCTCTAAAGCCACCTAAGCACTGAGGGCGTATTAAAGCAGCTGCAGTTCTGACGCTACGTTCTATTTGTGCCCATCTTAACCACGAGTCCGTCTGTGCCTTGTGGATTAGGGCAACAGTTTTTCCTTCTTAGACTATGAGTAGCATTTGGAATTTAGAATTATTGGCAAGATAGATCACTTGTGCCCCACGTCTCAGAGATGTCGGACTGGGAATTTACAAAAGTTGCCTCTGTTGGGTAAACTACAGGCAAAGTTAACCATCTAGTGGTTATCCTAGACGGTTAAATTGATAATTGTTAAAGAGATGGCGGTTAAATTGTTGCTGGGGTGCCACTTCGCAGAAAGCATTGCTCTGGTGCTAGATTATGCCAGCAAGTTACTTTTGCCAGAAACTTCCTGGGTTCGGTATGACTCAGACGTAGGTTCATGAGTTTGATCTTAGTCGCTTGGGGTCAATCGAGAAGGGGAAACTAGTACCACTTCTCAGAGATTTTTCTGTTGTATTATATAATATATTAGACGTCACAAATAAAGACAAGTTTTTATTTTTTTTTTTTTTTTTGAGTCGACAGTCCTCTAAGTAATCTGATGCGGCCGCCCACGTATTCCTCTCCTGAGCCAAACTCTTCATCCTAGAGTAGCACTTGCAACCAGCGTCCTCAATTATTTGCTGTAGTGTCCCAATCTCTGTCTTCCTCTACAGTTTTTGCCTTCTACAGCTCCCTCTAGTACGACAGAAATCATTTTCTGTTGTCTTAACAGATGTCACATCATCATGTCCTTTCTCCATGACAGTGTCATCCACATATCCTTTCCTCTCCGATTCTGCGCAGAACCTCATCTTACCAGTCCAATTAATTTTCACCATTCGTCTATAGCACCACATCTCAAATGCGTTGATTCTTTCCTGTTCCCACAGTCCAGTTGTTAGCTGGATGTATCCAAATCCATGCTCCAAACATACACTCTCAAAAATTTATTCCTTCAATTAAGGCCCATGTTTGATACTAGTAGACTTCTCTTGGCCAGGAATGTCCTTTTTGCTAGTGCTAGTCTGCTTTTGATGTCCTCCTCGCTCCGTCCGTCATTGGTTATTTTGCTGCCTAGGTAGTAGAATTCCTTAATTTCCTCTACTTCGTGATCATCAATCCTGATGTTAAGTTTCTCGCTGTTCTCATTTCTGCTGCTTCTCATTAATTTCGTCTTTCTTTGATTTACTCTCAGTCCATGTGCTGCACTCATTAGCCTGTTTATCCATTCAGCAGATCATGTAGCTCTTCTTCACTTTCACTCGCGATAGCAATGTCATTAGCAAGTTGTACAATTGATATCCTTTCACCTTAAATTTTAATTCCACTACTGAACCTTTCTTTTATTTCCATCATTGCTTCTTTGGTGTACAGATTGAACAGTAGGGACGACAGACTGCATGTCATATGCTGCCCTTTATGTGCTACGTTTGACGAATTTGTTCCTTAAAGTGTTTTTTTCTTTTTTTTAAAGTCTTGACTTAGTCTTTTGCAGGTTTTTCACCGGGAAGCAGGTAATATGTTTTTTAATCTTTTCTCCAGCTCTGAAGCTGAAAATGTTTGGCTATTGTCTCTTGTGGACAGTTATCGTATGTAACGTTTATTATGTCAATCAAGTGATATATGCATTAGTTACTCCAAGTTCATAAGTATTGGCATTCGTGTGGCTCTGCAGTAAGGCAGGGTAATAATCAAATCTGGTCAATTATGTGTTGCTAAGGTTTGGTTCCAAATTTACATTTGTATTTTTAAATGATTGCTAATTTGTGCTATACTAGATCAGGCAGTCTCACCTGGTGTTATATTTAAGTTATTCCGTTGTCCTAAGCGTGGGAGTACGCCTCGTTATTCAGTATAATATCATTCTTGTTTTTTCACATGTAAGCACATATTGCTTCTCAACTTTCGGTTTGAATTTGTGATCTAAGTCAGTGGGTCAGGGTGGCCGAAAGCGCTGAAGCCTACGATAAATTGTCTACTTGGTTCTTCTTCGTTACATTTGATCTTTGTAAACGATTTTTAACGTTTTTATTTCAGTGTACTGGTCTATGATTTATATGCCAGGTAGCCTCCGAACGATTTGATCCTAGCCGGGCTGGTGGCTGCGCATCACGTGTGCAACTTTCTCTACTCATTTCCTTTCGTGTTTGGTCTTTCTGTGGGCGCCCGAACGAAATTTCACTACGACGCGGACGAGCTGTGCCCGCGCTAGAAGTTCCACAATCCTGTGTTCGGTCGCAGAACTCGGGATTAAGCCACGCCATATCGTCCGGCAGTACCGATATAGAATTTAAGTCACTTACCAGATCCTTTCCAGATATTTTGGCACAAAAGTCCAGGCACCCGAGGATTCGGCTAGTCTTAATGTATCAAGAGATCAGTTACTAACTTGGCTGTTAGTATGTATAGCTTTATTGGGGCCACTAATTACCTTGTTATTCCTGTATGTCAAAATTCCCTTACTGAGAACTGTATTGACGCCCCTATTGTCCTGTTCATTAATGGCAATGTAATACCCATGTACTGCTGATTGCTCGTATACCGGGAAGTGTTCCACCTCGCTGCTTTTGCTAATCCTAATTGTAGACCTTGTCTTGTTCTGTAATGGGGCTGAAACCTTAAGGTCTGTTTTTTATGATAGAAATATGTTCTAGGTTCTTACCAAAGATTAAATTAATATTTATTTATAGTTAACTAACCGGATTCGTTTTCACTAGGATTTAAGCGCCTTCCATGTTTATTGATTTGATTGTTTATTAACTTACGGCACGCAGGATCTCTGTCGTGTTTATTAATACTGTAGAATTGTTTTATGAGCATTTTGTCAAAGATATTTAGTCACTGATTAAACTGCTAAATTTAATGGTCATTAAAATTGCGTAATGAAAAGGTGAATAAAGGTTTGTAAACCCCTCGTCCAGTGCTTCCCAAAATTCTCGGTACTTTCAGTTCATGATGACTACGTTAATGTTTTAAGACATATTTGACGAATATCAAATGTTACTATTCCTGGTAGGTCTGTCCTCCAACCTCTATCCCGATTGAGCGGAGGGAGAACGAACAATCTTGAAAAATTGTGTATTTTAGCCAGACCTGTCCGTTTGACTTCCTACCTCGGATCAAAAAACACAACTTAGTTCTTATGACTAGAGCTGTAAGGTAGGATATTTTGAATATTTTGTTTCATTTGTGTTACATGATTAATTTTTATACTATAAGTCTAGTTTGTATACTTAATATACAAGTGGCAACAAAATGACTATTCACGTTGGTGTGTAGAATATATGAGTCTGGCGATATACCATCTGACTTTCGGAAAAGCATCATCCACACAATTCCGAAGACGGCAAGAGCTGACAAGTGCGAGAATTATCGCACAATCAGCTTAACAGCTCATGCATCGAAGCTGCTTACAAGAATAATATACAGAAGAATGGAAAAGAAAATTGAGAATGCGCTAGGTGACGATCAGTATAGGGACGAGAGAGGCAATTTTGACGTTACGGCTAATAATGGAAGCAAGGCTAAAGAAAAATCAAGACACTTTCATAGGATTTGTCGACCTGGAAAAAGCGTTCGACAGTATAAAATGGTGCAAGCTGTTCGAGATTCTGAAAAAAGTAGGGGTAAGCTATAGGGAGAGACGGGTCATATACAATATGTACAACAACCAAGCGGGAATAATAAGAGTGGACGATCAAGAACGAAGTGCTCATATTGAGAAGGGTGTAAGACAAGGCTGTAGCCTTTCGCCCTACTCTTCAATCTGGACATCGAGGAAGCAATGATGGAAATAAAAGAAAGGTTCAGTAGTGGAATGAAAATACAAGGTGAAGGGATATCAATGATTCGATTTGCTGATGACATTGCTATCCTGAGTGAAAGTGAAGAAGAATTAAATGATCTGCTGAACGGAATGAACAGTCTAATGGGTACACAGTATGGTTTGAGAGTAAATCGGAGAAAGACGAAGGTAATGAGTAGTAGTAGAAATGAGAACAGCGAGAAAATTAACATCAGGATTGATGGTCACGAATTCAATGAAGTTAAGGAATTCTGCTACCTAGGCAGTAAAATAACCAATGACGGACGATCAAAGAGGACATCCAAAGCAGATTCGCTATGGCAAAAACGCATTTCTGGCCAAGAGAAGTCTACTAATGTCAAATATCGGCCTTAATTTGAGGAAGAAATTTCTGAGGATGTACGTCTGGAGTACAGCATTGTATGGTAGTGAAACATGGACTGTGGGAAAACCGGAACAGAAGAGAATCGAAGCATTTTAGATGTGGTGCTATAGACGAAAGTTGAAAATTAGGTGGACTGATAAGGTAAGGAATGAGGAGGTTCTACGCAGAATCGGAGAGGAAAGGAATATGTGGAAAACACTGATAAGCAGAAGGGACAGGATGATAGGACATCTGCTAAGAGATGAGGGAATGACTTCCATGGTACTAGAGGGAGCTGTAGAGGGCAAAAACTGTAGAGGAAGACAGAGATTGTAATACGTCAAGCAAATAATTGAGAACGTAGGTTGCAAGTGCTACTCTGATATGAAGAGGTTAGCACAGGAAAGGAATTCGTGGCGGGCCGCATCAAACCAGTCAGTAGACCGATGACCAAAAAACAAATACTTAATATTCAGTAATTTATGCTGTAGGTTGATTTTATAAACTTAACTACATTGCAGTAATTAATCTCACAAAAACAAAATTCATCGCTATGAGTTATTGGAACATGAATCATTGGTGTTGGCTCTCACTGATGGCCGGAACTTGAAGAAAATAAAAACCGACAGCCGTAATTTTATGAATTATTTTCTTTGACTACCTGTTCCATTGCCTCTTTGGCTCAATCCTTTGGCTAGTACTATTATAGAGATCACTAACTGACTACCGTAAATTTCTGAAACTTCTCTGTAGACATGGACTCTACATCTCTACACCTCTAGACGAAACGGAACCACAGAAACTTGAAGGCCGGAATTTTTGTCGACAAAATGGTGCCTGGAAGATAAGAGTCAAATGTTTCATCAACACTGTATGTCTCGGTTTAATACTTTGCTTGTGTATAGAATGGAGTTTAACTCCCAGTCAACACCGACGTCTTTAAAAACAGAGCACAGTATCATAACAGATCAGATGGGAGAGGAAAAGGTCATGAGACTTTTGATATTTTCTCGCTCAGTAGGTGTTGATTGTATCGTGTCTGCCTTCAAGTAGACTGGCCACCACTTACTGGAAAATACTTATATGTTTATTACGGAAGTACAGCCCTGGTGATACGACTCGTACCGCACTCAAGTCCAATCCTGACCTCGGGAGCTGTCAAGTCCAGGAAATCTTTGTATACTGGGAAAACAGTAACTGCAGTGGCGCACGCGAGGAATCGCCCTCAAGAGCCATCACAAGACTGAGTCCAGACTCTCGGCATTGTTCAAAGAGAGTGACTTGGAAGCGCCATTGTGGTTGCTTTCTGGCGGCGTTGCCCTCTCCTTGGCTTTCCTTTGGAAGCTGGTGCGCACCGCTCAGCTGATACTCTAGTGATCTGCACAGATACTTGTTGGTCCCAACTGTTGAAACTCTGAGTTGGTTGGCTGGCTTGGCGTGTGTAACAGCTGATGACGGTTGGTTTGTGGGATTAAAGGGACCAGACTGCGACGGTCATCGGTCCCTTTTTCCAAAAAATTAAAACCACCCAAAGAGAATAAAAACGAACAGCAGGAAAGACGTCAGACGACACAGGATAAGAAATACTCCGACAGAGATCAGACAAAACAAATTAAAATCACACAGAGTGTGACGGTGGTTGGCCGACCATAGAGAAAAAAAAAAGGAAAAGGTAACCACCGAGAACACATTAAAAACTCTGTCTAAAATCGGAGGCCAAAAGCCAGAATCAACACTAAAAAACAGAAACACTCAGATTAAATGATAAAAACCCCGGCCCGACTAAAACGCAAAACTAAGCCAGCCATAGCAGGGTCATCTGTTAAAAGGGCAGGGAGCGTGTCAGGCAGTGCCAACGTCTGCCTGAGCACAGCTAAAAGCGGACTCTCCAATAAAATGTGGACCACAGATAAAACTGAGCCGCAGCGACACAGTGGTGGGTCCTCACGGCGCAATAAGTGGCCGTGCGTCAGCCGAGTGTGCCCAGTGCGCAGCCGGCAGAGGACAACAGACTCCTGGAGGGAGACCCGAATGGACGACCGCCACACAGTCGTCGTCGCCTTGATAGGGCCAAGTTTGTTGGGCATGGGCAGGTGGCGCCATTCAGTGTCCCATAAATCGAAAAGTCTTCGCGTAAGATTGCCCGCAAATCAGTCACCGGGAGGCCAATCTCCAGAGGTGGCTTACTGGTGGCCTCTTTCGCCAGGCGGTCAACATTTTCATTGCCGGGTATCCCTTTCTGGGGTCCACACAAAGACCACAGAGCGGCCGCAACGTGCAAGAGTATGCAGGGACTCCTGGATAGCCATCACCAGACGAGAACGAGGGAAACACTGGTTGAGAGCTCGTAAACCGCTCAGGGAATCGCTACAGATAACGAAGGACTCACCTGAGCAGGAGTGGATATACTCTAGGGCTCGAAATATAGCAACCAGCTCAGCAGTGTAAACGCTACAGCCAACTGGCAAGGAGCGTCGTTCGGAATGGACCCCTAGAGTTAGCGCATAACCGACACGACCAGCAACCATCGAGCCGTCAGCGTAAACAATGCCAGAGCCCTGATACGTTGCGAGGATGGAAAGAAAGCGGCGGCGGAAGGCCTCCGGAGGGACTGTGTCCTTCGGGCCCTGTGCCAATTCCAGCTGAAGACGAGGGCGAGGCACACACCGCGGGGGTGTACGCAGAGGTGCTCGGAAAGGAGGCGGAAGAGGTAAAGCCCCAAGCTCGGAGAGTAGCTCTCGGACGCGGACCGCGATCGTCCATCCAGCCCTGGGTCGACGTTGTGGAAGATGGACGTGCGACTATGGGAATAATAGCCGATAGTTAGGATGCCCGGGCAAGCTGAAAACATGGGCAGCATAAGCGGCCAGCAAACGTTGGCGCCGTAACCACAGTGGAGGGACACATGCCTCCAATAGTATGCTGTGCACAGGGCTGGTACGGAAAGCTGTGTAGGATTGGGTCCAGTACCCGCAGCGCAGATGGGGATGCGGAGCCATAAGCCATGCTCCCATAATCCAGACGAGACTGGATTAACGCCTGGTAGAGCCGTAGGAGAGTAGATCGGTCGGCGCCCCACTTGGTGTGGCTCAGGCATCGCAGAGCATTTAGATGCCGCCAACACATCTGTTTAAGCTGCCGAATATGAGGCAGCCAAGTCAACCGGGCATCAAAAACCACACCCAAAAACCTGTGTTTCTCAACCACAGCAAGAAGTTCGCCATCAAGATAAAGCCGCGGCTCTGGGTGAACAGTGCGTCGCCGGCAGAAACGCATAGCGCAGGTCTTGGCAGCCGAAAACTGAAAGCCATGCGCTACAGCCCAAGACTGCGCCTTACGGATAGCGCCCTGTAGCTGACGTTCAGCAGCTGCAATGCCAATAGAGCTGTAGTAAAGGCAGAAGTCGTCAGCATACAGGGACTCTGAGACAGACGTCCCCACCGCCGCAGCGAGCCGGTTAATGGCTATTAAAATCAGGCAGATACTTAAAACAGATCCCTGTGGCACACCGTTCTCCTGGACTCGGGAGGAACTATGGCAGGCCGCGGCTTGCAAGCGGAAGGTACGATACGACAGAAAATTCCTGATAAAGATCGGCAGAGGGCCCCGAAGACCCCATCCATGGAGTGTAGAAAGGATGTGACGACGCCATGTCGTATCGTACGCCTTCCGCATGTCGAAAAAGACAGCGACCAGGTGCAGACGGCGAACAAAGGCAGTACGGATGGCCGACTCCAGGCTCACCAGATTGTCGGCGGCGGAGCGGCCTTTACGGAACCCACCCTGAGATGGAGTCAGAAGGCCCCGAGACTCCAGTACCCAACTCACCATCCGTTCAAGCAACTGGCAAAGAACGTTGGTGAGGCTAATGGGACAGTAGCTGTCCACCTCCAATGGGTTCTTGCCTGGTTTCAGAATGGGGATAACAATACTTTCCCGCCATTGCGATGGAAACTCACTCTCGACCCAAATACGGTTGTAAAGGTCGAGGAGCCGTCGCTGGTAGTCCACCGAAAGGCGTTTCAGCATCTGACAGTGGATGCCATCTGGCCCAGGAGCGGTATCAGGGCAAGCGGCTAGGGCACTGCGAAATTCCCAATCACTGAATGGAACATTGTACGATTCTGGATGGTGGGTGCGAAACGAAAGGCTCCGACGTTCCATCCACTCTTTAATGGAGCGGGAGGCCTAGGGGGTAATTCGCAGAAGCGAAACACAGAACAAAATGTTCTGCCAAGCGGTTTGCAATGACGTCGGAGTCAGTACAAACTGCTCCATTCAGTGGGAGCGCAGGGACGCTGACAGGGTTCCTATAGCCGTAGACGCGTCGAATTTTGGCCCAGACCTGCGATAGAGTGACATGGAGGCCAATGGTTGACACATACCGCTCACAGCACTCCTGCTTGCGTTGGCGGACAAGGCGGCGGGATCGCGCACGCAGCTGTTTGAAGGCGATAAGGTGGTCGATGGAGGGATGTCGCTTGTGACGCTGGAGCGCCCGCCGGCGATCTTTAATCGCTTCAGCGATCTCAGGTGACCACCAAGGTACAGTCCGCCGCCGAGGGGACCCAGAAGACTGGGGAATGGCAGATTCGGCGGCAGTAACGATGCCGGTGGTAACCGATTGAACCACCGCATCAATGTCATCACTAGATGGAGGCTCAATAGCGGCAGTGGAGGAAAACAAGTCCCAGTCAGCCTTATTCATGGCCCACCTAGAAGGCCGCCCAGAAGACTGACGCTGTGGCAGTGACAGAAAGATCGGAAAGTGGTCACTACCACACAGGTCGTCCTGCACTCTCCATTGGACAGACGGTAAGAGGCTAGGGCTGCAGATCGAAAGGTCGATGGCGGAGTACGTGCCATGCGCCACGATGAAGTGTCTGAAGGAACCATCATTTAAAAGCGAAAGATCGAGCTGTGCCAATAAATGCTCAATGGTGGCGCCTCGACCTGTCGCCACCGACCCACCCCACAGAGGGTTATGGGCGTTGAAGTCGCCCAGTAACAAGAAAGGTGGCGCAATTGGGCTATCAGCGCAGCCAGGACATGCTGCGTGACATCATCATCCGGTGTAAGATAAAGACTGCAGACGGTAACAGCCTGTGGCGTCCACACCCGAACAGCGACAGCCTCTAAATGTGTTTGTAGAGGTACAGACTCGCTGTGAAGAGAGTTAAGGACATATATGCAGACGCCACCAGACACCCTTTCATAAGCTGCCCGGTTCTTATAATAACCCTGATAGCCACGGAGGGCGGGGGTTCGCATTGCTGGAAACCAAGTTTCCTGAATAGCAATGCAGAAGAATGGGTGAAGGCTGATAAGCTGTCGGAGCTCAACTAGATGGTGGAAGAAACCGCTGCAGTTCCACTGGAGGATGATATTGTCCATGGCTGAAAAAGGCGTGAAGGGACCGGGAAGGCAAATTACGCCGCTGGGTCACCTGCTGCCTCCGATGGGGCACCTGGGCAAGTGCTAACCATTGCGTCTGAGGGACCGGCGAGATCGAGGTCCTCAGCGGACGCAAGAATCTCCACCTCATCCTCAGACGCAGAGCTTGTAGGTAGCAGTGGAGTAGGTGCCACCGCAGGTGCCTTGGTCTTACGGGTCTTCAGTGTCATTTTGTCTCGCTGTTCCTTCGGTTGCCGTTGCTGAGAGGGCTTATTGGAGTCAGACTCCGGGACCGAAGACGATCGCGAAGCTCGACGACCAGCGACCTGTGGCTTCTTCAGCCACTGGTTGGTGTCTGCTGTGCCGCTGGTAGGAACCTGGGAAGGGAGTGAACCAAGGGATCCCTTCCGAGCGAGATAAGCCGAAGAAGACTGACGCTTCTCCGACTTAGAAGTGTAGGTCAGTCGGTTCAGGGTCTTATATTCCATGATTTTGCGTTCTTTCTGTAAGATACTGCAGTCCGGCGAGCAAGGTGAATGAGGCTCTCCACAGTTGACACAGATGGGAGGCGGGCCACATGGAGTATCGGGATGAGATGGGCGTCCGCAATCTAGACATGTGAGGCTGGAAGTACAGCGAGATGACATGTGACCGAACTTCCAGCATTTAAAACACCGCATCGGAGGAGGGATATATGGCTTAACATCACAACGGTAAACCATCACCTTAACCTTTTCGGGTGAGACATCACCCTCGAAGGCCAAGATGAAGGCACCGGTAGCAACCTGATTGTCCCTCAGACGCCGATGAACGCGCCAGACGAAATGGACACCTCGACGCTCTAAGTTGGCGCGCAGCTCGTCATCAGACTGCAAAAGTAGGTCCCTATGGAAAATAATACCCTGGACCATATTTAAACTCTTATGTGGGGTGATGGTAACGTTAACATCCCCCAACTTGTCACAAGCAAGTAACCTTCGTGACTGGGCAGAGGATGCCGTTTTTATCAAAACTGACCCAGAGCACATTTTGGACAAGCCCTCCACTTCCCCAAACTTGTCCTCTAAATGCTCTACAAAGAACTCAGGCTTCACAGATAGAAAAGATTCACCATTAGCTCTGGTACAGACGAGATACCTGGGCGACTACATGTCATTGTCATTCATTGCCTTTCGTTCCTCCCATGGTGTGGCCAGGGATGGGAACGATTTGGGGTCATAAACGTTAGCTTTAAAATGAGCCCTCGAACGCTTAGAGACTGCAGGTGGCGGGCCGCCAGCGAGAGATGATGTACCACGCTTCATTGCGGGTCATCCGCCCTGATGCCACCTACTCCGACCAAGGGCCTCCCCACGGGCGCCACCCAGCCGCAGCAATATCCACCTGGCAGGATGGCCATTGCCGGGAGTCCTGGTGCCCCAGGGAGATGGGTATCTACTCATTGGCATACGTGGGGAGTTAACGGCGCAGGCATCAGTAGAGCGATCCCTGTGTTGTCAGGGGGCTACAACCAACAGGGTACATGGCGGCCCCACCACAACGGACTGGCTACCGTGCTGGATGTTAGGTGACATGTGGTCCATGGTCGTCGTCAGTGCAGAAAGTGGCACTGCACAGCGGAAGATGGAAAGTGCACGCAGGAACGTATCCATGCCCAAGAGATGGAGAGCGGGCAGGACTGCAATGCAACAACGAATAAGCTGGCGAAAGTTCTCAACGCAAAATGGACACAACGCACCAAATCAGGCGCCCTTCCCCAATTGGCTCGCTCTGCGGAAGAATTTAGAAAGATGGAGGTCAAACCCGACAGGGGACCAACACATAAGGCCGAAACGTTTGAGACTCCTTTTAGTCGCCTCTTACGACAGGCAGGAATACCACGGGCCTATTCTTGGTGGCCTAGGGCGAAACCGTTACATGTGGAGATATTCGTATTTTGTGTATTTTACATAAGTTGAAATGTCACAGCTTTAGGACAAAAGCAGAACCATCATTACGTATCTAGAAAACAGGAAACTGAAGGTTTTCTGCGGTGTCAACGAGCGGAGAACAGTCATTTGAATCTGACTGTCTTGCTGGTATGTGGGAAGGGGGAGGGGATGTTATATAGTTGTATTCTAGGTTGTTACGTTGTTATTGTGTACATTGAAACGTATTACACCAAGCTATTAATTTTTTCTGTTTGCAGACGATACAAGAGTTCTTGTGATAAACGCGGAGAGTAATGTAAGCGGTTTAGAAAGCGAGGTTACATAACGTTTGTTCATAGCCTACAGTTTACGGAGTAAATTCGTGAACTTCATTCAGGCCATTGTTCAAGCATGTCGGAAATTTTGACTCTGCTATCCTTGACGTATACTCCCTAGCCAGGTTTGCATTTAATCATATGGAATCATTGAACAGCAACCAGCGTGTTAACGATGTCGAGGGGTGCCTTAAAAATCTAACGCACTGCCACCAGGGGAATGAATATCTGAGTTTGTCCGCGTATTATGAGCGAAATTAGTCAAATAAACCAATTAGTTAGCGATCTGTGACGGTTTGCCAATGAATTAATTACAAGGCTTGTTGTATCCTCTACAGGTAATGCCAGTGTCTGCTCTTTTCTTTATTTCTATCTTTCCTCTAATTAATCGTTTATTTTATTCTTCCATCAGATTCTGTCAGCAGAAGCTGAAGCTACATAATTCGAGGGACACTGATGAAAAAGTTTAAATACAAAGAAAATAACCTGTAAAAATTTACAATAGCATAAAGAACAACAATGTGTTATACGAAAGGTTCTAAACTACTGGAAGCACAATAAAAAACAAGCGAACACGAGCAAGCTTGTCAAGACGAAATGCGATTTAATCACTGTGAGGGACAGAGAGAACCGATGTACAAAACTTATAGAATATAAAGCAGTCTTCCCTTTCATTCTGTAACTGGTTTCACTGTATTCTACCACGTGTGAGACTTATTCAATGTGAAACAGTCTCTCGTGGCAAATATTTGTCTTTTATGACTAATTTCAGTCTATTAGATCATTATCAAATATGTCTGTCATTCTAAAAATGTGTGTGTGTGATGTTGATCTAATTGCCTGAAACGAGTCATAAAACGCAGGAAAAGCTTTGCGATCAAAGACTATTTCGCATACAACAAGCTTCACATGTGATAGATTACATCGAAACCACTCACAAAAACCGAGCGAGGTGGCGCAGTGGTTAGACACTGGACTCGCATTCGGGAGGACGACGGTTCAATCCCGCGTCCGGCCATCCTGATTTAGGTTTTCCGTGATTTCCCTAAATCACTCCAGGCAAATGCCGGGATGGTTCCTCTGAAAGGGCACGGCCGACTTCCTTCCCCATCCTTCCCTAATCCGATGATACCGATGACCACGCTGTCTGGTCTCCTTCCCCAAACCAACCAACCAACCAACCACTCACAAAATGAAAGCTAAGACAACATTATATTCTATAAGTTTTGTACATCGGTTCTGTCTGCCCTCAGATCACCACCTAATACGTTTGCCATTTTAAACCAGCGTATCTGATGATGATAGAATATTTCGAAACCAGTCATAAGGAAGTAAATTTAAACTCTTACATTCAGCATAAACCTGCCTGTTTGAATTTTACTGTCTCAGAATTGACATTCAAGTGCTCTGCAATTGAACTGAAAACCAAAACTGTCGAACGGTGCATATCTTTGCAATCAGTGCTTAAAGATACGTTTACAAATGCAACAACGTTTAACCGTCTGGTCTTTACTGGTCATACTAGTCAGTTTATAGGTGACCTGTGTCGGTTCATCGGTGCGTTAATTAGAAATGAAGGTGCTACTCTTGGTCTAGGACTCATGTTTGGACCTTTATTCATACATTTGGTGCTACAAAGGCCGAATAGTAAACTGGTAACTGTAACATAATACGATTGTTAATAGTACCGTGTTTCGTTGACTGTTCAGTAACGCTGAATCTTTGAAGCTAAATGCCTCATTCTAAATTATTCTCTGCCATATAGACAATAAATGGGCACCAATGGCTCTCGTTAAACCGTTTTGAACTGTGATTAAGGAACTGTTAACTCACTTAGCTTCAATACGATGCTAAGCATCAGTACAGGGTAATTAAAGGCGAAGCTTCTTCTAGTAGAACGGAACATACACTCTGTGATCAAAAGTATCGTTTCACCTGAGTGCAAATGACTTACAAGTTCGTGGCATCCACCTTCGGTAATGCTGGAACTGAGTGTGGCCTTGGCCAACCCTTAGCTTTGAGCACAGCTTCCACTCTCGCAGGCGTAAGTACAATTAGGTGCTGGAAGGTTTTTTGGGGAATGGCAGCCCATTCTTCATGGAGTGCTGCAGTGAGGAGAGGTATCGATGTCGGTTAGTGAACCCTGGCACGAAGTCGGCATTCCAAAACATCCCAAAGGTGTTCTATAGGATTCAAGTCAGGACTCTGTGCAGGACAGTCCATTACAGGGACGTTTTTGTCGATTAACCACTCCGCCACAGACCGTGCATTATGAACAGGTGATCGATCGTATTGAAAGATGTAATCACCATCCCCTAATTGCTATTCAACAGTGAGAAGCAACAAGGTGCTTAGAACATCAATGTAGGCCTGTGCTGTGATACTGCCACGCAAAACAACAAGGGGTGCAAGCCCCCTCCATGAAAGACACGACCACACCGTAACACCACCGCCTCCGAATTTTGCTGTTGGCACTACACATGCTGGCAGATGACGTTCACCGGGCTTTCGCCATACGCGCACCCTCCCATTGGATCGCCACATTGTGTACCGTCATTCGTCACTCCACACAACGCTTTTCCACTGTCGAATCGTCCAGTGTTTACGCTGCTTACACCAAGCATTTACGAGCGTGATGTGTGGCTTATGAGCAGTCCCTCGACCATGAAATCGAAGTTTTCTCACCTTACACTTAACTGTCATAGTACTTGGAGTGGATCCTGCTACACTTTGAAATTCCTATGTGATGGTCTGTCAACAGACGAGGTCGGCCTGTACGCTTTTCTGCTGCACGTGTCCCTCACGTTTCCACTTCACTATCACATCGGAAACAGTGGACCTAGGGATGTTTAGGAGTGTGGAAATCTCGCGTACAGACGTATGACACAAGTGACACCCAGTCACCTGACCACGTTCGAAGTCTGTGAGTTCCGCGGAGCTCCACATTCTGCTCTCTCACGATGTCTAATGACTACTGAGGTCGCTGATATGGAGTACCTAGCAGTAGGCGGCGTCACAAGTCACCTAACACGAAAAGCGTATGTTTTGGGGGTGTCCGGATACTTTTGATCACATAGTGTATACGGAGGCCGGGTGTGGACTACGAACTCATTCCTTCATAATAGAGCAACGAGGCAAACACAGCAAAAGTTGTATTCATTTTTTGAAATGCAGTACGCTGCTGGGTCCATGTGGTGACGTAATATTAAACGCTCTTATCTGGCGAAATATGGGGCCTTTCGGCTGCCTGAAAAACTTCTGACGGCAATTGCTCTTAATGTATTTCTAAGGCACTCCTTTGAACGCCTTGCGTCGTATGATTTATTCATAGAATGCTGGAACAACTTTCTACGCCGAGAAAGAATTTTAATATTCCATTAAAAATGGAGCTGGTATTGGATAATCAATATTTGTAGTCTGTGAGATCTTGATCACTCCGTAACAGAAGAAGGAAACAGTCTTCGTACTTTCGTATGTATATTTATTATTCATTATGAACTTTGACTCGTAGTCATTGCAGTAGCAGTACCGAACTGCATGCTTTCAACTGTAGTGAATGTAAATGACTCAAATGGTTATGTATCTTTATGAGGGTGCTCGCTCAACAGCAGTATTTTCAGCGCCATTACTGATTTAACATGAAATCAAATACTGTTAAGATAGGTATTTAGAAAAGATATTATTTTCTCGTTGCCTACGTTTTCCATAAATGGAATTGTACATAACATAAAATTAAAATAGTTATTGTAAAAATTACTGTGACAATATATTGTAAAATTAAGGAAACGAAAGCTGAATTCCTAAACCAATAAATTATGAACGTTTGGTCATCTACAAAGTACTTGGACTAGCCAGTCAATCTCTGAATACTGAAACACCACTCTCAATAACTTTAGGACAGACATTACAAACCATCTTTTAGTTCACAGTGGATCCCTCTCACTCTGATCAATATGAAAAATTGCGGTATCTGAGTGGTAGTTGAATTGTAATAAGAGCTGGTTTACGAACGTACGAACTAACAACTCTGGAAAAGAGTACTAGTTTCTATTAATCTTGCAGTCTTTCACATGGATAGCCTATTTTTGTGTGACGATGGTCCTGTAAGACAAAAATTGGTTGAGAAGAGGAAAAAGCGGCACAACATGACAAGTTTTTATTTTAACTGCTAAATAGAAAATCTAGTTAAGTTTCACATTCATTCGTACAAAGAAAAGAACTGAATTAAACACTGCTCTCGCACGCGTACTGAAATACAAAATGATACTCCAGAACGGAACGTAACAAAAGAGGACATTAATCACGCGCCATTTATGAGGTTGCAAATTCAGAAGGACTTTCGCGAAGTAAGGGCTTTTCAGCGTGATTATGTGAGTAACTCTGAATGTAGTGTGTACACTGCAATTAAAATGCAAAGCCTGAGTGGTAAGTAAAAAAATTCGACTATCTGAATGTTGTCTCCACACAGTCGTCACATTAATTAGTTTTCTGCGAGACAATTTAGAAATACTACATTCACGAGCTGCTCATGCAACAGCTGGTTCCGGAGTTGCAAACCACAACTGTTACTTAACATAAATTACTTTATCCATTTACGATAAATACGCTTGTTACATCAGGCGATTTGCCAGTGACAACAACGGAAGAGGGAAAACTTGTTACTCTGTAATGTGAGAGAATCTGCAGTAGAACAGAAGGTCGCAAATGTACTACAATAACAGAATAACATGGGGCTCTGCGATTCAGAAGAGGAATGCTTCTTTAACATCATACGTAAACCACTAACATATGAAATGCAAATCTACAAAGATCTCAGTACTGCCTGGAGTGCGCGAAACATCTTTATTACAAAACGGCTAAAGCAAGCACCCAGTAACGAGGTAAAAAAAATTGATTTTCAGTATTCCATATTATCATTGACCGGATTAAAATATTTAAAACGCTATCACGGTCTACTCATTAAGCCCTATATCCTGTTTGGAGTCAGCCGGCTGGAGTGGCCGAGCGGTTCTAGGCGCTAGAGTCCGGAACCGCGCTACTGCTACGGTCGCAGGTTCGAATCCTACCTCGGACATGGATGTGCGTGGTGTCCTTAGGTTAGTTATGTTTAAGTAGTTCTAAGTTCTAGGGGACTGATGACCTCAGCAGTTAAGTCCCACAATGCTCAGAGCCATTTGAACCTGTTTGGAGTCATTTCTGGTCCAGTGTTAATAAAAAAAGTTAACCTACGTATGCAGCTCTGTGTATAAAACCTTCGTGTTAGAGATGTGCCCTTCTGGAAACTTCTAATGCAAGTGAATAAACACATTCGAAATATGAAACTGCCTTTACGCTTAGGATATACTGAAATTTGGTCATAAAATAACCGTCGGAGGAATTACGAGACTTTTATTTCTTAGTGTACTTTATGTTGCGATATTTTATTTCTTCATGTACTTTATATTACCGATTCTCCTGAAGTTGCAGTTACTGCTACAGACTATGGACGCTGTAGAGGCAGACCACTGCGTCCGAATTCCAGGAGCTGGTGTCGAACACCTCCCATGCCAAATCCTCTGATGACGGCGTCGGAGTGCACACTTCAGACATCAAGTTACAAAGGTACCGAGCAGAGACTTCTCTGCATGAAGTCTGTTGGGTACCTGCGAAGAGTCTCTGACGCTAGTGAAACATTATCAACCATGTTTACAATCGTCTTGTTCCACACTGACCTCGTAGCCGATGCCTCATTCAGCTGCATGCTGGATTCCCGCAGACGGCTGTCGAGTCAGCTACTCGTCAGCAGACCCAGGTGAAGGGTGAGTGAGCTCGCGCTGTGGCGCGCAGCCGGCACGGCTATGATCCAGCACGAATGGTCTCGTACTACCTGCTGGAGAGTGCTCTATCCCACTCCGAATTCTTTGTTGACCCTTGACCCATTCGCGATGTTGTGTTGTCGGAAGTCGTGTAGTCGGTCGATCTCCTTCCTACCAGGAAGGTAGATTTAGCTTCCGGAGGGGCCTAAATGTTGGACAGGGACGTCGACCCCATGACAATCTGCTGCCAGTTTCCGCGCTGAAGTTCGGTGCTGTCAGCAGTCCACGATGTGGTGTTGTCGGAAAACAGTCGGCTTGTCCGTTAGCAATGGTAAGCGGCGAACAGTACGAAGTTCAACAGGCGCAGACCTTCATCTCACTTACTCGTACATCTTAGGCTGGTTCATAGTTTGTATCTAGGACACAGATTCGCCACAGTATCGTAAATATGGAATAGAGTGCTGTTGCTGTGAACGCCATCGACCACAATGACAAAAACATTCAGAACTGGAGAGCTCGAGTTTTAAAGAGAACTGTGGTGTCACCGCCAGACACCACACTTGCTAGGTGGTAGCTTAAATCGGCCGCGGTCCATTTAGTACATGTCGGACCCGAGTGTCGCCACTGTGTGATCGCAGACCATGCGCCACCACAAGGCAGGTCTCGAGATACGGACTAGCACTCGCCCCAATTGTACGGACGACATTGCTAGCGACTACACGGACGAAGTATCGCTTATTAGCCGAGCAGATAGTTAGAATAGCCTTCAGATAAGTCCATGGCTACGACCTAGCAAGGCACCATTAGCCTTACATAGTTTGATAGTTATCGTATGAATCGTCTCGTCAAGAACGTTGTAAACCAACACGGATAAATAAAAGTTAAGTACTCGAGGAGCTGCATACTTTCCTTATTAGATTCACTACTTATCCCGTTCCAGAATTCACGCCCGTCTGCGTTAGATAGCGTGCATTTCGGCCTCCTCTATCTACAAGGTGTTGGCACATTTGCCAACACATCAGAACTGTTGTTGTCGTTGCTGTGGTCTTCAGTCCTGAGACTGGTTTGATGCAGCTCTCTATGCTACTCTATCCTGTGCAAGCTTCTTCATCTCCCAGTACCTACTGCAACCTACATCCTTCTGAATCTGCTTGGTGTATTCATCTCTTGGTCTCCCTCTACGATTTTTACCCTCCGCGCTGCCTTCCAATACTAAATTGGTGATCCCTTGATGCCTCAGAACATGTCCTACCAACCGATCCCTTCTTCTAGTCAAGTTGTGCCACAAGCTTCTCTCCTCCCCAATCCTATTCAACACATCCTCATTAGTTATGTGATCTACCCATCTAATCTTCAGCATTCTTCTGTAGCACCACATTTCGAAAGTTTCTATTCTCTTCTTGTCCAAACTATTTATCGTCCATGTTTCACTTCCATACATGGCTACACTCCATACAAATACTTTCAGAAACGACTTCCTGACACTTAAATCTATACTCGATGTTAACAAATTTCTCTTCTTCAGAAACGCTTTCCTTGCCATTGCCAGTCTACAATTTATATCCTCTCTACTTCGACCATCATCAGTTATTTTGCTCCCCAACTAGCAAAACTCCTTTACTACTTTCACTGTCTCATTTCCTAATCTAATACCCTCAACGTCACCCGAATTAATTCGACTACATTCCATTATCCTCGTTTTGCTTTTGTTGATGTTCATCTTATATCCTCCTTTCAAGACACTATCCATTCCGTTCAACTGCTCTTCCAAGTCCTTTTCTGTCTCTGACAGAATTACAATGTCATCGTCGAACCTCAAAGTATTTATTTCTTTTCCATGGATTTTAATACCTACTCCGAATTTTTCTTTTGTTTCCTTCACTGCTTGCTCAATATACAGATTGAATAACATCGGGGAGTGACTACAACCCTGTCTCACTCCCTTCCGACCACTGCTTCCCTTTCATGCCCCTCAACTCTTATAACTGCCATTTGGTTTATATACAAATTGTAAATAGCTCTTCGCTCCCTATATTTTACCCCTGCCACCTTCAGAATTTGAAAGAGAGTATTCCAGTCGACGTTGTCAAAAGGTTTCTCTAAGTCTACACATGCCAGAAACGTAACTTTGCCTTTCCTTAATCTAGCTTCTAAAATAAGCCGTAGGGTCAGTATTTCCTCACATGTTCCAGTATTTCTACGGAATCCAAACTGATCTTCCCCAAGGTCGGCTTCTACTAGTTTTTCCATTCGTCTGTAAAGAATTCGTGTTAGTATTTTGCAGCAGTGACTTATTAAACTGATAGTTCGGTAATTTCCACATATGTCAACACCTGCTTTCTTTGGGATTGGAATTATTATATTCTTCTTGAAGCCCGAGGGTAGTTCGCCTGTCTCATACATCTTGCTCACTAGATGATAGAGTTTTGTCAGGACTGGCTCTCCCAAGGCCGTCAGTAGTTCTAATGGAATGTTGTCTACTCCGGGGGCCTTGTTTCGACTTGGGTCCTTCAGTGCTGTGTCAAACTCCTCACGCAGTATCATACCTCCCATTTCATCTTCCTCTACATTCTCTTCCATTTCCATAATATTGTCCTCAAGTACATCGCCCTTGTATAGACCCTCTATATGCTCCTTCCACCTTTCTGCTTTCCCTTCTTTGCTTAGAACTGGGTTTCCATCTGAGCTCTTGATATTCATACAAGTGGCTCTCTTTTCTCCAAAGGTCTCTTTAATTTTCCTGGAGGGAGTATCTATCTGACCCCTAGCGAGATAAGCCTCTACATCCTTACATTTATCCTCTAGCCATCCCTGCTTAGCCATTTTGCACTTCCTGTCGATCTCATTTTTGAGACGTTTGTATTCCTTTTTGCCTGCTTCATTTACTGCATTTTTATATTTTCTCCTTTCATCAGTTAAATTCAATATTTCTTCTGTCACCCAAGGATTTCTACTAGCCTTCGTCTTTTTACCTACTTGATCCTCGGCTGCCTTCACTACTTCATCCCTCAAAGCTACCCATTCTTCTTCTACTGTATTTCTTTCCTCCATTCCTGCCATTTGTTCCCTTACGCTCTCCCTGAAACTCTCGACAACCTCTGGTTCTTTCAGTTTATCTAGGGCCCATCTCCTTAAATTCCCACCTTTCTGCAGTTTCTTCAGTTTCAATCTGCAGTTCATAACCAATAGATTGTGGTCAGAGTCCACATCTGCCCCTGGAAATGTCTTACAATTTAAAACCTGGTTCCGAAATCTCTGTCTTACCATTTCATAATCTATCTGAAATCTACCAGTATCTCCAGGCTTCTTCCATGATTCTTGAACCAAGTGTTATCAATGATTAAGTTGTGCTCTGTGCAAAATTCTACCAGGCGGCTTCCTCTTTCATTTCTTACCCCCAATCCATATTCACCTACTACGTTTCCTTCTCTCCCTTTTCCTACTACCGAATTCCAGTCACCCATGACTATTAAATTTTCGTCTCCCTTCACTATCTGAATAATTTCTTTAGTTCATCATACATTTCTTCAATTTCTTCGCCATCTGCAGAGCTAGTTGGCATGTAAACTTGTACTACTGTAGTAGGCGTGGGCTTCGTGTCTATATTGGCCACAATAATGCGTTCACTATGTTGTTTGTAGTAGCTTACCCGCATTCCTATTTTCCTATTCATTATTAAACCTACTCCTGCATTACCCCCATTTGACTTAGTATTTATAACCCTGTTTTCGCCTGACCAAAAGTCTTGTTCCTCTTGCCACCGAACTTCACTAATTCCCACTATATCTAACTTTAACCTATACATTTCCCTTTTTAAATTTTCTAACCTACCTGCCCGATTAAGTGATCTGACATTCCACGCTCCGATCCGTTGAACGCCAATTTTCTTTCTCCTGATAACGACGTCCTCCTGAGTAGTCCCCGCCCGGAGATCCGAATGGGCGACTATTTTACCTCCGGAATATTTTACCCAAGAGGACGCCATCATCATTAACTATACAGTAAAGTTGCATGGCCTCGGGAAAAATTACGGCTGTAGTTTCCCCTTGCTTTCAACCGTTCGCAGTACCAGCACAGCATGGCCGTTTTGGTTAGTGTTACAAGGCCGGATAAGTCAATCATCCAAACTGTTGCCCTTGCAACTATTGTAAAGGCTGCTGCCCCTCTTCAGGAACCACGCGTTTGTCTGGCCTCTCAACAGATACCCCTCCGTTGTGGTTGCACCTACAGTACGGCTATCTGTATCGCTGAGGTACGCAAGCCTCAACCACCAACGGCAAGGTCCATGGTTCATGGGGAGAACTAACGTGAGGTTATGACGCGATGCTCGGATCGAAATGACCGCATGTGTCCTTGAAGTGCTATATTCGCTTAGCAGGCTCGTAACTGCTGTGTAGGTTCTCTGATACTGGTTCTCATGAAGTAGGTATAGTTTCTTTCGACGTCTCTTACGAACTAACGAACGTGCGTGTCACGTTTCCATTGGTTTCCTATCCCCTGCTGTGTTCTGCTGAGTTCGCCCTCTCTGCCTCGACGCGGTGTTATAAAGTGCCGTGCCGCGTGGAGTAGCCGCGTGGTCTAGGGTGTCTTATCACTGTTCGCACGACTGCGCCTGTCGGAGGTTCGAGTCCTCCCTCGGGCATGGATGTCTGTGGGTGTTGTCTTTAGTGTAAGTTAGTTTAATTTAGATTAAGTAGTATGTATGCCTAAGGACCGATGACCTCAGCAGTTTGGTCCCATAGGAGCTTACTACACATTTCCACATACACATAAAGGGTTGACGCCACATCCACTTGTGACATACCGCTCTGTACGTAAAAAACAGTATTTGATTTGAGTCCATAGACGTATCACGACACTGCACTGAACAGATATTTGGAAGTTGTGCAGCATTAGTTTAATTTAGTGAAACTAAACTTCTAATCGCTGTTGTTTATAGGTCCCCTAACTCCGACTTCAGAGCATTTTTGCTTAAGCTAGAGAGGGTTCTTGATTCACTTTGTAGGAAGTACCAGAAAGTAGTTATATGTGGTGACTTCAATATTAATTTTGTACATGATTGTGTTAGAAAAAGGATGTTGGTATATCTCCTAAATTCATATGATCTGATGCAAACTGGTTTTTTTCCAACTAGCGTTCAGGGGAACAGTAGCACAGTCATAGACAACATTTTTATTCATTCTTCATTACTAGATGGGCATTCTGTTAGTAGAAGGGTGAATGGCCTTTCAGACCATGATGCACAAATTTTAACAATAAAAGGTTTTTGTACTCAAACCAATGTCGTATTTAATTACAAACTACGTAGGAAAGTTAATCCAACAGCAATAGAGTGTTTTTCAAAACTTGTCAAGGAACAAGTGTGGCAAGATGTTTATAGTGCCGATTATATAGATAATAAATACAATGCTTTCCATAACACATTTCTCATGCTCTTTGAGAGTTGCTTTCCATTAGAACATTCTAAACGGGGTACCAGCAGTAACGGACAGCCCGGTTTGCTGACTAGTGGGATAAGGATATCATGTAGAACAAAGCGGGAATTACATCAAAATGTTAGAAGTAGTCACAATCAAGCTACAGTAGCCCATTACAGACGGTATTGTAAGGTGCTTAAAAATGTTATTAGCAAGGCAAAACGTATTTGGTATGCAAATAGAATAGCTAATTCACAGGATAAAATTAAAGCCATATGATCAGTTGTGAAGGAAGTGTCTGGTCAGCAGCACAAGGTTGATGATATAATGTCAGTTTGCAGTAATAATATCTCTGTTACTGATAAATCATATATATGTACAGTATTTGACAATCATTTTCTGAGCATTGCTGGTGAATTAAATAAAAATTTAGTTTCTACAGGAAATCATATAAATTTCTTAGCAAATGCCTTTCCGAGATTGACGTCTGAAATACTCCTCTGTGATACAGACAAGAGGGAGATTGAGTCAATAATTAAATCACTGGAGTGTCTAGTAGAATATTAAAGTACTGTGCTGCACATGTTAGCCCTGTATTTAGCCATATTTGTAATTTTTCCTTTAGGAATGGTCAGTTTCCTGAGCGATTAAAGTAGTCAGTAGTAAAGCCGCTCTATAAAAAGGGAGCAAGGGATAATGTAGATAATTTTAGACCTATTTCTATGTCATCAGTGTTTGCAAAAGTTATCGAAAAGGCTGTGTATGGAAGGTTAATTGATCATTTTATATCACACGATTTGCCATCAAATGTACAGTTAGGTTTTAGAAGTCGTTTGACAACTGAAAATGCTATATTCTCTTTTCTCTGTGAGATACTGGATGGGCTAAACAAAAAGTTTCGAACGCTTGGCGTATTTTTTGATTTAACAAAGGCATTTGACTGTGTTGATCTCACAATATTGCCCCAGAAGTTGGACCATTACGGAATAAGGGGAGTAGCTCACAATTGGTTCACCTCTTACTTTAGCAACAGGCAGCAAAAGCTCATTATTCACAATGTTGATAACGGCTGTAATGTGGGATCTGAGTGGGGTACTGTCACGTGGGGGGTGCCCCAGGGACCAGTGTTGGGGCGCTCCTGTTCCTTATTTATATAAATGCTATGCCCTCTAGTATTATGGGTAACTCTAAAATATTTCTGTTTGCTGATGACACTACCTTAGTATTAAAGGATGTTGAGTGCAACATTGACTCGGTTTCAAGTAGTGCAGTACATGACCTCAGTTCATGGGTTGTAGGAAATAAACTAACGTTAAATCACAGTAAGACTCAGTTTTTACAATTTCTAACACACAATTCAACAAAACCTGACGTTTTAATCTCACAGAACGGGCATATGATTAGTGAAACTGAACAGTTCAAATTCCTAGGTGTTCAGATAGATAGTAAGCTGCCGTGGAAAGCTCACGTTCAGGATCTTGTTCAAAGACTTAATACTGTCATTTTCACTATTCGAACGGTATCGAAAATGAGTTATACTTCGACACGTAAATTAGTCTACTTTACTTATTTTCATTCACTTATGTCGTATGGTATTATGTTTTGGGGTAACTTTTCCCATTCTAGAAGGATGTTTTTGGCTCAGAAACGGGCGGTTCGGGCAATAAGTGGTGTCAGTTCACGAACCTCTTGTCGACCTCTGTTCACGAGTCTGGGTATTTTGACATTGCCCTCTCAATATGTATATTCCTTATTGTCGTTTCTTGTTACCGATATTAATTTATTTCCAACAATAAGCAGCTTTCACTCGATTAATACTCGGCAGAAATCAAACCTCCATTTGGATCGGACTTCCTTAACTCTTGTGCAAAAAGGTGTGCAATATACTGCTGCACCCATTTTCAATAAGCTGCCACACGAATTCAAAAATCTAAGCAGTAATCCACGCGCTTTCAAATCGAAACTGAAGAGTTTCCTCATGGGTCACTCCTATTCTGAAGGAGTTCCTTGAAAAATTAAGCTGATTCTCATTGTATAGCTCATAGCGTTTGCTTGGTCACACTTTGCTTGTGGCAAGATGAATGACTTTCAGTAAGATTTTCTAATTTACAACGTCTTTCATTTAACCGCTTCCATTTAACAATAGTGTTACATTCAAATTCCTAAACAGACAGAACAGTCCATTATTGTTTACGTTCAGTTTCTGTATTACCTGTTAGATATGTTTCAAATGGCTCTCAGCATTATGGGACTTAACGTCTGAGGTCATCAGTCCCCTAGAACTTAGAACTACTTAAACATAACTAACCTAAGGACGTCAGACACATTCATGCCCGAAGCAGGATTCGAACCTGCGACCGTAGCGGTATCGCGGTTACAGACTGTAGCGCCTAGAACCGCTCGGCCAATCCGCCCGGCGTCAAAAGAAAGATTGCCATAAACTTGAGGTACGGCGCCTAGTAAAGGAAAAAAAAAAAAACAGGTAAGAAGATGGTGTAGGCAACGCCAGGGAGAGCCAACACGAGAAGAGCGTTGATCACGTCTTGATAGATCACTTTAGACGCAGTGGAAGGAATATCACTACTGATAATTGCTCCACTAGCTACGTACTTGATCAAGAGCTAGAGAAAAACAACCTCACCCTTTTTGAAACGCTCCATTTTAACGAGCGAAAATATTAAAAGAAATGCCGCTATTAGTGGCTAGACAAGTTTTCCAGTGTCTTCGGAACCACCTCTTGGTATCATATTTTCTAAGTAAAAATAAAGTAGTCATTCTACTGTCCATGCTACATGGAACATTCTACAGCAATCCAATTGAGAAGCTAGAGATTATTTTGTTCTGCAGCAGCACAAAGTATGGTGTAGGCACTGTTGGTATGATGGTAAGGCAGTATGCAACTAATCACTCTACGAGCAGAAGACCACTTGCTGTTTCTTATGACATGATAGATACGGCAGGCATCAATGCCCATATACTCTAAAGCACTTTTCAGCAAGACAGTGCGCCAGAAGTGCAATGGAGTAGTTCGAGGAAAACATTGGCGAGCTCTAATTGACGTAGTGGCCCCTGCAACTCGTCACATATGAGCCCGATCGACGACATCTTGGATATGTTTGAAGGAGGCGTCAGAGCTCATCTTGGGACCGATGACCTTTGCACTCTGGTCCCTTCAACCCCACAAACCAACACACAGCTCATCACCCCCCTCCCCGAAATTTACGGGAATTACGTGGTTTTTGTGGGTGCAGGTGTGGTGACAAGTCCCTCTAGTGACCTGCCAAAGCCTCATTGCTTCCATGCCACGAGGCATTGCCGCACTTATCCGTGCCGAAAGTGGACACACCAGATAATAAGTAGATAGTCATAATGTGCTGGGTGATCAATGTATGGGAGGTTTGTGGGAAGAAAAAAGGAGGAGACAGAAGAAATACCAAAAAAATGGTTTTGTTTTAGAGCTCTCCTTAAGTGGGAATTAACGATGATAATAACTATAATAACAATAATAATAAGCCTTAAATGTTTCATTTTACTTTTCAGAAGGCTTTCGTACATTGTGTCTGTATTTGGCATTTGTGTACAATTTTGAATTAGTAGGCTCTATTCGTATTTCATATCGCTGGATAATAGGGGCAAGGTGCGGCGCATCAGCGGAGCGAGCAGGGCCTGGTGCACCTCCCCAACGACATCGGCGCGTCGAAGGCCATTACGACCCCAGGCCGCTTCGGCGTTTTATACAGAACTTACTTAAATTGTTATGGATGGAAAATTCCATTGTTAAGAGAACTTTGATTTTGTCAGACGAAAAATGTTTGAGTTATTCTTTGTCAAACCTCTACTAAAAAAACGTCCCGTGCGTAATAAAAAGTTGCGTGGAATATAGTCGTCATGGCAATGTATTGCTATGTTTGAATTTGTTTCAAGCGATCTGTCATCAAGCCACCGAGGGTGGCTGTATATTCTTTCTAATTTACAATGCCGACTGAAACTCGTCGACATGATTCTTTTGGGAGAAACGTGAATGTGGCTGTTTTATTACACGGAAGAAGATCAGATCTCTCACCGCTGGGAAGTTTATGGATTATTCTTATTTTTAACGTCGAACCTGCACCAAGCTTAATTGACACCCAAGCCGAAATTCTAAGTCCGGAGCACCACATACGTGGGTTCAGGTCCTCGACACGACCGAGAGTCAACGCTTCGTCACCACACATTGTGAACACTTAACCCTTCAGTGATATTTGGTGAGCTTCCTTGACTCCTAAACGTCTATTTAATTCTATCGTTGCTTAAATTTATGGCTGTTGTGAATAACGCCTCTTCCACTGATAAATTACGTAACTCACATTTGAATTCAAAAATGGTCCAAATGGCTGTAAGCTCTATGGGACCTAACACCTGAGGTCATCAGTCCCCTAGACTTAGAACTACTTAATCCTAACTAACCTAAGGACATCATACACATCCATGCCCTAGGCAGGATTCGAACCTGCGACCGTAGCAGCAATGCGGTTCCGGACTGAAGAGCCTAGAACTGCTCGGCCACAGTGGCCGGCATTTGAACTCGATTGAAACAGGGTCTATTAATATGGGTCAGCTCTCAATCGCATAAACATTTCAAAGTACACTTTAGTTGCTAATACTGTATGCTACTAATGAATCTATAAACGGGAAATGCGAAACAGTCCATCGTCTTAACTCATCCCTGTCTCACAGAAGTCACTCGCTGAGCCAACTTCTCACCAGCACTTTAAGCGTCAGCGACTGTGTTAAATTCATGACGTGCAACGGTACCGTGCTCTTACAACCTTAAACGCAGATACACACTTAAAAATGGGACAGACAGTCTCAGGAACCGTACCACAAAAGATATTGTGATTCCAAACGAATCATGTCATCCATGAACCCATGAAGACTTCACGCTCAGAAGTTTTGTATACAGGGCGGAAAATGTGGCAATGGGCGAAGCAGACAGTGCCAATAGGCTAAATACTAATTAGCATGTAGCTGTTGTAGTATCCCAGTCTTATTTTGCGCCAACAACGTAGCAAGGCCTACATCGTTGCATAATATTATGCAGGGTGTAATGGGTGTAAATGCTACTGTTGAGTGAGGACGGTGTATTGACTGTGCAAAAACTAACAATTATGGCTGTTACAAGTCATATATTTTTTAGACTGGGTAGTACTTCCAAGTACATGAGTCAAGAGTAAGCCATTAATTATTAATTTCCCACGGGCAGTAGTTAAGGTGTTGAAGTGCGGACGTATGAACGCAAAACAGGTAGTCTATACTGACAGTGCCAATTCACTTAATGCTGCCGTTACGATCGTGGAGAAAAATCAGGTAGTAAATTATGTGACGTGTTTGCGGGAAGACAGTTGGACGCGGAGGAAAGACACCCTGTACAGATGTCGTCACCTATGATATGTATAGCAAAGTCTTATTTTACTCTCTCTATGGTTCTTTTGTCTCCTTCTTTTCGAAGACGGAGACAATACCAGACAAGTTCATTTACAGTTTATCATTACGAGGTGACAGACGTTCTTTCGTAACCACCTCAGGCATTTACTGAAAGCGGTCATTATATTGTGCGTAATTAGAATCAAAAGAATGTGGCGTTATTACGTACAGTAAATACGAATAAGTACTAAAAGAGTGCATACTCGGAACGTATACGAATGATAAATTAGAAATAAAACAACAAAAAACAAGATAATTGAAACATGTATTTTATTAATCTAGAAGATTCTTTATGAAACCAGAAACGCAGTTACACAGGGTGCATAAAACTTACAACTTTTGTGATTCCCTTGTCACATATAGTACGCGAAACGGTTGTTACTGAAAGTATTCTTTATGTGGCTTTAAGACCAAAGACATTCAACCCGAGAAAATTAAATCTTTAAACGAATCTGATAAAATACTGTATGTGGTGGCAGTTTCGACGGACTGGTCGCGCTGTGTTTATCCAAGCACGGTCAAACGTTAAGCGGAATAAAGAACACAGTCTTCAAATCTCGATTATGAACGATGAAGTGAAGCCGAAATGAACTAAACTGTCCGCATTTCTCGCAGGAGACAGTTTCCTAAATAATATTAACGGCTACAAAGTAATACACAGAATAATCTGTTTAACAAACTAGAGGTTTCTATCACTTTCCAACGTTTAGAAATGTAAGTTATACCTATAGGTTGGTCGTATTGATTGAATTCGTTGTTTTTCTTGTTTTACCGTCTCTTGAACTTGTTTTGTGTAAACTACGGTAGGCAGTCAAGGTCTTGTCCTACGGAGGTAACTGAAACCAGCACATTTTCATTATAGAATTAAACTAATATTTGTTGCACGATTCGTTACATGTACACCTTATTGAAGGACATCACGAAAACGGAGACCAACTTTCCTGTTGACAGTGCTTGCTAAAATCCCACATTGTTGCCATTAAGACATCCTACTTGCCTGTGTCGTAGCTGAACCACAAACAATGTATCACGATAAAAAGACGGTGCCAGGTGTCGCTCTGGTGTTGGCTTTTAGAATGGTTTCTCAACAGCTACAAGGAGAATGCCAGGACTAAGAAGAAGAAACGCATCCACAATCAAAACAACCGTATTAATTCGTGACATCAACCAAACAAAATCGTATATTCTAAAATATTCATACGAAATTAGTAATGGCTTAAACACTTTTCAGTGTATCTCAAACGGAACATTTATTTAACTTACAACACTATACTTGAAATAAATGTATCTGAATATAATATGATAAACTGAGTATGCTCTTTATGATGAAACGCATAAAGTGCACCTTTCCTATGTGTTTATGTACTTCGTTCAAGGTTTTATGCGTAGTAATTGTTGTAGTAGTAGTAGTAGCAGTAGTAGTAGTAGCTTTATTCATCCGTAGACCTCTTTCTACAAGCGTATAATACATATCAAAGTATTTACAAGTTTAGACCAATTTAAAATATGTTAATTCGTATACACACACACTTACAGACTTCTCGTTAGCGACAATCATTAGATTTACTCCTTGTTTACAATACTTTTTTTACAAATAACTTATTAAATAATGTAATGCCACACTGTTCACTCATATCTCACAATCCGTCACTGCACACGCTATACACACATTGTTTCATAACACTTCGCTCACTACTCACATGAACACACACACACACACACACACACATACATACACACACACTGCTGATCTCTGGGCCATTTTCTGTACCGCAACATCCCATTTGTATGATTAAGAACTGAGTCAGCATCCCCCTGTAATGAGTGAGACGTTGACTCAGAAAGAGGTAGAGGAGTTAGTATTGTGCTATGTACAGCTTGGCGGTAAGTTTTTCTAGAAAAGGAAAAAAATAAGGAAAAGAACATAGTGTAATGGTATTATGTGGTATGTTGGGTGTTTTATAATCATTATTATTATTTATTTCTATAACTTTTTTACCAAACCCCGACTCTGTTTTATCTAAGTAATCCTTCAATGTATAAAATATATTGCATATCAGGTGCTTTTTAGCTTCCTTTTTATATAATTGTATTTTTGCAATTTCTTTAGTGTGTTTTGGTAATTTATTCTACAGTTTCATCCCTTGGTAGAAAATGCTGTTTTGAGTTTTATGTTTATTTTTTCTTGGTAAATGTAAGTTGAGTCTAGCTCTTGTTCCATGGTCATAGACAGAGCTGTTATTTTTGATGTGTTCAACTGACTGATTAATGTACTAAATGGAGCAGTTAAATCCTCAGTGGTTTGAACAGATCTTTACAATGATCTCGACTATTATTTTTGGTTATTATCCTTATGGCTCTTTTTTGGAGTTTGAAAATTGTGTTCATATTTTGTGTATTTCTTCCCCAAAAATGAATGCCATTGCTATGAATTGGGTGTACATATGAATAATATGTAACTAAAAGACACTGCATGTGACACACCGATGATAGGATTCTAAAGGCGTAACATGCTGATGACATTCTGTTTGCAAGTGCCCTTGTGTGTTCACACGACTTCAACTAAGAATCAATATTTGTTCCTAGAAAGTTTTCATTTGTTACACAGTTTATAGAAGTGCCATCTACATTTAATTTAACATTGTCATTTTCCCTCTTCAAACTGAAATTCATGGCATCAGTTTTCTTTATGTTCAGTGTAACTTTATTGCTTTTTGACCAATCGTAAACTTCCTGAGAGAGGTCATTTGCATTCTCAACAAGGAGTTCTCTTGTTTTTTCAAAGACTATAATATTGGTGTCATCAGCGAAGAGAATTTTTTCGCCATGAGTAACCTATTGGGAAAGTCATTGTTGTACAAGTATATCAGGAATAGTATTGGCCTTAGTATGCCCCCTTGCGGAACCCCTATATTAATGTATTTTGGTTCTGTTGTTTTACTAAATGTTTGGATCTATTTGAAGTATGTGTTATCTCTACTCTTTGTAACCTATCTTCTAGGTATGATCGGAACCAATCTTTCGCCACCTCTCTTACCCCTAATGCTTCTACGCGTAATTTATTAATTGCTTTTGAACAAACTGGTTTTAAACAAAATTCGTGCGGCACAAAAATATTCTCTATAGTGATGTGTTTAGAGAGAAATATTTTCATTCATATCTGAACAATCTTTTAGCAAAACTGTGAAGAACTGATATTTTCGTTTTGTGTAAATCGACAACGAATTAGCGGTGCTACAATTTTAATGTAAACATTCCCCTCGTAATGCCTGCCTTTCCTCGTAGGCATTGTATGTTTTCATTTCATGTTTGTCAAATAGCGCTCTAAAAACCTCATCTCCTCTATTAGAAGACTGAATATAACGGTAACAGACAATACGCTTTAAGATGGAAAAATATAGCTAACATCACTTCTGTGTAACGAATGTTTAGTGTTTTACAATCTTTATGGGTTCTACTTACGTATTTAATATCTCTGCCATACTAATGAAAATATTGTTAAGCAACAAAACTATGCAGTAAAAATAGGCAGAACTGTTTCATAACTTAATAATTTTAACCTACCTTGGGGCTAACGGAGTACCTCCTCCAACATAGGAAGATTCATATCGATATGTTGTGTTATACATGTTGGTGCTGTCACCTACGATATTCTGAGTAAAGATTTACTTTTTGTGTGTTCTTTTGTCTCCCTCTTTTAACATACAATAGAGAAGTTCAGTTCCAGTTTATCATTACGACCAGACAGACTCTGTTTGGTAACTGGCTCCGCCATTGAAATTGGAAATTTGTGTTAAGGTCTTATGGGACCAAACTGCTAAGGTCTTGTGTCCCTAAGCTTACGCACTATTTAATCTAACTGAAACTAACTTACGCTAGGGACAACACATACACTCATGCTCGAGGGAGAACTCGAACGTCCGACGGGGACAGCCGAGCGTGCCGTGACAAGGCGCCTGAGACCGCACGGCTATACCTCACGGCGCCATTGATTGATATGACCTATTTCGTACAGTGTAATTAGCATCAGAAGAATATAGAGTAATTATCTGTAACATATATCAAAAAGTTGTAAAAGAGTGCACACTTTCAACCTGTGTGAATGGTAATTTAAATATATATTTCATGTCCTCTCTGCTTTCTTCTGTACTTCCTTAATCGAGAAAATTCTTTGTCTACCCAGAATCCAAGCTATAGTAGAGTGAAAAAAGATTTTGATATTTTGTGATATCCCTTGTCCCATAAAGCTGACGACAATATTGTTCATTATTTGAAGTACTCCTTGTGTGGGACTAAAACAAAAGACTTTCAACCAATGGAGATGAACTCTTTAAATGAATCTCATAAAAAGGAAGAACGCATATTACACTGGGCGGTTTTTAGGTTAGAGGGTCTCGTGGAAAACACAAAATGGGCTTCAGTCTCAGAGGGTACAGAGGTGCAGAGCTTCAAGCGCTAACAGAAAGCACTGATACTCAAATCGTTACACTAAATCCGGAGATAAGTTCAACCGAAATTTTCGCGGAGAACCTAACGGTTTTCTGAAAGGATAGGCTAAACACAGTTGGCGGAGGCGTGTTTGTTGCTGTTAGAAGTAGTTTACCTTGTCGCGAAACTGAAATAGATAGTTCCTATGAGCCAGTATGGGCAGAGGTCATTCTTGGCAACCGAAATCGAATAATAATTGGATCCTTTTACCGACCTCCCAATTCAGATGATACAATTGCTGAAAGGTTCAAAGAAAACTTGAGTTTGATTTCAAACGCGTTCCCGACTCATACAATGAGGACAAGACAACACCCAGCCCGGCCGGGAATCCAACCTGCGCCAACTTGCATGGGAGGCGAGCACGTTACCACCCAGTTAAGGAGGCGGACTCATCCAGTTGCAGTTGGTGGTGACTTAAATTTATCCTCGATATGTTGGCAAAATACATGTTTAAATCCGGCGGTAAGCATAAAACATCATCCGAAATTGTACTAAACGCATTCTCTGATAATTATTTCGAGCACTTAGTTCATGAGCCCACACGAATAGTTAACGGCTATGAAAACAAACTTGACCTCATAACAACAAATAAATGTAGACTAGACGTGACTTGAATTCAAAGAAACAGTGTCGGCAGCAATTGAGGGATTTATACCACATAAATTAACAAGTGACGGAGATGATCCTCCCTGGTGCACAAAATGGGTGAGAACTCTGTTGCAGAAACAAAACATAATAAATTTAAACGGATGCAAAATTTCCAAGACTGGCGATATTTTACAGAAGCTCGAAATTTAGCGCGAACTTCAATGCGAGATGCTTATAATTTTTCCACAAGGAAACTTTGTCTCGAGACCTGGCAGAAAATTCAAAGAAATTCTGGTCATATGTGAACTATGTTATCGGCAAGACACAATCAATGCCTTCTGTGTGAGACAGAAATGGAAATACTATCGACGACAGTGCTACCAAAACAGAATTACTAAACACAGCCTTCCGAAATTCCTTCACCAAGGAAGACGACGTAGATAGTCCAGAATTCGAGCCAAGAACAGTTGCCAACGTGAGTAACATAGAACTAGCTATCTTCGTAATAATGAAGCAACTTAAACCACGTAACAAAAGCGTCTTCCGGTGCAAACTGTTTATCAGTTAGGTTCCTTTCAAAGTATCCTGATATAATAGCTGTATCTTTAAGAATGTTCGCTCGACGAAAGATCCGAACCTAAAGACTGGAAAGTTGCAAACCAATATACAAAAAAGGTAGTAGGAGTAATGCACCAAATTATAGGCCCTTATCATTAACGTCAATGTGCAGCAGGATTTTGGAACTTGTATTGTGTTCGAGCATTGTAAATTACCTCGAACAAAACGGTCTAAGGACACACAATCAACACGGATTTAGGAAACATTATTCTTGTGAAACACAACTAGCCGTTTACCCACACAAAGCGTTGAGTGCTATTGACAAGGGATTTCAAATTGATTCCGTATTTATAGATTTGCAGAAGACTTTTGACACGTCTTTTGGCGTGGATGTAAACGGTTAAGTCCAAAGTGTTAAACAGTCAGCACTTTGTTGTAAACAAGATAAACTCTACGTAAGCTCCTCTACCTGTGTGACTGGTTTCCTGTACGGCTGCCATGTGTGTTGTGCGGGTTCCGTACGTAAACATAACAGACAGCTGTTTTTTGACGCGCCTACGAGAAGGCACGCTGGTCGACTGTGGACATGTATTGTGGAGCACCGAGGTACACATCGGCGTCAGCCATCCTGATTTAAACTTTCCATAGTTGCTCTAAATCATTTCAGTATTACTACGACCTTCGCTTATGGAGGAAAAGGTCACTTACATTTAACTTTTGGCTTATTGCTAATAATCTCGATGGTGACGAGACTTTAAACGTGAGCCTCCAGTTTTTCGTGACGATATAATGAAGAGAACAGCCTGTCATATTCCAATTGTGTGAAAAGAAATGAAACTGGCAGACTATTAGGAGTGATCATAATATGCGAAACATTTTGTGATATTTAACTAAGATGCTGTAAATGTTCTAAAGTCTTAAAAATTACCTACATTACCAAAAACAGTCTTTCTTAGAACTTTTAACTGTGTTTGAATTTACAAGAAGTGCAGGAAGTATAGTTATTTACGTCAAGTGCCGAAAATCATCCAAGGAACACGAAACCTGCCCTGGCTAAAGAGCATATAGTCAATGATATATCGTCCCTGATTGGCTTGGGGTGCAGTTCACTATGTTTTTATCTGTGCTGCGTTGCTTTAGGCTATTAAACTTACAGACTGTTTTAAAGCTCCAAATACACATTATGTGATTTATTATTCTTATATGGAAAAATGATATGTCTCCCCTCACTAAATCATGTCTTCTGTAATTCCACGATGAGTAATTTAACATCGATAAACATTAGTGCTGCCAGTCGCACCTGTGCCGAGAGTTTGCTAATCAGATTTCCACAGCAGTTTTTGTTGGCTAGACTGGAACTGAAGGTGATTTACCAATTATAGCCGGTATGTCCTATATAACTGCAAACGATTTAAACTCATGTGCTGTTCTTTCACTCTTAGATGTAAAAGCTGGAGTGAAAATTTCTCCCTAATTCCAGTATTTTCAGCAAATAAAATTAGAAACAGTGGGAAATGATAATTAATAGGGAAGACGGAAACCTTGGGGCCTCCATTACAGCAAGAAAGTTATTGTGATTCTTGAGTTTCTGCCGGCGTATTTGATAATCAAAATATCCACGGGTGTACTGCCGATCTACAGTGTCCAACGGGCACAATATTTCGCCGATCATACATGTCGCCATCATCAGGTGAACCGACGGACTGAGCTCCTGTGCCCGCTGGACACTGTAGACCGGCAGTACACCCGTGGATATTTTGATTAAGAAAGTTATTAACCACAATGATACATCGATCATTCATTGTGTGGAAACGGGGAGAAGACCTTCGAAGCTTAATCTTACTAAGTTAAACGATGAATCTTCAAGCACTGAACGCTAAATTCGCTTCAGTCTCTCTGAAATGAAGTTTTTTTTATCGGATTTTTCTAGTTATTTCTAAAACATCGTATTATGTGAATCTTCATTAACTAATTTTACCGTTCGTCGGACATTTACACAGTTTCGCGGCAAGCAGTTTATCCTACATTTAAATACATACCCATAGAGTGATGACTTTTTCTTTAATATTGTATCAAATAATATCTTAGAAGTGCTGCGTAGGTGCCACTTGTCAAATCTATCTCTTGTTATAGCCTGTAGGTGGCTTCATTTCTTATTGTAGTGAGCTCACAGTTTTGTTTCGTATTATCGTGAAACAGGGGAGTGAGCGTCACTGAAATGATACAGGATTTTGGGTGGACATCATCAAAACAAAGGCGTTTTTCGTTGCGGCGAAATCTTCTCACGAAATTTCAATCACCATCTTTTTCCTCCGAATGCCAAAGGTTGTTGGCCTTAGCCTCTAGCATAAGGGCCCACTACTTCTGAAGAAGATATTTTTTTTTTATAAATATCGAAAGCTAGGTCAAGGGTTAATAAACGTTGGGAACAGAATGAGTAAATTTAAACAAACGGGAGCAAGTGGCTGACTGCATTAGTCCACCAACGTCGCTCCCCTGACTGCAGAATGACGTTTACAGTTGGCCAGGTAGCGGGTAACGTTCCCCTACCAGCAGGTTCCATATCTCTGTTTCATAAAAGATGAAATAGTAGTACGCTATTGCTCGCCGGGAGGCCTCGCCCGTAGAAAATCGGCCGCCGAGTGCAAGTCTTATTTCAGTCGACGCCAAATTGGGCGACTTGCGTGCCGGTGATGAGGATGAAATGATGGTGAGGAAAACGCTACACCCAGTCCAGGAGAGGAAACAAAATCTCCAACCCGGCCGGGAATCGAACCCTGGCCCGTTGCATGGGAGCCAAGCACGTTACCAACCATTGTATTTCATAAATAAATTACGATATGATGATTAGGGTGCTACCATTTTATTCTGTGGAGAAAAGTATTTTAATGCATCGGAATCTATTTCAGTTTTCTTTCTCAACAGCGTCCCAATGGCTACGTGCTCATAAGCACACGCGGATCATTCACGACCGTTGTTTTTGAACAAGCCTTCTACACGAGGGACACGGTAGCTCGACGCTACCCCGACAGCACGCTCTTTCCAGCAACTGCACACTAAAGGCTGCAACTGTTTCTGAGGCACCAAAGTTCTCTGCGCCGCAATGTGTCCCTACAATAAACTGTTAACTTGAGGTAGCTAAATACTTTTCGACCCTTCACAATTATGTATGACACCTCATAGATCGTAGAAAATTATGAAATCGTTTTCTCTCAGATTATAAAACAACACTTTTTCAAGCAACGGAAGAACACATGAATGCGCTGGAATAAGATTAAAGAAGACAAGGGAAACCAGACATAGAATACTGGTACACAAAGGGCAAACACCAAGAAGATTGATATTGTATTTCTTTTTTTTTTAATAAGTTTTGTAATAATTTCAAGTTCCAGATTGCTCTGACGTGATATTTTTAGAAATATTCTGAATACTACTCTAACTGTCAAATTAAAATTTTAATGAAACAAACACAGATTTTCTCTACCGATGTGATGTAATTAAATTATCTTTTAGATATATGAGTCTCAACTTTACCTGCGATAATGGTAGAAGCTGAAGGAACTAATTAAAATTTTTGGCACGGCCAGTACTTGAAGCTGCGTCTCCTACTTATTGGGCAGATGTGTAATAGTTACCACTCCTATTTAGTAAGCAGGAGACCCACGTTCAAGGTCGAGCCGTGGCGCCAATTTTAACTCACTTTTTTAGCTTCTATCCTTATTGCAGATAAAGGTGAGACTTTCTCTATCGTTTCACTGTCTGTGAAGCTAATGTATCACTGTACAAACACAAAACGATACCGGTCGAGTATCTGATCGATATCTTGACAACATCAATTCATTTAAAAGAGGAAAAAAAATTAAAAGTTTTCTTAATGAGGATCTGAAATAAACCACAGTAAAACACTATGTGATAAAACATTCCCTAGAGACCAAATCGCTGTGTAATGTATGGATACAAACTAAGGTTAACTCTTTATTTTATTTTATTTTTTTTTTTCTTTTGTGAAGTTCCTTCCTGACTCAAATTTCAGAACTTAAGAGTTAAGTCATATGTTCCATTGGCTTTTATTTTACCAGAACCATTTTCTTATGTGCCATTCTTGCCAAAAAAGTTTTAGCCCAAAAGTTAGTTGTGACCAAATAAGTTAAGAAAGAAGGCACGTGGGGAAAACTTATTGCAACAATTTTCTCTAATACTAAATGTGGAAGTCGAGTAAATTAGAGGTATTCTTAGAGTCTTCTTACATTTCAAATCTGAATGAATTTCTGCTGGCTCCTAAGCAGTTCTGGATGTAAATGTTTCACTTACGTTACCGTCGCCAATATTGTAACAAGTTTGTTATTTGGTATTCCGTATGGGGATAATACAGGGACACACTTTTATTTGACATTTGCGAAGAATTGTGAACGAGTGTTATTTATTAGGCTGACAGAAGAAGGAATTTCGACGTTTGTCCCTCCATCCGTAGTCCTCGTAACGGAACATCAGCGCTATGTGTCCAAGTTGCAGAAGGAAATCGGCGACGGCATTGTAAAAGGATGGTCCAAGAATTGGTCTACAGTGACTCTGAGACAAGCTAGTTCGCCCATCGTGGTCGATAAACGTTTAAGAACTTCCACATTTATCGGCAACTGATGGCATTAAGATGACTGAATTCAGCAGTAAAACAGAAATATGTTCATTCTTTCTTGATAATTTAGCGACTTTATTTCGGTTGTCAGAAACATTAACAAAGGTACTTTCATTTCGATGAGTCTCCGAAAACATCTCTGTCGAAAGAGTATTCTCTAATTCGTTTTGAAAATCGGGGACGCACGCGGGTGCACCTTCGAGAGTGCCGGAACTCAATGAGATTAACACTCTAAGATAGCTGTTTTTTGATTATGTTATTGGACGTGTTAATATTTGGAAAGGAAAATAATATATTTGAAGAATGGTGGTCAGAGAAACAGTTGCTGCACAACAGTATCTGTGTCTGCGTAATGCATGAAGACACTTTTGAAACTATGTGAATTGCATATTTATTAAGAGGAAGAAAGATGATCAGAAAAATGGTTGGATAGCATACAGATATAAAAAAGAATTTGAAATGAAGAACAAGGTATTATTTGAGGTAGTAAAACGTTGATATATTTCTTTATTCTTGTGTTGTTGGTCCACTTCGCCCTCGACACTGTCAAGTTTTTGATAATTATTCTCTTGATTGATCTTCTGAGGTAATTTAATCTACTGTACCACGTAACTTATTAGATTGAATAAATATTCATATTATAATCTATAATTGCTTTTTTTTGTAAAGTTCCTTCCTGACTCAGAACTTAAGAGTTAAGTCATATGTTCCATTGGCTTTCATTTTACCAGAACCATATGTCAATGCAGAAATTTTCGTGTTTCAGGTTATATTCTTAGACAGGTCGATATTAATTTTTTTTCATGCAGTTACTTTATTTTCAATTGTTCGCACTGACCAAGTCTACTGAACGTGAAATTATTGGCTTGTTTTTCTTTGTGACTTTGAGCTCAGTAGCACATTTAGGTTGTCAGTTCACATTCCCAGCTTCGTATTTGCGATAACACACACACACACACACACACACACACACAAGTAAAGGCTACCTACTTAGAACATTTCTGTACTTGCTGTAGTTCAGGTATCCACAGTTGTTCTGTGGCTACGATAACATCCCGAAGAAAGAAACTGAAACGGTTTAGGTGTATCTTGACCACAAAACGAGCAATTGAAACAGAATAATGTAATGTACTGCCCTTCAGCTCACATAATGATTGCGTTGGAAGAAAGAATGAAAGTAGATTACTGCCTAACGACCCGTCGACGAGAAGGATTTCGGTTACATAAAAAGACACAAATATGATAGCAACTTCATGACACTGTTGTCAGGTAAATGCTCCAAGATTTACCTTGATGTATGTTCAAACTCTTTTTGTCAGATGAAATGTCTGTGGTTGAGATCTTGAGGAAATAAGAACTGATGAGATGTGTTCGTGTGGTGAAAATCCTGCTCTCATTCCGTCATTGCCTTTGAACGTTTACAGCAGGTATACTAGGTGGATTAACAGGTCAACACCATCCACAACATAGGTATCATTTTGATGACACAAAATACCCTTCAGTCATATAAATACTAAAGACATTAGTACGACTCGCTGCCCCGGGGGAAGAACAGTCGTAAATATCATGTAGTGGGTTAAACGGACTGTATTTTATATTTTAACGAGGACGCAGAGGTTTATCAGCTCCAACAAAAGGGAAAACTAAACTGCGTCAAATACACCGTTTTGTAAGGAAGTGCACAGAACGTACACAAAGCACGTTATAGATGGTGCGATAACATGTTAAGTAGGCACGGAAGAAACATGTATGTTAGTGCGGAACGTCTGCAAATCTCTCTAAAATCCTACTGATATTCCAACACGTGTTGAAAGGGGTTACTTTATATGCAGACGATAAAAAGAACGGAAAGTTTTACTGTCTCGCAATGGAGCAAACGCCCCACACTTGTTTTCTGGAATGAACACATGCACCAGAGTTCTTTCAAGTTTTATGGACGTATAAAGCGAACGTAGTGACTACTGTCTCGCAGTAGTGATAGTAAATGCCCTAGTGTATCAAAACTGAGGTGAGCGAGTTGCGTTTAGCTAAAACGAAGTCTCATATCTGTGCTGCGCCTGTTGAGGCTGTCGGGAGATGGGGACACACTGCATCTACATCTACATACATACCCAACAATCCACCATACGGTGCGTGGCGGAGGGTACCTCGTACCACAACTAGCATCTTCTCTACCTGTTCCACTCCCAAACAGAACGAGGGAAAAATGACTGCCTATATGCCTCTGTACGAGCCCTAACCTCTCTTATCTTATCTTTGTGGACTTTCCGCGAAATGTAAGTTGGCGGCAGAAAAACTGTACTGCAGTCAGCCTCAAATGCTGGTTCTCTAAATTTCCTCAGCAGCGATTCACGAAAAGGTTGTTGAGCACCTTTCAGAACGCATAAGGGGATCCAAAAGCACGTAAGACTAAATTCCTGTGATTTCTGGAAGCGAAAGGGGATATTTTTTAGGTTATATTCAGATTAGAGACAGAGAGTATTAAAAGAAATTAGAGGAGTACAAGACCATAATACTTTTTATAGACTATACTAGAGGTATAATAAATCCCATTAGAGAGAAAGCAATAGAAGAGTTAGCAAATGATAATTTCCAAAGAATTATTAAGTGGTTCTCTGAAAGTTGACTCTCCCTAAATGTTGAAAAAATCCCAATATACTCCCTTCAGTACAAAAAATAGCCATAGCAGTAAGTGGTTTAGCATTTCAGTAGGTGTTAGTAAGTAGGATACAGTGCTTTTGTGTGTACATATTGATGAAAGCTTGAATTCAATGAAGCAAATTAATGAACTATTCAAACAGTTTAGTTCAGCTACGTTTGCTAATGCTGGAAAGAAACATATCAACCTCCTAACATGTTTTACATATTTCCACTCAATAATGTCATATGGCATATTTTTTGCAGTAACTGATCACTTAGAAAAATAATAATAATTGCACTAAAGCGAGAAGTACGAATAATATGTGGTGTTCATCCACAGACGTCATGTGCACACCTCCTCAAGGAGCTAGACATTTTAACTGCGCATCACAATATAAACATTGGCTAGAGAAATTCGTCATAAATAAGCCATCACAATTTGGAAAGAAAGAACGGTGCCCAATGACACTATAGGATAAAATGACCTTTGTTAACCCTTACTCAACGCAGTCAGTGTCACAGAGAGGAGTTTCATACGGAGCAATAAGAGTTTTTGGTCATTTGCCCAATGACATAAAATATCTAACAGGTAGCGAACCAATGTTGAAATCTAATTTAAAATCAATTTCCTGGACAACACCTTTTATTCCACTGACAAATTTCTGCTTAAAAGCTTGTAGCCAGTATTTTCTTTTCTTTAAAAAAAAATAATGATGTGTACATTAAAGTTAAGACTAATAATGCATGCATCAAAACTCTCTCGTTACACATAACTTCGTGACAAGTATCGTTCAAAAGATCAATGGAACATGTAGCCATGTAACTAATTTCAGATTCGCGTAGTTTCATGCTCTGTCAACGAAAGCAAAATAATCAGTTCCATTTCGATAGTCTTCATCTTCTTCGCATACATAATTCACAAGCTTTTGTGCAATTTATGGTGAATTGTACGTCTTATTAACATTCTCGATGATGAAAAGCTCTCGGGTTTCCAACCTGGTGGCAGTATTTAAGTACCGCGACTACATCAGTGCACAACATGAAGGAAGGCAATGTATTCAAAACACCAGGGTACAATACCCAGCAACCGGCTGTTGGAACAGCATCATGAAAGATTCCACTGAAAATAGACTCACAAAAATCTCGTCAGCGGAAGCGAAGGACATGGAGTGAGTGCAGCACGGTTACCAGTATCGGCAGCAATACGACGATAGCGTAAACAACACATCCATCTTGCAATACACTGCAGGAATGCCTAGACTGAAATGCGACCGCATACCTGCTGCCCGCATCCGCCCCCTCACACTCTCCCCGCCCACCTGCCTGATAACGTCCATCCTCTGTAGCCAGGTGGAGGGGGATACCGCTAGTATAAATATTGCGGCATCCGCAGATCTTCACAATTCACCAGTCGATCGACTCTCTTCGAAACGTCGCAGTACTATAACACTGCCCGAGAGCTTTTCATCGACAGCATTCTCCTGGTGAGTCTACATTTACACATAGCATTCTAGAGTTTCTTCCCTCTTTCATCCAAGTAGTGAGTGAGCGAAGATAGGTATCTGCCTCTGCACGCGCCGTATCGACGCGATATTTAACCGACAGGAAGAAGATGCTGTGATATGCAAATGATTTTCAGAGCATTCACACAAGGTTGGCGCCGGTGGCGACACCTACAACGTGCTGACATGAGGAAAGTTTTCACCGATTCCTCATACACAAACAGCAGTTGATCGTCCTTGCCCGGTGAAACGTTGTTGTGATGCCTCGTGTAAGGAGGAGAAATGCGTACCCTCACGTTTCCGACTTTGATAAAGATCCGTTGTAGCCTATCGTGATTGCGGTTTATCGTACCGCGACATTGCTAATCGCGTTGGTCGAGATCCAATGACTGTTAGCAGAATATGGAATCGGTGGGTTCAGGAGGGTAATACGGAACGCCGTGCTGGATCCCAACGGTCTCGTATCACTGGCAGTCGAGATGACAGACATCTTATCCGCATGGCTGTAACGGATCGTGCAGCCACGTCTCGATCCCTGAGTCAACAGATGGGGACGTTTTCAAGACAAAAACCATCTGCACGATCAGTTCGGCGACGTTTGCAGCAGCGTGGGCTATCAGCTCGGAGACAATGGCTGCGGTTACCCTTGACGCTGCATCACAGACAGGAGCGCCTGCGTGCACCTGGGTGCAAGAACGGAAAAACGTAATTTTTTCGGATGGAAGCGTGTATTCGTCATCGCCACACTGGCGTATCAACCGGCGTGATGGTATGGGGTGCCATTGGTTACACGTCTCGGTCACCTGTTGTTCGCATTGACGGCACTTTGAACAGTGGACGTTACATTTCAGATGTGTTACGACCCGTGGCTCTACTCTTCATTGATCCCTGCGAAACCCTACATCCCAGCAGGATAATGCACGACCGCATGTTGCAGATCTGTACGGGCCTTTCTGGATACAGAAACTATTCGACTGCTGCCGAGGCCAGCACATTCTCCAGATCTCTCACCAATCGAAAACGTCTGTTCAATGGTGGCCGAGCGACTGGCTCGTCACAATAGGCCAGTCACTACTCTTGATGAACTGTGGTATCGTGTTGAAACTGCATGGGCAGCTGTACCTGTGCACGCCATCCAAGCTCTGTTTGACTCAATGCCCAGGTGTATTAAGGCCGTTATTACGGCCAGAGGTGTTTGTTCTGGGTACCGATTTCTCAGTATCTATGCACCCAAATTGCGTGAAAATGTAATCATATGTCAGTTCTAGTATAATATATTTGTCCAATGAATACCCGTTTATCATCTGCATTTCTTCTTGGCGTAGCAATTTTAATGGCCAGTAGTGTATTATTACGATGCGATACACAGTAGTGGCTGCATAATTGTCGCACACTGTTCTTCAAATACTTGCCATGTAAATTTAGCCGCTGGTCCCGGTGGAGGTTCGAGTCCTCCCTCGGGCATAGGTGTGTGTGTCTGTCATTAGGATAAATTTACGCTAAGTAGTATGTAATCTTAGGGACTGATGACCTTTGCATTTTTGTAAATTTACCCAACAGGGTTTTGCGAGAAACACGTAGTCTTCCTTCCAAGTATTACCACTGAAGTTCCCCGAATATTTCTCACCCTCCTATGGGCTGTATTGACCAAAAACATATCTCTTTATTTTGTTGATATCTGTTGCCATGTCTACTTAACAAGAACTTTAAACAATCAAAACTGCTCTAGAATCGCTCACAGTATCATCTTCTACAGATGTCTTTTACACATTTTCCTGACACTGGTACTGATTTTACGTGATCGTCGCACTTCGCATCGCTTCTTAGTGCAACCAATAAATTCTTACACAATGTGATGTGCTGAAGAGGTTCAACTCCAATCTTGTCATCAGATACTAATTGACTCTTTCTGCTCTTCACCCGACTTATCTCACATTTATCCATATTTGAAAAAAGTTGCCATTCACGACACCAAGTTGAAATGTTGACACAGTGTATCCGCAGCTCTTTTTTTATTTGAGTCGTCCATCTTCTAAGTTGTTTGATAATGCCTACCACGAATTCCTCTCCTATGCTAAACTTTTCTTCTCAGAGTACCGCTTACAGCGTACATCCTCAATTATTTATTTACATTTCGCATTATGGTCAACATTGCTAGAGTCTAACATGAATGATGATGATAAAGAGTATCAAAGTGAACGGATGCGAGCGGCAGCACACAGGCAGACCTAGACGTGCCTCTGATTAAGTTCGTTTCTCGAGGAGGGTCTTCTGCACGGGAAGTCGAGGACGCTGCCGAGCCTGCGCTGACGTCACGCCGAGTTTCCGCCCCTATACGTCAAGCGCGCAGCACTAAAAGCGATCCGCAATCGCGTTACAAATGGCGACCAGTGGCCGGAACGAGCCACCGGCGGAAACAGATCGCCGGAGCTACCGCGGCCGGGGAGGGGCAGGAGGACGGCCTGATTAGGTCCCTAATCGAAGTCTGCCCCCCTGCCCAGCTGGCTGCTCTATATACCGATACGGCTAATGGAGTTGCGATCGGGCCGTGCGCCACGGCGCAGATAAAAGGCTTCCTACCGGCCTCCGCAGGTCCGCGAGGCAAAGTCGGACTTGGCAGCGGAGGCAGAAGGGCAGTTAATTATCTGATCCGTGCCCTGAGACGGATCACACGTCGTCTGCGAACTTCGATGACCCCTTGAGATTACCTGCGCTAGGTGCGAAATCTGGCAGCATCTCTTACCTCCTTGCTTTCGCTGAACAGTTTGGCGACAGATTCTACAGAGATCACCCAAATCCCGTAAATTCTATTTGCAACTATCTCGTGAGCATTGGTTCCCGTTCTGGCAGGTTAGACGGTGACTGATGCAAGACGGCAGGCCCCTGGCCTCTTCATACACTTATTAACGACCTTCAAACCACCCTATCACGCATTTGTAAAATTTGAATTTGCGTAGATGTAAACTAATGTCATTTCCCTATCGTATTACACTGTAATGCAGAGTATGTAATAGGATGGCATGTACACTAACGGGAGTAGATATCACAATCTGTTCATTTCACGTTGGAGATGAGCAGAAACTGTTGGGATGAGCGGAGACCAACTGCTCACAATAGCAGCGAAAGCTAATAATGTTGGTGATGGGGGTGGGGGGGGGGGAGGGGGGTGTATGAGGACTGAGGAGATATTCAGTTACTGGGTATTGTAGAAAGATTCTCGACCCATGTCTGGCTGGTTCAAATGGCTCCGAGCACTATGGGACTTAACTGCTGAGGTCATCAGTTCCCTAGAACTTAGAACTACTTAAACCTAACTAACCTAAGGACATCACACACATCCATGCCCGAGGCAGGATTCGAACCTGCGACCGTAGCGCATATAACCTTCATCATATCTAACAGCTAATACAGAAACTGAATGAACCGTAGCGGTCGCACGGTTCCAGACTGTAGCCCCTAGAACCGCTCGGCCATACCGGCTGGCATTTCTCTTTTGATATCGGGTCTCAGGGACTAGTTTTCACACGTTAGCCTCATGTTTTGGGCAGGAACCCGCCAGCTCCACGCCCAGCTGTGCTACTACGTATTTCGGACTTTCCGGAGAAATAGTCACCGAGCTCCACGGGATAGCAGACTGAATGGCGCCACATGTAGCAATCCTGTTATCATATTCCTTGGGCACCTATTGCTAGAAAGCTTCCCGCGCAAATTCTTCGTAGAGGCTATGATAGGCTTCCCTGTAATGTAAGCACACGTTTGCAGTCATCGGCGGGAATTCGCGCCTAGGCTGACGGAGTGTGGTGGTGGGAGTCTAGGTGAATTTTTTGCAAGGCCAGAACTGACGAAAGTTCTATTTATCTGCGTCGACTGCCCAAGTACTAGCACAAGCAGAGAGGCCGCACTATGGGCGCCGGGAGGAAGAGCACTTGGTGAACTGGTTTCTGGTCGCCGCAGAAGTGGGTCGTGTATTTTGCGTCCTTTGCTGCTGAGTAATTTCAATTCCAAAGACTCACAGTTTTTTCACGCTCGCCGTCATCAGCACGCCGTCCGGCGCCGTACTATCGCTAAGGCCCGCATCTCGTGGTCGTGCGGTAGCGTTCTCGCTTCCCACGCCCGGGTTCCCGGGTTCGATTCCCGGCGGGGTCAGGGATTTTCTCTGCCTCGTGATGGCTGGGTGTTGTGTGCTGTCCTTAGGTTAGTTAGGTTTAAGTAGTTCTAAGTTCTAGGGGACTGATGACCATAGATGTTAAGTCCCATAGTGCTCAGAGCCATTTTGAACTATCGCTAATATACGCAGCTCCGGCCTGTAGCGTTTCAGCCACCCAAAATTCGAACTGACGTTTCTCAGCGTTGACATCCGTAGAAACACTTTGGCTCCTTAGGTGATATAGAAGTACTGCATCCGCTTACCCACTTGTTTATCGATGTTATACATTTCACCCATTTTCTTTGTTCCCCCTTCTCATAGCAGAGAAGCAGGGACGTTTCTACCAAGTTCTTGCCAACATCTCAACCAGATGGTGACTATTTTCATCTTTCATTTACGTCATTATTCATACTGCTCGTTGTACAAATTTATTTATCATTTAAAGAAAATAAATGTAATTTTTTAGATCGGCATTTATCTGTCAGTCACGCTCACCAGAATCATTTCTCATCAGCATTTTTGAAGGGGAACTTTGATCAATTAACTTGATGAATAAATTATGTGAGAGGTTAGCCACCCCATGTATGATTTATACTAGCGCCATTATAAGGCTGCGTTGTATACCTTGTGCAGGTTCAATATAAAACCTCTCGAGTGTGGTTTTCATAACATCGTGATTCTCCCCCTCACTTGCATATCAGTTACGGGCCCATGATAGTAAACATGCGGCTAGTTTTCATTGGCGTTTCTGTGCTCCGGGGGGGGGGGGGGGGGGGAGGGGGATGTAGGAGGCTGCTGATGACACACATGTGGGGATACTACCTTGATGCGTGCATGCGTGCTCTTCAGCACCAGTACTGAAGAACAGCTCGTGCTGGTTGACGAAAATATCAGAATGCAATCGCTTACATTCCGGCAGTGATTCAGCTTCAGGCTATGCTAGCAGTTGGTGGGTTCAGTGTTGGCTTTCCCTAAAGACGGGACCACTGCAAGGCTTAATTGTCTTTTGCTGAATTATGTTTCAGATGCTGAAGATTTATGTGAATTAGTCCTTGGAGGAGTGCTCTGATATTACTGTTAAGTAGTGTTTGAATGGGTGATCTTATATCTAATCTGTTGGCTTAGTCTTTGACTTTTATGAACTTCTCTATCTTTATATCTCATCATAGTGTAGGGCTCTTTTGTTTTCTTTCAGTTGTCCGTTTCGTGCTCCTTTAAGTTGATTGGCAGACTGTGTGGGCTATGTGTGGTCGAGCATCATCACATCACCCTCCTTTCGCAAGAATGGCGGAAGGACGGGTCTAACAACATTCTGTACATACCGAGCGCTGGATATCACTCCATCCAGAAACACCAAAGGTGAACGACAGTTCTACCTTAACGCACCCTTTACCATAAGGCCTGGGTTGAAACCAGTGTGTCTTGGACTAATGCACTCTACAGAGAAGTGCTCACGAGGTCTACGCTCTAAGCGCAAAGGACCATCACATGCTTGCAGGCAGCATCTGCTAGCAACACTGAATACGACGACGCGCCATGCCATCTTCCAAGTTGTCCTCTGACGCACTAGTCGAGCCGCGTCAATGCTAAGGTGTGAGTGCAAGACAAGCTAGAGGTGTCAGTGTGTGTGTGTGTGTGTGTGTGTGTGTGTGTGTGTGATCAATGTTCTGACTGGTTTGATGCTGCCCGCCACGGATATTTTCCTGTGCCAAGCTCTTCATCTCAGGGTAGCATTTGCAACCTACGTCCTCTATTATCTACTGTATTTATTCCGATCTCTGTCATCCTCTACAGTTTTTACCCTCTCCAGCTCCCTCTATTACCATGGAAGTCATTCCCTGATGTCTTCAACAGATGTCCTGTCATCGTGCCCCTTCTTCATGTAAGTGTTTTCCACATATTCCTTTCCTCTCCGATTCTGCAAAGGACCTCCACATTCCTTATCGTATCAGTCCACCAAATTTTAACATTCGCCTGTAGCACCACATCTCAGTTGCTTCGATTCCCTTCTGTTCCGCTTTTCCCACAGTCGAAGATTCACTACCATACCGTGCCTCCGTGGTAGAACAACCGAGTTAGAAAACTGCTGCGGAAGCAAAGGGAACTTCACAGCAAACATAAACATAGCCAAAACCTTGCAGACAAACAAAAATTATACGAAGCGAAATGTACTGTGAGGAGGGCTATGCGAGAGGCGTTCAACGAATTCTAAAGTAAAGTTCTATGTACTGACTTGGCAGAAAATCCTAAGAAATTTTGGTCTTCTATCAAAGCGGTAAGGGGATCAATACAGAATATCCAGACACACTGTGACCAAAATGGTACTGAAACAGAGGACGACACACTAAAGGCCGAAATACTAAATGTCTTCTTCCAAAGCTGTTTGACAGAGGAAGACTACACTGTAGTTCCTTCTCTAGATTGTCGGACAGATGACAAAATGGTAGATATCAAAATCGATGACAGAGGAATAGAAAAACAATTAAAATCGCTCAAAAGAGAAAAGGCTGCTGGACCTGATGGGATACCAGTTCGATTTTACTCAGAGTACCCGAGGGAACTTGACCCCTTTCTTGCAGCGATGTACCGTAGGTCTCTAGAAGACCGTAGCGTTCGAAAGGATTGGAAAAGGGCACAGGTCATCCCCGTTTTCAAGAAGGGATGACGAATAGGTGTGCAGAAGTATAGACCTATATCTCTAACGTCTATCAGTTGTAGAATTTTGGAACACGTATTATGTTCGAGTATAATGACTTTTCTGGAGACTGGAAATCTACTCTGTCGGAAGCAGCAGGGATTTCGAAAAAGACGATCGTGTGAAAGCCAGCTCGGGTTATTCGTCCACGAGACTCAGAGGGCCATAGACACGTGTTCCTACGTGGATGCCGTGTTTCTTGACTTCCGCAAGGCGTTCGATACAGTTCCCCACAGTCGTTTAATGAACAAAGTAAGAGCATATGGACTATCAGACCAACTGTGTGATTGGATTGCAGAGTTCCTAGATAACAGAACTCAGCATGTCATTCTCAATGGAGAGACGTCTTCCGAAGTAAGAGTGATTTCAGGTGTGCCGCAGGGGAGTGTCGTAGGATCGTTGCTATTCACAATATATATATACATATATATATGACCTTGTGGATAACATCGGAAGTTCACTGAGGCTTTTTGCGGATGATGCTGTAGTATATCGAGAGGTTGTAAAACTGGAAAATTGTACTGAAATGCAGGAGGATCTGCAAAGAATTGACACATGGTGCAGGGAATGGCAATTGAATCTCAATGTAGACAAGTGTGATGAGCTGCGAATGCACAGAAAGAAAGATCACTGATCATTTAGCTACAATATAGCAGGTCAGCAACTGGAAGCAGTTAATTCCAGAAATTACCTGGGAGTAGGCATCAGGAGTGATTTACAATGGAATCATCATATAAAATTAATCGTCGGTAAACCATATGCCAGACTGAGATTCATTGGAAGAATCCTAAGGAAATGCAGTACACTTATTCGCCCACTGCTTGAATGCTGCTCACCGGTGTGGGATCTGTACCAGATAGGGATGATAGAAGAGATAGAGAAGATACAACGGAGAGCAGCGTGCTTAGTTGCAGGTTCATTTAGTTATCGCGAAAGTGTTACGGAGATGATAGAAAAACTCAAGTGGAAGACTCTGCAAGAGAGACGCTCAATAGCTCGGTAGAGCCTTTTGTAGAAATTTCGAGAACACACCTTCACCGAGGAGTCAAGCAGTATATTGCTCCCTCGTACGTATATCTCGCGAAGAGACCATGAGGATAAAATCAGAGAGATTAGAGGCCACACAGAGGCATACCAACAATCTTTGTTTCCACGAACAATGCGAGACTGAAATAAAAGGGAAAACCGATAGAGGTACTCAAGGTACCCTCCGCCACACACCGTCAGGTGGCTTTCGGAGTATGGGTGCAGATGTAGATGTAGATACAATGCTGTCCCCCGAACTTATATTTTCAAAATCTCTTCCTCAAACTAAGGCTATGTTTGACAACATTAGACTTCTCTTGGCCAGGAATGCCCTTTTTGAGAGTGCTAGTCTGCATTTGATGTCCTCCTTGCTCCGTCCGTCATTGGTTAGTTTGCTGCCTAGGAAGCACAATTCCTTAACTTCATCTACTTCGTGACCATGCTCATCTTGCGTTTCTCGCTGTTCTCATTGCTTTCGTCTTTCTTAGATTTACTCTCAGGTGTACATAGCACCCTTCTAATAACCTGTTCGCGACAGTTTGTGTTGTCACGTATGGGCTCACAAGCCTCTTATCTGTGTCGTGGGAACTGTCCGATCTGCCATTGCTGCGACGATCCTTGCTGACGTCTGGGCTGCGTGGACGTACAGATCCTCTTTTGCAGAAAAGAGAATGTTCACTTGGTCACTGATATCAGCATAGTTCACAGTTGACGTAGCAGCTTGTGTAGCAGTTCTCCGAAAGAATCACCTCGCCCCTCGAAACGCCACTTTTAAATTAGCTCATTTGACTGTAGAGAGAACGAATGCGTCTCCGTGACATGATTGCCTGCTTGCTTCACACGTTTGCACTACACTGAGCCTTCTGGCTGTGAGCATTCCCTATTAAAGATGTCGCTCGTGTAGCTATGCCACTCCGCTATCTGTTGGAGGGTGATGCCAAGGTGTCATATGCCACCATCAGATCATACTCGAAATCGTCTTTCCTGGTGTATGAATGTTTTTCCTGCAGTGTATTAATTAATATTAGCTTTTGGTGTTTTTGTGTCGGCTCATTTGTATTATATTGATGAGTTGTAACCTGAACTTCTGCTCTGCTATCGTATTCCATTGCTGTCATGCGAGCTCGTACAGTTAAGGAGATGTAAGCGTTATAATTTACCTTTTGTTCTACTGTTCTTATTAAGTTACACTAATTTCAATGTTCAAGAGTTTTATCGGGTTATCATTTTGCATACTTTATGAAGATTTGTTGGACTTGAGTGTTCGGATTTCCCGTATTGTGTTATTAATAAATGTTTTCAAGCTTGATAGGCATTTACACCCCAACAACCACCCAGCAGTTACCATCCCCAATGTTTCCTGTGCCACAATACTGACAACTCGTAGTCCATGGTAATTCTGTTCTATCCTAGATTTTTCGGGAAAACAGCTGACGTAGGAGCCAAGAAAAGCAACTTCTAGCTCATTGAGGCATCAAATGTTTGACATTATTTAGCATGTACCTTATCACATTCTTCTAATTAGTGGCTTGGAAGTTACCGCGAAATCTGTTGATTAAACAGTTGAAAGGATACGCCAGATGATCATTATATTTCATTCATTTTTTCATCTAATGTATTGTCCTTAATCAGTGTCCTCATGTCAGGGCCTTGGAAAATCCCTTCCTCACCTTAACATCTGATCGCTGCGGTAAAGTAGCTGCCAGGTACTTGGAAGTGTCATCATCTGCTGCTAGAGACTTAATAAATTATTTCATACTACTAAGCCTGATGTTTAGTGGCTGTAGAAATTTTTTTTTCTTTTTTAATCCCCCAAAGATTCGAACAATAATAGTGCGTTTTTCCCTCCAACTTCATGCGTTCTACTTGCCCTGATTTCTGAGACCACTGCTAGTCTTTTGCACGACTTTCCAAGCAAAGGTACTTGATATAGTCAGTATACTGACAACGGCTCGCGGAAGGTGATTCCAAAATCCCCGTAAAGGGTCCACTCGTATTCTTTTGTAATTAAGTTAATTCGGAATTAAGGCTAAGGAATCGTACTTGACTTTTAAATGTATTAAATATCCAACAGGTTGGGAAGCACATTTATTTCCGTAGTGTAGAAGGACAGCTTTGGGTTTCCTTAATGAATAATTACAAAGGCGCTCCAAGCTTTTGTTCCGTGCTGTATTTGCATCAAATCAAGAATCTTCGAAGCAGCACTCAAGCAAGTCGTGGAGGTAAAATTAACGAACGAATTCTTTATTTTTTTATTTCTGAACCAAGACGAAGGAGTTCCTGTGGCCACTAAGACCTTTTCCTGCCCTCTAACGGCTGTCAGCTATGCCGCATCTTTTGAGATTAACTCGTCGAATAATTCAGTTTCGATTGTGAAAATAATTGTGGTTCACAACCATTCACGACTTCATAATCATCAGAATTGTCGTGGGTCTCACTCCCTAAGAAGTGGAAGCACATCATGGAGACTATCAGCCTGCAAAGAAAAGGGAATATCAGGTCCACGAGGAACAGGGCCCAATGCAGATTCATTGTTAACATAGCATATTTCCATTTTGGTTTTAAAGTGGCGATCTCGTACCCTGCGCGAACAAAAGGAAAAGTGATCACTATGATTTCGACGCGACCTCCATATCATTTTCGCCCAAAAAAACGCTAAGATTTCACCTTATACTTAAACTAAATTCAGAGTCCTTCCTTACAAGCTGAACACACTCGATGTGTGGTCTTGATTTTTCGTGATTGTCAATATTTACGCCAAAGTACGCAAAAACTTTCATTAAAAGTTCGTGAGGGACGTAACAGAAGTACGCAGGAGAATTAATAATATCTCCTGAAGTCACAAAAATTGCAAAATCAGGCACCAGTCGATGTATCTACATCTACATACAGTAGATGGGGAATGGTGCCACACACAGATGGAGCGAGTCAAAATTCGCTGAATCCGGTGTTGGCGGCAGTCGGATTGAACGCTGCAAATGTCAGTTCTCGAAATTTGCTCAATAATGTTTTGCGAATACATTGTCTTGGAGTACAGTGTCTTGCGTCATCCCTCCAGGGATCTCTATATGAGTTCACGAAGCAGCTCTACAACACTAGTTTTCATCGAACATTATTTTTCTTTTGCATTATAGTCTTCTGACTGGTCTGATGCAACCCACCATGAATTCCTCTCCTGTGACAATCTCTTCAAATTAGAGTACCAGTTGCAGCCGAAGTCATCAATTATTTGCTGGATGTATTCCAGTCATTGTCTTTCCCTACAACTTTTGGCCTCTACAGCTCCCTCCGGTGCCATGGAAGTCATTCCCCGATGTCTTAACAGATGTCCTATAATCCTGCCCTTTCTCTCCCACTATGCGCAGAACCTCTTCATTCGTTACGTTATCAGTCCATATGATTTTCAACATTCGTCTGTAGCACAACATTTCAAATACTTCGATTGGAAGAATCCTAAGAAATGCAATCCGAAAACAAAGGAAGTAGGTTACAGTACGCTTGTTCGCCCACTGCTTGAATACTGCTCAGCAGTGTGGGATCCGTACCAGATAGGGTTGACAGAAAAGATAGAGAAGATCCAACGGAGAGCAAAAAAATGGTTTAAATGGCTCTGAGCACTATGCGACTTAACTTCTGAGGTCATCAGTCGCCTAGAACTTAGAACTAATTAAACCTAACTAACCTAAGGACATCACACACATCCATGCCCGAGGCAGGATTCGAACCTGCGACCGTAGCGGTCGCCCGGCTGCAGACTGCAGCGCCTAGAACCGCACGGCCACTCCGGCCGGCCCAACGGAGAGCAGCACGCTTCGTTACAGGATCATTTAATAATCGCGAAAGCGTTACGAAGGTGATAGATAAACTCCAGTGGAAGACTCTGCAGGAGAGACGCTCAGTAGCTCGGTACGGGCTTTTGTTGAAATTTCGAGAACATACCTTCACCGAAGAGTCAAGCAGTATATTGCTCCCTCCTACGTATATCTCGCGAAGAGACCATGAGGATAAAATCAGAGAGATTAGAGCCCACACAGAAGCATACCGACTATCCTTCTTTCCACGAACAATAGGAGACTGGAATAGAAGGGAGAAGCGATAGAGGTACTCAAGGTACCATCCGCCACGCACCGTCTGGTGGCTTGCGGAGTATGGATGTAGATGTAGATTCTCTTCTGTTCCGGTTTTCCTACATTCCATGTTTCAGTACCACACAATCATGTGCTACAAACATACTTTCTCAGGAATTTCTTCCTAAAATTAAGGCCTATGTTTGATACTAGCAGACTTCTCTTGGCCAGGAATGCGCTTTTAGCCAGTGCTAGTCTGCTTTCCATGTCTTCCTTGCTCCGTCCATCATGCCTAGGTAGCAGAATTCCTTAACTTCGTCTACGTCGTAATTTCCGATTCTGTAGTTAAGTTTCTAGCTCTTCTCATTTCTGCTACTTCTGATTACTTTTGCCTTTCTTCGATTTATTCTCAGTCTATATTCTGTACTCATTATACAGTTCGTTCCATTCAAAACATCATGTACTTCTTCCTCACATTCACTCAGAACAACAAAGTTATCAGCAAATCTTATCATTAAAATCTCTTCAGCCTGAATTGTACTCTCACTCTTGAAGTTTTCTTTTGTTTTCTTCTTCGATGTACAGATTGAATAGTTACACCATTTCTTATACGAGTACTACCTGCTTGATCTTTAATTCTTATTGCTCGATTTGGAACAGAACTGCTATATGAGCGGAAAACTCGATTTTGGCTCTGAGCACTATGGGACTTAACATCTATGGTCATCAGTCCCCTAGAACTTAGAACTATCTAAACCTAACTAACCTAAGGACAGCACACAACGCCCAGCCATCACGAGGCAGAGAAAATCCGTGACCCCGCCGGGAATCGAACCCGGGAACCCGAGCGTGGGAAGCGAGAACGCTACCGCACGACCATGAGATGCGGGCACTTATTGCTCTTTCTTGTTTCTCGTACATATTACATATACCTGTTTTCCTCAGAATTTCGAACAACATGCACCATTTGACGCTAGCGAACCCTTTTCCCAGCTCAACAAATCATATGAACGTGTCATGATTTTTCTTTAGTCCTGCTTCCATTATCAACAGAGATGCCTCTCTGGTGACGAGCCGTCTCTCCCTACAGCTTATCCGTATTTTTCCCAGAATTTCGAACATCATGTACCATTTGACGTTGTCGAACGCTTTTTCCAGATCGACAAATCCTATTAACGTGTCTTGATTTTTCTTTAGTCTTGCTTCCATTATCAGCTGCAACATCAGAACTGCCACTCTGGTGACTTTACGTTCCCTAAAGCTCAATTGATTGTCACCTAAAAATCATATGTTTTCTTTTCCATTCTCCCATAAATTATTCCCGTTAGAAATTTGAATGTATGAGCTGTCACTCTGATTGTGCGGTATTACTCGCACTTGCCGTCTCTTGCTATTTTAGGAACTGTGAGGATGATATTTTTCTGGAAGTGTAATGGTATATCGCCAGTCTCATACATTCTACATACCAACACACCAACGAGACAAGCCGTTTTCTTGCCGGTTTCCCCAATGATTTCAGAAATTCAGGTGGTATGTCATCCATCCCGTGTGCCTTATTTGATCTTACGTCCTCCAAAGCTCTTTTAAATTCTGGTTATTGTATGGCATCCCCTACCACTTCTCTGTCGAACTTAACGGTAACAAATCTTGCAGCTCACATTTCATTTGTTTCAATGTCTTTCTTTAGTTCTACCTAGTGGGGATCTCAAACACTCAAGTATTGCTCAAGAATGGAACTCATTAGTGTTCTACACCATTTTTGCTTTAAAGAGGAGCTACGTTTTCCTAAAATTCTCCCAATAAACTCATGTCGACAATTGGCCTTCGCTACTATCGTCCTTAAGTTTCTGTTCCATTTCATATCGGTTGCTAACGATACGCGTAGACAATTAATCGACGCAGCAGTGTCAGGCAGCGCATCACTTATACTGCTTGCGAAAACTGCAGCATCGTTTTCCCACTCACCTGTATTAACTTGTATTAACCTACAAACTTCAAAAAAAAGTTTTGCATCACTCCGGTTCCCAGAACTCCTGAAGATAGACTTTGAATGTGGATATTGTATCACAGACACTCCCTTTTGACTGTTGAGAGATGTCTCTAAACCCGCCTAAAGATGTAAACAACCATGCAGGAGCAGCGCCTATTAGATGGAGGGGGACCGACAGCCGATCAGTTCCAGTCATCCCACCAGGAAAGAGGTACACCTTGTTTGTAGTTCAACCATGCCCAGACGATCAATACCACGGTTCGATCACGTCCGCATTTTTACTTTGTGCCAGGAAGGGCTCTCAACAAGGGAAGTATCCAGGCGTCATGTTTTTCGTACATGGAACAGATACAGAGAGATAGGAACTGTCTATGACAAGCCTCGCTCAGGCCGCCCAAGGGCTACTACAGCAGTGGATTACAGTACCTACCGATTATGGCTCGGAGGAACCCTGACAGCAACGCCTCCATGTTTAATAATGCTTTTCGTGCAGCCACAGGACATCGTGTTACGACTCAAACTGTGCGCAATAGGCTGCTTGATGGGCAACTTCACTCCCGACTTCCATGACGAGGTCCATCGTTTCAACCACGACACCATGCAGCGCGGTACAGATGGGCACAACAACATGCCGCATGGACCGCTCAGGATTGGCATCACCGTCTCTTCACCGATGAGTGTCGCGCATGCCTTCAAGCAAACAATCGTGTTTGAGGCAACCCAGTCAGGCTGAACACCTTAGACAAACTGTCCAGCGAGTGCATCAAGGTGGAGGTTCCCTTCTGTTTTGCGGTGGCATTACGTGGGGCCGACGTAATCAGCCGGTGGTCATGGAAGGTGCCGTAACGGCTGTACGATACGAGAATGCCATCCTCCGACCGATAGTGCAACAATATCGGCAGGATATTGGAGAGGCATTCCCCTCAATGGACGACAATTCGCGCTCCCATCGTGCACATCTTGTGAATGACTTTCTTCAGGATAACGAAATCGTTCGACTAGACTGGCCAGCATGTCCTCCCGACATGAACCGTATCGAAAATGCCTGCGATAGATTGAAAAGGGTTGTTTATCGACGACGTGAACCACCAAACACTCTGTGGGATCTACGCCGAATCTCCATTGAGGAGTGGGACAATCTGGACCAACGTGCCTTGATGAACTTGTGGTCAGTATGCCACGACGAATACAGGCATGCCGAGAGGACGTGCTACTGGGTATTAGAGGTACTGGTATGTACAGCAATCTGGACCGCCACCTCTGAAGGTCTCGCTGTTTGGTGGTACAACATGCAATGTGTGGTTTTCGTGAGCAATAGAACGGGCGGAAATGATGTTTATGTTAATCTCTATTGCAATTTTCTGTACATGTTCCGTAACTCTCGGAAGCGAGGTGATGCAAAACTTTTTGATGTGTGTACATATGGAGAAAGCTGCCATTCATCACACACCAAATAGAAATTCTGTGTAAGTCGTCCTCCATCCTTCTAAGGTCTCTCAACGATTATACTTTCCGTATACCACAGAATCATCAGAAACAGTCACAGATTCTTGCTCATCCTATCCGACACATAATTTATGGATAAAGACAGCAAGGGCAGTCTTATCACACTACCCTGGTGCATTCCTGACGATACCTTTGTCTCTGACCAACAATCGCCGTCGAGGACAACGTATCGGTTTCTATTACTTTAGAAGTCTTCGAGCCACTCACATATCTGGGAACCTATTCCGTATGCTTGAACTTTCGTTTACAGTCTGCTGGGACACCGTGTCAAACGCTTCCTAGAAATCTAGGAATATCGTCTCTCTTTTGCTGTTCACCCAAAGGTCGCAGGATATCATGGTAGAAAAAGGGCTAGCTGAATTTCGCAAGATGTAATCTACATCCGTGCTATTTTTTGGGTAGGCGCTTTCCGTCTCAGGGAATTCATCGTTTTCTAATTTAGTATAAATTCAAAAATTGTGCAGCAAATCGATGTTAAAGACATTGGTCTGTAATTTTGCGACTCCAGTCTTTTAACCTTGTTTCGTATAGGAGTCTTCTTTGCTTTTTCCCAGTCCCTTGGGACTTAGCGCTGGGCAAGAGGTTCCCGATAAATGTAAGCTTAGTAAGGGGCCTATACCCTATAGTAGTTAATGTAAAACAGAACTGGGGCTCCTACATGGCGACTTATTGGTTTTCCACTCTTCAAGTTGCTTGTCTATGCCGCGGACGCTGTTACTATGTCCACTAAACTGGATATGTGGGAAAGTCAGATAACGGTATGCCTGTATCATCCTGCTGCTTGAATGATTTCTTAAACGCGTACTTTTAAGATTCATCTTTCCTTTTGCTTTCCTCTATTGCCACACCAGCTAAGCCAATGAGTGACAGGACCCGCATAGTGATTCGACGTCGGACCAGAATTTTATCGGATTGTAAGCAAGATCTATCGCAAAGGTATGTCATTGGAAATTTTACGTCGCGCTCATCGATCTTTTTATAAGTGCAAGAATTTCTACTAACTTTTGTCTGTCGACATTTCTGTGCTCTGTTTTGTACCGAGAGTGGACCAATCTCTGCTTTCTCAGCATTTTCAGATTCTTGTTGTTAAACCACGGAGTGTCTTTTCTGTCCTTCATCCATTTTCCAGAGTGCTGTTTAAAGTCAGCTTGAAGTTTTCCCATAGTTCATCTAAATCCATCATAACAGAGCTAAAGGATGTACATTCATTGTCTAAATAGGATGCTAACAGCTACTTATATGCTCTTACCAGCAAAAATACACTCCAAGACTCTTAATGGATTTATTAATTTTAGTAACAAACGGTGACTGCGGTGTTATCATGATCAATAATCCCTATCTCTAGACGGATGCTGTTAGGTCATGAACGTTTGCAACTACAGGGTCTAAAATTTTTCCGTTGCATTAAGACTGTGCAAATAGCTGCTGGAGACAGTTTTCGGAATATGTGTTCAGATCTACTTGACAAAATTGTCTTTCCGCACCACTTGCAATGAATCCATAGATGTCCCAGCCTGTGCGCGGAGGTTAAAGTCGCCTCCAGCTAATGACGCGTGATCGGGTGCTTCCGCTCTATTGAGCACAGAGCTTCTTTGAATATTTCTACAAGTGTTACTGAGAAATCGAATGGCCGGTAAATGACTAACTTGAATTCACGTAGACCGGTTACTAGCATCGTGACTTAACTTAGACCGCTACAGACACAATATTTGTGTTGGCTGCAGTGAAAAAACCTCTCCTGCGGCGCCCAAATATGTCTTTTTGATTACGTTTGTAACATGTCTATACCCTTCGGTGTACAAGCGATCGACCGTGATTCAAATGTACCTCAATTTTAGATAAGGTATAAATTCCGACCAGAAAAATACCTATGTAACTACGTTAATTTTGATTAGCTGGCTGAGTTTGCTTTTAATTCTGAAACTGAAATTTACTGTAACTGTATTATTAAGCAGAGTATTGTGGTCCCCAGTCAGTTTAAGAACAATAGTTATCGAAGTGATTCCGTTCGACTGAAATGAATTTACGTAACAATTACTGAAACGTATGTAGGCGACAGCAGTGTTTACATGCATGAGGGCTAAGTTGAATTTGCAAATTATTATAAGATTTCAATAGTTAATTACCATTACACTGAGAATTTTAGAATTATTTAAAACAGTACTATGAAGCATGTGACACGCAAATGATTGAGGACTGTGCCCTCACAGTAATATTTTCTGTCACTATATTTTTACTAACCATTTCATCCAAACGATCAACACTCATTTCCAGAAAACATAACTGAAGACTTCTAATTACATCACAATTAGTATAAAATTAAATACGATAAAGTCGAAAGCCACGATCAACACAGAAAATTAATAGATACATATAACCGAATGAGACTTACGAATCGTAGTCGGAACTTCTACTGTTGTTTGCCAGAATGAAAGATTGAGTCACTTAATAAAAGACAATTGACACTTCTCACATAGACTATGAAAGCAGCTAAATTACAATATTGACTTAATATTGTCAATTAGACGGTAAGACTGATCATTCATTGGAAAGGTAAAATTTAACTTTCTGGTCCATTCAACATTTTAAAATTAAAGTTTCATTTCTGTGTGACACTCGGTTGTTAGAGTAACTGCAAAAGGTTTCTACTATTGATAATAATGAGTCACGAAACTCTTTAATACAGGGTAAGGGTTAAGTTCTACACAAGCACTATATTATTCAGTAAACTGATCCTACGTCAATGCTAAGTACTCTACCGTAAGCAGTGGTGTAGTCTACTTTGATCTGGAGGGGTACTAGCGATATACAATGTTTTGGCGGTAACTATTATTTAGGTAAATGATTTTCTTTCAACTATGGGCAAATTTCAGTTTCACTGGCCACGCACTATGTATCTTCCAATTATTCTCTTGAATCTTCTCTTTGAATAAACAATGCACTGTAGCCCTTACAGCTGCCTATCCCTCACATCCGCAGTGCCTTGTCATACATTTTGTCGGCACGCTTATATGTGAACGTTCTCGCACTCACTACGCGTCCGACATTTTTCACCGTTAACTTTCGACTCCTAACTCACCCTATCGCGTACTATATATGCTGGTATCTTTCATATCACCTCTTCGAAGTCCCTGACATTGGCAGCGCATTTAGAAAACCGTTTTCAATAGATTGCAAGAATATTATTTCAGAAGGATTGACAAGACCACTTTGAAAATGTGTATAGATCGATTTTAATAAAGATCTAGTTTCAAAACGCTGTTAAAAAGAACTGCTGCTAACAATGACGTCCAATTTGAACGGAATATAATAAAAGAACGGGAAAATGTTATGGATAGCGCTGTAAATATCATGACGTGAACGGGTTCGGCTACAAATGACAGATGAATCGCAACAATACGACTATGGTGGAAGTTGCATATTAAACTAGCTGTACTGTGCAATGTGCATGGTCCCATAAGTTTGGCAGCAACCGTTTTGGCACTGTTAGTTAAATAAACCCATCTACAGGGCAAGGTCGTAGCACATTGGATGGGAAAAATGGTTTTTAAGTGTCCGAGGCCAAGAATAAGAAAAAAGCAATAATGTAATCGACTTTTACCTCCCATTGGGTCAAACACCACATTAAAAGCAACAATTAAATCGTTTTATGTAAATCTGCAGGCTTCCGTGGCTGTTGTCACTAAAGTTAAAATCTTCTGGGTTGTTAGGCCGGGTCTAATATAATCGACGTTTCGACCCCTCTGCTGCGATCTTCTTCAGGAGTGTTACGTTGTCCACTATTGCTAGAACGTCGATTATTTCAGAAGAAAATATGAACAGGGTCTAACAGCCCAGAATATTTTAACGTTATTAACAATGAAATAGGTTTTTAAATCTCATGAGACTGGCACAAGACATGTTCAGTGCGCTGTCCATCGCCGCCGTTTTCTGCCTCAAATGAAATCGAGGAACATGTTTCATAACAAATGCAACACAATTCATGCACGTTTGCATGCTTGCATTCAACATTTTGGCCTTTACACCGTTTATTAGTGTACCAGTGTTTCACATTTTCGGAGGCTTATCTCGCGCTTATATTAACCTGTGATCTTGCAATGTTAATGACATGAAAATATGTTACCTAGACAAATATATTCCTGAAATTTCATTACTCAAGATTAATTACTTTATGGCGTTGAGCTTTCTTTATTGTCATTGTGTTTTAGAGGTATTTACTTCAGGTTTCATCTAGCTTTCGGTTAGCTCGAAAACTTTGCTGGACGGCAATAAATTCAGCAAAATTCTGACAGTCGAAGTGTATTTACATTGTACGCCATCTCATTTCACCCTGAGAATATCGACTGGTGAGCGTTCATCAGAAGATCTCAAACTATAGCATAGCCTAAAAAAAAGAAAAAAAAAACATATACACTCCACAAGCACTGTTCTACACTAATAGCAGGTCCAGAAACCTGCAGTCGAGACCATCACAGAATCGACGGAGACTCTGGTTAAGACACTCCACTTGGTTCCTAACCGATTAATACTGTGAGCTCACCTTCCATACCTCAATGACACCAGGAGCCTTCCGCATTTCTACTAGCAGCACATTCGAACTTAGGATGGAATCCTCATTGGTGCCGACATGAGCCACAAGCTGAGGACGAGGGCGTCCTGAACTTTCGATAGCCGCAGGTGAGGCCTCCTCCACACCTGCGATGAGATTCCTCCCCTCCTGCGCCAGACATACCGAGCGGAAACCTGACATCTTTCCAGCTCTGGACACTATTTCCCTAAGGAACTCTATAACTCTACTAACATTTGTGTTCCCTAGTGCCCGGTAGGACCCTGCAGACCATTCACAGGATGAATAGATGAGACCAGGAGGGTAGCTCCCACAATGACTGCCTCGAGCGACGCAACCGCTTGGGAACCCACCTTGCGTGGATCCCCATCGTCGGGTCTGCTAAAAGGTGCCCAGATAGCAGAGTCCGTGGTACAAACAAGTGACACTTGTGGTGTCTCATGCGGCTCGCCAGATTTTCTGCAGCCGCTGCGCCACGATGCAGCAGCCTGTAGACGGCTGACAGCGGCCAAAAGCATCTTCACCTGCTCGAGATCTGCAGCCAGCTCCTGCGACGGCACTCAGCATGCGTTCACTGTATACACCCTGCTACTAATAACTTAAGACTTGAACTGTAAAAATATTCAGAGAAAGCTTAAATATGTAGCTTAGTGCTCTCCTCGTGAGTCACAACAGGGGACTAGCGCCTGACTGGTGATTTCTCAAAACAAATAATTGCGTCACGTACTACGTAAATCTACTAAAACGCGAGACTACACCTGTTAAATATACGATCACGTAAAGAATTGGAAATTAAACTAGAAACTCACTCTCAAAAAGCTAAATATGTAACTTGCTACTTTGCTGGAATACCAGAAATGAAGCTACCACCTGTTCCGTTTCAATCGGAGTGTAACTGAAAAACGATATGTAAACCAAAGGTACACTCTGAAGTGAAAACATTCACGGGATAGCGATATCTACGTATGTAGATGGCGCTAGTATAGCGTACACAAGCTACTGAAGGACAGTGCATTGGCTGAGCTGTCACTTGTATTCAGGTAATTCGTATGAAAAGTTTTAGATGTGAGCACCACGACTGGAATTAACAGACTTTGAACGCTTAATGGTAGTAGGAGCTAGACTCAGGGACATTCCATTTCGAAAATCATTAGGGAATTCGATATTCTGAGATCCATATTGTCAAGAGTGCGCCGAGAACAGCTAATGTTAGTAATTACCTCTCACCGCGTGCAAGGCAGTGGTCGACGGCCTTCACTTAACGACCGAGAGAAGCACCGTTTACGTAGAGTTTTCAGAACTAACAGACTAGCAATACTGTGTGAAGACACCGCAGAAATCAATGTGCGATACACGATGAACGTATCCGTTAGGACAGTGCGGCGAAATTTAGCGTTAATGGGTTATGGCAGCAGACGACCTACGCGAGTACCTTTGCTGACAGCACAACATCGCCTGCAATGCCTCTCCTTGGCTCCTGTCCTTCTCGGTTGGGCCGTAGACGCCTGGAAAACAGTGGCCTGGTCAGATGAGTCAGTTGTTAAGAGCTGATGGTAGTGTTCGAATGTGGCGCAGAGCTCACGAAGCCATGAAAGCAAGATGTCAACAAGGCACTGTGCAAGCTGGTTGTGACTCCATAATGGTGTGGACTGTGTGCACATGGAATGGACTGGGCCCTCTAATCCAACTGAACCGAACAGCGACTGGAAATGGTTATGTTCGGGTACTTGGAGACTATCTGCAGCAGTTCATCGACCGCACGTTCCCACACAACGATTGAATTATTATGGATGACAGTGCGCCTTGCCACCGGACCACAACTGATTGCGATTGGTTTGAAGAACATTCTGGACAATTCAAGCGAATGATCTGACCACCCAGATCGCTCAATACGAATTCCATGTCACTTACTGAGTTTCATCGATCATTTATGGGACACAATGTAGAGGTCAGTTCGTGCACAAAATCCTGTAATGGCAACTCTTTCGCAATTATGGACGGCTATAGAGGCAGCATGACTCAATATATCTGCAGGAGACTTCCAACGACACGTTGAGACCCTGCCTCGTCGAGTTGCTGAATTAAGCCAAGTGAAAGGAGATTCGACAAGATTATAGGAGGAGTTCCATGACTTTTGCCACCTCAATATAGCCCTCAACCTTACTCTGTCATCGTATAACAGACATCTTTATCTAGCATGTTGCATCTTAAACCTTCACAAAACAATAATGTTATTATTGACATTAAATAACTACATTATATATAGCTCAACGAGATGCTCAGAGTTTGTTAGAGTAGCGTATGTTGATTTCAAGCAATTTATTGGAAATCAGCACCTAAAAATACACCACAAAAACACTTTAGTTTTAAGAGGAAATTCATGGACAATGTTATTACTGAAACTGCTGCGCAAGATGGCCACTGAAACAAACGAAAACTTCTCACTTAATTACTCTTATTGATTGATACCGTGTAGTAGAATTCTGCTTTCACTGTAATTTCTAAATGACCGCGGTGTAGCGCAGGAAGGAAAGCACTTGTTTCATTATGAAACTCGTACCAATGACGCCTGGGGCGACGGCGCGATACATTGTCCGCCACTGCACAAGCCTCTGCCGAGCCATTACAAAGGAAAAGGGTCGTTTCACGGCAGATCCGCTCCTGGCGGTGGATTTTTATACCAGCCAGGTCTATTTTTAGTTGGGTATAAAAGACGAAATGGCAGACGCCCTTTGCCGGGGCGGCCTTAAAATTAACATCTGCAGCAGCAGCCGGTAGCTGTTGCAGAGCCCGCAGGAGCCGGACGACCAGACCTCTCGCTCTTCTGGCCTGCGGCAGAAAGGCCACGCAGTCGGGAAGTTGAAGAAGTTTCTTTTAATTACAATAAACACAGTAAACTACATGCATTGGGCAAATTAATTCGAATACTCCAGAAGCTACTCTTTACATTCTTAACAGGGAAACCACGACCTCAGCTTTGGCTACTTATATACATAGGGTATCCCAAAAAGGCCCCAACATCGGTTAGAATATTGCGCGGGAAGTCAAACTGATCGAGAAGGAACGGCTTGGGCATTGAAGTATGAGAACCAGCGCACGGCCGACTAGAGATACCGGCTGGGGCACTGGAAGCCCTTGCTTGTGACGCAGGCAGAGTAGATCTGTTCTTCGTGAGCCTTGTACCTCGTGAAGTTTTGCTCAGCATGCTGAACTTCGTACTGACGTATGGATTAAGTACTAGCAGCTGCAATCTTCTGTTAATAAAGAAAAGTTTGTGAATTTGTAGTTCTTTGAACAGTAACTACTTGATAAATGCTAATACACACATCAAAAAAAAGTTTTGCATCACCCCGGTACCCAGAACTCCTGTAGAGAGACGTTCACTGTGGATATTGCATCACAGAGACAGTCCCTTTGACTGTTCAGAGATGTCACTAAATCCGCAAATGATGCATGAGCAGAGCCTATTGGACGGAGGGGGTCCGACAGCCGATCAGTTCCTCATTTAACCAGGAAGGAGGTACACGGCTCATGTTATCTGTAGTTCAGTAACGAATAGACGACCAATACCGCGGTTTGATCGCGTCCGCATTGTTACTTTGTGCAAGGAAGGGCTCTCAACAAGGAAAGTATCCAGGTGTCATGTTGTTCGGACATCGAGCAGATACAGAGAGACAAGCACTGTCGATGACGTGCCTCGCTTACCACAAGGGATACTAATGCAGTGGATGACCGATATCTACGGATTATGGCTCGGAGGAACCCTGACAGCAATGCCATCATGTTGAATAATTCTTTTCGGGCAGCCACAAGACGTCGTTTTAAGACTCAAACTGTGCGCAATCGGCTACATGATGCGTAATCACTCACGACGTCCATGGCGAGGTCCATCTTAGCAACCACGACACCATGTAGCGCGGTACAGATCGCCCAACAACATACCGAATGGACCATTCGGGATTGGCAACACATTCTCTTCATCGATGACAGCCGCATATGCATTCAACCAGACAATCGCCGGAGTCGTGTTTGGAGGCAACCCGGTCAGGCTGAACGCCTTAGACACACTGTCCAGCGAGTGCAGCAAGGTGACCGTTCCCTGCTGTTTTGGGGTGGCATTATGTGGGGCCGACATACGCCACTGGTGGTGATGTCAGGCGCCGTAACGGCTGTACGATACATGAATGCCATCCTCCGACCGACAGTACAACCAAAGCGGCAGCATATTGGCGAGGCATTCGTCTTCAGGGACGACAATTCGTGCCCCCATCGTCCACATCATGACTTCCTTCAGTATAACGACATCGTTCGACTAGAGTGGCCAGCATGTTCTCCAGACATGAACCCAATCGGACATGCCTAGGATAGATTGAAAAGGGCTGTTTATGGACGACGAGACCCACTAACCACTCAGAGGGATCTACACCGAATCGCCGTTGAGGAGTGGGATAATCTGGTGCAATAGTGCCTTGATAAACTTGTGGATAGTATGCCACGACGAATACAGGCATGCATCAATGCGAGAGGACGTGGTACATTTTACTATAGGTACCGGTGTGTACAGCAATCTGGACCACCACCTCTGAAGGACTCGCTGTATGGTGGTACAACATACAACGTATGGTTTTTATCACCATTAAAAAAGGGCTAAAATGATGTTTATGTTGATCTCTATTCCAATTTTCTGTACAATTTCCGGAACTCTCGGAACCGATGTGATGCAAAACTTTTTTGATCTGTGTATAAATACTCTTTGGACTACTTTGCAAGCAGTGAACACTTGTGATTGATTGAGTGGTTAAGCAGATAGCTGCACTCTAAATTAACTAAATGAGTACAAATACATTTTGAAATATGTATATCTACATTGTAGAGGTACGCTGAATTTCTGTTTTCAGGTACCGGTACTAGAAATACCAAGGTACTTTACTGTGGCTGGCTGTAAAAGTAATTATAGATCCTCGAAACGAAGCTGATAGCACATTTTCTTTACCAAGCGATGAGGAACTAAAGAAAAAGTGGCTAAGGAAAGTTGCCACCGACTTCTCAAAGCTAAAGAAATCAGTAATACGCACAAAACATTTTACTGAAGCGTGCATAATCAAGACAGAAAAGTTTGTAGTTGATGGTGAGATATAGACACTTGAAAGAAGTTATCCCGAACTGAAACCAAACGCAGTGCCTTCATTTTTTCCAAATTTACCAGAATACTTGACAACAGCGGGACACTCATGAGACTCATGTAAATGATTATGTGACACAGAACGTGTCAATATTGAGAAATCTGTGGCAAGAAGTTTGGAAGATTACAGGCAATATGAAGAACAAATCACTATTAAAAATTTGCGAGACATATGCGCTTACTTTCGAAATGCAACCCATATGAGCAAGAAACACTGGTGATGTATCGAGTGTGAAGAGAAAATAGTGCGGTGTTTTATTGACGTCAGTAATGCATGACCGACTATTTTAGGTTCTCTAACTGTCACTACTGGTTTTAGTTTCCTACTTTCTGTCAAGAGATACAAAATTCCACAGAATATCGTGCCCACCGAATGTAATTCAGTAAAAACCAAGCATGTATTTGATAGAATATTGAAATATGTTGCGTAACAGTGTCTGAAGGGGACAATTCAAACAAGTTTTTGGCAGTTGACAATACAGTGAAGGTGCTAGAAAATAAATTTTCGGGCGATAGATGTTCACAGCTGCAGTTCATAATTGAGTAAATTCAGTTCCTAACAAAAATTTACAAAATTTGTAGAAATTGTGGGAATACATCATTACTGGCAACTTCTCTTTATGTTCGTTCGCTGTCAGCAAACACAGCTGAGCACAACAGTGGTTACCTATATTTGCCACATGCAATCACTGTCACAAAGCCAACAGGTAAGTTCAGTGTAAATAGTATTTATGTAGACGGCAGTGTAGAGTGCTTGAAAATTAAGAAAACATTTTTTGAAGATCATGCACTTGTGGCAAATATGCTCCTCGAACAAATTTACATCGAGTCTCGTTTGATCTTTAAATCAGGCAAAATTTATGGTGCAAGTAGACTAACACTAATGACGATTTTCAAAAATTAAAGATGTTGTGACTTTCACATCAGTTAATAATTTAACTGCTTAACAGCTAAGAAATATGCTATTATAAATAATTACTGACATAGAAAATTTTGGTTTACCGTGTTAGCTTCAGTTTCAGATAATAATGCAGTAAATCGAGAAGTTTACATCATGGCTGTGTGCAGCTGTTGCATAACGCCTTGAAAGGCGGGTGACCTTGAACGAGCTTCGCCTGGCTGCCGCCAGAGCTGGGAGGATCGTGCTCTAGTGGTATTTTGCAGCATTGTATTCAACATCCTGATCACAGTACTAGAGAGTTGATCTCATTTTTTGGCACAGTACATACATTGAATTGTATCCCTAATAACTCGATTACTAAACCTGACAGAATCTTGAAGATTTCGGTTTTTGAAAATTGTGAAGTTGTAGTTACTGCGGACTTTCAGTATTCAGAATTGATTCATAAGAAGGAAAAAAGTTTCGTTGACGAAATACAGTCATCTATTGTCAGGTAAGGCCTTACTTTCTTCGAGTATTCGGGAGCAAAATGTTAACCTTGCACTCAAGATTTTTGATGATAGAAATATTGCTGCTTTAAAAGCCTTAGTTTCGCGAGAGACACATTAAGCAGGCTCTGAACATATTTCATCTTGATTAAAATTCTTCTGGGTATTATGCTGCGTCATTCCTAAAAATTAACAATAATAATAAACTAAAACCGACGTTTGGGGCGAATTGCAACGGCCTTCCTCAAGGCACGACTGGTTTTGCATGGGCATAGGTGCTTCTATTTATTACAGACTATCGATAATGTCGGTTTAATTTATCATTGTTGTTAGTTCTTAGCAATGACGCGGCATAATACCCAGAAGAATTTTAATCACTATGACACCGGCGGCGGAAGTCTACGTTCTTATACTTCATCTTTCATACAAATAATTTGTAGTTGATGGCACACTTTTAATGTGAAAGTGCATACGAAGGTGAAAGGTTTAATGATCAATATAGGCAGCCTAATCGGCTAAACAGATTTTTGAAGGTAGAATCGAAACAGTAAGAAAATGTATAAAGACATAGTCATGGTTCACAGGAAGTGCGAACAACCTGTACACTAGCAACAAAGAAGGACAACACCTACATATACACAACCTGTACATTAGCAACAAAGAAGGACAACCACCTACATATATAGGACATGCTGGTGGCAGCAGCAATATAGACATAATTATTGTTAATCTTGTAGCTGTAAATACAGAAATAGATTGGCGTGTGTATCTGAATGTAAGAGAAGTGATCATAACGCATTCATAATTGACACAAATAGTAGTGCACATCGTATACACCATCATCAAACAAACGTATGTAAGCAGGGAAAATTCGGAGGGGATTCAAAACTATATAAGTGGTAAACTACCGAGAAACGTAGATGAAAGTGTACGCCTAAGGGTATATAGACGTCAGAAAATACTACAAACTGCCCAACGAAACTACATACCGACTTTCACTAAACAGTGTAAGACAGGACATGAGACGCAGGAGAATACTCTAACAGAAGGCAATTACCACTCGGGACAGACAGATTCGACTACAAGAATTCTGTGACACAAAAACTACATTCTGAACCGTACTAATCACGACTAGACAAGAACATTAGGAACACTGCGTCACAACACATCTACAAAAGAAACGTGGGGAATACCATACAAACTTATAAATGAGAAAATTAAGTCCACTCTTGTCCTGGCTACGCTAAGAAAGGATGACGGAACTATGACACTGGGGTGGAGACAGACAGTTCAATATCCGCTCGTCGAACTCCTCCCTGATGACAATCCACGAACAGATACATAAGCACAAACACACCCTAGAGAGACAACGTATAGGGATCACACTAAAAAAACCGTCACCTTCCCGTTATCACGAGATGAGGTCGCACTAGCAATTGCTAGCTTGAAAAGCAAGGAAGCGGTAGGACCAGACCATATCCACCGGGATAGGTGCTAGGTCTCAGCGCAGATTACCCCGTATTTAAGAAATCTAATAAATGACGCCCTGTGGCTGGGACAGGTGCCTCTACTTTGGAAAACAGCCAACACAGTAATTATCTAAAAAGCTGCAGATAGGTATCCATCAGAACCAAAATCGTGCCGACCAATTTGTTTGTTAAATTCGTTGGCTAAGGTCCAATCTCACAGGAAACTCTACAACATTAGTCAGCACCAGTTTGGCTTTAGACCGGGGTAATCTATTGACGACGCCATTAATCGGGTTTCCCAAATTGTAGAACAGACATTACAGAAGTAGGAAGTTGCGATTCTTATTGACATTGCTGCCGCCTTTGAAAACCTTTGGTGGCCAACAGTTTTTGCAAGATTTCGAGAATTATAGTTATCAGGATTCTTCTACAATACTCTTCGATACTACTGCAGGAACAGACTGGCTGAGTGGCAAGTGGGTAACCACAAGGCTGTAAAACTGATTACGAAAGGACTTCCACAAGGTTCTATCTATGGACCCATATTCTAACAATTGAACCGCTCTTGAATTTAATCGAGGGATCGTTACCTGTGCTGACGACCTGTTAATTGTGATATCAGCCAAGAGCAATGTTCGAAAACAAGGCCAGTGGTATGCTACACACACACAATAAGCCGTGGCGGACGATAGTAGTATCTCTGACATGAGTACGATCGATTTCCTAGTACAGAGATTTGTTTTGGGGCTTGGGCCGACTCGGGATATAAGCGAGTGCCGACCGCGACTAAGAGAGAGGACTCAACGTTTTGTGACCGGAAGGCGGCGGAGCGGGAATCGGCGATTGGCTGGCGGGCAGAAGCGAAGACGACGTGTCTGAGGCCGGGCGGCGGTTATCACGTGGTTATATTGGAGGCGGCGGGAGTTGGCCGGTGCTGTGGATTCTCCGGCAACCTTGTGAGCTGTGGATGTGCCCGCTTCCTTGGAGGGACACGCTGTTAAGGTCTTGAGAAGTGATGGTCTGACATCTTCGCAAAATCGCCCCAGCACCAAGACACCCAGTTACGTATCAAATTACTAAGAGCGCTTAGTAACTGTGATTGTGATCGCTCTTGGTACAGTAAGAGGTTGCCGAACGCGTGATGTTGTGTGTGTTCGAATTCATTTGATGCCTCTTACTAAGCGTGTGGTCTGTTTCCCCATAATATTGATGTATTTGCAGAATGTTAGTTCATTAGCTATTATTAGCAAGTGTTTAATTTGCTTACGATATCGGTTAATCAATGTCAATATGTCCTCTGCGGGCAATCTGAGTTTTTATTTCTAAAGGTTACCGTGTTTAGGTTTGCAGGCCCACTTAACGTCGCCAGTATGTGTGTCATTAAAATCTAGTGAGTGTCGGTTCTCGTGAGCCAGTTCATTTCCCACTCTTAGCGTTTGTTTATCGGGTACTGTTTCACTTAAAGAAAGGACTTGCGAGTGAGAATAGTTGTTGCTGAGCCTTGATTTTATAGTTTTCATTTCCTGGTCAGTCTCTAAAGTTAAAGTTAAGAAAAATTGCTTTGCGTTCTGTTGTCGGGTTTGGTCTGTGAGCTGAGGCAGCGGGCGACCGAAATGCAGAGCTTCCCTTTAGATTACAAGTTTTGCTTACGGGCTGTGGACTTCGCCGGAGCTCGTGTGTGCCTCTTCGGTAGCGTTTGCTGGGTTCACATTTCGGTGACCTACTTGACGTGAGGTTGCAAACGGAGCCAAGCCTTGGTTCGAGGTTAAGTATTACTTCCCTCAGTCGGTTCCACCGTTCGTGGTTAAACTTCTCCCTTACAAGCTTGGGCCTTACTTCTGTTGTTACACATGCATGATTCTACAAAGTTGTAACTTTCTATGCCCTAAAAACCCATCTTACAAGCCAATGGGAATTTGAATAATTTCGTGGTTCGCTCTGTAAGGTTCTCTAGACTAGTAATTTGCAAAATTTTTCAAGTTACCTTTTTATATATATGGACGCTGGACTTGAAGTCAGCCAACAATTCCATACGATCATTTCCATTTCACCAAGTCCCCTTCTCCAGGTAGTATGGATGAAAGGATATGTATATCTACTCTTTCCTGTGTCCTCTTATTCTCTTCTTACATTATAACATAAATTTATAATTTTCTACTTCCAAATTTCTGTATTTGTCTTTTAAAAAAGCCGACCGCGGTGACCACGCGGTCCTAGGCGCTGCAGTCCGGAACTGCGCTACTGCTACGGTCGCAGTCTCGAATCCTGCCTCGGGCATGGATGTGTGTGATGTCCTTAGGTTAGTTAGGTTTAAGTAGTTGTAAGTTCTAGGGGACTGATGACCTCGGATGTTAAGTCCCATAGTGCTCAGAGCCATTTCAGCCATTTTTTTCTTTTAAAAAATAAGTGTATTTGCTGTAAGTAAATAAAATATAACACCATAGTGCAGACAAAAGAACTCCATGCAGCCCCACCTCTACGTGGTGCTCAATGGGCAACAGTGCCTGTGGTCTCAACTGCAAAGCAGCAATTTTGCTGCTCAGTGGTGGCCATGGGTACTGTCTAAGAGGTTTGTATGGAGCACTACTGTCTGCATAAGGTAATAAGATGGTAGGCCCAAGCAGTCATAATGCAGCTTCAAAGAAAAAATGCAGTTAAGTTATTCTTAAGAAAAATATCTTTATGGTTAAAAAAAATTGAAGTCAGAGTGTTGATAACTCCTATACTTTGAACTCTCAAACTTTTCAGGCACTAATCAATATTCTTGATGAGTTTTTACAACTGATGCCATATATATTTGAACATTATTAGTCAGATTATATATTACTGAGCAAGTTTCAGAACGACGATTAGGAAGGTGGATTTTGTAGTTACCGTCAAATGACTGGGGAACATATTATGTAAGTTACATTCAGATACTTGAGAGTGAAAAGAAATTAATATTCTTTGAATAAAAATATTTCTCTGCGTGCCTTGCTCCCTTGCTCTGGAATATTCAACAAATTTGTGAATGACGGCAAATGTTTTGCAATGTTACACGAGAATTTGGAAGTCTCACAGATAGCAGAAACTTTTCTGCCACTGCTGATGTACATTTCTCGTTATGTTGTAAGAAAAGGACTTACTCTTTAAAAAAGTTGTGAGATTTGTACCTCTTGGGTGCTATCTGACAAGGAAGTTGAAATATCCATCCCAAATTACTTCATAACAAAATAAAACCGTGAAAAGGTGACAATTCGCACCGAAACTACTGTTACACTGACTAGCTGTAGTTGGTTCATGCGGGAAACAATATTTGATTTGTTTTCAGGTAGTTTCATTGGTGATTCACGTCAGCTTTGTGTCTTCCACAAAATATGTTGCTTAGAGCTGAAGAGCTGTGATCTTACTGATGCTCACTTAGGTGATGTTTGCAAATTTCAAAGAACTTTGAAGGACCTACTGCAAAATATTAATTTCAGATCCTGTAAAGTGTTGACAAACAATCTCCCAAAAATATCAGTGATTCTGTAAATATTAAATAAATGTGGCAGGCAGACAAAGAAACTGAGGACAACATAGAATATTTTTGATACATTTTTTTTTTAATTTGTTAACTCGCTGTATCAGCAGAGAAGTGTCTACTGTTAACTACAATGTAGCAAACTAAATAAAACTTTCCAACATAGTCAGTATACTTTCCAACACAACACATTGACACGAATTCCATATAAAAGAATGGAAGACCTGGTAGATACTGACCCCTGGGAAGATTAGATTCCGGAGAAATATAGGAACACGCGAGGCAGTACTTACCCTGCTACTTGCATTAGAAGATAAACATACGCTTATAGCACTTGTAGACTTGGAGAGAACATTTGACCAGTGTTCACTGGAATACTCTCTTTGCGATTGTGAGGGTAGCAGGGGTAAAATAAAGGGTGCGAAAGGCTTTTTGAAACCTGTACAGAAACCATACGGCAGTTACAAGAATCGAGGGGTGTGTGGAAGGGAAGCAGTAGTTAAGAAGGGCGTAAGACAGGGTTGTAGCAAATCCCCGATATTAATCAAACTTTACAATGTTCAAGCAGTAGAGGAAACAAAATAAAAATTTGGAGTAAGAATTAAAATTGTGTGTGAGACAGCAAAGGACTTAGAAGAGTAGTTGATATGATGGATAGTGTCTAGAAAGGTGGATACAAGATGAACATAGAGAAAAGCAAAACGATGATAATGTAATGTAGTCGAATTAAGTCAGATGATGCTGAGGGATTTAAACTAGGAAACGAGGCACTTAAATTAGTAGATGTATTTTATTATTTGGGCATAAAAATAACTGATGATGGCCGAAGTAGAGAGGATGTGAAACGTAGACTGACAATAACAGGAAAAGCCTAAATAAAAAAAAGTGTGAGGTCGACTGCATGATTGCTAAAAGGAATCCGTTAAACTTCGGTTTCATGAGAATTGAATCAAATCTAAATGCCGTAAATTCAAGTAAACAACTAGTAACTACAGTTCGACCAACGTAAACTGGAAAGACCATATGGAAAATATTGTGGAGAAGATCAACCAAAGACTGCGTTTTACTGGCAGAACTTTTAGGAGATGCAGCAGATCTACTAAAGAGACTGCCTACACTACGCTTGTTCGTCAATTTGTGCAGTACTGCTGCGCGGTGTGATATCTTTACCAGAGATAGGTCAAAGAAGGGTTGCATGTTTTGTATTACCGAGAAATAGGGGAGGCAGTGTCACGGACATAATACAGGATTTGGAACTGACATTATTACAACAAAGACGGTTCTCGCTGCGACGAAATCTTTTAACGAAATTTCAATCACTAATTTTCTCCTTCGAATGCGAAAATATTTTGTTGACGCTGACCTACATAGGGCGAAACAATCATCATAATAAAATATGGGAAAGCAGAGTTCGCACGGAAAGATACAGTTTTCGATTTTTCCGCGCTCTGTTGAAGAGTGGTATAATAGACAGTTATTGTAAAGGTGGTTCGATGAGCCCTCTGCCAGGCCCTTAAGTGTGATTTGCAGAGTATCCATTTAGATGTAGACGTATATGAGAAATTAGTTAACATCTAGTTTAGATTTAAGTGTCAGAAGTCTATCTCAAAGTATTTGTATGGAGTGTAGCCAGTGACACATGGACGATGGACAGTTTAGATAAGAAGAGAATATAAGCTTTTTAAATCAAGTACTACAGAAAACAACTGAAGATTAGATGGGTAGATCATGTAGCTAACTGAAAGGTACTGAACAGAACTGGGGAGCGAGGAAATCTGTGGCGTAGCCTAACTAGTCAAGAGAATCGATTGATAGGACACATTCTGAGACACCAAGGGACTACCAGTTTTGTGCTGGAGGGAGAGTGTGGGTAAGAATCGTAGAGGGAGACCAAGAGATAAATTACAGTAAGCAGATTTAGAAAGATATAGGTTGCATTAGTTACTCAGAGATGAAGAGGCGGGCACAGGATGGAGTAGCATGCAGAGCTGCATCAAACCATACTTCGAAATAAACAGTACCACAACACACAATCACACACACACACACACACACACACACACACACACACACACAGACAGACAAACAAATAAAACCATTTTTATCATTCCGGAATGCATGCTCTCGCTGTCTGTTGGTTAAGTGGCATATAACACTTCCTTTGATTAGGAGTAATACTTAAAAACCGACCAACAAGCTAAAACCCCATGAATATATTTACAAGTACGGGAATATCAACAGTTTATGAATTATTTAGTTATATTAATTGCACCTGTGGTACATGGTTATTAAAATATTTTAAATCTGTGTAATTTGCTACATCCATATTTCCATCGCCCCCTTCCAGCTTCTTTTTCCTGTTATATGTAGGTCAGCTACATACTGGTCCCCCTTCCCTTTCAAATCGTTAATTCATTTTTAATTTTATTCGTAATCAAACGACATGGTATATTCCTTCCTACTACGAGTGGCTAACGTAAACAATGTTTTCTCTTCAGATTGTATATATTTGAATAATTTTATGTATTTGCATATATTTTATCCAACTTTCCACTCCTCTCACTTCCTCCTCAACCCCCTCCCCCCCTCCCCATCGCAGTAACATGCTCTGAAGGTAATCCCATATTTGTAAAAATATTCACGAGTTTTCAGGTTACTGGTAAATTTTTAAATATTATTCCTAATCAAACGACGTGTTATGTCAAATAAGATGCACAATTTTCATGTCATATTGATAAAAAGTGGTTATGTACTTGGAAATGGGCTATGTACCAAAATATGCTTATGATATTTTTTACGTATTAGTCCTTGAATGTCATATAAATAAAAAAATGAATTTATTCTGTTATCTATGATTTTTAATGTATCCTAAGCCTGATGGTGTAATTTGCAATACTAGCCCCTTATTTTATGAATTACTCAACGATATTAATTACAACTGCGGTTTATGATTGTTACTACATTTTAAATTTTTTGTATAACTTGTAACATCACCCTTTCCCCCATCCTCTTCCTGTCCTCACGTTCCCATTACGGTTAGGTCAGCCGCCAACTACCCACCATCCCTTGCTTAATTTCCTACTCACCTGTCTCTCACCCCCGTCTCCCGACCATATTGTACTGCCGCCTCATCTAGCCCATTCCGGCCCTAGGGTGCCCTCGCCACCTTCCCCTACGTCTGTGTATCGCCAGTCCATCCTAATATGATTAGAATTTTGTTATGATGATGTTTTGCTTGTTGTGACATGGTCCATCTATGGCCTTAATGGGTTGACAGTTTCTTGCTTTGTTTGAATAACAATTTAAAAAGTTATATTGTGTTCCTTTATAATGATGGCCTTTACATTACTGTCTGTATATGGAATATTTGGACACTGAGACTATTGTGCTGAACGTTCTTTGTATATGCCCCATGATAGGTTTCATTCATGACTTATGCTATGTTGTTACATTTTTTAATGATAGTATAAGACTTGTAAAAGATAACTGTAGTGTGGTGAGGAATATTTATGATATTTTGTATATTGTATACGCTATGTCCATACCAGGTCAGGATTCGATCTTCGAGATGAAAGCCATCTGGAATGAAGTTCAAGTAGAATGACTTTCGAGTCTGCTGCCTCTAGTCTGCCATGCGAAATCTCAGAATAGCCTCTTTTGGAAATCAGTTGACGGCAACGGTACACGAGAGCCGGCATCTTTCTTGTGCTGCTGACGGTATGATCTTTGCTAAGCATATTGTAAGTGTTTGTACTATGTGTACTTTCATTTCTGATGTTGCATGGGTCCTGTAGTATTTATGTTTATGCTTTTCTAATTTTCTCTTTGTCTTAATTATGGCTGTAATTACGTGATGGTGTTTACTCTAAATGCGTCATTAATAAAGTATTTATCGATCAAATCGTTTCCAGGGAATTATTAAATCCCAAGTCCGAATAGTTGTATACTTAAAAAACGGATGACTTCGTCAGCTCTATGCTTCATTCTCAAAGTGACGGTGTTCCCTAAATATACAGTTGCTATTACAAGACACATATTGTTTTCTTTGAATCTGGAAAATTAGCTGCTTCCTTTACTTTTATAATAATTGAACTGAATGTTATTGTGTTGACAATGAAACTTCAGATTCACTAGCACTTACCAGAATGAATAATTATCACTGTAACAGCTGTACGATTGTGTTGTGTTCTATCAAAGAACAGATTTGCTTGTTTGGTCATTTGTTTGTTGAGTTCGTGAGCGTGACAGGGCCGCTTGCACGAACTACTGCTGAATCCTGGCCGACTCACACATCACACAACACGAAAGGACTAGACTTCACCATTTCAGTGTTATATTTTGCCAGTGTAAGTAATCATTAAAGCTGAAAACAAACGCCTTTTCAAAAGGCTCCATGTAAAATGTATTGAAATTTCATACACCTTAGCATTCAAATTATCATTATGTTGAATGCGTACAATATAAGGAGTACAGTTCCACTTTTCAGAATACGTCTTCTCAACAACAATCAGTGTTGCGCAAACGATTTACGTGACACCTCGTCTGTCATTCTCAACATGTTACATCAAAATTTCATCGTAAAATGGGAGATGTTCTTAAGGAAGACAATGTTGGAGTTTTTTCAATTCCTTCGTTGTGTTGGACTTAATTGAAATCTTTCTGATGGATAATCTACTTTCTATGACATAATCAATTCGTGACATTGGAGTCCCAGATGACAAGTGCGGGTTATTTGTTTTCTGATCCTCGTAGAATGTATTGCTAGCACTCAGACAGTTTTGGTTAGAAATGCACTGCTGCCTTGGGATTTTATACACCTGCGAGACGTAGCCCTCAGATGTTTTAGGGGCTATTGCTGAATGTAAACAGGCTAACACTGTCGAAAAGGGCTTTTCTGGCCAAGATAAGTCTTCTAGTATCATGCATAGGCTTCAATTTGAGGAAGAAATTTCTGAGAATGTATATTTGGAACACAGCTTTGTATGGTAGTGGAACTTGGACTGTGGGAGAACCAGAATAGAAGAGAACAGAAGCGTCTAAGTTGTGTTGCTAAAGAAGAATGTTGGAAATTTGGTGGACAGGGAAGGTAAGGAATGAGGAGGTTCCCTAAAGGAAACACGACGGAAAATATGTGGAAAACACTGACAAGAAGAAGGGAAAGGATGATAGGACACCTGTCAAGACATCAGGGAATAACTTCCATGGTACTAGAGGGATCTCTAGAGGGTAAAAACTGTAGGGAAGAAAGGAAATTAGAACACATTGAGTAAGCAATTGAGGTCGTAGTGAGGCGTGGCGCCTTATATCGCTCCTCTCTAGAGCCTGTGTGTCGAGAGAATAACTCATGCATGCACAGTGACAGATGGTCTGAAGCGGGTTCAATCGAGTACGTACTTCTAATTTTCATCCGGCAGAGTACAGTAGCGGACAGAGACATTCAAGAAACAGGTCAAGAGAATGTTTTTGTGAAATGTTCTGTTTATTTCTTTAAGGCTTTTTTGTTTATTTATGTTTGTACAGTTTTGTGTACCCTTTTAGCAGTGTGAATGATGTGTAATGTAGTCTAAAGTAAATATGTAGATCACTGTTCTACTGATGAATGCTGTACCAACTAGTGTGAGAAATCTTTAAGACAAAATGGTTCAAATGTTTCGTAGCGCTATGGGACTTAACTGCTGAGGTCATCAGTCCCCTAGAACGTAGAACTACTTAAACCTAACTAACCTAAGGACATCACACACATCCATGCCCGAGGCACGATTCGAACCTGCGACCGTAGTGGTTGCGCGGTTCCAGACTGTAGGGCCTAGAACCGCTCGGCTACTCCGGCCGGCAATCTTAGACAGTGTGAATGCAGACGACGGGTATTTTTGTATCATAATATCTTAAGATAGTTTATGTTAAAAGGAAAGTTTATTCGGGTGCAAATGAAAATAATTAATAACATAAAGAACAAACAAAATATCAGAATTCCAAACATTTATTTCGGGAAAAAATAGAGTTTTAAAGTGTGTTTTTGTTGATTGGTTAGTCATGAAACGCACTGACTAACGCGGGAGAATAATGTTTTTCTATTGGTCTTAAACAAAACAGAACAGAGTATTCTTCGCGCGTCTTTTCTTTTGGAGATATAGAATGCTTACAGCCGTCCAAAGAGTTGGAGTCCTGCCTTTCAATGGTACGATCGTGTGTAGTATGAGCTCCGAAGAAAGTCATAGTTTGCCGGACTTAGTTATGCTACATGCTTCAAAAGTGCTATAAAGTCAAGTCATATTTATTCCGGTGTGGCTTTTTTTGGAAAGTACGGATTTTTAAGTAATTTTGTGTGTGAGAAAAGACAGTAATACCGCGTGGCTTATTGAGCAGATCGGTGACTAAAAGCTGGAGTGCATTAGACACCGACAAACTTAATAGGATGGCGAGCATTTTCATTTAGCAACAATCCCAGCATAGCAACTGTTCAGATTTCGAGAAATACATTATAATAAACTTGCTAACGAGAATGACAGGGGATTGTGGTTCCAATGGCTCTGAGCACTATGCGACTTAACTTCTGAGGTCAGCAGTCGCCTAGAACTTAGAACTAATTAAACCTAACTAACCTAAGGACATCACACACATCCATGCCCGAGGCAGGACTCGAACCTGTGACCGTAGTGGTCTCTCGGTTCCATACTGTAGGGCCGAGAACCGCACGGCCACTGCGGCCGGCTAGGCGATTGTGCATGACTGTATTAAGATTAGCACGGGCTTGGCTGTGAACGTGCAGATTATTAAGTTCTGCTATAATTTCCACCTTTCATTCAAAATTAAGTCGATTTCCCGATCCTTGGAATAGTTACGTTGTATGCAACCTTTTGAGAGTTGCAATATGGTAGGTTTCTGCTAGGCTTTCCTACCGGCGATCGGCTGCAGCGAGTTCACAGGTAGTTGCAGGTAAATGGACGAAAGGAACCGCTGCAGTACGTTGTGGATGCTACTCTGAGATGAAAATATTGGTACAGGAGACGAATTTTCCGCGGTCCACGTCAGACCAGTCGGCAAGGGTTTCGAAAAAGCCGATCGTGTGAAACCCAGCTGTAACTATTCGTCCACGAGACTCAGAGGGCCATAGACACAGGTTCCCAGGTAGATGCCGTGTTTCTCGACTTCCGCAAGGCGTTTGATACAGTTCCCCACAGTCGTTTAATAAACAAAGTATGAACATATGGACCATCAGACCCATTGTGTGATTGGATTGAAGAGTTCCTAGATAACAGAACGCAGCATGTCATTCTCAATGGAGAGAAGTCTTCCGAAGTAAGAGTGATTTCAGGTGTGCCGCAGGGGAGTGTCGTAGGAGCGTTGCTATTCACAATATACATAAATGACCTTGTGGAAATATCGGAAGTTCACTGAGGCTTTATGCAGATGATGCTGTAGTATATCCAGAGGTTATAACAATGGAAAATTGTACTGAAATGCACGAGGATCTGCAGCGGATTGACGCATGATGTAGGGAATGGCAATTGCATCTAAATGTAGACAAGTGTAATGTGCTGCGAATACATAGAAAGAAAGATCCCTTATCATTTAGCTACAATACAGCAGTTCAGCAACTGGAGGCAGTTAATCCCATAAATTATCTGGGAGTAGGCATTAGGAGTGATTTAAAATGGAATGACCATATAAAATTAATCGTCTATAAAGCACATGACAGACTGAGATTCATTGGAAGAATCCTAAAGAAATGCCGTCCGAAAACAAAGGAAGTAGGTTACAGTACACTTTTTGTTCATTGCTTAAATACTGCTCACCGGTTTGGGATCAGCACAAGATAGGGCTGATAGAAGAGATAGAAAAGATCCATCGGAGAACAGCGCGCATCGTTACAAGATCATTTAGTAATCGCGAAAGCGGTACGGAGATGATAGATAAACGCCAGTGGAATACTCTGCAAGAGAGACGCTCAGTAGCTCGGTACGGGCTTTTGTTGAAGTTTAGAGAACATACCTTCACCGAGGAGTCAAGCAGTATATTGCTCAGTCGTACGTATATCTCGCGAAGAGACCATGAGGATAAAATCAGAGAGATTAAAGCCCACACAGAGGCATACCGACAATCTTTCTTTTCACGAACAATACGAGACTGGAATAGAAGGGAGAACCGATAGAGGTACTCAAAGTACCCTCCGCCAAACAGCGTCAGGTGGCTTGCGGAGTATGGATGTAGGTGTAGATGACCAATATGTCGGAAAAAAAATAAAAACATGTGGCTGATATGGCTGCATTTTTGATTCCACGACGGCCAAGAAACATTCCCCCGCACTCAATCCCCGTTCACCATCGCAAGACCTCTGTTATAACACCTGCAGAGCCACCAGAGTATAGCACTACGTAGGTACTGCAAACAGCTTAAGGCAAGGAAAACTATAGTGTTATATTTCCTGATGAGATGCATCTCCGTTGTAAGACTTAATCACGGTGGCGTCATCTTGGATAAAATATTCAGGTAATTCAGTATTTTGCTCTCTGCTGAGAACGTATCCACAACACTGCACTTTCTTATGTGTACACCGGCCCAGTAGCTACTACTGCACTAAAAATCTGTGTGTATGACAAAAGTCCGCGTGGCATATTGAGCAGATCGGTGACTAAAAATCGGAGTGCGTTAGACACCGACAAAGTAATAGCATTGGGAGTATTTTCATTTGGGAACGATCTGTGCATAGCAGTTGTTCAGGTTTCGGGAAATACGTTACCATAAACTCACTAACGTGAATGCAATGCTTTGTGCATGACTGTGTTAAGCTTAGCACGGGCTTGGCAGTGAACTTGTAAATTATCAAGGTGAAGAGTAGAGAGAAGTTTTACTAGAATTTGCGCCTTTCATTCAAAATTAAGAGCATTTCCCGATCCTTGGAATAGTTACGTTGTATGCAGCCTGGTGCGAGTTGCAGTATGGTAGGTTTGTGCTCTGTTTTCCTACCGGCGATCTGCTGCAGCGAGTTCACAGGTAGCTGCAGGTAATGGACGAAAGGAACCTCAGTACATTGTGGATGCTACTCTGAGATGAAAAGATTGGCACAGGAGACGAATGTGCGGCGGGCCACGTCAAACCAGTCAGAAGAGCAGTAATTCGGAAAAAAAATAAAAACAAGTTGCTGATATGGCTGCATTTTTGATTCCATAACCGCCAAGAAACAGTTCCTCCGTACCCAAACCTCGTTCACCACCGCAAGACCACTGTTGTAACACTTGCCACCCCAGGCAAATGGCGGGACGGTTTCTTTGAAAGGGCACGGCCGACTTCCTTCCCCTTCCTTCCCTAATGCGATGAGACCGATGACCTCTCTGTCTGGTCTCCTCCCCCCAAAAACAACCAACCAACCAACCATAACACTTACGGAGCCACCAGAGTATAACCCTACGTAGGTACTGAAAATAGCTTAAGGCAAGGGAAACTACAGCGTTATATTTCCTGATGAGATGCAACTCCGTTGTAAGACTTAATGACGGTGGCGTCATCTTGGATTATTTATTCAGGTAATTCAGTATTTTACACTCTGCTGAGAACGTATCCAAAACATGGTTCAAATGGCTCTGAGCACTATGGGACGTCATCAGCCCCTAGAACTTAGAAGTACTTAAACCTAACTAACCTAAGGACATCACACACATGCATGACCGTGGCAGACTGTAGCACCTAGAACTGCTCGGCCACTCCGGCGGGCAGAACGTACCGACATTCCTGTTTGTTATGTGGACACTGGCCCAGTAGTTACTTTTTTTTTTTTTTGTCATCAGTCTACTGACTGGTTTGATGCGGCCCGCCACGAATTCCTTCCCTGTGCTAACCTCTTCATCTCAGAGTAGCACTTGCAACCTACGTCCTCAATTATTTGATTGACGTATTCCGATCTCTGTCTTCCTCTACAGTTTTTGCCCTCTACAGCTCCCTCTATTACCATGGAAGTCATTCCCTCATGTCTTAGCAGATGTCCTATCATCCTAACCCTTCTTATCAGTGTTTTCCACATATTCCTTTCCTCTCCGATTCTGCGTAGAACCTCCTCATTCCTTACCTTATCAGTCCACCTAATTTTCAATATTCGTCTATAGCACCACATCTCAAATGCTTCGATTCTCTTCTGTTCCGGTTTTCCCACAGTCCATGTTTCACTACCATACAATGCTGTACTCCAGACGTACATCCTCAGAAACTTCTTCCTCAAATTAAGGCAGGTATTTGATATTAGTAGACTTCTCTTGGCCAGAAATGCCTTTTTTGCCATAGCGAGTCTGCTTTTGATGTCCTCTTTGACCGTCCGTCATTGGTTATTTTACTGCATAGGTAGCAGAATTCGTTAACTTCATTGACTTCGTGACCATCAATCCTGATGTTAAGTTTCTCGCTGTTCTCATTTCTACTACTTCTCATTACCTTCGTCTTTCTCCGATTTACTCTCAAACCATACTGTGTACTCATTAGACTGTTCATTCCGTTCAGCAGATCATTTAATTCTTCTTCACTTTCACTCAGGATAGCAATGTCATCAGCGAATCGTATCATTGATATCCTTTCACCTTGTATTTTAATTCCACTCCTGAACCTTTCTTTTATTTCCATCATTGCTTCCTCGATGTGCAGATTGAAGAGTAGGGGCGAAAGGCTGCAGCCTTGTCTTACACCCTTCTTAATACGAGCACTTCGTTCTTGATCGTCCACTCTTATTATTCCCTCTTGGTTGTGGTACATATTGTATATGACCCGTCTCTCCCTATAGCTTGCCCCTACTTTCTTCAGTAGTTACTACTGCACTCAAAATCCGTGAGTAGTACATGTGAGCGCTTTCCGGATGGGCCTGCCTAGAAAGCCCCTGAGGTCGTTAGCAGTCTTAATGGTAGCGGCAGTGTAGCCGCTGTCGCCTTGTTACAGGACGGACAGCGCGTTACGAGTGCCTTCCGGCAGCTGAGACGGGCGACCACGGCGGTAAGATGCGTCGCATCGGGCGACGCGGGTCCCCCGGCGCCGGCACATGTCAGGAGGCGGGGGCCAGGAAATGGGATGTGGCCGCGACAGATTGCCCGCCGGCCGCCCTTCCGATGGCCGCCGCCCCCACCCGCGCGGCAATTTCCGCCCTCGGCGCTCCGGACAATGGGCTGCCCCGCCACGTCCTAACACCTGCTGGCGCGGCCCGCGGTCAGGACGCAGGGGCGGCTGTCACACCGCGGCCACACGAGGCAGCGTCTTCATTCCGGGCACAGGCCGACGGATGAAGCACCTCGACATGGAACTTGCCGACAGAAATACCACCGCGTTTGCAGCATTAGGGATTTCAGCAGAGAGAAAACAAAACGTAGGCCTACTGCTGTTGTGTGGAATATCTACATACTCGTTTCGATTTGGATCAATTCCAAACAGCTCTGATTGATGATGACCATTTTTTGCGGTCGATTTCGATGTTCTGACGCCTTCCTCAGCAGGCTGATAATGGTGCAAACAAATTGTTCAGCACTTTCAAACTATATACCTTCATTATAGTGGAAGGCTGTCACGCATATTGACAAGGTCAATCAACATGCCTGCTGATATTTATCACTAGTACACGAATGAGTATTCTCTGTTCTTTTCGGCACATCAGAAGGAACAGAAACCACACATTCATATTATTGATTGCATTCGATGAGCAATGTATTCACAGCCTTCAGTGTGGATACTCATTTTCGTTCGAGCTCCTGCGAGAACCCAAAATTAACGAGCATGGTGGACATAGACGGGAAGTGCGGCTAGGTGGCGCTGGATTTTAGTGTCCACACCACAGGAGGGTGATTCGCGAAGATATGTTATATTTTAATATGTTATTCTACAACTACAGATAAAAGTTCATATAAACATAGGTCCGCAAATGTTTAGTTGCGGAGATACGGCAAGTAAAAGATTTTGCCTCAAATTTAGCATCTTCGCTAATATGAAGCTATCGCAAATTTTACGGGGTTAAATCACGATTCCCATTTATTTTGTTGTTGTTGGTCTGATGAATCTACACTACTGGCCATTAAAATTGATACGCCACGAAGATGACGTACTAAAGACGCGAAATTTAACCGACAGGATTAAGATGCTGTGAAATGCAAATGATTAGCTTTTCAGGGCATTCACACAAGGTTGGCGCCGGTGGCGACACCTACAACGTGCAGACATGAGGAAAGTTTCCACCGATTTCTCATACACAAACAGCAGTTGACCGGCGTTGCCTGGTGAAACGTTGTTGTGATACCTCGGGCAAGGAGGAGAAATGCGTACCATCACATTTCTGACTTTGATAAATGTCGGATTGGAGCCTATCGCGAGTGCGGTTTATCGTATCGCGACATTACTGCTCTCGTTGGTCGAGATCCAATGGCTGTTAGCAGAATATGGAATCGGTGGGTTCAGGAGGGCAATACGAAACGCCGTGCTGGATCCCAACGGCCTCGTATCACTAGCAGTCGAAAAGATAGGCATGTTATCCGAATGGGTGTAACGAATCGTGCAGCTACGTCTCGATCCCTGAGTCAACAGATGGGGACGTTCTCAAGACAAGAACCATCTGCACGAACAGTTCGACGACGTTTGCAGCAGCCTAAACTACCAGCTCGGAGACCATGGCTGCAGTTACCCTTGACGCCGCATCACAGACAGGAGCGCCTGCGATGGTGTACTCAACGACGAACCTGGGTGCACGAATGGCATAACGTCATTTTTTCGGGTGAATCCAGGTTCTGTTTACAGCATCATGATGGTCGCATCCGTGTTTGGCGACATCGCGGTGAAAGCACATTGTAAGCGTGTATTCGTCATCGCCATACTGGCGTATCACCCGGCGTGACGGTATGGGGTGCCATGGGTTACACGTCTCGGTCACCTATTGTTCGCATTGACGGCACTTTGAACAGTGGACGTTACATTTCAGATGTGTTACGACCCGTGGCTCTACGCTTCATTCGATCCCTGAGAAACCCTACATTTCAGCAGGATAATGCACGACCACATGTTGCAGGTCCTGTATGCGCCTTTCCGGATACAGAAAATGTTCGACTGCTGCCCTGGCTAGCACATTTTCCAGATCTCTCACCAATTGGAAACGTCTGGTCAATGGTGGCCGAGCAACTGGCTCGTCACAATAGGCCAGTCACTACTCTTGATGAACTGTGGTATCGTGTTGAAGCTGCATGGGCAGCTGTACCTGTACACGCCATCCAAATTCTGTTTGATTCAATGCCCATGAGTATTAAGGCCGTTATTACGGCCAAAGGTGTTTGTTCTGGGTACTGATTTTTCAGGGTCTATGCACCCAAACTGCGAGAAAATGTAATCACATGTCAGTTCTAGTAAAATATATTTGTCCAGTGAATACCCGTTTATCATCTGCATTTCTTCTTGGCGTAGCAATTTTAATGGCCAGTAGTGTAATAAAACATGTCCCAGGCGTGTATCTGCAGTAGTTTTACAGGGCATCCATCGAAGCAAATATTATTATACAAGTAAATTTGTTTGCATGCCATGAAGAATGTAGAAACGTTTATTTCATTGTTGGAAAACGTTAGTGAGTTGTTTCAGTCGTTCCTAATCTTGAAACGAGCTAGTTTTCTCTATTGCTCAGTGAAGGAACATAATAACTACAGTGTATTTAAGTGAAACCACATAGTAATTTGTAGATTATTTATGGAATACGGATACCTTTCAAATTTACGACAGAAGAATATGGCGATATGATGTTTATTTGTGGCAAATATAGTGGTTATATTGTAATTTATGAGGACAAAGCAAATAAAAGGGAGGAATTACTTGCTTGCATTATGAATGCAATAGACGAAATTAAGAACAACCCTGTGAAACTGAAACAAGCAACAAAATCTGTCCATACATGTACAGCTAAATGCATTGAACGTGGTGGAGAAATTTTTAAACATTTATTATAGGTTTATTGTGAAATCATATGGACAATGTAAAACTTCCTTAACACTGAGATTTGTTTTTTCTGGTTTAACATGAATTCACGCGACCTATGGTATTAAAAAAAGCAGATTATCTGACACATTCTTGCAGTTTCAATTAACTTTATTACCATCATTTTTCCAAATTTAAATTCTCTACAACTTATTTGGAAAACTTTGTGCAATTGCCTGGAACTTAAAAAACAGTTTTTTTCTATAGTTTTACTTGTAGAATAACATATTACAATTTTTGCGTATCTTCTTGAATCATCCTGTACATAATTAAGGCGAGACCAGCCAGTGTTCTCCTCAGTGTAGATGCAAGCAGTCGGAAAGAAGAGACACCACGTATATATGTTCAGGCGTAACCACAAGCGCCAGAACGAAGACGAAGAACACAAGACCAGAGAAGGCGGTGAAATGACGTCGGCCAATGGTGAAAAGAATAGGTCTGCACTGCGACGGGAGCGCCCTCTAGGCAAAGTGAATATAAGCGCCACCCCTGCCAGTCTCCCTGCTGCCCCTTGCTCTCCCCTCCTTTTTCATCCTCTCCAGCCTCTCGCTCGACAGGTCCCACCTGGCAGTTTTATTCTTCATTGTGTGTGCTCCAAGTGGGTTTCATGTGTGTTGTTCTGGAGTGTTTTTAATACTGTGACCGACTTTTAACCTGCGCGTGTGCCTTTAGTGTCTTCTTTATGTTTTAAGAATCACCAACTGTGTTATTAAACTTTATGTCGACTTTTTTAATTGTGCCCCCCCCCCCCCGTCTTAAACGTCTCGATGTCAGTGTATTTTTACCTCCAATATCTCCCCTTACTCTGTTTTATGTCCCCCTTTTTTATCGCCTTATATGTAACATTTTATTCTCGTATTAGTTGTGATGTCACTTGGCTGAAGAGGGCGGATTGTGCCGCTGGCAGCCCTTCCCTGCCCATATGGGGCAGGAGAATGCAATCATAGTAAAGAATGAAAGAAAAAAAAAACCAGTCCCGTCCACTCAAACTGGCTCAGTATACGGACATCACTGGAACGTATTCACATAGTACAGCATAGCAGATTGCTACAAGAACAGCTAGTAGTGATCCTTATCAGTTGCTTGTCTGGCCTTTGCCCATGTCATCCATCGTTTGCAACTACTACTTGTAACTCTTGAAGTTAAGTGTTGCCAGTCTACTTTATAGAAATAAAACTGCTAATGTTTTTTGCTTGAATTGTTGTATAGCGTTCCGAGAACACAGCATCCCTTAGGCACCCTATACTAGACAAGTGAGTAAGACCCAACAACTGGCGACAAGGCTTTCCAATCGAACTCTGTATCGACGGCCAGAGAAATTTGTGTGTTTTTTGTGCTGGCGCCTTCATTCTCTCTTGTCTTTACTTTGCAAAGGCGCTCAATTGCTTTAACAGTTTCTTGTCGTTTTTGCTAATCAGTGTTTTCATGTGGGCATTGCATAAACTTTCTTTGTATATATTTCTATCTATCTGTTACATTTGTGCCTTCCCGTATGGCACGCATCCCACCCCCCCCCCCCCCACCACCACATCTCCCACCCCCTCCTCAGGCGCCACCGCCCCAAGTGTTAGATGCCACACAGCTAATGCAGGTGTTTCAACTTCAGACACAGCAAATATCAGCCCTATTCAACACGGTGCATCAGCTACTCGCCAGCGCTGCACGCCCGACGGAACAAGCACCGCGTACTACAGCTGCTATCACCTTTCCGACAGTTTAGTGAGGAAGACGAGGAATAGCTGGAGTGGCTGCACCGGTTCAGTGCCCATATGGTAGCTCACAATTTCCCAAAAACTTCCATATCTATTATGAACGGTAGGAAGTGCAGTGCTGAGATTAATTCAAAAACCCTTTCCTAACGCCTCTCCGAGTGAACTTGCGTGTGACAGTGTTATTGCTTCGCTGAATAACTACTATGACCAGCAAGTGAATGTGGTAGCAGCTAGGTATCAATTCTTCAATTTGCAAAAACGGTGAAAACAAACTTATTGTGAGTGGGTAACAGATTTGCAGGGTATGAAAAGGAAGTGCAAATCCTAATGTGCTTCCATTGCTTTATATTCAGATGCTATGTTGCGCTCATGTACAGTGCACCAGATGTCAAACTCATAGAACAAATTTTGAAACAATCCGATCCACCATTTCAGCAGGTAGTGCGACTGCTAGATCAGTGCGATTCCGGTGCCCTGGTTGCTCATACATTTGAGCAGCCACCTATTTGTTGGATTGAGTCCCTTAATCGCGGTCGCCCCATTCCGCACTGGCGGCATGTGCTGGTTACGCCGAGTAAACAACCTTCCATGCCGCGTAAGCAGTTCGCTAAACAGGCAAAGAGAATTAAGTCTTGCCCTCACTGGGCATAACCACCAAGACTGCCCCTCCCGACAAGCTCATTATTGCGTTTGTAGTTGAAAAGGTCATGTTCAATCCGTATGTTTGCAATGAAACAAACATCAGAATTTGGCCCACTCACAAAAATCTAGTCACAAGGCCCATGTCATTAATGCAGTATATTCCAATTCTGCAACTAGCAAACGTGCAGTTTCGTCAGTGATACGTCAGTCAAACAAACTTTTTGTTCGTTTACTTATTTGTGGGAAGCACGTGAAATTTCAATTGGACACAGGTGCCTGTGTCACATGCTAAATCGTCACACATATGAGCTGTTAGGCTTCCCCTCACCTGACTAAAACTAGCATGCAAATGACAGCTGATAATGGACAAGACATCCCGTTCTCGGAAAGTGTACTTTGCCTGCTATGTATCGCTCGCATACATGAACAGTGACTTTTACAGTGCTACAATCACGCGAGTGTGACAAAATATTTGGTGTTGATTCTTTTGACTTGTTTGGATTTAATATTCGAACACTCAGCGTGGTGTCTGTTTGTTCTATATCGTGTCTCTCTACCACTTTCGCTCAACGATGCTCTGAGCGTGTTTTTTAGGGAATTGACTAGTTTGAACCTGGGACCTGTTGCTGGTAAGGAGACGCCAGACCACACATGACATGTAGAACTCAGAAGAGTTCAGTGAGACTAGCGATGATATAACCAAAAATGATTTCAGCGTCAACTCCACTGCCCTCCCTGTAAAAGAATCTTAATACTAACTAAACTTAGTGGAAGGGGTTCAAGGCTTTCCTATTTTTAGCTAGCTGGTAAAATAACGTCGAAAAAGCAGTTAAGTTTACCATTGGAAATTTTATTCTGCTCACAGAACATTGTTTATAAATTGCACTATTGATAAAAGGAAATGTTTTAATAGCGGATGGTAAAAACCAACTGCGTTCAACAAAAATGTGAACGAATATTCCCTGAGTGGGTTTCCAAGTTCTACAATGGATCGAAGGATGACCTATGCCATATCACATCTATAGTCTAGGTTTAAATTAAGTTTCACAAAAGAGAAAACTATCAAAATGGTCTACAGTGGCCCTCAATTATCTTTAATTACTTATCTAACTTGTCGTAAATTACAGTGGCTGATGTGGCTTCTCAATAACTATATAACAGAAAAATCATCGTGTTTCAGATTTTTACTTCAAGTGGCAAATGTGAACACCATGAGCTTTAATTGACGATCGACACTAGTATTACGCAAAAAGGGGGTGTAACAGATGGGACTTCTGCAGTTCTGAGTGAAGCTTTATGCGCTGTTATGCGGCATCACGTGCGTTCATTACCTTGTCGGTGTTCGTCAGGAGGCGGCGGACAGCACAGCTCCGCTCACCTCGCCGTCTCGCAAGCAACTCTCCTTACTACAATTTACCGAAGTTGGTTTACAAAAAAACTATCTGGCTGTGTTTTCATCTGACCAATCAGGGTCTCAATGTTAACCTTAAGCTCCGCCTACAAAAATTCTGTCTATCCAATGAGAAACGATATACTTTTCATGGTGGGGCAATGTTTTTAAAGTTTGCAACGTAACAGAGACGCGAAAAAGTCTCACGCTAAAACTTGTAGCTTGTGTGGTCCTTTTGGTGTTATCGTAAGATCTATACTGTTCTTCTGGAGGGCTCTATCTTTTAACATGGGCTGGGGGGTGGTCCTAACGGTTAGCAGGCGTTGTGGGTGTCCAACCCTTATCGTAGGGCCTTCTAACTTAACACGGTTCTGCTCTCGACTTCTGTTCTCGTTTCTCCCCTCGGAACTGCGTCTGTCTCACGGTGGGAAGGTATGACATGCATTTAGGCATTCCTGTGTTAGTCTGTGGTATTCCATTTGCTCACTCGTTACTCGTATTACTTTGGTTAATTTAATGTCACGATTTATTCGGAGCTATGTGACATACTACTGGATTTGCTTATCATGTCAGGGTTTTCTTGGAAGGTGTTGGATTTGCCTGACACCTTACAACATTCAGGACAATGCGTTGTTAGTGTCTGCATTCAATGCAAAAGACAGTGTAGCTCGCTTGCTAAAAGAATTCCTGGAACACTCTTCTGAAGGTTTAGGCAAAGCTAACAATTTTGATGCACATATTACTCTGAAATAAAATGCTCAGCCGAAATTTTGCCGGCCAGAACTGTCCCCATTGCATTACAGGACAAATTCGCTGCTGAACTTAAAGAATGGCAAGACAGCGGAGTTATTGCTAGTCAGTGGGAAAGTCCACTGGTTTTTCTCCCCATACCTTCAGGTAACACACTGTGTTGACTTTAAGTCCACAGTCAACCTACAAAATGTTATTGACACTTATCCATTGCCATGCCCAGAGGATCTCATGGACAGACTAGGCACTGGACGCTACTTTTCAAAAATTGTTTTGCGCGACGCGCATCTTCAAATACTGCTCCATGAAGAATCTCGAAAATTGTGTAGAGAATACTCACTTGGACTTGTTTACATATTTGGGTTTGCCTTTTGGCAGTGCATCCGCACTCGTCATTTTCCAACGGTATTTGGAACAGCTGACGGCACAAGTACCAAACTGTTGAAACTGTTTGGACGACATTGTTTTAATACGTCGTACTCCTGAAGTATATATTGCAAATTTAAGTGTTTTGTTATTACTTATGACGTCACCAAATTTCACCACTATTTCTATGGAAGAAAAATCTCTTTAGTAATGGATCACAAGCCTTTGCAGTCCTTGTTTCATCCGACGATACTGGTTAGTGTACGAACCGCCCACAAATTGCAAAGATGGCCGTTGTTGTTGTCTCAATACCAGTACGAGATAATGTAGCGTTCGACAGCTAAACATGGTAATGCGGACGCACTTTCACGTCTTCCGCTTGGCCCTGATACAGACTTCGATGCTTCTGCTGCACCTTGTTGTCACATCGATGCTCAGGATTTTGAATTTCTTCAGTCTTTTCCACTGAACTATAAGAAAATTGCACAGGCCACGGAAGCTGATCCAGATCTGAACATTTTACTAACATAGCTTTTCACGTCTTGGTCTCATTCATTGCATAGCATACAAAACTCTGTAGCGCACCAATACTTTGCCCGTCGGCATAGCCTCGCTGTACAGAAAGGTGTGATTCTTGTTCAAAATGACAGTGGCCAGTCCCGTGTGTTGATCCCCAAAGCTTTGCCAAACGACGTAAGGCAGTTACTTCACCACTGGTGGATCGTTCGTATGAAACAGTTTGCGCGTCGAACCTGTACTTGGCAGGGATGGACGCACAAATAGAACAAATGACGTCAGTGTCACGCATGTGTGGAAAATGAGTCCGCTCCGCCACAAAATTTCGCTGCTTGGCCTTTGTCGCAATCGCCATGGCAACGTGTGCGCATAGACTTTGTGGGATCTATTTGGACCACCCATTGGTTGACTTATGTAGCAAGTTTCCTTTTGTGTGCAGAGCGACGATTGGCCATCTGCTGCTTGAATGTTCTGACAAAACTTTCCGCTTCGCCGTTTGACTGCTGACAGCTTCACGTAGCACAATTCAGGTGTTGTCATCGATTATTTTCCTGGAAGGTTTACCTGTAGTAATAGTGTCAGACAACGGACCTCAGTTCACGTCAAATGAATTTGCAACAATCTGTGAATGCAATGGTATACAGCATCTAACTAGTTCACCGTTCCACAGTCAAACGGTGAAGCGGAACGTTTTGTCAGAGCATTCAAGCAGCAGATGGCCAATCGTCGCTCTGCACACTCCAAGGATCAAGCATTGCAACTGTTTCTCGTCTCGTATCGTTCGCACCCACGAGATGGACCATCACCAGCGGAAATGCTTCACGGCCGCCGCCTTCGCCTACTGCTCCACCTGCTACACCCTGCTCAGCATCCGGCGCCGGAGGAAGGCCGAGAGTATCGCTTTGCGCCGCATGATATCGTCTTTTACAGGGCTTTTAGCGGCAGCAGACGGTGAGCACGAGGCGAGATCGCTTGGCGCTTGCATAAATGTTCTTTCAGGTGCCTATGGCTTGCAGATTCGCCATCAAAATCAACTTCGCCCCTGTCATCTACATAATGATTTTTCAGTCTCTCTTCCCCCTGATTCACAGGTCCAGAGGACAGCACTGCCACCTCAGCGGCCAGAGGGTGTCATCACGACAACGCAGGACGACCCCGTGGACACGGAGCCTTCGCCTCCTCCGCCTCCTCTCGTCCTACCGATGGAGGTGGACCCGCCCACACCGCGGCAAACGCAGCCTTCTTCATTTGGTTCCTGGCAGCCGGAGGTAGACGCGTACCCTTCTGGTCGTTTTCCGATCGACGTTTACGACACAGCACAGGCCGGATGTCCCCTGCAGCCACAGCTTCCAGGCCGGCGTTGCGCCCACACTCCTGCATCCCCCACCTTGGTCCCACTCCCTACACGACGACGGTACGTTGCTTTGTAGGGAGGGCGGGGGGGGGGGGGGGGAGAGGGAGGAATTTTCTGGCGAAACCACAAGCGCCGGAACAAAGATGTAGAACGCAATACCAGAGAAGGCGGTGAAACGACGCCGGCCAATGGAGAGCGGAATAGGACCGCACTACGACAGAAGCGCCCTCAAGCCGAAGTGCATATAAGCAACACTTCTGCCAGCCTCGGCCGCTCAGATCGGCTCAGTATATGGACATTAGTGGAACATATTTTCAGAGCATAGCACAGCATAGCAGAGTGTGTTACAAGAACAGCTAGTTGTGATCTTTATCAGTTGCTTGTCTGGACTTTGTCTATAGCGACAAACATAAGCAGGAGACGCAGGTTAAAATCCCAGTCTTGCACAAATTTTCAATTTCCCTCAATGATTTAAATCAATGCTCACTAACAGCCAATGTCTCTAATTGCTTTGCGTCTTAACCCAATAATAGGTCTTCTAAATCTATTGTATTAAATGACCACCAAATACAGCTGTTCGGAATTAATTTCAAAATAAAGAGAATAAACAGTTATTCTTTGGAAGAAAGAATGTCATCACGCGCCCCATGTCTCCAGAAGAATGGATGACGAAACAGCAAGTAACGTATGTCATATTAGCTACAATGGTTGTTCAAAAATGGTTCAAATGGCTCTGAGCACTATGGGACTTAACATCTATGGTCATCAGTCCCCTAGAACTTAGAACTACTTAAACCTAACTAACCTAAGGACAGCACACAACACCCAGCCATCACGAGGCAGAGAAAATCCCTGACCCCGCCGGGAATCGAACCCGGGAACCCGGGCGTGGGAAGCGAGAACGCTACCGCACGACCACGAGATGCGGGCACAATGATTGTTCTTGGCAATCGCCATGACAGTGAAATAAAACGAAAACTTGATAACTAAACCAATCTACTGCCTAATAATGCCGTTTTTACTTCGCCCATGTACTTTTTGATGTCATAGTTTCAATATCAATGGTGCAATTGTTATCTGAGGATCTTCGTCGTAAGGTCAACACTTCAGAAGCATGTATCTTGCGAATTTTGTTGATTTCTTTTGTTTATAACAATGAAATAACTTAAACGATTGCATTCCGGTCGAGACGAGAGAATCGTAACCAACCGACCGCCGCTTCATCCTCATACAATGGCGTCATTTGGATGCAGTATGGAGGAGCATGGCGTCAGAACATCCCTCTCCCAGATGTTTCCGGTTTTCTAGACATTAGTACCGCTATTTCTAACTCGCTCACAGCTCTTCAGTTTTCATCACAAGGTGGAGTGCAGCCGATTCCAGTCTTCTCACTAAGGAAAAATCCCTAGTACAACCGAGAATGGAACCCACATCCTCCACTTAGCAGCCATAAAACTTGACTGATGACGTAGACTAATGACACCATGGCATCTCAGTGAAATTGCTTACATAACTACTGAACCCCTGATGACTAAGTTGTGTCTTAAAAATGAACATTGGTGCAGTAAGAATTTTATGAAAAGTCAGTAGACAAGTTTAGTACTACGTTTACCAGAAAGTAATGTAGTTAGCAATGAACTCCCTTTATTTCTTGTCTTTTCTTGTAAGTGCAAATATAATACAGACTACTCACAAACTCTCAGATATGGTTTTTGATAATAGTACAAGGGAACAGTAGTGACTGGGCGTAATTAAGACAACGATGTTGTGTCCGTACATCCATAGATAATGCCTGTTACTATATGCTAAACAGCCAGAACATTATGAGCACCCACCAAATAGCCGGTTGTCCACCTCTGGCACGGATAACGGCGGCAACGAGTCGGAGAACGAAAGCAATGAGGCCTTGGTAGATCGCTGAAGGGAGTTGACACCTCATCTACAAACATAAGTGACCTGATTTCCGTAAAATCCCGTGTGTGTGTGTGTGTGTGTGTGTGTGTGTGTGTGTGTGTGATTTGTGTGTGTGTGGCACCACGTTCAATCACGTCCCAGATATGTTGGATCGGGTTCAGATCTGATTGGTTGCAGGACCAGCACATCAATTGGAACCCGCCACAGTGTTCCTCAAACCACTCCATCACACTCCAGACCTTGTGACATGGCGCATTATCTTGTTGAAAAATGCCACTGCCGTCGGGAAACCTGATCGTCATGAAGGGATGTACGTTGTCTGCAACCACTAAACGATAGTCCTTGGCTTTGCACGAGCTCCACTGGACCCATGGATGCCCACGTGCATGTTTCCCAGAGTATAATGGAGCCGCCGTCAGCTTGCCTCCGTCCGGCAAGGAGCTGTTTTTCTTGGAAGGTGACTGATTCTGCCCCTCCCATCGCCTTGATGAAGAAGGCATCGAGCGTCTCAGACCGTGCAACGCCCTGCCACTACGCCAACGCCCTGTGCCGATGGTCACGTGCCCATTTCAGTCGTAGCGGTCGATGTCGTGATGTTAACATTGGCACATACGTGGGTCGTGGGCTGCGGAGGCCCATCGTTCGGAGTGTTCCATGAACTATGTGTTCAGACACATTTGTACTCTTCCCACAATTAAAGTCTGATGTTAGTTCCACCACAATTAACCGCATATCCTGTTTTACCAGTGTGCTCTACCTACGAGGTCCGACATTTGTATTGAGGTGTGGCCGCCCAACCCTGCGACGTCTGGATGTGGTTTCACCTTGGTTTTGCCTCGTGTTTGATACACTCACCACAGAATAGTTCCAACAACCGGCAAGTCCGACATTTGTAATGAGGTGTGGCCGCCCAACACCGCGACGTCTGGATGTGGTTTCACCTTGGTTTTGCCACGTGTTCGATACACTCACCACAGAATTGTTCCAACAACCGGCAAGTCGAGCAGTTTCCAAACTGCCATCACAATCTGCCCTCGGTCAGCCTCGGATAAATCGTGCCCCTTCCTCACTCTATACACGGACAGTACGTTAATTGATAAATACATGCACCGTTCACGTGTCTGACTAGCTGTCACTTCTCGCCAGGTGACGCAAGGTTTAAAGCATTTAGAAAGTACAAGTAGAACAGAACACAGAAAGTAGCTGGAGATGCAGCACTGATATTATATCCAGAACAGCAATGGCGAAATCGATATTTTCTGTAAGTGAGTGCGGAAAATTGATAAAATCTCTGACTGTACTGTATGTACTGAAACGTCCCCTTAGAAAAACTACACATGACTGTGCTTAAACTGACACACAATATTTTTTTCTGGATTGCATTGTTGTTGGCTATTGTAGTGTTGGGCAGTTGGCTGTTAACAGCGCGTAGCGTTGCGCAGTTGGAGGCGAGCCGCCAGCAGTGGTGGATGTGGGGAAGTGAGATGGCGGATTTTTTAGAATGGATAATCTGGAGGTGTGTCCATCAGAAACAGTACATTTGTAAGAATGGATGTCATGAACTGCTATATATATTATGACTATTAAGGTAAATACATTGTTTGTTCTCTATTAAAATCTTTCATTTGCTAACTATGCCTATCAGTAGTTAGTGCCTTCCGTAGTTTGAATCTTTTATTTAGCTGGCAGTAGTGGCGCTCGCGGTATTGCAGTAATTCGAATAACGAAGATTTTTGTGAGGCAAGTTATTTGTGAAACGTATAGGTTAATTTAGTCAGGACCATTCTCTTGTAGGGATTACTGAAAGTCAGATTGCGTTGCGCTAAAAAAATATTGTTTGTCAGTTTAAGCACAGTCATGTATAATTTTTCTAAAGGGACGTTTCAGTACCTAAACGTAGGCCTGAAGGAGAATACAGGTATAAACTGAACGCTTTTCAAATTTCGTCATGGTAGAGCATGGAAATAATAAAATATCCATTAGAGAGTGGTAAAGGAGAGTGGGATAACGAAGACAACTACTCGACATAATTAAATGAGAATTAGAAACAGCATTGGGAATATACTGAGAAACCGTTGAGGGATGATAGAAACATCCTTCCCATGATATGTAGAGGGAATAAGTAAGAAATTCTGGTGACTCACAATCTTGGCCGATATGGTCAGTGGATGAAAATATAACGAATTAATGAAGGAAGCGATCGACAGCAAAACGTGAAGTCGCGAACGGTCTGTTCGTAGAGTTGAACACCGACAATCAGAATAACATTCGAAAATGTGAACACCCAAATTGTAATACGCAAGAATCTCATAGTAAACCTAGGAATTCAAGTAAAGATGATCATAGATGACTTCGCAATCTAAATCATGATGGATAGATCAGCAGTAGAAAACAGTGCTTTTTTTCAGTATCCAGTGATTTGAACAATAAAATTGAGCTAGCCTTACATCATTTCTTCTCGGAGAGCATTCGACTAGCCTGCATCTTGCTAGGCTGTAGTGGTGTCACTTGCTGACTGTTAGTTACGTGTTCCTGCGAGGGTACTTAGGCAATCAGATCATAGCAAAGTGGCTCCACAGATATTATGGAAAACAGTCCAACAGGCTAGCTGCTCTTTTACACAGGTTATTTCCCAAGCATGAGAAGAAGAAGAGATACTTCGAAAGCAAAATCAGAATGGGCAGATGGGCATTTGAATGTCGCTCCCCCTATCTGTACACTATCTCAAACCACTCTGTAGCGTAGTATGAGATGGTTTATTTGGAGTCCTAGAGGAAAACTTGAAATAAAACTTATTTAACAGTGAAAAGCACGAGAAAAAGAGGCTTCCTTGTGACTTTTACCTAAGTAATTATACTGTGTAATCGTTTTTGTGTCTACTGGCGGTGGGTGATAATGAATACTTTCAAATACACTTCTCGGGTCTGCCACTGGATAACACTGTGCAAGTACGACAACAGCATACGAAAATAGAAGTCTACGTTATAATTGTTACCGAGGTGACCACTGGGGTACGTCGTTAGCACTGCTGTAGAGAATGGCTGTGAGAAGTAAGGCACAATTTCAAATAAACCTCTCGGGATTGCCATCGAATAACAATGTGCATGTCCCACAATATTTCTTCGAAACAACTTTTAGACATTTTGAGATGGTGAATTTGTTGTTTTCACTGCTATAAGACGCTACTGCAGCTGACAACACAGCAACAACCACTATCTGAAGATATCGGACAGTTGTCTCGAAGAAGTATTGTTGGACTTGCACAGTGTTATCCAATGGCAATCGCGAGAGGTGTGCTTGCAACAGATCCTCCGGGGAAGTCTGATAAGTCGCTCAAGGCATAATTTACTTGACGTTGTTGGTGGACCATTATCTTCCGCGAGATACGTTGATGTATAAAGGAGTGACAATGACACATCTATGAGGAATAGCTTGGTAATGCAAGACTGAAATTTTGGCTGCCCCAGAAAATATTTTTTTTTTTTTACATTTGTCTACAGTTTTGATATTAAAAATATTCTCCTCTCGTTGATCTGTAGATGAAAATCTTTTGCGTATCAAGACGTCGTGAAACATAAAACTAAATTTTCCTTCAGAACAAGCTGCTTAATAACATGCAATGCCAAGCTGTATTTAGACAATCATTTCCTTTTGCTGACATACAGAAACCTGTGAAACGTAACTGTTACCCACTGCCGTGTCAACTAATTGTGTGAAACTACAATGCTCAGTTCCTCACAGCCTGGAATAAGCCACCAGGAGAGGTGACACAGTGGAGCAGCAAGATTGAAATCCTCGTCCTCGCACTCTGAACTTGAATTAATGCCATATTTCTTTTTAATTTTTTTTCAGACGAACGCCAGCCTGGCACATTTAAACAGGATATTTGAGGCGCTACGTTTTCCATATGCTGTGATCGTTGAAGAAAGGCCTCTCCACGGACATCATATTACTTTCCTTTTACGGACAAGAGCTTTCAGGTGAAGCCACTCTTCTGTCTTTTCTTTTATTTTCACCAGTCAGCTGACTGACTTAATAGGGTCTCGCACGAATTTCTTTAGTGTGCCAAACTCTTCACCTCAGAGTAGTACGTACACCCAAGGTCCTCAATTACTTATATATTCCAATCTTGGTCATCCCTACAGTAATCACGTTCTGCAGTTCCCTCTAGTATGATGGAAGATATTCCCTGATATATTAATACGAGGGTAGCTCCAAAAGAGAGGCACACCATTTTTTTTAAATCCATCTTTTATTCTGCACGTTTGAAAGCTTTACAGTGTGTAGATACATCCTTTAGGAACAATATTTTCATTTCTCCACATAATTTCCATCCCTCACAACTGCCTTACACCATCTTGGAACCAGCGCCTGTATACCCACACGGTAAAATTCTGGACCAGTCTGTTGGAGCCACTGTTTGTCAACTTGCACAAGGGAGTCATCATCCTCAAACCTTGTTCCACGAAGAGAGTCTTTCAGTTTCCCAAAGAGATGATAGTCACATGGAGTCAGTTCAGGACTGTAAGGCGGGTGTTTCAGTGTTGTCCATCCGAGTTTTGTGATCGCTTCCATGATTTTTTGACTGACATGTGGCCGAGCATTGTCGTGCAACAGCAAAACATCCTGCTATTGCCGATGTGGTCGAACACGACTTAGTCGAGCTTGAAGCTTCTTCAGTGTCGTCACATATACATCAGAATTTATGGTGGTTCCACTTGGCATGATGTCCACAAGCAAGACTCCTTCGGAATCGAAAAACACCGTAGCCATAACTTTTCCAGCAGAAGGTGTGGATGTGAATTATTTTTTCCTTGGGTGAATTTGCATGATGCCACGCCATTGATTGCCTCTTCCTCTATGGTGTAAAATGATGAAACCATCTTTCAGTACTTGTCATAATTCTTCCAAGAAATTCATCTCCACCATTCTCGTACTGTTCCAAATGTTTGCTGTATACCGTTTTTCTTGTTTCTTTGTGAGCCACTGTCAACATCCAAGGAACCCGTCTGACACAAACCTTTTTTAACGCCAACACTTTCAGTATTCTGCAAACATTTCCTTCCCCTATCCCAATGTAGCGTGACAATTCGTTCACTGTGATGCGTCTGTCAGCAGTCACCTATTCGTTAACTCTCTGCACATTGTCTGGAGTGTGTGCAGTACGAGGCCTGCCGCTGCGAGAACAATCCTCAATATTGCCGTGCCCGCTTTCATCCCGTAACCTGCTTGTCCACCGACTAACTGTACTGCGATGGACAGCAGCATCTCCATACACCTTTTTCAACCTCTCGTGGATGTTTCACACTGTCTCGTTTTCACAGCACAGGAATTCTATGACAGAACGTTGCTTCTGACGAACGTCAAGTGTAGCAGCCATCATGAAGACATGCTGTGACGGCGCCACTAACGGGAACAGGTTGAACTAAGTTTGAAAACAAGCGGGAAGGATGTATGTACATACTATAAGGCTTTCACATATGCAGAATGAAAACTGTATTTTTACAAAAATAGTGTGCATTTCTTTTGGAGTGATCCTCGTACAAGCCCTCAACGTTCGGTGACCATTTTTCCAGAAGCAGTCACACAACCTACAGAAATTCATATTGAAACATCCATTTGATTGAAAAACTTAATTGACTCCAAAGAATTTGATGTACAGAAATACTACTGATTGTTGATAACCGACTAGTGCAACCTTACCTTTCTTTCACTCTTGATTCGAATCAGCGTGTCTTGAAGAAGTGACGAAACATTACAAGCATTGCGAACGGAGCAAAAAGCGTTCGGGTCACCAGGCAAATAGTCAGCCACCATCAATAGAGCCAATTCGCAGAAGAGCTCCTGACTGAGAGGCAAGAATCCATAACCCACTAGCCGTTGGCCATGCTTTTGTACACATATTGCCTCTCCGGGATGTCCAGCTTTGTCTGACAAGAAGATCTCTCTCAAGCAAACTCCTGGCGAAAACAGACTGAGCGTGAAGCGGGAAGTTCCATTTTTTAGCTGAAGGGAGTACTGCGCTCGAATGAGAAAGTTGGCTCTTTCCTCAGAAAGCACGGAATGCCAGAGATAAATATTTCGAAGATGGATTGGGTCCTGCAGGCTTGGGCCTTTGAAAACATGAGACACCGTTGAACATATTGACTCTGCAAAAACCAAATGCTGACACAATGTAAGAACTGTCAACACTGGCTAATGTAAATATACTACAAGGTAGAGAGAGAAATAGGACGGTAAGCGCGAAGATCGCCTTGTAGGTCACGGAGAGAGGCAGAGACAGAGGCAGAAAGAGTGAAGCGACGTTTTTCTGTGAAAGACGGGAAGGTGAACGTTATAGGTTAACCAGCTATACAGAGGGGACTAACATATCCTAGGGAGCATTTCTATTGGTTGGTGCTCGGAAGATGTGGAGGCCAGTCAATATGAACTTCGTAAGAGACCTAAAACGCGCCAATGTGAAGTCTCCTTTTTCTTAACATTCGATCTCCCGCAGTCTCCACCGCCAGACTTCTACGCTCAGAGCTGACGTCGCCGACACTGGCCGGCTGCACCATCTGAGTCGATGTATTAGGGACTCAGAAAAATTACGAGCTCGTCTAAACTTAGCCATCTGCGAAGATCATTGGTTCCGCCAATGACCGATTATGCAACCACTTGAGCCTCACCTGAGATACTATGGTGATACGATTCCGCAACCATGACGCAATATGTAGGGAGAATAAAGTCATTTTGTAGTAATTTGGTTACTACAAACTTAACTATGAAGATTGTTTCTTAGTGCCAATGGACAGTCCGCTTTCAACTCCGATCATAGGTGTGACGTTTTCCCTTCTAAATTACTACCTGTTTCCGTTAAACATCAAGACAATCCGTGGACACTTAGTTATTACCATTAATTCACTTTCGCGATTGTTTGCATCTTTCTCCACAATCCCTATATCAGACATGCCGAGGCCTTATTATATTAATGTTGCCCCTGTTTGTCATTTGCTTTGTCAATAACTTTATTGGATTAAATCAAAATAATTGCGATTTGTGTCTCATTATGTGCTCATAAGTTTCCCCGATCATTGTTTTAGAGGCCACCCTAACATTATTTTCACACCTGCAAGGCTTACCTTGCTGTTTTGAGACCAAGCCACGTTGCACTATCGTCCGGTCTCTTCTTCATGTCAGGTTGAACTAAGTTTGAAAACAAGCAGGAAGGATGTATCTACACACTGTAAGACTTTCACACATGGAGAATGAAAACTATGTTTTTACAAAAATAGTGTGCATTTCTTTTGGAGTGACCCTCGTATATTACACCTTTCAATTCTGGATAGGTAAATTTCTGTTTCCTTAAAAGTGACTTGCGTCACGGTTCTTTCTTCGCCGGTTCTATAGACAACATCCAAATTTCTCATCTTAACCGTCCATCAGATTTTCAGTAATATTCTACGAGAGTACATCTCAAACGCTCTGAGTCTCTTCTTTTCAGCTTCCCCCAGCGTCCACGATTCACTACCATTTGATGCTGTGCTCCAGACGTACATTCTCAGAAATATCTGCCTCAAATTGTTGTCAGTGTTTCATACTGATAGATTTCTTTTGCCCAGGAATGCGGTATTTGCCTATATAGGCTACTTTTTATGTTCTCCTTGCTTCATCCATCATACATAATTTTGATTTGAAGGTAGCAGAAGTCCTTCACTTCGTTCAGTTTTTACATTAATTTTATCACTAATCTAATTCCTGATACTCCTCCTTACTTATGTCTTTCTTCGGTTTGCTCATAGACCATGCTCCATACTCAGTAGACTGTTCATTTAGTACAATATGACTTGATATTCCATCTCTCTTTTGGGACCTGCATTTCATTTTCGTTACAGAGTTTTCTATGTACAGATAGAACAGCAGGGGGAGAGTCTGTCCTTGTCTTACGCCGTTTTTAATGACAATACGTTGCTGTTGGTATTTCACTGTTCACGTTCCTGCTTGTTTCCATCCTTCCTACTTATCTGCATTATTCTCGTCTACATCTTGGATGCATGAGCCGCTAAGCGGATTATCCGATAATTCTCACACTTATCTACCCATACTATCTTCGAGAAACCGCTGGTGTTATTTTTCCGAAAGTCTCAGACTGAGGGATTCTACAAAGAAAACTGAATAGTCATCTGATTGAGTCTTTCTCCATTACTTCTAGAAAATTTTAAAGGAATGTTATCTATGTCTTCCGTCTTTTTTGATTGAAATTCTTTCAAAGCTCGGTTCCTAAATATTGTATTCCCTACGTCTTTCATATCGAGTCCCGTTTCTTTTTTTGTCGCCGGCCGATGTGGCCGTGCGGTTCTAGGCGCTTCAGTCTGGAACTGTATGACCGCTACGGTCGCGGGTTCGAATCCTGCCTCGGGCATCGATGTGTGTGATGTCCTTAGGTTAGTTAGGTTTACGTAGTTCTAAGTTCTAGGGAACTGATGACTACAGATGTAGTCTCCATCGTAGCAGCCTTCAGCGTACTCTTTTTCACCAGTCTACCCTCTCCTCTGCGTTTCACAATAGGATACCTCTTGCACTCTTGATTTTGGTGACTTTGGCTTTAATTTAACCGAAGGCTGTTTTGACAGATGCTGAATCAGTCCTCCAGACAACCATCTGGTTTTAGATTGCTTTGCATTTTTCCTGCCATCCCTGCACTTTCTATTTGTTTCATTCCTAACGGGCTTACAAGCAATTAACAAGATAACAACCAAAATTTTATTCAGAAAAATTTTCAAAAATTTCTAAAACTTTTATTTTGTATAATTTTTGTCTTTGATATAAACAATCTTTAGAAAATCATTAAAATACCTCTTTAACCAAAACGTTAATCATTCTACCACAGATCATTGACCTAAATCCATCAGACGTTACTACACACAAATAATCGATAGCAGAGACGGTCTCGTGTGCCCTTTAAACAAAATGCGTATTTAACAGCACCAAAGTCCTAATACAAAATGTGCGTTTACAACAGCATGAAGTAAAAATTATCATAACGTGACGTATGTCATCTTGTTGGAAGACAAGATTTTTTGTAAACTGAATCAAAATACAAAATAGCCAAATCTTAAGGAAAAAGAATTGCTTAAACAGAACCAAGAGAGACAACGTGGCTAACCGTGAAGCGAGTCACTTTTAAGGAAACAGAAATTTACCTATCCAGAATTGAAAGGTGTAATATACGAGGGTCACTCCAAAAGAAATGCACACTATTTTTGTAAAAATACAGTTTTCATTCTGCATGCGTGAAAGTCTTACAGTGTGTAGATACATCCTTCCTGCTTGTTTTCAAACTTAGTTCAACCTGTTCCCGTGAGTGGCGCCGTCACAGCATGTCTTCAAGATTGCTGCTACACTTGACGTTCGTCAGAAGCAACGTGCTGTCATAGAATACCTGTGAAAACGAGACAGTGGGAAACATTCGCAAGAGGTTTAAAAAGGTGTATGGAGACGCTGCTGTCGATCGCAGTACAGTTAGTCGGTGGGCAAGCGGGTTACGTGATGAAAGCGGGCACGGCAATATTGAGGATTGTCGTCGCAGCGGCAGGCCTCGTACTGCACACACTCCAGACAATGTGCAGAGAGTTAAAGAATTGCTGACAGACGAATCACAGTGAACGAATTGTCATCCTTCGTTGGGATTGGAGAAGGAAGTGTTTACAGAATACTGAAAGTGTTGGAGTTAAAAAAGGTTTGTGCAAGGTGGGTTCCTTGGATGTTGACAGTGGCTCACAAAGAAACGAGAAAAACGGTATGCAGCAAACTTTTGGAACAATACGAGAATGGTGGAGATGAATTTCTTGGAAGAATTGTGACAGGTGATGAAACATGGCTCCATCATTTCTCACCAGAGACGAAGAGGCAACCAATGGAGTGGCATCATGCAAATTCACCCAAGAAAAAATAAAATTCAAAACCATACCTTCTGCTGGAAAAGATATGGCTACGGTGTTTTTCGATTCCAAAGGACTCCTGCTTGTGGACATCATGCCAAGTGGAACCACCATAAATTCTGATGTATATGTGACGACACTGAAGAAACTTCAAGCTCGTCTGAGTCGTGTTCCACCACATCGGCAAAAGCAGGATGTTTTGCTGTTGCACGACAATGCACGGCCACATGTCAGTCAAAAAACGATGGAAGCGCTCACAAAACTCGGATGGAAGACACTGAAACACCCGCCTTACAGTCCTGAACTGGCTCCATGTGACTATCATCTCGTTGGGAAACTGAAAGACTCTCTTCGTGGAACAAGGTTTGAGGATGATGACTCCCTTGTGCAAGTTGACAAACAGTGGCTCCAACAGATTGGTCCAGAATTTTACCGTGTGGGTATACAGACGCTGGTTCCAAGATGGCGTAAGGCAGTTGTGAGGGATGGAAATTATGTGGAGAAATGAAAATATTGTTCCTAAAGGATGAATCTGCACACTTTTAAACTTTAAAACATGTAGAATCAAAGCTGGATTTTTAAAAAAAATGTGTTTTGGAGTGACTCTGGTAACTTAGACATGACGTTCGTCAAACCAGTGTTTTAAGAAACACAGCGCCGTTAGTTAATTTGGTCTCAAATTATGCACAACTGGCAATGAGGTGCGGCGCTATTATAGGGAGCAAGTTTTCTCTCCTTATTCTTATTAAATAGTTTACATCTGTGTCAGGTGTGGAAAATAATATAACACCGCCCGCGCCTCAATAGGATAGAACGAGAAACCCTTAACAACCAAGGCTATATGTGAGGCCAAATTCAAATATCGGGAAAAAATTAGTCATCTACAAAAAGTTTTTAATAACCACCATTCCACACGGGAGCCTTAGCAATAAAGGCTTAATGCCAATTACTTCAGTGGCGTGACCAACTACCAGAACAGGTTTTGATTAAGGTGTACGTTGTAACTCAGATAGTACAACTCCTACTGTTGAAGTGATATTACCATTAAAAAGATATCTAGTCCTCAAGACAATGCTATTCAAGCAACTAAATTACCCATAGTGTCATCTCGGCCCTAGCCTCAACAAGCCTATACACAAGCAACTTAATTACGGTTGTCAGAGCCAGCTACGAGAGATCACATCGCACTGCAAGGCAGAATGGCGCGGTCGATAGACAAACGTGAACTTACCAAATGACTAACCGTCGCCTGGGGTAAATTGTTGTTTATTAACTTACAGCTGTGCCTTCGCACGTGAAGGGGAGGACACAGCAAATTACAGTAATTGAGTAAAATACAAAGGATAGAATAAAAGCACCTTAGCAATATGTACTGTTATAGGTAGAGACATTCCATCGCTAATATGGTCACTGCAAGAGCGTCTAGACATTAACAAACTTCGCGCAGGTTCATAAATACAGTACAGATCAGTAACCCATAAGCGTTCTGATTAGTCTAAACAAAAGTCACTTGAAATTTACAGCGTTAGACATGCCACAAGATATTAACACTAAAGAGTAATCAAGAAACTCGTCCAAGGGCAAAATTCAGCACGGGCAGATGCACTTGGACTAGCCAGTCCTCACTACTGTGACACAGGTAGTGAAAAGGAAGGCGAGCGAATCCCACTGGCTTGACACTTATGCATTTCCAAAAGCGAGCTTTTAATAATGCCTGCAGTTCCACAAGGGCAGTAGGGAGTAGCCCGGTCTTGGCCCAAGTCCTGTCGATACGAACTACGCGTGCCAACTCCGTGCCGTCCAGACATCTACTGTTGCCGCCAGCACTCGTCAGCCCAGTGTACTCCAGCACCCACAGCCGTACTGCCCGGCATCTCCCAGCTCCACCCTCTCGCTCTCCTCAAAACCAGTCTGGCCTTAGCCGAGTTCCAAGGACATTCGTAGTTTGTAATCACCGGTACATCGATATCAAATAAATAGTAGATATATCCCTTGAATTGCACAGTTATGTTCCGTGTACCTCTATTTGTCTATTTTGTGTGATTATCCTTTTTAAGATTCCCATTATTCTTTAACTTCATTGTCTATTGTGGTATGAGCTATCATCGCATCTACAGCCGACGTCTCCAGATGCACCTCTCCATTCCTGGTACTATGGTACCTGACTTCTTTCCACATTGATTCTTCCAATCGATTCTCTTAAACTTCACTCATCTCTTCATTATTACTAAATTGTGATCTTCAGTAAATTCAAAATACGGTCCTAGGTGTGGAAGGGAATTTATTAATATCCAAAAGGGAAACTATCATGAATATGAGGATTGTCTAGAAAGTAAGTTCCGATTGGTTTCTAAATGGAAACCACAGTGAAAATCAGAAACATTTTATTTGCAAGAGTTAGCTACACTTTCCAGATACTTCCCTACATAGTCGCCGCTACGACTTAGACATTTGTCGGAGAGTTATACCAAATTCCCCACACCAACGTCATAGAAGGCAGCCGCCTATGCTTTCCGGTAATTCTCTACGCTGATCTATAGTGTATAGCCGGCGCCCAAAGTGTTGTCTTTGTATCTAGCATATCATGTGAACAGGGATGATACTCATGAAGAGGCAATTAGGGGTGTCTTGTGGGTGATCGAACACTTCCCATTGAAAAGGCTGCAGGAGTGTCTTCACTTGCCCTACAGAGTGCGGATGAGAATTGCTATGAAGAAGGAAGTGCGTGGCAGTTGTGTTAGGTGGGCTGCATTCATTAAGGCGAAGCCTCTCAGCTGGCCTTCCTACTTGGCGGGAGACATCGTTGTTCTAGGCAACTTTACTCGCTCACAGTGCGCTCACAACAGAAAAGGGCGTCTTGATGCGATCGACGGTAGTACTAGAGACACTACCCTACACATCTGTGCAGAGCTTCATCGGGTTTTCACTGTGGTGTCCATTTCGCGACCGATCGAAACTTACTTTCCGGGCAACCCTCGTAAAACATCACAGGTAACCCCTTCAAAGAGTAGAATGTTCGCTTTAGGGCGCTGTAAATGGTGCAAAATTGACACCAGTTAGTTGTGCAACCTGCCGCAGCTGACGTAAGTCATGTCCGTCAAGTGGCTCCTACCTGAAGGCTGTATGGAATCAGCTCAGTAAGATGAGTCGACGTAGAGACGTTCCGTATTGGCGGAAACTACATACTGGGAGTTAAGTTACCTAGTTTGATAGTGTATGAAGGAGTATTGGCCAATATGTGCAAAAAAATATAATGTACCACTCTCAGCCACTGCACATGACTTAAGAACAACGGTCATTAAAGTATATCAACTGCCATGGACCAGCAAATCTCATGTCTTCTGAATGACAATCAGTGAAAGCAGCGCCATCTCAACCAGTCCCAAACGAACATTTGGAAGAGGACTGCATGCGACAGACACGTGCAGAAGAGTAGAAAACATACAATACGCAAAATAACCCTGAAGGGATAATAAGAATGAAAGACTAAGAACGAAGTATTCATTTTTAAAAAGGATGAATGACATAGATGGTGTCTTTTTCCTGCTGTTCAATGCAAGAGTCGAAGGACGAATGTTGAAAATAAGGGGACGGTTCATAATTGGGATTAAACTTCTTGTTGAAAGGATATCAACAATAAGATTCGCTGATGACATTGTTAACCTGAGTGGAAGTGAGGTAAAATTACGTACAGAATGGAATGAAGGCGACTGAGCACAGAATATGTTTTGAGAGATCACCGAAGAAACCAATGAGCATTAAATGAAATGGGATTAGTGATAAACTTAAATTCAAAATTGGAATCCACAAAGAAGACGACATAAAGAAAATCTGCTAATTTGGGAGCAAAATAATGCATGGCGGGCGAAGCAAGAAACGGGGTGGAGAGAAATATGTGGAAAACTTTGACAATGAAAGGGCAGTATTATGGGAGACGTGTTAAAACATCATGGCATACATTCCGTTGTACTAGAGCCGGAAGACAATGTCATGTCACAGCAAGTGAGTGCTAGCACCTCTACAGTTGCTTCAAAGGACGACGTAACACGAGACGTTTACCTACAATTGCATATGACTGAGGAATCACCTGACGAATTCTGCGACGATATCGTCAGTTTTTTCAAGAAGTGAAGGAAGTTCCAGTAGCTGTAACAAACAAACTGACATAGAAAGTGTCCAAACGGGCCATGTTGCAGTCCAGATTGCTCGGATAGATACAAGAACTGTGAGAGGAGACTGAAAGATTACATCAAGAAATTCCCAATCCAGGTTCGGGAACACTGAAAACTTGCGTTGAGCTTCTAGAGCAGGAGAGCTCCAACCTGACAGAAAAAGCGACTGTGCCTACTCCTTCATACACCGCTGTCGCAGCTTCGCAAAAGCCACAGCAAAGTCGAACAGCTAAATTATAGAAATCAGCAAACAAGAAAACTAACACACTTTTTCTTAGGTTCACAGAGAACACCGATGTAAAGATGTAAAGAGGAAACTCACTGATGCAATAAATGCGAGGATAGAGAAGATTAAAATCATATCGATCCAGATATCCAATTGCGTTGTCACAGTATAAACAGAAAATGACGACGACTGCAAAAAGATTTAGGAGGAAGCTATTCAGATACATAGTATTAAATATGAACCACCGCTAATTGTGTAAAATATGCCCAAGGAAGTGGATGATAGTGAACGTCACTAAGATATTTATCAGCTTAACTTGTCGGAGCACGTGCAAAAGAAGGAATTTGAAGAATAGGTACGACTGAGTTTCCGAAATGTACCTGTGTCAGTCACGTAAATGGATGTTATTGGTCGCGCTCGTAAGATTTTGCAGCGAAGAGAAATGCTGTATGTCGGTTCCCGAGCTTTAGGAATGAACGATTACGTGGACGTTCCAAAAGGTTACAAATGTTGTGACTTCGCTTACACCTAGAGAATATGTGAGTGTAAGGAGCGATTATGCTCCCACTGTGCGGTAGAGGGTCACCAGAAAAATGCACGCTCAAAAATCAACGAAAAACATATCTGCGTCCCTTGTCGATCAAAATGTGACTCACCTGGGAAAGACTGTGCAACTTATGCAATGCTTTTATGACGTAAAATAGCAACAACAGACTATGTTCAAATGTGTGTGAATTCCTAAGGGACCGAACGGCTGAGGTCATCGGTCTCTAAGGACAACACACACATCCATGCCCGAGGGAGGGTTCGAACCTCCGGCGGAAGGGGCCGCACGATTGGTGACGTGGCGCTGCTACCGCGCGGCCAATCCTGGCGGCTAACAGACTATGGATCCATCTAAAATACAAGTAAACATAGAGTGGTCAACTTCATATCATACCTATGTAAATGAAGAAACAAAAGACATGTTGGCCGGCAGGAGTGGCCGAGCGGTTCTAGGCGCTACAGTCTGGAACCTCGCGACCGCTACGGTCGCAGGTTCGAATCCTTCCTCGGGCATGGATGTGTGTGATGTCCTTAGGTTAGTTAGGTTTAATTAGTTCTAAGTTCTAGGGGACTGATGACCTCAGATGTTAAGTCCCATAGCGCTCAGAGCCAGCCAAAAGACATGTTGCACAGGAAACGCAGAACAACACCCCTTCGACAGTAGCCAGATATTGGCGCCGTGCCGTAGCGAGGCATCAGAAACTTGGGATTGTACTGCCAAGGAGAGGAGTGTCACATTGCGAAGACATTCCAGCACCAATCACTACAGCGTTTATTAAGAAGCAACATCTTGACTTCATGAATTTCATAGATGACATAATACTGCAGAAGAGATCAGTAACAGTAGTCAGTCGCATAGCAACTTAGAACACAGTCTCTCACATGGGTAATATTCCATACTAAGTTGTGTTGCATGATAAATGAATTTGAGCTACAGCAATTTTGTGGCAGTGAAATTAACATTCATGAAGCTTAAGACCAGGCAGTCTAAATCTTAGTGACATGTCCTCAAGACAAGAAGGCACTTCCATCTCACTTGCAGAGCCACACCGAATGAAGTTCAAGAACTTCGTTTAAGGAGAGACCATGTGGGGAATACCTCAGCTGTCGGTTCTGCTGACAGATGTCCCTTGTGCAGTAACGCCGCAACAGATGGCGTTCCAACTTTTCATCTGTCCAATCCGATGCTGCATGTACATGGATCTCCAGCCAAAGGGTGTGATGAAGGTGTTGATGATCACGAAACATTGACACCACACCTGCAGCAGCAGTAGACACCTACATAGCTTCAGCATCACCTGTAGAGCCTCCTCTATTTCCACATAAAGTAGAGTGTTGTGACCATGATAAAACTGATTAGTATAAGAATCGCAAACAGTGAAGTGCAGTGAAAATCAGATTCTTCTATGAAATACAAAAAAATATTTCTAGCATTTCGAGCCCTACTAAAATGATTTTCCAATGTACACAGATAAAATTTGTAATAATTTACAAGTTAATGTCAAGTCGTTTCGAGGATCCAAGTGTACTGCAGGTTGCTCTTAGACATGTTATCAGAGTTCGGCATCCTAAAGGCAAATCTGTTATGTATCCAACACCCGGTCATTAGACAAAATTCTTCTGAGAGTAAATAATTTGACAAGTGTTTAAACCGTTATGTGACCTCCTTCGGTAGGCGTTTACGAGCAGAAATGAATCATTCGAGCCGGCAAGTGTGGCCGAGCGGTTCTAGGCACTTCAGTCCGGAACCGCGCGGCTGCTACGGTTGCAGGTTCGAATCCTGCATTTAGATTAGATTAGATTTACTTTCATTCCAATTGATCCGTAGTGAGGAGGTCCTCCAGGATGTGGAGCATTTCAGAAAAACAACAATACATGACAAATATTTACAAATAAAACACAGGTCCCTAGTGGAATGAGCGTCATTTTTTAATGAACACTAAGAGTCATTTTACAAATACTAGTGCACTGAATTTAAAATAAAAAAGTTTTTTTTATTTATTTATAAGGTAATAAACATGTAACATAACTACTGTAATACTTATTTACAATGAACACATTACTGCACTGAAATGGTGCAGAAGTTAGATTATACCTACACACACACACACACACACACACACACACACACACACACACACACACACACACACACACAAATTTTCAATGAACACATTACTGCACTGAAATTGTGCAGAAGTTATATTGCACTTATATACAAAGCAGTTGGTTTTACTAAGAAATTCATCAATGGAGTAGAAGGAGTTGGCCACCAATAAATCCTCTAGGCTTCTTTTAAACTGAAATTCATTGGTTGTTAAGCTTTTTATGGCTGCTGGCAAGTTATTGAAAATGTGTGTTCCTGAATAATGCACACCTTTTTGTACAAGACTAATTGACTTTAAATCCTTGTGAAGATTATTCTTATTTCTAGTACTGATTCCATGAATTGAGCTGTTGGTTTGAAAAAGTGATATATTTTTAATGACAAATTTAATTAAGGAATAAATATATTGGGAAGCAGTAGTTAGTATCCCTAGTTCCCTAAACAGGCTTCTGCAGGATGTTCTTGAGTTCACACCACGTATAACTCTTACTGCACGTTTTTGTGCCCGGAAAACTTTAGCTTGGCTTGATGAATTACCCAAAAAAATAATCCCATATGACATTATGGAATAAAAGTAAGCATAGTATGCCAGCTTTTTCATTTTTATATCCCCTATGTCTGACAAAATTCGCATTGCAAACAGAGATTTGTTAAGACACTTCAGCAGTTCCGTGGTGTGCTCCTCCCAGTTGAATTTATTATCAAACTGTAATCCCAAGAATTTAACATTGTCCACTTCTTCTATCTTCTTGTCATCGTATGTTAGACGTATACTCTGAGGACACCCCTTACAAGTTCTGAACTGCATGTAGTGCGTTTTTTCAAAGTTTAGTGACAAAGAATTGGCTAGGAACCAGTGATTAATGTCCACAAATAGTTTATTGGCTGATCTTTCTAAGACTACACTTGATTTGGTATTTATTCCAATGTTTGTATCATCGGCAAACAAAACAAACTTGGCATCTAGTAATGTTACTGATGAAAGGTCATTGATATACACAAGAAAAAGTAAGGGCCCCAAAATGGAACCTTGTGGGACCCCACATGTTATTAATTCCCAGTTGGATGATGCCTGATACCTTGATACATGTCTCTTTCCTAATAACACCCTTTTTTTCCTGCCAGAGATATAAGATTTGAACCATTTTGCAGCATTTCCTGTTACACTATAATATTCTAGTTTACTATGTAAAACACAATATCCTTTTAGATATTGTGTTTTACACAGTCAAATGCCTTTGACAGATCACAAAATATGCCAGTTGCCTGCAATTTTTTGTCTAGTGAATTAAGAACATTTTCACTGTAAGTGTAGATAGCCTTCACAATATCAAAACCTTTTAGAAATCCAAACTGTGACTTTGACAGAATGTTATTTGAGATAAGTTGGTTATAAAGACGACGGTACATTACTTTTTAGAAAATTTTTGAGAATGCTGGCAACAGTGAAATTGGACGGAAATTTGATGCTATTTCTTTATCTCCCTCCTTAAACAGTGGCTTAACTTCAGCATATTTCAGCCATTCAGGAAATAAACGGCTGGTTACACAGATAGCTTAATATGTTGCTTAGCTCTGAATCGGGCATTGGGCATCAGGCATGGGTGTGTGTGATGTCCTTGGTTTAGTTAGGTTTAAGTAGTTTTAAGTCTATATGTTAAGTCCCATAGTGCTTAGAGCCATTTGAACCATTTTTTTAATCATTTGACATTGAGCACCTATAAAGTTGCGACACTGTTTTGACAAACACATTTTCATCAGAAAAGATAGTTATTCAAAAGAAAATCTTTATTCCAGTTTCTCACTTTATTAACAGCGCTAATATCGGTGTTCCACTGTTGTTTGATAAAACTCATGTTATGGCTTAAAAGACTTGTGGAATGCGAATAAGTACTAACAGCCATTATTACTTGGTGGCAGCATTTTTCGCCTTAATTACATTCGCACAGCATGATGACATGGACTCAACGAGGGTAGCCAGACGATGCATGGGTATTTTCTGCCATTCTTTGGTCCACTGTTCTGAGATCTTAGTACTGAACCATTACTATATGTGTTAGACGGGACATATGCTATTGAAGGTGTTGTTGCACACACAGATGATATCTTAGTAATTGTGTCAGAAAATTCCAAAGCGAGACTTGAGGAAATGACTAATTATGTCCATGCTCAGATGCAGCATTGATGCCAAAGCAACAAAGCCATTCATAAAATCACATAGATACATCTGAAGAGGCTACTTTCTCTTGCCAGATTTCCATCCATACGGCTTGATGTAATACCTGTAAAACGCTGCACTGTTTCTACATAGCTAGGCATTCATATAGACGAGAAAAGCGGCTAAAATTATGCATCAGACTGCCCATGCTGCCACTGCTCACTGTAAATTACCGTTGCATGCGGTGCGGTCGTATCACGAAACTATCTTCAACGCCACTGTGGGCTCCGCTGCCAGTGATTGGGCCCCTCGCCTTAGACTAGGCAGCTACAAAACAATACTGCGATGAAATCAGCGGAGCGCACCCCTGGTGCCCACCGGTGCCTTTCGTACTAACCTACAGAGGGTTCACTGGCGATTCTCGGGATATGGCACAGGGATGTCGTGGTACGTTACAGGGCAGCGCTATATTAGTCGGACGTGAATGGTATGATCATGTGCACATCACAGGAAATCGTATTACTGAGAAAAGACATCTACGAGTCTGGAACTTTGATGAATGGCAGTTTGACTGTGACGATAGGAACATTGTGAGGCATGTTTACAGCATGCTCCCAAGCATCTGGTACAGGCTCAAAATGCGCGGCATTGCCCCTACTCGAGATACGGTGCACCTGTAAACAGGTCACGGTCCACATCCCAAACATTTTCATCGAGTGGGATGTAGTAACACGCCAATGTGTGAGTGTGCGGAGGAAGGTTCCGCTCATAATGTCGTTCTCAGATGCCCCGCTTTTCAGGTGGATAAAGATTTCAGACAATTAGATTGCGATCCGCAAACATTTATAAATGACCAAAAATTGTCGACTACAGCTAATATGATAGCACTTAATATCAAAAACGCAACTGCTTAACTTTCAAAGATCAAGTGGATGCTCTGAATATCATAATAATGTCATCAGATCACAAGGGGTGTTACATTGTTTCCTCAGTTACAGAAAATAGTAGGAACATATAAATTTACTTAAGAGAAACTACCGGGTGATCAAAAAATCGGTATAAATTTGAAAACTGAATAAATCACGGAATAATGTAGATAGAGAGGTACAAACTGACACACATGTTTCGAATGACATGGGGATTTATTAGAACCTAAAAAATACAAACGTTCAAAAAATATGCGACAGATGGCGCTTCAGCTGATCAGAATAGCAATAATTAGCATAACAAAGTAAGACAAAGCAAAGATGATGTGCTTTACAGGAAATGCTCAATATGTCCACCATCATTCCTCAACAATAGCTGAAGTCGAGGAATACTGTTGTGAACAGCACTGTAAAGCATGTCTGGAGTCATGGTGAGGCAATGGTGACGGATGTTGTCTTTCAGCATCCCTAGAGATGTCGGTCGATCACGATACACTTGCGACTTCAGGAAACCCCAAAGTCAATAATCGCACGGACTGAGGTCTGGGGACCTGGGAGGCCAAGCATGACGAAAGTGGCGGCTGAGCACACGATCATCACCAAACGACGCGCGCGAGAGATCTTTCACGCGTCTGGCAATAGCGGGTGGAGCGCCATCCTTCATAAACATCGTACGTTCCAGCAGGTGTTTATCAGCCAGGCCGGGGATGATGCTATTCTGTAACATATCGGCGTACCTCTCACCCGTCACGGTACCAGTTTTGCTCTCCAGCGGCATCTATCGGACATTTTGTGAACTTTTTTTTTTGTTCTAATAAAACCCCATGTCATTCCAAGTATGTGTGTCAATTTTTACCTCTGTGTCTACATTATTCCGTGGTTTATTAAGTTTTCAAATTTATACTGACTCTTCGATCACTATATATATATATATATATATATATATATATATATATATATATATATATACAGGGTGTTTCAAAAATGACCGGCATATTTGAAACGGCAATAAACACTAAACGAGCAGCGATAGAAATACACCGTTTGTTGCAATATGCTTGAGACAACAGTACATTTTCAGACAGACAAACTTTCGAAATTACAGTATTTACAATTTTCAACAACAGATGGCGCTGCGGTCTGGGAAACTCTATAGTGCGATATTTTCCACATATCCACCATGCGTAGCAATAATATGGCGTAGTCTCTGAATGAAATTATCCGAAACCTTTGACAACGTGTCTGGCGGAATGGCTTCACATGCAAATGAGATGTACTGCTTCAGCTGTTCAATTGTTTCTGGATTCTGGCGGTACACCTGGTCTTTCAAGTGTCCCCACAGAGAGAAGTCACAGGGGTTCATGTCTGGCGAATAGGGAGGCCAATCCACGCCGCCTCCTGTATGTTTCGGATAGCCCAAAGCAATCACACGATCATCGAAATATTCATTCAGGAAATTAAAGACGTCGGCCGTACGATGTGGCCGGGCACCATCTTGCATAAACCACGAGGTGTTCGCAGTGTCGTCTAAGGCAGTTTGTACCGCCACAAATTCACGAAGAATGTCCAGATAGCGTGATGCAGTAATCGTTTCGGATCTGAAAAATGGGCCAATGATTCCTTTGGAAGAAATGGCGGCCCAGACCAGTACTTTTTGAGGATGCAGGGACGATGGGACTGCAACATGGGGCTTTTCGGTTCCCCATATGCGCCAGTTCTGTTTATTGACGAAGCCGTCCAGGTAAAAATAAGCTTTGTCAGTAAACCAAATGCTGCCCACATACATATAGCCGTCATCAATCCTGTGCACTATATCGTTAGCGAATGTCTCTCGTGCAGCAATGGTAGCGGCGCTGAGGGGTTGCCACATTTGAATTTTGTATGGATAGAGGTGTAAATTCTGGCGCATGAGACGATACGTGGACGTTGGCGTCATTTGGACCGCAGCTGCAACACGGCGAACGGAAACCCGAGGCCGCTGATGGATCACCTGCTGCACTAGCTGCGCGTTGCCCTGTGTGGTTGCCGTACGCGGTCGCCCTACCTTTCCAGCACGTTCATCCGTCACGTTCCCAGTCCGTTGAAATTTTTCAAACAGACCCTTTATTGTATCGCTTTTCGGTCCTTTGGTTACATTAAACCTCCGTTGAAAACTTCGTCTTGTTGCAACAACACTGTGTTCTAGGCGGTGGAATTCCAACACCAGAAAAATCCTCTGTTCTAAGGAATAAACCATGTTGTCTACAGCACACTTGCACGTTGTGAACAGCACACGCTTACAGCAGAAAGACGATGTACAGAATGGCGCACCCACAGACTGCGTTGTCTTCTATATCTTTAACATCGCTTGCAGCGCCATCTGTTGTTGAAAATTGTAACTACTGTAATTTCGAAAGTTTGTCTGCCGGAAAATGTACTGTTGTCCCAAGCATATTGCAACAAACGGTGTATTTCTATCGCTGCTCGTTTAGTTTTTATTGCCGTTTGAAATATACCGGTCATTTTTGAAACACCCTGTATATACCATTATGGAAGATGTAATGTAGTGTAGTAACCATAGGTTTAGAAGTAGGTATAGTTATAGTTTGTTGGTAAACCTCGAATTATACTGAGGCTGCCACTAACATATCTAGTAACTTGGAACTTGACTTAATTCTTTTTTAAATTTATTTTTATTTTTAAATCTTCTGTTTTGTTTCTACATTATTATTACCAACGGTTGATGTTAACATGACTTATTACTATATCCATAATACAATATTGTATGTCACCATGATTACCGATTATGTAGGGCCTATTTACAGCCAGCCGCAGTGGAGGAGCGGTTCTAGGTGCTTCAGTTCGGAACCGAGGTGCTTCTACGGTCGCAGGTTCGAATCCTGCCTCAGGCATGGATGTGTGTAATGTCCTTAGGTTAGTTAGGTGTAAGTAGTTCTAAGACGACGGGACTGATGCCCTCAGATGTTAAGTCCCATAGTGCTTAGAGTCATTTGAACCTGTTTAGATTTTCCAGACAAGAGGTCTAAAATTTGTGGCAATAAATTGAATTAAAATTGTTCTAGAGTGAGATGTAGAAGATAAAAGCTGTCGAGGAAGACACAGATTGCAATGTATCGAGCAAATTGAGTACATTTGGTGCTATGTCTATCCTAAGATCAAAAGATTGGGACAGCAATTCGTGGCGGGATATATCAAACCAATCGGAAGAATGACGGCGTTAAATAAATCCACCAACTATCATGGATACAATCCAAGTACTATTTTTTTTTTTTCGCAGACCACACATTATTACGAAAGCTCAATGCTTAATACCAATACTCAACAGTAAATATTTGCCTTGTAGTAGTTTGTCAACAAACTTCGACAAGTAGCACAGTTGTTAATTACGAGCTATGCGTGAAAAGCCAACGATTGTTGTTGTACACTGTGCTTGCGACAGAAAGCTAGGAGTCAAACAAAAGCTAACACCCCGAAAGCCACGCAGAGACACCGCCGGTGGGCGAGGTGGCGGCGGTGAGCAGCGAGGGGTGCACGTCCTGCCGCGGCCCCCACGTATTTCAGGGCGGCGCGGCGTCGCAATTACAAGGGCCGGCCAGGTGCACTATTACGGCCGGCCTGCCGGCTCGGCGCCGTAACTCAGCGCCTGCTTGTCTTTTTTCGCGCTGCGCGGTGCGTGCCCGCCGACTTTATGTTGGCCGACGCCGGTGTGGTGTGGTGTACTGTGCTGTGCTGGACCGGCGCGGCGGCGGCACTCCAGCCAGCCAGGCCCGGACACCTCTAATACTGTGCGGGCCCGCCGCCGGCCCGCTGTTTATTAGCATAACAAAAGGCCGCGCGATGTCTCCGGCCGCAAAGTCCCGCGCCGCCTCGCTTCGCTTCCGCAGGGCCAGCGCCCGGCCCGGCCTCGCTGTCCTAATTAAAGCGCCTGAGCCACTCGTAGCGCGTGTTTCGCTCTGTTGCCGCTGTTTCTACGAAACAATTACCGTACACTAGTGCTAAAATCTCTCGCACTTTCTTTTTTCTCGTAACAGCAATTGCGCCTACATTAACACTAATTTGGTGGTAACTAAACTAATCCCCTCCTTTGCCTTTTTTGTTGTTAGACAACTTTTCGGTAGTCACTGTCATTCAAAAGGAAATTGTAGAAAATAATCGCATAGTAAATGACCAAACAAATATTAACAATGAAATGTTATCTTAATTTGTAGTAAAATCCAGATTACTGCCGTAGTAATTTCATGATGTATATACTGTGATGGATACATTTTGGCGAGATTACATAACATTTCAAAGAGCTATTTCAACGCTGCTGGCCCATTGGTTCGTAAAGCTATGTGTATTGATAATGAAGGGAACATGGCAAGTGCCATAACTCGATTTCACAGAAACCCGCGCAGTAGAAGAGGGGTCAAAATAAGCGAACACGATTGCACTCCATCCACCGTTCTTAATGCAGCCTTTTCTGCCATTTTATCTGAGCACCACGACTACGTAGCTGCTTTTACGGATGGGTCGAAACAGGGGGATTCCGTTGGTTGCTCTGTTGCTTTTCCGGATCGTGTCCTCAAGGTTCGACTGCCTCAGACTTTCACTGTCTTTGATGCAGAGTTGTTTGCGATCTTGCGGGCATTGGAGCAGATGAGACATTCTTCCTCTCCTAAATTTCTTGTCTGTTCCGATTCACTAAGTGCCCTTCACTCATTGCAACGTTTGTATCCAGCAGATAAAATAGACCAGATCATCCACGATGCCCTCCTCCGACTACAGCGACTGGGATAGGTAGTGGCTTTCTGCTGGGTTCCTGGACATGTCGGCATTGATGGGAATAAAAGGGCGGATCTCGCAGCCAAGGAGGCGTGTCTCGATCAACAAGTATTTCAGTGTGCCATCCCCCTGCACTCACTCACCACGCTGTTGAGCTCACGAGTCATGCGTCGGAGGGAGGATGAGTGGCTGGAAGTGACTGACAATAAGTTCCGTATAGTCAAGCCCATAACGCGTGTGTGGTGTACTTCCTTTCAGGCCGCCGACGGGACGAGGTTGTCCGCACTCGGCTTCGGATAGGCCACAGCCCTATGACGCATGGCTTCCTGCTCCGGCGAGAGGACCTTCGAATGTGTGGTGCTTGTGGTGTCCAGATCACTGTGCGCCACGTTTTATAGGATTGCGTTTTATTTTCTGACCAGCGGGCCGCAGCTGACTTGCCAGCGGTCCTGCCATCCCTTTTAGGCAACACTCGGACGAATGTGGTTGAAGCTTTAAAGTTCTGTGCCATGTCAAATGTTTTTACAAAGATCTTAATTTGCTTACTGTCTGACAAGCTCGCCCATATTTTATTTAGGGGACAGTCCATGACAATTTCCTGTGGCATTCTTGCTGCCACGTTTTCTCTTTCCTTACGTTTTACTTTCTTATGTAGCATTTTCCTTCTTTTCTTGCTTTCTTTGCGTGTGTGCTTCGGTTTTACTCTGTCTGTCCACATTCGTTTCTTTTAATGTGTGTCAGGGCGCTGATGACCTCGACGCTGAGCGCCCATAAGCTCTAACACACACACACACACACACACACACACACACACACACACACACATGTCACAATTTATCCGTAAATACTTGACCATTCGTGAGAAAACGATTGTCGAAGTTTTAGAGATTCTTTATGTGCCTAATAGGGAGGAATTAGTTGGACCGAAGCGGTGGAGCAATGCCTAACTTCGCGGCTTCTCATATTTGCGCCCAGTGTTCGGAACACGATTATTAGAATTATTTTTATTTTTATTTTTCATTTATCCCTTCATATCCGTAGAAGATGACTACATCAGTGTTTCGCGGTGTCTATCAAAATATCGTTGTCTTTAGTCGTTTACTAACTGTATGTCTGGTAAATGAGTTTAAGAAAAGAATACATTAATGAAAAAATTATTTGAAATTGGTTTCGGTGAAATTCCTGTAGTACATCTTGATTCATAATCAGTTAAAAGCACCAGTCTTCGAAAGAATTGTCTGCTATGCGCTGTTTGCAGCGAAATGATTGCCAACGCGTGAAATCTTCAGCAATGGTAACGACTTTTCTTTCTCGAGTCAGATTTATAAGGAGAAACGCCGATGTGGCAAACCCGTCTTCGCATGATGCTTTCTGTTCGGAATTTCTGTATTTAGAATATTTCTACGATCGGTATCATTCAAGGAAGTACAACAAAATTTGATTAAGTCAAAAAATAAGTATAAAATGCAAGGATTAAGAACTGATATAAGAATATGACAGTTTAAAATACGACAATCACACATATATAACAAATGTGGCACAGTTATTTTGAAACCCAGTTGTAACTTTACAATTAATTTAACACTCTTGTATCTCCCAACTCGATAAGAAACGGTCGTGTAGTAACGTCCTACGGATGCAACTAGATAGATGAAAGAAAATAAAAGAAAATAAATAAAAAAAACAATTATAGTATTTCGAACACGGATCACAAAAGTGAAAGGTTGTAGTGTTAGCCACTATGCCACCAGATGGGGTAAGCTGATCGCACACTAAAAGACACCATATCTACGTCTAAAAACTGTGTTCTCTGAAACGGTCGAGTATCTATGAATAACCCATGTGTTCGCTTATTTTGGCCCCTCTTCCACTGAGCAAAGTTTCTGGAAATTGGATTACGTAACTTGCCGTGTTCTGTTCGTAAGCGGCTATCCAGGAAACTGAACTTCATACCACTTGCATGTTGCCAATATAACGGCTTTCAGGGGAAGCAAAACTTTTATTTTCAATATTTATTGACTGAGCACTGAAAGATCTAAGTCGAAAAAAGGCCCCTGGAGTAGACAAGATTCCATTAGAACTTCTGACAGCCTTGGGAGAGTCAGCCCTGACAAAACTCTACCGTCTGGTGAGCAAGATGTATGAGATAGCTGAAATACCCTCAGACTTCAAGAAGAATATAATAATTCCAATCCCAAAGTAAGCAGGTGTTGACAGATGAGAAAATTACCGAACTGTCAGTTTAATAAGTCACGGCTGCAAAATACTAACACGAATTCATTACAGAGGAATGGAAAAACTGGTAGAAGTCGACCTCGGGGAAGATCAGTTTCGATTCCGTAGAAATGTTGGAACACGTGAGGCAATACTGACGACTTATCTTAGAAGATAGATTAAGAAAAGACAAACCTGCGTTTCTAGCAGTCGTAGACTTAGAAAAAGCTTTTGACAGTGTTGACTGGAATTCTTTCAAATTCTGAAGGTGGCAGGGGTAACATATACGGAGCGAAATGCTATTTACCATTTGCACAGAAACCAGATGGCAGTTATAAGAGTCGAGGGGTATGAAAGGGAAGCAGTGGTTGGGAAGGCAGTGAGAAATTATTCGATCTGTATATTGATCAAGCAGTAAAGGAAACAAAAGAAAAATTCGGAGTAGGAATTAAAATTCATGGAGAAAAACTAAAAACTTTGAGGTTCGCCGATGACGTTGTAATTCGGTCAGAGACAGCAAAGGACCTGGAAGAGCAGATGACCCGAATGGACAGTGTCTTGAAAGGAGGATATAAGATGAACATCAACAAAAGCAAAACGGGGATATTGGAATGTAGTCGAATTAAATCGGGAGGTGCTGAGGGAATTAGATTAGAAAATGGGACTCTTAAAGTACTAAATGAGTTTTGCTATTTGGGGAGCAAAATAACTGACGATGGTCGAAGTAGAGAGGATATAAAAAGTAGACTGGCAATGGCAAGGAAAGCGTTTCTCAAGAAGAGAAACTTGTTAAGATCGAGTTTAGATTTAAATGTCAGGAAGTCGCTTCTGAAAGTATTTATGTGGATTGTAGCCATGTATGGAAGTGAAACATGGACGATAAATAGTTTAGACAAGAAGAGAACAGAAGTTTTTGAAATGTGGTGCTACAAAAGAATGCTGAAGATTAGATCGATAGACCACGTAACTAATGAGGAGGTATTGAACAGAATTGGGGAGAAGAGAAATCTGTGGCACAACTTGAGTAGGAGGGATCGGTTGGTAGGACATGTTCCGAGCCATCAAGGGATCAACAATTTAGTATTGGAGAGCAGCGTGGAGGGTAAAAATTGTAGAGGGGCACCAAGAGATGAATACGCTAAGCAGATTCAGAAGGATGTGGGTTGCAGTAGGGACTAGAAGATGAAGAAGCTCGCACAGGATAGAGTAGCATGGAGAGCTGCATCAAACCAGTCTCAGGACTGAAGACCACAACAACAACAACATTTATTGTCTGAATTTAAAAATTTAAAATACTGTCATTATCTACTCATTAATAAGTATACCCTCATATCAAAAGTGTAACACAATAAGCAAGTATCACAGTTTGAAACTGTGTGTTTATGGTAAGGCAGCATGATTCACAGCGCACAGGTAGCAGTATTTGAGAAAGGAAGACCTTAGAGACTTCCAGACAACTTTACACACAATTTTAAATCATTACGAAACTTTTCTCGCTGACGTCTGACATATAATGATGATTGGAAGAACGTTTCTCGCTTGATATACTTTCGCTGTTCGCACGGTGAAACCTCGGCACCAGACATGACTTTATAATTCATAGCTTCTTTATTACCAATTCTATTCGCAACACATTTAGCAGACATCATCCACATACAACACTGAATATATTTGCGTAATTGTGTCATTGTACGACATATAGTTGAAGAAATATGACGTCACAGATATTTAGTTAAGTGAAAAACCAGCTTCTGCCTAAAATGGCGTGCGGTAAAACTTCAACATGAAGGCTGACGTTATAGTTCACTACTTCCTTACTACTAACTCTATTCGCATCACACTTCGCAGACGATATCTACATATGCCACTTAATGTAGATGCAAAATTATATAATTATATGAGACACTGTTTAGGAGATATGACGTCAGAAACACTAGGATTCGTGAAAACCTATAGAAACAGTATCAGACAAACCAGCCTGTATACTGACTCATGATCATTCACGACAGTACCCAAGGTAAAGCAGCTTCAACAAAACGACGATTTCTGCGCGCATAAGCTAAGACATAACATCTCCTCTTACACACCCAGTAAAAAACACAAACGTAAGTATCAGCGGACACTACGACTATGGCGACAATGTTTGGTTTCCGTTTTATATGTCTCAACATCCTATTTTTTTTCTTGGAAACCTGTGTCAGCATCCCTCTATTACGGGTTAGATGTTGAGCTTAGAAAAAGAATGAGGACAGAGTATTATGCATTGTGTAGCTTCGGGAGTAATGTCTTCTACCAAAGAAAAGAAGAAAAAAATGCTCCACATATCGATACCTGTTCTGGGATGTTCATTCGAATTCCACTGGTGTCCCCGCATGGCTAAATACTGTGGAAAGACCATTTGGCGTTAACTTATAAAACCGTGAAGACTATTTATAACTGTACTCGTTTACTGTAAAGTCAGAGCGTGCTTGCCATAACGCCCTCGGGAGGTCAAGTGCAATGATATTCTGGTGGGGTAGTTCTGACAGAGACGAGGAATCAAAAATACTATTGATGTTGTGTCGCGTGGGTTGTTTCCTGATAGCTGTTTATGTTCCTCTTTCGCCGGGGCTGGATGTTTATTTCCACGATAGCGGGTAGCCACGAAGACGGAAGCCTATAGCAGTCATCTCTCTTGCTACTGTAAACATTCTTCGATATTTCGACTTTCTTCACTGACTTACCGTCCACAAACATTACTTTTTCTGGTTAGCACGCGTATGTGCTTGAAATTCATGAACTCCTGGTCAGCTATCGTTGAGTTTACCGTTTCTTTTAAAACGTATGGGGCGCTCATGCTCTTTAACGCGTTCTTTCACTGTTCTTCCAGTACCACCAATATGTACTTTTCCACAACAGAACATCGCTTCATACACTCCAGCAGCGTGCATGTGCTTAGGCATGTCTTTTGTAGGTCGTAAGAAGTGTTTCATTTTGTTTTGACTGAAGAAAGTAGTTCTTAAATATACGGTCAGTTACCCTAGACACAATCAGTAACCTTACATAATGTGCAGGAGGTCCCGTTCTTCATGTTTTCGTTTCATTATTATCTTTTTATTTGAAGGCCACCAATTTTTATCTAAGGAAATCTAGCTCTGATCGCAAGTTCTTATTGTCGCTGATGCAGAATGCACGCGGAGGCTGAACGTTTAGAGCAAGAAACCTCTGAACTGAGTGGTGGTTCAAATCGGTGTCTTAATACCTTTTTTTGTTGGTAGCTTCATATAAAATCAGGACCCTAGAGTCTGTCAGGTCTTGTGTAGACACTTCGAAAAACGGGAGGGTGGCCTCATTCTCCACCTCAATGGTGTATATGAACTATGGAGGATGTCTTTCAGAAAATCGAGGAATTTTTGTAGTTCTTCCCTGTTGTGACTCAAAATTTATCAAGTTCTTAATATGATATACACACCAACCTTCTTGTGGGCTCAACAGAGTATTAAGATGTTTAGCTACGCTATTAATCGGAGCGCCAATATTAGTGACAACAGATCTAAGACAAACTCCTTCCATCTGGATGTTCGGAACGTCATGTAAACGAGGGGGCAGCATAATAAGAGTTAAGACTCTTAATAGTCTCCCTGGACAAGGGAGCTTTCTAGAAGGCGTTGTTAGTCTTCCCGTCCACCGTTCTGTCGGGTCAGCACTGAGTTTCCGGCATGCTGAATCAGACACTAAACACTATCATCTTTATACCGTGAGTCTGCTCTTCCAGCACAACTGTAGCTTTTTATACTAGGCCACATTAGTGAGATAGCCTGTTTTCAGTGGAATAGGGATCAAAATAAGTTAACAAGTGTCTTTGATTAACCCTAGTACTCTATCGTTTATGAGAAAAAGTTCGTTAAAATTTTCGAGGTATTTTCCAGGTACTATGTGTGTCTTTCACTGCGTAGTATTCTCAGACTGAATTGTGGCACGCGTTTAGGGTTGGGTCTCTTAATTTTGAGCCTCGTGTTCGAAACCCGAATACTATTTTTATATGTCTATTTTATTTATATACCAATACCTGTAGAAGATCTCTAAATTAATGTTTTCCGATACATATTGATATACCGTTATGCTTATTCGTCTACTAATTGTATGTCAGATGAATTAACTGAAAATGAAAATGAGAAAATTATTTGAAATTGTTTTCGGTGAAATTCGTGTATCATCTTTTGAATCGAATCAATTTCAAGCATTAGTTGTCGGGAAAGCGGTCGGATATACATGGATGGCTTGCCGCGAAATTATTGCCAACTCACGAAATCTTCACCAATATTAAGCATTTTTCTTTCCCGAGTGAGTTTCATACGAAGAAATTTCACTGTGGCAAACCACCTGCGTGCGGTGCTCGTGGTGTTCGAAATATCTGTGTTTTCAATGTTTCTACGATCTGTATCATCCAAGAGAGTGCACCAATCTTACAGAAGAAAAAACGCATGAATAAAATATGAGAATTAATATGAGAAGTGATATGGAAACGAAATGTCAGAATATGAGAATTTAAAAAGATTGTAATGCCTCAGCATGCAATACACACATATAATATGTAGTAAATTGTGACACTTATTATGAAATCCATTTGTTATTTTACAACTAACATATCGCCATTGTATCCCCTAATCTATCCCAGATGTTTGCTGACACGGAGAGATAAATAAAAACAATAAAAATAAGATAAAATAAAATAAAGAAATACAATAATCGGGCTCCGAAAACTGGGCCCAGAATTAAGATGCCGCAATGCAAATCACTGAGCGGTCATTTCGTCTGAGGATCTCGCACGATAAAAGATGCATAAATATCTCGAAAATACCTCGAAAACTTTGACCGACGTTTTTAGAGAAACCGTCTATTTTGCGGATAAGCGGAGACATGTGTTCGCTTACTTTGACTCCCCTTCCACTGAGCGACGTTCCTAGGAAATCGGTTGATGGCACTTGCTGTGTTCTCCTCAGTAGTGTCGTGCTGATCTTTCACTGCAATCAATGAAGCCGTACACGAGAAGCATATTGACCAACAATTCACCAGTAAACATATCCGTACCATACTGTCGAAAAAACAAATGAGAGCAGAACTAATGCACGTTTGACTACGATGGGTAAAGTGGGTGTTAATTTTCAACAGAAAGTACCGCAAGTGAATGAGACAAATGTTTCCAAACAAGACACACAGAGCTTACAGTAGATGTAAACATTATTGTGAAAGTATTTTAGGTGTAATACAGATTCAAAGATAAATGTGGATAAGAAATTAAAAAAAAAAAAAAAGAATTTACTCAAGAGCAAGCCACCGGAGACCATAGATCCCTCATACCAAAAATATTCAGAAAATACCCATCAACATCCTAGATTATTTTGGTGGAATTCGGACTGGCGTTGGAGGTACATAACCTCTTTTACATACCAATGGGAAAGCTCCGGGTAACATCCTATAGCCGCTCGTCTCATCTTGAACGTCACTGGATTAAAATCGTCTTGCTATTTTATCAACGTTAAAAGCCACTGGAAATATCTGAGGTAATCTAAAGAACGAATATGGAACTTCTTCTGAAAAAATAGGTTTTAGTGTGTGCGGAATATATTTCGACAAATGAAGCATGATTATTTCCAAAATACACTAGTATATTACTGCAACGTCATGAATAATAATCTACTATTCGTCCTCCACTTCCGAGAATTTTTGGGAGTGCCTTGGTACAATATTGGCCGTTAAAATTGCAACACCAAGAAGAAATGCGGATGATAAACGGGTATTTATTGGACAAATATACTACAACTGACATGTGATTACATTTTCACTCTATTTGGGTGCAGAGATCCTGAGAAATCAGTACCCAGAACAACCACCTCTGTTCGTAACAACGGCCTTGATACGCATGGGCATTGAGTCAAACAGAGCTTGGATGGAGTGTACAGGTACAGCTGCCCATGCAGCTTCAACACGATACCACAGTTCATCAAGAGTAGTGACTGGCGTATTGTAACGAGCCAGTTGCTCGGCCACCATTGAACAGACATTTTCAGTTGGTGAGAGATCTGGAGAATGTGCTGGCCAGGGCAGCAGTCGAACATTTTCTGTATCCAGAAAGGCCCGTACAGGACCTGCCACATGCGGTCGTGCATTATCCTGCTGAAATGTAGGGTTTCGCAGGTATCTAATGAAAGATAGAGCCACGAGTCGTAACACATCCGAAATGTAACGTCCACTGTTCAAAGTGCCGTCAATGCGAACAAGAGGTGACCAAGACGTGCAACCAATGGCACCCCATACCGACACGCCGGGTGATACGCCAGTATGGCGATGACGAATACACGCTTCCAATGTGCGTTCACCGTGATGTCACCAAACACGGATGCGACCATCATGATGCTGTAAACAGAACCTGGATTCATCCGAAAAAATGGCGTTTTGCTATTCGTGCACCCAGGTTCGTCGTTGAGTACACCATCGCAGGCGCTCCTGTCTGTGATGCAGCGTCAAGGGTAACCGCAGCCATGGTCTCCGAGCTGATAGTCCATGCTGCTGCAAACGTCGTCGAACTGTTCGTGCAGATGGTTGTTATCTTGCAAACGTCCCCATCTGTTGAGTCAGGAATCGAGACGTGGCTACACGATCCTTTACAGCCATTCGGATAAGATGCCTGTCATCTCGACTGCTAGTGACACGACGCCGTTGGGATCCAGCACGGCGTTCCGTATTAACCTCCTGAACTCACCGATTGCATATTCTGCTAACAGTCATTGGATCTCGGCCAACGCGAGCAGCAGCGTCGCGATACGATAAACCGCAATCGCGATAGGCTACAATCCGACATTTATCGAAGTCGGAAACGTGATGGTACGCATTTCTCCTCCTTACACGTGGCATCACAACGTTTCACCAGGCAACGCCGGTCGACTGCTGTTTGTGTATGAGAAATCGGTTGGAAACTTTCCTCATGTCAGCACGTTGTAGGTGCCGCCACCCGCGCCAACTTTGTGTGAATGCTCTGATAAGCTAATAATCTGCATATCACAGCATCTTTTTCCTGCGGGTTAAATTTCGAGTCTGTAGCACGTCATCTTCGTGGTGTAGCAAGTTTAATGGCCAGTATTGTATATATATAACTGAATTCAGCAATTAATGACAAAAAAATGTCGTAATGGAATAATAATTTTTCGTGTATTCATGCCAGCTAGTACATTTACTTATACTCAATGTTAGCTTACCGTCATTACATAATGCGCTGATCTTCTACTGGTCATCGTCCATCTTTCATCATTGTGCAGTCGATTCCTGTGTACAACTATACCGTCCGCGAATAGGATTAGTCAGTTCCAAATGTGATCTAGAAGTCGCTTATAGAGGGGCGCCCAAAATGTTCGACAGATGGACTAATATGGGGCAACGTCGTGTGCCAGCACGCTGGAAACTGTTGAGATGCGCACATAGTGTACATCAGACTTAGCTGCATGACCGTCTCCGACACTGTAGCTTTTGAATAACTCCTGAATTTATTCAGAACATCCTCTATCTGCATCCTTGTTTGCTTGGACAAAGGTGTACTCAAACATGACCTAAAGTTACTCACTGTTTGCCTATAAAGTGAAAATAACCGATGTATCGAGAGAATGTTGTTTAGCTACCAGGGTGACCTACACCATTGCGATTGTCTTTCCTATAATTTTGTTCTTTATAAATATATGGATGGTATTACGTCCTTTAAAATAGCACCCAACATAATTTTTATTTTGCTTTCGGGGTCATTAAAATAAATGGGACGTTGTGTGTATGTTTCAATGACATTACAGAATCATCAGTGCGCTTCTGTACATATCTGTTTCCTTTTGCTATTTGAGATGGCGTGGTCAGCAGACGAGCTGGTCGGGTGCCCTTCTTGTCGCAACACAGTTAACCCCGCGAGTGAATATGTGTACCCAACAGTCTGCGTATAGTTTAAACCCACGTGAAAGAGTACGAATGTTTTTAAATGTTGGCGAATCATGTAAGTGAGGCGGCACTTGAGAACCAGTTCGGTATCGCTTATTGGAATGTGGTAAAGTTCCGGTTCACTTCATACACTGTAATTTACCATTTCCTTGTCATTTCTATAATCGTTCATAGCTTCACATAAGCAACAACACTCTGTTCTCAGCCATCCGTTCAGCACAAATACGAGCTGTACTAAACATGAAGCAGAGGGTCCTTACGTATATGTTACAGTATACTCAACCTCACTTAACATGAAGTTTTATGGTAATTGCCAGCGGTAAAAAATGACAAAGTTAAGGCCAAATTATTGACATTTATGATACTACATTGTTTCATTGAAGATGATCATAAACATTTCGTCCTTACTATTATCCCACGGATTTAAAAACTATACTCTTCGAGAAAAGTCGCTTGATAAGAGTGTAATGTTCCTTTTATCAGTGTTTCATCGGGGAAACTGCTAGGCACGCGATTGTTTTATCTGACGTAATTACGAGGCGGGCAGCAAGGAACTTCTTTTACTGGTGAACCTTTCTCCTTTGCTGTGCACTTCTTCACATCCACGTTAATTAAACGTTTTGTACCGAGAATAGACAAAAGTAGTGTACACAGAATAGAGCAAAATTTTCCAGGTAATCGTAGGTCAGAAATGGGCCATTAAGTATTTATAGCTGTGTAGCACCAGCCAAGAGCGCCGAAGTGTGAGCATTTAACCTGTTTCAGTACAGTGAACACTAGTTACTCTAAAGAGCGCAGTTACTGGTTAAATTAGCTCAAGTTAACTCTTTAAAATGAACAATTGAAGCTAGGTGAAGCTTCACATTTACTGCTGGTAATGTTAGAGGCTATTATTGTATAACGTTCATTAGGTAACGCTTGACCAATGAATCACCTTCGCTATTATTACCGTAATAAGGTAATTTATTAAGTTCTATAGCAATAGCATTGGTACTAGAAAGCACGAAGTTTTTACTAATGAAACACAAAGGTCACTTTAATTTTGTTTTTAAGTGAACTTCCCAGGCGCTTCAGTCCGGAACCGCGCGACCGCTACGGTCGCAGGTTCGAATCCTGCCTCGGGCATGGACGTGTGTAGTGTCCTTAGGTTAGTTAGGTTTAACTAGTTCTAAGTTCTAGGGGACTGATGACCTCAGATGTTAAGTCCCACAGTGCTCAGAGCCATTTTTTTAAGTGAACTTCGGGACTAACTAGTGAATCAGTAAACTAAGAATATGTGGAAAAGAGAAATTAATTTATTTTTAATTGCAACTATTTCAGTCAAATATTTTACAATAAATGTTCTGAATTTCTGTCACTAGCATCGCCGTAGAGATGACTCACGTGCCACCTGCAAAATTCCTGACGTGCTGTGGATGATTGTTATGGTTTTTAAATTTCTTGCCATCGGTATTTACGGACGTTGACTGGTGTTTCTCAAAGTGATCGTTCATTAAACACTACATGTTTTTCATCCAGTGAAGCCTGTGGCGCGAAGCCTGAGGCTTTACGTGTGTTTACGTAAGAATGGGAATTTTCTCTCGTGCCCATTTCATCCATGGTGATGGCGAGTTCAAAAATGGCTCTGAGCACTATGGGACTTAACATCTGTGGTCATCAGGCCCCTAGAACTTAGAACTCCTAAGGACATCACACACATCCATACCCGAGGCAGGATTCGGTGATGGCGAGTGTTCCCTGTTAATGGTTGTATGTGTATGAAAGCTGTGGTGGTGGTTGGGTTTGGGAGTAGTTAATGAAGTAATGAAACTTTGTCCCACAGCAATCAAGTTCATCACAGTGTCGGAGTGACATGGTGCAGCAATTGGTCACGTTTCCAGGTGGGAAGTATGTGTGACAGTGCGATTATTGTGGGCAAAAAGTCTTAATGGCACACTGTTTCGACGAGAAATTTTGGCAGTATGTGAACCAGATGTAATACCGTGTCCATCCGCAGCGAAATGGTGACAACACTTTGAACAAGGCTACACAGGCCTGGATAATACCGATACGGATCTCCAGATCTTGGACCATGGGATTTCCATATTTCCGGCAAACTGGAAGCATATCCGGAGGGAAAGATTTTCTGACGAGTACGATCATACAGCGGTTCTCGAACGGCTCCCTGACCAAGGAGCGTATTTATATTATTAAGGAATTGAACTTTTCTGTCGCTGTTTTCTGAGAATCGATGACTATGTTTAAGAGGTAGTGTCATGTATGTGTGTCAACTGGAAGTGTATTGCAACATTCTATAAGAGTTTCTTGGCCTGCAATAACAATGTGTAAGCTGCTTTTTGAAGTTCCCTTGTATATGAGTGGAACATAATCAGTAAATTATTTTTGAGAACGGTAGCATAATTCTCGGCTGTCTATCTGATTACGATTGTCTTTACGAGTATGATCTTTGTCCTCTACTTGATCTACACCAGCAAGCCTGCTGAGCGGTAGATCACTCCCCGAAACACAAATGATCTAATTAACGCAGTTAATGGAAAAGGATGGCCCTAGGCTTGAATTCCAGGTACCGTTATTCCCGTAATTTACTGTTAATTAACTTTACTAAGGAGATTTACTAATTGCAAATATAAAGCTTGGCCCAGGAAAATTACAGCATTTATTACAATGTCATAATGTGGACAAGCGATGAAGGACATTACAAGATGTCTAATAAAGAACACAACAAAACATCAAAGTGAGAGATGACACTAAGTTAAAATACGCGATGGTACGGTTGGCAAAAGTGATTTTGCAGGGAAAATGACATGCTAATACAGCACGACATAGCCGGGAAATGAAATCAGTAGTTGCATAGTCGTGGTGGAAGAGAAAATGAGATTACTCGCAATAGTACGCGTCCGCATAGTCATGAAAAGCCAAAACGAATTTTATGAAACAGTGCCAACTACTTAACTCTTCTCTGCTCTAACCAGTTGATGTCACTAGACATTATCATCAAAATGTGTGCGTGGACGACTAGAGCATGTTTACCAGATGAATATGTCGGCCCAGTCTGCTCCATCTGTCAAGATCTAACGTAGGTCTGCCACTAGAGATATCTGCAGAAAACTGTCTGCAACAAGAGTTCCATGGGGATGAAGTTCCGTACTACACTGAAATCTGCTACCAGAAAGCTGATACAGGGATGAGAATAGCACACGTCTCCTGTCCTATCATGGCTCAGTCTCCTTTGGAAAACCATGCCCACCATTGAGCAATAAGTTCACTTAGCCCTAGTTAATAGTTTATTTTTTATATTATTAAATTCTCGCGTACGGACTGCTTCAAAAGTCGTCTAGTCGTTCATTGTCCTCCTTTCGCCGTTCCGAGAATCACGGGGAAGATGGCCTGTGTCAAAACCTCATGTCCTAAACTACTAACCCGCCGTCTCCTCTCGGAAAAACTTTGGATAGCGGACTGCAACCTCCATTTCCTTTTCAGCGCACCCACATTGTAGCTTTCAGCACCTAAGTACAGACTTTTTTCTCTCTTTACATGTGCCTTTAGCCAACTCACCGCCCAAGGCACAATGCCTTTTATACACAATGCGTTACCGGAGACACCACGTTGTTAACACCCATTACTGCAGGAGTCAAGTTCCCATGGTTCTCTTTTTTATCGTATTAGCTGGGTCCAAGCGTTGTGGTTTGCTTTTCAAATTAATAACAGAAAAGTGCACGCGGAAAGAAAAGTGCCACATTCTGTACGAGGAACTACGCGCTACACGAAACTTCGTGACAGTCAAACAGTACTACTACCTACCCAGAAACGTTCGAAAATAATCGGCCAGCACCCTCGGCTGTGACTTGATTCAGTGCAAGATACCAGGAGACTATATGTGACGACGCACATCACATATACGACTCGGGAAACACGCAGATGCCATAAGATGAAACACATTAATCATCTCTACAGGGACAGCAACACAATATTGTAGTAGTAATAGCCCAAGACGAAAAGCTAAATAGCACAAAAAGTGTTATCTGTAAACCCAATGCCCAAAACTAACCACAGTTACATAACCCAGGCTGTCGTAAGCTACTGAAACAGAGAATTCTACGTGATAATTATTAACGTGCCTCTACAACAGGAACTATACATGCGATCACCTCTCGAATAGGTAATGAAACCCAGAAAAACAAGTTGGTCGCACTACTAAGAAGTATAAGCGACATCACCGACGATCAACACAAATCGGTGGGAAAACCCTGCAGCCCTAGTACCCCTTATAGACAAAAATAGGCAGTGGCATCTATACTGGGTGATCAAAAGTGTCCGGACACCTCACTGGAAATGACTTACAAGTTCGTAGCGCCCTCCATCGTTAATGCTGGAATTCAATATGGTGTTGGCCCACCCTTGGCCTTGATGACAGCTTCCAATCTCGCAGGCATACGCTCAATCAGGTGCTGGAAGGTTTCTTGGGGAATGGCAGCCCATTCATCACGGAGTGCTGCACTGAGGACAGGTATAGATGTCAGTCGGTGAGGCCTGGGACAAAGTCGGCTTTCCAAAACATACCAAAGGAGTCCTATAGGACGCAGGGCAGGACTCTGTGCATGCCAGTCCATTACAGGGATGACAAACCACTCCGCCACAGGCCGTGCGTTATGAACAGGTGCTCGACCGTGTTAAAAGATGCAGTCGCCATCCCCGAATTGCTCTTCAACAGCAGGAAGCAAGAAGGTGCTTAAAACATCAACGTAGGCCTGTGCTCTGATAATGTCACGCAAAGGAACAAGGGCTGCAAGCCAACTCCACACGACCACACGATAACAACACCGTCTCCGAATTTTACTGTTGGCAGTACATACGCTGGCAGATGACGTTCACCGGGCATTGTATACTGTTAATCGTCACTCCACACAACGTTTTTCTACTGCTGAATCGTCCAATGTTTGTACTCCTTACACCAAGCGTGGCGTCGTTTGGCATTTACCGGCGTGATGTGTGGCTTATGAGCAACTGCTCGACAATGAAATCCAAGTTTTCTCAACTCCCGCGTAACTGTCATAGTACTTGCAGTGGATCCTGATGCAGTTTAGAATTCCTGTGTGATGGTCTGTATAGATGCCTGCCTATTACACATTACGACCCTCTTCAACTGTAGGTGGTATCTGTCAGTCAACAGATTAGGACGGCCTATACGCTTTTGTGCTGTACGTGTCCCTTCACGTATCCTATTCACTATCACATCGGGAACAGTGGACCTAGAGATGTTTAGGAGTGTGTAAATCTCGGTTACATACGTAGGAGACAAGTGACACCCAATCATCTGACCACGTTTGAAGTCCGTGAATTCAGCGGAGCGCCCCATTCTGCTCTCTCACGATGTCTAATGACTACTGAGGTCGCTGTTATGGAATACCTGACAGTGAGTGGCATCACAATGCACCTAATATGAAAAATGCATGTTTTTGGAGATGTCCGGATACTTTTGATCACATAGTGTACAAGGAACCTAGATCAACCTTATGCTGAAGTGACTGTAGGGGATCCGAGACCCTCGTACATAAAGTGCGAATAACAAATGATGGACGTGTAACACTTATCATACAGAGTAAGTTGAATGGATAAAACACATAACTTTCTTTAAATCAGTCTTGGTACATTACAGTTATACAAAATTTACGTTGGTGAGGGCACATAACCATGTGGGAAACACTGAAATCCTAAGGATAATTAATTAAAAATAATAAACAATAACAGCGTAAGTGCCCACCAAGAGTAATCTGCCGTCAACGTACGAACCATAATGGCAAAGACCAACGGAGTCTTCAAATGGAAACAGTACAACTTATTAAGCTTGTTACGCCAGCAAGTGCAGCCAAAAAGTCAAGCTCAGCCGGTTTCCATAACTACCTGCCGAAAAGCCACATAACTCACTCACAGTCATGTAAATATTGCAATGAAATTTCATACACAAGAGGTAATTTCGTACCAGTAACAAGCCCGCCAATGATCAGAAGCAAACCAAAGATTATCAAGCGCAAGCCGTTGCAAAGGAAACTGTGCATCTTAACAGCCTGTAGCGATACGTCAACAGCAACTCTAATTATGCTGGTTAAATGGTCAAGTATAGAGCGAAAAACAGGGAACTCAAACCGGACAAAGCCTAATCGCATTTAGAGGCCATAAACCCACACAAACCCAGATAATTAAATGCCGTAGTCGAATTCGTGTGATATACAGTGGCGTGCCTATCTAACACTAAAAACCCCAAAACCTTACAGCGGCTAATTGCAATATATCACGAAAAGTCTCAAAAAAGGAATTGTTCTTCGATATAATTCGTTCATTAATGATGGTTGAGAGATGCTTATCTGCGTGAATATATATTTCTAAATCACAGTATCCATAGTTCCTTCTTTGTCTATGAAGTGTAGTACTTTCAAATTTTCTTCTGTACTGATCTCACCATGTTTGGCTTTCCTTATGTGTTCTTTAAACTTGGAATGTTTACTGCTGTAGCGCTGTGAGTCCACGGAACCGCTCTCTGAAATTCCTCCTGTGTGGTCAACATATATTTCATCACAGTCGCTGCATTTTATTTTATATATTCCTGACTTCGACATTAAGTCAAAATTTTCAGTAGTACGGAACTGTACAGTGAAAAGTTTGTATCTACTCATAAGCCCAACATTCAGCTTAGTTTTACAGAAGGCCTGCGTGATCTTATCAGAGATGGGACTTCTATTCTCAATGCTCGAGTGAGCCCCATCACCACTTCCTCTCTGAGAAAGGTAGCTAATTAGGAACTTTCGTACCTACCTTTCTATGGATTGTATCATAGTTTGAAACTGTATCCTTCAACATATTCTTTTCTTTCTGAACGTCTACAGCATCAATTGATATCTCGTATAATCTGCTAACGAGGCTATGAAAAATAGTAGTTTTGTACCTATCAAAATGAACAGGGCTCGCTGGAACAGCGGCATCAGAAGTCGCAGACTTCCTACATACGGTGAAACTAAGGTCATTATTCTTATTAATCAACTTTAAGTCCAAAAACTGATTCTATCATCTACCAATTGTTGACATCACACATGAACATATTGCTCTGGTGCAAGTCGTTGAACATGTGTAAGAGTCTCTCAAGTCCATTACCTACACAATTATACAATAAAACAGTGTCATCCACATATGAGTAGTAGCACTTAATCACAACATTCAACTCTGCGTGCTGTGTAAACGCAACCCTTCAAAGCTGATAAGGAAAACGCAAATCTCATTCAAAAATAATTGAACGATAGAACTAAATCTGGTAACCGTCTGATCTCAATTTATTTTTGCCAGGGATAGCGTTTTCAACTTTAAGAGGCTATGTTTCACAATGTTAATTGTTTCTGCTATCAGTACATTGGTATAAAAGTCACTTCATTTAACGAAATCCATTCGTGGCTTACCGGGATCGTTACATCTTTCAACCGAAAAAGTAACTTAAAAAACAAAACTACTATCTAGCATATCATTAAATTCTTTACATAACTAAATACAGGTGTGTCAATATAATTCATTATAGGTTTCATTGGAATATTACCCATATGCACCTTAGGTTAAGCCCTGAGCATAAGCACATGTGGGTCTACCTTTCCTACTCTTCTAGACAATTTCCCGTTGAACATAAATTACGCACCTTTGATCGCCTGTTTAATTTTTACACTGAAGTATTTAGTCGAATCATGATTAAGTTCAGTGATAACATTACTTTTAAAAAATTCATCGACTTTCCAAATGTAATCTCTCATATACATTATGAAAATTATATTCTCTTTGCCAGCTTTAACCGCTGTAGCGTCTTTTAAATTAACCTTTTTTTTCGTTTTACATAAAATCATCTCATCGCTTGTGCATCTATTGGTACTACATTCCCGCTGTGATTAATATTATTTTCAAGTAAGGTAAGAACATCAGCCAAAATATTTCCAACGGCTAGATGACGCTTTTTGTGTCAAAAATGATACCATGTTTAGAATAAACATCGTTTGTATTATAATGCAGCTGTTAGTTTCTATTTTATTTATTCAAATATTCTATATCTGGCTATTGTCCCACCATCTTCGATGGATTACCATATTGGAACCTATGATTTCCGATTCCTACGGACTTGGTACAGTTTATTGTCTTGCTCTCGTATGTTAATGCGTCTGTGTCCCTTGGTTTCATTCTGTTATATTTCCTCATGAACGTTTCTAAGTTCATGGTCCTGTATGTGTATGTTCATACATACGTGGCTATTGGTTTCACTGATTTACTTGTACTAGGCTACTTTATAGGCTGTTGTTACTACGGATAGAGGGTTAGTAGCAGGTGATGTTCTTCAGTAACTGCTCATCAATGCATATCATGTACGTTACTTTCAACCCTGTGGATACATATTGACAGTGGACGGTACTAGTGTTGGATACGTTGTTTTACGCCCATTACATTTCCTGGAGCTTGTAAAAAGATTGGTGACTTGTTTTATTGTAACTTTGCAGGTATTGCATACTTATGGCCTTTTGCTTGCAAAAGTTACACATTGGCTATGCTATTGTGTTTGTGGATCATAGGGTTCTGACTGGGTGTTTATAGATTTTTGTGACTTCAACGCTGCTTGTATAATAGGTTTTAGACCTATGCATTGAAGGTGATTATAATATGTTTGATATTATTTCAAATGTTCAAATGTCTGTGAAATCTTATGGGCCTTAACTGCTAAGGTCATCAGTCCCTAAGCTTACACACTACTTAACCTAAATTATCCTAAGGACAAACACAAACACCCATGCCCGAGGGAGGACTCGAACCTCCGCCGGAACCAGCCGCACAGTCCTTGACTGCAGCCCCCTTGACCGCTCGGCTAATCCCGCGCTGCTTGATATTATTTGTGTGTGTTTGCATTATCCAGTGGACGTTTGTTCATTAGGTTTTGTTGAATTTGTTTATTCCAACCATTTTGTTTTATATTATTAAATTGTTTTGCTTTATTGTTGGTACATCCTGCTTTGTTAGCTTTGCTGTAGTAATTCATTGTGTGTGTGGGCTCCACTCAGATATATTACATCACTGAAATATGTAATTATTGTATGTGCGTGTGTCTATATATATATATATATAAAACCTGGCGAGGAATGACTGCTAGATACATGCACGATGGATGTAGTATCAGAGTGGATGCTGTCCATGTGAAGAATGGGGAAGCTGCGCCATCTATCTGAGTTTCACTGAGGACAGATTGTGATGGCCAGGAGGTATGGCATGAGCATTTCAGAAAATGCATGACTTGTCGGGTGTTTGTAGAGTGCTGTGGTGAGTATCTTCAACAAGTGGCAAAACCAAAGTGGAACCACATCCAGACATCGTGGTGTTGGGCGCCACAGCCTCATTACGAACGTCAGACATCGTAGGCTGTGCAGACTGGTAAAACAGAAACAGAACAGAACTGACAGGAGACATTAATGCTGGACAGAGTACACGTGTGTATGAGCACACAGTGCACTGAACACTCCGAATTAAGGGCCTCCATACCCGATGATCCATGCACCTGCCAATGCTAACACCACGACATCAGAGACTGTGGTTCAAATGCGCACGTGACCATCGACATTCGATGTTGGCGCGGTGGTAGACAATTGAGTGCTCTGACGAACGCCGATATTTTCTTCATTATACCAATGGGAGGTCGCAAATTCGTCGTCTTCCAGGGGAATACGTCCCTGACACCTGTACTGCAGGACGGAGAAAAGACAGCGGCGGCTCCATTATACTCTGGGGAACATTCAGATGATTATCCGTGGGTCCTCTGAAGCTCATGCAAGGCACCATGGTGGCGAAGGAGTATCGTACACTGGTGTCAATACCACGTACACCGTTCATTACCATTATGTTTCCCGATGGTAGTGGCATTTTTCAACAAGATAATGCGCTGTCTCATAACGCCAGCTCGCCGGCCGCTGTGGCGAACGGTTCTAGGCGCTTCAGTCCGGAACCGCGCTGCTGCTACGGTCGTAGGTTCGAAGCCTGCCGCGGGCTTGGATGTGTGTGATGTCCTTAGGTTAGTTAGGTAAGTAGTTCTAAGTCAAGGGGACTGATGACCTCAGATGTTAAGTCCCATAGTGCTTAGAGCCATTTGAACCATTTCATAAGGCCAGCAGTGTGATGAAGTGGTTCGAGGAACACAGTGGCGAGACCCAATTGGTGTGCTGGTCACGCACCTCACCAGACCTGGACCCACTCGAACATATGTGGGATGTAATTGAATGTGGCGTTGGAGCTCATCGTCCTGCTCCTCGGAATATAAGGGAACTAAGTGACTTGTGTGTGCTGGGGTAGTGCCAACTTCTCTCAGCGACCTAATACTTTTTATATCATTGATTGATGGATTAAAGCTCTTTGACTTAAAAGTTAAATTCAAAGGGAAAATCAACAATTATTTCAAATTGATGCACTGATAACACAAAAAATAAGCATATGTTTTGAAAACATGTGTCATTTCTGCAATGCCACGTAGGTTCGCCGCTGTTACCCGTGCTAAAAGTGGGCATACTGGCTGTTAGATAGGTGGTTACAATTTTCTGGTAGATCAGTCAATATAACCAGTACAGTTTTGATGCTGAACTTTGCTTTGTATGTGTACCGATAGTATATTTTTATTATGTAATTGGTTCAAATGGCTCTGAGCACTATGGGACTTAACATCTATGGTCATCAGTCCCCTAGAACTTAGAACTACTTAAACCTAACTAACCTAAGGACATCACACAACACCCAGTCATCACGAGGCAGAGAAAATCCCTGACCCCGCCGGGAATCGAACCCGGGAACCCGGGGGCGGGAAGCGAGAACGCTGCCGTACGACCACGAGCTGCGGACTATTATGTAGTTCGTCCGTAATGTGATTTACCCCTGTTTTAATCACAAACTGTAATTTTTGTTGCCAGGACTCTCATTGTACTTGACTATCATGCTATGTCTATTTCCATATACAAGGGGCCTGTATACGACGGTTTTTCGCGTTGAAACTGGTAGTGTTGAATAAACGACATTTTCGTTACAATACAGCTGTTGGTCAAAATTTTGAACAGAACTGCGAAACAGCAACCGTGTAAATCTGAAGAGGTTGAAAGATCAGCCAACCGGTTGCAAATGGGAAAAAAGTGAAAATGATCGTATGGCATTGATGGCCAGGACGCCCCATTCGGAGGAGTTAGGCCTCCGTATTTCAAGTCCTTTTTAGGTGACGCCAAATCGACGACTTGCGAGTCAATGACGATGAAAATGATGATGAAGGACACACAACACCAAAGCTTTACTAGCCCTTGGCCATTTGCAACTGATTGGCTGATTTTTCAACCTCTTCACAGCTGTTGGTTTCTATTTTCATTATTTGAGTATTTCTTGTCTGGCTTCTGTCACACCATCCTCGAAGGGTCATCAGAAACAATTTTCCTTGTTCCAGAGATGGAGCCATGCACAATCTCCACCCAGAACACCACCGGGCCATCAGAACCGCTGTCGGTATCCATTTCACTGGAGCGGCCTACAGCAGCTCCATATACCACGTCAGGTCAGTCACATATGGAAATGAATACCATCCTCCCAACTGCCCCAGCCACCAGCGCCCTATCTGCCACTTCCAGGGACGTCAGGGCCAGCTTCACCAACTCCTCCCCCTGCTGGCGGGGAAGGTATGCTGTAGTGAGGCTTACCACCTGCATTGAAAGCGACCAACGTCACATTAGTGCTTTAAAGATGTCCATCACACAGGGAACAATTTTCCGGAGGACAAAGGGCCATGCTCTGCCCATTCGCTAAGTGGTGACCCTCGTGCTGCTGTGGGTCGTGGGCAACGCAGAACTACTGCATTCTCTTCCACAAATGGTTGAAATGGCTCTGAGCACTATGGGACTTAACATCTGAGGTCATCAGTCGCCTAGAACTCACAACTACTTAAACCTAACTAACCTAAGGACATCACACATGTCCATGCCCGAGGCAGGATTCGAACCTGCTACCATAGCGGCCGCGCGGTTCCAGACAGAAGCGCCTAGTACCGCTCGGTCACACCGGCCGGCTTTCTTCCACAAGACAGGTGATCGGAAGTAGGTCTACATGCATCCTAGCGCTGAGTAGCATTTAGACTAGACCAAATCACTTTTTGTCGATAAGGTGCCGATTCCACCAGGATTGCATCAGTCATGATCTTCACTCGAAAACCGTCTCCACTATGTAGCTGCCATTCATGTCTCACTTAGCGATCCTTGGAGCTGCCAGCTGTAAATAGCACTGATCTATTTCCGGAAGTGAATCATTTTATGTTTTTCTGCAGTCCAGATAGCGTAGGCATGCTATCAATCTCTGATAAATAAACTTGTTCAGTCAGAGCTACGTGAATATGTCTTGGCCGCCGTTGGTGGATTTATAAAATACTATACTCATGCATCGACTTAGGACCTGTGTGGAACAGAAGGAACTTATGAGAGGATATAGGGAAAGATTCTATGGAGTCGTTTTTCATAGGTTTTGTTCTGACGTATTTTGAGCTTTCTTGATATCAGGGACTAAATTTGGTTTGTTGATTGACACTTGGAGTGGTTTCAATGCTGTGGCGATTATCGTCCTTTCGATGCGAGCTAATGTGAACTTTGGGACTGGAATGGGAGTACATGTAAAATGAAAGACATGGTTTGCCGACGTCAGCGAAAGATTCGTGAAGAAGAAGGATCATCGAGTTAACTAGTTTTACAAGTAATGACTCTCAAAGGCTGAAACTGACAGTTCGTTTCTAATTAAAAGTCGTTATTACTATTATTAGCGCTGGTGGTGGTGGTGGTGGAGGTGGTGGTCATAGTGGTCGTCGTTAGGAATGCTAGATGTACGTAAATTAAAAGGGAAAGAAACTGGATTTTCCAATATGTTTCCTTGTCCCCCCATAATTCGCCACTGCAGCCCACATGCCTCCGCCAGAGCCTTATTCCACTGGAATTCTTCTGTCCAGCTATTCCTAATCCTTATTCTCGATGTGTTATTTTCTTATAATTTCACAACAGTATTTAGCAATTTTTGATCTAACTCTATCTCTTTCTATTTTTCCCACAGTTTGTCGGTCGGTACATTAGTATATGCTTTTTCTAGGTCAATCAGTGTAACATCCACTGCAGTCAAACCTTTGTGTGTTTTTTACATATTGGTTTCATTTTGAGGAAGTTGTCCGTTACCAATCTTCTAGCTCCGTATCCTGCTTGCTCTTCTGGCTGCTTGTGAGTTGCAATTTTCCCTTCCAGAGCTTCGAGTGAAGTTTTCCAACGAAACGGATCACTGCCAATCCCCTATAATTATTTGACTCACTGCTTGACCCTTTCTTATGTACAGCACTTGTGTAACATGTTTTTCATTTCTATGGAACATCTTTTCCATATAATGCTCTTTCAAACACCCTTCTCAGCAGCAGTTTCAGTGGAGCAAACCTAACCAGCTCTGGTTATAGTGACCGGTATCTTGGTGCCTCCTTCATCTTACAGCTACTCACAGCCTGTTGAATAACTTTTATATCTGAACGCCATAGCTCCTGCTGTTCCACCCTCACCTCGCTATTTTGTGGAAATTCAACCCGATTTTCCTGGAGTAATTCTTAAAAAACGTCATCCATTGACCTTGAATAAAATTATTATGATGTAACTTGTCACTAGTTCACACTCGCAGTAATTTGATTGTTCTCGATGCCTCAGCACTACGAGCCCCACCAACCATCCTCATCATTCTACCCAAGCCGTACTTTTCCTTTTTAACACTTATCTTTTTACTTCTCTCTTTAGTGACCTATATCTGTCTCTACATTGATTGTCATTCATATTCAGGATCGCCATACAAACTTCTGTTTTTCCATTCAGTCATCTATGCTGTTTCTGCATTCCACCAATCTGGTTTAGTCTTCTTCTCATATTCTCCTAGGGCTTCTTTCGCGGCTTCACCTACAGATTTCTGGATACGCTCGTATTCCTCTTCTACTGTTCCCTCTGCACTCTCCAGTTTGTTTGCCAGTTGCTGTTGGTATAAGTACTTAGTACTAACTTCCCTTAAACTCTCTTACACTTCATGTTCTCACATTGGTTCTTGTGTTCGCCATTACTCCAAAACGTATAGCAAATATAAATCTAGCATTCCACAATCTGCCCCTCTTTCTACTCCGACATCCTGAATTTCTAAACTGGTCTTTTGCCTCAAGATTACATAATCAACCATTGATTTCAACCCTCTTGTATGTTTATACGTTGAGAATTTGTATATATCATTATGTGGAAAGAATTTATTATCTACTCTTAATTCATACTGTGTAATAAGTCCACCTGTCATTTCCCTTTCTCAGTCCTACCATTCTCGCCATATATCCAAATAGCGTTAATATTCCTCTCTTTTGCTACTCTGATATTAAAATATCATGCCAATATCAGTCCATGGACGCTAGGAAACGCTTCTATAGTCTCTATCAGCATCTATTCAAACTTTACTTTTACCTTCAGCGGCGAGTCTTCAGTAGGGGCATACACTTCCACTACCGCTATTTTCATGGCTCTAGCTCTCAGACTGAGTTTTATCAACCTTCCATACCTGTTTTCCACGGGATTACATATTTTGACCCCCGTGTGTTTAAAATGAGGACTTCTCTTTCCCTGGCCCTACTGCTTTTGTACACTCCATTAAAATAATGAGCGAACTCAAGCAGATATTCGCAACCAGTACCTTTCTTTTTTGTTTCAGAAAATACAGGTTCATCAATGTTGTGCTGTCTTTTGTCCATTAGAACCTCTTGTTGTTTATTAAGAATGGCTCTGAGCACTACGGAACTTAACTGCTGAGATCATCAGTCCCCTAGAACTTATAACTACTTAAACCTAACTAACCTAAGGACATCACACACATCAATGCCCGAGGCAGGATTCGAACCTGTGACCGTAGCGGTCGCGCGGTTCCAGACTATTGCGCCTAGAATCGCTCGGTCACTCCGGCCGGCTATTAAGAATGCCCTGTACATTCTAGATATCAAAATTTGAAATCCATTTTCGTTTCCATTGTCGAATTCCATTAAACGATCCGAGAATTGAGGCATATTAGTGGATGTTTTAGCTGGGCGTCTACGGATGGGGAGCTGGTCCATCGCACAGCACCAACGTGGAGGACCAGGCTTTGTCATCAGAGTTTTCTTCTGCTGCAAGACTGGCTTCACCATGCCTCAGAGTTCTCCCCACCCTTTGATGAAGAAGACAGGAAAGGAGTAACTAAGACAGCAGGAGCGACTGAGTTAGTTTGTTTACCCATCGGATCTTGTGGAAAAGCAAAGGAAAGGGAATGACAGGTAATTGCAGGAAACACTTCGTAGCAAGGGTGGCCCTACCAGCAGTTACGCTACCAACGACATAGCCCCCAGTTTTATCGAAGCACGCAGACTTCCCCAGCTGCAAGCACAGTTCTTTGTTAAGACGGTGAACCCTGGGGAGGTTCTTGCCCTTATTAATACCATAATTCCCTGTCAAGTAAACAAGTGCTGTGTGAAGTTTTCAAGAAGTGAGCTCCGATTCAAGGGCAAATCTTCCCTTTTAGCATCTGCCAAAGGCGATCCCGCTTGTCTGCTTTAACGGATTCCTTTTTGCACTCATGTGGATGATCTCACACTTTTCGTTATTTAGGTTCAACTGCCAATTTTCGCACCATTACGATATCTTTTCTAAACCGTTTTGCAATTTGTTTTGATCTTCTGATGATTTTATTAGTCGATAAATGACAGCGTCATCTGCAAACAACCTAAGACTGCTGCTCAGATTTGTCTCCTAAATTGTTTATGTAGATGAGGAACAGCAAAGGGACTATAATACTGCGTTGGGGAACGCCTGAAATCACTTCTGTTCTACTCGATGACTCCGTCAATTACTAAGAACTGTGACCTCTCTGACAGGAAATCACAAATCCAGTCGCATAACTGTGACGATATTTCATAAGTACGCAATTTCACTACAAGCCGCTTGTGTGGTACAATGTCAAAAGCCTTCCTGAAATCCAGAAATATGGAATCAATCTGAAATCCCTTGTCAATAGCACTCAACACTTCACGCGAATAAAGAGCTAGTTGTGTTTTTTAAATCCATGTTGACTGTGTGTCAGTAGAACATTTTCTTCAACGTAATTCATAAAGTTCGAACACAATATATGTTCCAAAACCCTGCTATACATGGACGTTAATGATATGGGCCCGTAATTTAGTGGATTACTCCTACTACCTTTCTTGAATATTGGTGTGTCCTTTTACAATGTGCTGGTTTTTGTACACTTTTATCCACGCTGCACTTAGCACATATATCCTTCATCCTGTCTATTTTTGTTAGAATATTTTGTGGGTCCTCAGTTAACCGTGAGAAAATTTGAAAAACTTGTTCTCTTAAGTTACACAACCCATTCTCTGGTCATTTCAAAAAGCTAAAAGTAAGGATGGTCTTCTTGTAAGGTTTTAACGCTGTGAATCACCAAGGACGCACAGACAACAACAAGCTTTGGGTCGTTCTCAAGGATTCGCACCTACTGCACTACTGGCCATTAAAATTGCTGCACCACGAAGTCATGCAGATGATAAACGGGTATTCATTGGACAAATATATTATACTAGAACTCACATGCAATTTGGGTGCATAGATCCTGAGAAATCAGTAGCCAGAACAACCACCTCTGGCCGTAACAACGGCCTTGATACGCCTGGGCATTGAGTCAAACAGAGCTTGGATGGTGTGTACAGGTACAGCTGCCCATGCAGCTTCAACACGACACCACACTTCATCAAGAGTAGTGATTGGCGTATTGTAACGAGCCAGTTGCTAGGCCACCATTGACCAGACGTTTTCAGTTGGTGAGAGATCTGGAGAATGTGCTGGCCACGGCAGCAGTCGAACATTTTCTGTATCCAGAAAGGTACGTACACGACCTGCAACACGCGGTCGTGCATTATCCTGCTGAAATGTAGGGTTTCGCAGGGATCGAATGAAGGGTAGAGCCACAGGTCGTAAAATATCTGAAATGTAACGTCCACTTTTCAAAGTGCCGTCATTGCGAACAAGAGGTGACCGAGACGTGTAACCAATGGCACCCTATACCATCACGCCGGGTGATACGCCAGTATGGCGATGACGAATACACGCGTCCAATGTGCGTTCATCGCGATGTCGCCAAACACGGATGCGACTATCATGATGCTGTAAACAGAACCTGAATTCATCCGAAAAAAATGACGTTTTGCCATTCGTGCACCCAGGTTCGTCTTTGAGTACACCATCGGAGGCGCTCCTGCCTGTGATGCAGCGTCAAAGGGTAACCGCAGCCATGGTCTCCGAGCTGATAGTCCATGCTGTGCAAATGTCGTCGAACTGGTCGTGCTGATGGTTGTTGTCTTGCAAACGTCCCCATCTCAGGGATCGAGAAGTGGCTGCACGATCCGTTACAGCCATGCGGATAAGATGCCTGTCATCTCGACTGCTAGTGATACGAGGCCGTTGGAATCCAGCACGGCGTTCCTTATTACCCTCCTGAACCCACCGATTCCATATTCTGCTAACAGTCACTGGATCTCGACCAACGCGAGCAGCAATGTCGCGATACGATAAACCGCAATCACGATAGGCTACAATACGACCTTTATCAAAGTCGGAAACGTGATGGTACGCATTTCTCCTCTTCACACGAGGCATCACAACAATGTTTCACCAGGCAACGGCGGTCAACTGCTGTTTGTGTATGAGATACCTGTTGGAAACTTTCCTCATGTCAGCACGTTGTAGGTGCCACCACCGGCGCCAATCTTGTGTGATTGCTCTGATAAGCTAATCATTTGTATATCACAGCATCTTCTTCCTGTCGGATAAATTTCGAGTCTGTAGTACGTCATCTTCGTGGTGTAGCAATTTTAATGACCAGTAGTGTATATCTTCTCAGGCACTGTCTGTAGCCTTATCGTGTGGCGAAACGCGTTCCTCTGTCTCCTTGCGAGTCTCTTGCAGGCACATAACACTATACTGCAACAACACTATGCTTTGGCTTTCGCAGTACAGGTGTAGCTGCACTGTTTAATACAGCAGGTATGTGAGTATATTCGGGTGGATGGTCGCAGCTGTGGTGACAGTGCGGCGTCGGCCATGCAGTGGGGGTCGCCACCTGACAACAGCCAGCTGCAGGTGTGTCAGCCCCACACAAGTCTTCGCCTGTCGCCGCCACCTGTGGACGCCCGACAGCGGCGCCTGCTGAATAAAACACCGACCACTCTCCGCGCGCGGACACCGACCGCCAGTGTTAAGGGCCGGGGACCAGCCACCGCGACCCCAGCCGTAAAGAGTATTACGTAACAACGGGGTAACACCGCGCTCACCGCGCTATTCGGAGGCCAGTTCTACTATTTGCAGGTTTCCCTATGCAAAGCGTGTCTCTCGATTTTCTCCAGTATACATTTGTGGCGTCACACATCCTCCAGCCCTCTCCTGCGCCTGTGCGCGGTTTACGACCGTCTAAGGAGCGATCCTAAAACACTGCTGTTTGCAGAGTCCAGTGATTTTCATTGGAGTGTAAATAAGGAATCAATCTGCTTTTAGTTCCATGTACTTCAGCAGAGCAATGTAAAGCGATAACAAACAGAAATCTCTTCTCCAGTGTTAACAAGCAAGATCCGGTCTGACTCTGAGTGGTAGTGTGAATTAGGGGTTTCCGCAGGGCTATGTTCTTGGTCCGCTGCTTTTGCTGAAATAAGTACTTCAACATACTTCATAAACGAGAGGGGATGTGGAAACAAATGCTTGTGCAAATAATATTTTGAAAGATTCCAGTATTTTCGTATATGGTTGATAGTCGCTACTATCTACCAAGACAGTTAAATAGCTACGTTTTTAAATGGAACCCAATACGATGTATTCGTACTTGATAATTGCTCAGAACTGGGAGTGGCTGCTAATGGGACTTTTGTATATTATTGCTGCAAAAGTTTCGAAAAAATTCAAAACATCTTCAGCGAAGAGATAAATACCAACAGTATGACTATTTCTGCCACGTCACCCGATATAATGGGGAAGTTTAGGTTGATTTGAGCTTTTCTGACACACCTGCTCTTCGCATTCGGAACATTTAGCGGATATTAGTGCTAAAACTTCCATTCGTAACACTGCTTAGCCTCGTTTGTATCTTTTATATTTCCAAGATATATTTAATGTTATTAAATATTTTACTGGTCCACTCAATACTTTCTTCAGTCCGCAGAAGGGTAGAAAGTAACTGTAACATCCTTAGGATTTTCGGTCTTGGCTAACACTCAGCGGTAGAGCAATGAGATTGTTCTTTATTATGTATCGGTATCCACGTTACAAACATAACATTGATGAACTGCACTCGCGACTTGTGCAAGATATTTACTTCACCAAATATCGTAATTAAATCGTTTGTAATCGATGGTTTATTATTTGCTATTTAAATATTAATGATGAGTTCAAATTACTTCCAGCAACACCAAATTCTCTATAGACTGGTTGTAATCTCAAATCTATAATCAGTCGTAACAGTGTTATTGATTCCTAACGTGTAGGAGTTTCTATATAAGCGCCGAGCGCTTCAGTCAAATAACAGCGCAGCACGTTATCTCTATAAATAATTTTGTAAAACTTGAATGATAATTGCGTGAATTGACACGATATGCTGGTTTATTACAAAATATTAGCACTTTCTAACAGAGTCGTGAGGAGGAAGCTTTACCAGGTGTTGGGGGGAATTATAAATTATATGCTTCGTAAATATCGCCTAGTTCCATAGTCCATTAGTTATTACGAATGAAATTGTTTATCTGTATTCACTTCCTAAATAACGTTAACTTCAGGTTATCTAATTAAAAGTCACTTCTGTCTAATGTATGCAAGTCCTCTATCTGAATTCTAAATAACGTAATATTTGAAGTCAAAGTATCGTTACACTGCGTCATAGTAGATCGCAATAATCAATTCTGAAAAAAAAATCTAATTGCGCCTACACATACGAGCATTCAAAAGTATGACCTGCTTCGGCTAACTCTCGTAATGTAGTGACAATGGATTGAATTATCCTTAGTCATTACTCACGAATCTCAAAGAGTACTCACACGGAGTATTCTTTGGCAACGTTGGTTCTACTTCGCTAATTTTAATTATAATGATTTTGCGATTTACTATGATTTTGAATGTTGAGTTTGATTTTACTGGAATCCTATCTTTCTTCCGTATGTTAAGAAATTACTAAGTATTAGATTCCTCATTCAGTTACTGGTTAATATCCAAATAATAGTGTCAACTGGAAATTTATTTGCTTGTTCATTTTTCATGGAATTTGGAACTTGTTTTGGGGAAATCTTTGGGAATTTTGGAGCTAATTTTTGATTTTCATTTCTCGTCCGAGGAAGTGGCATTCCATAACTCTATTAATAAACGGTAAGAAACTAAATCCTTTGCATAATATCACAGTCACAAAGCTTCTTTAGATAACTTTGACCAACTGACCAATGAGATTTCTCGTTTGTGGCTCAGAAATATATCGATATGCCGGCGATGTAAATGTCAGTGCGAAATACATGATTTCATAAGAAAAGAAGTGAATAACTATAGATAACAATATGTTATGTTGTTGCAATGAATCACAGTGCAAACTACGTTGACGGGAAGATCATCACTTCAGTTTTGGCATCAGTAGGACGAAATCGTGTGGAATACAGTTACTGGCCTAAACGCCATGCACCATTGTGAGAGGCTCAAACTTAAACATCCCCACGCCAGTTTCTTAGTCAGTGAGGCGAGGTGGCTACATTTGCCTTACTTCTCTACATACATGTCATTGTATTCTACATTCATTGATTAGGGTCATGTATACTAAAGAGCTACATTTATACAAAGTGCACGAAGAAAGAATAACTTATCTGTTAGACGTCTGAAGCAAACCAATGGGGGACTGCAGCGCAGCATAACTTATGACATCAGTAGCTTAATTATTTACACCTGAAAGAAATTATGCTATTAATCCAGTTCCATGTCACGTCACTATATTATAGCCAATGAATTTTATTTCAAGACATTAACAAAAAATGTCACTTCGCCCTTTGTTGTTCCTAAAATTCAGTCAACTCCTCCATACGTAGTATCTTTCGTTCACACTGCTCCTGATACTTTTTAATTTTTTTTCTGCACACGAATTATTTTAAATTTAGTATTTTTTCATAAGTTGTTTTCATAGTTTTCTTTTAGATTCTCCGGTACGTCCTTTTCGGAATTTTCCTGACGACTGTGATGCAAGTTATCGTTCATTTCGTTTTCCAAATATGCTTAAAATCGTTTTGTTTTTCTTTTTGTATTCATTTTCTAATGACGTTCAAATGACTTTAACCTTCGCTTGCTAATTATAATCTGCCAAATTTCTGTATTACTTCTCCTTCTCCATCTATATATTTTTGTCATTGCACGCACCATTCCTGTTGCAGTTCATCTTTCTAGTGCTTCTAATTTATCTACTTCATAGCATCCCGTTAATATGTCTCATGCGTATAAAACTAAAATAATGAATCATAGAGGATTAACTTGTAACGTTTCAAAGTCGGCGAGGGCCTTAGTAATGGAGTAGAATCTTTTCTCGGGGAAGGACAAGGAAAAAATTAGCCCTGTTTTTCCAGGGGAACCAACCTGGCCATAAACGATTAAAGAAAATCACGGAAAACCTAAACGTTGATAACTGGTCGGGAATACGAACCACTATCCTCCCGTATAAGAATCAAGCGTCTTACCAATTCGTCACCGGTACCTATCGGTATAAAAATTCCTAGATATGCAACTTGTATTAAAGAAATTCTTTGTTAAACCGCATGATTTTTCCATTCTATACATATCTTTTTATCGCTGCTGCCGGTCTAGTGCTTACGCCTTATCGTCCAACTTTCAGAGTGCTTGAGGAGCTGGGTACATATTCGACAAATGTGGGTTTCCAAATTACGGATATGCTTCCATGATTTCCAGAAATCGCCTAAGGCAAATGAAACGACGGTTCCTTTGAAAATAACACTGTCGCATTCTTCTTCCTTTCTATCCTTCATTTGTAGGCTAAATAAATCGCTAGTCCCGTCTTTATCAACACCAGTTTCTACATGATATTCATCTATTGAACATCTGCTTCTAACACCGCTGCAGGTAACATCCGCACAGAATCACCGGTGGTGCACAATGTGTTGTGAGATCTGAAGTCACAACGGAACTCATAGTGTGAGAATTTGCTTACGGCAGTGCTACTCACTTAGGATTATATTTTTTATTTGTCAAGTTAGTCACATGAAAAAATCAGTGAGCCTCGTTGACATTGTCAGACACGTCGTTTGATGGAACAGTACGTCGTCCTTCAACATCTGTAATATTAAATACGCTCTGGGAGATTGCTTTTCTTCATTAATTTTAATAGAAGTGCGCTAAAGAACAAATAGCGAACATTCATTGTCTACCGAAGTGCCACTGGAGTTGCAATCCAGGCGTTTCGTATTGTTTTCTAAATCATTTCAAGGGAATGCCGTGCTGGTTTCTTTGCATAGAACACACTCTGTTTCCTTCCTCATCGTTGTTTAACAGAGCTAGTCTGAATAATACGAAGTAACGCCATAAATAATGAACTATTTTCTCCTACACTTGCCTGCTAGCAAAACAACCGTACAAACCAAGCGCATTTAATCGCTTCCGGAAATTCCAGTGTGCATCTACGTATCTACAAATATTAATCCAGCAGCATGCTGTGTTAAGGCTACTCAAAACAGAGCGGATTACGAGAAACCGGCAGATCTTTGTGTAAACAATGCCACGAGTCGTCTCGCCTTATGTATACTGCGTGAGCTGTTTACCGGTGTAGTCCTTCGCGCCGCCGACGCCAAGTAAATATTATGACGATACAGAGAAGAGCAGTAACTACCCATACAGACGGTGGTTCCACAGATGGCTGATCCTCTGCTACTGAATAGGCAAGGATTAGATTTCACACAAGCATTACAGCTCTACAAACTCTAACCATCCCCATTCTCCTACAGATAACAACCCACTGATAAAACTAAAATGGAAAGTGCTACATATTATTTTTAATGTTTGAAAAACAAATTGTATCTTTGTTCTACTAATATTTGTTTATTTCGAAACAATTGTTTGGCTTGTTTGGCCATCGTCAGGGAAAAACTGACTACTGCAAGCAAGAGACACCTGTGTGTAGGAAACCAAACTTTGTAGGTACAATCAATACACACATAATCTCTGGTCCTGAGATTAGGAGAGTAATGTCAAATTGAGCAACTCTCATCAATCTCTGCTTGCCTTGAAAATGATGCAATAGAGTGGAAACTTACAATATAAAAGATGGATAGTACCAAACGCAGTACATAACGAAAACACACAGTATGAACACATTCTAAGTTAAAAGAAATCCGAACGGGACGGAAATCGGTAGAGTGACGTAGATGTTAAGACAAACAAACAGTTATAATTTCAGAAAAGCTGTATGATTTATTGAAGGAAAAGCTTCACAAATTGAGTAAATCAACAATGCGGTTATCCACACACGCCGTTATGCAATCAGTTATTCGTCTTTGCATTGGTTGATAGAGTTGTTGGGTCCAGTGGAGCAGGGGATACAACCCGTCGGCTTGGACCAATGACGTCATACATTACTCATAGTTAATAATGTCTTCACTATTAGCTATAGATAATAGAACAGTTCCGTGTTCCGGATAAGCGCTATCATTGACCATTAAAATAATTGAATGTGATTTTAAAAGAGATCGCTACATATAGCTCAAAATATTCTTCGTGTGCATTTATTTAAATAATTGGTTGTTTGCAATTCATTCGGTACTTAATTTCATTCTTAGTGATATTGAGGTAATTTGGACTATTAGTTTCTTCTTTTTTGACAATTTTTAGTATCTCATTATTGTTTGTAGGTATGGATTTATCTGTTCCGATGATTTGAGAGAGGCTATGGGCGTAGACATGTTGGCCACGATTTCTTTTTTACAAATGTGTGGTCTCGTTGCTCAGTATGTTCGATGTCGTGAGAACGGCAACATACGCGCCTCACAAGTGTATCTCGTCGGCGTACTCACGACTTATTCGTATGGCGCTGCTGCAAAGATCGGCTGTGGCGGTCCATTAGACGAGGGACGTGGTTCGAAATATCACGTACTGTTGGTGTTCGAGATATCCTGTGTGGCTGTGTGTTCATGAATGTCGTGTGAGTAAGCGTACAGTTGTGGATTAGCACTCGTTTTGTAGAGAAGTTTGTGAGGAACACATGAAATATAGTGGACCGTTGGGGGAGCCGGGTGTTATGGTCGAAATTGACGAGTCGCGTTTTGGCAAAACGAAGTGCAACAGGGGGATTATGGCGTTGTGGGTCTGTAGTTTTAGGTGAAGAGTGTGACGATGTACTGTTTGAAGTAGTACCCAATCGAAGGAAGGAAGTTTTGGTCAGCTTAATTGAAGATCACGTTGCTGATGGCTCCATTGTAATTTCAGATGGTTTTTCTTGATACAGGGATTTAGGGGAAAGGGGCTATCAGCATCTCGTAGTGAATCATAATTTTGAGTTCAGATCATTATCCACAGGGGCTTGCACAAATAGCATAGAGGGTTATTGGTCAGCTTTGAAATCTGTTGTAGGGAAGGGGAAACGTCGGATTTCCACACTTCAAAGTCACTTAGACGAATATTCATGGAGGCGTAGTATTCCCCAAACATATTGCCCGTTTAAATGTTTTGTTAAACGTGTTGGGCAAATGTACCGCCCAAAATATGTTAGCTAATTTCACATTAGGATTTGGGGGGGGGGGGGTGAATGTGTGTGTCTGTGAGTGTATGTGTGTCTGTGTGTGTGTGTGTGTGTGTGTGTGTATGTGTGTGTGTGTGTATGTGGGTATGCGATTTTTGTTGATGTCTTTCTAGGCGAACTTCGGTTCTTTTAGGAAGTTCCCGTCTGGTAAGTTCACTTTTCCATTTTCTCCTTTTACTGCATTTGACTATTTTGATGTATTTCATTGTTGTATTACATCAATACGTATGTTTTCCTGTACTCAAGTACGTAACAGAAATTTCTCAGCTGTCTTTCTCCTTTCGTTTCCCGATGCAAGTATCAGTACGATTTTTTCCAATCTGCACTAGCAATATTGAAATCGAAACGGCAGACACAACAGAGATTTGTATCCCGTCCTTCAGTTGATCTTTACACTGACACTACCTATTCGAAAAGAACGACGTATGTAACATTCATGAGATATCTGCCAACTGGAGAGCAGGATACAAATGTTGGGGATAGCTATATAGCTCAAGTAAGGAATGGGATACTATTAGCATCGAAGGCGAAAAAAACTGTAACCCATAGTGAAGAACGGAATACAAATTCTATATGTGACGTCTTATTGCCTCTTCGCGTAGTTCAACTGAGGTACAGGTTGCAAATGTAACGTACGTCCATTGCCACGTTTTCGTTAGCAGTGCACATATATAGAGGTCAACGGGAGTATGGGATTCAAATATTATGTACGTAGCTCGTTCTGCCATCGGTAGTACTGATATCTACGTAAGAACAGACTGCTAGTGATAGCGGAGGCCCGCATCTCGTGGTCGTGCGGTAGCGTTCTCGCTTCCCACGCCCGGGTTCCCGGGTTCGATTCCCGGCGGCGTCAGTGATTTTCTCTGCCTCGTGATGGCTGGGTGTTGTGTGCTGTCCTTAGGCTAGTTAGGTTTAATTAGTTCTAAGTTCTAGGGGACTGATGACCATAGATGTTAAGTCCCATAGTGCTCAGAGCCATTTGAACCTTTTTTTTTTTTTTTTTTTTTTTTTTTTTTGATAGCGAAGGCGAAATAGACAGCACATGAAAAATATGTGTCCCGTGCTTCATTTAGGGTGTAGTGAAGCAGGGGATAGATAGTTCAACTGAACAACAGGACACTAATGCTAGGGAAACGAAGAAATCGACGTACGCCAAACTTGTATCCCATACTGCACTTAAGCAATACAGTTCGAATGAGGTTCAAGATACAACTCATATACAGGGTGTTACAAAAAGGTACGCCCAAACTTTCAGGAAACATTCCTCACACACAAAGAAAGAAAATATGTTACGTGGACATGTGTCCGGAAACGCTTACTTTCCATGTTAGAGCTCATTTTATTACTTCTCTTCAAATCACATTAATCATGGAATGGAAACACACAGCAACAGAACGTACCAGCGTGACTTCAAACACTTTGTTACAGGAAATGTTCAAAATGTCCTCCGTTAGCGGGGATACATGCATCTACCCACCGTTGCATGGAATCCCTGATTCGCTGATGTAGCCCTGGAGAATGGCATATTGTATCACAGCCGTCCACAATACGAGCACGAAGAGTCTCAACATTTGGTACCGGGGTTGCGTAGACAAGAGCTTTCAAATGCCCCCATAAATGAAAGTCAAGACGGTTGAGGTCAGGAGAGCGTGGAGGCCATGGAATTGGTCCGCCTCTACCAATCCATCGGTCACCGAATCTGTTGTTGAGAAGCGTACGAACACTTCGATTGAAATGTGCAGGAGCTCCATCGTGCATGAACCACATGTTGTGTCGTACTTGTAAAGGCACATGTTCTAGCAGCACAGGTAGAGTATCCCGTGTGAAATCATGATAACGTGCTCCATTGAGCGTAGGCGGAAGAACAAACTAAAATGAGGTCTAACATGGAAATTAAGCGTTTCCGGACACATGTCCACATAACATCTTTTCTTTATTTGTGTGTGAGGAATGTTTCCTGAAAGTTTGGCCGTACCTTTTTGTAACACCCTGTATATGTGACGCGATGTATTCTATACTACCAATATTTTCCATCCATTTTTTTCCCTTTCATTTTCCTGAAAAATAATACTACACAAACAGGCGATATCCTTAACGTGAAAATACTACTGGCCTTTATATATGTCAACTATATTTTTCGTCTCTCGTATTCCTTTGTTTCGCAACATTCTTGTCAGCTCTTTCATCTATGTAATAAATGCTCTCTTGCCAATTCTGACGTCATTGGTCAAATCCGACGGGTTGTATCTCCTGCTTCACTAGACCCGAGTTGTTGGATACGAGGGATACCATCCCAAATGCTGTCCAATAGACTCATTAGATCATTAAAATCCCGAGCAAGTTGGAGGTCCTGACCATAATGTTCTATACATTCTCAATTGGAGAGATCCGGCGGCCTTGCTGGCCAAGACAGTGTTTCGCAAGCACAAAGACAAGCATTAGAAACTTTCAAAATAATTGTAACAGTCTACATAACAATGGACATTTATTCAAAGTTGACCATTTTCAGTCATTACAAGATAATCTTCAAATACAGCTGTAATAAATTAGAGGGCTACATTAAAAGAACTATAAATTAGCAAGAGAATTGCAAGGTATAGACATACCCATTGTGATGGACATTGGCTGTGTAAGGAGCAGGAATCGTTGCATGACGGTAGTCAACTGCTGGACAAAGCAGTGCAGCTATTCTTAAATACTAAATATGTACAAAAGGATGTACTTATTGTTAAATTACGTTGAATAATCCGGAAATAAAGAAGAAAGTGTTTGCTAACACAGAGATTGTGAAATAAATGTACTAAAAGCTTTAAAAAAGAAACAAATAAACGTGACATTCGATGTCAATAGGTTGCCATCTAGGGGGATGTTGGAAAATATTTATGATGCTGTTGGTTTCTATGGAGATGATGGACGCTGTACCAAAGATGTAGCATCTGAGCGATTTCCAAAGAGGTGGCTGTGAATATCGATAGGTGATGTCCAGCGGACATACTTTCGTAGATGTTCGAAGCAGTTGGTTATTATGGAGATGGGTGGCGCTGATGCTGGGCTGTTTCCATTGAATCAGCCACAAACATCGGTAAATCAAGTGGATAACACTCCATAGATGCAGTCCCAGGATATAAATGAGCAGTATCCGTTAATGTACATATTGATCTATAGCAACAGCTGTTGATCGTAAAATTCTAGAAAATAGTAACAAAATATTAAAGGAAAATATGTGCCTATATTTCTAAAACACTAATGCCGAAAAGAAATAAATTAAAAAGATTTCATGTGAAACAAATACAGATTAGAAATGCAACACTATGACAGACCTAATATGCCAATTGTTTGTAAATCTAATAACACAGTAAGAATTTAATGCGTACTTTGTCCCCTTTAGTTGTCCTTCGCGCCACCTTTCAGCAAAGCGGAACGCCATCGATATTTTACACCCTGTTTAGGTGCCTTTCATGGCAAGCCATACGTGAAGCATAAGAGTGGGAAAGCGTTGATAATTTAAAACCACGTGGGAGTTGAGTGGTCAACGTTTATTTACCTCAGGTGTTTCCAATGGGCTTCTTCTTTTTTTACCTTTGTTATGTTCCCTACAAACTAACGTCTCTTGACGATACCAGTCTGTTTTCTGACAGTGATCCAAGGAGCCGAAAACCTGGCTCAGAACAAACAAAATTAGCCAAAACACTCACTCTTTGTTTCTTTTTCAACTTAAAATATGAAATTGTTTAACCAAGAATCGATGAAACAACGGATAAACGTTACATCTCAACGTAACAACCCTATTACACCTCATTCTATCAGATGTAATCATCTTTATATATAATGGGTCACGGTCAGACACATAATTAGATTAGTGACGTTTATTGTGATGCTCAGATCAACTTCAAAGTGGGTTACAGGTAAACCATCTTATTTTCCAGCTGTTCGTTACAACTTGCCATTTATACTCTGGTCACAGAAGAAAGCATCTGTATGCAGACAAAGTCACTGGATGAAACCGAAACATATCCATAAATTAGGAGTAATCAGCCTATCATATGGGTCCTAAAAAGGACCAGTAGTCTTCTCAGTAGCTACAAGGACAATATCAATATTGGCTGATCTACGCATCCGAATAGTGAACATGAAATTGTTATGCAGATACTACGAACAGCTGAAAGCGCTGTGGAGCTGCAGCTGTTCTACTGTGTTATTCAATCGTAAGATGCCGTCCCCCTGGGTACAGTAGTCCATTTTGGTTTTGTCTGTGAGGAAAACTGGGATGGGATTTTCAAAAGGAAAAATCAGTCTGGTGTTCTACAGGTCGGAGCGTGGAATATTGTAGTCCTTAGACGCAGAAGCAGGTTAGGGAACTGGAAAAGAGACATATTGGGAGTTAGTAAAGTGTGCTGGTGGGAAGAAAAGAATTTTTTGTCGGGCCAATGCCGGGTTTTCAGTTTTTCAGTTTTTTTAAATTTTTGGTACCATGAGACTTCTGACCAGTTTCTTCTGTTGTGCTCACTTCTTCACCTCAGAATACCACTTGCACCGAAAGTCCTGTTTCTGTCTTCCCAGTAGTTTTCACACTGTACAACTGTCTTAAATACCACCGAAGGTATTCATTAACGTAGTAACACAAGTCTTTTAATACTGTATCTTCTTCTTGTCAATGTTATCCACATGTTGCAGTTGCTCTAGCTATTGTCTTCAGTCCGACGTCTGGCTTTGTGCAGCTCTCAAAGTTAGTGTGATCTGTGCGAGATCCTCTACTCTGAATAATACTGCAGCCTACATTCATTTGAATATGCTTACTGCATTCATGGCTAGATCTCCTTCTACAGTCCCATGCCCCCCCACCCTCCCCCTTGCCCCACCCGACATTTCACTCCACTACCCATTATCAGACTGACGATTCTTTGATGGCTCACGATCGCTCCTTTTAGTCAGGTTGTGCCACTCTTTTTCCCCGGTTCGGTCAGCAGCTCTTTATCAGCTATTCATCTACCCATCTAATCTTCAGCATCCTTCTGCATCAGTACAATCCTGAAGACTCAGTTTTCTTCTTGTCGGAACCGTTTAAATATTGTGTACGTTTCAGTTATGTATAACACCACACTCCAGACAAATACTTTAAAAAAGACTTCCCAACTTCTAAACTTTTGTACGATGCTGATATTTTTTTTTAATACTGTTTCCTCACAATTCACAATTTCCAGTCTGCAGTTTGTATCCTCTCTACTTCAGCCAACAGTTAAACCAAATAGAAAAGGTCATATACTACATTTAGTACCTGGTTTCCTAATCTAATTCCCACAGCATCACCTGATTTAATTTGACTACATTTCGTTACCTTTATTTTACTTTTGTTGCTCTTAGTCATACAAATTCTTTTCAAGATATTGTCCATTCCATCAGCTGCTGTTCCACATCCCTTGCTGCCTCTGAAAGGGATGATGTCATCAGCAAACCTCAAAGTTTCTGTGTCTTCTCGTTGAATTTGTATTCCTTTTCCAAGGTTGCTCTTTCAATGTAGAGACTTAATCAGACATGAGTAGCGCAGGAGTCGCAGGAGTCGCCGGTCAACTGTTATTAACATTAAAGTGGACATTTTATTAGAGACAAAATAGACACAAGCCGACGACTGGTCACAGTACCAGAATTTTACATGCCTAGCAACTTCAAAGACGATGAGATTGAAACATTAATCATAATACCAAGAATTTTTTCAGTACGCTACAGAGGTGAAAATGCTACACGATGGGAGACTGGAATTCGACAGAGGGAAAGCTCTAAGAGATTACTGACTGGCAGAAAAGAAGGCAATATGAAATCACGTTGTAGAATTTTGTAACTAAAACCACTTGCATTAATAGTCAGGAAATGGATATGGTTAGTTAGAAAAAAGAGCCGAGATTTTACGTAGAATATTTAATGTTAAGAACCAGATTTTAGCTTACAAACTATTTCCAGGTGCAGATGTGTTTTGAAACCCTAAGTTATCAGTTATGATACGCAGAATAAATTCACGAAGTTGCAACAGAATCGTCCAGTAAAGGATTGTTTGAGGATTTTTACTCAGGTGGGAATGACAAGAGAAGAAATGCACAATTATACGTTTGTAGAAGCTTGCATGAATACAAGATAGCTATATTTCATAGTAAAATTAAAGAAAGCTTCGGAGGATACGGAAGGGGTTCAGTGAATATGAAGAACTATGATAGCGAGACGTTACTAAGCAACGAAGAAAACATTAAGAAATGGAATAAACACGCTGAAGGGCTAAACAAAGGAAATAAACGTGAAAACCATTCACAGCAAGAGCATAAGTATGAATAACGATGAAATGGATGATAAGATATAGAGAGAAGAATTTAACTGAGCAGTGAAAGTCCTAGTTCAGTATAACGTTCCTCGAGGAGATGATATTCCTCGTTTATTGAGAATTGTGGGAGAATCAACCATGACAAAACTGTTCCACATGGTATGTAGATGTATGAGGCAAGTGGAATTCTCTCAGGCTTCAAGAAAAATGCAAGTGTTCCAACACCCACCAAGCAAGGTAGATTCTGACAGTGTAATGAACCATCATTTAGTAAATCATGTCTGTATAATAGTTACATGTGGTAGAGAGGAACGGAACTAGTAGAAGCCTACTAGAATGGAGACTGTTTGCGATGAATAAGGCTTTTTGAACCTCCTACACCTCTAGGTGTTTGTGCAGTCGGCTGTGTACCTAATTACTTGAAAAGGCATCAGTTACAAAGCAGATAAACGGAAGGGACGCGAGAAATTTTACTGCTGCTCATTACTATGACACATAAATATGTTGTCTAAATAATGACCAGACGCAAATAGGTGTAACTATAAAGATTAATTTTCATCAATAAGTCCAATGTTACTAATTAAGTAACTGGACCTTAGTGAAAATTTAATTTCTGAGAGATATAATAAGTTCGCCAGTCCTTAAGTGGACAACAGTTTTGATATTGACTGGGTTAGATTGGATTTTAACTTCTCTATCAAATATTATTACCTACAGGAGCGACAACGGCCGTTATGCACAACGGATCTCAGTTGAATATGTAAGCTATAATAGAACATAGTTGGACAATTACTATTATACTATAGACTTTAACATTATTTAAAATCAAATGCCGGTAGTTTTATTGCTTTACACGTCGTGGCAATGATCAAATAGAGTGACCTCATAATAATATTCACTGTCATTGAGTTTAACTAACCACGCTTTCTAACCAGTGAAATACATGGGCGATAATTTCGATTGCCCAGCAAGCATGTGATTTTCAGTGTAAGAGACAAATTTTGCTTTACCTTCTGACACATTTAACAATTTTAATTTTAAGAATTTCTCTTTTACATGATGCGATACTCGGTTTTTGGGGTGAGAGGATGTGGAACCTGCGAATGGTAGTAATGACTTGAGTAAATATTTACCACGGGATTAGGATAACTTTTCACACACGCGATGTATTTTCCAATGAATAATTCTGCGACACGACCTAGTCTTTTACAGTTCTCTGAAATGGTACAGTCTTAATGAGGTAAAGATATTGGTGCGACGTAGTGGTTTGGCGACAATAATTCTTTTGCCTACGACTGCTTGTCTTGTTGTGAATAACCTCAAGCAAGCTTTAGGCACACAATTCTCTCCCATTAATATTATTTTTTGAGTTCTCTTCCTTAATAAGTATTGTTCTGTGACCCACAGAATTACATGCTCACCACATCCAGAAAGGCTTGCTACATATACTATCACCACGCTGAAGACACACACACACACACACACACACACAGTCATCCACGGGCTTCTTCTCGCAGCTGCATTGCATTCTGCTTTTGACTTCCCTCTTTTTTAAGCTACAAATTCTGTCATCATTCAGAATAAATCTTGTTGTATAAAGCGATATCCCTCATAATGCCAATTTATCTACTTTACAAAATGTATTAAATCGTTTTGATTATTTGTTCGAAAAAATATGATATTAAAATTGATCAGATACAAATAAATAAAGAAAATATAGACACTCCATGTAAATGAACAGCGTTAAAAATAAAAAGGAATACTACGTTGATGTATGACAAATTGTGCTGTAGTGTTTCAATTGTGAGACAAACTGAGTGCTGTATGTACAGGTAAGATGGGTAGAACAAAGACAGGCATATATTAAAGTAAATAGATTTAGAAATAGCTTTTGAAATTGTACCTTGGAACAAGCTGTTTGAAATTCTTAAATTAACAAGGATAAATTACTGGGAGCGTAAATTTTCCTATAACTTGTAAAGAAGCCAGAGTTGAAAGACATAAAAGAGAGACATTAATTGTGATAGGATCGAGGGTTTTTGCCTGCCATACATCATTCAAAGAGTATACAGAGCAAGTAATACAGGAAATTAAGGTAAAATTTCTGAAAGGAAAGTAAAGGCATAGCGTACGTTAAACAGGCTCTCTCGTTGCGGTAATTCTGTCAGAAACGGCAAAGAACTTGTAGGCTCAATTAATTGGAATGAACTGTATCTTGAAAAGAAGTTTTAATTTCAGTATTAATAAAAATGAAACAAGCGTAAAGGAATACAGTGGAATTACGACGCTAAGTGTAATACATTAGTAAGAGAAACGTTAAAGTTAATGTTTGATATTTGGGCAGTAAAATAACTGACGTTGGCAAATGTAAAAAGGATAAAAAGTGCAAGCTGACAATAGCGAAAACACTTTTCTGGTCAGAAAACGTTAATGTGGAAATTAAAAATACTTTTTATAAAATCATTTCTTACGCTGTCTGTCTAGAGCGTAGATTCATATAAAGTAAAATGTGGATAGTTTACACAACAAATAAGCAGACAATAGGAGACTTTGAAACACAATGACGCAGAAGATTGCATAAAATTACATAGGTTGAAGTGTGTAAGGTAAGAGAACTTCTGAAAATAACAAATGTTTAATTTCAAATACTTCTCCCTTTGACTGCCCTTGCCTCTTATTAACGTTTCGCATTCGCAAAATGTGGTTTGTGTGCCAAACATAGTTCTGCGTATCCCGCTCCCGGCGCTGAGCGGACAGTCCGTGTACTGCTAAGTCAGCGCCATCGACACTGAACTCTGTCTGAACGACGAGCTGCTTCAAATTGAATGTTGCTTCCGTAACACAACCGTGTGGAGAAAAAGTAGTTACCGGTAGCGTCACAAGACCGCTGTACAAAACGACAAATTTGATGATAGTGGTTTAGTGGTGCAGGAAAGGATCATGTTCGATCAGCATCCGGAGCTCCAGGAGGAATAGAGTTAATGCTCAGAGATCCAGATTTGTAGCTCTCTGTCAGGAATGTCATCGACTGCCAATGGACCTTCTTATGCTAGAATATCAACAGAATGCAGAAAATCTACATCACGCTAGACTAAGACAAGGTAACAGCCGTTTTTTCTCGTCCATTAAAACACATAAAGAAGACTACAACGCACATTGATTCACCATACTTCCTCTACGTACATCTACATCTACACACATACTTCGCAAGCCACCTAATAGTTCCATGGCGGAGAGTACCTCGTACCACTATTGTTATTTTCTTTCCTGATCCACTCACAAATAGAGCCACGGGGAAACGACTGCCTATATTCCTCTGTATGTGCCCTAATTTCTCTTATTTTATCTTATGGCCCTTACGCGGAATGTATGTCGGCGACAGCAGCGTTTTTCTGGAGTCAGCTTCAAATGCCGATTCCCCAAATTTTCTCAGCAGAGTTTTCCAAAAAGAACTTCGTCTTCCGTCCACGAATTCCCATATGAGTTCATGATGCATCTCCGTAATACTTGCATAGTGATCGAATCTACCGGTACCGAATTTAGAAATCCGCCTTTGAACTACTCCGATGTGTTCCTTCAACCCGACATTGTGGGGATTCCAAACACTGGAACAATACTCAAGAGTGGGTTGCACTGGTGTTATACATGGTGTCCTTTACAGATGAGCCACATTTTTCCTAAAGTTCTGCCAATAGATCGAAGTCGACAATTCGCCTTCCTACTACCATCCTTATGTATTCGTTTCATTTCAAATCCACACGACACGTTTCTCTTGCATATGATAACCTTTGTAAATATATAAATGTGTTCAAACTTTCATGCGTTTCTCTCAATATTTGCTACAAACTAATATAAACATATATCATTGATGTGACGGATCTGAGAATAGTCCTCTAAAATACAGCACTTCTGCGTTTATATTAAATCTTTTGGAAGCAATGCTGCAGCAATATCCTTGACTCGATTGTGATTTTATATAATACTCACTTTGATGATCTGCGAATGTGTGAATTTTCGCTTGAGGGGGTAGGACGTCAAACGGGTCGACTTGGAGTAGGAGAGGCATCACAAGAAATTTTAATTTCCAGTGTCTATACTTTTACAAATAAGTTCATAAAACTTTGTCAGCATCACCAGGAAGGATTCAGAATTCACACTCATTGCAATGGAATTTCGAAACATTACAAAATAATTTTTTTACGTGCGAAATTTCATCGTTTTCTCACTTACGAATGGCTGTATTTGTTGCTATAGGTACACTTTTCTTCATAAGTTAGAGAGATTCTTCGATGAATTTTGCACTGCATACATACCGTACTTACAGGTGTATGAAACTCTAGAATTTATTTAATTTATGAAAAAAACGAATGAGCTGTTGTATTTTAAACTTCATTTTTAGAAAAAACACAAATTTTGTAGTTAATTACTTCAGTTTGTACCACAGCTTTTAATAGATTTGGAAAATTCTAGAGTTTCATACGGTTTGTATGCTGTGAAAAATTCATCGAAGAATGTCTCTTACTTATGAAGAAAAGTGTACCTATAGCAACAAATACTGACATTAGTAAGTGAAAAAAGTGATGAAATTTCACATGTAACAAAAATCATTTCGTTATGTTTTTGAACTTCCACTGCTATGATTGTGAATTCTGAATCCTTCCTGGTCATGCTGACAAAGTTTTACGAATTTATATGTAAAAGTACAGACAGTGGAAATTAAAATGTCCTGTGGTGCCTCTCCTGCTCCAAGTCAGTCCGTTTGACATCCTACCCCCGTTAATGAACGAGCCACAATACCTGTAAGTAGATCAGAGCCACGATACCTATAAGTAGATCACAGACAGACCTATTTACTAACATTAGCAGCTATTAATTACAGTATTTCTTATTTAAAGATTTTCCGATTGCAGGACGGCCATTAAAATTCAGGCAAAAAAAACACAACACCACACACGCCGATAGCACATACAGATGTCAGCTCTTAGGGGAGTTAAGTGAAATAAATTTCTGAAACATCTTTCAATGCACGTAAAAACACAACTTGTTTTATTATTTAAATCATTAACGGAGATGTTTTAAAAAACTATCATTATAAATATTTAACAATACGATTCTGACAGTCGCAGTCCTCTTGAACTGCTTCCACTGCGTAGCGCAGCTACAGCATTGGTCGCAGTATCGGGCACCTGGAAGCGCCTGCCGCCGAGGCTGTCCCGCGCCACACAGAAGCCGGCGCTGTCGCCCGTGGCGTGATGCTGGCGTTGACCCGGCCGCGGCGCCGCGTAATAAGCCAAGTTTTGCCGTTTGCTCCCCTGAGCACTCCCCCCACCTCTGCCCCTTCCCCTTCCTTCCCTTCCCCTCCTTCTCTGTTGTTGCTGCAAGTGCGGCTCACTGTTTAGCAGCCCCGCTGTTGCTTGTTGGTCTAACACGGCAGGAAACTTGGGGCGTTTCCCCCTCACTCGGTTACCAAGAGCTTGCAAGCTCAGCCTGCCGTCAGGCGAGAAAGGTGCTGTCGTACTTCACCTGAGACATAACGTGCCACGTTCCTCAGTTCCCTGAACTCCCGTATGCATGGAATATGTGGGGAGAAAAGTTACGTGATTATAGCGGAAATTTCGGCATGCGACAATAACCGATAGAAACTCTGTGTGGTATTCTTACAATTTTTTGAAAACGGAGTAAGTTTATTTCATCTAAACCTCTCAAAAACTATATCACAATTTTAGTGATAGACACACTACTCAGGAACAAAGTGTCTAGTGCAGTTTTAGTTGCAGCCCGGAGTAGCAACTCATTTTCCTCTGTTCATCAATTAGCAGATGTTATTACTCTTTCGGCCACAGATACAGAACTTCCCTATCTTGTGTCCCTTCACGTTATACTAGGTCATTCATTTTAATTTCTACTACGTTGGTAATGAACATACAATATGTTCTCTAACATTGCAGTATTATTATTATTATGTGCGATTGGACCCATACGGATCACGCAAAGCTTTTCCGATTCAATTTTTTAATTCTCCAAACTTCTCTCATTCTTTCCCCATGAATTCTCTTTCTTTCCTCTGTCCATTTTGTCCCCTGTCTCTTGCAAACTTCATTCTCGGGTTGTACTTTCCAACTATTGATTTTTTGCCTGTATACATTTCTGTTTATAACTTCTGAAGAATTTATTTGTGCATTTGCTATATCTGTTTTGGTTTCTTGTATCCAGGGTATGGTTTTCAATTTTTCAATGTATATTAAAATTTTGTGGGAGAGTCTGGGTGTTGGGAGTCTGTGGATATGACCGTAAAATTTTAGTCTTCTTTTCCGGATGTCTGCGGCGAGGTTAGATAATTTTTCTGTAGTTTTCCAAGACTGTAACCTGTATCCATCTTCCGTTCTTTTTGGGCCAAGAATCTTTCTGATAATTTTGCGTTCCTCTTTCAGGATGCCTTCCAGGTCGCCTTTTCTATGGAGTGTGAGTGTTTCGCTGGCATATAGTGCTTCGGGCTTGATTACTGTATTGTAGTGTCGTATTTTTGAGTGAATGGAGAGACACTTTTTATTGTAGATGTTGTGGCTTTTCCAGTATGCTCTTTTCAGTTTTTGCAGTCGAACTTTTTGTGCAGTTTTCTCTCCCCCTGTGGGTTCTAGGACCTCGCCTAAGTATTTAAAGAATGGAACTCTCTCAATTTGTCCATATTTTGTAGTCAGTTTTTGAGTTTCAAATTTTGAGCAGATGAATTTGGTTTTTTGGAAGGAAATTTGTAGCCCAACTTTTTCGGCGCATTCTTTGAGAATGTCTATCTGTTTAATTGCTGTGGTCTCGTTTTCTGCTAGAATGGCCACGTCATCTGCAAATGCCAAGCATGAAATTTTAATACCATCTTTAGATCTTCCTAGTTGTATAGGCTTCCAGTAATTTTGATTCTTCAGTTCTTTTTCCCATTCTCGGATGACTTTGTCTAAGACAAGGTTGAAGAGGAGTGGAGACAAGCCGTCACCTTGTCTGACGCCGGTTTTGATCAGGAAGGGCTCCGATATTTCACCCAGGAATTTTATCTTAGAAGTTGTGTTTGTTAGCGTTTCTTTGATAAGGTTTAGGGTTTTCGGATCGAGTCCTAGCTCCTCAAGGATAATAAAGAGAGATTGCCTATCGATTGAATCATAAGCCTTTGCGAAATCAACAAAGGAACAAATGATTGAACTGTTTCTGACTGCTTTGTATTTTAGTGTTGTCTTCAAATTGAAAATTTGTTCTGCACAGGATCGGTGAGGGCGAAAGCCAGCTTGGTATTCACCAATACTGTGTTCGAGTTGTTCTTGTGTTCGTTGAAGAAGACAAGCTGAGAGGATTTTATAAGTGACTTGGAGAAGGGAGATTCCTCGATAGTTGTTTATATCTGCCATGTCTCCCTTTTTATGCAGTGGATGAATTAGGGCGCATTTCCAATCTTCTGGTAGTTTTTCTGTCTGCCAAATGTCTGTGATGATTTGAGTGAGTTCTTTGAGGGTATTTGGTCCAAGATTTTTAAGTAGTTCTGCAGTGATATTATCTTCTCCGGATGCCTTGTTGTTTTTCAGTCTATGAATATGTCTTTGGATCTCCTTTAGTGTAGGTGATGGGGATTCTGGATTTGTGTAGATAGCAGTTTCTTGAGGGAATCTTGAAGAAGGTTCAGGGCAATTGAGGAGTCCGGAAAAGTATCTTGCCAGCTCCTCACAATTTTCCCGATTTGTGAGCGCTAGTTTTCCATCTGGTTTTCTGAAACATAGATTTCGTGAGCCGTATCCATTGATTCTCCCAGAAAAGGTCTTATAGAAGTCTCGTACATTATAGTTACGGAAATTTTCTTCAATAGACTCACACTGTTCCTTGAGGTACTTCCTCTTGACTTGTCTGATTGTTTTTGCCACTTGTCTTCTGGTGTTGTGGAAGTGATCTAGATTTTCTGCGGATTTTTTACTGTTATACTTCAGAAAGGCTTTCTTTCTTTCTTCCAGCGCTTTTTCACATCCAGAGTCCCACCAGGGGTGTTTTGTGTTCTTTTTCAATGGGATCAGTTTTTTTGCCTTCTTTGTAATTTTTGTTCGAAATTTTTCCCAAGAGTCAGCTGGTTCCTTTTCCCACTCCTCCTTCAGATTGGTTTCTTTGATTGTTCGTGTGTCAAATTTCATCATGTGTGTTTTCTTCGGATAGAATTTTTTTGGGGTGAATTTCACTTTAATGCGTGTTAAGTAGTGGTCTGAGTCAATGTTCGCCCCTCTGCGGACTTGGACATCATGGATCTCTTTCTGTACGAAATAGGAGATGGCAATGTGCTCAATCTGATATTCGCCGATCTCTTGTATGGGGGACCTCCAGGTCTTTTGTTTTCTAGGCTTTTTTCTCAAAGATGTAGACATTATTTTTAGATTATTATGTTGGCATAGTTCAATAAATCTCAGTCCGTTTCTGTTGGTGAATCTGTGTGCTGGATATTTTCCTACAGTTTTTTGGTGTTCTTTCTCTCTGCCAATTTGTGCATTGAAATCTCCCATTAAGATTTTGATATCATCCCGGGGAATTTTGGCCATGACATCTTCAAGTTTAGTCCAGAATTTTTCAGTTTGTAGTTGGCGTTTTTTGTTGTCTATGTTTGTGGGTGCATGAACATTTATCAATGTGTATTTCTTGTTGGCGCACTGGATACGCATGGTCATGGGGCGATTATTTATGGAAGAGACCTCTCTAATTGAGCCTAATATATTTCTGTGCACCGCAAATGCCATGCCCAGGAGTGGCGTACCATTGGCAATTCGTTTGTCAGTCTTGCTCTTGAAGATGCGATAGTTTCCATAGTCTATTGTATTTTCATCCGTGAATCTAGTTTCTTGTAACGCTAAGATCTTAATTTTTTGTTGGTCTAGCTCTGTTACTAAGTTGTGTAATTTTCCAGGTTGAATTAGGGTCTGAATGTTAAAGGTACCAATGTACATGGGAACCTTGGGACGAAGTTTGCTTGAGAACTCTGATCGTGATGGTCCGGGTTCCCCAGAATCCGAAAACCCAGTTGTCGACGAGTGGATTTGTTACCACCTGGGGTAATTCTGTCATTACTCTCACGAATCACGATAGCTTGTCAGTTTTGGTCCAGTGTTTCCACTGGGTGTTTAGAACCAGGGATTGTCAGTTCCTGGAGCATATAATACAGCCGCACCTACTAGATGGACAGACGCTGACCTCGCTGCCGCTCGACTCGAGTACAGACGCATTGAGGATTTGGAATGTGAGATTTTTTTTCAAGGTTTTGCAGTATTATTATACGATAGGTTCATTTCCATAATACTTAACTCTTAAAGCGGATTGTGCGGCTGGTCCCAGCGGAGGTTCGAGTCCTCCCTCGGGCATGGGTGTGTGTGTTTGTCCTTAGGATAATTTAGGTTAACTACTGTGTAAGCTTAGGGACTGATGACCTTAGCAGTTAAGTCCCATATGATTTCACACAGATTTGAACATTTTCTTAAAGCGGATTGCTGTTCCCGTAATATTCTGTCTAAATTCGCAGATTTATGATTTATTATCTTCACATCGTTACTGTGATAACGGTAACTGGCAAAAAAGATCAATAAGTGTAATTCTGTCTGTCGAACAGACGTCTCCAAACTTTAAACATTGCATTTCTTTACTGGGGACAGAAAAATAATCTGACAAGAGAATATATTAAACGGACCATGGTGTTTCTGCTGGTAAAAAGTCTTGCGTTGTGGATTGTAAGGGCAACAGAGTACTAAGTTCTTCTGATCCTTACAAGATACTGTACACCTGAATGTCACATTGGAAACATCACCTTCGTGTAAATTTCACTTGCGATATAATTTTAGATATTGAACTATATCATCTTAAAATTCTGTGCATGTGTTCACAAACAGATGTCATTTACATGTCCCCCGCTATGTGATTTCACGATGAATTTTTCAAGGCGGGTATGAGAGCTATCGTCATATTTTAACTCTATATTAATGGTAATGAATCATTAAAAAAATGTTGCCTATAGATATTAAATGAAGTATGTGTGGTGGTGTCAGATGTAGCATGTGAACGACGCACAGTATATAAATTTAGATATTCAGATGAAAAAATAGTCAGTTTACGTTGGAGAGTGAGCTAGCACCTATCTTGAAAACTGATCTGTAAGTCTGCGATTTCTCACAAATAAAAACCGCTTTCATAAGGGAACACAGACTGTGATCTTTCGATAAGGCTTAAACGTGAACGAAATGTTGTTTAGTATTATTACATAGAGCCTCTCTTGCATTTTCTTCATATAAGTTGAAGTGATGCACATTATTTCAATAAAAAATACTATCCGGTGGTTAACGGCCTAGGTTTCGGAAACGATGCAGTGGATTTATTAAATAAATGTTGTCAGTCATAATCCAACTAATCGTATTCCAGTAAAACACCGAACAAAATACGTTAATACCAAACTCTGATAAACAAAAGAACAAGATGTAAGAGAGTACTCCGCGGGCAGCATCGACATAGCTCAAAAAAGAAATCGAGAAGGAAAGAAAGAAAAGACATTTATAAGAGCTGCACGCATGCATCATCACTGAAATAAAATCAAGAACGTCAGGAAAGTTACTCAAGGTCTTCATGCTCTCTTACTTTTCCTACAAATTCGACGTGGCAGCATACAATTTTCTGCCGCCTGTGGGCATCAGAATACTCTAGAAAAGCGAACGAGTGGAAGAATCGAAATGTTGCACGTGCTGAAGACGTAAGAGAGCGTACCACTATCTGCAATGACTGGAAATGTTGGTTCAGAACAAATTTTCTATCACCAGGGCAACTGTAATATTTCACAGTAGATAACAGCTTTAAGGGTGCCACTGGAGATCATTGACATGTTTGGTGGATGACCTAGGAACACAGTAAATTTTCAGGCATAATGTATAGGCATAAACTACTTCAGAGTCAGGATCAATGGCGAATATTACCAACAGAAAGACAGTTAAGAAGAATTGGTCAAGAAAAACCTCTTGGACGGACGAGAGTTCAAGCTTTTGTCATCCTTACACCAACCATGCAGGCTTACTACATCGTTGCTTTGACTTCACTTTTTTTTTTTTTTTTTGCTTGAAAATAAAAGTCTACCGACATGCATATCCTCAATCCCACACACTCTTCTATGTTTCACTCTTCCATAGGTTACGTAATGTATACACTCCTTACAGTGCAGGATGTATTGATATAATTGTACAGTGTTTGCGGTTTTACAAAATTAATATACTGGGACATAAAAAAAGAAATAAAAATTATTTTCTTTTTCTTTTTTTGTGACGTATCAATGATATATAACTTTTATTACTACTGAGACTACCACTGAACTTTAACTAAAGACAAAATCGCTGAAATTCCCTTACATACAGGGTGTTTCAAAAATGACCTGTATATACGAAACGGCAATACAAACTAAACGAGCAGCGATAGAAATACAGCGTTTGTTGCAATATGCTTGGGACAACAGTACATTTTCAGGCAGACAAACTTTCGAAATTACAGTAGTTACAATTGTCAACAACAGATGGCGCTGCGGTCTGGGAAACTCTATAGTACGATATTTTCCACATATCCACCATGCGTAGCAATAATATGGCGTAGTCGCTGAATGAAATTACCCGAAACCTTTGACAACGTGTCTGGCGGAATGGCTTCACATGCAGATGACATGTACTGCTTCAGCTGTTCAATTGTTTCTGGATTCTGGCGGTACACCTGGTCTTTCAAGTGTCCCCACAGAAAGAAGTCACAGGGGTTCATGTCTGGCGAATAGGGAGGCCAATCCACGCCGCCTCCTGTATGTTTCGGATAGCCCAAAGCAATCACACGATCATCGAAATATTCATTCAGGAAATTAAAGACGTCGGCCGTGTGATGTGGCCGGGCACCATCTTGCATAAACCACGAGGTGTTCGCAGTGTCGTCTAAGGCAGTTTGTACCGCCACAAATTCACGAAGAATGTCCAGATAGCGTGATGCAGTAATCGTTTCGGATCTGAAAAATAGGCCAATGATTCCTTTGGAAGAAATGGCGGCCCAGACCAGTACTTTTTGAGGATGCAGGGACGATGGGACTGCAACATGGGGCTTTTCGGTTTCCCATATGCGCCTCAGTTCTGTTTATTGACGAAGCCGTCCAGGTAAAAATAAGCTTCGTCAGTAAACCAAATGCTGCCCACATGCATATCGCTGTCATCAATCCTGTGCACTATATCGTTACCGAATGTCTCTCGTGCAGCAATGGTAGCGGCGCTAAGGGGTTGCCGCGTTTGAATTTTGTATGGATAGAGGTGTAAACTCTGGCGCATGAGACGATACGTGGACGTGGCGTCATTTGGACCGCAGCTGCAACACAGCGAACGGAAACCCGAGGCCGCTGTTGGATCACCTGCTGCACTAGCTGCGCGTTGCCCTCTGTGGTTGCCGTAAGCGGTCGCCCTACCTTTCCAGCACGTTCATCCGTCACGTTCCCAGTCCGTTGAAATTTTTCAAACAGATCCTATATTGTATCGCTTTTCGGTGCTTTGGTTACATTAAACCTCCGTTGAAAACTTCGTCTTGTTGCAACAACACTGTGTTCTAGGCGGTGGAATTCCAACACCAGAAAAATCCTCTGTTCTAAGGAATAAACCATGTTGTCCACAGCACACTTGCACGTTGTGAACAGCACACGCTTACAGCAGAAAGACGACGTACAGAATGGCGCACCCACAGACTGCGTTGTCGTCTATATCTTTCACATCACTTGCAGCGCCATCTGTTGTTGAAAATTGTGACTACTGTAATTTCGAAAGTTTGTCCCCCAGAAAATGTACTGTTGTCCCAAGCATATTGCAACAAACGGTGTATTTGTATCGCTGCTCGTTTAGTTTTTATTGCCGTTTGAAATATACCGGTCATTTTTGAAACACCCTGTATATAGGTGCCTGTAACTCTAAGAAAGAATGATAAACAAACGTTCGTCGTTTTAATTATAATGCGTCCTTGGTGGCTCACGTGCTGCAGGTAGTTTTACAGCTAAATACGCTTTCTTGTTCGCTCTTTATTGAGACGTGGTCGGCGTTAATCGGGATCTTATTTTACAAATTTATAAGGAATGTTAATCAGTCGCTATGACACAGAAATTTTCTTGACTCAGTCGTCTGTCAAGAGAATTGATTCTCACATCCTCAACATCTTACTCCCTAGAAGCAGACAAGGAAATACAGTTGGGTTATAAGAAGCTACAGATGTTCCCATATCAGGGTAGCTTTAGGGCAAAAATATTTTTTAATATTGCGGGAAAGAACAAATGCTCAGAAAAGTGTGCTTCCTACACCGCAACACCGAAGCCAAGAGCACAAGCAAATGTTTCAATAAAGCGTGTATCGCTCTACAGTAATTAATACGATAGCTTTCTGTAGCAATTTGTTGCGTCCTCTACGGAATTTTTATATGCACTTCCTTCGTCATTTCGAGATGGAATCTGAAGGGGAAGTAGAAATGATGGAATGTTACGAGTCGTCCGCGCTTCGCGATGTGTTTTCCGTGCCCGTCTCGGCAGCGAGCTCTTAAGAAATGCCATTTCTTTCGAAGGAAACCGTACAGCCGTATCAAAACATCGCGTCTGCGGCGGCGGCGGCAGCGCCAACGTCAGCTGTCATAAAAATGCGCCGACAGTAAAACATGTGGCCGCCGCACGCTGCGCGCCGGATGAGCCGTGGGGATGAGCGGGTGGGGAACCCCCTCGGGGAGTGCTGCGAAATGGGCGCGCCGGGACGTCGCGTCGCTGGCGTTTGGGCGGTGGGGGGAGGCGGGGACTCACCGCCAGGGTTGCCATCCTGACAACCGTGGAGAGGCCGCCGCGCACCGAGCTGACGTTCCTCTCTGCATGCAAGAGACAGTTGTGGCTTTCTTCTTGTGCCCTTTTAACGCTACCGGCGGCTTTTCATGCATGAATGAGACAGGACAAATGTACCTGAATGCTAGCAAAAAAAAAAAAACGTCTATTGTACGCTACCAAGTTAAGGAATCAACTACGAAACAAAAAGTAGTTATTGGAAGGTGGTGCTGCCTTCGAAAAGAGAGATGAGACACACTTTTCAAACATGGTTCATTCTACATCCCGAAAGGTAGGGCATGTTGTTCTGACTATTTGAAGACTCCAGGTCTCTTCATTCACATGCCAACTTAGCTAGTGTTGGGGGAGATGGAGTTCCAATAAGGAATCTATCTTCAAACTGGCGTAACACGGCCCGCCATGAACTGCTCTCCTGCGCTAACCTCTTCATCTCAGAGTAGCACCTGCACCATGTATCCTCAATTATTTCTTGTGTGTATACCGATGTCTGTCTTCCCATATAGTTTTTACCCTCCACAACTCCCTCTAGTAGAATGAAATTAATCCCTGATTCTTCAACACACGTCCTATAGTGCTGTCTCTTCTTCTTGTCAGTTTTCCATATGTTTCATCTGTTCCCAGATTTTGCTGAGAATCTCCTATTCTTATCTTATCAGCCCACATAAATGTCAATATTCTGTTGCAGCACCACATCACAACATTTCAATTCTCTTCTGTTCTGGTTCTCCCGCTTTCCAAGAATCATTACCATACAAATCTGTGCTCGAAACGTACATTTTGAGGTATTTCTTCCTCAAATTAAAGCCAACGTTTGATTTTAGTTGACTTCTCTTGGCCAGGAATGTCCTCTTTGCCTAAGCTAGTCAGCTTTTTACGTTCTTACTTCGTCCGTCATGGGTTATTTTGCTGACGAGATACACGAATTCCTTAATTTCAACTACATTGTGATTACTAATTTTGAAATTAAGTTTCCAGCTGATCTAATTTCTGCAAACAGTTCTTTCCAACTAAAAGATCCTCTGTTCTTCTTCACTTTCATTGAGGGTAGTAATGGTCATCAGCGAATCCTATGATTTATACCCATTCACCCTGAATTTTAATCCCATTCTTGAACTTTTTTTTCTTTCACTTATTGCTCTTTCGAGGTATATACTCAACAGTGGGGAGAAAAATAGCATTCTTGTCTTAAGCCTTCCCATGCTAGCCGCGCGATCTGAAGAGCTACTTCCTGAGCAGGAAGGCATGCCGGTCCCCTGCACGAATCCACCTGGCGGATTAGTGTCGAGGTCCACTGTGCTGACCAGCCTGTGGATGGTTTTTAAGGCGGTTTTTCCTGTACCTCGGCGAATGTGGGCTGGTTCCTCTTATTCCACCTCAGTTACACTGTGTCGGCGATTGCTGCGCAAACACCGTTTCCATGTACGCGTACACCATAAGTATTCTAACACGCAAACATTTGGGGTAGCACACGTCTGGTATGAGACGTTCCCGGGGGGAGGGGGGCGGGAGTCCACGGGGGGCCAAACCGCACAATAACCCTGGGTTCGGTGTGGAACGGCGGTGGGGTGGGTGGACTGCTGTGGCCTTTTGAGGGGTTGGCGGGACGAAACCCCTCCATCGTTTCTAGGTCCCCAATTTAATACACACATATATCCCTGTCTTACACACTTTTCAATCTGAGCATTCTGTTATTAGTCTTCCAGATGTACTGTTTCATCTTTGTCCTTCTACATATTGTATAGCATCCATCTCTCCCTATAGCTTGCTTCCTTCCTTTCTCAGAATTTCGAACATCTCGTACCATTTCATATTGTCAGACATTTTTTAGGTCGAAAAATCCTGTGAGTATGTCCTGATTTTCTTTTTTTTTTTCAGTCTTGCTTTCATTATCAAGCGCAACGTTAGAACTGCCTCTCGTGTGCCTTTACCTTTCTTAAACCAAACTGTTCGTCATATAAAAGATCGTCAATTTTCTTTTCCATTCCTTTGTACCTTATTCTTGTCAGCATCCTTAATGCATGAGCCATTAAGTTGCCTCTGCCGTGGTTGTAGCACTAATTTGCCCTCGCTGTCTTGCGAATTAACCATAAAACCAACGTAAATTTAGTGAAATCCTTAGTTGGGACACGTAGAGTATCTGACAGCTAAACTTCTGAGTTGGTAGCGTATACTTGAGTACCCGTTTATGTTCGTGGGAACGAGTAGATGACTTGCTCATCATGTAAAATAAATGTGGAGTGTTTGAGGCGTCGCAAAAATGGAAATAAAAACGGACTGGTCTTTGAACTAGCAACGGGAGACGGTTATCCTATCCACCAGATCATATCAGGCTCCTATACAGAGCACCCAATGACGAGATGCGTGCGCCGACAAGAGGAATGGCATTTCTAACTGGGCTATTAAAACTGTAAACCATATGTGTGAAACACGCCTAAGTTGGGGTACAAAATATCACCAAAAATTTTCATAGACCTGTTCCTGGGAAGAAATGAAACCGCATCCCCAAGTATGTTGCTAGTAAACAAGCACCTTACTGAGCTACTTACTGCCCTAGCTGAGCCTAAATCGTATAATTATTCACCTATTACAGACGGGTGCAGTCGACTAGATCAGGCGTCATGATATATTAAGGGTAAAATGGGATAGCACAACTCATTTTTAATGAGAATCTACGACAGACTCAATTAAATATAGGTAATTTTACAATTGCAGTCGACTAGATCAGGCGTGATGATATATTAAGGGTAAAATGGGATAGCACAACTCATTTTTAATGAGAATCTACGACAGACTCAATTAAATATAGGTATATTGATGAAAGATCCACAAATATATTAATAGTAAAGCTCACACTATTGGAAAGGCGCTGAAATAGATGGCAAAAATGCCTGGATACTATATAGTTATTACTGTACTAAGAAAAAACGCTCAGTAAATTAAGATAAATGACCACACATGGCAGTAGAAAGTGACGTATTACCTTAACGGTGGCAAGGAGGCGTCAACGGTCCAAATGCAAACGTAATTCTAGATTTATTTTGTTATTTTTAGTTATTTATTCTGTCCTCAGGGTGAATACACTATTTAACCAATACATTCTGATGGTACGACTGTCGCATTAAGAGAGCAACAAGATCATTAAGTGTTCCTCAGACTAACCGGCAATCTTTTATCAATCTTCTGGTACCAGGAGCACCAAGTTAAACTTTCTCAACGTTGCATCTAAACAGTAAATCCATGTGGTTTGGAGTCTGACTGCGTCGAAACTCGTCTTGAAAGCAGAAATCGGGTCCCAGTGTGACAGTGCTCTTGTTGTGAGGGTTATTTAGAACGTCGGGTTTCGAGGAGACACCACCTCTACGTAGCACTCACTTTTAGTGCAGGCGAGGGGCTTTGTGTGTTTCAACGCAGCAGAGGGCAATATTGGCGGTAGCTTAGCCACTGACAGTGCCTCCCATTCCGGGCAGACTTCTTGCAGAATACTGAGACTGACACTTTTCCTTTATCGATCCTGAGTTTCCTTTCTTGACATGGCAACATATGATAGGGGCAACTCATAACCAAAAAGAAGGCAACCATTCTTGCGGAGTAAATCCTGAAAGAAAATGCCGGACCTCCTGGTTGGAGTCCGGCGCTGGGTTAACGTCCCTCCCCGGTAAAAAAAGGCCTTATTATGTTTTCTAAATCAAATCAAATAGGGAGATAGATCAAAAGACGTCTATTCTGGTGAGGAACAAGGGCTTTGATTTGTCGAACGTGGAATGTTGGAGGAGAAACTGAGAATATACTTAAGGAAATTAAACTACTGAAAATGAATATCCTGCTAACGACAGAAACCAAAAAGATAGGATGTTAACTAGAAGTGATTGGCGCTTGTATTCTGCTTTGCAGTGGGGTGAAGAAAAAAGAAAGAGCAAACCCGGAGGTAGCAGTACTTATAACAAAAAAATTGAAACAATAAATAATTAATTCGGGGAAAGAGAATGAGAGGATAATCAGTGTCTCAATAAAAAGTCATGGAACAGTACGGGATATAATTGGGGCGCCTGGCCCTAATGTCGATGCCCCTGGGAAGAAACGATTGATGAATGTTCCAGATGGACGTGAATTAGTAATAATTGGGGACTGAAATGGACGAACTGGAAAAAAATTTAAATTACGATTTTGTAGCTACATGGGAAGAGGATGAAGGGAATGATAACAGTAGGAGGTTACTTTGCTTCTGTCAGGTTGATAAGTGTATTGTTATGAATGACCAATTCCAGGACAAAGAAATTCATGAATACACCGGGGCTAATCCGTCAGGGAATCTAAAATCAATTATAGACAATGTAATAAAGCAAAGAGAGCGGGTGATTAAATCACAAGATGTAAGAGTAAAAAGAGGCAGAGAGTGCGGTTTCGATTGTTATACAGTTTCTTAAAAACTTGGTTTTCCGAATAAGACCAAAATAAAATAGGAGGAGAAGGAACAAGATGTTGCAACGACAGCAACAGAGGATCCAAAATATAGGATACCCCTGCTATAAGAAGAATGTGGGAAAAGTTTGCATTAGCAAAGATGAAATCCAACATGGGATGTAATGGATCCAGTGGAGGGATACTGAAGTGTGAACGAACTATTTGGCTGCCTTAAATAGTCGATTAATGAAGCAGCCTAGAAGGCTTTAGGAAGGGAAACATAGATTAAAAACTAAATGGAAATAATGGAGCTGGTTGAGGTAAAGAAAAAGCTGTATCACGTATGGTTAACCTCTGTGAGCGCAGAGGATTTGGAAAATAAAAGTTACGTAAAAGGACGGCTAATAAATTAACAAGAGACTGTAAGGAATAGACATGAAGAAGAGAATGTGGGGAAATAGTGCATTCACTTGGATATAGTACATCAGCCGCGACGTGAATGATGTGTGCAGGGTGGTCCATGGATAGTGACCAGGCCAAATATCTCACGAAATAAGCATCAAACGAAAAAACTACAAAGAACGAAGCTCGTCTAGCTCGAAGGGGGAAACCAGACGGCGCTGTGGTTGGCCCGCTAGATGGCGCTGCCATAGGTCAAACGGATATCAACTGCGTTTTTTAAAAATAGAAACCCCCATTTTTTATTACATACTAGTGTAGTACGTAAAGAAATATGAACGTTTTACTTGTACCACTTTTTTCGCTTTGTGATAGATAGCGCTGTAATAGTCACAAACGTATATGTACGTGGCATCACGCAACATTCCGCCAGTGCGGACGGTATTTGCTTCGTGATACATTACCCGTGTCTGGACCGTTCGCCGGATTGTTACGTATTTAGGGAAACAGGAAGAGTTCAGCCACAGGTGAAACGTCAACCACGACCTGCAACAAATGATGATGCCGAAGTAGCTGTTTTAGCCGCTGTCGCGGCTAATCCGCACGTCAGTAGCAGACAAATTGCACGAAAATCGGGAATCTCAAAACGTCGGTGTTGAGAATGCTACATCAACATCGATTGCACCCGTACCATGTTTCTAAGAACCAGGAATTGCATGGCGACGACTTTGAACGTCGTGTACAGTTCTGCCACTGGGCACAAGAGAAATTACGGGACGATGACAGATTTTTTGCACGAGTTCTATTTAGCCACGAAGCGTCATTCACCAACAGCTGTAACGTAAACCGACATAATATGCACTATTGGGCAACGTAAAATCCACGATGGCTGCGACAAGTGGAACATCAGGGACCTTGGCGGGTTAATGTATGGTGCGACATTATGGGAGGAAGGATAATTGGCCCCCATTTTATCGATGGCAATTTAAATGGTGCAATGAATGCAGATTTCTTTCGTAATGTTCTACCGATGTTACTACAAGATGTTTCACTGCCTGACAGAATGGCTATGTGCTTCCAACATGATGGATGTGCGGCACAAAGCTCACGTGCGGAAGAAGCGGTATTGAATAGCATATTTCATGACAGGTGGATTGGTCGTCGAAGCACCATACCACGTTCACCGAATCTCACGTCCCCGGATTTCTTTCTGTGGGGAAATTTGGAGGATATTTGCTATCGTGATCCACAACAACGCCTGACAACATGCGTCAGTGCATTGTCAATGCATGTGCGAACATTACGGAAGGCGACCTACTCGCTGTTGAAAGGAATGTCGTTACACGTATTGCCAGTGCATTGAGGTTGACGGCCATCATTTCGAGCATTTATTGCATTAATGTGGTATTTACAGGTAATCACGCTGTAACAGCACGCGTTCTTAAAAATGATAAGTTCACAAAAGTACATGTATCATATTGGAACAACCGAAATAAAATGTTGAAACGTACCTACGTTCTGTATTTTAATTTAAAAAACCTACCTGTTACCAACTGTTCGTCTAAAATTGTGACCCATATGTTTGTGACTATTACAGCGCCATCTATCACAAAGCGAAAAAAGTGGTACAACTAAAACATTCATATTTCTTTACATACTACACGAATATGTAATAACAAATGGGGGTTCCTATTTTAAAAAAACCAATTTGACATCCGCTTGACCTATGGCTGCGCCATCTAGCGGGCCAACAATAGCGCCATCTGGTTTCCCCCTTTCAAATGGCTCTGAGCACTATGGGACACAACTGCTGAGGTCATTAGTTTTCCCCCTTTCAGCTACTCAAGTCTCGTTCTTTGTAGTTTCTTCGTTTGACGCTTATTTCGCGAGATATTTGGCCCGGTCACGATCAATCGACCACCCTCTATAGTGGTAGGGTGGAAGGCCTCTACGATGGCACAATTGATTTGAAGCGCGGAGTTGATATAACGGTGCTGAGGAACACAATGTTTATTAGGAAACAATCTACAGAAGTCATGGCATTCTTCATTTCGTAATAGTTACACCAGTTCGGTGTGCACTGGCAGTAGCGGGGCCTGATGTTGCCGAGGCATCGGACGGCGAGCGGCTAGCTTCACGTCACCAGCGGACCAGGTCTGCTGACACTGGACGCCTGCGGCAGTTCGTGTGCTATGTTGGTGCGACTCTGCATTTAAGAACAAGGTACGCGTGCGGACGTGAAAGCTCGCCTCGACATCTGTAGCGGAAGACGACCTCCAGCAGTGGCGTCTACCACTGCGAGGAGAGGTGTACAGCACCACTTTTCCTGTATAGGTACTGGTGGATGAGATGCGGAGCGATGTCGGTCACAAATTGCTGTGGCTGAAGTGAGCCCGAGGTGACCCACAGTGGGAAGGCGTCAAGTCCACAAGAATTAAGGTTGGCTTTTGCATCTACAGGCGTAGACTGCCCTGAATTGCTGAGTCGCACCAATACAGTGCACGGGCCGCCGCAGGCGTCCCGTGTCAGCAGTCCGCCTCCGTTGCTGACGTGAAGGCGGCCGTTGGCCGTCCGTTGCATGAGCAACCCCCGGACCCGTTGCTGTCATCGAAAGGGTCGGTGGTGGAGCCGAAGTTACGTGGTGGTTGCAGCTTGCAAAATCATGACACCACGTCACCTGCCATTGACCTCCCATCGTAGTAGATGCTGTCACCCTGCGGACACCTCCACAGAAAATGAGTGTATTTCTTCAGATTTTGTGTCTACTTGTTGCGGTGAGGCACTGTTTCTAAACCCGTACGTTGGAACAATGTGGCGGACAGAATGTGTGGCAACTGACCTACCACTGCTGCGGTCGGCATGTCTTTCTATTGCATTGTCAGTACTGCGACGGTCGGTCCGTCGCCCGCAATGTGGTAACCGGCTGGCGGTACTCCTGAATAGCATGCAACAGTGCTTTGGTCTGCTCCGTGACCACTGGCGTCAGGAGTCCGTTTGCGACAGCGCTGCTATTTCACTTAGTAGTGCCGAAAAATAGTGGCGGCGCTACAGATGATAAGTAGGATGAAAACAGCTAACGATCCCACACCCACAGTACAACAAAAAAACAGTACATCAGATAATACACGACGCATACTAGAAGAGAAAGAACATAAAATGCTGAATGGTGAGACTTATATGTAAAGTGTTCACAGAGTGTGGAAGGAAATACCGGGTGAGTGCTGTGTATCATACATATCTGCTTTCTGAGAACGCATTGCATTCCCTTAACAAACCGCATTAGTAATCAGCACACGCGGCTGTGGGATGGAATGGCGGTCTCAGAGGGGTAACAATAGCAGCATCAGTCACATTTAAAACAAATACAAGAGTTCATCTAATAGAACGTTCGCCAAAATATGAATAGACATTAATCCACAGTAACTTAGTGAGCCAGTGAGATGACAGTGACGAATTATTGCAAGAAAATCTTGCTACAGTTGTTTGGATTATTTCTCATAAATGGGTGAAGCCTCTATTTGAAATTCAAAATCATTTACAGCTCTGAATCCAACAAATAATCCTCAAAATCTTAAAACCTTTGGTTCGAATTATTTACTAGCTACATAATAAACAAAAGTTTACCTCTAAAAAAAAAAAAAATGAATTGGTTTAGTAAACATATCCATGAGTAAAGTTACCACTTTAAATAAGGTACAACAATAGTGGAATGTTAAAGCAAATCATGTAGTTAGTCGAGACTTCGTATGAACCCACACGGACGTTGCAGGCAGGTAGGGCGCTGACGGCACTGCCCAGGAAACAACGGCATTGTCAGCTTTGCAAGACAAATTTACAACCGGGCACACCAGACAGTGTCCTACCGAAAACTACAAAAAGAAGCTAAAACTAAAGTTTGATTACACAATTACAGGTCATTTAAGAGACAAAGCAGTACAACTTTAGAGGGAGGCACAGAGAGGGGCTTCATAGTAAGAAAGCCAGGCTCAACTGACAGGGACTAATCCTACAGAAGACCTTTTAAAAGTTTTCAGTAGCCACAATAAAATTGACTTAATTATTAAAAAATATTCAAAAGATCATTTCGTAACATGCCAGACACTGATCGGCCTAAATAAGAGTCCTAAATATTTCACCAGCTAGCATCAAAATTATAATTACACCTTTGTCGAATTGAATTTTCAGGGAACATATAATTGTATAATTGGGTAAACTTCCGCGGCCAGAATCAGTTGACATAAAAGTTTTTGAGTACCGTATCGTGTCGTAACGGAACAGCAACTATGCTGAAGAAACCAACTTTTCGGCCACTGTTGCAGTGGCCTCAATCTGGGTCAACTGTTATGGGTTACGGTGAGCAGTAGTCCCAGAAGAGGGCCTCTGTAACCGTGGCCGAAACGTCGATTCTACACGCAACAGTTACTACCAACAAGCAATTATAATAATTCGGCTTGCGACTAATGGGCGTTAGGTAATGGTAAACAGTCGAGTCCTGTAAGTTCAACATAACACCACGCTCATACTCTGATCATATTTTGCTGACAACTATGAACCCACGATTTACGAGGCGTCCTGAAAGGTTAATCACCATGCTTAATTAAAGCTGTTTATACAATTAACAAGAAAATACTTCTAAATTTCGAGACTCTTAAAAATAGCCGATAATAATATGGCCGTTGTGGTCGTTGCGTTCACTCAAGACTAATACAGAGTAGGCACAGCCTTTGACCTGTTCTGGTAGAGCGACTTGCGGCCCAATGCACAACTACTGTCCACAGTTTAACGACCGCAGGACTTATATAAAACGTCGAAGTTTTAATTCATTGAGACAAGGTTCACACAGCACCTCCACAACAAGGTAACAACAGTCCACAAAGCAAAACAGTATTAAATTGCCCCCAGTAACCAACAACGGACACGGCCCAGCCCTCGTCCCGTTCCTTGCATAAAACTCCGCTGGCCGTCAAGCCGCTCACAGCTTCTACAACTAACAGCACATCACTGTTGTAGCCATTTTGTATAGCCTACTCCGCACTCCTTTCGTCGACACCTTACTGCTTGGAACCCACCTTCCAACTCAAGACACAAAGGAATTTAAGACATTAGCTGTGCGTGAGAATTGATTTATATCAATGGAGCAAGTTGAAATATTTGTGCTAGTCCGGGATTCGAACCCGGATTTCCTGCTTATTAGGAAGACGTGCTGACCACTATGTCATCCAGACAACTGAAAAGTCTCAACTTATACCACAAACTACCGACGTAGTGCCCCTGCTCATTAGTCTCGTTAGTGGCGCCATCTCCCCGATTCCTGTAAGAGTTCAAGCTTGGTGTGCATCTGCACTGAGAGAATAATAGGCCGTCTCCGCCGTAATTACATATATGTGGTGTCTGTTCTTTCAGGCATGTCTGCTCTGAATCGAATCAGGATGTGGGCTTTGATGTCTAGACTTGCAGAAGTGATGCTGCACAAAACAATTTTGCAGGTTCGACGAAATTTGGCAATGCCGATCTGAAGCAAGTGACCTGTTTTGAAACATAATTTTTATTCACAACTTTCCTGGTCGTATTTGGTTGGCTTATGAGACGTTATCGGTTATGAGTCCCTGAGCATGCTACGAAAGAAAGACGTCAAGTTCTCACCTAGCACTAATATTGGTCTCTAGTAATCAAGTCGACTTTTCGTAACGAGACATTGGTTCTTACGATGTCTCGTAAGAAGTGAGACTGGTAAAGTGACACAATTTCATCAAGACAACTACATATAAAGTATGTTCTGCGTTCGATTTGCAGTACCAGCTCACAGTTTAATCTGGTAAGAAGTTTTACTACGGTGTAGGCTCCCTTGGAAATTTAAAATTAACCACTAAACTAATAACCCTGCGATAAACATCATGTATAATGTGGATGATAGCACACAGAAATGATTTTGTTCCTGCCAGTTGCGGACGTGAATCAGTTCTTTGCGCCACTGCTCACAGGCGTCAGCGTAGCAGTAGAAACGAGATATACTGCTAGCCGCGGAACTATTTTCTTGGTCGTCGAATGAGCATGCTATAGCTCGTAGTTAGCACTGTTCATTAAATGTAAAGCGTACCTCTGTCTAGATTCTTGGTGCAAATGGTGTATTTCCGATTCGTCACCGTTTTCTTATCTTAAAACAATAGATAAGGTAACGAATTCTCGAGAGAACCTTTATATTTGCAGCCTTCCCCACATTTATTGTCATTATCAGTCACCATTTGAACCAATCAGTACGTCAGGAACATTACATACTCTCCGTTTTCCACTTATCCCAAGTTATTTCTTGGCGCATTTTTCATAGCTCGATTCATTTCGTGTCTAAACGCAAACTGATCTGAAACTTCCTGGCAGATTAAAACTGTGTGCCGGACCGAGACTCGAACTAGGGACCTTTGCCTTTCGCGGGCAAGTGCTCTACCATCTGAGCCACCCAAGCACGACTCACGCCCCCTCCTCACAGTCTTACTTTTGCCAGTATCTATTCTCCTACCGTCCAAACTTTACAGAAACTCTCCTGCGAAACTTGCAGAATTAGCACTCCTGAAAGAAAGGATATTGTGGAGACATGACTTAGTCACAGCCTGGGGGATGTTTCCAGGATGAGATTTTCACTCTGCAGTACACTCCGCTGCAGAGTGAAAATCTCATTCTGCAAACTGATTTACTCCTCTTTCATATTGCAGCAACAACAAGATCCAGTCTGACCACTGCTTGAAGTAGTAAACAGTTTGACACAAACTGACGGACGGATTAGAAACCTGATATCAACAGTGACATAACTGGGTACCAGCAGGTATAAGTTAGTGTACGCCCGACTATCGAAGATAACGCAGTGTTAAGTCAGCAAGAATCCTCAAGCTACTTTCTACGTCCCTTTCACTGTCTAAAAATATAATTCTAGAGCACAGACGTCTGGTATACCTCAGTAGATCCCCGGAAAATGTTGTCTCAATTTCTTTCCCGTTCATATAGAGCACTGTTACGCCAGCAAATTACACGTACAGTCAACAACCGACAACAGCATTGTTGGTGATTTTCTCATGTATTTCCATATATATTAGGTAACACCTTTTCAAGTAATATTAGGGTTTCATATGCAGAAGGCGTTCACAGACGTAGACGCTACTATAAATTCATAACACAAATCCCTTGTGGTACCTCGAATGATTATGCATGTTGAGGGTGTTTAGCTAAATTTGAGGTATTTTTACGAGGTGTACTACTCTCGTTGTTGTTGTTGTCTTCAGCCCGAAGGCTGGTTTGATGAAGCTCTGCATGCTACTCTGTCCTGTGTGAACATCTTCATCTCCGAGTAACTATTGCAATCTACAATCTTCTGAATCTGCTTAGTGTGTTCATTTCTTCGTCTCCCTCTACGATTTTTATCTGTCACACTTCATTGCAACACTAAATTTGTGATCCCTGATGTCTCAGACTGTGTCCTATCATCCGATCCGCTCTTCTAATCTGGTTGTGTTACAAATTTCTTTTCTCCCGATGTATGTTCAGTACCTCATCATTAGTTACGTGACCTGCCCAACTAATCTTGAGCGTTCTGCTGTCGCACCACGTTTCAAAAGCTTGTATTCTCTCCTTATCTAAACTGTTTATTGACCATGTTTCATTTCCATGCATGGCTACTCCATACAAATACTTTCAGAAAATACTTCCTAAAATATAAACCGATATCCTATGTTAACAAATTTCTCTATTTCAGGAACTCTGTTCTTTCTCTTACCAGTCTGTATTTTATATCCTCCCTACTTCGGCCATCATTAGTTATTTTGTTGCCCAAATAACAAAGCTTATCTCCTACTTGAAGTGTATCGTTCCGTAATTACCTCAGCATCACTTGATTTCATTCCATTACAGTCCTTTAACCTTGCTATGCTTTTCTTGATATTCATCTTATATCTTCGTTTCAAGACATTGTCCATTCTGTTCAACTGCTTTTCCAAGTCCTTTGCTGTCTCTGGCAGAATTACAATGTTATCGGGAAACATCAAGGTTTCTATTTCTTCTCCTTGAGCTTCAACTCCCATTCCAAATTTTTCTTTGGTTTTCTTTACTGCTTGCTCAGTGTTCAAATGTAATAACTTATGGGATAAGCTACAACCCATCCTCGCAGCGTTCGCAACCACTGCTTCACTTGCATATCCCGCCCCCCTCCCCCAACTCTTGTAAGCGCTGTTTGGTTTCTCTACAAGTTGTAAGCAGCATTTCGCTCCCTTTATTGTATGGGGGGGGTTCTACCATGGCTGTTTCTGCCAAGGTTATCATAGTTCTGACGGTATGTCGACTACTCCCGCGGCCTTATTTCGACTTATGTTTTTCACTGCTCTGTCAAATTCTTCTCGCAGTGTCATATTTCCCCTTTCATCTTCATCTACGTTCTCTTCAAGTTCTGTTATATTGCCTACAAGTTCACTTTCCTTGTATAGATCCTCTTTAACTCCTTCCACCTTTCAGCTTTCCCTTCTTTACGCATAATTAGTTTTTCATCTGAGCTCTTGACGTGCATACAGCTATTTCTCTTTTCTCCACAGGCCGATTTAGATTTCCTGTAGCTTGGATCTACTTTTCGTCTAGTGATTTATAGTTCTCAGTCCTTGCATTTGTCCTCTAACCACTCCTGCTTAACCATTTTTTACTCATATCAATCTCATTTTAAATGTTTCCTTTCGCCTGCTTCATTTGCTGCATTTTTATTTTTTCGCTTTTCATTTTTGTAGTAGACTTTGCCTTCTTACCTATTTGATCCTCTGCTGCCTTTCACTGTTTCATCTCTCAAAGGTACCCATTCGTCTTCCACTGTATTCTATTCCCCTGTTCTAGTTAATCGTTTCCAAATATCCCAATGAAGCTCCCAACGATCTTTGGTTCTTTTATCCTATACAGGTTATAACATAACGTATGCTACTGCTGTACCATAACCTTAAAGATGAAAGCAGGTAGTGAAATAAAACAATCTTACTAAAGCAATTATGGTATAAAGCAACAGAGCAGTGTTACCCTCTGAGAGGAATTTTGTTATGTTGACCGTGTTGTACCTAACGGAAGTGGCTTATCGGAAGTGAAAGTCAGAATTACGTAAATATTTGAACAGTAACAAACAATATTTTTGACTAGCTATACTGTTTAAAGAATAAGGAAAACGGTCGCCAGCCTAATTAGGCAAGAGGAAGATTAACGTTCTCTTTTAAGAAAGTAAGTATGAGTAACTTTAACGGACAAACACAACCTAGACTTGGCCACACGCGAGTGCAATGAACTCTGACACATATATATGTTTACGGTAAGATTGAAGCTAACAGCCAGAGCAGAACAAACTATTTGCGTAAATATAGCAGATCACGAAACACACTATTACTTTCAGGGCTTATTCAAACTAAATGGTCTTTATAATATTCCTATTAATATTCACTGCAGAATCATGAATTTGCTATAGGTTAAGTATTATTTTTCAAACACTTTCCTAATTGACATTGAACTATAAATGTTGTTCACTGCAAAATAATAAGCTGGTAACAGGTTAAGTTCCTCTCAGTTAAATACTTTGCTATTTAAAATGAAAGTTAATTGGAATCCACTAACAGGTTACTTCTCACTGTATTTTGAATAAATAAATTATGGTTTTCATAAATAGTGGTCTTCCCATTAGTAGTTACCTAGCATTAGCACTATAGACAAATTGTGGATCCTGTTATACTATTAATATGCACTTCCAATACATAAGAGAGACAAACACTTAGCAATCATGAACATATAATTTTCTACTATTGCAGTTTTCCACTTTTACTACAGTGAAACACAATGTTGACAAAATTGCAAGAAACTGACTCACCTTTTAATATTTACTACAGGTACCACTATGATCATTAACTAAGCAAAACTTTATAAGCCTCAGTTTTAAGAGCTTTTAATATTTAAAATGAACTGCAAATTGTCTTTATTACCACAGTATTCTACTTGCAAGTAAATGATTAAATAGGAGGCTTTGAAACTCCACAAAACTTTAAATTAGACTGTTTCCATCCCTGGGAGGCTTTCAAAAGACTACATTTACTACCTCCCACAATTTCATTAAATCCACGGTAAATCTGAATACTCCCTTCTTACCAAAGATCAAGCAACATTATTTAATGTTCTGAGGCTTTCATTTTTTCCACAAACTAGGACACTCGGTAATCATAGTTTAAATGGAGAGGAACCTGAAAGGTGTTGTGATAGGGAAAAATCAAGGTAGGTACATGAACTCAGTTATAAGTTACCTTATATTTGAGCACACTAACATATCCAATAAGCTGATCCTTCACTGTACACTATTACCGCATTCCGTTACAGTGACCGCGCAATGTGGTGGCAACTGCATGTTGGTAGGTGGATTTGCAGGCAGAATTGCTGGACTCTGTCCCTTCTTGGTGGCGATGATGGATACCAATTCCAGAATCGTTCCAGCTATTTATCCATCCATCCGAGGCATTGGAAAAAGGCAGAAAAAGCCTCTCTCGAAACCAACACAATATACAACTTTAACATGGTCAGTGCACAGTTTGGTAGCTCGTCGCCGACTGACTCTCAATTCCACCTTTTCTACTTAGGCCAACCACAATTTGCGCGCGCTACACGTTGCGACGGGATCTTCATATGAAATTTCAATCACCAGTTTTCTCCTCCGATTACGAAAACATTCCGTTGCCATCCACCTACATAGGGAGAAATGATTGTCATGATAAAATGAGTGAAATCAGAGCTCGCACTGTAAAATTTAAGTGCTTATTTTTCCCGCGCGCCGTTCGAGAGTGGATCGGTAGAGAGCTTGAAGGTGGTTGATTGAACCCTCTTCCAGGCACTTAATTGTGAACAGCAGAGTAATCACGTAGCTGTAGATGTAGATCTAGATACTCGTCCGAACAGACAACATGTTTGCAGTCATCAACAGTCCAATGTCGGTGTTGGCGGGCCCAGGTGAGGGTAAAACTTTGTGTCGTGCATTCATCAAGGGTACACGAGTGGGCCTCCGGCTCCGAAAACCCATATCGGTGTTGTTTCGTTGAACAGTTCGAGCGCTGACTCTTGTTGATGGCCCATCATTGAAAACTGGTGCAATCTGCGCAAGGGTCGCACTTCTGTCACGGTGTACTATTCTCTTCATCCGGCGTTGGTCCCGTTTTTGTAGGATCTTCTTCCGACCGCAGCGATGTCGGAGATTTCATGTTTTACCGGATTCCTGATATTCACGGTAAACTCGTGAAATGGTCGTACGGGAAAATTTCCGCTTCATCGGTAGCTCGGAGATACTGTCTCGTCGCTCGTGCGTCGATTATAACACCAAGTTCAAACTCAGCTAAATCTTTATAAATTCCCATTGTAGCTTCAACTAACCGATCTAAAAACTTCGACAGATACTTGTCTTATTTAGGCGTTGCCGAACGCCGCGTCGTATTCTGCCTGTTTACATATCTCTGTATTTGAACACGCATGCTTATACCAGTTTCTTTGGCTCTTCAGTGTATTATTGTGGTGAGGGTGGGCTTCGTGTCTATCACGGCTACGATAAAGCATTCACTATGCCATTCATAGTAGCTTACCTGCATTTTTATTTTCTTACTCATTTTTAAGCCTACTCGTACATTACCCCTATTTGATTTTGCGGTAGTATGTTGCATCTTTTTGCATTTGTACTACCCTCAGAATCAACAAATCTACTCATTTTTCAACATGTCTCAACGTAGACACTTGTCAATTACATGTACTGGATGATGGATGATGGAGGCCGCTTTGTGTCTGAGAAAAAACACTAAAAAAATAAATAAAAAAAGCGATGCACCATAAAAGAAGTATCCGAATGGGACGGAAATCGGTAGATGTGATTTACATCTACGCAAATTATTGCAATTTCAGAAAAATGAAATGATTTACTGAAGAGGAAGAGCTTCACAAATAGAGCAAGTCAAGAACGCGTTGGTCCATTTCTGACCCTTCCACAAGCAGTTATTCCGCTTGGTACTGACCGAAAGAGATACTGGATACCACATTCTGTCCAACTGGCGCATTAGATCGTCAAAATCCCGAGCTGGTCGGAGGCCTCTGCTCATATTGCTCCAATCATTCTCAGTCGGGTAGAGTTCCGGTGGCCTCGTTGGGCAAAATAATGTTTGGAAACCACGAAGACAAGGAGTAGATATTCTCACCGTGTGGGGGAGGATATTACCTTGCTAGAATGTAAGTTCATGGTGGCTTACCCTGGAGGGCTACAAATCTGGACGTAGAATATCATCGACGTGCCATTGTTCTGTAAGTGTGGGACCGATGACAAGCAAAGGGGTGCTTATATTAAACATTCTTGGACTTCATGCACCGTCAGTTCATGGTAAAACCCCGAGCTTTCGACGATAACCTCGAACGTCTTCGTCAGTTACTCCCAAGAAGGCGATAGGGGTAATCGTCAAAAGTTCGAGGTTTTACCCCGGACTGACGGAGCAGGAATTCCGAGAGTACTTTAGACAACAGTGTCGTAGCGAAAGACTTCGACATCGAAGCGGCCTGGTTATGAATTGGCACCCTAGACCATCATTCCTGGTTGTAAGGCCGTACGGATGGCGACAGTCAAGATGGTATCACACCGCTCTCCTGGTTGTCTCCAGACTCGTCTTCTACATCTAAATCTACGTGATTACTCTGCTATTCACAATAAAGTGCCTGTCAGAGGGTTCAATGAACCACCTGCAAGCTGTCTCTCTACCGTTCCACTCTCGAACAGCACGCGGGAAAAACGGCACTTAAATTTTTCTGTGCGAGACTTGATTTCTCTTATTTTATTGTGATGATCATTGCTCCCTATGTAGGTGAGTACCAATAGAATGTTTCCACAATCAGAGGAGAAAACTGGTGATAGAAATTTCATGAGAAGATCCCGTCGCAACGAAAAACGCCTTTGTTTTAATGATTGCCACTCCAATTCACGTATCATGTCTGTGACGCTATCTCCACTATTTCGTGATAATACAAAACGTGCTGCCCTTCTTTGTACTTTTTCGATGTCATCCGTCAGCCCCACCTGATGCGGATCCCTCACCTCACAGCAATACTCCAGAATAGAACGGACAAGGGTAGTGTAAGCAGTCTCTTTGGTAGACCTGTTGCACCTTCTAAATGTTCTTCCAATGAGTCGCAGTCTTTGGTTTGCTCTGCCCACAACATTATCTATGTGATCGTTCCAATGGAGGTTATTTGTAATTGTAATCCCTAAGTATTTAGTTGAATTTACAGCCTTCAGATTTGTGTGACCTATTGCGTAATCGAAATTTAACTGATTTCTTATAGTACTCATGTGAATAACTACATAGTTTTCCTTATTCACGGTCAATTGCCGCTCTTCGCATCTTATCTAAATAATTTTGCAAGTCGTTTTTATCATCTGATGACTTTAAAAGACGGTAAATGACAGCACCATCTGCAAACAATCTAAGACGGCTATTCAGATTGTCTCCTATGTCGTTAATGTAGATCAGGCACAATAGAGAGCCCATAAAACTTCCTTGGGGAACGCCGGATATTGCTTCTGTTTTACCTGATAAAAATCACATAATTATAATGATACAGGTTCTAATTAATCTTTGTACTATTCGACGAAGCAGAGCAGGTATAATTCTATCAATTAATTTCGAAGCTTACTTTTTTTTTTTTTTTGAATTATATTGTTCTTTTGCTGTGGTCAGTGTGATGTGGCCTTATTTCACAAGCATTTTACTTTCAGTTCTGAAGATTTATAAAATATACACAGGTGCGAGTATAACATACCATTACAGACTACTTCACAATAATCATTGTGACCTTTGTGACTTTCTGAAATACCGAATGATCAACTAATGGAAAATGGAGAGATGAATGTTGGATATTATATACACTGGTGTCCAAAATTAAAGCAACAAACCGTTATTTCCCCGTCCTGTGTCTAATTCATGATATAAACGAACTGTCGATCAGACGTCCGTAAGATCGTGTTCTGCACGGAAGATGGCATTATGGTCAACGGACAACCATGCCAACGCTGACATCAGGACACCTATGAAACGAGGTAGTATTTGCCAGGTAGGCCCCTACCATAGTCTCTTCAGTGGAGCGCAATAGAAAGAAATGAGGCGGGACAGTCTTCGCTGGTAATCGCATCTTAATTTGAAACGGGACTCATCGCAGAAGACAGTTCAGCCTCAGCCAATGAGATTTCACGCCGAATGGGCCCAACACCACTGCAGAGGGACTTGGTTGTGTGCAGAGGCCGTCGTGAGCTCGGCCCCCTTTCTGTAAGCTGCTTATCAAACGTGTTTGTGATCACTGAAACACTAGTTGCACGTCGGATCGATGATAATGATGAATTCGAGGATCTGAATGCCTTTCTGACGATTGCTCGTTCCTCGTGATATGTCACATCTCTAGTTGGACTACTTCCTTCTTGTCACTGTGTTCAGACGGGATTCATCCGTTATTGCTAACAGCGTAGAATAGTGTCATCGCTCCTGTTCAAATGAAGAGCGATTCGCCTATTACACCAATGGGCTGCCTTGAACCCAATTAAACGTCCTCTCTCAAACGTTGACATCTGCGTATATATCACACGTGCCAACCTAGGAGGCATAGTTACTGTCCACCTGAGTACACGGAATGAAATTCGCGAAGAAAAAAATGGTTCGAATGGCTCTGAGCACTATGGGACTTAACATCTGAGGTCATCAGACCCCTAGAACTTAAAACTACTTAAACCTATCTAACCTAAGGACATCACATTGAAACGTCCCCTTTGAACAATTTATATAAGACTGTGCTTAACCTGACACACAATATTTTTAGCGCAACGCAATCTGACTTTCAAAATTTCCTACTAAAGAATGGCCCTGACAAACATTAAACTATACCTTTCACAAATCACTTACCTCACAAAAATCTTCGCTGCTCAAGCTACTGCAATACAGCGAGCGCCACTACTGCCAGCTAAATAAAAGATTCAAACTACTGAAGGCACTAACTACTGATAGGGATAGTTAGCAAATAAAAGATATTAATAAACAAACAATGTATTTACCTTGATATCATCATATGTAAATATATCAGTTCATGAAAAATTACAAAACTCCGCCATCTCTCTCCCCACATCCATCACTGCCGGCGGCTCACCTCCAACTGCGCAACGCTACGCGCTGTTCACAGCCAGCTGCCGCTGCCCAACACTACAATGGCAGACAACAATGCAAACTAGCCACAGACTGCACACAGCACAGCCAGTGATTTTCATATTGAGCGCTACGTAACGTTGCCAATAAGAAAACATAAACAGCCTACTTACATAGCCCCTGGCGCTCGCTGTATTGCAGTAGCTTGAGCAGCGAAGATTTTTGTGAGGTAAGTGATTTGTGAAAGGTATAGTTTAATGTTTGTCAGGGCCATTCTTTAGTAGGAAATTTTGAAAGTCAGATTGCGTTGCGCTAAAAATATTGTGTGTCAGGTTAAGCACAGTCTTATATAAATTGTTCAAAGGGGACGTTTCATATGTCGACCCTTAGCCTAGGATACCTCACTGGAATCTTCTGATTTTTTTCTTGTAGTTTGTGTATTTAGTGTAGCTTTTGTTTATTGCTAGCGCGTAATTGTAGAGAGAATCTCCTTTGTAGTTGTAGTTTTCATTGTTGTAGAGTAAAACAGTTGTGGCATGCATGTAGATTTGCACCAAGTATTTCGCAGCTGCAATTAACTAGACATTATTTCCATTGCTACGTTATTTTATTTTGCTCTTCAAATTGTGTTTTTCTGTGTTGTCGTGTGAAATACTGTGACAATAATGGCGTGTGAAAAACGTAATACTAGGCTCCAAAGTAAACTGAGAAATGACAGTGAAGACGAAGGCAGTGTGTTAGCGCCGCAGAGTAATGAATTAACTGATGTTCAAAGTAGTAATTTGGTAATCGTGCATAGGGAAATGGAGCGGGCGGCAAACAATGGCACGGACAGTGAAACAATTAGTGAAGAGGGAAGCATTATCGATCGATCGGTCGGCAACAGCTCGCCTCAGGAATCCGAAATGACAGGACACAATTTCGCAAATACTGTAGATTCAGGTTTTGGGTTATCACCGTTTTCTCAAATAAGTCAAGACGCATTTTCTGCTTGTCAAAATGTGAATGTTGCCGGTGCAAATGCACTGCCGAAAAGCGTAGAGAAACAGATTCCAGACACTAATACATTATTATTGCAATTAATGCAACAAATGGAACAAAATCAGAGACAAACACAGCAAAAGCTTCAAAAGTTAGACACAATGGAACAAAATCAGAGACAAACACAGCAAAAGTTAGACACAGTGGAACAAAATCTTCAAAAGTTAGACACAATGGAACAATACCAGAGACAAACACAGCAACAGTTAGACGCAATGGAACAAAATCTTCACACCACGCTTGAACAAACACGTGAAGATTTAACTACTGAGTTACATAACATTGAATCGAAATGTCAAAAAGTCTGTAATGACGTAAAAACACAAATTTGTGAGCATTTTCAACCTATTTTTTCGCGGCATGAAAATGCATTACAGAATCACGAAGCAGCCATAAAAGAACTGCAAGCCATTGTTCATGAAAATCATGAGACCTTGTGGGCTAAAATTGACTCAGTTGCATCTACCGATTCGGTTACGCAACTTGCAATAACTCAGGAAAACTTAAAGAACACAGTAGATACGATTTCAACACAAATGGACACTCTGAAACTTGGTTCAGAAAAACACACTGAGGAAATGTGTTCACTATCGGAGAAAGTAGCCGAACTTTCGGATCAGGTCACTAACTTATCTACAAAGGTAGATGATGATCTGAATGACACAAGACCTGTAGCCTTCACTGACACTGAAGAGTGCGAACAAATTAGAAAATTCAAACAAAATCAAAATCAAATCAATACACAGTACAAAAGAGAAATCCGGGAAGTGCAAGATCAGTTGGCACAAGTAGTACAAGAATTACGTATTTCAGAGGACACTCGCGCCCCAATACGGGAAGAGGGACATACAAATACGGAACAGACACAAAATAACAACACAGGGCACTTCGGAAATTGTGAAAGAAGTTGGCAAGGTACGCCGAATTTTGAAATGGAACCGCCGAAACGACATAACAATGACCGATATGCGACTCGCCGACATGATGACTTTGACTATAAGCTGTTCATTACTACACGTAAATTCAAAACATTTAAGAATTCTGGGAACGACATTCATCCACAAGCATGGCTCCATCAATTCTCTCATTGTTTTCCTCCCAACTGGTCGTTGGAACACAGATTAGAATTTATGTGTGGCTACTTAGAGAATGAACCAGCTGTAAGAATGCGATCGGTCATTCACGATTGCCACAGTGAAGGAGAATTTTACCATGCCTTCCTCTCAGCATATTGGTCTCAAGCCACACAAGACCGGGTAAAACATGGTATCATAATGATGAAACATTTCGAACAATCTGAATTCTCCAGTCTTGTGAAATATTTTGAAGACATGTTGCACAAGAATCAGTACCTGTCAAACCCATACAGCCCCTCAGAACTCATCCGCATTTGCTTACTCAAATTGCCTGAACATTTACGACATATTATTTTAGCAGGACGTTGCAAAGAAGACATTGAGGCTTTTCAGGGATTGTTACAAGAACTTGAAATTGACACAGACAATCGCGGAAAGCAGGAGCACAACAATTACAGGTCACATACGTCACAATTCCGTGATGACAGAAACAATAACTGGACACGAAAAGGCTATTCTTACAACGCAAATCGTGACCAAAACAGACACCACCCATATGACAACCGCTGGCAGAGTAATAATAGTTACAGAGAAAGATCGCATTTCCGTAGTAATGACTATTACAGAGACAATCAGAGAAACAGACAATATGGGAACCAAAACAATTATTATCAAGGGAGGCAGAATAACTTCAGACGCAACAGTTTGGCGCACAGTTACGATTCAGGGAGAAATTCTCCACCACGTGACAGACAAGGAAGAAACTACGGAATCTACCGACATGACGACAGACGATATGATCATAACGACAGACGTCAATTTCATCAGAACTGGCGGGATTCTAACACGGCTGGGCCCTCTCGGCAAGGCGAATTTGTAGAAGTTAGGTCTCCTAATCCCAATAACGACACGCGCCAACAAAGAGACAATAGGCAATGACTCGCACAGCAGGCAGCCGCGTGCGCCCGCTGGCTCCGAGAAAAATAACATAAGACGCTAGCCTTGAGAAAAATTTTAGCATTCTTTACCGATGTATACAACATGATAATTCTTTGAAGTTGAAACTCTGTGCACTAGGAAGAGTAAAGGTTTACACCACATTTCACATGTAAAACCGTTTATTGAAAGATAATCTGCTTTTTAACTTTGTCTTTGCCATATAACTTTTCACTTCACATTTCTAGTATGCTTTGTCAGATTTAGAATCTGTTAACATGTAACAATGTTTGAAGTTAAATATCCAGTCTAGAACCTAGGGAACATTTTTAAACAGAAATTACGAATGCATTGTTATAGTGAACAGACGACACAGTGTTGTATTTGTACATTCTTGCTTGTTAGTTGCACGATTACGTAACGACTATCAGGCTTACATACTTAGGACACATACTGGTACTGCTAATGAGATTTTAATGCAACATTTTGGTTTACTTGAAAATACATTCTGGGTTTAAAGTACTTTCTGTGAGATACCAGACGACAGAGTGATTAGTTTATGTGACAGCTACACGATTTTTATCACGACGCTACTAATGAGTGACAATTTACAATGTTGCTTTTGCGGTGTATCTGTTTTATATCTGCACAGTTTTCTGAATTCTTCTGGAAAGAAAAACATGTTTTAGTAGTAACTTTTGTGGTATAGCAACAATGAGACAGCCTCTTTCGTGGCACAACATTACGTTACTGTACAGTACTTTCTTCATCACGCCAATAAGCATAATAACTACGACATCTATACGCAAAGCATTTCACTTTTGTTTATCATGTGGTAAGTACATTGACTTCTGCAGAACTTAGCTTTCGGAGGACGATAACTACGACACTTACACAGAGATTATGTTGCGACAAGATGCACAGTTTAGCGCTACAGTACACGCATTTGAGTGATTAATCTTATACTTAAAACACTTATTTTTAAAGATTTTTTTTTAATTACAAAGAAAGTTTTCCGTGATACATTTCATTCCATTGCGGTAATTTGTAACACCTGGGAGTATAATTACATTAATCCTCAGGGGGGTACACGCTTACTTTGTGTACCATGTGTTTGGCAAGCACAAGGAACCCTAGCTAATATGGTATTTGCTTATACAACTTTACACATCGGTACCATATTTCTCTAAAACACAGAATTACACAGCTATCTGATCATTTAACTGAGAGATAAACATTTTTTTACTACATCAGTGACACATGTTTACGCAATTACACAGTTGGATAACTTCACACTTATGAAATTGTATTTTGTCTGTACTTTGTGAACTGTTCATATTTTTTCGGAATCATTCTGATACTATGAGAGCTTTGAATGATGTATTTGGTATGAGATCATGATTTTTAAAGTACGTTTGAGGCAGCTGACACTTTTGACATGAGCAGAGAATTTTTTTAGGCTTAGAAATTATTGGAGGAAGTTACGACGATTTTGAGATTTGACTGAGGTGTTATGATGTTATTATTACGACGACGATGTGTATTATGTTTTTGAGGAATGTTTATTATGCTACGTATTTCTCACGATGAAATATTGAAGAAGTGTCGACGAATATGTATATGTATAATGAGGTAAGGAATAATGAGTAGTGTTTAGGGACTCTGATTTATGAAAAGGATGTTGGAAACCAAGAAACGTACTTGAAGAGTTATGAAATGTGTGACTGTATCACAATGCTGACGAATATTTTTTTTGGACACTTATATTTATAGGATTTTGTTTCTACAGATTTGCAACGCTAATTCTTGACCTGTGAAATATTGTTAAATGAGACTGCAACGGTAGCAGAAACTGCTGTCGTAAATATTTCCGTACGAAAGTTAAGTGACCACCTGCACTTAATTCGTCGCGGGCACCCAGCTGTGTCAGACGCCTGGAGAAAAAGCCATTATTGCGAGCCCTTTTCAGCGGCACAGGTAGAAAAAAAAAGGGGACGTGGGACGTGTCAAACACCTGGAGAACAAGCCATTAGGGTGTGCCTTTCATCGCTAATGCGACACCCTCGTTACTTGAAAACATATGATTACTCGCACTTTGTGCTAATTACTGAAATGCTTATGAATTGATGGGAAATATTCGTACATCTGCACACCTGGTTACGACAAGCGTCTTTCTACGAGAGTTGAGAGCTACTAACTTATGAAATGTCACATGACTACTGAATGATATTTTTATACGTTGCTTTTCGTAGTTGCTTATTTCACTTGATATCTGGTTTCCAGCTGTGTTGCAGCATTGCTTTTATAAAATAAAATGCATTTGCTAATGTGAACACTTTCTGTCAACAGATCTATTAAATAATTATTTTATGATCCACATTCTTTAAAAAAGGAGCACTTGGAAAGGAAAGAACAATAAGAAGGAACTAGTAACTGCATTCATAATTTTCTTTTCAAGTAATTGGTAACTTTTTGGTAGAATAACTTCTTGTGGTGCACCACTTTAATTACTTAGACATTAAGATGTGATTATACATTTCCCTTATCTGCATTGTTGTTTTTACTGTAATATTTTTTCTGCTTGAGCTATGTCATGTTTAGATATAAGTTATTGCATTTGCTGTTGCTGTTTGCCAGGCATAGTGCTACTGAACTTTAATTTGTGTTACTCTGCTAAGCCAATTTTACTACTCATTGATTTTTCATGTTGCTGCACATTGGCTCATATTAGTTGTAATTTTGCATTTTATCTGTTAATTTAGATTTGCTGTAGCTTGCTTTGCAATTTTCCATTTTTTGGTCATTGTTGTTTGTGCTACTTATTTTGTGCTGCTGCATTGCCTCGTCCTTTAGTTTAGCATCTGAGCTCAGTAGATTTAAGTTAGCTTAAGAGGGGGTAGCCTCTAAGAGAATGAGTTGCGATGAATTGGAAGAAATGCATTGAGAAAACAGGTTTAGGTAGGATTTTCTTGGAAATAAATGATGAGGTAAGATAATGGAAAATAAAAATGAGGTAAGAGATGTGTGAACATATAAACACAGAAAGCATGCTTAGTTAGAATTTTTTTTTGGTGGAAACAAAGGATGAAATAAGAGGAAAGATATATGAAGTTTTGGGTTGGACTGCAGTACCAAATGTTACACTGAAAACGAACCCTGTCCTTTCCTATTGGTGTTATCCCACTATGTGTGTGTGTACCCTTGTGTATTTGTTTTCTTCCTGTCTCTGTGTAATTTCATAGAATTTTTTTCTTCTTTTAATTTTAAGCTACATTCACTATGATGAGGAATACTTTTATCCTCAAATACAATTGGCATTAATAATATGTTATTTACCTTATAAATATGCTTACACATTATTTATTCTGTTTAATGCTCATGTGTGAAGTTGATGTTTCAAAAATTATTGTGATCTTCTATGTATGTACTCATGTCATAATTCCACTGATGTATATGTTAGTTCGATTCTTTTGTAAAGCCTGTACTACAGATGTTATCTGTATTATTATGTTTTTAATGATGTATTTTGTACCTTTGTAACTGTATTCTTATGTTATAAAATTGTAATTGACACCAGATCATCTTATTATTAACTTGTAAGTTACATTTCACTGCACACGTTTCTGTTGGTCATAGTATGTGGACAATATGTGAGAAGTAGGGACTGTTAGTGTTTGCACGTGTGTTAATAACTCAGCAAGGGACTGGATAACAGCATTGCTGGTTCTAAGGACAATTTCAAAAACTTTGTGAGTGCACAAGTGGTGGTTTATGGACTTGCTATATTATCCGCAAGACTCTTCAATGGTGATTGTGCACCTGCACAGTCACAACAGATGGCTGCTGGCCATCTCTACAAGGACTACAGTGGGTCTGCATCTTTGATGACCCACCAATACCATTATCTCTACAAGGACTACAGTGGGTCTACACCTTTGCTGACTCACCAATGCCATTATTTCTACAAGGACTGCAGTGGGTCTACACCTCTGGTGGCCCACCAATACCACAATCTCTACCAGGACTACAGTGGGTCTGCTCTGTGATGACCTACCTACCAATATTCATCAAAACTTCAACTGACTCTGCAGTGGGTTTGCTCTGTTGTGGCCCATTACCTGTCAGCATGTCGAGAGTCAGCACTGTCTTTCCGTTGGAAGGACAACACTACTTCTTCAAGACTGCATGGAAATCCACTACTTCTGTGTGCATTTTCTTTTACTGCTCAGACTTTGAGAAAAACTCTGCATTTTTTTACTGTGATGAACAATGTGGACTATCTTTATGGACTGTGAGAAAATTTTTGCTTTTGACCAACATTGTATCAATAAGTGTGTGCATTTGACATGTTTGTTATTGTAATTATGAAAAATTTTATCAAATCATTAATGGCCACTGCCCAAAAAATATTTTGTAAAATTTTTGTGGGGAGCATGGGGGCTATGTAAGTAGGCTGTTTATTGACACACAATATTTTTAGCGCAACGCAATCTGACTTTCAAAATTTCCTACTAAAGAATGGCCCTGACAAACATTAAACTATACCTTTCACAAATCACTTACCTCACAAAAATCTTCGCTGCTCAAGCTACTGCAATACAGCGAGCGCCACTACTGCCAGCTAAATAAAAGATTCAAACTACTGAAGGCACTAACTACTGATAGGGATAGTTAGCAAATAAAAGATATTAATAGAGAACAAACAATGTATTTACCTTGATATCATCATATGTAAATATATCAGTTCATGAAAAATTACAAAACTCCGCCATCTCTCTCCCCACATCCATCACTGCCGGCGGCTCACCTCCAACTGCGCAACGCTACGCGCTGTTCACAGCCAGCTGCCGCTGCCCAACACTACAATGGCAGACAACAATGCAAACTAGCCACAGACTGCACACAGCACAGCCAGTGATTTTCATATTGAGCGCTACGTAACGTTGCCAATAAGAAAACATAAACAGCCTACTTACAACATGCATCCATGCCCGAGGCAGGATTCGAACCTGCGATCGTAACGGTCGCGCGGTTCCAGACTGAAGCGCCTAGAACCGCTCGTCCACTTAGCCGGCAATTCGCGAAGACTTAACGTCATGATACTGATGTGTCCCCTGTTTATTGTCCTTGCCAGCTGCAGAGTGAAATGGCACTGCATAGTGCTGTGCAAATAGAATCTCCAGTCAAGCATAGCTTAGTATTTTTTCAAACTACAGTACACCACGGCTTTTCCAAAAAAAGTGTGTGAATTCCTAAGGGATCAAAGTGCGGAGGTCATCGGTCCCTAGACTTACACAGTACTTAAACTAACTTGGGCTAAGAACAACACACACACTCATCCCCGAAGGGGGACTTGAACCTCCGGCGGGAGGGGCCGCGCTACCCGTGGCATGACGCCTCAAACCACGCTACCATTCCGTGCGCTTTTCCCTTTGAGCCGTTACTAATGCTTATTTGGTCAATGGTCACCGTAAACACAAAGCATTCTACTCCACAATTTGCCTTCTGAAGGTCTCTAATAGAATTCTCTTGTCGCTGTTAGACAATACCGAGCACATCAGATATATCAGCTATTATTCAGCGACGCCGTTAACAATATTTCGAGTTCAGAACACTCTCTTCGGTCGCTATGTTATTAAACTTTAAAAGCGGAAAAATGCAATTACTTAATGCAGAGTTCTAAGTCAATTTGCGCTTTTTACTTCGGCATAGAGCTCTAAGTACGACAGACGCATCTGATAAAGTTAAGTTCAGAGAGTTGAACTTTCTTAATAAGTAACGTCGCAGGACAAAAGTTTGAAACAAAGTTAAAGCAAGAATTTTTTGAGGAAATATTTTCAGAGTTTCCCAATGTAGAGAAATGCGGACACTGTCGAAACTAAAAGAGAATAAATTGGAAGCATTAGCTGTGCAAGTACGTCTATGTCACTACTGTGAACTTCAAGCTTAAGTGCTTGCCGAAGAGTTCTTCTAACACATTCAACTATTTCTCTTCCGTTCCTCTCTCAAACAACTTGCGGGGAAACGAACACGTACGTCTTTTATTTTATTACGATGATAATTTCTCCTTATGTAGGTTAACATCAATAAAACATTCGGAGATATATGCATATTGATATTTCCTGTAAATATCTTACAACGCTGAAAAACTATTTATTTTAGTGATTGCCACCCTATTTCGCGATAGTACAAAACAAGATGCTCTATTTTGAACTTTTTCGAGGTCCTTCGTCAATCCTATCCGGAAAGGATCCAGTACTGCACAGCAGTACTTTAGAAGAGGAAGAACAGGCGTAGCATAGGCAATCTCTCTAATAGATCTGTTGCATATTGTAATAGTTCATTTTCTGCACAGTTTTTTCTATGTCATTGTTCCAATTTAAGTTGTAGAAGGCGCTTGTGAGGACCGGTGTCAAAAGCCTTCTGTAAATCTAGAAATATGAAAATCAGTTTGAGATCGCCGGTCAATAACATTCATTACTTTAAGTGAAAAAATAATTTTTTTTTCACAACTACATTTTCTGAATCCGTGCTGGCTATGCTTCAATAGATCGTTTTCTTCGAGGTAATTCATAATATTCGAACACAATAGATGTTCCAAAATTATATAGCAAATCGACGTCAGTGATATGGGTCTGTAATTCCACGGATCACACCTATTTCCTTTTTGTGTATTGGTGAGACCTGTAGGACTTTCCAGTAGTTAGGTATGGAGCTTTCGAGCAGTTTGATATGTCTGTGAAATAAGGAGCTATTCCTTCAGACTATTGGTTTGAGCTTATTAGATGACTTTAGTCCCTAAGAGGTCCACGATCCCTTACTCAAAAATAAAGACATTGAGGTATACCAGTTGGCGACTGGTACACTCCCAGCTCGATGAGACCTTTCTTCTTGTTTCAAGTCTCACTCCTCTTTCTCTTCCCTATAGTTAGTTCAAGGAAATTATGGAAATTATTAAGGAGATAAAGCAGTGGTTGTCCAAGTATTTCAATTAAGAACGTTTTAGTAAAACCTACGTTACATTCATCATACTATTATGAAGTCAATGTTGACGTAGTAATTGAGATATCAAAGAATCTATAATTTTTGTAATTATGAAAGTGAGAACGGTAAAAATCGTACCTCCAAAAGAATATAGATGAGTGCCAGATCTGAAGGGAACAGCTATCTAAAAATGGTTCAAATGGCTCTGAGCACTATGGGACTTAACTTCTGAGGTCATCAGTCCACTAGAACTTACAACTACTTAAACCTAACTAACCTAAGGACATCACACACATCAACGACCGAGGCAGGATACGAACCTGCGACCGTAGCGGTCGCGCGGTTCCAGACTGTAGCGCCTAGAACCGCTCGGCCACTCTGGCCGGCACAGCTATCTAAATTTGGGTTAAGCTTATTAGTATAAGTAAGGAGTTGTGTATAGTCTTGTAGATCTGCTACACGAGTCATAACAGCTGATAGTTGTGATAAATAGGAAAATAGGTAATGGAATTACTTGTTTAGATGAATGACATGAAGCATAAGGATATTTAATGAAATGAGGTCGATGAAGCGTGGAGACGTTAAGGAGTGAGGAGGTGTTTTTACGTATTTATTGAGGTGAATAAGGAGGATTAATCGATACTGAAGTATATATTTGAAGGGAGGATGGTATAGACTCAAAAGAGAATTGTGTAATGGAGGTTTACATGAACTGGAAGGAATATGAAAAATGAAATGCATTAAAAGCTGATATTGGAGTGACGTCATTTATTTTCAGAAAAATTGTCCTACGCATATCAGTATCCATTTATATGTAAGTAATGATGAGGAAAGTATGGCAATAATAAATAAATACACGTGACACTCAAGACGGCGTTCTCAAAACCAACTTTTTTTGGAGATACGTCGATGATACGTTTATGGTATGGTCACTTGGGAGGGAAGCTCTGGATCGTTTCCTAGAACATTTTAATTGTCTGTATCTCGATATTAATTTCAAGATGGAAGTTGAAAAGGGTGAAAACTTCCATTTTTAGATGCCTTGTCTACAGGAGGGATGACAGGACGTTAGGACATAGTGTTTACCGTAAGTCCACGCACACGTACCGATATCTTCATGCGTCGTCATCCACCATACCAACGCAATGGGGTCCAACGTACATTGGTAAAAAGAGCTTACGCCACCTCATATGCAGACAGTTTGACACAAGAACTGTATCGTCTAAAAGCTGTGTTCAAGCAGAATGGTTATACTGACAATCAGATCCGTCTTGCTCTACAGATTGGACCTTCGCGGGAACCAACAGAAGCGAATCGGTGGCATTCCTACATTTATCAGGGAGCATACCTTCAAAAATAGGAAGAATTTTAAAGAAATTTGGTATTAAACGTGTATTCCGTCCGTCAGCTATGACCAGAACTCTGCTGGACTCAGTGATGGATGATTTGGGTTCGAAAAAGCCCGGGGTCTACAACATTCCCTGCCACTGCGATAAGGCCTATATTGGACAAACGATTCGTATGGTTCAGGATCGTTACGTGGAGCATCATCGCCGTAGGCGTTTATTTCAGCCAGAAAAATCTGCAGTGGCGGAACATTGTCTTACTGAAAGACATAAAATGTTGTACGATGAGACACAAGTAATTGCCCCTGCGTCGCTGTATTGAGACTGTGTAGTGAAAGAAACCATTGAAATCCGGCTATCTGACAATATTGTAAACAGAGATGAGGAGTATCCTAATGTCAGAGTTGGGACCCTGTTCTGTTTGACTTTAAGCAACAACGGTCCTTTTTTCGGTCTTCAGACACTGTCAGTAGTGTTTGATATCGTTTTATATTTTCTGCAAGCTTTCGTCACCGGGGCGGGGTTGTGCCTGTCGCTAGAGGGCAGTTATGCTCGCACACGCGCGGTGCACCCGCAGTTAATGTATAAAGGAGCCGCCACGGCATGTTTGTTTTCAGTTCCGGAGAGACAGCAAAACGGCCTACTCACTTGAAAATGGTGGCCAGGTGAATCGCCGAAATATTGTGTCCAGATGACGATATCTTCCGGCAGGGACCCGGTATGAATAAAATCAATTATTTCGCCAGAAAATCTTACGGAGCCACACTTTAAATTGCAGTTGGTACATACTCGACTGCTGCTTCCCGCAGACCATTGGCCACAGTCCCCACAAGTTCAGGTACCAGATAGTATTCACTCCCATCATTTTATATTTTGAGTGTAGAGGATCTCCCAAGATGGAAGTGACACCAAGCCAGACAAGGTCGCAGGTTGCCTAATCTGTAGCCTAAGACAGGAAAGGTTACCTACATGAAACCGAAATACATCTATATTCTGTACTTGAGGAAAGGTTATACAGTGGGTTCGCAACTCCTCACTATGAATTTAAATGTTGTTTATTTGTGAGAAGATCATATTGTACCTAGTGTGAGAAAAAGAAACTTCTACCAGCAAGTGCTGGAATTCGACAGTGGCAGAATCGAGCCCTATCGAGATTATGATTTATCGCTCCACGATATTGCTGCTCTAGTTGTTTGTGATCTTATTACTACCATGAGTACTTTCAATTCATGGGTTTAGAAGGGCGATAATCCTAAAGCCCAGTGGCCGTGCCCCATCTCTTAGCAAGACCATAAAAGACCGTAAATACCTGTGTTCTCCTGGCAGAAAATCCAAAGAGATTTGGGAGAGAATCTGAGCAACCGTCTTAGGTTGTTTGCAGATGACGCTGTCGTTTATCGACTAATAAAGTCATCAGAAGATCAAAACAAATTGCAAAACAGTTTTGAAAAGATATCTGAATGGTACGAAAATTGGCAGTTGCCCTTAATAAAGAAAAGTGAGAGTTCATCTTCATGAGTGCTAAAAGGAATTCGTTAAACTTCGGTTACACGATAAATCAGTCTAATCTAAAAGCCGTAAATTCAACTAAATAACTAGGTATTACACTTACGAACAACTTAATTTGGAAGGAACACACAGAAAATGTTGTGGGGAAGGTAACAATGACAGGACACTTAGAAAACGTAACAGATCTACTAAGGAGACTGGCTACACTACGCTTGTGCGTCCTATTTTAGAATACTGCTGCTCGGTGTGGGGTACTTACCAGATAGGACTGACGGAGTACATCGAAAAAGTTCAAAGAAGGTCAGCAAGTTTTCTATTGCGTATCGCAAAATATGGGAGAGAGTGTCACAGAAATGATACAGGATTTGGGCTGGACATCATTAAAAGAAAGGCGTCTTTCGTTGCTACGGAATCGTCCCAAGAAATTCCAATCACCAACTTTCTCTTTAGAATGCAAAATTATTTTGTTGACACCGACCTACATAGGGAGAAACGATCACCGCGATCAATAACGGAAACCAGAGCTCTTACGGAAAGATACAGGTGTTAGTTCTTTCCGCGCTCTATACGAGATTGGAATAATAGAGAACAGTGAAGGTGGTTCGATGAACCCTCTGCCAGGCACTTAAATGTGATTTGCAGAGTATCCTTGTGGATGTAGGTTTAGATGTCTGTATACTGACGTACCATGAATATTTTTGTGATAAGATAGTTACATAACTACTGATATTGAGATCTGTAACTATTTAAATGTGAGGTATGAAACAAATTGAATTTGAAATAACAATAAATACATGAATAAAGTTAAACAGTGCTCACAATAAGTACGTACAATAACGCCATTGGTATAATAACCTACACTAGGACATGTCACATGTATCGAGGTCTATGGTTAATAGGGTATCGTATGATTTTGTGTGTGTCATCCCACCATGCCAAATTTCAAGCTTGTATTGTGGGCATGAAAACCTTTTTCTTATTGTTGGTTTTGCACACATTCAGTCGTCATAAGAATAATTATCTTTGATACTCATAGTAACTCACACTCATACTTACTTTACCTTTCACAACGATCCCGACGTCATTTACAATATTTATTGATACTGTCGTTTTACCCTATAGTGACCTGCTCGGAATTTCTTTCTTCTTTCCTTTCCACTTTACGAATTCTATCCAAGAGTACCTTAAACCTGTTCAATGGAATACTCCATTCCTGCTGCCAACGTGTATGTGTCTTTAACACAGTGACCTCCAATGTTTTCTGACCTCCCCTAATGATTCATCCCACATCGTGGGCATCAGGATTCACCGAAATAATCCATCCGCTCCACTGCCCTCTCTGACAACGCCACTTGAAGAAGCTTAAGTAACTCATTTTATCGGAAGGCACCAACTACTATGGCTGATGGTATTTATTCATAATCGACAGAACGAGAGTTAAGTCTGTATACAGGAAGGTTTTGGCTCTCATAACTGATGATTCGTATTCAAAATGAGACCAGTGACTGATATTGAATCCACTACCATGAGCCTATTGACTGGTGTTAAAAGACAATACCAATAAATCTCCAATCTCCTGTTACAGTCCCACCTTTGGTGTCCTTCGTTGCAGCAGTTGTTTTCAGTATAACGAAATGGTATTATCGTGGTGTGACGCACCACTAGGCTTTTACATCCTCTTCTTGAAACAAACAAAAATCAAACAGCGAAAAGCTAACCTTCGAAACACAATCTAATTAGTAATCTCGACAAAAGTTCAACCCTCACGGGAATATCAAAACTGCCCTTTGAAATACTACAACTCTCCCGAGAAAATTTAAAACTCTTTTGCGATTGAATTACAATCCTTTTATTAAAGAAATTAAATTTTGCATCACAAATATCTAAATAAAATGCTCCCTTGGAACTCTTCTTCAAAAAATCTAAAAGTTTCATTGAAGGAAGACAAAATTAAAATTCTTCTTTCGGTAATCTAAGACCCTGTGGCGCAGTGACACCTGTCTTCTCGCGCACTAGCCAATGTTAGTAAAAAAGGTACTAGTACTGTTAACTAAGGATCATAGGTATGGATTGTGAAACGTAAGCTACGAAATTTCCAAAGAAACAACTATATAAGCTATTCTTCGCTGTTTGTAAGAATTTCCAGTCCAGGATACGAAATGATTCCAATGTTATATAGGTCCATACAGACTTCGTTACATGTGCCAAATCTTTTCTCAAAAATGGTTCAAATGGTTCTAAGCAGTATGGGACTTAACATCTATGGTCACCAGTCTCCTAGACTTAGAACTACTTAAACCTAACTAACTAAGGACATCACGTACATCTACGCCCGAGGCAGGATTCAAACCTGTGACACTAGTAGCAGGGCGGTTCCGGACTGAAGCGCCTAGAACCGCTCGGCCACAGCCGCCGAAGGCTTTTCTTATCTTATTCCTTATTGTGATATCCCTCACCACAAACATATAAATATTTATTTGATGCTGTTACACTATATTCTTCACACATCGGATGATCGAACAATTTTATTAAAATACCAGCTGACTCTCTTGTTCATTTCCATTCGTTTTGTGCGAACTTCACGGGTCACTCGAGAACGTCGTAAAAATGAACGTCCAAAAATATAGTCCAGTTGTTAATATTTTACGCTCAAAAATACTATGAAACGTTCAAAAATTCTTTGAAATACTCTTAAATCCACGTAAGTATTATACATTAAATAAAGTGCACTGCTACTGACATATTAGTTGCAGTAAAGAACATAGAGAACGTTGCAAAACGTCCGAGGATATTCCAAAATATTCATAAATTAGCGTGACCATTAAAGAGAACCCTGGAACTTTCTAGAATTTCACAGAACACTTGAAACGGTCATGAACGTTCTAAGCACACTCTCATAATTGAAAACGTGTTTTGATTCCAGAGTTTCTCCAGACACGTAATGAAATAATTCTGATGGATGCAATGGTGGTAATTGCAATTTTCCACGCATGCAGCACATTCCTGGTGTTTCTGAAAATGGTTCAAATGACTCTAAGCGCTATGGGACTTAACATCTGAGGGCAACAGTCCCCCAGTCTTAGAACTACTTATACCTAACTAACCTAAGGACAACACACACAACCATGCCCGAGGCAGGATTCGAACCTGCGACCACAGCAGCAGCACAGTTCTGGACTGAAGTGCCTAAAACCACTCGGCCACAGCGTCCGGCCCTGGTGTTTCTCTACTGAATTTATTGGCACCACAGAAGTGACACACTCCACACATTTTGTTACTGACATGTTTTTGACTGCTGCACTTTTCTTGGTACCATAACGGATTTGCTTCGTCTAAAAAATTAGTTTTTACTTCTTCTGTTTTGCAGTTCCTACAGATCATAGAGAAACATTTTGTACATTCTTTTGAAATCATTGTGTTGCTCGACCTTTACCCACGGTATCTCCACTTAGTCCATTTCGTAATCTTTCTTCGTCAGCAATTTCTTTATGTCTGGCGGTTGAGTGTTTCGCTAGACCCTCTTCTCCTATTAAATTGTCTCTTAGCCTCCATTCTTTTCCGTTAAGAGGCTAAACGTGTACTTCTTTCTTTTCCGTTTCCTTCTTTTCAGTTCACCACTGACAAGACCTCCTCCTCTCTTACACTTCGGGTTCAAATGGCTCTGAGCGCTATGGGACTTAACTTCTGAGGTCATCAGTCCCCTAGAACTTAGAACTACTTAAACCTACCTAACCTAAGGACATAACACACATCCACGCCCGAGGCAGGATTCGAACCTGCGACCGTAGCCGTCGCGCGGTTCCAGACTGTAGCGCCTAGAACCGCTCGGCCACCCCGGCCGGCTTACACTTCAGTATCCTGTTAGAAGTTAATATCACTAAACTCACTAAAACTCCACTTAATACACTGTTTACTACCTTAAGCAGTTCACCTTCACTTAAATATATTTCTTTTTATATCCATTTTATTATTTCTTCGTGCACGCTAAGAGATTTTGCAAACTATATGAATGGACACCTATCACCTTCACCTACATACACCGTTCTAAGCTGGAAAATATCCACACCACAAAAGGCTAATGCGTCGTTCGGTAACATTCTCGAACATCGAAGCACATTCTAGAACATTGTCGAGCATTGTAGAAAATTCTGCAACTTTCTGGAACACTCTAGAACATTCTCAAATCTTCTGGAAGATTATATAACGTTGTGCAACATCATAGAACGTTCTCTAAACTTCTGGAAATTTTAAAACATTCTGGTTAATACAAAACATTTTAGATCATTCTAGGAAGAACGTTCTGGTCAGTCTTGGCTACTTTAGCACTCGATTGCCAGCCGATTCACCGACTTCCCATAAGACATCATTGATGCGATGACCTGTTTTGAAAGCAATATCTTCGAATCCAGCGGCTACAGTTCCATACCTAAAGCATCTTTATGCATGGGTAACGCAGGCCTACCAAACTTACAATCTCCATGGAGTGCTGGGATGGATAGCAGAGGTACTGCGGAAAAACACGCGTACAATTATTATATACATTGATTATTCCTTCTCGCATATCATGTCTGTCACTAACTAATCTCATCTTCAGACTTCCATGGGTAGTAATGGAACGTTCTGCAGTGCCTTCTCTCAAAGTTATTCGAGTGTATAATGCCCTCAGGGTGTACCAACGCCCTCAGAATTTTTTTTTTTTTTAGATACTCGTAGTAGATCACTCTAAGTGGTTCTCCATAAATTACACTACTGGCCATTAAAATTGCTACACCAAGAAGAAATGCAGATGATAAACGGGTATTCATTGGACAAATATATTATACTAGATCTGACATGTGATTACATTCTCCCACAATTTGGGTCCATAGATCCTGAGAAATCATTACCCAGAACAACCACCTCTGGCCGTAATAAATTCTAGGGAACTGATGACCACAGATGTTAAGTCCCATAGTGCTGAGAGCCATTTGAACCATTTTTTTGGAGGGTAGAGCCACGGGTCGTGACACATGTGAAATGTTACGTCCACTGTTCAAAGTGCCGTCAATGCGAACCAGAGATGACGGAGACGTGTAACCAATGGCATCCCATACCATCACGCTGGGTGATACGCCAGTATGGCGATGACGAATACACGCTTCCAATGTGTCTTCACCACGATGTCGCCAAACACGGATGCGACCATCATGATGCTGTAAACAGAACCTGGATTCATCCGAAAAAATGACGTTTTGCCATTCGTGCACCCAGGTTCGTCGTTCAGTGCACCATCGCAGGATCTCCAGTCTGTGATGCAGCGTCAAGGGTAACCGCAGCCATGGTCTCCGAGCTGATAGTCCATGCTGCTGCAAACGTCGTCGAACTGTTCGTGCAGATGGTTGTTCGTGCAGATCTGTTGACTCAGGGATCGAGACGTGGCTACACGAACCGTTACAGCCATGAGGATAAGATGCCTGTCATCTTGACTGCTAGTAATACGAGGCCGCTGGGATCCAGCACGGCGTTCCGTATTACCCTCCTGAACCCACTGTTTCCATATTCTGCTAACAGTCATTGAATCTCGACCAACGCGAGCAGCAATGTCACGATACGATAAACCCCAATCGCGATAGGCTACAACCCGACCCTTTCAAAGTCGGAAACGTTATGGTACGCATTTCTCCTCCTTACGCGAGTCATCACAACAATGTTTCACCAGGCAACGCCGGTCAACTGCTATTTGCATATGAGAATTCGGGTGGAAACTTTTCTCATATCAGCACGTTGTAGGTGTCGCCACCGGCGCCAACCTTTTGTGAATGCTCTGAAAAGCTAATCATCTGCATATCACAGCATTTTCTTCCTGTCGGTTAAATTTCGCGTCTGTAGCACGTCATCTTCGTGGTGTATCAATCTTATTGGCCAGTTGTGTAACTTATCTTTGTGGAATAGAGGGAGGCGTTACTTATCTTAGCAAAGCAAACATAGCAGGTTTTGCCATTAAAATACTGAACGGAAAGCCGACGTTTCAGTTTATACTACGGTACACCTACTACGCAACGACTTTACCGTAGACTCCGCAGAGGCGGCCCCTGAGCGGCAGACTACCAGCGCAACAGACCACCTGCCCAGAGCGGGAAGCCAGCGCTTAATATACGGCTGCGCGGCAGCTCTAAACATGAAACTTAATTTCCACTCCCGCCTGCGCCCCCGGCATATTTTCTGCTCTGTTCCGTTCCGAAGGAATTAATGTATGCCGTAACTAAGTCACATCAGCAGCTATTACATTAAAAATTCATGGCGTTTATGAAAATAAATCCACTTATACATAATATTGCAAGGCACTGTGTTAATATTGCACCTCGGGCTGGTAATCATGCGCCGGTCTGAAACTGAATTTTGAATTATTTAACCAAAGGAATTCACTGTGGTGCTGCATTATAGTTAGAAGTCGGTGGGAATTTTAATATCGTTACTTTTCCTCGTAGGGGTATTGAGAAAAAGCTGTAACAATGACTACATAAGGATTTACATTAAATAATAGCTGCCGCTTTTCATGTGCTGGGATATTAATCTTCCTGCAGTTGAAGTCTTTCTATCATCACTTCTTCGAATTTTTAACATCTTCTTGGAGAAATAGGCTTATTTTCCGTCTTTCAGTCGCTCATACTATTTCAAAAATACCGATTTTGAGCAATTTCGCCCACATTCAGGTCATATCTCGTAGTTACAGAGTTAGCTGTTCTAACGGTACAAACAGTTCCTTGTCATATACTTCCATGTTGCAGCATTTTAAATTATACTACGAATTATTGCTTCACCAGGATGTTTTGTGTCAACTTCGTTTCATGTTTCTATCTGCTGAATGTGGTTAATTCGTGGCTACATCAACAAGACTTTGCGTTTGGTGTCGATGATATACTTATCTGACGCACTTACTAAAATCTTTAGTAGCACTTTTTTCCTCTACGCTGTTCTGACGCACCTGTCAGCTAAGAGGTGTTTACGGGCATTTGATATCGACTAGTCATTTATGTGAGCGTTGATTCCAGTGAAATTTATGGGTAAAAATGATGTTCTCACGTAGTATATTTTTTACGAACAATGTGACTCCAGTTCTTCTACTCGGCCCTCCACCATCTGGCAAGGCCATTGGCGGAAATCCAACATTAATGGCCACATGTTCGGTGTACTCTCCAGAAGCTCTTCCAATATTACAGAGCGACTTGGCGTAGTAAGACAGTGGCTTAGCATTGTGGATCATGGCGGTTTATACCCCCGTTCGATCATCCACGAATAATTTTTCAGTTGTTTCTTTAATATAAACACCAGAATGATTCTATAGAAAAGTACACGGTTGATTTCCCAAAGTTAAACTTGAGTTCCATCTCTGACGATCACACAGTCAACGGAAATTAAACCGTAAACTTCCTTTTTTCCATTGAGGCAGCACGCAACAATCCACAGATTGTTCTTCATTCCCACTGTAAGTAGACTTACGTTCACCTTTTTCGCCTATCTTCCGTAAAACGGACTTTTTTCTCCTTACTGTGTAAACGAGTCGTGTTATGTTAGAGAGCTTGTACACGTTACCTTCTATATGTCAGTCTGACAGAGATTTATTTTATCGATTGGTTTAGAGCCTGCTGTAAGGACCCAAGAATGTTTCAGGTAGCTGCTATGTCTTACGGGCATTATCCTCTCGACCGGAGCAGCAAGGAGAAATCGAGTATTGCATCAAACGTCAAAAACTCATTTCCTGCAAAGAGCGAATCATACGGTTTTCTACACTATGTGGTCAAGAGTATCCGAACACCCCCAAAAAATACGTTTTTCATATTAGGTGGATTGTGCTGCCGCCTACTGTCAGGTACTCCCTATCAGCGATCTCAGTAGTCATTAGACATCATGAGAGAGCAGAATGGGCGCTCCGCGAAACTCACAGACTTCGAACGTGGTCAGGTGATTGGGTGTCATTTGTGTGATACGTGTGTACAAGAGATTTGCACACTCTTAAACGTCCCTAGGTCCACTGTTTCCGATGTGATAGTGAAGTGGAAACGTGAAGGGACACGTACAGCACAAAAGTGTACCGGCTGACCTCGTCTGTTGACTGACAGAGACCGCCGACAGTTGAAGAGGGTCGTAATATGTAATAGGCAGACATCTATCCAGACCATCATACAGGAATTCCAAAATGCATCAGGATCCATTGCAAGTACTATGACAGTCAGGCGGGAGGTGAGAAAACTTGGATTTCGTGGTCGAGCGGCTGCTCATAAGCCACACATCACACCCGTAAATGCAAAACGACGCCTCGTTTAGTGTAAGGAGAGTAAGCATTGGGCGACTGAACAGTGTAAAAACGTTGTGTGGAATGATGAATCACGGCACACAGTGTGGAGATCCGAATGGCAGCGTACGGGTATGGCAAATACCCGGTAACCATCATCTGCCAGCGTGTGTAGTGCAAACAGTAAAATTCGGAGGCGGTTGTGTTATGGTGTGGTCGTGTTTTTCATGGAGGGGGCTTGCACTCCTTGTTGTTATGAGTGGAACAATCACAGCACGGGCCTACATTAATGTTTCTAGAGCGTTGTTGATTTCCACTGTTGAAGAATTGTTCGGGGATGGCGATTGCATCTTTCAACATGATCGAGAAGCTGTTCATAATACACTGCCTGTGAGTGGTTACACGACAATAACATCCCTCTAATGGACGGGCCTGACTTGAATCCTATAGAACACCTTTGGGATGAAACTTTCTGGCAGATTAAAACTGTGTGCCGGACCGAGACTCGAACTCGGGACCTTTGCCTTTCGCGGGCAAGTGCTCTACCGACTGAGCTACCCAAGCACGACTCACGCCCCGTCCTAACACCTTCACTTCTGCCAGTACCTCGTCTCCTACCTTCCAGACTTTACAGAAGCTCTCCTGCGAACCTTGCAGAACTAGCAGTCCTGAAAGAAAGGATATTGCGGAGACATGGCTTAGCTTGGAAGGTAGGAAACGAGGTACTGGCAGAAGTGAAGGTGTGAGGACGGGGCGTGAGTCGTGCTTGGGTAGCTCAGTCGGTAGAGCACTTGCCCGCGAAAGGCAAAGGTCCCGAGTTCGAGTCTCGGTCCGGCACACAGTTTTAATCTGCCAGGAAGTTTCATATCAGCGCACACTCCGCTGTAGAGTGAAAATTTCATTCTACCTTTGGGATGGGTTGAAATGCCGACTCTGTGCCAGGCCTCACCGACCGACATCGACAGCTCTCCAAGTAGTGTCTTTTTTATTGCTAACGTGCTCAAACACGACAGCCAGTTGTTGGACATTGAATTCCTTAAATAATTCTTCACTGGTTTAAGAGTACTCATGCTTCGTTCTATGCTTGCTATAATTGCGGGTAGGGTCAAAACCAAAAGCAGGAACTTCTTTGTTTCTTCATAAACAGAGTTTAAATCATTGTTGACAATGTACTTTAAGAGGATTCTTAGAGATAAGTGTTTTTTCTCATCAGCGTATATGTTACATAATTCATGCTCAAGTTGTTCGTGTTCGTAAAAAGGATACTGTTCTAATAACTGAAGCAGTTTCAACTTTGGGAATTCTTTTTAATAGTTTGGAAAACACTTTTCGTTCAGAAGTTCAACACACTGAATTTGGGATAAAGTCTTTAAATCTTCTTTCCATCTGAACAATTTGCAAATCCATTATCTCGTAAGTAAATGATCTAAGAGGTGTCTTTTGATTGTCACAGGATGATACGTTGCCATTCAAACACAAGCTGCATTTAATGCATTGATCAACAATTGTTTCCGTTCTTAAGAGTCATAAGTTTCTCAAAACAGTTCTTATTTCGTCGTGGCAAGCAATTATACAGACAGATTTTGACTGAAGAACATTAAAGAGATGATCGACATAAACAAAGCACCAGCGGTAGAAGCAAAGCAAGTAGACAAACGTAGGATCATCCATTCGTCGTTTCATTCCCGCAGTACAGCTCAAAGATTCTGGGTCCCATTGAGAGTCTGTATCATCAATTATATAATTAAAAGCATCATATAACTCTGAGAAATGACTAGGTTTTGTTGAAACTGCTCTGGAACGAAAGTTCCAGCGAATGTTGCTTCCTTGTGGCAGTTTAAATCCTTTCTCAGTTAAAAATACAGTTCGTTTTGATGATTTGCTGAAAAACGAATGGAATGTAGTACTATCACTTACAAACATGCGTAACAATGAATAAACGGGGCATGGAGACAGAACTGCTTCACCAATTGTTGTAGTCCTCTTTCTCTGCCCTCCATTACTGAGGAGCCATCATCTGTTTGACTAACCACTTTTCCTTCCACATTCCATTCTTTCAATACTGCATGAATAATGTTTGACAAACCTTCAGCAGTTTTATCTCCAGAAACATCGTAAAATCCAATGAATCTTTCGTCAATTTTGTCTGCAATACAGTACCTGAATATTATAATCATTTGACTCAATTCTAAGACTGACAAGAATAATATGGACACGAGTGGCTGATTCACTGGCGCCCGAGATGTGGAGGAAGGAAAAGCGTGCTCAACAACCGGTCCTTTGGGCTAGGTAAATTCTTCCTTCAACCGGTTGTGTCCGCAAATATCCGGTGTCCGCGAGTCTCCGTGTCCGGATATCACCAGACACCAGTAGAAGACCCTAAATTCAGTATTTTGAGATAACCAGCCACTGGTCAAAAATGAATATTTCAGGCACCCCGAGGTCTTGAATCGGAAAGGATACATCAGCCTGAATCGAAATGAAATTGCAGTTCTGAATTTCAGATTTTATTTTCTCATTAACTGCCAAAGTTATCATTTCTATTACATCATTCCGTATGTCTGGAGAGGTTCCTTTAAAGGTTGAAGATGATGACAGATGGTCTCGGATTAACTGCTCTCCTTGAGCTTGTAAATCCAACAATTGCAGATAGTTACCGTAGTTGCTAGAGGATTCGTCTTCTCGATGGCCGCAAAAGGCTAGTTCTTGTTTACAAATAAATACAATTGCCTGAATAAGATGAGCGAATACTCTCCTCTTGGATGCAGCTTGTTCATTTTATTTCGTTGCCGCCAGACGAGCGGCTTCAGAAAGGGCGTGCTCATTTCTACTTTTGCCCAATAACTGAAATGATTCTTTGTTCTGTAGGTGACGTTCTTTATTGTACATATGCCCTTACTGTACCCTTTCTTTTCACCACCGAACAGAAGACATATATAACAATATAATCTGTTATTAACTGCATTCGCAGGCTGTCTGAAAAGTGCGTTTTGTTTGTTTGTTTGTTTGTTTTGGCTTCACGTAAAACTACACTGAGTACAGGAATAGGTCGTTTGTCCTTCAATTCAAACTTTTTTCGTTCGTTAATGTAGAAAAAGGCGTTTTCAATAAAAATTCTATAAGGTCTTCAGTTGCTGGCTCACTCATGTCGGCGTCACAACGAAAATATGCGCTAAAATCACACAAGAATGACAATGAACACAAACCGCACGACTGTTCATTTCCGTGTTAAAAGCCGGCATAGAAGCGCCAGAGACTAGTCTCGATACATGCTAGCAAGTGCAGCGCACCAGCCTTCGTGGAAGAGGGAAAGTGGAGGGGAGCCGAGAATGCCACTAAAGCGCACAGGCGCACACAGCCAGGTAAGGGAAGGGAGGCAGAGACTGGGAGCAGTCGAGTCTCAAGCAGGCAAATACACCAATCCTCAGGGTGCGGCGCGGGCTACAAAACTGATGTCTTCGCACATTTAGAGTTCTTAGCAGAAAGTTATTTATATTTTTGTTATGAATTACTGTTGCATCTTTTTTAAGCACGAATACAGGGGAGACTAAGTCTGAAAGTCTCCCCTCACCCTACGCCACTGACTTCCATTCCTCATGAAACCTCCCAGCACCTGATTGAACATATGCCTGCGAGAGTGGAAGCTGTCATCAAGGCTAAGGGTGGGCAAACGCCGAATTGAATTCGAGCGGTCGCCATACTATAACGCTGTCAGACCCGAACTTCTATATGTCGTCAACCATATGACTACAATTTACACTCGTTCATCTATTATGTATATTCCGGTGCGTGAGAGATATTTTAAATGAAAGTCGCTTGCCAGTTGTCAGCAGATAAATACGATACTGCGTTGCCCGTGTTGTTCAGAAGCACGATAAATGTTTCTTTGAACATGTATGCATATATCAAGGAATCAGCATTGCAGAGGCTACAGCCGTTATGAAATACAAGAAATGTATTCGCAGTTGCGAATATGGAACACTGCATCTTATTTTCTTATAACAGAGGCACTGCAGTATTGTGTTTCAACGGTTTCTTTCGTTTCTGCCTTTCCACCAGTTAACAACACACGGCATGCTCTGCAAACGATCTGAACGTTTAATGACTCGCTCGGGAAGTCTGTAATCATTTTGACGGTGGTCTGGACAGATATTTTGGTTTGTTAACCCCCTTTGGTGCTCGATTCAGGAAAGTCCAATCTTAAAGCCCCATTCCCAACCTTAAATCTTCCCCATTTTCATTACTATTTTTATTTATTTAATCGTATGGCTAGGGCCCCCCGTCGGGCAGACCGTTCGCAAGGTGCCGGTCTTTCAATTTGACGCCAATTCGGTGACCCTCAGTCAATGAGGACGATACGATTATTATGAGGACAGTACAACAACCAGTTCCTGGGCGGAGAAAATTCCCCGACCCAACCGGGAATCGAGCCCGTGCACAGAGGATTGACAATCCGTCACGCTGACCATTGTGTTCCCGGAGCCACTCTATAGCAATTCTGGAAGTGTTGGGTGACACACTGTCCCACTGAATTTACCGAAGTCCGTCGGAATGCACAATGGACACGATCGGATACAGGTGATCAGACCATTCAGCTACAGGGGCCGGACTTCATTAATATTGTAAGGTTTTAACAACTACTTATATCAGGCGAAAAATAATAACGAATAAGTTCTCACTTTGTAAAAAGACAAAGAAAAATTTCAGCTTCCCACTTGCAAGACTACAAACATTTTACTTTTGCGTAGTTTATCTGGATGTTTTGAAAATATTTCGTTGGAATTTTTTGTTTACCTGTGTTGTGACCATAAAGTTTATTACATTTTGGGCCATGTCTTCCTGTTTTCACCACGCATTGCTGTTAAAAGTTTATGTTGCGATTTAAATGTTTCATAAAATTTTGATTTCATTTGCTACTTACACGAGTGCGGTTTACAGGACAATATTTTACCGTTCTACACTCCTGGAAATTGAAATAAGAACACCGTGAATTCATTGTCCCAGGAAGGGGAAACTTTATTGACACATTCCTGGGGTCAGATACATCACATGATCACACTGACAGAACCACAGGCACATAGACACAGGCAACAGAGCATGCACAATATCGGCACTAGTACAGTGTATATCCACCTTTCGCAGCAATGCAGGCTGCTATTCTCCCATGAAGACGATCGTAGAGATGCTGGATGTAGTCCTGTGGAACGGCTTGCCATGCCATTTCCACCTGGCGCCTCAGTTGGACCAGCGTTCGTGCTGGACGTGTAGACCACGTGAGACGACGCTTCATCCAGTCCCAAACATGCTCAATGGGGGACAGATCCGGAGATCTTGCTGGCCAGGGTAGTTGACTTACACCTTCTAGAGCACGTTGGGTGGCACGGGATACATGCGGACGTGCATTGTCCTGTTGGAACAGCAAGTTCCCTTGCCGGTCTAGGAATGGTAGAACGATGGGTTCGATGACGGTTTGGATGTACCGCGCACTATTCAGTGTCCCCTCGACGATCACCAGTGGTGTACGGCCAGTGTAGGAGATCGCTCCCCACACCATGATGCCGGGTGTTGGCCCTGTGTGCCTCGGTCGTATGCAGTCCTGATTGTGGGGCTCACCTGCACGGCGCCAAACACGCATACGACCATCATTGGCACCAAGGCAGAAGCGACTCTCATCGCTGAAGACGACACGTCTCCATTTGTCCCTCCATTCACGCCTGTCGCGACACCACTGGAGGCGGGCTGCACGATGTTGGGGCGTGAGCGGAAGACGGCCTAACGGTGTGCGGGACCGTAGCACAGCTTCATTGAGACGGTTGCGAATGGTCCTCGCCGATACCCCAGGAGCAACAGTGTCCCTAATTTGCTGGGAAGTGGCGGTGCGGTCCGGCACTGCGTAGGATCCTACGGTCTTGGCGTGCATCCGTGCGTCGCTGCGGTCCGGTCCCAGGTCGACGGGCACGTGCACCTTCCGCCGACCACGGCGACAACATCGATGTACTGTGGAGACCTCACGCCCCACGTGTTGAGCAATTCGGCGGTACGTCCACCCGGCCTCCCGCATGCCCACTGTACGCCCTCGCTCAAAGTCCGTCAATTGCACATACGGTTCACGTCCACGCTGTCGCGGCATGCTACCAGTGTTAAAGACTGCGATGGAGCTCCGTATGCCACGGCAAACTGGCTGACACTGACGGCGGCGGTGCACAAATGCTGCGCAGCTAGCGCCATTCGACGGCCAACACCGCGGTTCCTGGTGTGTCCGCTGTGCCGTGCGTGTGATCATTGCTTGTACAGCCCTCTCGCAGTGTCCGGAGCAAGTATGGTGGATCTGACACACCGGTGTCAATGTGTTCTTTTTTCCATTTCCAGGAGTGTATTTCCACGCCGCTAAGTCAAAAGAGTTGTTGTGTAATGGGCGGCACGTATGTCTGGAATCTTATAACGTCAGTGAGGCGACAAGGCGGTCCAGCTGTCACAGTTGCCAGTGCTGCAGAGTCGCGATCCGGTAGCGTCAAATGGCTCTGAGCACTATGGGACTTAACATCTAAGGTCATCAGTCCCTAGAAGTTAGAACTACTTAAACCTAAATAACCTAAGGACATCACACACATCCATACCCGAGGCAGGATTCGAACTTGCGACCGTAGCGGAAGCGCGGTTCCAGACTGGAGCGTCTAGAACCGCTCGGCCACCGCCGACAGCCCGGTAACGTCAGCATCGTTCGGTTGATGTTCTCCGTCTGGTACAATAGCAGTGCATCGGGGTTTGTTACATACAACATTTGTACGGCGGTGTAAGTTTTCTGCGGTATATGGTCTATTATACTATACACTGAAAAACATTGGTATCAAGACATCAGTTCTTTGGTTTACAGTATGTTAGGATGTTTGTCTTAGGTGTCTGCTTTTACTTATGTGATTCGTACTTCTCAGTGGGAATTTCAGCTCGCATTATGAATGTTAGTGTGATTATTAAAGCCAATATCCTTTCCATTTTAGAGTTCCATGCCTCAATCTGTGAAAACGGAACCCTTTTAGGAGCGTTTACTTGCCCATCTGTCTGTTTGTTAAGAAACATTTTTCTCAAAAATGACTCTACGTATCAAGTTCAAATTTACGTCATATATTTAAATCTATGGTCCCTTGGCAGTGTAAAATTTTTAATCTTCCAAGTCAATATAATCAAAAGATACGGCCATTTAAGTCATGTATTTAGATACTCGAAAACTCACTCGTAAAATATGTGTGCAGCTTCCGCTTGATTTAGAATCACGAAATTTGCAAAGACGCACAGATTCACACTACAAGTACAGGAATTTGTGTTTATATCACACGAAAAAATACCTTTTTATGTACTTTTATCCATCTGTCTGTCCCTATGTTAAGACCCCCTTTTCTATGGAAAAGGTTGGCATGTGAAGTTCAAATTGATGTCACATACTAAAGTCAATGATTCCTTGGTGCTCTAAAAGATTTAATCTTCTAAATAAATTTCGTCAACAGATTCGGTCATTTACGCCAAATAATTTGAAACTCGCAAAGCCACTCATCAAAATCTGTAGAGTATCTCCGGTTGTGCTGGATTTATGAAATTCAGCAAGAAGCGACGATTCACTATACGGATAAAGGAAAAAATCCTAAAATAGTTAATTTGTAATTAGATAACAAGGACAAATCTTTTTTGACACTTTTTATCCATCTGTTTATTTGTCTGTTCACCTGTGAAGACCCCTTTTTCTCGTGAACAGGTTGGCGTACAAAATTCAAATTTATGTCACTTACTAAGCTCGTCTGTTGGCGGTGTAAAATATTTAAGCTTTCAAGACAATGCTATCAAAAGATTCGGCCATTCATGTCACATATTTGGCACTCGAAAACTCACACATCAAAACCTATAGGTTACTTCTCACTAACATAGTATCATAAGATGTGGCAAGAAGCAAGGTTTCACAGTTCATTGCCCATTTATCTTTTTTAAGGTCAGTTTCTTATTTATTACCAGGTCTCGTGTTTGCTTTTCGTAAGTGTCTATACATTTCAGAACCACCATCACAGGCGCTTTTGAAGCATCCTTCACGGTAGGTTTTATCAACAGTTTTCGATTAGTGAAAAACTGCACCGGTCACGAGCATACGCGTTCTTCAATTTTGTAACTTCGCGGGTTGAATTAGTGTGATTCGTGCGATTTCCCGCACTGCTAACAACTGAATATGTTTAGTCTGCTGTCGGCTGTCGTGAAGGTCACATGTATTTGATGTTCACGAATTGCGATAATTGATTTCTTTGAAAAGTGGATCAGAGAATTGGCGTTACATTTTCCTAGAACAATGGAATATAATGTAACAAAGTTTTGGAAATGTCCAATATTACCTTATGAGTATAATAAGGGTTTAACAGTGATATATGTGTTTCCATCAAGGCCATGAAGAAGTTGGAGATGAACGTTCTTGTAGCTCCAACACATCACCAACCGATGAAACCGTGGAAAACTGAAAAATTTATTGTGATTATGACCGATCGCCGAATTACAACCAGAGAATTTTCTGATGGTATTGACCTATCAGTTGGCTCACGCCACGAAATGTTTTCGGATTTTTTGGGTATGAAACCTATGACACAAAATGTGTTCTAAAGTTGTTGAATTTCGAGCAAAAACAGCGGCGAATGGAAGTAGCTCAGGAGTCGCCAAAAAAGTCAGTAACAATGCAAAAATACTGAAACGTCTCATAACAGGTGACGAAATGTGGTTGTATGGGTATGACGTTGAAACTAGCCAGTGGACGCGTTTTGGATCGACAAGACCGAAAAAACCTCTACAAGTGCAGTCGAATGTCAAGGATCTGTTCATGTTTTTCTTTGATTTTAGCGGCATAGTGCCCTTAAAGGGTCATCGTTTTACAATTTCGGATCGCTGAAAGAGCTAAGTGCTAACCAAAAGATCGAGTTCCAGAAGTTTTCCGATTATTGGAAGATGCGTTGGAGTAAATGTACAAAATCCATTGGGGACTACTTTGAAGGAGGCAACATAAATGCAGAATCATTAATAAAATTATTTCCGAAAAAGGAGAATTCTCCACACTTTTTGAATACACCACCCATTCTTCAAAAGTGTCAATTGGTTCTCGCCGCGTATTGCATTGTCGATGGCGGTAGAAGCACTCACAGCTGCACTAGTGTGTGGGTGTTCACACATTCAGAATGTCCTTCGTTGTGATTGTGGAGTGCATTCCTTTATTTGAAGAGTACATCTACTGCAGAATCTCCCATTGTACTTGCTCTACACTTCGCAGTCCGAGATCACAAAGGTAAGTAACCATTTCATTAACTTTTCTGTAGTTGATCTCTCCGCCATTGCACATGCATTAAATAACAAATGTCACTCACATAAGCGTTCACAAATGACCTACGTGTGTTAACATAAATACTTTACCCGCACTATCGCATTCTCTAAGAAAAATTTTTCCTGCCTCTTTTAACACATCGCGTTCTACACATGTTTTGTGTTGTCAGTCCCTTTTACTCTCTCTCTCCTTTTTTTATTGCCAACAGATTATAATTTTATCTTTATCGACACTCTTAAAGTTTACAGAAATACTTTCTATCTAATAATTTTTAACATTGTTATTTACATTGAAATAAACTATAGTCATTCCTTTGACTTTCGTAAATACCAGACAGACTTCGGCATTTCGTCTCTTTTATTTTCAATCTTCGTTTTGATTACATACATACATAAATATTCGTACAATTACACACACAACCGAAATAATGGATAATTTCTTCGAAATCCTGTAATTGCTATCCACGATGACACAGAAGTTGAAATGTGGCTCAAAAGTGCCTACAACCACCCTATGCAATGGTGCAAAAGTGTGGCATCCTGGGAACCAATCTTCGTGCTCGACAACTCTTCAAACAGCAAAGGGTCGACACATGCGGAAACAGGCCAGAGCTCATAAGTTCTTGTAATATCCAAAGTGGGTTAATGACATCACATTGATACCAGATTGCACCATAGTTCTGCCTTACACCACAGTGAACGTTTCAAACGATGGGAAGATCATCGCTGGCAATCTTACCCACGTTTCACTCCTTCTTTCGACACCTCTCCGATGAAGTTCAGAACTGCGTTCCCCAGCGTTAAAATCACACGATATTCTTATGAGGAAAACATTCCAGACACACAGCCGCTTAGAATCGACGAGGAAAAACCTCGGTAGGGGGGGGGGGGGGGGGGCTTAATGGGCGTCAATACTTCCGCACATTTCCTTGAGGCGTTGATTCCCACACATTTCGCTGTCGAAACCAACGGTTTCCCGTGCGATGACCAACAGGAAGATATTACTGAGAACTCTTAACACAGCTGACATCTCCCTGATTCTTCAGCCCGTCTCTAAGGACATCGTCGGCTAGCAACACCATTGGAGCACAGTGCTACCACAACATGATCCGAAGCAGCAAAGAGTCCTTATACATTTTCAGTGCTTCTCTTTCACGTCATTCTGTTTCGTGATCATGGAGGTATGCGACATCGACACATAAATGTGCAGTATGGCAATGGGTTCCTCTATGACCCCCTAGTTCAACAAACCCATGTTTATAGACATTTTCCAAAATGTGCCTCTACAGAGAAAACCTGCGAACTAACGATAGGCACTTGAAGATAGGCATCCACTTGACACATCACCAATGCTCGTTGCCTGCCCGCAGGCGCCTAGGAGTACCCACAGGTTTCCTCTCTCAAAGCATATTTTTAAAATTCTCAGTAAATGTTGTCAGTGTGTGGGTGTTATGTTGACGATTTGCGCAACGGATTGATCTGACAAGTACCCTTTGGCTCCTGCAAGAAGCAATTACCACCCCTCTCTACTGCAGAAATCAGACAGACGCTCCTAACGTATTTGCTTTACAAATGCCGCTTAGAAACAAAGTCAATGCTGATAAAGACAGGTTGGTCTCCCATCGCTGTCTGTGGCTTCTCCAGACACATCTTCGATCTGGAATCTCACTGACTGGAGTATAATTATCTTGCTGTCGTTCATGGCAAGTCATCCCGAGCTTACATTTCAACAAGATAATGTCCGCCAGCACACGACGAGAGCTTCTACCGCTTGTCGTAGTGCTTGCCGTAAGTTACTTTGGCCACCAAAGTCGCCAGACCTCTACCCAACTGAGAATGTTTGGAGTATTACGCACAGCGCCCTCCGACCAGCTCGGATTTTGTCATTCTAAAGTGGCATTTGGACATAATTTTGGACTATGGAGAACTTAGAACAACACTATCAATCGATACCGTGCCAAATAACAGCTTGCATAAGAGCCACAGGTGGACCAACGTGTTATTGACTTCCTCAGTTTGTAAAGCTCTTTGTTTTTAATAAACCGTCAAACTTTTCTGAAATTGTAATCTTTTGTTTGTTTGTACATCTACGTCACATCTACCGATTTCCGTCCCATTCGCGTAGTTCATATTCTTTTTCTTGGAGTGTGCAAGTGTAGAATCTATCTGGTATGTAAATTTGTGTACATCTTATTTATTTCCTTTAAAGAAAATGATAGATGACAGAGAGATTACCAATGTGCAGATAATGTTAAATCGCTAACGAGAGTCCGTTACCTTGCGTGCGTTTTCGATTAGAGACTTTTTGCTGCTCTCTGCCTTTGTAGTTTTATGTTATAGTGTCCACTGATTTTTAATTTGTGCAGTTTCATTCATAACACATGTAATGCTTACGTTTTAGACCGCATATTTTATGCAGGTTTTGCATCTGCTGGTCACTTACCTGCTGGACGGAGACAGTATTTCCGTGCAGTTCCATGGGGTATTCCTTGCTATTCGCTAACTTATCTGGACAAAAACTTTGTAATGGGAGAGGAATGAAAAAGATTCGCTTCATAGCTGATTTCATAACCTACGTCTGATAAGTGTACACGTTTCGTTTGTGAGAATATTTGTATTGGTATCTGTCGCTAGCGATAGCCAGATACTGTAAAACGTGGGTTCATTGATGCATAAATGTAGAGTGTTCCTAATATGTAATGTATGCATACCCGACTGCATAAAATTCTGACACTTCATTTGAAGATAAATCATATGTAACAGAATATTGATGTATGTGTGTTTAAAATGCTCAGCGCTAGATTTTTTAAAGGACTGCGCAATCCATCCTGTCTGATGTAATTAATTTTCAGAAAAATTTACAATTATTAGTCTGTTTTATGAAGCCAAACCTTCGCTTATAGACGAAGGCCTATTTTCAAATATTAAATCTCCTAGCTATAACCGCATAAATCAACATTGATTTAAAATATTGCCATCGGGTAGTTCAAGTAGTGATAATCGTACTTAATATGCTGCTTGATGACTGCGTGGTCCATTACGAAAGTGGCTCCCACTACATAGCGCAAAAAAAGAGGGAGACTGATTTTTCACCTATTAAATATGTATATGTACTAAAACACTTGTGTGCCTTTTTCCCATGTATCGATATATCTGAGACCTGACTGGGGAGTAACACCTATGCGAGAGAAACTTGAGTTGTAACACGCTGAATCAATGACGTCACCGTCGGTAGTTCAGCTACAAAGTAAGTTAACAATTATACTTTCCAGATCTCAGGTCGGAATTGCTCACAATATACTGCAACACTTTTCATTTCATTAATAAGCAGTTTCTGACTATACTGGATGTATTCTAATATTTTCGTGAGTGTAGACAATTTGAGATTCTGCCAGAGAGTTTCTTGTTAAACAATGATTTTATAGTAATTTTTGTTACTGGACACTAGTGTTTAAGTTAATAAAACAACAAACAGAATTACATTTTTAACTACTAAAGGAGATAATTTAATTTTTGAAATGTTTTCGAAACTGTAAGTGGCAAAGACAATCACAGAGGGCCAGTATGAAGGAAAGTGCAGATAATGAGGGTGAGTCAAATGCTGAAGAAGCAGTAAGGCCTACCAACTCCTTAGAAGTATTATTTGGAGAATTGTGTAAGAACGAGTAGCTGCTTTTACAAGTGGTTCAAATGGCTCTGAGCACTATGGGACTTGACATCTGAGGTCATCAGTCCCCTACAACTTAGAACTAATTAAATCTAACTAACCTAAGGACATCACACACATCCATGCCCGAGGCGATCGTAGCGGTCGCGCGATTCCAGACTGAAGCGCCTAGAACCGTTCGGCCACCCCGGTCGGCGCTGATTTTACAGCTAAATAGGACGCAATGATAAGTAAGCAGGATGTGATTCAGTCTGACATTTAAGAACCTTCAGAAAAACATGACGTATCAGCTAAAGAACTAGCTGATGAAATAGCCGTCTTGAAGTTACTGCATGCAGCTTGCAAAAGACGCTGTCCCATTTGCCACACTGGCGGATACAGAAAAACCTCAAGGAGGGGGCGCTAAAGATATCTTGAGCTACCTTTACTTTTACGGCTATAAAAAATATTGAAGTCACATGCAAAGTTTAAGAAAGTTTTATTTAGACTGCTTATACACATATGCAAGACAATGCCATCTTATGATATAGAAAGTTACAATTGTGGTTCTCTTCCTGAAATGATGAATTCTATGAGACTATTCTTCCTGGCAAATTGGGTAATTACATCACCAGCAGGACAATCAATGTCAGGGTGCGTGTTCAATAGAGCTGAGGCATTAAGTCGATCCTCCTCCATTATAGACCTCAGCCGTGTCTTTGTGCGCCGCAATGTTGAGAAACGTCTTTCTACTGCAGGTAGACAAACAAATGTTTTCTACAGCGTGTGCAAAGTACTATAGTCATATCTAGGACAAACAGACAAGGCTTGCATAACAGAATCACGACCATTAAGGGCGTTTATGCTCGTTTTATTTTTTATTTTTTTTTATTTTTTGTGTTGAAGAATCTCCCATTAGTCTCTTTTTAATCACAAAGAGTGATTCTTCTTCATAGAACGGTAGGTCAGTTAAGCACTGATTCAATTTATGTGCCAGATCGTTACCGACATGTTTCAGTAATTGTGAGGGCAAAGGTATGTTGAAATTTAAATGATAAATATTTTCTTCAGAAAAACGTTCTCTCATGTCAGTCATAACATGGTCCAGTGTTGGAATGACAACAGCTCTTTTCCAATATGTCATAGCACCATCATTATGATCGCAGTTTTCCCTGTGTCTTTGTATGCCTGCAAGACGAGGAACACTCATCTCCATATCTAACTCTTCCATAACTGCCTTCGACCCTTCAACAATACAAGCAAAGTGGCTATCAGCATTAGGTCTGATGCCGTCGTACACCATGAGCTTCGAATCTAATTTTGGCCGCGACTTTTCTCGTAGATATGTGTTAGCTATCTATGTAGCAAACAGAAACGTATAAAACACGATGACGAGGATGAACGTGTTACATAGGAAAGTATAACAACTCGATAACTCGATTCAGTCGTGTCGACTGACGAAAGAAACGAACGAATAGCGTTCGGGCTTACTGGCAGGGGCGGCGCGGGTGGCAATGAGGGTAGGACCTCCAAGGATGATGGGAGGGGGGGGGGGGGGGGGACTGGGGCGCCCCTCATATGTATCCACCAATGATTTGCCATGACAATTTTCAGGTAGTTTTGACCATAAATGTGAATGAAGTTGCGAATTTGATAAATGTACTCATCCTCTGTAATATTATGTTCATTGTAAGAGACCAGAGGGGTTACTTCTCTTTTAGGGTAGTAGAAGCGCGTGTTGGACAGTCTGGCGATGTACTCGGTTTGAAAAGGATGGAAGCTGATCTACAGTAAGGTGCAGACAGCATCATTTAAAAAGGAATGTTTTGAGGAAAGAAAATGAGATCACATGGAAAAATGGCAAAAGACCAGATTTTAAGGTAATCTAGTTTTTTTTATATTTTTGTAACTGTATAGCTTCTTTGGTTGAAGTTTACTGTGGAAAACTTAATTGTGTAACATGGTTTTGTCTTATAGTTAAAAAAAGTGTCAAGAAAAATAACCGAACACAGGAACGTTATCTAGAAATATTTTGCTCCGTTGTCTGGGTTTCAGAACATCATGAAAAGGTGTATTTTTGTCATTGCTTAGTGAAGCATAGTTAAACTTGGAGTCTTGTTCTCATTTGTCAGTCGTTAAGATTAGTTCCACATTTTCATTTATTTTCAGGCTGTGTTTGCATACTCGCACTGCACATCGCGAGTTGTGTACTGAGAAGCATGTTCATGAAAATTGATAAGATACCGTCTTGCACTGCACAGCGCAGGTACAGCAAATGTTCCTATGTACATGCAAGCATGTCCAAAGGAACAAACACTACTGTGACTATAGTCGTTAAGAAATACATTAAATGTATTCCCAACTGCGAATATAGACGACCATGCGCAATGGAATGGAGTAACGACAGTGAAAATTTGTGCCGGGTCGGGACTCGAACCCGGATTTCCCACTAATCGCTAGCGGTCGTCGTACTATTCGGCTATCCGTGCACGAATCGCGGCCATACGCAAATGTCCATATGTCGTCAAACATGAGTCCACTATCTGTACTCGCACATTCATTATTACATTCCTGTAGAGATGAGACATTTTCTTGAAAGTCACTTGCTTGGTGTCCACGGATAAACAAGATACTGGAGTGCCTGTGTTGTTCTGAATTACTATGCAAAGTTTCTTTGGACATTCATACCCTATTTGGTCTGTCCAAAGGAACTTTGCATAGTAATCCAGAGTAACACAGGCACTGCAATATGGTATATATTCGCTGACACCTGGCAAGCAACAGTGAAGTAAAATTTCTCACCTCTATTGGAGTATACGTAATGGATGTACGAGTACGGGTGCCTTTACGTTGTCGGCGGAGCGCCCCGTGTGAGAAGCGTTAAGTGCTTCGGGCAGGCAGATAGCGGCGGTGTCTCTGGCAATTACTTAACATATCCTGTTTGTGAGGCGCTGACGTGTTGTACACTAGTACGTCATTGTAGCATGGAGTGTTAAATGTTTTTCTTTTGGGAACACAGCGTTGGCCGGCAGTAGCGACTTGCGTATTAAACCTACAATACTTGCCATTAAAATTGCTACACCAAGAAGAAATGCAGATGATAAACGGGTATTCATTGGACAAACATATTATACTAGAACTGACATGTGATTACATTTTCACGCAATTTGGGTGCATAGACCCTTAGAAATCAGTACCCAGAACAACCCCCTCTGGCCGCAATAACGGCCTTGATGCGCCTGGGCATTGAGTCAAACAGAGCTTGGATGGCGTGTACAGGTACAGCTGGCCATGCAGCTTCAACACGGTACCACAGTTCATCAAGAGTAGTGACTGGCGTATTGTGACGAGCCAGTTGCTCGGCCACCATTGACAAGACGTTTACAACTGGTGAGAGATCTGGAGAATGTGCCGACCAGGGCAGCAGTCGAACATTTTATGTATCCAGAAAGGCCAGTACAGGACTTGCAACATGCGGTCGTGCATTATCCTGCTGAAATGTAGGGTTTCGCAGGGATCGAATGGAGGGTAGAGCCACGGGTCGTAACATATCTGAAATGCAACGCCCACTGTTCAAAGTGCCGTCAATGCGAACAAGAGGTGACCGAGACGTGTAACTAATGGCACCCCATACCATCACGCTGGGTGATACGTCAGTATGGCGATGACGAATACACGCTTCAAATGTGCTCTCACCGCGATGTCGCCAAACACGGCTGCAACTATCATGATGCTGTAAACAGAACCTGGTTTCATCCAAAAACATGACGTTTTGCCATTCGTGCACCGGGTTCGTCGTTGAGTATACCATCGCAGGCGCTCCTGTCTGTGAGGCAGCGTCAAGGGCAACCGCAGCCATGGTCTCCGAGTTGATAGTCCATGCTGCTGCAAACGTCGTCGAACTGTTCGTACGGATGGTTGTTGTCTTGCAAACGTCCTCATCTGTTGACTCAGGGATCGAGATGTGGCTGCACCATCCGTTACAGCCGCGCGGATAAGATGCCTGTCATCTCGACTGCTAGTGATACGAGGTCGTTGGGATCCAGCACGGCGTTCTGTATTACCTTCCTGAACCCACCGATTCCATATTCTGCTAACAGTCATTGGATCTTGACCAATGCGAGCAGCAATGTCGCCATACGATAAACTACAATTACCATAGGCTACAATCCGACCTTTTTCAAAGTCGGAAACGTGATGGTACGCATTTCTCCTCCTTACACGAGGCATCACAACAACGTTTCACGAGGCAACGCCGGTCAACTGCCGTTTGTGTATGAGAAATCGGTTGGAAACTTTCCTCATATCAGCACATTCTAGGTGTCGCAACCGGCGCCAACCTTGTGTAAATGCTCTGAAAAGCTAATGATTTGCGTATCACAGCAGCTTCTTCCTGTGGGTTAAATTTCGCGTCAGTAGCACGTCATCTTCGAGGTGTAGCAATTTTAATGGCTAATAGTGTAGTTGTTTCAACCATCCGTCTACAGGAATTGTTTGTGGTACTGACAGGAATTGTTTGTGGTACTGACAATGCAAAAGAGGACATTACGTGTTGAAATAAGGTTGATTCTTTAATGTTGTAGTTGACAGGTGATTTTTTAGCAGTCGATCGGATCTGACCAGAAACGCCTTCTAAGGTGGTACTGGTTGATGCGTACAGACGCATTTACGCATTTACTGCTTACAGAATCTGTAAGTTTCATTGGGTCTCTGAATGTTAGCTTTTGATGTAGAATGGGCATCGGTAGTGCGAGGTGATTTGATTCCATTATCGAGAGCCAACGTTGAGAACTGCTTGACAGTTGTCACTACAGAACAAATACTGCTGCATTGTACGGGTCTTGTGCAGGCACAGATCGGCGCGGAACAAGGTTAGTGTTGTTTGTTCTGATGCGAGGTCGTATCACGAAGTGTGGCTCTTTTAGCTGGTCCGTCGTTGTCGTTCCACTTGCTGCTACTGATCTGGTTTGCCAAAGTTACAGGGAATTGTAGCTCACATTCATTGTCTTTGTGGGTGTGTGTGTGTGTGTGTGTCGGCGGCGATACTTTACACTTTTACATGGAAATGTGACTACACAAATCTTCCCAATGTGTGCTGTCTGTGAAAAGGGCTATCCAATTTAGGTAAATTATTGAAGCATTTGTGTCTGGCCCCACGTGAACGATGCAGTGAAAGTTTTCCCTATAAACGTAACATTGGTTAAGGTCTTACATGCCGCAGGGATTATAGGGATTAATGTGAAGGGTGTGCAAGAAAGAATTCTTTAGCATAAGTTTATCTTAAGCTGAGCTCAGCCACAAAATGCCGCTGCGCTATTTCTTTGGGTTGAGCGGTGCTTGGGCAGTAACGAGTTAAAGCGTAATGCTGCATGGTAATTCGGTGCAGTGGGATTAGCAATTGTATTGTACGTGTGTCGTTTGTAGTGGTTGATGCACAGTGTGTGTGTGTATCCTTTGTACATGGTTTACATGTATTATGAGTATTTTTGGCCACAGGCAGAATGTAATTATACTCAGCTTTTATGTCTGATCAGTTTTCTAAATTAGTGTTTTATAGCATTAAACTTTCAGTAATGAATGGAGATATTTTAAAAAATAGTCAATCAGATTATCAGAATAGATGTCTTAAAGGTAGAATAGAGAGGAACATATGAGAGGAGATATTCGAGGGATTTGGATTTAAACTTCCCCATCAGAAGTAGTCGTTAATTTACAATTGTTTGGTTTAAGAGACCATTACTTACTTTCAGTCATCTGACGTTTCAAGGTGTACTAATTATTTAGTTATTTTAGATTGACATTGATTTTTTTATTTGAATTCAGTTTTAGCTATCCGTAGTACTTTCATAGTTTGTCTGTATAGCTGTTGGTTTAAATACTGTTACTAGCTTCATCTAAGGGACGTTTTTGTTAGCAAATGGTATTGGACTCAGACAGGTCAGTTAATTATCCCAGCCATCCATTCCTAACCGCGAAAAATCCTGTACACGACGATGGGAAAAATGTGTCGAGAACGTAGGTAATTATGTAGGAAAGTAGGCAAATGATGTAAGTTCATTTGTGTCTTTTCTATTTTGTTACCTATTAAAGTTTTTGGTAGTAAAATTGTAGTGCATTACTTTCTGATCTTCCCTCGTAATTACTAGGCTGTGAAATTGTTAGAACCTGAACGGAGTATTGACAGATCACTGGCCACACCCACTGGAGAGTTGCTGACACTGCCTGAGGAGACGTCGAGAGGATGGCTGTGCATGGTTTCTCGTGGCGGTTTGCTTGTGCCTTCAGAAACGTGGCTCGAAACAATTAGCAGATTTGAATTAATTTTTGCTCAGATCCATGGACACGACAGTTTGTCCAGGGAAACTGGTGTCTTCAAGAACCTGTGCGCTATACTTACCGAGCGATTCCCCACTATTCACCCAGAAATCATTAAGATTTACGCTAGGACGCTAGGATGAGAACATTTATCGGACTGCGTTGGCTGTCTGCAAAGGACAAGTCGAAGAAAGCAGTTACCGCTCAGCAACGGAAAGCAAGGAAGTGGTATTTGTCATCGTTTTAGAATGTAAATACAGGTAAACAATATTTGTGACAGTTAAATAATATATAAACTTAGTGATAGAAGTGAAGGTCCTCTGACTGTGTTTGTTTCACAACTAGCAAGACTCTACACTGACAGTGTCAAGGATTGGCTTATTGTTTCCCACACTACATACCAACTTTGCTGAACGGCGGATTCGGTAAGTTAATTTACCACTATTTTCTGTAAATCGTATTTTACAGCACTTTTTTTGCTTCAATGCCCTTTCATATAAGTGAATTTTAACAACTACGGCAAACATTATACAGCCACCTTGATAAAAATATAAGCCAAAGGTCTGAGGTGTGAGAAAATTAAGAATGTGTGTGTGTGTGTGTTAGTGTGTGTGTGTGTGTGTGTGTGTGTGTGTGTGTGTGTGTGTGTGTGTGTGTGTTTGTGGCAGTTCAGGTAGGTAATTCAAATGCTTCCTACAAATAAGGCAATTGCATAATTTCTTGAGTGAAAATGCCAGTGTTTTTGTAGACATGATGTAAACAGAATATAAATGAGTGTTACATAGAGCTTGTCTACAAGTTAATACTTTTCCCAGAGCCAAAGTTAGAAAATTGAATGCTCATTTCGAATGTTTACTTCGTAGAGAACTGCAAAACAGACTGTACTTTGCACTTATTTTTGTATAGTTTGATCTATAGACGCTTGATTTTATTAAAGTCAGCACTCAGCAGTGTCTGTTTAAAAGCTGGACAAGTTACAGAATATAGCAGTAACTTTCTAGAAATAGATTTACCTTTTACTATTTCTGTAGAAACTGAAACATTTCACAAATACATCGCTTAAATGCGCGGGCTGCGTCTTGTAGCGCTGTTCGAGACGCTGCGGCGGTTCCTTCGTGACGTCACAGCCTCAGCTAATGGCAGGACAGAACGCTTACTGCTCACCCTTATTTATTTTACGGACCTTGATTATATCATCTTGAATGTCTACTGGATAAATATTCCCGTATAAACGCAAATGAGATGCGGGAGTGCCAATCAAATCGAAGAAAGTATGAAACTTTCACTTACGTGTCTTGGCATTTTCGTATTTCTTACAGCAAATGCGCTGCTTTCGTGTCGTGTGACTTTCATACTTTTAATTTGGCTGAGGACAGAGTTGTTACGTTTGACATAGCAGATTTGGCCAAAACAATTCTCGCTAAAGAAATTTGTTTGATGTACAGGCATAAGGAGTTCCCTCAAGTACTCACAGCAGGCAGATATATTATCATTTTATTACTAACTTCCCAAGGAAATTAGAGATGAAGTTAAGTTGCTGCTGGAATGCAATTTTTATCACAGTACCTGAACGTCGGCAACAAAAGTATCAAAGTACCTTTGTTGATATGCCTGAGAATTATTTATGATACACAAGTATTAAGACGCCTGTATTGTGTAATAACCAAACAGATCACATTTACAAAAATAAACATACACATACATAAATCTGATAATTATTCTCAAACACATAAATAAACGTACTCAAAAAATTAAACTCACTGAATGGTGAACAAAAACGTGTCATCCGTATGCAACAAATTTGAGAAATATGTTCTCGTAAGATAGTTACATGTAATATTTAGTGATCCAAACAAAATAAAGTCTCAAGTACAAATTCGGTACACATTGTCCAGAAAAGAACAAAATCAACAGAACTTTTACCGTTTCATTTCTTAATAGATCTACTGTATCTATTCCAGGTTGTAGTTTAGAAATATTTTTGATACTTTTTCGCTGTTATTGTTTGCTCCTGCTTTGAAAATATGCGATCACATAGAACAAAGGTAGCTGTAATACAAAGACGTCGTTTCATTATTTCAAACAGCGGAGGAAACAACACATGATTTTCTTTCCAACACAGCAACAGATCTTGTGATGTGGCTTCTTCATATATCAGGCTCGACTATACTTGGAAACATGTGGATTGTCTACACTTTGGATCAAACCTCCTACAGCTTGGTCAAAATCTTGCCAAATGTTGCCACTGCTAGAGTTGAATGTTCTTACCACATCTGGTTTGGCTAGAGGGGGATTGTCTGTAGAACACCGAGTGAACGTCTGTCGTATTAAGCAGCACTTGTTTATGGTGGCATCTTTTGTTTCTTTTTATCGATGCCCTGTTTTTGGAAATCCATGCTTCCTGAAGCGAGGATCTAGTAATGTCGGTCACCAAGCAATTGCTTTGTCTGCAAACTTTTCAACGAGGTGGGTACAGATTCCATCCTGAAGTTTAGCAATTACTGTATTAATGGCCTCATTGCTGTAATCTGAGTTTTTCAGTCTCAGATAATGACTTTGTAAACCTTTGCTTAATAAGAATACTTGTGGCAAGGTTACACTTCTTTTGCTGCTAAATTCTGTTGTGACTTATTCAAAAGGAGATAGTATTTCACAAGATGTTTCAATACTTGGCAATTGGGCAGTTTTGTTTGTAAATCCACACTGAAGATGGCGAGAGTGCAAAGACTATTTGATTTCAAAAGCTTGCCAAATATTTTATACATGGAATTCCATCTCGCAGGTCAATCTTGTTCCGGCGTTAAAATAGGTACGCCCATTTCCTTCCGAATATTGTGTAGTTTCTCAAATACTTGAGAACTTCTTTTGAAAAATTCCAATATTGACTTCACTTTTTCCCTTGTCTCCGTAATTGCTTCAAGGCTTAACTCCACAGTTACATTCAGTGTAAGTGCAAAACAAGGTACATGTCACCATTTGCACATCATCACTGCCTTCACCATATTAGATGTATTATCTGTAGTGCAAGCTATAATTTTATTGGTAATACCCCAAGCAGAAGTCACATTTTATAATTCACTGGAAATGTTTTTAGCTGTATGCTTGTTATGGAATTTAAAACGAGTTAACAAATATGACTTTAGATTGCAGTTTTCATTAATGAACTGAGCAGTCATTGCAATATAATTCTCATTTTTCACAGATGTCCATCCATCGGTCGTAATGCAGATGTAGGATGTACCTTGAACTACAGATCTTACGCGTACTAGTGTGTTGTCGAACACTTGAGAGAGTAAACTGTTGGAGACGGTTTTTCTGCTGGGAGGTACTTAGTTTTCTTTTAATAAATAAGTCATTTTTCTAAACTCTACACTCTCAACTATTCTTTAAAAACACGTCTTAAAATCTATTTGTTTATTTTCGCTCGTTCGGATGAAGGCACTGGTCTTGGTGCAAATCCAGCAATCTCTGTTTGTGTACCACACCTACCCAGAACTGAATCGGCAGATCCTGAACAATTGCTGTGGAAGTTGAATGGCTTCGTCACTTTCCAGATTCATAAAAACTGGTTTCGAATGAGTTTCACTTAAATTAACTGTTGGATGCTAATGTCCCAAATGTCTGTTTAATTAAGAGGCTGAACTACTTTTCAACGACAACACTGCCGAGTTTTCTCAGGATCATCCTCTTAAAATAATGCCACACCATGCTTAGCAACGCCATAGCTAAAGAGAGTAGAACCACCACGAACTGAACTGGAGGCGGGAGCAAACTGCAGAAACAACGGATACACTATTGGGGTTCCCACGTTCCGTTAATATGGGTAATATACCCATACTGCTAACAGCCATGCACACAAAAGATATCATTGTAGATAGTAGGCACATTCACTATAGACTCAAAAATAACGCCACCTAATCCGAATATACAACAAATAATTTTTGTCCGTCAACGTGTTTCGAACTATTACTGTATAAATTCACCCTGCTTCGCAGCCCTTCCCGTTCACCATTACACCATCATTGATGCGTCAAGCAACTTGTATGCAATTATACCTACATCCAATTTATGTATATGCCTAAAAATTGCCACTCTACCCCTTTTTTGTTCAAGATGTTGTAGGCTCACTTGCGTTTTTCAGTATGATTACTGTACATCAACAGAGAAGGTATGTTATAAAAGACGTGTAATTTAACTGAACTATTTTCACACATTTATTATTTTGAATGTGAATCGTGTGCGTTATTTTATTGTTTGGTTAGTGTTTATAAAGCAGATATTGCGCCACTATGGAATAGGGCAGACAGTTAGAAACGAAGTTTTATTTTCGGAAATCTTAAGCTTCATGCTGTTGTTTGTGAAAAAGCATTAGTGTAGTGAAGCAGCATTATTTTGAAACAACGATACAGTTTCTGTATCTGGTTCCAAATCAAATCTGATCCCGTTATTCGAGACAGGGCGGAATGAAACATTATCTTTCGAAACAGAAAACCATAGCCGTTTCGAAACACTGAAACAGTTCTACGTATCGATGCACTGTATCGAAACGTAGAAACAATGGGCAAGTCTAACAATTACGTTACCATAACAAAGACGCTCAACAGCGTTTGTGATTCCAGGGAATGCAAAGGACGCAGAAACGTCTCCTCCACAGTAAGGACGTGGTCAAATAAAAGAAACTATGATGTAGAACAAAATAAAAGAACCTAGTAGAAATTAATAAATTGAAGTTCTGTATGTCCACTCTTCTCTAATCATCGGGATTTCAGGTTATAGATTAGAAAAAAGATGCAAGAGGACAGTGAGAATAATTTTTCGCGTTTTAAAAGCCTAAATATTTCCATGTCTCTTTTCTCTGGAATCTTCAAGTTTTTCATGTTTATTGATATAGTTTACCTGATTATTTCACGTTCGCAACCATGTAGTACGGGATGGCGAGATATGCAGTAGCAGTATCTATCCTTTTGCTAAGCCTAAGGGATGTAGTACAAAGCCACCTCTTTGGCTGAGGTGACAATCACCCATCTACTCCATCCAACGGCCCTAGATCCCCTTTGACCAAAATTAAATTAAATTATAAATATCTTAAATATGAATGCATGTCTCAAATTTCTGTAGCGTAAACCAACATGAACAATCATATTACTCCATACCTAACGCATAAAATGTATAATACAGAGCCATTTAACAAACCGTATAGAGATTTTGTACACATTTCAAGTAATTTGATCATGAGCCAAACTTCACTCTGAATCTCAAGTAGTTTTACTGTGAACTGAAACCCCGTTTAGAAAAATCTAAATTTCGTGAGAAGTCATTTTGTAATTTACCTCTGTATAATAATAAATATCTCTTTTTTCGTTTTGCTGGTTTTCCACAGAACTTGCCTGAATGGGTAAGTGTAAGAATTTAACCGTATTCTGTACAAAGAACAGCGTCCAATTTCATGACTAGCTCAAAAATCAAAAATGTTAAAAGCAACATAATGAAAATAATGTTTCAAACGAGTAAACTAAATCTTTCATGTATTGATAACAAACGATGTATATGTATGATTCATAATCATGATCAGAAACATATTAAGAAAGTCAAAAGAAAAGTACTCTGTATGCAATTTAATTTGAAATATTATCAACCAACTTACAGATATCTTAAAAACTATTTATCTACATAGAGAGTGACACTGAGTGTCACCAAACTCATTTACATGGTAAAGATATTTGTTGCCAGTGGTTGTGATGTAGTGATTCTGTTTTGACCCCTTACTTTGAGCGACACAGATAATTTATTGTTCCATGCACAATTCCTTGCTGTTTACTTACGTAAATGGAGAAAAAGTATGTGATATGAGACGACTGAAAATTATTCACTTCGCAGCCGACATCTGATAAACCTGTATATTTCGTTTATGAAAATATCTGCATTGTGATTTGTAGCCAGCGATCACCATGAAAACACTGTAAGTCCAGGTACAGTAAAATATGTGTTCAGTGATGAATAGATTTATAGCGAAAATAATTTTTTGTGTATTATTATTGCATAAAATTCTTATATTTCACTTCAAGCTAAATCATATTACATGGAATATTGATGTATATGTGCTTAAAAGTCCCAATGGGAGATTTTATCAGGAGCTATACATTCCATGCTACCTGGTGGAATTAATTTTCATAACAACTCGTAGTTTGTTAGTCTTCCTTATAACATTGAAGTTGCACTTTGTAGATGAAGTCTCATTGCCAAAGATTAAACAGATAACTATGTTAAACTCAAATGTTCCATAGGTTATGTGGCCTGTCATATATCCTCACTCAGTTTCTAGACTTTTCACAACATCTGGTTTCTAGGGAAATCTATTAAGAGACTGATCGCATATGTAAACAAAGCGATCTATGTGAGGTAATGGCCAAGCAACACACCCAACTTACAGGTAATGTGGGGACATAACGCTCAATATGCAGGCAACACACCTAACTTACAGATAATATGGGTACGATCGTAACTGACTAAGGCTATTAGGAAAACCATCATAGTGTACACTTCTGGTTGTCTACAGTATCATGCGGCCGTTTTACAACACTAGTGATAGGTGTTGGAACGCCAGGCAGCTAAGATTTAGAAGGAAAATTCTGCTGGGACTGCAGGCATGATATGAGTGTCTTCCATGAATTATGGAGATGAATACTTTCTATTTGACTGGACAGGTTGACATGTTGTCTGTAAATTCTATTTCTACAACTTGCGGAAGATCAAGTATCGCTGCCCAGTGTGTACACCTGAAAGATGATGGACTATGACTCATGTTATGAATCCATGAATGCTCAGCACATACAGATGGAATGCGAGAAGTTGCAGCATGGGAAGCAGTAAGCTCAGAAAACTGAACTTAATTAGCAAATGATAATAATTAGCGTGGAGAATAAGACTGAACTATCAGCATTTAAGAACTATGGGTCATTTGTAAACTGACTACTATAAACAGTTAATTTAGCATGCAATTAGATGACACTCATGTTGACAGAATTCGGTCATGCGATTTCGAATAAGTTCAATTAATTGTTCACATCATTAATCATAATATCATGAAGGTTTAAAAACACATAAAATGTAGATTATCAATGCAGCACAATATGGAGGGAAAAATAAATAGTCCCAGTCAACGTAACCTGGTAATAGCTTGTGATATAAATCTGCAGAAGGTTTTCTAGAGCACTGATTTGAAGAATAAACTAGAGAGAACAAAGACGATTAAACAACAAAATACTTTTATACAACGATTGTGACAAGAAAAGCAAAAACAGAGGGGCAAACAACGCAGAGTGAGTTCAGAGACTGCAGATTACAACCTTTCTCGTAGGGACTGTTCACAATTATTTATAAATAAGAACAATGCAACATTACCTCAGGGATTAAATAAAAATGAGAAACAGAATCGAAGTAAACTGATGCAGACAAAGGAAAAGAAGGTTAGTAGATTTTTATGTCTTATCGATTAATAGGGTATTGCGCACAGTGCACAAGTTCGCACTGGACAATTACTGAGGTGAAACTTTGCGGTGCTCTTTTCAAAGAAATTTACATAAATGATTTAAGGAAACCATAGACAAACTGCATTAGGATTTTTGGATGAAGATTTCAATCGCCGTCCCTGCAAATGCGAATCAAATGCGTCATTTATCTCGGACGAAAAATACAAACTATAGAATTGTGAAAAATGTCAATATATGTTTGCCTACGAAGGCAGTTGCTCATTTGTGGAATGTAAGTGTAATGTTCTAAAGTATTCGTTATTAAAATTGGATGAATATGGTATTTCACAACTCGTGCGAAATATTTCAAATTTCAAATATGTGGACTGTTCAGTGATGAAAATTAATCCATCTACTGAAGGCAAAGGGACCATGTACATAATTTTTGTACAAAGTCAGTATTTCGACTAGCTTGACTTTGACCTCCATCTTTTAATAGCTCTTAACGTCTACTCTTTCGAAGTTTACAAAATTACTACTCATATCATCTTCTATTAAGTATTTAGTGTACTCTAGTCTTTGTGTGCCACTACTTTTTGTGCTCTCTTTTGTACCTTTCGCCACCATCTGAATTATTCCTAGATGAGCCTGGGCTGCCACTTCTTTCCATATGATGACTTCTTTGCTTGTCATACGCAGCACCTCTACAAAACATTATACTTGCACTTGACTGAGCTAGGTCGCTGGTGTCTGGAGATTAGCCTTAACCTCTGGAGACAGCTGTCAATTAACCCTTGCATCTCGGCTCCAAAGTGTCTCCCTCAACCTCGGATTAGACCACTCTAGTCCTCAATTCACTGCAGAGATTCCACAAAATATCATTTTCACAGTACATATGAAAGCTTCTTTCCCAAATCAATTCCTCACAGAGGTGCACGATTTAACACACTTCCATATCCATGGTCGACAATGCATGGTTCTGCTGTGTCACTCGACACGAAGGTATACTACCTGGAATCCTCGAAGTGGACGGAATTTTCGGTGCCAGTCCTTGTCAGAAGAGTGCAGCAGAGATGGTGGCATAACATTCCTGGTCATTCCTCTTTGCTCCAATGCCTAAGATTAATTTACAAACTTTTAAAAATTGCCTCACTGCGGTTATTCCAAATCTCTCCACAGTGTCTGGTGATGTGAGGGCATATGACGCTGTTGATGGTGATTCACCTGTCATATGGGGACTTTAAGTTCCGTGGCCCCATTGGTGCTATTTCAGAGGAGTTGGTTATAACCTACAACGGTTTTCATCCTCTCCCTTCTCTCAACTTCATCATACAATACAAACATAGCACTACACAAAACACTCATCCACTGCACTTACCTGCACTCTTCAAATACACTCTGAAACAAAAGAAGTCTAAAAAACGACGCATCCCGAAGGAGTTACACCAAACTGGGCATTAACAAAAAATGCAAAATTGTAATTTTGGGCCTGATGGCGGAATGTGTGAAGTTGTAGCGCAGTTACACTGCGAATCTGGCAAGAATAGTAAACAGGGGACTTTTCGATACCAATGCATAAAATCTTTGTGAATTTCATTCCATGTACTCAGTTTGACAACAACTATGCCTCAGAGACAGGTGCGTGAACAATATATGCAGATGTCAGCATTTAAGAGAAGACGTATAGTTGGACTCAAAGAAGCCATTTGCAGTAATTGGCGAGTCTTTCGACATTTGAAGAGGACAGGTACCACTATTCGACGATGTTGGCAGGAATGGATGAACAATGGCAGAGGATAGCTCAAGAAGAAAGGAGTCGCCCTAGAAAGAGAGGACAGAACGAGAGGACCGAGCAATCATCAGAGAAGCACTCGGAGCACCAGATTAATGATTATCATTATCATCAACCTGATGTGCAACTGGTCCTTCAGTGATCACGACTATTAAGAGGTGGCTCACAGAAAAGGGGTTGAGCTCACGGCGCCCCATTAGTCGCTGTACACCAACAAGCCGATTTGCAGTGGTGTCGGTCACATTCAGCCTGGTATCTCATTGACTGGAGTAGAACTGTCTTGAGTGATCAGACTCTCTTCGGACTGAGTCCCGACGACCTGAAGACGCCCCAGACAGCGATGGAATATTAGCTTCACTGTTGCCCACCATATGGCCCAACAGCTAGGAGTGATAGCCTGGGGTGTCATTTCTTTTCATAGCAGGACTTCTTTGTTTGTTATATGCGGCACCTCTACAAAACAGCAGGAAAACGACCATATTCTATGCCCCGTTTTGTTGCTCTTTCAAGGCAAGCCATTCTGGCCTTACATTTCAGCAAGATAATGTCCATCCGCACATGCCGATAGTTTCTATTCGTTGTCTTCGTGCTTGCCAAACCTTCCTTGGCCCTCAAGGTCGCCAGACCCATCCACTGTAGAGATGTTTGGAGCGTTATGGGGTTATGGGTAGCCTCCCCCCCCCCCTCAACCATGCCGTGACTTTGACTACATAATGCGCTAACTGAACAGAATTTGGGGCGATATCCCTCAGAAAGACGTCCAACAAGTCTGTCAATCAATGCCAAAATGACTAACTGCTTGCGTAGGGGCCAGTGGTGGACCAGTGGGTTACTGACTTGCTCTTTCTCTTGAATAAATCATCCAATTTTACTGAAACTGTAATCATTTAATCCTGTGTACATGTAAATCACATCTACCAATTTCCGTCCCATTCGAATGATTCTTTCCTCGTGCGTCGTGAGTGTACATATGCATGCAACAGAGAACCGCATGCAAACGGTTCCAGTGTGCACGGAAGGCCAACACGGTCAATTTTTTTTTATTTCAGCGGCGGGGGGGGGGGGGGGGGGGGTAGGTTACTGGTCTTCTTACTGTTTCATGCTGCCCCTCACGAATTCAGCACTTGCAACCTATGTCCTCAGTTATATGATGGATGTACTCCAGTCTCTGTCAAATACCATGGAAATCATTCACTGATGTCTTAACATATGTCCTTTCTCTTTGTCAGTGTTTTCCACATATTCCTTTCCTCTCCGATTCTACGCAGAACCTCCTCATTCATTACCATATCAGTCCACCTAATTTTCAACATTCGTCTGTAGCACAACATCTCAAATGCATCGACTTTCTCCTGTTCCGGTTTTCCCACAGTCCATGTTTCACTACCATACAACGCTGTGCTCCAGACGTACATTCTCAGAAATTTCTTCCTGATATTGAGGCCTATGTTTGATACTAGTAGACTTGTCTTGGCCAGGAATGCAATTTTTGGCAGTGCTAGTTTGCTCTTGATGCCTCCTTCTCCGTCTGTCATCGATTATTTTGCCGCCTAGGTCGCAGAATTCCGTAACTTCAGCTACTTCGTGACCATCAATCCTGATGTTAAAGTTTCTCGCTGTTCTTATTTATGCTACTTCTCATTACTTTCGTCTTTCTTCGATGTACTCTCAATGCATAAACTTTACTCATTAGATTGTCCGTTCCATTCAGCAGATCATGTAATTCTTCTTCCCTTTCACTCAGGATAGCAACGTCATCAGCCAATCGTATCACTGATACCCTTTAATCTAGAATTTTAATTCCACTCCTGAACCTTTCTTTTATTTCCATCATTACAGATTGAACAGTAGGGGCGAAAGACTACAGTCCTGTCTTACTCTCTTTTTAATCCATGCATTTCGTTCTTGGCCATCCACTCTTATTATTGCTCTTGGTTCTCGCACACATTGCATGTTACCCGTGTCTCCCTATGACTTACCCCAATTTTTCTCAGAATTTCGAACATCTTGCACCATTTTACAATGCCTAATGCTTTTTCCAGGTCAACAAATCCAATGAAAGTGTCTTGATTTTTCGTTAGTCTTCCATCCGTTATCAACCGCAACGTCAGAATTGCCTCTCTGGTACCTTTACCGTTCCTAAAGCCAAACCGATCTTCATCTAACACATACTCAATTTTCTTTTCCATTCTTCTGTATATTATTTTTGTCAGCAACTTGTATGCATGAGCTGTTAAGCTGATAGTGCGATAATTCTCGGAATTGTCAGCTCTTGCAGTCTTCGGAATTGTGTGGATGATAATATTCCGAAAGTCGGACGATATATTGCCAGGCTTATACATTCTACACACCAACGTGAACAGTCGGTTTGTTGCCACTTCCCGTAATGAGTAAAAATTCTGACGGAATGTTATCGATCCCTTCTGCCTTATTTGACCTTAAGTCCTCCCAAGTTCTCTTCAATTCTGATTCTGTTACTGGGTTCCCTAAACTAAACTAAACTCCTCCCGAACAGGCCATGAAGGCTCAACGGTACCGACCGGGCGCCGTGTGATCCTCAGCCCAAAGTCGTCACTGGATGCGGATATGGAGGGCCACATGATCAGCACACCGCTCACCCGGCCGTATGTCAGTTTCCGAGAACGGAGCCGCTACTTCTCAATCAAGTAGCTCCTCAGTTTTCCTCACAAGGGCTGAGTGCACCCTGCTTGCCAGCAGCGCTCGGCAGACCGGATGGTCATCCATCCAAGTGCTAGCCCAGCCCAACAGCGCTTAACTTCGGTGATCTGACGGGAACCGGTGTCACCACTGCGGCAAGGCCGTCGGCACTGGATCCCCTACCTCTTCTAAATCGTCTCCTCTTTCTTCTTCTATCAGTTCAGAAAAATCTTCCCTCTGACTGAGGCCTTCAATGTACTATTTCCATCTATCAGCTCTCCCCTCTGCATTTAGCAATGGAATTCCGGTTGCACTCTTAACATTATCACCCTCGCATTTAATTTAATCGGAGGTTGTTTTGACTTTCCTATATGCTGCGTCAGTCCTTATGGCTGTTATTCCTTTTTCGATTTCTTTGCATTTTTCGTGCAGCCATTACGACTTAGTTTCGCTGCACTTTCTATTTATTTCATTCCTCAGCTACTTGTATTTCAGTATTCCTCAATTTCCCTGGACATTTTGTTCTTCCTTCTTCCATCGATCAGCTGAAGTATTTATTTTGTTACCCATGGTTTCTTTCGAGTTAGGTTCTTTGTTCCTATGTTTTTCTTTCCAGCTTCTGTGATTGCCCTTTTTACATACATCCAATCTTCTTCAACTGTACTGCCTACTGAACTATTCTTTGTTGCTGTATCTAAAGCCTTAGTGAACTTCAAGCCTATCTCGTCATTCCTTAGTACTTCCGTATCCCACTTCTTTGCATGTTCCTGACTACTGTCTTAAACTTCAGCCTGCTCTTCATCACTAGTATATTGTGATCTGACTCTGTATCTGCTCCTAGGTACGCCTTGAAATCCAGTATCTGATTTCGGAATCTCTGTGTGACCATGATGTAAACTAACTGAAATCTTCCCGTATCACCTGGCATTTTCCAAGCATACCACCAGGTGTGATTCTTGAACAGAGTATTCGCTATTACCAGCTGAAATTTATTATAGAACTCAGTTAGTCTTTCTCCCCTCTCATTCCTTGTCCCAAGTCCATATTCTCCTGTAACCTTTTTTTCTACTCCTTTCCGTACAACTGCATTCCACTCCCCCATAATTATTAGATTTTCATCTCCATCTGCGTATTGTATTATCCTTTCAATATCTTCGTATAATCTGTCTCTTCATCTTCAGCTTGCGACGTCGGCACGTATACCTGAATTATAGTTGTCGGTATTTGTTTGCTGTCGATTCTGATAAGAATAACCCCATCACTGAACTGTTCACAGTAATACAGTCTCTGCCCTACCATCCTATTCATAAGAAATCCTACTCCCGTTACACCACTTTCTAGTGCTGTCGATATTACCCTATTCCCATCTGACCATAAATCCTTGTCCTCTTTCCATTGCACTTCACTGACCCGTACTATATCTAGAATGAGCCTTTGCATTTCCCTTTTCAGGTTTTCTATCTTCCCTACCACACTCGAGATTCTGACAGTCCACTCCCCGACTCGTTGAACGTTGTCCTTTGGTTGACTATTCAATCTTTTTCTTATGGTCACCCCTCACCTCTTGGAAGTTTCCTCACAGAGATCCGAATGGGGAACTATTCCTGAATCTTTTGCCAATGGAGAGACCGTCAAGACACTTTTTCAGTTACAGGCTACATGCCCTGTGGATACACGTTATATGTATTTAATGCAGTGGTTTCCATTGACCTCTGGATCCTCATGCCATTGAACACTGATGATTCTTCCGCCTTTAGGGACAATTTCCTACCCCGAGGGAAGAGGGTGTCGTTCACCTCTGTCCGCTCCTTCGCCCTCTATGACAAGACTGCTGGCAGAAAGAGGGTGACTTCTTACGAAGGAAATCTTCGGCCATCAGTGGTAATTATTAATCAGAACCTCAGCGGTAGCGGGTTTCGGCCCCGGGACCGATGACATTTTAATTACTATTCAAAGACGCTATCCCTAGACCACGTGTCACACAAGAATTATATTTGTACCAGGTTTCGTTAGAATCGTCATGATTAACTGAGTTCAAGATTCCTGTCCGGCAATCCCAAACATTCTAACAAGAGCGCCTCCTCCACTCCATCCTCCTTTTCTTTATCAACTTCCCTGTTCAATTTCGTAGCCACATATCGTGGGGGCATTTCATGTGCCGTTTACTTCAGAACTATGATTCCGTGCCAGTGGGTCTTCTTTCGAGCATAACGAGTTGTGTAGGCGCCAGTATGTCAGTCTCTGTATGTGGCACTGTTTACTTGTAACTGCACGTGAATATGTTAAGGATTGGGGCGAGCTCAGTGCCTGTCCCGAAATATGGCACTCTGTGCGGTTGAGTCGCCAGCGTTAAAAGTTCAGTCTGGTCATCTTCCGTAAATTCCGCCCTGTCCAGTAGGGCTTGGCGAAGGTTTATAATATAACGCCTGTGACCCACTGTCAACAAAAAGCATTAAAACTCTGGGTTGTTTCAAGCCTATGGACACCGGTAGTACAGTATCAAAGTTGAACCATGAGTTCTACACAATCTGCCTTAAGAGGTTCTGTGAGCAGCATGAGGTTACGCCATGACACATAACTTTTCAGTTCCGCATGCGATACTGAGCGATTAAGTTGTGGATAATATTGGAAACAAAAGAAACGGATTCTGATTAGGGAACAGCATTGATCAAATACTGGGCTTACCATCTTGATTTTTGCATTCATTGTTCTCTAAATCGTTGTAAGTTCATCTGCATGGGAATGTTCATTACCACAAGACACTAGCACTTTGCAACAGTTATATTTCACTGTCTCACTGTCACAGCCTAATGTTTCACTTATAGCATTGTTAAAAATAGTAACATGCAGCCAATATAACGCAAATGCTACTACAGGTACAAAACAAAGGGGCGAGTAGACATCGAAATAAGCAGGTTCGAAAACCAGTGGCTTCCTCAATTCGACTTGCTACGGTTGAGCACGTGAACACATGAGGATGTAAACTTTAAATATGAACTTCAGGAGAAATGCTTTACAATGTTCCAGATCACCGCCCTTCACATGAAGACAAGCTTCTGCACATCCCTTCATCGATGCCTGTACACCTTCAAGAATCCCAGAAGTTTTCCACACAAAAACGCATCGGGAGAACACTGTTTTGGCGAGCAATGACCTATACACTTGTCAAAATGCTGTTTACCAGTAGAAATACTCCCGTAATGAGTATACAGAAGGTTTACACAAGGGAGATGAAGACTGTAGTATGGAAGAGGAAGAGGATGTAGACGAAGGCGAGATGGGAGATGTGGTACTGCGAGAAGAATTTGACAGACCACAGAAAGATCTAAATCGAAACAATGTCCCTTGACTAGACGGCATGCAATCAGAGCTCCTGATAGCGTTGAGAGAGCCAGCCATGACAAAACTCTTCTGTCTGGTACACAAGGTGTATAAGACAGGCAAAATAATCTCAGACTTCAAGAAAAAACGCAAAAATCCCAATTTCAAAAAAAGCAGTGGCTGACAGTTGTGAATATTATCGAACTGTCAGTTTAATAAGCTATGGTTAAAAAATACTAACACGAATCTTTCAAAGAGGATTGAAAAAAGTGATAGAAGCCGACCTCTAGGAAGATCATTTTGAAATGTGGAGAAATGCAGGAACACGCGAGGCAATATTTACCCTACGACTTATGTTAGATGATAGGTTAAGGAAAGGAAAACCTTAGTTTATAGCATTTGTAGACTTAGAGAAAGCTTTGGCAATGCAGACTGAAACACTCTCTTTGCAGTTCTCAAGATATGAGGAGTAAAAGACAGGGAGGAAAGGCTATTTACGACTTGTACAGAAACTAGACAGCACTTAGAGTCAAGGGAAATGGAAGGGAAACAATGGTTGAGAAGGGAGTGATACAGGGTTGTAGACTATTCCAAACGTTATTCATTCTGTACACTGAGCAAGTAGTAAAGGAAACCAAAGTCCAGGGAGTAGGGAGAAAAACTCTGAAGTTTTTCGACGACCTTTTCATTCTGTCAGAAACAGCAAATGCATTGGAAGAGCAGTTGAACGAAATGAACAGTGTCTTGAATGGAGGATATAAGGTGAACACCAACAAAAGCCGAACAAGGATAATGGAGTCTAGTCGAGTTAAAACAGGCGTTGACGAGGTAATTAGAGAAGGAAACGAGGCATTTAATGTAGCAGATAAGTTTTGCTATTTGAGCAGCAAAATAACTGGTGATGATTGAAACAGAGAGGATGTAAAATACAGACTGGTAGTGGCAAGAAAAGAGCTTCTGAAGAAGAGAAACTTGTTGAAGTCGAATATAAACTTAAGCGTTACGAAATCTTTTCTAAATATATTTGTCTTGAGTGTCACCATGTATGGAAGAGAGTTTATACAAGAAGAGAATAAAAGATTTTGAAGTGTGATGCTGTGAAAGAATGCTGAAGATTAGGTAGACAGATCACGTAACTAATGAGGAAGTACTGGAAATACCTGGAGAGAAAAGAAATTTGTGGCACTACCTGACGGATCGGTTGGTAGGAGACATTCTGAGATATCAAGGAATCATCAAAATGGTTCAAATGGCTCTGAGCACTATGGGACTCAACTGCTGAGGTCATTAGTCCCCTAGAACTTAGAACTAGTTAAACCTAACTAACCTAAGGACATCACAAACATCCATGCCAGAGGCAGGATTCGAACCTGCGACCGTAGCGGTCTTGCGGTTCCAGACTGCAGCGCCTTTAACCGCACGGCCACTTCGGCCGGCAAGGAATCATCAGTTTAATATTGGGGGGAAGTGTGGGTGGTAAAAATCGTAGAGATGAGTACGGTAAGCACATTCAGAAGGATGTCGTTTTTCGGAGATGAGAAGACTTGCTGAGGATAGAGTAGCATGGAGAGCTGCGTCAAACCAGTCCCCGGACTGAACACCCGCACAACAACAACAACAACAACAACAACAACAACAACAACAAATGGATGACGATAAAATCAAACGAGGGCATGTTATGACTTCGCCATTTACTCCAGACGTGTGATGTTTCAAAATAAACGTAGCCTTAAGGTGCGTTTGCGCTTGCGCAACTCCCCGAGCGCAGATGGTGCACGCGGCAGTTGCACGAAGAGGCAAAAGAGTCGCATGTACCGGAGTCATGCCGTGCTTGCCTCTGATATGCACGCACGCGGCTCCGCGAGGAGGCACATATTCGCTCACACGAGACTGCGAGAGACGTGCAACGGTCGTGCGTCTATCATAAATTCACTCGGAGTGGTATTTTGTTTTACTACGTCTCTCTATTAAAAGATTCAGTTTCTCGCATGCATTTAAATTTGCCTTTGCGTTAGCACTTTGGCGGAGTGGTGTAACGAGAAGCACGTGGAATGCGAGCAATATTACTGCGCTTTTCCTTTATTTTAGTTGATCAATTCCGTGGACTGTAAACACAGAGTGAAACTAAGTAACAGTCTACAGCTGCTAACAAATAAGAAACACATGGATACAGCTAATGGAAAAATGAATAAAATACACTTTAGCTCGTACCTCCGATGAGTACATGCTGAATAAGAGGAGTAATTCTGGCTCCCTTGATGTGCTGAAGCCGTCCTGGTTCCTTTATGAGCCAGTTTTATTCATAAATCGTTTGCGTCGTTTAGAGCAAATGAAAGAACACAGAAATTTCTTGCAGAATTGCGCATCCATAATGTACTTTTTGACTTGCAAATGAAATCGGAAACCGAACATCTAATGTCGGCATTTCTTCATTAACAGCCAGACAGTCTTTGTGTGTTGTAGAAACATATACTGAAAAATATGCTCTCCTCTATGCTTCACAAATTTCCTCTCCCATCGTATCGGGCTTAGCCAGTGAATCGAATTCACCAGAGCAACAACGAATGTCGAGACGTTTACGACAGTTTCCAATACATGAGGCTATGCGTTCTCCACGTGAAGAAAAATTTCCGTTCACAATAAGCTGAAGGAATTTACAAGCATGTAATATAAAGTTTTGCCGTGTTTACAGTTCATCATTATGATTACACTTTTTGCGAGATAAATAAAATCCATGTAGACCCTACTTGCCTGTTGTTGACCGATCAATTATAAATATTAAGAATCTAGCAAGTGTTTTATTCCTGACAGTAAGCCTTGTAAGTAATGTTAGGTGACATAAAGCCAGCCTTTAGAGGGCACGCTTATGCTGCAGCCTCGCTGATGCACATCGCCAGAACACCTGCTGGTTCTGATAAACAGACCAAATGCTCGCTGTCCATACATACAGGCACATTTTGGGTAGTATGTGTGCTTCACTCTAGGTATAAGGGTGCACACATGGAATCGGGGTAACCACTGGTTTCTCGACCTATGTTTACGAATATTATTTGCTCGTTTCATTGTCCTCTACTCACCCGTATCGTTTGGACCCAAAATAGTCAAACAACCTGTATAGGTAACAGAAAAGTGTCGCTGAAGTACACGAGGAATATTTGTAAAGAAGGAGCAGATGTGCATTTCAGCTGCCTAGCTCAACATAAAAACATGGAAGCGTCGTATTGCAGACAGTGTAAGTAAAGATTCAGTTGTCCAATATGTTGACGAGAAACGTATCGTAGAGATATTTTGTGTTCTTATAGAGACAAAACTGTTGTTCATAGTTAGGTCCTGTTGTATTTCTGTGCCGCCGTTTCTACACGCCAATAGCGTAGCTTCAGTATGGCTGCAGGGAGGGCAGGAGTCGTACCAAGGTCACCGTTTCTGTGAGGATTCAAATATGGGAAAAAGAGAGAGAGAGAGAAGAATGGTCTGTCTGCTCATTGTCAGTGTTATTTATGTCCGGCAGTCGGGCTTCGATTCCCTGCGCCGACGGTCCGTTTGCGGACGCCTAACTTCCGGTTGCGGCCGGTTGCAGACAGACCATTCCATCAGAACTACCTGATGATGGCGGAAAGATTATTCGCCGAAATATCGTGGGACTTCAACGATAGCATCCGGCTGGGCACCAGAGAGCCCTGGAAAGAGTTTAGAAGAAGTCTGGTACTACAAACGTACCCCTAACTTTTGGGGAAGGACGACGACATTTTTGCTTGGTAGGTGACTCATTCTGACGGCAGTTTAACGAAATAATATTAAGTAGCCATCCGGCCCCTGTGCCCAATGTGCCCGACCTCCTGTAAAACGTAGGCTGCTATCGCCCTATGGTGACGCAAATATGCCAGTGTAGGAGGGTATGTGGGAGGGAAGGGGGTGGAAGCATGAGTAAGTTGTGGAAGAAGATCTAACTTGGTGATCTTAAAGGAAGGAGAACTGCGGAAGTTTGTGTGCGCAACTAAGACTTTCTCTATATCGGCGACAAGAATCTGACAGTAAAAAACTCTGTTGAACCTTCACAAGAGCAACAAGCACTTTTGTAAAAGATTTCTGATGAGCATAGCTTAGATATTAAGAAAAAATACTGCCTAACGAAAGACAAAGCGTGTAAAGAATCTTTGCCTGATAAGCTTACCTCACGTAGGACAAATGTGCTAGTCGACTTTGATGATCATCTCTTCAAAAACTAACAATTAGCTGTGTTGCTTGAAATGAAATTAACCCAACTTCTGTACCTAGTTGCGCTTCAGGAACTGTGTCACTTCCCCTTACCTGACCGTTGAAAATCACTAAGATAGCTGGCGCATGCAAAGCAGAATTTAATAGGCACCTTTCTTTTGGAACAAACAACACGGGGACATGGGACCAGATCCAGTGAAGCAACCTAGCTTTCGTGGGAATGGACAAGGCTACGTGGTTGTTCGTATGGACGAAGGAAATCATATAATTAAATACTTACGGACAGGCAAAATTTGAAGATTAACGTTATGATGTTCAAACGAATCCTACAAATGTAAATCATCAGTACAATTGTTACAAGAGCTTGCAAATTACATTATCATTTGATGAAATCCAAAGTGGAAGCTACAAAATGTTTCCACTGCCTTTTATGGAAGAAAGAGAGAGAAGGAGTAAGAGAGGATGGGAGGACAGAGGGGGGGGGGGGGGAGGATGGGATGAAGAAGGATGGAGGTATATTCCAAGCCATTGTTATTCACGGATGAATTAATTATTCACCGCTACTGCCACACACGTCTGCACATGGATTCGAATGGATCACGAAAGAATATTGAAATCCTTCAGCAAACTGAGCAAACACGCGATCGCATAAGCCATTCTAAATAATATACAGAGTGAGTCACTAACTATTGACACCAACAATAACTCCAAAAGTATGATAGTAGCTGAAACGTTTGTGGGACAAAAGTTGCATGGGACAACAGGGGCTATAATATGACGTTGGTTTTTTGTTGCTAGGTGGGGTCACATCAGAGATTGAAGGTCAACTTTGATTTATTAAATGGGATGCTATATTTTGGTACTTATTTTCTGAGAGCAGCTATCAATACGAGTCCTATGATGTGTATGAACGTCCGTTTACAGAACGTGTTCGAAGTGATGACCACTGGTATCAATGCAGTGCTGCAATCTTCTTATCATGGATTGACTGGTATTCCTTATGGCTTTGGCACTTATCGAAGCACATGCTCTGACGATTGTCTCTCGTATATAATGTAAATAGCAAATATTCGCCGAATATGGCGTATCCGTATAACGTACCATTGACATGTAAACACCATTCGACGGTTTCGTAATGCAACACTGATAGGAATGATAATACTAGTATCCTCGCTTCAAGCGAATGTGAATGATGTATCCCATCGAAAAACAAGTCGATATGCCGCGCGGGATTAGCCGAGCGGTCTAAGACGCTGCAGTCATTGACTGTGCGGCTGGTCCCGGCGGAGGTTCGAGTTCTCCCTCGGGCATGGGTGTGTGTGTTTGTCCTTAGGATAATTTAGGTTAAGTAGTGTGTAAGCTTAGGGACTTATGACCTTAGCAGTTAAGTCCCATAAGATTTCACACACATTTGAACAAGTCGATATGCTTATCATTTATGGAGAATGCCAACGAAATTTAATGAGAGCTATAGGCTTATACGCTGAAAGATATCCTCAATGTACTCACCTTGCACGAAGCACATTTAAATATGTGTATGATGAATTGAGAACAACTGGATATTGAACGCATCGGAAACATACCCGGCAAAGGAAAGTTACTAATGAGGAAACGGATATTGGTACTCTTTCTTGCCACTGTGATTCGAGGTCCTTGTGTTACTTCGAATCAAATAGCAAGAATCTGGCATGAGCCAGAGTAGTTTTATTCGTGTTCTGCATCGCCATAAATATCATCCTTACCATAACAATCTCCACCAAGAACTAACTGGTATGAATTGTATGCGTCGCATTGAATTCTGCCGATGGGCCCAACTTCAGATTCAGAGGGATGAAACATTTATTAATTTGATTTTATTTACTGAAGAGGCTACATCCACGAACCATGGAAATGTTAATTTGCATAACATGCATTACTAGGCAATTGAAAATCCATGCTGGCTGCAGCAAGTTGCACACCAAAAATCGTGGTCGGTGAAAGTATGGCGTGGGATTCTGGAGGACAGAATTATAGGCCCCTTTTTCATCGAAGAAAATCTTAATGGTAGGAAGTACACTATATTCCAGCAAGAAACATTAGGTCTGTTATTGGAAGAAATACCTTTAGGAACAAGGAACAGAATGTGGTTTCAACACGATGAGTGTCTGGCATACTTTTCGTTGATGGCTAGAAATGAGTTGCAGAGACAATTCCTAGATCGTCGGATTGGACACGGAGGAGATGTGTCGTGGTCGGCTCGTTCGCCAGACTTGACTCCTCTGGATTTTTTCTTGTGAGGATTCATAAAAGACATTGTTTGTAAAGACGTTCCAACTACACCTGAAGATATACGAAAGACATTTGTCACAGCATGAGCTTCGTTAAGTCCCGAAATGATAAGGAATACCACTCAATCCATGATAAGAAGATTGTAGCACTGCTCTGATATCAATGGTCATCACTTAAAACACCTTCTGTGAATGGACTTTTATGCCACCTTTGTGACCTTCGTTGACCTTCAAAGACCTTACCGTTACACATCATTGGATTCGTCTCGATAGCCGGTATCAGAAAATAAGTACCAAACTATAGCATCCCCATTAATAAAACAAAGTTGACCTTCAATTTTTGAAGTGAACCCACCTACCAACAAAAAACCAACGTCACATTATAGCCCCTGTTGTCCCATGCAACTTTTGTCCCACAAACTTTTCATCTCCTGTCATACTTTTGGAGTTATTCTTGGTGGCAATAGTTAGTGACTCACTCTGTATATGTGTGGTCTTTTCGTTCAGACACGTCAGAAAGAAGTGCAGATAGAGACCAGGTTCGAACTATTACGGAAATCGGTGGCATGCCGCAAGTAATGAAGATAATGGGCAACGGGCAATACAATAAATACGAGTAAGTTGAGAATTTGGGCCTGACGGAAGGCGTGCTAGTGCAGTCCTTACAGTTGCAAGGACCACTGTGTGTGGCTTAGTGGCCAGAGCATCTGGGTAGTTATCAGGAGACTCGGGTTCGAATCCCGGTCTGGTACAAATTTTCATCTTTACCCAGTGATTTCAATCATTGCCCTGTTGTAGACAACGTTTGTAAATCCTTTGTGTCTGTTCTGAATAAGCCGATTTGCAAATATACTTGAAATGCAAGAAATGTAAGTGGGACACGAAATGCATGGGTAAATGCAAGAGCAGGCTCACCCAGTTACATCAAGCCGCATACTGACATACGATAGCAGCCACCGTCGCCCATTCGAAATGGCACACAGTGCCAGAATCAACAATATCACACGAAAGCCAGACGCGGAGTGAGTTTCCTGTTTCAGAGCATACTAATCCATTCGAATTTTGAGAGCCTGTACACGAACTCGTTCCTGAAAGTCAGAGTCCCTGAAGCGAACGAGATACTGTATGTTACGCTAGACAGAACAAAAATAGCACGTGCTGGCCGGTCGAATGTACCACCCAAGCGATGCTTTGAGAACAAAACGACTCGCTCGGGGCGTGCTTGAGTGCAGTATTATAGAGTCGCGCACTCGACGCTATCGTGTTCCAGTGTATACCAGTTGTGAATGTCGTCGCATTTGGAATACCATTTATTTGCTAATTTTTAACACTGTACTGGAACGCTGGAGTTGAGATGAATAAATCGCTTTCGTAAGAGCGGTACAGTTTGCTACACCGACAAGTAAGAAGGTGGTTCCCACGACTGGAACGCAAGCCATATATCTGAATCACTTTTAATTCAGAGTAACTCCAGATGAAATATTAGCTTTCTCATAAATTGCAATCGACCTATGGTGGCGAAAATATGCCAGTGTAGGTGGGTAGAGAGGTGGGAGGGGGTGTCGAAGCCAGAGTTAGTAGTGATAGAGGATGTAACTTGATGATCTTAAATGAAGGGGAACTATCGCAGCTCATATGCGGAACTAAGACTTTTTCTATATCGGATATTAACTGATGCAATCTACTTTTGACACTATAAATGCCAGCGTAAAAAAAATGGTTCAAATGGTTCTGAGCAGTAAGTTGAAACTCACATTGATTATAAGAGGGAGTTAAATACTGGTAAATACATACTGTTGTGTAAGTTCCCTCTCAGGAGATCTAAAGGGTTAAGGGAATATGCGGTGCGTTATTTAGGGAGAAATGAGGATCAGGAAATGGCTCGAGAAACTGTACGCTCAACAGAAAAATTAGAGAATGCATATACTCAAAAAGCGATTCATGAGGATGAGACTGCCGTAAAGGAGAGTGTAGACTGTCATATGAGAAAAAAATGTAACGAGTTCTTATGAGTTAAACAGACAAAATAGAATCACGTACCAAGGATACCAACAGAGATTTTAATGGAATAAGGAAGGACATCAAGGACACTAATAAAGTCCCTTCTCGTAATACTAATAGTAAATTTGATGAAATTAGGAATGTCAGGGATACTACCAAAGAAACTAACATAAATAGTAACATATCCTAGGAATATTAACAATAAAATACAAGCATTAGAAACAATTATTACTGAAACTAACAAAGAAGCTAAAGAATTGCGAGAAATGGTTGCTGATTTCACGAAAGAATCTATAATAATGACAGATAGGTTGTCCAATAGAATCAGTAGAAGTGCGACTTGTATCGATGAAAATAAGGAAGCCACTTCCTTCTTGAAAGCTACTTGCAGTGAAGAGACAGAGAAATGTGGGAAGTCCGTATTTGAAGTAAGGAATATGATAGGCCAAGTTCAATCTTCGCTATGTTTCAAAATAGATTCATTTCAAAATCTTGTTGACAATAATAAAAGGGAGGTGCTTGAACACTGGCATTCGGCAAAATGTCTGTGATTTTACTAAGGGAGACTCTGACCTTATTGCTGAAAACGTAGAGAAGAAATTAATTATTTTTAAAGTAATTTACAGCAAATAAGTATAGTGGAAATATCAACTCAGCCACTATTTGAAAGTATGTACTTTCCAAAACTTTGATGCAATGGAAAAAGTACACCTGAAATCTTTTATCAGACAGTTTCACTGGGTATTAACAAAACACTGTGACGATAGAAGAAAACTAGGTTGTGACAGCAGTGGGCTGAAAGCAGACGCTGTCTTGATGAATGAGAGCAAGAGATAATTCCCATTCATATGAGGAGTTTATCAAAGACTTCTTGAATAAATTTTGGTTGGATATAATTCGTAGTATTTTTGTGGGGAGAAATTTCTCAAACAGTGGATACGTTTACTGCAAAGGTTTTTCGTAGTTTTTGTGAAAATAATTTATGTCTTGATAATCACTTAAGTTCAAATAGTTCAAATGGCTCTGAGCACTATGGGACTAAATTTCTGAGGTCATCGGTCCCCTAGAATTTAGAACTACTTAAATCTAACTAACCTAAGGACATCACACACATTCATGCCCGAGGCAGAATTCGGTTCCACACTGTAGCGCCTAGAACAGCTCCTCCACCACGGCCGGCCAATCACGTTAGTGTTAAACACCTTATTTCGGTGTTTCTCGTCAAACTACGAACACATGCGCAGGAAAAATTGATAGGGGTACCTAAAAAGAACACTGAGGATATTTTGCAGACTCTGGATGAGCTGGATGCTTTAACAGGGGAAGCAACTGTGAGTAATGGTTGGAATGGCGTAAATTGGAGACAAAGAAAAAACGGAAATCGATATAATCAAAAAGCAAATAACAATACCATAAGAGACAACGAAGGTGCAATAATGGCTTTAAAAGCTGAGGAAGATGCTGTAGGGACCGAAGATGTTCAGATTTTTTGGTTGTGGACAATATTATGATCATGATGCGAAAAACAATAGTCGTTTTCGAAGAAACAGAGACTGTAAGTAAAAAAGATCATCAGCGTATTGTAAGTGTTGACGTTAATCGAATTTAAGCAGTATCATTCGTTGACATATGCAGCAAATTGCGTACCATTGTAGAAGGACGTTATGAGCGAATAATACACAAAGAATTCCCAGTGTTGCCAGTGCAGGGGATTAAAGTCATAGATGTTACCTGGGGAAAAAGATAATACAGAAAAAATTGTTTTTAGCAGAGAGTGTTCAACAGATAATATCGGAAATTAGTGCCGTCGTGGCACCACATCTACATATTGGTTTTATCACAGGATCAGATCTGTTAGTAAACCATGCTGCTATCATAGGTTTTGGGAAAGACAATAAGACGACAAAGGTAAATGATACAAGGGAGAAAATCAAGTCTGTTAAAGATCTTTTTGAAGTAGATGCTGTTCCCATGTGAGTAGTTAATGTTTCTGATTGGAATCCAGTAAGAACGAAATTAAAAGCAGGAAGGAAAGAGTTATCATAGCAACATCAAAACAGAAGAGAAATAAGAACTAAAGCTAAAGAGAATGAATAAATTAACCTAACTGGTAAAGGAGACTTAGTGACCGTGTTTTTGAAATTTCAGAAAGTTTTTTCAAACAAACTAGATTTCATGAAGTATAGCCCTTTTGGATTCAAAGTCTAAATGAACATGTTAACAAAACAGTAATTACAGAGAATATTGTTTTGCTTAATTTTCGTCAATATATAACAGTAGGTGAGAAGTTAGTGGGCACCTTATAATGAAATGATGGAGTGGAGTATGGCGACTAGCAAGCTTTTTAATGGTGACACATGCGATTCAAATGGCTCTGACCACTATGGGACTTAACATCTGAGGTCATCAGTCCCCTAGACCTTAGAACCACTTAAACCTAACTACCTTATGGACATCACACACATCCATGTCAGAGGCAGAATTCGAACCCGCGACTGTAGCAGTCGCGCGGTTCCGGACCGAAGCGCCTAGAACCTCTCGGCCACATGGCCGACGACAGATGTGTCTTGTACCCAATGGCCCTTGTGGAAAGCACCAGCCACCTCAAAGAGCGCCTGCCGCAAGCAATTATGTGATGGCAACATCAGCAAAGGTGTGTAACCTACTCCCTTACGACTCAGCTATAAGAATTTATTGGCCATGATCATGTCAAGTTAACCATATCACAACATTATTTAAAGTATTTTTCTTCAAAGTGAATAACTGCTTAGTGAGGAGAAGAGTAAAAAATGTCGTCCTTACAAACAACTTGAATTTTGAATAATGTTTGCAAAGAAGTGCAGTCACATGGTAAGGAACGAAACAAAAAACCGGTAGTATATAATTCTGGATAATCTTCAACGGAATAAAATGAAATTATTTATAAAATTAAATGCTCACTAATCCAGCTTGACAATATGTATCTGTTACCTAAATGAAAATCAGACTAGTAACAATTAAGTATTTGTTTAAGTAAACATAAGATAACAGAAATTTTATGCACACTTTAGCAATACAACAATACAGTATAAAATAACAGTGCAAATATGTTAGCAGTTGTTTTAACCAGCTAGGAAAGCCACTAGTAGTAATTTGTAATAATAAGCGAGTGCTCATTATGGAGTTTTTGACCAGTGAAAGCTTTGTGTTATACCAAATATCAAGAAACCTCACTGTAACATTTACTTACATGTACAGAACGAATGGAATTTGAAATTGTAGTTCATAGAAATATCCTGTCTTAAATAATTTAGAAGTCATGTGAATGAACAAATAATAGTGAACCTTTTTACAGAAGAATCAATGCATGAAGTGTTTATAAACAAAGGGTGTAAATAATGCCTTTACAATGAGATGGGGTAATATCTTTATAAGGACAGTTAACTAAAGAACATCGTTTTAAGCATATAAATGAAATAGGAGATAACTAATTAATTAAAAGATTTTAGTAACATTTGTGTGCCACTTGAGTTATTAGTATTTCAAAGAATTATGGCAAGTGTAAAAATGTTTTTATGCATTGCCCAGAATGTGTTACTTTTGTTACATGTACTTTTAATATAATCATTGATACCCGGAGACACGGAAAAGTGGAAATGCGAAGTCCAAATCACTGAAGTTCAAGGTCAGAGCGAAAGTATACATTAAGAGAAAAGATGTGGTAAGAGGTTGAGAGATGCTTGCAACTAACACTGAGCCCTGCCGACGCCACGATATCAAGAATCACAATATTTTCCAAAAATTAGTTGTAAATTGTTTAAAAAAAATTCAGTAGAGTATATATATTACGATAACAACTTGTAACGAGAATTATACGTATAAGAATTTTTTTCTTTATGAATTTAGATAAATTAATAATAGCAATGTGTTGAATTTCTTTTTCGATTTTTTTCGTGTCATGTTAAAGAAACTGTGAGTAACTTTTGAAACGAATATTATTTATGTTAGATTTCAAATAATGTGGTAATCAAAGGAAAGTGTATTTAATGTTAAAACTATTGTAAGATGTGAAAATTGTAATTTATACACTTGGTCCATAGGTAGGTAATGCATTAGGATATGTGTAGTAGAAAACCTGTGGTGAATACCCGACCTGTAGGGGAGCGGGAAAGGGTGGAGGCAGGCGAGGCGGGAAAACGCACACTGGGCGCGGTTCGACACAACGGGCACAGTATTACAGTCGGAGGCGAGCAACAGTCGGAAGTACACGTACTGTACCAAGGAGGCTACCCAGGAAAAGTGGATTCCATTGAGCCTCGGATGAAACGATTCCGCCGACTACTTGGCATGGCTATATTCTGAGGCACAAAATTGGAAAGATTACGACGCTAAGAAGATGGAAAGTGCCGATGTTGTGTGAGCCTTAGCCGTGCTTGCATGTGTGCCGTGCTGCCCGCTATCTCGCTGCCCGCCAACCGCCGCACCGACTTGCACAGGTCAAACATTTATGTCATCTTTAGAAGTGTATCTGTGTGGACCAGTGTCGAAACTGTTTCTAATGGTTCAATAATAACCTGACTTTCACCAGAATTGCTTTAGCCATGACTTATCCTGATCACTGACCTAGACAGGATCCTTACCTCGTATTGTGCAATCCGAGTATCCTAAACTGAAAGTTTAATGTTTGTGTTAATGAAAATTGTGTTGTTGTTGTGGTCTTCAGTCCTGAGACTGGTTTGATGCAGCTCTCCATGCTACTCTATCCTGTGCAAGCTTTTTCATCTCCCAGTACCTACTGCAACCTACATCCTTCTGAATCTGCTTTGTGTATTCATCTCTTGGTCTCCCTCTACGATTTTTACCCTTCACGCTCCCCTCCAATACTAAATTGGTGATCCCTTGATGTCTCAGAACATGTCCTACCAACCGATCCCTTCTTCTGGTCAAGTTGCGCCACAAACTTCTCTTCTCCCCAATCCTATTCAATACTTCCTCATTAGTGATGTGATCTACCCATCTAATCTTCAGCATTCTTCTGTAGCACCACATTTCGAAAGCTTCTATTCTCTTCTTGTCCAAACTATTTATCGTCCATGTTTCACTTCCATACATGGCTACACTCCATACAAATACTTTCAGAAATGACTTCCTGACACTTAAATCAATACTGGATGTTAACAAATTTCTCTTCTTCAGAAACGCTTTCCTTGCCATTGCCAGCCTACATTTTATATCCTCTCTACTTCGACCATCATCAGTTATTTTGCTCCCCAAATAGCAAAACTCCTTTCCTAATTTAAGTGCCTCATTTCCTAATCTAATTCCCTCAGCATCACCCGACTTAATTAGACTACATTCCATTATCCTTGTTTTGCTTTTGTTGATGTTCATCTTATATCCTCCTTTCAAGACACTGTCCATTCCATTCAACTGCTCTTCCAAGTCCTTTGCTGTCTCTGACAGAATTACAATGTCATCGGCGAACCTCAAAGTTTTTATTTCTTCTCCATGAATTTTAATACCTACTCCGAATTTTTCTTTTGTTTCCTTTACTGCTTGCTCAATATACAGATTGAACAACATCGGGGAGAGGCTACAACCCTGTCTTACTCCCTTCCCAAACACTGCTTCCCTTTCATGTCCCTCGACTCTTATAACTGCCATCTGGTTTCTGTACAAATTGTAAATAGCCTTTCGCTCCCTGTATTTTACCCCTGCCACCTTCAGAATTTGAAAGAGAGTATTCCAGTCAACATTGTCAAAAGCTTTCTCTAAGTCTACAAATGCTAGAAACGTAGGTTTGCCTTTCCTTAATCTTTCTTCTAAGATAAGTCGTAAGGTCAGTATTGCCTCACGTGTTCCAGTGTTTCTACGGAATCCAAACTGATCTTCCCCGAGGTTGGCTTCTACTAGTTTTTCCATTCGTCTGTAAAGAATTCGTGTTAGTATTTTGCAGCTGTGACTTATTAAGCTGATGGTTCGGTAATTTTCACATCTGTCAACACCTGCTTTCTTTGGGATTGGAATTATTATATTCTTCTTGAAGTCTGAGGGTATTTCGCCTGTCTCATACATCTTCCTCACCAGATGGTAGAGTTTTGTCAGGACTGGCTCTCCCACGGCCGTCAGTAGTTCCAATGGAATATTGTCTACTCCGGGGGCTTTGTTTCGACTCAGGTCTTTCAGTGCTCTGTCAAACTCTTCACGCAGTATCATATCTCCCATTTCATCTTCATCTACATCCTCTTCCATTTCCATAATATTGTCCTCAAGTACATCGCCCTTGTATAGACCCTCTATATACTCCTTCCACCTTTCTGCTTTCCCTTCTTTGCTTAGAACTGGGTTTCCATCTGAGCTCTTGATATTCATACAAGTCGTTCTCTTATCTCCAAAGGTCTCTTTAATTTTCCTGTAGGCGGTATCTATCTTACCCCTAGTGAGATAGGCCTCTACATCCTTACATTTGTCCTCTAGCCATGCCTCCTTACCCATTTTGCACTTCCTGTCGATCTCATTTTTGAGACGTTTGTATTCCTTTTTGCCTGTTTCACTTACTGCATTTTTATATTTTCTCCTTTCATCAATTAAATTCAATATTTCTTCTGTTACCCAAGGATTTCTACTAGCCCTCGTCTTTTTACCTACTTGATCCTCTGCTGCCTCACTACTTCATCCCTCAAAGCTACCCATTCTTCTTCTACTGTATTTATTTCCCCCATTCCTGTCAATTGCTCCCTTATGCTCTCCCTGAATCTCTGTACAACCTCTGGTTCTTTTAGTTTATCCAGGTCCCATCTCCTTAAATTCCCACCTTTTTGCAGTTTCTTCAGTTTTAATCTACAGGTCATAACCAATAGATTGTGGTCAGAGTCCACATCTGCCCCTGGAAATGTCTTACAATTTAAAACCTGGTTCCTAAATCTCTGTCTTACCATTATATAATCTATCTGATACCTTTTAGTATCTCCAGGGTTCTTCCATGTATACAACCTTCTTTCATGATTCTTAAACCAAGTGTTAGTTATGATTGTGTTGTGCTCTGTGCAAAATTCTACCAGGCGGCTTCCTCTTTCATTTCTTAGCCCCAATCCATATTCACCTACTATGTTTCCTCCTCTCCCTTTTCCTACACTCGAATTCCAGTCCCCCATGACTATTAAATTTTCGTCTCCCTTCACAATCTGAATAGTTTCTTTTATTTCATCATACATTTCTTCAATTTCTTCGTCATCTGCAGAGCTAGTTGGCATATAAACTTGTACTACTGTAGTAGGTGTGGGCTTCGTATCTATCTTGGCCACAATAATGCGTTCACTATGCTGTTTGTAGTAGCTCACCCGCATTCCTATTTTCCTATTCATTATTAAACCTACTCCTGCATTACCCCTATTTGATTTTGTGTTTATAACCCTGTAGTCACCTGACCAGAAGTCTTGTTCCTCCTGCCACCGAACTTCACTAATTCCCACTATATCTAACTTCAACCTATCCATTTCCCTTTTTAAATTTTCTAACCTACCTGCCCGATTAAGGGATCTGACATTCCACGCTCCGATCCGTAGAACGCCAGTTTTCTTTCTCCTGATAACGACATCCTCTTGAGTAGTCCCCGCCTGGCGATATGAATGGGGGACTATTTTACCTCCGGAATATTTTACCCAAGAGGACGCCATCATCATGTAATCATACAGTAAAGCTGCATGCCCTCGGGAAAAATTACGGCTGTAGTTTCCCCTTGCTTTCAGCCGTTCGCAGTACCGGCACGGCAATGCCATTTTGGTTATTGTTATAAGGCCAGATCAGTCAATCATCCAGACTGTTGCCCTTGCAACTACTGAAAAGGCTGCTGCCCCTCTTCAGGAACCACACGTTTGTCTGGCCTCTCAACAGATACCCCTCCGTTGTGGTTGCACCTACGGTACGGCTATCTGTATCGCTGAGGCACGCAAGCCTCCCCACCAACGGCAAGGTCCATGGTTCATGGGGGGGAATGAAAATTATCAGCAGATTAATCTATGCCATAAAGGAATCTATAGTTCTGTGTGCTGTTGCAAATTTTGGTAAAGAACAAAAGAGTTTTTGTTGGATTGAGTTAGCGATGTTATTTAATTAATTTGAGACAGAAATAATGACAGTTAAATTATTCAGAAGTAAGACAAAAGAGTAGTTATCCAGAGATTGATAATTTTGTGTGTTAATTTGCCTTCAGTACTAGATAGTTTCAGTATAACGACTATAACAGTTTCAGGGCCTCCCCCCTTTGCTCTTGTTCATTCGTTCAAACCTTGATGTGTACTGATCAAATTTGACCAGTAAAGCTAAATTCTATATTAATCCTAAATGTATTAGAGTTTTTCCATTATTCATAGTGATATTGTGTGTGTACTTTTAAGATTGTCGATGCTAGGGCAATCTATGCCCGATTTCTGTCTGCTCAACATACAAAATGCAGTTCGTAGTAATCATTACTGTGTGGTGTTGTGTAAATGTAGCTCGTCCAAATTAGTACCAAAAAAGAGAAAACTTTAGTTCAGTGGATTTTTCGGGTTCCAAACTTTGCCATATAACGCATCATTACTACGTGTTACTATGCTTGTACATGCACCCACTTGTACAAGGAAAAACTCACTCATTGCCTAAGTAGGCTGGCGACCGAATTGTTAGTTATAGGTAGCATCTACTGTGTGTACTTCTTGTCCATGCGAAAGAATAATTATACTGTACATTTGCTTGATGCATCACTGTAGTTATTGACTGAGTATAAGTCCGATCTTGCTTCTATTAGGTACACGCTGTAAGTAGGCTGTTTATGTTTTCTCTATGTAAGTAGGCTGTTTATGTTTTGTCTATGTAAGTAGGCTGTTTATGTTTTCTTATTGGCAACGTTACGTAGCGCTCAATATGAAAATCACTGGCTGTGCTGTGTGCAGTCTGTGGCTAGTTTGCATTGTTGTCTGCCATTGTAGTGTTAGGCAGCTGGCTGTGAACAGCGCGTAGCGTTGCGCAGTTGGAGGTGAGCCGCCAGCAGTGGTGGATGTGGGGAGAGAGATGGCGGAGATTTGTAATGAACTGATATATATATTATGACTTGTGATGATATTAAGGTAAATACATTGTTTGTTCTCTATTAATATCTTTCATTTGCTAACTATCCCTATCAGTAGTTAGTGCCTTCCATAGTTTGAATCTTTTATTTAGTTGGCAGTAGTGGCGCTCGCTGTATTGCAGTAGCTTGAGCAGCGAAGATTTTTGTGAGGTAAGTGATTTGTGAAAGGTATAGTTAAATGTTAGTCAGGGCCATTGTTTTGTAGGGAATTTTGAAAGTCAGATTGCGTTGCGCTAAAAATATTGTATGTCAGGTTAAGCACAGTCCTGTATAATTGTTCAAAGGGGACGTTTCATATAGGCTGTTTATGTTTTCTCTATGTAAGTAGGCTGTTTATGTTTTCTCTATGTAAGTAGGCTGTTTATGTTTTCTTATTGGCAACGTTACGTAGCGCTCAATATGAAAATCACTGGCTGTGCTGTGTGCAGTCTGTGGCTAGTTTGCATTGTTGTCTGCCATTGTAGTGTTAGGCAGCTGGCTGTGAACAGCGCGTAGCGTTGCGCAGTTGGAGGTGAGCCGCCAGCAGTGGTGGATGTGGGGAGAGAGATGGCGGAGTTTTGTAATTTGTCATGAACTGATATATATATTATGACTTGTGATGATATTAAGGTAAATACATTGTTTGTTCTCTATTAATATCTTTCATTTTGCTAACTATCCCTATCAGTAGTTAGTGCCTTCAGTAGTTTGATCTTTTATTTAGCTGGCAGTAGTGGCGCTCGCTGTATTGCAGTAGCTTGAGCAGCGAAGATTTTTGTGAGGTAAGTGATTTATGAAAGGTATAGTTTAATGTTTGTCAGGGCCATTCTTTAGTAGGGAATTTTGAAAGTCAGATTGCGTTGCGCTAAAAATATTGTGTGTCAGGTTAAGCACAGTCCTGTATAATTGTTCAAAGGGGACGTTTCAACGCGGTCAACTTTTGTACTAAAATCCTTGTTCATAAGGTGAAGCCCGTGAACTTATTACAGTACAGGCTTTATATAGCTAACCTACGTCCGAGTAGGGCGGTAGTGTTACAAGTGGCGACCATGACAGGACATCCAGTTGTTGTCAGTTACAAATTAATGTAAAGATCGAACAGTGGATGTTCAGTGGCACGAATAGCAATAAAAGTCAGTAAAAGAAACTGCAGTGTGAGTCAAGTATAATAGTGTGGTATAGTTGGCATTTAGTATGGACAGGAACGTAGGCAGGGTAGATGCGCCGAGCGAAATGGAGAATGCGGCTGGCAGTAACCGGAGTTTACGCGGCCAGATAACAGATGGCGTTAGCGAAAGACAGTTGGCGTACATACAATACCACGAACACGTCAATGAACAGATTGAAAGGTTGAGATCACCTCGGACACAGCAAGGGACAAAACAGGAAGCAGAGGGTGACTTTGTAGATGATAGTGGGTATGTGAACGAATCCACTGACATATTTGATTCACCACAGATAAAGAAAGAACCGAAAGAAACTTCTGAAGTAGAATCGGAACACATCGATCCTGTAGAACAAAACAGTATAAAAATTTTAAGTATGAACGACTTATTTGAACAATTAACCAAACAAATTGCGGGACAGAATGATCAGCTTCAAAAACAAGTCGGTAGTCAGGTTAATCAGCTCAAAACACACGTTGACGAGCAACTCAAAACACAAAATGAGCAACTTCAAAAACAAGTTGGTAGTCAGGTTAATCAGCTTAAAACACACGTTGACGAGCAACTCAAAACACAGAACGAGCAGCTCAAAACACACGTTGCAGAGCAGCTCAAAACACAGAGTGATCAGATTAAAGCACGGGTCGAAGGACAGGGAATTAAAATTAGTAAACAAATAGAACAGGAAGAACAAAAAGTGGGTAATTTAAGTTCTGTGGTAAATACTCTGAAACTTGAAATTGATACCATTAACAAAAATATGGATACTATGCAGGAGGAAATTGGAAACGTTAATAGTAGATTCGATGTTGAAATTCTCAACATCCAAGAGAAAGTAGAACCTCTGGTTGAAACTAAGGTAGACGAAAAAGTTTTCGGTCTCAAAACTGAGATCGTAAACGAATGTCAACACGGGATATCACAATTGAAAAAGATAGTTTCAGACACTGAAAGGGATTTAAGTAAAAAAGTATCCGGATGTGTTCAAAATTGTGAACAAAATACTACAAAAATTCAAGGCAAAATTTTCGATCTGGAGAGCAAAATTAAAGATAGGCCTGGTGTTGTCTGTAATGGCACACCAATTACGAAGCTGTTAGAAGGCGAGGAACGCTTCGATCCAGCCAAGAAACATAACGGGTGGCATCCGTTAGATTTTATCAAAAATTGCGAGAGAGTATTTCCTGAGTACTTGTCTGATCAGGAAAAGATAAACGTAGTAATTAGCGCCTTAGCAGGTGACGCTAAGCGCTGGGGAATAAATTTAAATACCGAACAAATGACGTTCGAAGAATTTAGGCAAAGATTTACGGAAGAATATTGGTCTGAACAAAAGCAGGACCATTTATGGCGGGAGTTCATCATGGCCAAACAGCATGATAACCGGGGCAGGAATTCTTTGAAAGATTTCTGCGAGCATTGGTACCAGAAATTGACGCATTTAAGAGGTCGAAGATCAGATTCAGAAATTATCTGGGAGCTATATAAAAAGCTTCCGGAGGATTCCAAGAGGTATGTAGGAAGCAATCATCGTAGCTTCCAAGCATTTCTAGAAAGGGTCGAAGATGAAGACCATTGGCGCGAAAGTCGTGCCAATTACCAAAATTTTTGTAACCGTAATAACCGACACAATGACGAACGAAACGACGGCGATGGATTTTGCGTCAATGTAATACAGAGAGGAAGAGGCAGAGGAAGAGGCAGAGGAAATAATCCAGGTCGCGGTATAGGGTATACCGCGCAAAACAATAACGTCGCGGGAAACTAATTTCCGCGAACGTTGTGGGCCAAACGGAAGCGGACAATACATACCGGCCCCGATTCAAGAAAAGATACCGGACCGACCGTAATGTAATGAGACAGGCTAGGGACGAGCATGGAACGCCGCGACGTGTTGTGGCGAAACAAGCGTCAGGTGCGAGCCAGAATGAATCATCTCTACCGCACAGAGCGCTATATGTTAACAGGCGAGTGGAGCATCAGAGGGCAACGGCCCAGCCTAGCCGAACATCTGTTCGGAAAGAAGCCGCTAGCAATACGGCAGCAGTAGGTACGAACGTAGCAGTCAGAGCTAATGAAAATTTTACGAGTAATAATTCCGTGGCAAAGGAAACAATAAATGAGACTGTGAGTACACAGACAGGTGCGGTTAGCAGTGTTTGCAATGAGGTAAAAGGCGATAATGAACTAGCAGGAGTAACTGATTGGCGTGTGCAGATCGATGATCTGTACAAGGGCCTAAAGCAATGTGAGTGGGAGGATTTTAAAAGGGAGTATGAGGCAAAGAAATTAGTTGGTGGAAAGAGAGATAGTAGGGACGTCCATAAAGTGACGTGGCCCAAATTTGAAGAGGGAAGAATAAATAGCGCCGCGCAAAGTACGCGTGCTGCCGATAGGAGGAAGGTTAATGATAGGAAGGATTTGGAGAATGAAATCCTCAGCATTGACGAAGAAATAACTTCTGCTAACAGTCCGCCAATAGTACAAGCTGCTACCGAGAGGCACCGTGTAGAAGGGGTAGATGATTACCTGAAAGTAATTAAAGTCCACGAGAATTACACCGAATATGAAGTCACAGTGGATGTGAATAAAGCAGAGGATGGGGCCGTTTTGCCAAAAGAGGAGATTGAATTGAAATCCAAGCCTGACGACAATACGGAGGAAGGACTTAGTGCCTGTCTCAGAAAAGCTTTTATGTTAGAACCTGAAAGCGATCCGGAATGGTCGGATTCCGACGATAGTTCAGATGATGAAAGATACGCAAATACAGACGAAAATGAATGTACTAACTCTCCCTATTGTGCAAAAGTAGCGTACTTAAGTGAATCTGAGGTTGAGGAATAGAGTAGTAATGACTCTAGTGAAGATGAAATTTCAGGTGTAAAGGAAAATGAATATACTTTTACTGAAAGAGGGTATGAGAAAATCAGTGAAAATAAAGGGGACACTGTTAATTGCGATATTGTACCTAACGATGACGACGTATCAAAACAAAATCCAGACGTTGAAACTGAACAAAGAAAGAAAGAGCCACCTGACGACTCTGTGTTTATTTTGCGAAGAGTTCAAGTAAGCAAAGACTTTGAACTCCAGAGGCCTAAGAAGCCACCAGACTTAAGTGACTGTTTTATGAACCAGAAAAGACTGCCTTGTTAATAAAGAGATTAGGGGGCAGGATGTTGTATTTTTATATATTATTAATATTATGCATGACTTTATTATTACTGTGACTCAGTTTTATCTGAAAGTGAATTATTGTTTGTTGAATTAGAGCCTGGGGCAGATTTATATCGGAATTTGAGAATGTCATGAACACATTACATCATGAAACTACAGGATTTCCACCGGAAGAAATTTTGTTGGGCAGAAGTAGTAAAAGTTTAATTGAAGAAAAACTAGAGTTTCCACCTTGTACAAGTTTGGGATTGGATCAAAAGAAAGAATTGGTAATAAAGAGGGCAAAGCAAAAAGCTGAATCTAGATCTAAAAGACACAATAAGAATTTAAAAGTTTCAAAATTTAAAATTGGAGATTATGTTCTTTTAAAAACCCACGAAAAGTCTAGTGAACTAAACCATGAAATTTCAAAATTTAAAAATATTTATAATGGACCATATATAATACAGAATATTCCACACGACAATGCTTACTACCTGATCTACCCAAAATCCAAAAGACCTTTAGGCGTAAGAAATATTGTGGACCTGAAACTGTATGTACCTAGGAACGAGTAAATGTGCTGTATCTTATGCTGAACCCAAGTTATCCTAAATGTATCTAGTCTTTGTAAATGTCTGTATATCCTTGAAAGTGTGCTAATGTAGTTATGTGAGTTTCAGATTACCAATTGTACTGTAACTGTAAAAATGTATGGAGAAAAGGGCTGAAAGAAAGGATAAATGCTATCAGCCAGATAAAAGATGGGACTGTCAAAAATGAAAATGGGCAGTGTATGAATTATAATATGAAGGACTGCCAAATACCAATGAGGGCAGATAAATAATCGATGGAAAATTGTAAATGTGATCCAGGAGATGTGACAATATGAAGTAAAAAGGACTGCCCAAATCCACATAATAGACAGCAAATATACGTAGTTAATTTTCTGAATATATGTGTGTGTGTTTTGTTTAGTAAATAAGAAAATGGACTGCTATTCAAAGCATGCAGCGATAAATTTTCTTATAGTGTACACAAAATATGAAATTGTTTTTGTAGTTAAATGTTTGTATTCCAGAATTTTAAATTATTTCTTTGAGAAATTTAGAAAAAATAAGTAAATTGCTATTTTAGTGAGATTGTGATGGGAAGTTGGACTGTGCGAAAGGCACTTGAGTAAATGACAAGTCAGTATTCTTGAAGTATTAAAAAAGTGTAAACCTATATACAGTGAGTAAAAGGAAATATGTAGTGTAAATCTTTTTGGACAATTAAGTAAAAATTCAGAACCACTGTATAATTGTAAGATTTAGTGTTCCCATAAAATTTGGACTTAAGAAAATTTTCTGGAAACAGGGGCATGTGTAACGAGAATTATACGTATAAGAATTTTTTTCTTTATGAATTTAGATAAATTAATAATAGCAATGTGTTGAATTTCTTTTTCGATTCTTTTCGTGTCATGTTAAAGAAACTGTGAGTAATTTTTGAAACGAATATTATTTATGTTAGATTTCAAATAATGTGGTAATCAAAGGAAAGTGTATTTAATGTTAAAACTATTGTAAGATGTGAAAATTGTAATTTATACACTTGGTCCATAGGTAGGTAATGCATTAGGATATGTGTAGTAGAAAACCTGTGGTGAATACCCGACCTGTAGGGGAGCGGGAAAGGGTGGAGGCAGGCGAGGCGGGAAAACGCACACTGGGCGCGGTTCGACACAACGGGCACAGTATTACAGTCGGAGGCGAGCAACAGTCGGAAGTACACGTACTGTACCGAGGAGGCTACCCAGGAAAAGTGGATTCCATTGAGCCTCGGATGAACCGATTCCGACGACTACTTGGCATGGCTATATTCTGAGGCACAAAATTGGAAAGATTACGACGCTAAGAAGATGGAAAGTGCCGATGTTGTGTGAGCCTTAGCCGTGCTTGCATGTGTGCCGTGCTGCCCGCTATCTCGCTGCCCGCCAACCGCCGCACCGACTTGCACGGGTCAAACATTTATGTCATCTTTAGAAGTGTATCTGTGTGGACCAGTGTCGAAACTGTTTCTAATGGTTCAATAATAACGTGACTTTCACCAGAATTGCTTTAGCCATGACTTATCCTGATCACTGACCTAGACAGGATCCTTACCTCGTATTGTGCAATCCGAGTATCCTAAACTGAAAGTTTAATGTTTGTGTTAATGAAAATTATCAGCAGATTAATCTATGCCATAAAGGAATCTATAGTTCTGTGTGCTGTTGCAAGTTTTGGTAAAGAACAAAAGAGTTTTTGTTGGATTGAGTTAGCGATGTTATTTAATTAATTTGAGACAGAAATAATGACAGTTAAATTATTCAGAAGTAAGACAAAAGAGTAGTTATCCAGAGATTGATAATTTTGTGTGTTAATTTGCCTTCAGTACTAGATAGTTTCAGTATAACGACTATAACAGTTTCAGGGCCTCCCCCCTTTGCTCTTGTTCATTCGTTCAAACCTTGATGTGTACTGATCAAATTTTACCAGTAAAGCTAAATTCTATATTAATCCTAAATGTATTAGAGTTTTTCCATTATTCATAGTGATATTGTGTGTGTACTTTTAAGATTGTCGATGCTAGGGCAATCTATGCCCGATTTCTGTCTGCTCAACATACAAAATGCAGTTCGTAGTAATCATTACTGTGTGGTGTTGTGTAAATGTAGCTCGTCCAAATTAGTACCAAAAAAGAGAAAACTTTAGTTCAGTGGATTTTTCGGGTTCCAAACTTTGCCATATAACGCATCATTACTACGTGTTACTATGCTTGTACATGCACCCACTTGTACAAGGAAAAACTCACTCATTGCCTAAGTAGGCTGGCGACCGAATTGTTAGTTATAGGTAGCATCTACTGTGTGTACTTCTTGTCCATGCGAAAGAATAATTATACTGTACATTTGCTTGATGCATCACTGTAGTTATTGACTGAGTATAAGTCCGAGCTTGCTTCTATTAGGTACACGCGGTCAACTTTTGTACTAAAATCCTTGTTCATAAGGTGAAGCCCGTGAACTTATTACAGTACAGGCTTTATATAGCTAACCTACGTCCGAGTAGGGCGGTAGTGTTACAAACTACAGAGCTGTAGATGCTTCGTTAAAATTGCAGTGAGTGGCAGTGTACTGTAATAAAGTGAAAACAAATATGTATACCCTGTCTGATTTGTATATGTATGCCTTAAATGGCTAAGTGCTGCAATAAAATGAAAATAAAAAATGATATATACTGTGTGAACCGTATATGTGTGTTATGAATGGTAATAAGACATGATAAGGAACATCACAAATAATGTTTACCTATTTAGTGTGTGTGTACGTGTGTGTGTGTGTGTGTGTGTGTGTGTGTGTGTGTCTAAAAGCAGCGATCATCTGCATTACTGTCAGTTGGTACTCAGACTGCAGAAAAGTGTAAGGATACTGTTACTTTTGTATGTAAAGGCAAAAAATGAGACATAAATATTGTTTATCATCAAAACCTGATATAAAGAAAATATGTGAAACATTTTGTAAGGTACTATTCGAAGAAAAAGGAAAGTACCGGGTGATCAAACAGTCAGTATAAATTTGAAAACTTAATAAACCACGGAATAACGTAGATAGAGAGGTAAAAATTGACATGCAAGCTTGGAATGACATGGGGTTTTATTAAAACAAAAAAAAAAAAAAAAGTTCACAAAATGTCCGACAGATGGCGCTTGACAGCAAAACGTCAGTGACTGTGAATGATAATCGTGTATAAAAGGAGCTGTAATGAGAGACAGAATCAGATGCGCCAGCAGCCGCAGCATCTTGACGTTACCTGAAAAGACGCTTTTAGTGAAGCTGTATTATCAGAATGGGGAATGTGCTAGTTCAGCGTTACGATCCTATCGCCATAGGAAGGGGATTCGAACGGGCAAAGATCCGTTGACAAATATAGCTGTGGCGAAAATGATTTCGAAGTTCTAAGCCATGGGTTGTTTAGACGATAGACCCCGTAATGGCTGACGGAGCACAAGGCGTAATGCTGCTGAGACAGTTCAGGACGAAATGGAGACTGTAACCTCCCAGGTCCCCAGACCTCAGTTCGTGCGATTATTGGCTTTGGGGTTACCTGAAGTCGCAAGTGTACGGTGATCGAGCGATATCTCTAGGGTTGCTGAAAGACAACATCCGACGCCAATGCCTCACCATAACTCCAGACATGCTTTACAGTGCTGTTCACAACATTATTCCTCGACTATAGCTATTGTTGAGGAACGATGGTGGACATACTGAGCATTTCCTGTAAAGAACATCATCTTTGCTTTGTCTTATTTTGTTATGCTGATTGTTGCATTTTTTAACTTTTGTATTTTTTATTTATTTTTTGGTTCTAGTAAAACCCCATGTCATTCCAAGCATGTGCGTCAATTTGTACCTCTCTATCTACATTATTCTGTGATTTATTCAGTTTTCAATTTTATAGTGACTTTTTGATCACCCAGTATGTTGCCACTAATTATATGGCTTCATATTATGTGTGTGAGCAGTAATTTGGTAGAGTGTAATATTGTTTTAAAGGATTAATTTGAAATACTGCATATCCTACGTTAGATTTTTCACGTTTGTTGTTTAATAAACTAAAAATTGGATTTAATATCATTATTGCAAGATCATGGCTAATAGCGTTTGAATGTTACTGTAAATGAAGGAAATGCAACTTAACATGAATTTTATATATGTACTAAATTTTATAAATGTTGTTTAATTTTTATACGTACTCCAAATAAATCTCTTACTGAAGAATTTGAGTTTAGGGTAATCAGCAGTTAAAAATCCATCTCTTGACTACTATCACTTCAGGAACAATCAGAATGATTCATTCAAAGTTAGGTTTTTGATGCTAAGTAAACATACAAATCATACTGCTTAGAGGAAAATTACAAAACTTAAGGACTACCCCTACATACTGGAGTACCGTAATCGAACATATTTCCAGAACTGAAATTGTGCTTGAAGAAACGTCAGTTTTGAAAAGAAAACACTGAAAGGGAGATGTGAAGTTTTTGGTGTTTCGAACACCATTTATTTGATATTCTTAACATATCAGCCTTTAATTGTTAGACTCCACTTTTCCCGTAATAATTGCTAAGGATGAGCTAAGTGTCATTAAAGCTTAGTTAATATAATTCAACTACGCAGTAAACCACTTGTATTAAGAAATAAATGACGATTAATATTTTGCCTACAACTTACGAACCATTTTCGTGTCATAAAAAATGTGCTAGAGAATTCTCTTCCATGCCATACATATCAGTAAGGGTTATGATGCCTTTTAATCCGACCTCTGTGGTCAACATGCTCATTACTCTGTGCGTTCCTTGAGACTGAGTAATTAGGAATTATTTTGCAGTGATTGTTAATACAAAACTGCAATGGTATCTCTGAATTTGTTGAAAGTAAACTGGATACCCACATATCCAATCATAGTCACATATACTGTTTGTAGCTCTGAACGAATCCAGCATTCTACGAGATCTACTACGATGGACTACTTCTGCAAACAGGTAGGAGTGAGTTGTGAGAGCCAGTTTACGTGGATAGTGCAGGAAACGGTTCCGAAATTACTTAATATGAGTGACCTTTTGGGGCATCATCAGATTGTCTATAACAACAAGAAACCAATCAATTAGAAACAAACAGAGAAAGGGGCATGATTATCTTGCACAGCTACGCAGGTTCAATGAAGTGAAAGTGTAAAAGTCGCTTCATATGTAACCCAACAGTCATACTGCCGTATAAAATGGAGAATGGGCGCTACAGTAACTGGATATGCAGTCCATCCGTCAAAGAAACATATAAAATGCAAGGTGGACCTAGTTACAAGAAACAAAACCGTCAGCAAATCAACAAGATGGTACAGCAAGGTGCCGGAAAAATTTCGGCTATCGCATGTTTCTTTGAGCACACCAGCTGAATCCGCCATAGCAGTAAAAAAAAATAGGGCCACTCTTACAAAATAAACGCGATATGGACCCCACACAGCGCAATGTCCGTTTCGTGAGCAAACAAATGTTACTGTGAGTGGTAAAGACGCAAAAAGGGCGTATTGGGCGGCGAGAGGTGCTGAGGTGCAGCGCATGACCGGTGTTACGGCACATTTACGAAATGTAAACCTAAAAAATTAAGATGCACATATGCGAGCCATTGGAATCGTATGAAACCATAAAAGCAGAAAAAACAGGAAACAATGGATAAAATGATGACATATAGACGGTAACTCGGTATGTTGCTAATACTGTAACACGGCGTAAAATGGTTGGATTATAAAGTGCACAACATATCCATACAAGACCAACAACCCAAACATCAAGGCATTATGATCAGGATAGTTGTAAGCATAGAAAAAAAGATACAAATACGTATTTTTCGTCATTAAAAAAAGAGTTACAGAATATAAAAGGTGAACCCCCCCCCCCCCCCCCTTCAAATACAACTTCCACTTCACTTAAGATGCTCAGTAAACGCAGAATTCTGTTTAACGTGGCCTTTCTTGGTTATCATGTGCTCGCTGAAACGGATCTCATAAATGCTGCAGGTCTGGTCGATATACGACATTTCACAATCACTACACTCTAATTTGTATACGCACGACCCTGCATACTTATCCGGGCATTCATTGAGAATGTGAATTATGCTGAAGCTTACTACCGGCAGTGAAAAGAACACGCTAATCCTGTTTTTTTAAAAAGCTTTGACCCATCATAAGAGAGGCTTCTCATGAACGGGATCTTCCCAAGTCTGGACCTCTGTGCTCAGCTACTGATGTTTTTTTCTTTATTTAGCTTATCAACGACTCCAGGACTGTAAGCTTTATTTACAGAGATGCATTTCAAATTCGCTAACTCTTCATCTATGTAGGATTGGCTGAGCGGTATCTCACTAATGGGGTGCACCATAGATTGAGAATAAACTCAGTTTATACCGATGAGAATGGTAGGAGTAAGGCGTGGATCATAGGATAATTACTCGTGAGTTTACGATAGATGTCAAACCACATAATACCCCCAACAAGATGAATCGCAAGTTTAAGTAATTAAGTGTCTATTGTGGTCCATCGTTTCGTGAGTGAACATTATCTATTCGTGCAAGTCATTAAATTCCTCAGCTAGCAACGTAATGTCAGAGATAATATCGCAACTTTTTTTTAAATCGTCAGTCTTATGACTTCTTCTCAGAGTAGCACTTGCCACCTACGTCTTCAATTATCTGCTGGATGTTTACCAATCTCTGTCTTCCACTACAGCTTTTGCCATCTACAGCTCCCTCTAGTGCATTGGAAGTCAGTCCGTGTGTCTTAAAAGGTGTCCTGTTACACTGTCCCTTCTTGTCAGTGTTTTCCACATATTCTTTTCCTCTCCAAATCTACGCAGAACCTCCTCATTCCTTACATTATCAGTCCATTTAATTTTCGATATTCATCTGTACCACCACATATCAGATGCTTCGATTCTCTTCTGTTACGTTTTCCACAGTCCACATTTCACTAGCATACAATGTTGTGCTTCAACGTATGTCCTCACAAATTTCTCCCTCAAATTAAGGCCAATGTTTGATACTTGTAGACTTCTCCTGGCCAGGAATGCCCTTTTTGCCAGTGCTAGTCTGCTTTTGAAATCCTCCTTGCTCCGTCCGTCATTTATTATTTTGATGCTACTTAGCAGAATTCCTTAACTTCATCCACTTTGTGACCGTCAATACTGATATTAAGTTTCTCTACATACCAGCGATAAAACAGTATCTGTTGTTTGGGACCAGTGTTCAGTTTATGACATTTACGCTTTAGATGACTGAGAAAAATATCTGCGATACGCCATGCTAAACAGTTGTTTGTGGCCAGACCATCATTCTGTTTGTAATATTGACCTCTGAAAGCAAAATAATTGTTGGACGTAGCTAGCCTAAGTCCCGTGCGGAGTTGCTAGTTTCCTATCGGGCGCCTCCGCAGGTGGCGGATTGGGGAACGTTCACCAGATATGGTGGACACCAAGGAAATACAGTTCTCTTGGTGGACCAAAACTAGCAAAACAACAACTGCTGCCTTGCATTAGGGAGTTGGGTGTTCAAACGCTAAGGGAAGAAAACCCTGATTAAAAATCACCTGTCCCCCAGTAGAGGTTGGACGCACTGTTGACAGCCGGCTCTGTAAAAAACAGTTGTTGCGAAACTTCTACAAAGTAAAGCTGGACAGTTGAAGGAAGACGGACCTGGCGTGGAAAAAGGCAATGAGGATGGAATACAAGTAAATGAAGGAGGAAAAATACGGAAGAAGAGAAATATAAGGCGTAGATCAGATCTATATATTCGTACATGGAATGTGAGATCTCTATATCGCCCAGGAGCACTGAAAGTAATGCTGGATCAAATAATGAATCCAAAGCAAAGTATTATAGCACCACAATAAATTAGACGGACGAGGAGTGGAGTTTTAGAAAAGAAAGAAGCGAATATATTCTACAGCTGCAGCGAAAGGAATCATGAGCTGGGGACAGGATTTGTTGTACATCATCAGTTAAAGCATTTCGTAATAGGGTTTACACCCATTAGTCCAGGCTTATCAACGTTCAGGATAAAGGGGAAATTGTTTAACTATTCCATAATAAATGCCCATGCTCCAACAGAAGAATCCGAAGAAGAAGAGAAAGAAGTATTCTATGAATCTTTGGAAAGAGCATATGATGAGTGCCCAGGGCATGATATTAAAACAATAACCGGAGACCTAAACGCTCAGATGGGAAAAGAACAGAGTTATAGACCGATAATTGGCCCTCACAGCAAACATGCAACAAATAATGAGAACGGAGCAAGGCTTATACTGTTTGCAGCATCTAGAAATATGGTAATAGGAGCAACACTGTTCTCACATAAAGAAATACATAAGGGAATATGGACCTCGCCGGATGGAAACACAGTAAACCAGATCGACCAAGTGTTGATAGATGTGAGACACAAATCGTACCTAACGGACGTGAGGCGTCTCAGAGGTCCAAACATAGATATAGATCATTTTCTGGTAGGGGTATGGGTGAGAGCGAGGACATCTGACGCAGCGAAACGAGTCCGACTCAGTGCACAGAAATATAACAACTTTAGAATCAGTGGAAGTTATATAACAGTATCAGGAGAAGATAACTCGGATTCTGGAAAACGTTGGAGAATATAACAACATCGAAGATCAGTGGGAAGCGATAAAAAAGACGGCGGAGACATCGGCAAGAGAGATACTTGGAATTGGGACAAGACAAGTAAGACAATCTTGGTTTGATACTGAATGCGAAATAACAACTGAAGAAAAGAACGAAGCATATAGAAGAACATTGCGCTCACACTGTACAAGGTGGATAGTAGAAGAATACAAAGAAAAACGGAGGATTAAAAAGAGAACTCACCAAAGAAAAGAGAGAGAATGGAGGAAAGCGTCAAAGAAATGGTGCTCATGAGAAGAAAAAGTGAAATAAGAAAATTCTGTAGAGAGGTGAATGCGGCACGGAAGCCTTTTGGTAGTAAGACAAGCTTAATAAAAGGTGAGTCAGGGAATATAATAAGTGAAGAGAAGGGAATACGCGAAAGATCGTGCAGGTATTTTGGTAGTCTCCTGAACCCTAGAATAGCTATACCAGGGAATACAATAGAAACGAATGAGGAAGAGGAACCAGACAACAACACTGCCCCGCTAAATATAGAAGAAGTGAAAATTGCCAAGAAGAAATTGAAAATCAACGAGGCGGCAGTGACAGATGGTATTCCAGCAGAACTGTTTAAGCAAGGAGGCAGAGAGCTGGAACGAAGCCTTCTGGAAATGGTCACCAGAATATGGGAAGAGGAGAAAACGTCCCAACAACGGAAAGAGGGTATCATATGTCCCATATATAAGGAAGATCATATAGAGTGTATCAGTTACAGTGGGATCACACTACTTAATCTGGGATATAAAATATTCTCTAATATACTATTCGACAGAATCCTCCCAATCATACAGAGGGAGACGGAGACGAAGACGTACCAACGCAGATTTCTGCCCGGGAAGTCAACTATAGATCAAATATTCACCATAAGACAAATCCTGGAAAAAAACGAATAGGGGTTTGCACGCATCATCTTCTTATAGATTACAAAGCAGCTTATGATAGCACAAACAGAGAGCAGTTATATCAAGCTCTAGATGAACCGGGAATCTCGAGAAAGTTGGTAAGTTTGGTGAGAATGATAATGAGCGAAACACAAGGTAGTATAAGAATAGGAGGAATGATGTTCAATACATTGAGTATTAAAAACGGAGTGCGACAAGGGGATGCATCAGCATGTCTTCTCTTTAATGCCGCCCTGGAGAGGGTGATGAGAAATGCAAACCTTCTGAATAGGGGAACGATCTTCTATAAATCAGTGCAGGTAATGGCCTATGCGGATGACATAGATATAGTAGCAAGAACCCAAAAAGCAATGGAAGGGACATTTATGGCTCTCGAACAGGCTAGTAGGAACATGGAGTTAATTATTAATGAAAAAAAAAACAAAATATATGGCAGCTGGAAAAGCACGTAGAGAAAATGTGCCAAATGCAGTAAAAATGGGCAGTTATATGTTTGAGAGAGTTGAGCAGTTCAAGTACCTGGGCTCGACAGTTACCCATCTAAATGATACCTCCTATGAAATTAAGCAGAGATTAATGCTAGCCAATACAGTCTATTTTGCCCTAACAAGACCTCTATTCTCAAGGCTCCTGACTAGTACCACTAAATTAACTATCTATAAATCACTAATACGACCAGTGCTTACATATCCCTCTGAAACCTGGACGTTAACAACTAAAGATATTGAAATACTGGACGCACTTCGAAGAAAAGTACTTATACGAATTATCGACCCAATCTCTGAAAGAGGAAGATGGAGGAGGAGATACAACCATGAGTTGCATATCATAAACAAACACCAATCCATCGGAAGGATAGTGATATCATCCAGACCGAGGTGGGCGGGGCATGTGGCACGCATGAATGATACAGAAGTACCAAGAATAAAAGTACAAGGAAAGCCAGGAGGGCAGAGAGGACGTGGTCGACCAAGAGCCAGATGGGAAGATGGAGTAATCGAATATCTTAGGAAGATGGGCTATAGAAACTGGAATTGCGGAGGACCGAGAGAGATGGAACGAAATTTTAGAAAAGGCCAAGGCTCATCATGAGCTGTAGAGCCAAGGAAGAAGAAAGAAGGCGCAGCCTAAGTAACTTGAATAACTCTGTTACCTCGTCTGTGTTCAGAAGCCAGTGTCTGAGGAAATCGTTTTGTGCGATGAGGATCGTTTTGTCCAGTGGTGCATTTGTACACAGATTTTTAATATCCAAGGAGACCAAACTGCAATCAGGTGGGGAAGCTGCACTATCCAGAAACTGAACCAACACTTTTCTGTTGTTGTTATTGTTGTTGTTGTCGTTGTTGTTGGTGGTGTAATCTTCAGTCCGAAGACGTTTGATGCAACTCGCCACGCTACTGTACCCTGCGCAAAGCTCTTCAGCTCCAAATAACTAGTGCAACTTACATCTTTCTGAATCCGCATCTGTATTCACCTCTTGGTCTCCCTAGACGATTTTTACCTCCCACTCATCCTTCCAAAACTAAACTGGGGCTCACTTCATGTCTCAGAAAGTGTCCTATCAACCGATCCCTTCCTCTAGCCAGGTTGTACCACACATTTCCTTTATCCCCCATTCTATTCAGTACCTCCTGATTAGTTACGGGATCTGCTCACCTAATACTCATCGTTCTTCTGTAGCATTACATTTCAAAAGTTTACATTCTCTTCATGTCTAAACTGTTAAACAGACATGTTTCGATTCCATACATGGCTACACATCGTACAAATATTGCCAGAAAAGATTTCCTAACACTTAAATCAATATTCGATGTTAACAAATTTCTGTCCTTCAGATAACTCTCCTTGCCACTTATTGAGACTATGAGGTTCATTCGCATGAAACCTGGTCAGTGCGTCTGCCTTTGCCTTACACGTCAGGTGGCACCACGCAACTGCGGGTATGGTGGCGCCATCTACTGGTAGAGAGACTGACGCATGCGCACCATTTCATGTTGAATAGTGCCAGTGTGGTTGCGCAAGTTGTCGTCCACTACCGGCAAACTAGTAAGCAGCAACAACGAGGAGTGATCCGATTTTTGGCCGTGGAGGGATTTGGAGGTTGTGGAATGTATCGACAGACGAAGGCTACGTACGGTGAGTACAGTCTGGGTCGTGGAAGGTGTGTGGAATGGCGCAAACGATTCCTTGAGGGGCGCGAATCACTGGAAGACGATGCTCGTCCTGGACAGGCTCATCGTGTCATCACACCGGAAATGGTTGCTAAAGTGAATGGTTTAGTCTTGGACTACCGCAGAATCACCGAGGACGAGATCCATCGGTTACTGGGTACTAGCGTGAGCAACGGACGACGAAGTATGTGACTGGGTCCAGGCCTGTATCCGACAGCAGTCTAGTAGCTGGATGGAATTGATTTGCTCGTGTCGCAATGTGATAAGTGTTCCAACAGTTTTGGCGCCTATTTTTGAGTATGTGTACTGTGTATAACTACATTTTTGAGTTAATGGCATCGTTACCATTACTTTACGATACTGACCAGGTTTCATTTGAATGTCCCTTATATATTTTACATTCTCTCTACTTCGGCCATCATCAGTTATTTTGCTGCCCAAATAGCAAAACTCTTTTAGTACTTTAGAGTCTCGTTTCCTTATCTAATTCATTTAGCATCACCTGACTTAATTAGACTAAATTCCATTATCCTTCTTTTTTACACTAATCTTCTATCCTCCATACCGTTCAACCACTCCTCTAAGTCCTTTGCTGTCTCTGGGAGAATTATAATGTCATCGGAAAACCTCAAGTTTTTTTTTCTTAATCTATACTTTAATACCTACTCCAGATTTTTCTTTGGTTTCCTTCACTGCTTGCTCAATGTACAGATTTAGTGGGATTGAGGATATGCTACAACCCCGCCTCTGTCCCTTCTCAAGCACTGCTTCCCTATCAAGCTCCTCGACACTTGTATCCGCCGCCTGTTTTCTATACAAGTTGTAAATAGCCTTTCGCTCCCTGTATTTTACTCTTGCTATCATCAGAATTTCAAAAGGAATACTCCAGTCCACATTGTCAAGAGCTTTCTCTAAGTCTACAAATGCTAAAGCTATCTTCTGGAATACATCGTAGAGTCAGTATTCCCGAAGGTCGGCTTCTAGCAGTTTTTCCTTTCTTCTGCAAAGACTCGTGTTAGTATTTTCAACCATGATTTATTAAACTTGAAGTTCGGAATCTGCTGCCCTTGGAATTGAAATTATTACGTTCTACTTGAAGTTAGAGGATATTTCGCCTGTCTCATACATATTACTCACCAGATGGAAGAGTTTTGTCATGGCTGGCTCTCCCAAGAGTAGGAGTAGTTCTGAAGGAATGTAGTTTACTCCCAGGGCCTTGCGTTTACTTAGGTCTTACAGTGTTCCATCACATTCTCTTCGCAGTATCGTACCTCTCATCTCATGCTCAGCTATGTCTTCTTCCATTTCTTTAACACAGTCTTAAGTTCATCTCCCTTCTATAGACCCTCTGTATACTCATTTCACCTTTCACCTTTCCCTTCTTTACTAAGGACTGGTTTTCCATCTGAGATTTCGATATTCATACAACTGCTTGTCTTTTCTCCAAAGACGTTTTTAATTTTCCTGTAGGTGGTATCTATCTTTCTGCTAGCGATATATGCTTCTAAATACTTAAATTTTCCATCCAGCCATTCCTTCTTAGCCATTTTGCACTTCGTGTCAATCTGGTTTTTTAGACGTTTGTATTTCATTTCTCCTGCTTGATTTGCTGCATTTTTGTACTATCTTTGGCCCGAAAAAAGCATGTTCTTCGAGAATTTCTTTCTCGAAATGTGTAACTGATATCAGTGTCAAATTTGGTCAAACTGCTTATTAATATCTCCTCTACAAATTGGAATTTTTCAACCGGAAATGTCGAAGAGCAAAGGCGGAATTGCCGTTGAAACGAAACAAAATTTCGATGTAAACCTCCACGCGCGGTATGTCACAGGTCAGCCGGATCGTCTGAAATCAAAACTGAGTTGACATTAGTGAAGTATATAAGATTCTTTAGGAATTGTACCTCGCCTAAGTTATTTGGACCATAGGAAACAAAATGGCGATCATTTAAAAAAAATAGGGTTTTTTCATCGATTTTAGGAATTCGTCGGCCGAGTTATAGTTGATAGATCCGAATGAAAGTGGTACAACTCCTCGAAATTTTAGTTAGCTTCGTCGGAAACAAAGAAACATGCCAATCGTTTGAGTAGATTTGAAGTTACCATACCGCGCGATAAAAAAAGGTCATTTCGAGAAAAACGCGTTTGAAGTTTTGACTACATATAAATGCCATATTATGCAACTTCCGATCAATCTGCTATGCCCGGTCCGTGAACTAGTCCTTCCTCTTCCTCATAGAGGGCGTTCTGCTCCATATGGGCCATCCTGTGCTGTTCCAGAGCCGCTCGTACGGCGGTGACAAGCGGTTTTCGGTCGCTTGAATCCGGTGGTCGTCCGAATGCTTGGAGAACTGCGTCGAATAGAGTCCCAGGGTGACGTTCATTGTTGTCATGGTCTTTAGAATTGCTGAATGCCCTTCGTCGAAGCTACTCACTGCCAGGAACGTCGCAATCTCCACAGTCTTCGCACCAGGCTGCGAATGATTGGGGGCTAACTTCCAAACACTCGCGTTCAAAATTTCATTTGAATTTTGTGTGTTTCCTGCAAGCACTGGTACAATAACCCGTCCACCGAAAGAAAAAATCTGGTGCGTGAAAAAGGCCGATTTCAGACAGGTGCATTTTTTTTTCAACCGCGAATAACAAACATTTCCGTTCAGTTTTCGGGGTGGATTCTAAACACTTAAAAACTCTATTTTCTGAACCAAAAGATAGTAAACCTCCTCTTAAGTTCAATATCTCTTGTGCTATTCAAGCATTTCCACTAGGCCTTGCCTTTTTATCTATTTGATCCCCTATTTCTTCGCTACTTTATCTCTCAAAGCTATCCATCCATCTTCTGCAATATTCCTGTCCCCTGTCGTTTTCAACTATTGCCTAATGCTACATGTGAAACTCTCAAAAACCTCTGGTTATTTCAACTTGTCCAGGAAACATCTCCTTAATGTCCTGACTTTTTCTTGATTCTTGAGTTTTAATCTACAATTCATAACCAATAAATTGTGGTCAGAGTCCTCATCTGCTCCTCAAAATACCTTACAATTTTAAATCTGGTTTCTAAATCTCTATCATAGCATTATATAATCAATCTGAGACCTTCCAGTGACTCCCAGTCTCTTCCACCTGTGCAACTTCCTTTCATAATTCTTAAACCAAGTCTTAGCCATGATTAAATCAAGCTCTGTTCAAATTCTACCAGGCTGCTTCCGCTTTCATTCCTTTCTCCCAGTCCATATTCACCTTCTATTTTTCCTTCTGTTTTTTTCCTTATATCGAATTTCACTCAAGCATCACACTTACATTTTCGTTTCCATTAACTATCTGAATAATTTATTTTATCTCATCATATATTTTTTCAATCTCTTCATCATCTGCGAAGCTTGTTGGGACATAAACTTCTACTGCCGTGGTCTGTGTGGCCCTCATGTCTGTTCTGGCTACTATAATGCTTTTCTTATACTCTTCATAGTAACTTAACCACATGCTTGTTGTCGTTTTCTTTATTAAACCTACTCCTTCATTACCCCTATTCGATTTTATATTTATAACTCTGGATTGAACTGCCCAGATGTCTTGTTCCTCCTAACCAACGAATTTCACTAATTCCCACTTTATCTAACATCAGTCAATCCATTTCCCTTTTTGAATTTTCTAACCTGCCTGCCCAATTAAGGGATCTAACATTCCACACTCCGGTCCGTAGAACGCCAGATTTGTTTCTCCTGATGACGACATCCTCTTGACTAGTCCCCGCGCAGAGATCCGAATGGGGGACTATTTTGTATCCGGAATAATTTTCCCGAAGAAAATGCCAAAAATACTTAACCTTACAGAAGAACTGCATACCCTCGGGAAAAATTACGGCTGTAGTTTCCCCTTTGCTTTCAACTGTTCACAGTAATAGTTGAACACGGCTGTCTTAATTGATGTTACAAGGCCAGATCAGTCAGTCATCTAGACTGTTGGCCCTGCAAGTACTGAAAAGGCTGCTGCCCCTCTTCAGGAACTTTATATTTGTCTAGCCCCTCAACAGATATCCGTCTATTGTGGCTGCAGCTACAGAACAGCAATCTGTGTCGGTGAGGCACGCAAGCCACCCAACCAACGGCAAGATACATGATTCATCGTTATTGTCTTTTCTATTAGAGATTGCAAAATTTTGCTCATAGACAAAACTTTTCCGTAATACCTGTAACATGTATTGAGAGGCAGGCTCACCTGTGTTCCCTACACTGTTAATTATCGGACGTAATGGGAAACAGGGTTATGAATCTTAATTTGGGCTTGACGGGCCAAGGTGAGAAAACAAATACCGTCTATACACGTATTGAGCTCAGCGTATATTTCGGTGGTATCACAATTTCTTTGTTGAATGTTGTTCTCCTCAAAATATTGCAATCTTTTGGCAATATAATCTTTCCCGTAAACGAGGACCGATGTATTCTCTTTATCAGCCTGGACAATTAAAACCTCTTCTGACATCAATTCCTTACTTAGAGAATTTAAATCACCTGATCTCTAGTACTCGATTCTTTGTGGGTAGACTTTTCAATAATAAAACTGGCCTTACACATCATTTTTAATTTTTATGGCTTGTTGCATGTTGCTGCATGATGCGACCACATGCAACTAGTCAGAAACACAACATGTGTTCAAAGCACGGCAATAAATCCCTCAAGATGTCATTCACAAGCTGTTTGGTTTTACACCACAATGGATACAAGACTGTATTCGTCCCCGTGATGGTCACACCACATATCGAAGTTGATGATGTACTTCAACAAAGTTTAATCAATTAATAGTCTTTATGTGATGAACATCTTGTAAATTTCATACATATCGAACTGGTGCTTCTTTGTTTAGAATTACCATTTCCATCAAGCCCAAAATCGGCCCAACTGCAGTTTCGCAGGAAAGTACAAGTTTATACTGTTTTGGTTGGTCTAGCACTTATAACTAGACGTTCCGTGGCTTCTTGTCAAAACAGGTAAATAAAACTTTCTAGACTCAAAATTACTGTTATTTAAAAAACAAAACAACTATTAAATAACAGATAAAATGCGATTTTGCGTCATTGTTACAATTACGTCTTGCAGATCAAGAAGGGCTGGTGGAAAGAAAAGCAGGGTAAGGATTAAACAAGAATTGGGGTGAAATTCGCAGCAGTGAAAGAAAACAGGGGAGGGAGGTCGAAATTTCCCCCAGTAGCTCTACTCATGTCACTGTCCGTCCGTCCATTGGATGTTGCACGAGTTAAACTGCAGGTGTGCTCAACATATATATATTTATTTGTTTTATTGGTATGATAGTGGATGGATACATTCTTTTTCCATCTTTCGTCTTCTAGCAGTAAATTGCTGAGTGCCTCAGAAGAACGTCATAATATTTATATGGCGAGAGAAATAACGCAAGAAACTTGATACAAAGGTTGGCGTAGGCAGCCGTATCAGGTCATTCATTGCAAACCTTGTGAAGAGCCATTAACTAGAGATGCGTCCTTAACCGTAATGGTCACCGCTCTGCAGTCTGGTGACATTTATCAAATGTCTCGCTTCTTTTCAGAGAACTACTCTGTGCTAGTACTATTGAAGAGCAGGAAAGGGTATGTAAGCAACTTTATACGTGTAAGTCCTGCAGCAGAACGCTAAGTGAAATGAAATTATAAACTACATTAAGTTTTTGTGAGCCGTGCTGCGGCTCGTGTTGGTGCTGTTGATAGGTTCCCGCCCTCTGTTGCAGGCCAGACCATATCGTTCAGTAGGCATGGTTGCGGTTGTTCGTCTTCCTCTCGTGTTGACTGGCGCCACTCGTTCCACAAGCGTTGCCTGTCCGCTAGTGGCAGCAGCCGCGGTTATCGATATGTAGTAACTGTTGCCCTACCTTTGGGGAGATGTGGTCGTTTTTCCGAGTCGTGTGAGTGTGGCAGTTCGGTTGGGGACTCAGGAGGAGCCAGGTCCGCGCAGTGCCAGAAAACGCCCGGACCGCTGGCTGCGCACATGGGCTGCCGCATAGAAGGGTTGTGGTCACGAGTGTGAACGACCTCGTGGTAAACCGTATCCAGCAAGCTTTAAGATGAGTGCATTTCAATCAAAGTACAGAAACCTCCACTATTGTGATTCTCCAGTGACTTTGGGTTCGTGTTGTTGCTCGTAGTGTTGCCGAGGCGAAAAGCAGCGAGTGGAGTGCTTTTGGTGTATTGTTCCATCGTTGCATTTGGTTTATCGGACGCCAGGTAGCCTAAGTAAGATCATTAGTCATTCGTAAACTGTCACTAGTCTGAGTTTCCATCTTGTAAAGTGAAGGCAACTCTTGGCTGCCTATCTCATTGCTCGCAGAAAAGTTTATTGCTGGATCCCCTCAGAGGTCTATTCTTGGAGCACCGTCTGTGGCCCCTTGGTTCTTATGTTTTATTATCTTATACCCCCTGTGGTGATCAGTTGCTTGTTGTTTAATTAACCTTTGCTATTTATTGGCTGTTTTACAGCAGGTTTTTAAAATGTTTTAATACCGGGTGATCAAAAAGTCAGTATAAATTTGAAAACTGAATAAATCACGGAATAATGTAGATAGAGAGGTACAGATTGACACACATGCTTGGAATGGCATGGGGTTTTATTAGAACCAAAAAAATACAAAAGTTTAAAAATGTCCGACAGAAGGCGCTTCATCTGATCAGAACAGCAATAATTAGCGTAACAAAGTAAGACGAAGAAAAGATTATGTTCTTTACAGGAAATGCTCAGTATGTCCACCATCATTCCTCAACAATAGCTGTAGTCGAGGAATAATGTTGTGAACAACACTGTAAATCATGTCTGGAGTTATGGTGAGGCATTGGCGTCGGATGTTGTCTTTCAGCATCCCTAGAGATGTCGGTCGATCACGATACACTTGCGACTTCAGGTAACCCGAAAGCCAATAATCGCACGGACTGAGGTCTGGGGACCTGGGAGGCGAAGCATGACGAAAGTGACGGCTGAGCACACGATCATCACCAAACGACGCGCGCAAGAGATCTTTCACGCGTCTAGCAATATGGGTTGGTTCTAATAAAACCCCATGTCATTCCAAGCATGTGTGTCAATTTTTACCTCTCTATCTATATTATTCCGTGGTTTATTAAGTTTTCAAATTTATACTGACTTTTTGATCACCCAGTATAATTGCCGTTCCTGACGTGAAGGGCCTTCAGCCATGAGTGTGATCATTTGCTTTAAACAAAAAATAATTTAGTATTTGTATTTTAGCAGTAAGCCTTAAAACCTTATTTACTGCCACTCTTGGCCTCTGATACCTTCTGCTGTGTATTTGGCCACTTACCTGACAAAATTGTCAAAATTTAAGTTCCTATAAGTTGTAAATTGCAGCGAGTTCGTAAAAATTCTTAATTTATTGCCATTCTTGGCGTATAAGGCCTTCAGCCGAGATCACAGTGGCTTATTTCTTTAAAAACATTAATTACATCTGTATTTTATGGTGATTAGCTAAATTTTAACGCACTGAAAACACTATTATTTACGCAGTTTTTTTAATAACGTGTGGTATTTTTCTACTTATTGTTGACTCTAGAATAACTGTTCCAAAAATAAACGTGTGTAACTGTAATAGGCAACCAACAGTAACCCGTCCACAATCGTAACCGCCTCCTTTAACTACCAGGTTTAGTCTTGCTTAATACTTCATAGCATGTTTGTGTCACCATCGGCGTTATTTTTCTGCGTATTTTACAGACTAAGGGCAGCGAGTTCGCTTTTCTTTAATTTCAGAACGTTGCGCTGCCCCTTTTAAATATGCGAAGCACGCCGAGCACGTACCACTGCTCTGTCGCACGTCCGTATTCCCAGGTTCATGCACTCTTGCTGTAGCGTTAAGCGTAGGCTGCTCGAATACCTGAACAGGAATGTATTTAAGCTATAAGCGAATGTAGTACTTTGTTTTTCTAAGGACTCGTGTAACTGAAGATACGTATCTTACACTTTCCTTCATGTCTATTTGATTGTTTAGTCTTGTAGTATTTTTCTCATTTCTCAACTCAAATGGACTGAAGTGCGGTATATATCCTGTAGAAATGATATGTGCGAAACTCATCACCTATCATTTACTGAACTCTGCCCAGTTACCTGGCTGGTACATCTGATTTTTCATTATTGTGGTTGGTTGACATTTTTCACTGTAGGTTTCGCCATCGTCTATTACGACATACAGGGTGTTACAAAAAAGTACGGCCAAACTTTCAGGAAACATTCCTCACACACAAATAAAGTAAAGATGTTACGTGGACATGTGTCCGGAAACGCTTAATTTCCATGTTAGAGCTCATTTTAGTTTCGTCAGTATGTACTGTACTTCCTCGATACTTGGCCCAATTGAAGGAAGGTAATGTTGACTTCGGTGCTTGTGTTGACATGCGACTCATTGCTCTACAGTACTAGCATCAAGCACATCAGTACGTAGCAACAACAGGTTAGTATTCATCACGAACGTGGTTTTGCAGTCAGTGCAATGTTTGCAAATGCGGAATTGGCAGATGCCCATTTGATGTATGGATTAGCACGGGGCAATAGCCGTGGCGCGGTACATTTGTATCGAGACAGATTTCCAGAACGAAGGTGTCCCGATAGGAAGACGTTCGAAGCAATTGATCGGCGTGTTAGGGAGCACGGAACATTCCAGCCTATGACTCGCAACTGGGGAAGACCTAGAACGACGAGGACACCTGTAATGGACGAGGCAATTCTTCGTGCAGTTGACGATAACCCTAATGTCAGCGTCAGAGAAGTTGCTGCTGTACAAGGTAACGTTGACCACGTCACTGTATGGAGAGTGCTACGGGAGAACCAGTTGTTTCCGTACCATGTACAGCCAATTCCATGGCCTCCACGCTCTCCTGACCTCAACCCTCTTGGCATTCATTTATGGGGACATTTGAAAGCTCTTGTCTACGCACCCACGGTACCAAATGTAGAGACTCTTCGTGCTCGTATTGTGAACGGCTGTGAATCAATATGCCATTCTCCAGGGCTGCATCAGCGCATCTGGGATTCCATGAGACGGAGGGTGGATGCATTTATCCTCGCTAACGGAGGACATTTTGAACATTTCCTGGAACAAAGTGTTTGAAGTCACGCTGGTACGTTATGTTGCTGTGTGTTTCCTTTCCATGATTAATGTGATTTGAAGAGAAGTAATAAAATGAGCTCTAACATGGAAAGTAAGCGTTTCCGGACACATGTCCACATAACATATTTTCTTTCTTCGTGTGTGAGGAATGTTTCCTGAAAGTTTGGCCGTACCTTTTTGTAACACCCTGTATAAAGGATAGTTTCTTCTTAACCATTCAAATCACAATTTGTACAACTCAACCTGTCATAATTGTCTTAAGTGTGAGCTGCTTGGAGCCAAAAATACCTCAACCACCTGTAAGATATTTCGTAGATGCTATTTGTCCATACTTACTCTTCATGGACAAAACTGACCGTGATCATCGAACTGCACTATCGGGTTATTAAAATACACTCCTGGAAATGGAAAAAAGAACACATTGACACCGGTGTGTCAGACCCACCATACTTGCTCCGGACATTGCGAGAGGGCTGTACAAGCAATGATCACACGCACGGCACAGCGGACACACCAGGAACCGCGGTGTTGGCCGTCGAATGGTGCTAGCTGCGCAGCATTTGTGCACCGCCGCCGTCAGTGTCAGCCAGTTTGCCGTGGCATACGGAGCTCCATCGCAGTCTTTAACACTGGTAGCATGCCGCGACAGCGTGGACGTGAGCCGTATGTGCAGTTGACGGACTTTGAGGGAGGGCGTATAGTGGGCATGCGGGAGGCCGGGTGGACGTACCGCCGAATTGCTCAACACGTGGGTCGTGAGGTCTCCACAGTACATCGATGTTGTCGCCAGTGGTCGGCGGAAGGTGCACGTGCCTGTCGACCTGGGACCGGACCGCAGCGACGCACGGATGCACGCCAAGACCGTAGGATCCTACGCATTGCCGTAGGGGACCGCACCGCCACTTCCCAGCAAATTAGGGACACTGTTGCTCCTGGGGTATCGGCGAGGACCATTCGCAACCGTCTCCATGAAGCTGGGCTACGGCCCCGCACACCGTTAGGCCGTCTTCCGCTCACGCCCCAACATCGTGCCCCGCACACCGTTAGGCCGTCTTCCGCTCACGCCCCAACATCGTGCAGCCCGCCTCCAGTGGTGTCGCGACAGGCGTGAATGGAGGGACGAATGGAGACGTGTCGTCTTCAGCGATGAGAGTCGCTTCTGCCTTGGTGCCAATGATGGTCGTATGCGTGTTTGGCGCCGTGCAGGTGAGCGCCACAATCAGGACTGCATACGACCGAGGCACACAGGGCCAACACCCGGCATCATGGTGTGGGGGGCGATCTCCTACACTGGCCGTACACCACTTGTGATCGTCGAGGGGACACTGAATAGTGCACGGTACATCCAAACCGTCATCGAACCCATCGTTCTACCATTCCAAGACCGGCAAGGGAACTTGCTGTTCCAACAGGACAATGCACGTCCGCATGTATCCCGTGCCACCCAACGTGCTCTAGAAGGTGTAAGTCAACTAACCTGGCCAGCAAGATCTCCGGATCTGTCCCCCATTGAGCATATTTGGGACTGGATGAAGCGTCGTCTCACGCGGTCTGCACGTCCAGCACGAACGCTGGTCCAACTGAGGCGCCAGGTGGAAATGGCATGGCAAGCCGTTCCACAGGATTACATCCAGCATCTCTACGATCGTCTCCATGGGAGAATAGCAGCCTGCATTGCTGTGAAAGGTGGATATACACTGTACTAGTGCCGACATTGCGCATGCTCTGTTGCCTGTGTCTATGTGCCTGTGGGTCTGTCAGTGTGATCGTGTGATGTATCTGACCCCAGGAATGTGTCAATAAAGTTTCCCCTTCCTGGGACAATGAATTCACGGTGTTCTTATTTCAATTTCCAGGAGTGTAGAAGATGTGGATAAAGTCTAGTATCCGAGTCCACTCGTCGACTTTGAGCGATGACATATACGAAGCAAGGCCACTACGCAGAGATAATCTATGAAAGCAGTGGACTATATTCGTAAACAATGGAATGTACCATACGATAAAATTACAATCATAGTTCACGCGATTATTTACTAAGTCACTGATTATGCAAAAACGAATGGAAGATAATGAAAACGAGTAAAAACAAAAAATAGAGAAGTATAAATCTCTTAAGCTAATTACTCTTGTAATTTGTACGAGTAAGAAAAACACAGAGAACCTCTAAAATACCATTACAGCATTGTGCATGGTGAAGTAATATTAAGAAAGAGCGTTAACTTTTAATAATTATTATTGATTATAAAGTGACTGCCACCGGAAAGTGGTGATTCTGGGCTTGGAGAAACTGAAACTTAACACCAAAACCGAAAAAATGATGTAAATAATAACATACCTGAAACAGTAATATGACACGTGGAAAAATCGACACAGAAATCATAAAAGAAAGGCACCTGTAGCGAAATTAAAAAACAGTCACAAATATTGGAATCGATAAGTAGAATTGATCCATATATTTTAATCCTACCTACCGATTCCAATGGGTCAGGGATTTTCTTTGCCTCGTGATGACTGGGTGTTGTGTGATGTCCTTAGGTTAGTTAGGTTTAAGTAGTTCTAAGTTCTAGGGGACTGATGACCATAGATGTTAAGTCCCATAGTGCTCAGAGCCATTTGAACCATTTTTGAACCGATTCCAATGTTAGTTATTTTCTCGCAGTAGCTTATAGAGAGGAGTTACAACTCGATAAACTGTATAAAACACTCACACATCTAACTCAATAACTGAGTCACTCAATAGTTGGGATAGCTAACTAGAACTGACCTACATAGCTCAGTTGTAGTTACCGACTCCAATAATACCATGATGAGTTGTCATGAGTACCTTCGCAGTAGGTGCGCGAAATGGGATTTCATATTATTTCTACAGTTACTAGTGCAGTTTGAATGTCTACGGAAAACAGGAAACCAACGAATCGCTATCATTTGCTGTTACTGATTCGAAGAGTTGTTTTTATCGAGTTTTTTCGGTTAGCAGAAGGACAGATAGCATAAAATGAAATAGTTGATGAGGTAGAAAATTCTGATGTACGTCGTATAGTTTTAGTTATCGATTCCACGTTCTCTTATTGGGGGTGTAATGCTAATTCATTGAAGATTTAAGTGTATGATATCGTTCTCTGTACTATGCCATAAACAACAAACTATGTAGGTAAATTCTACCTGTCGATTCGAGGGTTTTTTATTTATCGTGTTTTTGCTGTAGTGCAGGGAGCGATTCCGTACAGTTACATCCATTGCAAATCAGCAGTCCACACCTCAAGCAAATGACGTAGTAAAGGTATGTGCAGTGGGCAGTTAGAGCGATATCACGTACTAAAATTATAAAAGAGTGGACATTTCACAAGTATTGAAAAAACGCGAAAAATAACAAACCTTGGTTCAGTATTTTTAGCTTTTTTGCAGTAGGATTTTGCTGTTTCTCTCTCGAATACTGCGAAAAATATCATATCTCGGAGCCGATACCTAGATAGGCCATTTCTAGTTAACGGTTCAAGTAGTCTTATTTTCAGCGTTTTTACAGTAGGTATGTGCAGCAGTATGTAACAGGATTTCTATTTTTCCTCTTGGTTTCTGTACTGCAGTGATAACTAAATTTGTTGTTTTTCACAGAAGTACAGAAAGGAGAAAATTAATGGAAATGTTGAAACAAACCACTGTCCATACATGTCGAAAAAACGAATAAGTTGCTTAGTTAGGAATCAACAACTAGAATTCACCTATGTAGGACAAATATACCTAGTATTGCCCAAAGTAGCACAGGCAACTTCTCTAAAGAAGAGAATCTTAAAAAATATTACTGCAGACATCAAGTACGAAGACGCGAAAAATGATCTTTGGAATCGGTAACCAGAAATGACGTGACTCACACCTGTTACAACACCTCGGAAAACAACAAATACTAGAACTGGTTCGGCGAATTATCGAATGCGCGGTTTCATAACTTCAGGAATAAGAGAAAAAGAAACGCGCAAGTTAAGAATCATTGGAAAGCACCACGGTACAAATAGTGAAAAATCATCGAAATAGAAAACAATGAGAGACATATAAAGAAACTTTTCACGATATATTTGCAGAGGAGTGAAAATTTGAGACTGACAAGAAGAGACCGCAGCTCGTGGTCGTGCGGTAGCGTTCTCGCTTCCCACGCCCGGGTTCCCGGGTTCGATTCCCGGCGGGGCCAGGGATTTTATCTGCCTCGTGATGACTGGGTGTTGTGTGCTGTCCTTAGGTTAGTTAGGTTTAAGTAGTTCTAAGTTCTAGGGGACTGATGACTATAGCTGTTAAGTCCCATAGTGCTCAGAGCCATTTGAACCATTTGATTTGAACCTGACAAGAAGAAAGAATGACAAGAAAATTGCATGAGAACGCTAACTTTAAAACCATAACACAATATGGAACAACAAGAATGATTAATGAACAAATTATTTAAAAAATAGAATGACAAGCACGAAACACGTACCGCCCAAATCTACACTCCCCCCCCCCCCCCTCCCTCCTTTCCTCAAATTGTTACATAAAAAACACAACTGAGCTCACAAACCAAACAGACTCATCCATAACGCAAAAAAAATTCAGTATTAAATCAGAGCATTCCGAAAACGAGAATACTTTCAACAACGAGATATCCCGAAGACAAATTACGATATGAAGAAAAGAGTATACATTACGTTTTTAACATAGGTGGCAAATGAAGGCATCCAGAGGCAACATTTAATATTCACTACTACAATCTGCTGCATAAACAAAATGAAATCAGACATTACGTCATTGCCCATTGTCGACAGGTGGAATCGGACAATGTAATTTTGACATCTTACATTGCGTCACTTATCAAAACCGACAGGCGGGATCAGACGCAGGAAATGAACCGGAGTTGTTGACGTTGTTATATTACCCCGTTTTGCGTCCAAGCTCCACTATAGTACATGTTCGTATAAAACTAACATTCAACTTAATTAAGTGCTAATGTGAGATGTTGTCTTCCATTGCGGAAATCCTTGAAAATGTTTGCTATTCGACAGTGGCTTAAATATTCAGCAGATTTCATTGTTGAGGAATAACCGAAATACGTGCAAGAAATTACCAAACATCACTGTCATTTTAGAAATTGAGCTCCAAGAAACCGATGGTTTGGAAGCATTTCTGATGAGCCACATCTGACTACGTAGATTCACGTTGTGCTTGTTCCCACTCGCATCCTCCACAGAGAATGCCGATAGTCCTTGGCAGTGACTGGGTTTTGTGTTAAGGTCGTTAACTCAGAAGAGCATTCTAAAATCGCACAACCGGAAATTTAATCATCTTGTAAAGATGTGCTACGAACTTTAATGCTTGTGTAACGTTGGTGGCCAAAACAACCCGACTGGTTAGCCGACCCGCCAGGTTAGCCAAGAGCGCTAATGCGCTGCTTCCTGGACGAGGGTAGGCGCACTGGCCCCAGGTCGAATCCGGACATCGGATTACCGACGTGGGCCACTATGCCGGCCAGCCTTGATATGGTTTTTGGGCGGTTTTCCACATCCCACTTGGTGAACACTGGGCTGGTCCCCACATCCTGCCTCAGTTACACGGCTCACAGACATCTGAAACACGTTCGCACTATTTTCATGGTTTACACTAGATGCAGACAGCTGGGGTACACTGATTCTATCCTGGGGGTATGGGGTGGTAGCCACCCCTTCCAATTAACCATGCCAAATCCGTTGTAATCACGTCAACCCTGCGGAAATTCCGGGACAAAGGCGAAAGCAAAAGAAGAAAGAAATATGGCGACCAGGATATCCATTCATAACAAGATGATTAAAAGGCTCATGTCATCCTGCGTTATTCCATGATTTTCAAGAAACAGGAGACTTTTGTTTTTATCTGATTAAAAATAGTTTGAATCACCTCAAAAACAAATACAACTCTGCAGTGTACTAATTTACTGCCTGCTCTAAGGCTTGTAGGTCACTGTGAAAAACTGCGGATTCCAGTGTCTCATGTGAATGTGGCAGTGAGTGAAGACGAATACAGTGACCCAAATGAGGAAAGAAGTGGACAAACTATGCTTGTTGGCCCAACATTTCAAGGCTATAGTGAAGCAAATGAGCCACACGTCTAGTGTGATTTTGTTTGTGTTTTAAATTTGTCGAAGGAACAACGAGCCTCACGATGAAAGGATGGAGTATCCTTCTTCGAGATTCGAAAGGGTTTATTTTCTGAATATTTCTAGGAGAAGGTGGCATGGTTTCTTGCGATGATTTCGAGTCTGTTATGAAGACGCTGGGCCACGACTTTAGTGTAAATGTGTGGCGCCTGTTCCCAGATTCCAGTTAAATTACTCTGAAAGCAGTACTTATCCTCAATGTAACAAATTTCCTTCGGTCCTTATTTATGATGCAGTTAATGTGAAGGAAACACATGTGACACTCAAATAGCTACTCACACTTGTCTGTTGCGATAAATACAAATGTCATAAATGTGAAGAAAGGGACTGCAGTTACTACAATTCTTCTCGCCACGCTGTTTGAGTATACAAAGTATTGCAGCTTTGTATGGGAATGAGTCAGAAAAAAAAGAAGAAGAAGCAATTATGGGAAAAAAGACCTCCTCGAAATGAGCTGTGGATAGAACAACGTGATGAACATTCCTCTTTTTGACTTCAAAACACGATGGCACATTGAATTAGGACTCGTCAAAAACTTCGTGCCATGGATAAAACTTCACGTGGATTCTTGTGTCCGTGAGTAGCTTTTCAAAGGACTAGAGTAGCGAAAATTAAGGGAAAGACTATTTGTAGTTCCGCTGATCGGGGAACTGGTGTCTGATGAACATTTCTTTGATCCGTTGAGTGATGTTGCAACAGTGGCTTGACTATTTTTCAGAAGTTCTTGCATGAACATTTTAGGCAAACATAGAGCAGAGAAATATGAGTATTGTATAAGTACTACTGAGAACATACCACTTTACAGGATGCAACATGCCACTTGAGGTACATTTCTTGAGTGGTCACCCGGGCTTTCACCAGATAATTTTGACGCCGTTAGTGACGAACATGGAGAACGGTTCCACCAGGACATGTCTCAAATGGAAAATCATTATCAAGGCAAAAGAGTATTGCCATGTAGTCCGATTGGTCTTTTCAAAGAAACGTTACTGAGGCAAAATATCTTTCGAAATCGGCGAGGAAATACTGTAACATACGACTCTTTACTTTTCTTTTGTCTCATGTTACCCATTTCTTTGATTTCTTTGCTTACTGGGATATCATCTACATGTACATCTACATGGTTATTTTGCAACACTTAATTAAGCGCCTGCAAGAGGGTTCATCGAACCACCTTTAAACTACTATTCTACCGCTCCACTCCCAAGCAGCGTGCGGGAAAAAAAGAACACTTAAATTTTTCGGTGTGAGCTCAGATTTCTTTTATTTTATTATGATGACCATTTCTCCCTATTTATGCGGGCGCCATAAAAATATTTTCACACTCTAAGGCGAACGTTGGTTATTGAAATTTCCTGAGAAGTTCCTGCCGAAGCAAGAAACGACTGTGTTTTAGTGATTTCCACACTAATTCGTGTATCATGTCAGTGGCAATCTCTCCCATATTTCGCGATGGTAAAAAACGAGCTGCCATTGTTTGAAATTGTTCAGTGTCCTCCGTCTATCCTATCTGATATGGATCCCACACCGCACAGCAACACATACACCACAAGAGGGCGGACAAGTGTGGTTTAAGACCTGCATCTGCGACCCAAGTCACTAACACACTCTTGTACGGTGGCGCTCGACCCTGTGGCACGCAGGTTCGAATCCTGGTGGTGTAAAAAATGTTCACTTCCAGCGTTCGGGACGAAAAGGGGGAAGGGGGGGGACATGATGGTGTAAAGTTCCTGATCACCTGGTTTAAATACCAACCTCTCCACAGTGTCTCGTGAAGTGAGGGCATGTGATATTGTTTATGGTCATCCTTCCGTCAGATGGGGACGTAAAGCTTGGCGGCCCCTTTGGTGTTATGCATGAGGAGTAGGCTATGGGCCAACACCAGGTTTCACCCTCTGCCTTCTCTGTTCACCATCACACAGAACAGAAACATTACACTACACTTCACACACACACACACACACACACACACACACACACACAAATGGCTCTGAGCACTATGGGACTTAACTTCTAAGGTCATCAGTCCCCTAGAACTTAGAACTACTTAAACCTAAGTAACCTAAGGACATCACAAACATCCATGCCCGAGGCAGGATTAAAACCTGTGACCATAGCGGTCACGCGGTTCCAGACTGACGCGCCTAGAACCGCACGGCCACACCGGCGGCCGCTCCCCCCCTCCCCCCCCCACCCCCCCCACCCCACCCCCACACACACACACAAGTAGTTTGACAAATAATACAATGGAAGATGTTGTAAATAAATAAAACAAGAAAGCGTAGTGTAAGTAGTCTCTTTAGTAGACCTGTTACATTTTCTAAGTGTTCTGCTAATAAATGACAATCTTTCGTTTATTTTCCCCACAACATTATCTATGTGATCATTCTAATTTCGGTTATTGGTAATTGTAATCCCTAAGTATCTAGCTGAGTTTGCAACCTTTAGGTTTTTGTGATTTATCGTGTAACAGAAATTTAGCTGATTGCTTTTACAGCTCATATGGATGACTTCACGGTTTTCATGATTTAGAGCCAACTGTCACTTTTTGCACCATACAGATATATTGTCTAGTAATTTTTCAGTTCGTTTTGATATGTGATGAGTTACACGACGGTAAATGGCTGCGTCATCTACAAACAATCTAAGATGGTAGCTCAGATTGTTGCCCAAATCGTTTATATAGATAGGAACAACACGGGCTCTGACCCGTCCTTGGGGAACGCCAGATATTAGTTCTGTTTTGCTACACGACTTTCCGTCAGTTATTACGAACTGTGACGTTCCTGACAAGAAATCAAGAATCCAGTCACACAACTGAGACTCCATAGGCACATAATTAAATTAGAAGTCGCTTATGAGGAACACTATCAAAAGCCTTCTGGAAATATAAAAATATGGAATGAGTTTGATATCCCCTGTCAATAGTACTCATTCCTTCGCATTTTCATAGAGCGTGCCAGTTTATCAGACACATACACTGATCCAAAACATTATGACTATTATGCAAGTCTGAAGACTTTCGTGGCAGTTGCCACTAAAGTTAAAATCTTCTGGGATATTAGGCCGCGTCATATTTCCTCTAAAATAATCGGCGTTTCGATCCCTTTGCCGGGATCTTCTTTAGGATTTTCCGGTGTCCACTTTTGCTAGAACACTGTCACAGACCACTGTCGCGTTCTCTTATAAAGGGACATTTTCCCTCGCTTGTGCTGGAGAAGTGGTTGAATTTGTTAAAATTCTTGTGACTGGCAATGGTGGGCTATCGTCATAGGCTAATATTCCCGTGCTGATGTAGAAGGGACGTTATTGGCTAAACTCTTGTGGACACTATTACTGGCCTAGCGTCATTAGATAGAAGTGCACTATTTACACCTACGCTGGGGAAGGGTTATTGGTTGAAATACCTCCTACTGCTATTGGTTGGCCGTCATCATTGGCTAGTTGCGAAACGGACAGAGCAAGGGAGGGGGAATGTTTACGTAAATATTATTGTCCACCGACGTGTCTTGCAGCGCATTGTTTATGTTGCTCGCACCACTGCGGCCGCATATTCACTTCATTGTTGCTGGGAAGCCACGATGCCGGGAGCTTATAACCGTCCTCTCTATAGAAATTAGAAACATTTTTTTGAAATTTCAACCGCTTCTCGGACCTTTGTTCCATAAAAGTTTGTTTCGTTAGCCAGCACATGTACATTATTAAAATCGATGTCAGAGCCACAGTTCTCATGCCGTTCCGCTACTGCCGATTTTACATTTTGTTTTAGCCGCGTGTACCGTTCGTGTTCCGTAATGCGTTCTTTAACAGTTCTTCCCGTTTCGCCGCAGCGACATGTCACTTGATAGACGTTTGCATTCTGAAGGCAATCAGGTCCATCCGTTTTTGGTCGGAAAAAATCTTTTATTTTGTTTTGACTAAAGAAAGATGTCTGGATACCATTTTCCTTTAGAATTCTGCCATTGCGTTCAGTGACCCCAGAAACGAACGGTAAGGTAACAGAGTGAGAAGGCGGTTCCCCGTCATTCTTTTTAGCGTGATTACTATTCCGCCTAAAAGCCCTGTCGATTGAAAAACTATCATAGCCATTTGCCTTCAATGTCCTCTTTAAAAAATTCAACTACAATTCCAAGTTGTCATCGTCACTGATACGGAAGGCACGTGAAGACAGAGTGCGCTACCTGCTTCTGGGTTGGGTGGTGGTGCGAAGTAGCATCTACGTACCTGTTTGTTTTCGTCGGCCTTCTGTACACTCTGTAATCTAGAGTGTTATCACATCTTCTGTATACCAACACATCTAGGACCGACCTCACTCTCAACCTCCAAGGTCGATTTGATTTTGGGGTGAATTCCATATAAGAAATTGTGGAGCGGATGAAGTTCTTCTTCGCTATGTGGCCATATAACAAACGAATCGTCCACATAGCGGAGACAACAAGAAGGCTTCAAAGGTTCACTGCTTAATGTCTGTTGCTCAAAATGTTCTATAAAAATATCAGCTGCAACTGGTGAAACAGGCGAGGCCATAGCAAAGCCGTCAGCCTGTTTATAGAAATGACCATTCTATTTAAAATAGCTTGAACGAAGACATAATTCAATTAAGTCACAACATCTGGAGCAACTTTCTGCATTATGATCTCCATTGTATCTGATACTGGGACGTTACTGAATAACGATGTCACATCGAAGTTAACAATGACTATTGCCCTGCACGAGACTGATCGCCGCCTTGTGGAGGCAGTAAGAAGTGCGTACAAGCAGAGCAGAAGTGAATGGGGAATCGTTCTAACAATAGTAGGGACTGCCGCTGACAAGCGACTTTGATAAAGGACAGGCAGGTATTACCTGGTACTGGAAACGAGCGAACTAGCCGACTTTTCACCTGCCACTGTCGTAAGCATGGTTAAGTGGCTTCATGGCGAAATCACGAGTTGCGACAAGGCGTTAGATGTACGCATCTTATCACATACGAGGACGTCGGGAACTAGCCCACTCTGTAAAACCGGATCGGCGGCGGTCTGTGCCATTCTGACGAAAGCGTAAAATGCCACTGCAGTCGAAAGGTCTAGGAGCAAGCCGTTCAGCGCACGTTGTTGTACATGGGGCTGCCCGGTAAATGATCCCACATGTTCCCATGTGGACGCACGAGTTAATCAATTGCTTTTGCAGTGGGTATTGTATCATCGAGATTGAACAGAGGATCAATAGTAACACGTCGCCAGGACGGATGAATTACGTTTATTGCCTCACCACGTCGATGTTCGTTAGTATTGAGACAAAGCCAGACCCACCCAACTCTCCATTGTTGCCAGATGTATCCAAGATAGCGGCGATGATGTCATCCAATATGGCGGAGTGTAGACTTGCCGACAGTGCATGACATCACCCAATATGGTGGCCATGACGCCTTGCAAGATAGCGGATTTTGGCAGGAAGTTTCAATTATGGCGGGAATATAGATCAATTGGGCTACCTGCACTAAACTAACCCCTCCCCGATAAAATGGCAGGAAGTTCAAATTCCATCAGGATAATGCAGCCTCTATTAACGTAAGAAAAATGGTTGGAAAGAAAGCGCAGTCGGGATACCTCCCTAACCCAAGTCGTCCGAACGCCACCTCTTTGTATGGATTGGTGTGAAGTTTGAATTTTGGCGCTAAAAAAAGATCACTTGCGCTATATCTACTAACCTAAGAACATGGTAGGGAAGAAAGGGCACTTGGGCGGCCTCCACTAACCTAAGTCATCCGACAGCCAACTCTCCCTAGGGATTGGTCAGAAAAGGAACCAGCCTGCACTGGGCTGCTGGAGAGAGGAAGGTGTGTACTTTATTTATTTTGGAACAATTTATTTAGGGATAGATTTGAAATAGTATATTTATCACACTGATATGAAACACACGCTCTGACATGCTTATGGTCACGCCACACAGCCCACAAACCTGTAAACTAGTCCTAAATAACGCTCTGCAGCCACACAGACAACTATTACATTACAGAAATAATTTCAGTACCGACATGCAAACAGCACCAAAATAATGCAGTAGAATGATGTGCAGGCACGAAATCAATTTGTAAACTGTCCAAATAATGCATAGCACAGCCTATTTACCTGCTCGCAAAATAATGCAACAGACACGCAAATAACATTCACAGGCACTGCCCACCACCCCTGTCCACTGGGTTGCACAGAAGGCTACCGCATACGCTCCCAGAAGTCGGGATGTACCGGCACCCCCGCGAAGTGACATCCAGCTGTCCGCTCGGGTCCTGCAAGCAGGAGGTGGCGACATCCCTTTCAATCTTGGTACCTGAGAAATTCCTTCCGAAATACGTGTTCACCTAGGCACAGTTGCTGACGCTACCAGACGGGAGCAAAGACATATTTTCAGAACACCAAAACTACAAGGTCGCACGCATGTCGACGCCATCATCGAATGCCAGCTACCGTGAGCCATCGCTCTCACACCGCTGCTGCCTAAAGCGAACAGGTGAAAGTTGCCTCTAATTTCGGGTATACACTCAGAGTTCTTCGAGTGCTATACTGACATCACATGTCTATCTAAATAAGCGCCAAGACATCGTGTGGACCGCTCGCGATTGTGTTTACCATTGCTGGCCCAGTGACACATAGTTGTGGTGTGGGTCCAGTGGGAGCACCGTTCGCCATTGTTTTCTGCAGATCAGATTATCAGCGGTAAAATTATTTTGCACAGGTCGCTAAATTGCACTGACAGTTAAATCCTCAAAAGTTTTCTACAGATCATCAAATACATACAAGACTCACAACAATATTGGAATCCAGGAACGATAGCTGCTACAGTCTGACGCCAATCCATGTACCGGTAATGTCTCCTCTTGACAGCTATGGTTCTGGAACGAATCTCAGTATCTATAACGCACATAATTCTCCATGTAGAAAATCTCTCTCATACCCTCATGGTTATCGATGTACTGAATTTATACATCCCTCATGATACGACACACACTCATCTTCTCTGGTCATACCTCAACATAAGCCACAGTAACTTTATACTGCAATATATACATATTTTACACAAACACTGTTTCATATCTTTACAGTGCCTGAAAAAATTATGGTATGCCTGCACTCACATTAGCTATATGTCTCGATTCTCCTCATTCCTAGGAAATCATGTGACAAAGTCTCACAATCAGCGCTTCAGGAAGGTGCTGCATCTTGCCAAGATTCTCTCAAATAAATGTCATGAATGACAGTCATCCGGCACTGTGTGTGATAATGGACATAATGCGTGGAAAGACATCACCAATGCGGGTTGGAGTACTGTGATCATCATCACTATCGATAGAACAACAAGGAAAATTCGAATTCGTTCTTCCTTAATGTCCTAACGTGGCACCCCGCCCATCACGTGATACTCTTCCTGTTTTCAGCATACACAAACGTTCTCAGGGCTTTGTAGAGACTCCTACATCCCAGCAAAAAGGATGTCGTGTGAATCATTGGGGATTACGATTGGCTCTTATCGAGTTTACTCGCTGCATTACTGATGCTGCAGGTGTGGAAGCACCGTCCACATTGCTTTCTTCTCTTTCTGCAGACGAGACTTTCACAGGCAAAAAACTATTTTACACTCAACGCCTTATTGCACTGACCATTAAACCCTGCAACTGAGATTACCTCTTACAAGGTAACACACAAATGCTTAGCAGCGGCGTCCGACATTTGAAATTACAAGTACTGCTGCCACTAACTTTGTAAACAGCACATCTGTCAAGCAGATGTATACACAGGGGATTGCAGTATCTCACAAACACCTATCACTAACTTAGTTATGAAACTGAAGTATCGATTTTACACTTAAGATGCGGCAGGGGAATGGAGCACATCGCATAAATTTTCATTCGTTTAGAGGAATGTGTTATGTTTCATCATCCATTCTCTGTCGCATCTTAAGTGTAAAATCGATACTTCAGTTTCATAACTAAGTTAGTGATAGGTGTTTGTGAGATACTGCAATCCCCTATGTATACATCTGCTTGACAGATGTGCTATTTACAAAGTTAGTAGCAAATTTCCTTATAATTTCACATATCGGAAGCTGCTGCTGTGCATTTATTCGTTTCCTTGTAAAAGGTATTCTCACTTGCAGGGTTTAATTGTTGGCGCAATGTGGCGTTCAGTGTAACATAGTTTTTGCCACTGAAAGTCTCGTCTGCAGAAAGAAAAAAGAAAGGTGGATAGTGCTTCCACACTGACGGCGTCAGTAATTCAGCGGGTAAATTCGATAAGAGCCAATCATAGCCCCCATTCATTCACACAACATCCTTTGTGCTGGGGTATATGAGTCTCTACGTAGTGGTGAAAACGTTTATGTATGTTGAAAGCAGGACGGGTAACAAGTGATGGGCAGGATGCCGTGTTAGGACTGTGAGGAAGAACGAATTAGAGTTTCCCTTGTTGTTCTATCGATAGTGATGATGATTACTGTACAACAACCCATGTTGGTGATGTGTTTCCAAGCATTATGTCCGTGGGTGCGGTATTCATTATTACACAAAGTGCCAGACGACTGTCCTTCATTACATTTGTTTGACATAATCTTGACAGGATGCAGCACCTTCCAGAAGCGCTGATTGTAATCCTGTCAGATAATTTCCTGGGACTGAGGAGAATAGTCATATAGCCATTGTGAGTGTAGGCAAACCATGATTTTTCTGGGCGCTGTACAGATACAAAAGATAACTGCACTGTTTGTGTAAAATGTGCATATATGTTGTGGCATGATTAGAGAAGATGAGTGTGTGGCATATCGTTGGGGACATACACATTCAGTACATTGATAACCATTAGGGTATGAGAGAGATTTTTTACATGGAAAATTATTTGTGCTATAGATACTGAGATTCGTTCCAGAACCACAGCTGTCAAGAGAAGACATTACCTGCACATGGATTGGTGCCAGACTGCAGCAGCAATCGTAATATTTTATTGTAGTTACACTGGTAAATATGTTCCTGGCTTCCAATATTGTTGTGAGTCTTATATGTATTTGATGATCTGTAGAAAACTTGCCACTGAAAGTCTGGTGTGCAGAAAACAATGGTGAACGGTGCTCCCAATGGACCTGCACCATAGCTATACGTCATTCCGCCAGCAACGGTAAACACAATCACGCGTGGTCCAGAGGATGTCTTGGCACTTATTTAGATAAACATGTGACATGAGTATAACACTCGAAGAGCTTTCACATGGCGTCAGGAGTGGAGTGAGAATGATGGCTCGTTCTGGCTTGCTTCCAGCGGTGGCTGGTGGCGATGTGATGCACACTGCAAATAGGTCTTAGCTCTCCTCCAGTCGCGTCAGCGATGGTGCTTAGGTGATAATATATTTCGAGAGGAATTTCTCAGGTGGGACCCTAACAGGCACCTGTGCGTGGCTTGTCAGTTGATGGCCACGTCACTTCGTAGGGGCTGCCACTAGCCTCCTGTGCAGTCCAGTGGATAGCGAGCAGCAGGTGGTGCTTGCTCACTTTGAATGCATGCCTGTTGCACTATTTTACGAGCAGGCCTGTAGGTTGTGCTATGCGCTATTTGGACAGTTTGCGAGTTGATTTCGTCTCTTCACATCAGTGTACTGCATTATTTAGGAGGTTTTACATGTTTTGTGCTGTGTGCCGAAATATTTCGGTAATTTAGGAGATGTTTGCGTCTCTGCAGAGTGTTAATTAGAAGAAGTTTACAGGTCTGTGGACTGTGTGGTGTGACTCCAAGCATCTCAGAGCATGTGTTTTGTACCAGTGTGATAAATATACTATCTCTCAGAATCCTTCCCTAAATAAACTGTTGCAAAATAAATAAAGTGCACTCCTTCCTCACTCTCTCCAGCAGCCCAGCGCAGGCTGAGACATTTTCCCCTCCAAACAGCCATCTCAGATTATGTCACAGAATGGAATACTGCGCCCTCTGCTGACAGTACTGTGTACTAGGTCAGTTGGACTCTACATCTCTTGGTGGAGACACTGTCTGCTGTCATTTTCCCCCTGACATCTTGATTTATATCACAGAAGGGATGACAGCACCCTCTGGTGGCAGTACTGTATACTAGGTCAGTTGGACTCCATATCCCACGGTGATCACACTGTTTCCCGCCATTTTGCTCCCTATTGTAGATTACATTATGGATCAGATGACAGGGCCCTCTGGTGGTGGTACTGTGTACTATGTCACTTGGAATCCGGACCCCTTGGTGACCACACTGGATGGCTATACTGCCTCTAATTGTTTAAATAAGATAGTGCATGCAAGATAAAGACTTATGTCCAGCACAGGCTGAGTCCTCTCTACCCGCCATTTCCTAGGAAGAGGTAGCGGTCGGATGACTTAGGTTAGTGGAAGTAGTCCAAGTGCCCTTTAAAACGAATAAAGTACACTGCTTCCTCTCTCCATCAGCCTAGTGCAGGTTGAGTCCTTTTCCCACCAATCCCTAGGAAGAGATGGTTGTTGGATGACTTAATTTAGTGGAGGTAGCGCAAGTGCCCTTTCTTTCCCGCCAAACAACAAACATCACACCAATCCCTAGGAAGATGTGGCAGTCAAATGACTTGGGTTAGTGGAGGTAGCCCAACTGTCTTTCTTTCCTGCCTTTTTTCTTAGATTAGGAGAAGCTGCATTATCCTAATGGAATTTGAACTTCTGCCATTTTCTGGGGCAGGGAAATAGCTTAGTGGAGGTAGCCCAACTGACCTATCTTCAGCTTCCCGCCAAAAGCCATCATCTTGAATGATGTCATAGCTGCCATCTTGGATAACGGTACTTTGCGCCAGACTCACCCTTGTGCCAATACTGTCGTTTCCATGCACCCTGTCATGTCTGCCAACGGTTGTTCGCAACATGAAATGCACCACGAACTGTGGCTTGTGTGGGGTAGTATTGTGCTGTGGAGGATATTCACATAGGGGATATTCACATTGGCTTCCTTGGGACCTCTGGTAGTTACCGATGGTAGCATGACAGCTGCAGACTGTGTCAACAAAATTGCTGACCTTCTGCATTAGGGATCGTGGTTATCGCTGATACAACCGGATTTCAGTTACACCAGTTCATTTAGTCTCGAATTTAACCTGACCATTAAAACCGCTCACTTTAACCAACTTTTGAAATAACCAAATTTCAATTTATTATTGCTGTATCTCCCAATACTTTGACTTCCAACAAAGACTGAAACTTACTATTGAAGGTGAAAGAATAGGATCTATCTCATTGTCTTCTTGAAAGATTACGAAGGGAGATGGGCACAGGGACAGCGAGAGCGAAGCGTGACGAATTGATAACATCTCTGCATCGCTACTTTTGGATTTTATGAATTCCTCACCCTGAAGCAGCCAAAATTTAGGGTTTAGTTATTATCTCAAGTTCAGAGTATGTGAACATAATTATGGGTATGTCAATCAAATTTACCTCCTCTTCAAATAAATACTTTGAAATTTTTTTCTCCTTATATGCTATCGCAAGTTTGTTGTACCTTCTCCCGTTTTTAATTTTTAAGACAAATCAGGCAGTATACGTCACTAATATCGCATTTTGTGAAATACTTCCAATTTACTCATGGTGCTATTCTGCAGTACAACCGATGTCTGAGGAGAGAGCGGGAAACTACGACACAGACCAGACTTGGACAAGTGTTGCACACAGCACGTTCACGGACATCGTTCAACAGGCCACGCCACAGGGCAAGGGGCACATAATTGTCTCCCAAATGCTTTATCAATTCTTATATCTCTATTTTTGCTAATTTCTAACTATATGCGTTGTTATTAAAATATTGTTGATTGCTTTTTCAAATTTCTGTAATAACCCAATATTTCAAAGCAATGGAAATTTTACTCTTCTGCTGAGAAACCAATACTTTGGCACTGCTCTACGTCGGTTTTTTACCTGGTTGTTGGTAAAAAATGAAAAAAGCCGGATATAACCGAAACCTGACAAATACCGAAAAATAAGGTTGTTTAGAACTAAAGTACCGGTATCGGTTTTAACAAGTCGGTGTTTCACATCAATAACCTGCTGCCCATGTTGCTTGGTGCTTTCTACGTCATGATCAGATCTTCCAGCAGGATAACATTCCGTATCACACAAACTAGCGTGGTGATACCGTTGTCTGAGGTGCACAATAGTGATCTTAATTTTATTAGGCCACCAAATTCGCCTGTTCCATACCCGATGGCGCACGTTTGGGACGTTACCGGGCGCCAACTCGGCGTTCACAGGTTCAAAATGGTTCAAATGGCTCTGAGCACTATGGGACTTAACTACTGAGGTCATCAGTCCCCTAGGACTTAGAACTACTAAAACCTAACTAACTTAAGGACATCACACACATCCATGCCCGAGGCAGGATTCGAAACTGCGACCGTAGCGGTCACGCGGTTCCAAACTGAAGCGCTTAGAACTGCACGGCCACACCGGCCGGCGGCGTTCACAGGTGACCGGCTCGTAATTTACAGGGATTGTGTGACCTGTACATAGAAACTGGTGCCGCAAACTTTTGGAAACCTGCCAGTTACTTGTCGAATCTATGCCAGGAAAAAACAAGTTGCTGTACTGTATTCCAAAGTTGGACCAATACGCTATTAAACAGCTGATAATACTGTTTCGGCTCATTAATGTATTATACAGAAGTATCATAACTATCATCACACGAAAAATGAGGCCAGTACAGATTTTTTAAGATTAGATCTTGATTCAGGAGCGAATTATCATCCAGATACAATATATATTGTTCTTGCAACCGAAAAAACCTTTTTTGTTGTTAACCAGCGTAAGTGACCAACTTGACTGAAGGGAAATGAGTTATTCTGGCTATCCATCCCAGTGTAAAATTGTCATGATTTTTTCTGTATCCACGGCAGCAGCAGCCCTACGTACGTATCGCCTAAAGTAAATACAGCACGCGCGACTGTCGAAAACACGACGCCGCCCCGCCTAATTACGTAGACCATGACGCAATCGGCGCTGTCCGGAAACAAAGCTCTGTTATGCAAAGGAAAAACAGTACAACGTCGTCCAACGTTATTATGTCTGTTTGCCAATAACTGATATTTTTTCAAAATATTTACATGCTCGTGAAAGTGTATACGAAAGATCGTGTTTCCATTTCAATGAATGTTTGGCAATTTAGCGTTGAGTATTAATTCATAAATTTTCATTTTCTGGACAAACATTAATCAAAAGCGAATATTAATTACAAGACAATTCGCTTCCGCATAGTCGGCGTTCACACAGTGCACGCAGTACGAGATTATGACAGCTTTGTTTGATATCCGGTTTTGTCGTGTGATCATATCACACTGTTTGTGGAGTATCCGGCAACAGAATATGATATACCTTCGTTTTTTATACATGTCGCTATTCGCAACGTGAAAGGAGTGGCTACCATTTCCTTTTGAATTCTCAAGTCCTTTGGATGGTTTGATAGAATCCTCCAAAACTTTCCTTATAGTGTTTGGCTGTTCACGGCTGGGTAACTGCAATATTCGGTAGCTTCTTTTGGTCATTCTGACCAGTTGTTGCACCTGCTGATAATGTTTGTGTATGTGTGAATGATTTACCACACATACAACAATTTTTATCACTTCCTGGGAGATATTTTACCGTATACTTTGTTACACTATTAGTTAACACCTACATATGTTATCTATCTTAAGTGTACTCTGAAATCGGTGGTACATATGTGGAACTGTTCACAGAGAGAGAGAGTGGGAGCAGCGACGTTGGAAACGATTACAATGTATCTGACTTACTTGCGGATTTGTTATGACCTCTGTACGTGTTCGCACTTTGGCTGGACATCTTGTTCTATAGACTTTACGTGTGTGAGGTAAAATATAAGCTTTTATCTGAGAACTTTCTTTTCGATTTCAAATAAGAATGCATTGCCGACGAAACTAGTATTGCTTCGAAGTAAGCACGATAAAATTTGGATGACACGCTTTGGCTATCTGTCATTCATGTTGCAGATATTCGGAAATGATACTGGGGTGTCCTAATTTCGGTATGATTATGTTTAACATGTCACTGACACCAGTGTTTCTTCTGCTGCAGCTGCCTCCCCTTCTTTCACTGGTACTGGTGCTGCTGTTATCTTAATGTCTGCCACTACTGCTTTAATTTTTGCTGCTAAAGAAGCTGTGTTAACACCTAGACAGCAGGTGTTTATATTGTTGCTCTATTTACTACCGCTTCTGAGTCATCGAGGGGCGCACATCTCAGATGATTGATAGAGGTTCAGTGGCTGATCCGTCTGCCGCCAAAAAGAAATTATACGACTATTTCAGTATTTCTAACAACTTATCAGAAATTCATAAGTTTCGACATAAGCTCGACTAGGCTCGAGAGCAGAAACCCATTACCCCAAACAAACCACACACATACAGTGGAAGTGTTGCAATCCCTCAAGGTTGCTTCATCCATGAAGCGTTAGCATAAAATAATCCAAGCGCGAATCAGAGGCATGTTTTTCCTTGGGTCTCAGCTAGCTGTCGTCACCATCCAGTAGCAAAACTGTAAAAGCTGTGTAAAACCTGAGCACTGTACATCCTGTGTCCATACCACCACTCGGGAGGTGATCCCACAGTGGACTAAACCTAGGAAAATCGCTGAACATCATTGCAGGGGCAGTTTTTGCACATAGGCTATCGCCTCTATTTGTACGGATGGTTTGAAAATGGACACAGTGTCCAAAACTGGCCACCATCAGAAATAACAAATCGATACTTCTCATTGCAATTTATGACGGAGCTACAACCGTTTATTTCAATTATAAGACAAGTTATGGATCTATTTTTCACCTTGCAGTACGCTGCAAGTCCGTAAATATTTTAAAGTGCTTTGGAAGAGACTTACTTTGAGGAGATATTAAGCAAATGACAGTCATTTCTGACAGCAAAAGTTCTATTTCAGATAATTCTACTTCACGGACATATTTACCCACTGCCGTGATATTAACGTGATAATCTGCCATTACGCTCAAAAATAAACCTATTTTGGCACATTAGTACTGAAGCTGCTCTAAATAGGTCATATTAGTGCAGTTTTTGTGTAGTATTCATTTGGACACAAGGGGTGACCAAAGTAAAAGAGGCCTCGTGTCTTATAAACAACATACAGACAGTTCAGACTTCATTGTAAATACAGAGTACATAGTATTATTAATATTAATTTAATAATATTAATTATATAATATTATTAATATTAATAATTATTAATATGTAAAACAACCCAACTGAACATTCAATAGGTGAACAGTTCACAGGAGATGCTGAAAATGTTCATCATAAACTTCCACACACAACGCAGCTTGTCACATGTTCCTGGAAACTTTCGCCAGTTCATTTGGTGTGATTTCCGCTATCGCATTGCGATTGTTTGGTTTCAACTCCTCAGTTGTATGCTGGTTGTTACTGTAGACTTTACCCTTCAAATTACACCAAAATTACAAATCACAGATGGAGAGATGGGGCGATCTGGGAGGTCACAAACCTACAGAAACCATACGTTCTTCTACGAAAGCTTCATGGGCGTATGACATTGAAAACCATGCAGTAGTGCCGTCTTACCGGAAAAACGCATACTCTCACTCTTTCTCCCTTAGCTGCGCTACTAATGGTTCAGTACTTGAGAATTCAGAGTGTTTTTAAAGAAAATTGAGCCTACAATCCGTTGTTCACACCACAAGCCTACTTTCAAATCATGCTGAGGGGCCTCAAAGCGTTCCCTAGGATTGTCTGTTGACCAGTAGTGATTGTTCTGGGAGTTCATGTACCTGCTACGGTGAAACCAGACTTGAACGAAAGATGCATGAAGTAAAGATCTGGATCCAGGAAACTATCAGCGACATGCGTGAGTAACCATTCGCCGAGCTGTTGTCACTGTGTGTAATCCGTAGGTTTTAGTGCTTATATCACTCTTACTTTGTATTTTCGCATATGTAACAGCTGCAACATTATCTGGCATGACGTTGGTTTCACGTTTACTCGGGAGGATAGACGTCTAGTTGATTTCCGTGGAATTCTCACCATATTCTTGTGAACACGTTCAATATTTTCCGTCGAATAAATTTTCTTTGCGCGGTTACCTTTAGCGTTATAGACTGTACATGTTTATTTAAATTTAGTGATCAGTTTCTCCACAACACTTTTTTGCAGGAGCAGGTGTCTCTGGATATTCATCGTGAATCTTTCATGTAACATTTTAAATTATGTACACCCAACAAAAGTTACAACAATAAACACCCTTTGCTCGACTGAAAAAGGCATTACACAGAACTGTACTGAACTGCATTCACAACTTCAAGCCGACAACTGATAACGCAGCACTGATCACTAAATCTCCGCTTGACATCCGTAATGTCACGTGACCCCACTCGCGCGCCGTCCTGGCGTTCGTGATTTAAAATGTGTATTCGGTAAAAGGGAAGTAAAAATATACATGTTAGTGTAATTCTCTGACGAAAGAAAGGGATTAATCTCGATGAGCAGCTAACAAACGCAATGTAAACTCCGTTTGGGGAAGGACGAGGCAGAAAATTTGTCGTATCCTTTCCAAAGGACTGAATGCGGCACTCAACTTCAGTGATTCCGGGAAACGATAGGAAGCCTAGACAGAGATTGTCGAACTGGGACTTGAAGCGCCATGCTCTAGAACACACGTCCAGTGCCTTAACCGTTGCGATTTGTCGCTCTTTTCCTTATGGCGATCAAGCAAAATCAGAGAAGAACTACAGCATCATTGTATCATCCAAAAACAGTGGTAAATAGTTAAATTAATAATAATGGTAATCACTCACTTCCGGAATTTTCCGTGCTGTAGGTATAAGAAAAGCACACGACGCTGGTATAATATTGTGCAGTATTTAATATTTTACAAACCGATTTTCGGCTGTTATATCATCGTCAGGTACAAAGGTAATTATAAGCGGATGTGAAATTCTTGGGAGATCGGAGATTTTACAATAGTACAACTATAGAGTACTCAGTTGGTTTCCAAGGATGACAAATGTGAATGTTTGATTCCAGTGAAATTACGACGAAGAAATATTCGTGTTAAATAAAATATGTGGCTCATTAAATAATAAAGTATATGACGAATTACGACAGTTGCTCTGAGAGGAAAACTAAGTTGAACGATGTGTAGTAGAATTTGGGGACATGTTCCAGCAGAGTTACTGAGCGAGATAATCTTGTCCTTGGATGGTCCAATATTGCGAACAGGTACAATACAACAAATGAGATTAAACAAGTAAATGAAACAACTGCAATTACACAAATCAAAATTTAAAAATGACCACGGTAGCAAGGTGCAACATGAAGTCTTACACAACAAACACGAAGAAATGAAGATGAACTACCATGAAAAAAATGGAAATTAATAAACATAGGTCCTCTCGTCGAGGCTTAGTACTCAATATTCAGATACTGTTCCTTCACTCCCCACTTCTGACTGCAGATACCATGTAACCTCCCCGCAAAAATGAAAAAGAAAATATTTTATAGAATTGCAAATAGACCCAAATGTCATCTTCCCACAGTAGTAAAACTCAATGATAATAACAATGTGCAAAAATATTAAGTCCCCACAAAATTAACGTTATGATGAACCTGATAAATTTTATAAGGTCATCTGCGATGATCTTAGGCCTTGTGCAAATCTGATAAATTGATTCTGGTAGGAAAAGCATAGGAAGTATTGTTTCAACTGTAATGAATATTTTCTTAAAAAAATTGCTTTCAGAACAAAATTATTATTGGGGCGATTCTTGAACAAATTAATTACTGTTAAGATACATTACATTATCAGATGAGCGCAATGCTGCTTCATTACCTTATTTAAAAATACACCTCGTCCTGAACCTTGACCAGAGCCCCATGTCGACGCCCGCCGACTCTTCACACGCAACTGCACTGAACTCTCGCGCGCTACTACATGCTCTCGCGACTCGCTACGTACAACAACTTTCTCGCAACTCAAACTGAACTCTCGCGCGGTCAAGCGCAGACTAGCAACGATAAATAACTCTCTGATCAGAAATTCTGTCATGCCTCGCCATCGCTGCTACTGAGTACATAAGCGTTTCATAACCCTCCACTGGGGGCGCAAAAATTTGGCAGCGCTGGTGAGTCATTTGGACTTGCCATGAGCAACAAATTTTTTTGTAACTAATTAACTTTTACAATTCACAGAATATTCAGATGTAGACTATGAATTAAATGTGGTGCACATGCACCAAGTACAAAACATTTCAGACAATGACAATGAGTACAGAACATATGACATAAGTGCACACACTGAAAAACTCTTTAGCATCTTCACAACAAAAAAATCATGTTGACAAGTGACATAAGTGCACACGTACTGCAGTTCAGAACATATCAGCAATCAAAATGTATACGTAATGAGTACAAATGGCATAAAGTGTACACTCACTGAAGTTAAGTACAAAACATATTAACAAATGGCAAAAGTGCACACACACTGTAATACTCTCTAGTATTTTTCTACAACAAACAAACAAAACAAGGAGTGTAATAAAGTCCACATGCCCTATAGAAGTCTTTAGTAATTTCAGGACAACTGATTTTATTAACAAATGAAAGGAAATGTACACTTTTTCATTTTACAAGAATTAGGAAAGGAATAGGAAGGATTGCGTCATGGTTGTAGCACTTAGGTTGCACGCAGCTGCACTGAAAGTCCATATCTTTCCACAGAAGTACAACACCAAGTGAGACAATCTGAAGTTCTTTTTCCAGAAGTGTTTATCAGCGTAGCCAAGACACTGAAGTGTCGTAGTAATATTCCATGTTATCATTTTGGCAGTACATCAGGTACACCAAACAGTGGGACCATAATAACGTCTCCATCGCTCACGGTGGTGGACAGCATGTCGTGTCAACACCACGCTCTTACAAGGCACACCAACGTGGAATTAGTGCAAAAACCAAATATAGTGCTCCATGATCATGAGGATATACAGGACAAATGGATATTGCAGTAATTCAGGGTAGTTAGGCCAGAAGGTGAAGGACATTAAGTCACATACTAGTCTTCACTGAAAATTACATTAGTAGTTTGCGGCATTCATTGCCCAGTTATTGAACATTTCTGTACTATGTATGTAGTATTACAGAATAATGTTCATTGCTTGGCGTTTTACTGACAACATTGGCACTCATTGCCTAGTTATAAATCAAAGAAATTATTCGTTTTACAGATAACATTGAAATTCGTTGAATTACAAATCATCAGAAGTCATTCGTTTTACAGATAACATTGAAATTGATTGCCTATTTGCAAATCATCAGAAGTCATTCGTTTTACAGATAACATTGAAATTGATTGCCTATTTGCAAATCATCAGAAGTCATTCGTTTTACATTGAAATTCGTTGCCTAATTACAAATCATCAGATGTCATTCGTTTTACAGATAACATTGAAATTAATTGCCTAATTACTTGAAATTGATTGCCTAATTATAAATCATCAGAAGTCATTCGTTTTATAGAGAACATTTTGCAGAGAACAGTAGAATAAAAGTATTATTCACTGAAATTATTTGCATAGTATTTATGTATTCAATTGACATACTATTCAGAGCTGATCAGTATTATTCAGAACTCTCTTAAACGGGTAGCATTATTTGGGACTGGTAATACTTTTTTTTGTTATCAGTACATTGCTTTGGGTAATTATAGGGGAAAGCAAGAAAAAGAAAAAGAATTGCTTCTGGGTTGTTCCTGTAAATGAAAATGTGTAACGTCATTTGTCACGAGTCAGCTGTAACAACGTTATGAAACAAGTAGAGTATATGTAATCACATTCATAAATGACATAGATTTAATGAACAACTGCTTATAGCACATTAATTTCATAAATAATTTCTCCTGCAAAAATATATAAGAAAATAGATTATTAAGCTGAAAGAAGAAACGCATTTTATGCTGAAAAGTAGTAAACTTCGAATTAACAGGTAGTGAAATGCGTATAAAATTATTTGTTCTCTAGCTGTCCTTTCCAAAACCTTCAGTCATCATACCATACGATATAAAACATACTGTCAAAACAAACTAAAACACATACTTAAATAACTACATAGCATAAATACATAAACTTCAACATCATCCTCATCTGTAAAGAAAAAACTTCATTATCCATCACTTCATTATCCATATTATCATAACTCCATTATTATCATCACCTGTAAAGAAAAACTTCATTATTCATAGTAGCATATTCTTCATCATTATTCATCAGCATTCATTATCATCTGCAAAAAAAGTCACTTCATTACTCGTTACATAACTATTCCATATCTCTAGCATATTTCATCACTAAAACTAAGATGTGCAGTTCTTTCTGACAGCCTGCATCAATCGCTTCGTATTCTGAAAGAAAAAATTAGTTAAGACTGCTATTCTACGATGTATAGTATATTCTTGTTAATGCTTGTTAATTCTGATCCATTTACTCTTCCTCATAAGGTTTTTGTATCTTTTTTCGTCTATTCCGTTGGTGAAATTCCCATTTCTGTTTAATTTATTTCCTTCACACGTTATTTCTTTCTGAAAATGATGAACAAAGATTAATGTCTTGCATTTACCTCATATACTCACTAAATAATGAATGGTTTATGGTAACATAATTAAGCATACAGCATAACATGACAGAAAACGCAATATGTCAAAAGCATAGACAGTGTTCAAAGGCAAAAATGTACACAGAATATCACAATGCAGCAACAAAAAAAAAAAAAAAAAAATGTAAAACAGTCACGATGTTGAGATATCATAGGGCAAAAAATGTCAAAGTCAACTGGTGTTTGCTATATCTTAACCATTTCATAGTGCATACCAACAAACATGAAACAATCGTACATACATAAAAAAAATGATGACAAGAATTATGACCTTCTTTGTGTTCAGCTTGCATGTTGTGCAGCTAATAGAGGCGAGAATTAAAGACTTTAATGGAAAGAGAATTTAATAAAATTAATATGTCACTAGGCAAAATTGCATAATTATTCATAAGATACGTAAGTTTATCTGAAAAAATATGCACGGTCTGATGTGTAACGACAAGAAGAGCGACGTGCTAACCTTACCTTGCCGGGCACTTGCCCAGAAAAAATACGATAATCATCAATAATTGTTCATGTGAATATATTGCAGAAATAGTCATAAAATGTGTAAATGGCATCATAGCATCTTAAATCATAAAGTGTCTTCATTCAATAAAGGGTTTAATGTTAGAGACATGGTGGTTGCCTTTACTTTTTCTGGTTCTCAGTGTTTCGACGTATACTACATTGGGGTGAGGAATGCTGCGAATCCGATATGGACCTGCGTATAGAAGTTCAAATTTACTGCACCTACCTTTTATTCTGCTGGATAAATAGTGTGTGCGTACTAATATCTTCTGTCCAATGTGAAAGTCACGGCGTATACACACTTGTTTTTGCTGTCTTCTCCGGCGCTCTGCGGCACGTTTGATGTTGTTCAGCGCAATGTCAATTATTTCGTGGTGTCGTAATCGACGAGATGTAGGAAAATTTACTAATTCTGTAACTTTGTTTGGTGGTTCAACGTTTTTTAGTATAACAGACGGAGATGCATAGTAGATTCATTTGGAATGGAATTAATTACATCTTGGAATGAGAATATGTGTGTGTCCCAATCAATATGCTTTTGTGGCAGCATATTCTACACAGTTTACCAATTTCTTTCATTAATCGTTCACAGGGGTTCGAAGAAGCATGGTACTTGGATATATAGATCGGAGAAATGTTTCTAGCTCGTAACATGCGTGTCCATATAGCAGAACGAAATTGTGATCCATTATCGGAAATTACTCTCATCACATGCCCTACATGAAATAGAAAATGTTTTACGAATGCTTTCGAAACGGTTCTAGCAGTAGCTTTGCGTAACGGAGTGAAAGTAACAAATTTTGAAGTGAGTTCAACAGCGACAAAGATGTAGCAAAAACCTCTATTAGTTCTAGGAATCGGACCAAAAATGTCTACAGCGGCCAATGTCTTAATTTAACAGTTACAATGGGATATAATGGAGGAATATGTGAAGTGGTGTCTGACTTAGCTTTCTGGCAAATCTTACATGACGCTAAAACTCGTCGTATACGTTTCTCCATGTTGGCAAAATAACTGTTCTGTCCCAGTATAACAAAACATTTTCTGGCTCCGTAATGTGCGTAACTTAAATGAGTGTACCAGATTAATTTGTTAACCAGTTCGTCAGGAATGCATAATAACCAATTGTTGCTGTCAGGATGAGAGCGGCGAAATAGAATGTCATTGCGTACAGTGTAATGGTTTCTAATCGTAACATTATTCTTCTTTTGCCAAAGGTGTTTAATTTCTTTCCACACATTGTCTTTACTTTGCTCGTGTGCTATGTCCTGTAATGACAACGAAATAAAATTTTCAAATGCTACTTGTTGAATGTACATGACGCTGAAATTTGCTTTGCAGAAGTTGGTTGCGATGTCTTGCGGATTGTTGCTGAGAGAACGAGATAGTGCGTCTGCTATAACATTTTGTGTGCCGGGAATGTGAACAATTGTAAAATTAAATTCCTGTAAATAAAGCTTCCATCTGCTTAATCTGTCGTGAGTGAATTTAGCTGAAAGTAAAAATTGTATCGCTCTGTGATCTGTGTAAACGGTGGTGTGTCTGCCATAAAGAAAGTGCCGAAATCTCGTAAAAGCCCATACAACACATAACGTTTCCAGTTCTGTAACAGAATAATTTCGTTCAGTAGGTGACAGAATGCGACTTGCAAATGCGATGTTTTTAATTACTGTACAATCATCTTCTTCAATTTCCTGAAAAATATGTACGCCTAAAGCTGTGTTGGAACTGTCGGTGGCAATGGAAAAATTTCTGGTAAGATCTGGGTGCGATAAAAGTGGAGCATTCAACAAGGCTTCTTTCAGGTTCACAAATTCAGAGTGTGCTTGCTTATCCCAGGACCAAATACTGTTTTTACCTGTTAATTGGCATAATCTAGGTGTGTCTAAAGCAGGGTGATGAATAAATTTACGAAAAAAGTTAATTAAGCCCAAAAAACTGCATAGTTGTTTCTTCGTCGTAGGAACAGTAATGTCACGTAGAGCTTGAAGTTTTTCCGGATCAGGCGTAATGCCTTCTGCTGAAATTACGTGTCCAAGAAATTTTATAGAAGTTTTGCCAAAATGCGATTTACTGAGTTTAACTGTGAGTCCTTGTGCACGAAAAGTTCGTAACAGTTGTTCTAGAATCATATTGTGTTCAGACCAGTTAGCTTCTGCAATAAGAATGTCATCTACGTACGTCGTAATTCTGTCCTTAAGTTCTGTCGGAAGTATTGTGTTCAAACCGCGAATAAAAGCTGCAGAAGAAATAGTTAATCCGAACGGTAATTTACAAAATTGATAACAGTCGCCAAAACAGAGAAATGCTGTGTACTTTCTGCAATTCGGATGAAGTTGAATTTGCCAAAATCCCGATTTCAAATCTAATGTAGAATAAATAGCAGTACCGTGATATTTCTGTAGAAGTTCCTCTAATGTCTGTGGTCGATCTGTTTCATTAATAATTATGTCATTAATGTGACGCGAATCAAGTACAAGGCGAAATGAGCCATCTTTTTTCTTAACAATATGTAGCGGGTTTATGTACGGACTAACTGCTGGTTCAATAATTCCTTGGTCAAGCATATCCTGCAATTCTTTTTTAACCTGTTCTCTATGAATATACGGAATGGGATAATGCTTGGCTTCAAATGTATCGTGCTGTTTAACTTGAAATTCATACATAAAACCGGACATAGTACCAGGAATGTTGTCGAAAACTGGAGCTTGCTGTAAAAGAATTTTGCGTCGTTGCGTGCGTTCGTCGTCTGTATTTGCACTGCTTTGTTTAACTTTGTCAGTAATCATCTGCATTACGTCGTAGTCAGCTTCGTCTGGAGTGTTATAGTTATGTACGTACGTATCAGTGAACAATGTGGAATTACAGTCCATGTTACGTGATACGGAAATGACCTCCATGCGGTTAATTGTTTGTTCTTCCGCAAATAGAGAGTGCTGAAATTCTAAAGCAAGTTGTACATTTTCATCCTTTAACATTAAATAAGAATTCTGAAAATCAATAACTGCGTCGTGTTGTACCAGAAAATTCGTACCTAAAATAACGTCTGTTGTCAATAAAGGAACAATCCAAAAATTTGAGTGAAAAGTATGACCTGCAATACAAAATGATAAATGCGTCTGTAATTTAACGTCTACACCTTTACCCGATACTGCTCCTTTTACTTTCGTTTTGCCTAAAGGTAATGTAGGATATGTATTCTCTTTGTTACATTCGTTGAAAGTTTCTTCATTTATTACTGACATAGGCGATGCGGAATCGATTACTGCTGAAAATTTCGATGAACCTATTTTAATTTCAATGACAGGATGTGAAATGGCTTTTTGAACAACTGGTCTTTCCTGCAAAAGAGTGTCTTGTATGTCATCAAAAGTAATAACATTTTCGTGAATAACATTCTGCGTGTCTAAAGTAGTGCTTGTGTTACTGGAAGATGCGATCTGTAAAGTATCTAGTCAGATTCTATCTGACGTGTTACTGTTTTCAGGAGGATGTTGTGGCATTTCCACAATTTGAACTGTTCTGTTACTTCTTTCAGACGTATTACGCTCTGGATGATACCTACTGTCGGGTTCATTCATGAGAATATGTTGTTTCTGATCATTTTGCTGCTGGTAAGACCGACTGTTAGTAAACGTATGTTGGTAATTATGCTCATTCTTTTTACGTCTGTCGTGATAGTCATTCCTATACGGTGCATTGCGATAGGAATTGAAATACTGTGTTTTCTGTACGTAGTTGTTCCTTTGCTGCCGTGCGTTACTATTTGTTGTATCAGGGACTATACATCCACGCGGCGAAACATTAAAGTTAGGTTGACCTTGTGTATTACATTGTTGGTTAGGTATGCTAACCGGCTGGTTTTGTTGCTGTTGTTGTGAAAAACCTCTATTGTTACTAAAATGTGGTTCCTGTTGCTGAAAATTTTGACGATATTGATAATTAGAATTTTGTCTGTTATTAAAGTTCTGGTAGTTATCGTTCCTAAAGCGTCTGTTACTTTTACTATTGAAATTACGTGCCTGATCATAATTGCTGTATGTTTGTTGACCTTGGTTATTATACGAAAAATTTTTGTTTACGAAGGAATAATCAGATTGCTGTACTTCCAAAAGCTGTAACAGATCTCTGAATGCCGAAATGTTTTCTTTTTGCTGACCCGTTAGAAGTGACACTCTTAATGACCGTGGTAATTTAGAAATGCATAATTGTATGAGTGCAGATTCACTATATGGTTCACTTAAGTACTGGTTTTGTTGCACCATGTGCTCAAAGAATTGCGTCACACTGGGAAAATTTGAGTTCTCATAATTTGGTAAGCTAATTAATTGATCTTTGATTCCGCGCTGTGTCGTCTTCGACCAGTACGCTGACAGAAAAGCATTCTGAAATTCCTCTACCGAGTAACATTGTCTCGCGATCGGTCTCATACGAGTTGCCGGTTCGCCTTCCAAAAAACTGCAAATAAATTCAAGTTTTGCGTTACAGGCCAAGTCGGTGGAAAAGCAAAGCTAAACTGTTGTATCCAATCTAGCGGATGAATCTGTGTTCTGTCATTTTTAAACACTTTAAATTTTCTCACTGAAAGAGAATGTTTGTAGTCAAAATTATCGCCTTTGTATGATGGAACAGGTTCTGTATTGTAAGAGAATCTATTTGTCTGTGTCTGTTCTGAATCTAAGTCCCATACTCTCTGTAGATTACTCAAATTATACGCGCTGTGTGAGTCTGACAAATGTTCACTAAGTGGCGTCTGCTGTGATGTGTTAAACCCTGAAACATTTTTTATCTCTGTTACCTCTTGCTGTAAACATGACAATTTTCTACGCAACGTGTTATTAGACGAATCAATCTCATTAATTGTCTGCTGTAAATTTTGGAATTCAGGCGTTTGGTTAAACGAAATCGGTGCAGTATCGTCTGATTTGTTCTCATTATTACTTTCAATAACATCAATACGACTGGCCAATTCATCATATTTTTCAGTCAGTATTTTTACCTAATCATCGTTTTTACTGTCAGAAGCATTAATCTGTTTTTGCAATTTACGTGTAGTTTCGTTCAGTTTTTTAACGTCAGCTTTGATGACATCGCAATCCTGTGTTAGTTCTAATTGTTCGAATCTGTCTGTCACTGTCTGAATATATGCGGTGTGTGTATCTGTTTTTGATTTAAGATCAGAAATTTCATCACGTAATTCGGTGCTCAACTGTTTGATGGTATTAATTTCGTCGGACACTGTAGCAATATTGTTGTCTACATATGTCTTCGCCTTCGCAAACATTTTATGTTTGTCTTCTTGTCTCTGAGCAGTGATTGTTTCCATGACTTGACGTTTCACTTTATTTTGATCCTGAATAAATTTGCGGAAACGCGTATCACTGTTTTATATGTGCTGATTAAAAAGTTCGTCAACCTGAGTGTTCTGTTGGTCGAATTTCGCGTCTGTCTTTGTGCATCCACTGTGCACGAAAGTTCTGCTGTCATTGCTTTAAACTCGTCGCGTAATTGTGTAGCCTTTTCAGAGCATTGTTTAGCGACTGTACTAATTTCCTCTCTAAGTGTTTCTATTGTAGCTGTTTGCATATCCCTTAATTCTTGAGCAACAGATCTAATTTCTTCGCTATTTTTTCTTGAACAATCCTCAATTTCCTCGCGCAACTGTTCCTTAGTATCATGACATTGTTCGGCAATGGCTCTAATCTGTTCACTGAGCTGTCTGGAATTGTTGTCTAATTTTTCATTAAAGTGTTGTTTGAGATTTTCGTTATTATTGTCTAGTTTTTTATTAAGATTGTCTTGTTTTTCATTCTGTTTTTCATCCATTTGTCGTAAAAATGCCATAACTTGATCCAAGCCAAAATTACCGGCTCTATTCTCCGTGCTGTTTAGTGGTGGATCTGGAATTGTCTCGCTTTCTGTAACCATTTGGTTATTCTGAGATTTATAAAAAGGTTTTCCAGTCGAATGTACACTGTCGGTCACTATTTCGGAATTAAATGGATCCGTCGTACTTTCAGCACCCTGTCCATTTTCATTAGAAAAATTTGTCTGTACGTTACTTGAATTTTCCAAACCGGGCGTGTTAAGCTGGGCAGCGCTCATTACAATA